>NC_136428.1:129575821-132040821 GCF_052849685.1 Lactuca virosa | reverse complement strand
CCTGGATCGGAATGAAATGGGCACTCTTGGTCAATCGATCCACGATGACCCAAATCGAATCCACTCCTCGTGCGGTCCTGGGAAGCTTCATGATGAAATCTATAGTAATATCCTCCTATTTCCACACAGGGATATCCAATGACTGCGTCTTGCCGTGAGGTCTCTGGTGCTCGTCCTTGACCTTCCTACAGGTCAAGCACCTCTCAACGTACTAGGCTACATCCCGCTTCATGCAGGGTCACCGGTAATCAGTACGAAGATCTCTATACATCTTCGTAGCTCCGGGATGGATGGAAAATATGGACTTGTGCGCCTCCTCCATCAGGATCTGGCGCACACTGCCTACGTACCAAACCCACACTCGGCGATGGAGTGTCAATAGCCCGCGACTATCATAATCGAAGGAGGAAATCTGGCCCACGATACTCTCACTATTCTGGTGTTCCTCCTTCATAGCCTCCTGCTGGGCCTCTCGGATTTGCTCCAAAAGCAGAGTCACTACAGTCATCCTCAGGCAGATGTCTCTGATCAGGGCCGTAAATGCCTTGCGGCTAAGTGCATCGGTCACAACATTGGCCTTTCCCGGGTGGTAAAGGATCTCAAAGTCGTAATTCATCACCACGTCCAACCACCGTTGCTGTCTCATGTTCTGGTTTGGCTGGTCTATCAGGTACCTCAGGCTCTTGTGGTCCGTGTAAATGGTATAACGGACCCCATAGAGGTAGTGTCGCCAAATCTTGAGGGCGAAAACAACCGTCGCCAACTCCAGGTCGTGCGTCGGGTAGTTCGCCTCATGAGGCTTCAACTGCCTCGAGGCGTAGGAGATGACATGCCCTCTCTGCATCAACACCGCGCCCAAATCCTAGATGGACGCATCGCAGTATACTACAAAATCCTCAACGCCCTCTGGCAGGGCTAAGATCGGCGCCTCGCACAACCTTTGCCTCAAAGTCTCGAACGCTGCATGTTGTTCAGTCCCCCAGCGAAAGGCAACAACCTTCTTCGTTAGCCGGGTCAAGGGTACCGCTATCTTGGAGAAATCATGAATGAATCTCCGATAATAGCCTGCTAAACCGAGGAAACTCCGAATCTCAGATGGAGACTTCGGAACATCCCATCTCATTACGACCTCCACTTTGGCCGGGTCGACCAGAATATTGTTCTGGTTGACAAGATGCCCCAGAAACTGCACCTCGCGCAACCATAACTCGCACTTGGAGAACTTGGTGTACAAGCTCTCCCTCCTTAGGGTATCCAACACCTCGCACAACCAACACCGCTAAACAACAAAGCACACGAGTTCCTACCTAGTTGCCACGTTGTGACAACCTAAGGCCATACCGTGGGGACTGGTCTGAACAGCTTAATCCATTAAGCTATTTCCTACGACTTCAAGAGCTCCAAGGCCCAGATCTTGTTCTTCCCATGATCTTGATGGATAAAGTTTCCCACTTTATGCATTAAGACACCTCAACAAGTCTAGATCCCAAACCCTAATTCCTTAAGGATGACTACATGCATCAAGACATTCATTAAGCACCCAAACCTCTAGAGGTTCTCAACCAAAACTTCCAGAAGGGTTTCCTACTCCTAAGAAGCCCTAAAATAGTAGATTTATGGACATGCATGTCTAATGCATGTCCCTTCCATTTTAGGTCAAAAACATGGCAATAAGGGCTTAAACTTGAGCATGGAACCAAAAACTACATAGAACCTCAGATCTGGAACATATGACATTAGAATGATCACAACGATCCATAAAGATTCCAACTTTATGAGATCCAACCTTCCAATTCTTCACACCATGAAGATTTAGGTACAAAAGGGCTAGATATAGAGATAAATAATAACACATTTGATGATTTTTTTGATGCTACATCTATGTTGCTTTTTACAGCGATAACTTTTTAAGTGTTCATGAAAAATTAAATTTAGCAGTATATATAGTTGTTATATTGGATCGTGTTATTCATTTTTTTTCATAGACTGAATGCCACATTTGATAATTTTTTTGATGATGATTGATACTAGTGATACTTCACCTTGCTTTGCTACTTTGAGGTCCAAATATAATATCCCAAAAATCACAATAATCTTCAACTTTTAAAAAACAACCCATAACCATAAATGTTTACAAATCATTGTTTCAAAAGTGTGTTTTAGTAATCAGAGTATCCAAAAATCCAAATAACATAAAAACCAAAGGATGTGCACGATCATTCCTTTGCCTTGCTATGGTAATCTGAAGTACCTGAAACAACAAACTAAAACTGTAAGCCAACGCTTAGTGAGTTTTCCCAAAAGTACCACCACACAATACAATAGACATAAATTGGCATGCTGGCCCACAACCTCCCGGTTGGATTGCCATACATACCACATACTTGGTCCACAACCTCCCGGTTGGATTACCCTGCATATCATGTACTGGGTCTACAACGTCCCGGTTGGATTATCCTTGGCCCACAACCTCCCGGTTAGAATGCCCTGGCCTACAACCTCCCGATTGGATTGCCACGGTCTGTTGAATGACAACACGAAGTAGTAGTCTTAACCCCAACGTAACATGTCAACATATAACACATAACATACATATTCAACATACAGATGATTATACAACCAATAATCACATGTAGTCTTAATGATCTACCAGTCTAACACATATCAACAACTATCAGATTATCATACAGATTTATTGCATACTCAATATATCACCAATATGTATCTAACATGATATTAATCTATTGGGTTGGCCTTGGTTCCTTCGACCCGCAATTACAGTGAGGAAAACTCACCTCAAACTGCTGAAAATCAGATAAATGCTCGAACTGCGGATCCGGAAAGTCCCTACGCTAGTCAATCAAATAAAATCGAATTAATAATTGGGCCATAATCCATAAATAGGAATCTATCTCATTTGTCCAACTCCTAGGGTGAAATACCATTTGACCCCTTTCCTCACTTGCCCCAATAACTGAGGCCCAACCTATTGGCTCAAAAAACCCAATATGACCCAAATTCCTAAATGACACCCGAACCACTATGGGCCCAAATCCAAGAAAGCTTAAATCCTAAAAATGGCCCAAAGTCAGAAAGACTAGTGGCCCAACAAGTCCCAAAACCCGAATAGTCCAAGTACGGTCCGAAACGCAAAAAGTCAACAAAAGTCAACGACTGCTGAGTATGCCCGACATACTCAGACTCACGCCCTGCGTACTCCCTCTGTGGCCAGTACATGCAACGTACGAGTGGATATGCCCCGCATTCTTCACAACCAACACAACTCACCAATAAGTGCTTAATCGGTTAAGCTACTAAGCCAAATTCTCAGATTTGATCCTAAATAATGTATTAACATGTAAAGTTTGCAACTTTACACCCTTTCATGAATTAATGGGACCCAATACTCAAAAAGAACCATAATAATAACCCTAACTCATGCATGGTGTAACGACCCAATTTTTTTAAAACAAAATTTTCATTTTTAATTAACCAAAATGCATGTTTACCATCCACAAAACCAGTTACAACTGTTTTCAAAACATATCAATTACAACTTTGTGTTAAAACATAAGAGTGTCCCGTAACATAATAATGAGAGATAGAGTGCACGCCGCACCATCATGCCTTGCCTTTGCCCTTGGGCTCAGATGTACCTGAAACAAATCCACAAACTGTAAGCGAATGCTTAATGAGTTCCACAGAGTATACCACACATACAATTCAAATATCATATATCATACTAGCCCTAAGGCTACGTACATCACATAAGTCATGCATACAACCGATAAGGATGTTGTGGGCTCGTCCCTAGGGTCTTACTCGAGGATGCCATGGTCTCTCCGCATGGTCTTACACCTAAGTTCCATGGGCTCTCCCACGGTCTTTGATAGGAAAGCCATGGGCTCTCCACATGGTCTTACATCCAAGTGTCATGGGCTCTCCCGTGGTCTTCCATACAACATACCAAATATATCAAAAGTATACTTCCTAGTTCATACCAACTAACATGTCACATAATACAATCTCAGCTAGGATACTACACATCATAGAATGGGCCGGCCTTGGTGCCTTAGACCCATTGGTATGGTGAGGAGACTCACCTCTGTCTGCTGAATACAAAGCAGTTCTCCTAACGGTTCGTAACCTCCCGTGCTGAATAATAATATTAAACAATGTCCCTTCCATAAGGTCCAATTATCCATCCTTTGCTATTGGGCCCAAAGTCCAAGTCCAAAATCCTTAATGAGTCTGTTGGCCCAATAAGGCCCAATCAATATGTCCATGACCCATAACCGATGTTATGACTCATAATTACCAGAATACAACCCTTCCCAATAATCAAATGAGGCCCAATAGCTCCAAGGCCCAAAACAGATTCGGCCCAACTGTGATGTGTACGTTCGGCGTACCATCCTGGTACGCGCAGCGTACACTGGGTTACGCCCAACGTCCAACTAGTTTAAGCACTTTCTCCATTAAGTGCTTAATACTCGTTTCCTTTACGTCCAAAAGCCAGATCTAAGTTTGTTAAGACTTCCTAAGGCATAAAGTTGGCAACTTTATGCCTTTGACTGCCTCATAAACACCCAACACTTCCATTAAGACCTTTCCAAGGTCTTTAACCCATGCATGAGGCCAAAACTCCCATCAAGACTCAATTTTTATGGTTCTTAAGGACCAAGGGACCTCAGATCTGACATTCCCATCTTTTGGAGTTGCTTAGCTCACAAGAGGAGGTCCAAAACCAACCAAAGGGATAAAACTAGAAAACCCTAACTAGATCTATTGATTTAAATGGAAAGGTGCAAGCTTTATACCTCCAGAAGCTCCTCAAGGTCGACAATATGCAGGTTCTTGAAGCCAAATGACACTCCAAGCTTCCTTGACAACTTCTTCTTCTTGGATGAACACTAAAAGGACCACAAATGCACTCTTGAAGCTCAAAATGCACTCACAAATGATATTAGGGTTTTCAAAGGCGTTTGAAGGTGAAGGAGGCTGTTAAGGGTGAGGATCAAAAGAGTTAAGGGTGTTTATATAGGTCTCAAGTCCGGATTTTAGGGTTTGAACATCCTGGCACGTACGTCCAGCGTACTCCTGGTACGCCCAGCGTACGTGCTGCCTCTCCGCGATCCTCCTTGCCAAGTACGCTAAGCGTACTCATAAGTACGCCCAACGTACTTAAGGGTCTCTTATGATATAATAGAAATACTTAAAGGGTTACAAGGTCATACCTGATTTGGAGTGTTACAACTCTCCCCCACTTGAACTAGACTTCATCCTCGAAGTCCATAGCTGCAAATAGATCAGGATAATGCTCCCGTATCTCCTCCTCCGGCTCCCAAGTCCATTCGGAACCCCTTCGGTGCTGCCATTGCACCTTCACTAGTTTCACCTCCTTTTTCCGAAGACCCTTCGTCTTCCTATCTAAGATGGAAACCGGCCTCTCGATGTAGTTCAGGCTCCCATCCACCTGAATATCGTCCAACGAGACAACTGCGGATTCGTCAGAGACACACTTTCGAAGCTGAGACACGTAGAAGGTATTGTGAATCTGACTAAGTTCCTCTGGCAGCTCTAAGCGATATGCCACCTTGCCTACCCGGGCCGTGATCCTGAACGGGCCTATGAACCGAGGCCCCAACTTGCCCCTCTTCCGAAACCTGATGATCCCTTTCCAGGGCGACACCTTCAGAAACACGAAATCCCCCACCTGAAATTCAAGGTCCGAATGCCGTTGGTCAGCATAACTCTTCTGACGGCTCTGCGCGACTCGCAACCGGTCACTCACCTGCTGAATCAATCCGGTAGTCTTGAGCACTACCTCAGTGCTCCCCATGACCAGATTCCCAACCTCGTCCCAACACACTGAGGTCCTGCACCTCCGACCATATAACATCTCGAATGGGGCTCGGTCAATACTAGCATGATAACTATTATTGTATGAGAACTCTGCCAGTGGGAGGTATGTAACCCAAACTCCCTCCAATATCGAGAACGCAGGCTCGAAGCATGTCCTCCAGCTTCTGGATCGTCCTATCACTCTATCCGTCGGTCTGAGGGTGGTACGCCGTATTGAAATGTAAATGAGTGCCCAGTTCCTCATGGAACTTCTTCCAGAATCTGGATGTAAACCGGCCATCCCTGTCAGAGACTACCGACACTGGCACCCCGTGCCTAGCCACTACTTCTCATACATAAATATCTGCCAACTTCTCCGTGGATATGCTCTCGAAAATCGGAATAAAGTGGGCACTCTTCGTCAGTCTGTCTACGACCACCCATATGGCATCCACACCCCTCGCCGTCCTTGGTAACTTCTTGACGAAGTCCATAGTGATCTCTTCCCATTTCCACATGGGAATGGGTAGCGGCTGAACCTTGCCATGAGGCCGCTGATGCTCGACCTTAACTTTCCTGCAGGTCAAGTGCCGCTCCACAAACCAGGCGATTTCTCGCTTCATGCAGGGCCACCAATAACTCAGTCTCAAGTCTCTATATATTTTTGTAGCCCCTGGATGTATAGAGAACTTGGATTTGTATGTCTCCTCTAATATCCTCTGTCTTACTCCTCCAGTCATTAGTACCGACACTCGGCCACACTGCGTCAAAAGACCACGACTATCCTTAACAAACAAAGGATATTGCCCCCGAATCCGCTCTAACTTCCAATTCTCCTTCTTCACCCCCTCGATCTGAGCCTCTTTGATCATATCCAATAAAGGAGAAATCACCGTCATCCTCATACAAAGGTTCCCAATCGCGGACCTCGCCGTCTTGCGGCTCAACGCATCGGCCAACACATTGGCCTTCCCTGGATGGTATAGGATCTCACAATCATAATCCTTCAACACATCCAACTACCTCCTCTGACGCATATTGAGGTTCTGCTGATCCATCAAATACTTCAAACTCGTGTGATCGGTATAAATGGTGCACCGCACTCCATACAAATAGTGCCTCCAAATCTTGAGGGAAAACACCACTGCCCCCAGTTCTAGGTCGTGAGTGGGGTAATTCGCCTCATGAGGCTTCAACTACCTCGAGGCGTAAGCTATCACATACCCCCTCTACATCAGTACTGCACCTAGCCCTAAAATCGACGCGTCACAGTACACCACCAAATCATCTAACCCCTCAGGTAGTACTAGAATCAGAGCCTCACATAACTTCCATCTTAGGGTCTCAAAAGCCAACTGTTGATCCGCACCCCATCGAAAAGTGACATTCTTCTTGGTCAAATGGGTCAATGGCACTGCAATTTTGGAGAAGTCCTGGATAAACCTCCGATAATAGCCCGCTAAGCCAAAGAAGCTACGAATCTCTGATGCGTTCTTTGGTACTTCCCATCGCATCACGGCCTCAACCTTGGTTGGGTCAACCGAAATGCCCTCCTGATTGATGAGATGCCCCAAAAACTGAACCTCCCGCAGCCACAAATCACACTTGGAGAACTTTTCATAAACCTTCTCCGCCCTCAGTTTCTCCAGTACCTCCCTCAAATGCTGCTCATGTTGCTCCCTGGTCTTATAATAGACCAGAATATCTGTTGGGTTTTGAGCATTCTAACACTCCTATGGTGTACATTCAACCCTATAAACCTTGGATCTATGTTTCCTCTATTATACATGCAAATATTAACTATTCCAAGGTTTCATCCTAACTAGCATATTATGAAGCACCTATACTACAAAGTTCTAGTTAGATGACAAACCTTTTGATGTAGCTTGATGTCTTCAAGCTTTAAGTGCTTAGCCCCAATAGTGTGGAAGCCTAAAATGGAATCACAAATCACCAAAACACCTTGGAAGAACTTGAGAGAATATGTATGCACACTAAAATCGGCCCACTCTTATTTTCACACACTTGTGCCAATTTTGTGAGCCAAGGACCCCTTTATATATTATGGAGGATTAGGGTTACATCTATGTAAACCCTAATACCCATGACCTTTCATTTACATAGGATCCATGGGTTAAAAGCTCCATGGACCATCCATGAAAGCTTAGCCCAACCTAAATGAACTTGGCCCATTCCATATATATAAGAGTCCATATTTAATTAGTTCTTTTTGATCACTTAATTAATTCTAAATTAATTCTTGATCAATACTAATTAAATAATATGATTCCATATTAATATATTAGAACTTATAATATATTAATATAAATCATAAATATACTATTCTCAAAAGACTATCCATTTAAATTGTGCCGGTGAAGTGCAACCCAAATGGACCATGCCGGGTCGGGTCAAGTACATACCAAATATAGTTATGGACTTAGACATTAATCCAACAGTCTCCCACTTGGATAAGTCTAAAACTATTATTGAGTATGACTTCAAAACCTAACTGGCAATCGTAGCTCTTAAAGCCGCTGTCGAACTCTGACCTTGTCAATGACTTGTCCATTAGATAAGGGATCATATATTCCTCCATTCTAGATATCATATGGACTGAGACATGGATTATAATCATTCTCTCTATCCATTTGTTGTTTCCCGATTTTCGATTTATGATGACTGACTGATTGAACAAATCAAATCAGTCCTGGCTTGGCCAAGCACTCACATGTGTCATCGCTAAATCATCGAGGGGCCCACATATATCGCTTTTATCCCGAAGGTAAAAGTAATGGATAAACTTCGACTCATATGGCTTGTTCTACTACTTGTTGAATCATATACAATGGCACGTTTTATAACATCGAGTTACCAATGTGTTTTCGTGCAATCAATGTATAACCAACTCATAGTAACAACTCATATCTCTAGGTTTTAAGAATATAAGATATTATCGTCTCATGATCACTCGTGATAAAATCCATGAAGTGATTCAAATGAGCGTGGGTTGAATCCAATACTCAGAACTTATGAGCACTCATGAGTGTTGTAGCACCACTTTGTCCACCAACTTGGACCTCTACAAACCAACCCATGACAGTCTTGATTCATATCTACTTCCAATATATGACCGACTATGGATGGTTTAAATAACTTAATCATTCAGGAAGAGCGACTTAGTTATTCTGGAAGTCAAAACATGCAAAGTGAAACACAAGAATAAATGAATCAAATATGGTATCAAACCCTATGAATATAAATAAACACTTTTATTTATCACCATACTGATTACTCATTATTCATTGTTTCGGTTTTATCAACTTTAAACTTGAATTAAAAACACTAGTTGTCCCATGCTCCAAGCATGTACACTATGTTTTTCTTAAACAATAGCTTTGCCATACACCAAGTATGCACTCTATGTTTGTCTATGATCCTTACTTTGTGAAATAAAGCAATTGAACATAATTTCAATGATTCTAATTTCACACTCCCAAATCCTTATCGAAAAATGTGAGAATTTCAAATTCCTATCATTTATCGAAATCTGTTTAGATTTTAAACTTATATGCACTGACCCTCCTGTAATGAATATGTACAAAGTCACAAAGACTTGTCAACAGTCATTATAAGGTATTCCAATGGAGATCAACTCCATGGAAACTAAGTCTCATATTCAAAGTACATTGCTTTGGACATGCTTCTTGCATTAAGTTTTCTAATCTTACACATATAACTTCCACCTATGGAGACAACTCCATATTCTCATTTTGACTATCACTTATGAATAAGAGATGCCTCTTTTCAAAATATGTCAATATGGTCCTTCCAAAATTAGCACTATACTTCCAACTGTCCCTGAGCAACCAATCTTTGGTAAACCTCAGATTGTCCTCGACAATTGCTTAATCATTTGAGTCATATCCAATTCTAGACCTTTTCCCTTCTTAATGCCTCTGGGCATTTGGAAAAATTTAGAAATGACAAATATTATAGCACATGCAATCGATCCTGTACCCAAAGCAAATGGTACACGATTCATGATGTCTCACATAAAGACATGATTCTAGACCAGTCTTTTGCTACAATATTTTTATTTGCCATGTTTTCAAAATTTGACTATGAAGAGGGATTCCGTAATCATAATCGAATTTTAAGAACGCAATATATAGAATTTCCTTAAGTTGAACCAATCCAACATGAAATTCATATATATATTCTTGACTAAAGATGATTAAGGTCTCAATCTAAGCCTTTAGAACTGAAATGAAGTATATCCTCTCCCTTAATTATAGCAAAACAACTTTTTCAATCCCTGCAGCCTCACGAATTGAAACTTTTGTTTTCTATAATTAACATTGCTAACTTGCAACACTAACAATAATTATCATGCTCCCACTAACATGATGATTATTAGCATAACACTTATGCTCCCACTAGCTTTGACATGTACTCAGAAATCAGATGGACTTCTAGAAATCAATACTTTATTGACTTTCTTACCAAAGTTCAGATTTCTGATACGAGATGCTTTGATAAAACTTTATCAAAATCATACACCTTTCCTTAGATAGCATGCATGTGTGTCTAAACAATTTCAGAACTATTGTAACGCCCGTGTTTCTAGGGCTAGGCATTAATGCTGTTGTAATAGTCTAGGTTAACCTTTGTAAACTCATTTTGAAATAAAAAGAATGTGTTAATTGAGTATTATGTGTTTTGTGCTTAATTGTGTGTCTTAATTGAATTAAGAATAAAAATAAGCGTCAAAATGAAATGTTAGATAAAGCCGATATCTATGGATAATGGTGTAGTAGTCGTGACGAGGTTTCCGAATATATAAGGAACGTTGAAATCCGAGTTATAACGAAGAAGTTATGACCTGTCGAAGTTTCGCGATAAAATCGGCATGACGCTGAAGGACGTAAAACACAAATTTAAGATAGAGCAATATCTAGCCTTAGTAATCTAAACAAAAGTCGTAGAATACGTTAAACCGACAGCGTGCATAAAAAGAATGCCCAAATCTGACTTCGTATGAGGAAGTTATGATTTTTCTAAGTTTCAGCTTAGCAGTATGCAGCCCGAAACTCGAGGTTGAGATCGAGTGATATTTAGCCGAAACAATCTAAACGAGAATCGAAGATCTCGTCATTAGTAGTGCAACGGTAAGAAGACAGACGAAAACGGACATCAGATGAAGAAGTTATGATTTTATAACGAAGTAGTGACCCACCTCGCACTCGAGTGCTCCGATGACGCAAGCAGTGACGATTTCCGAAGCGTACACCCCGCGTACTGAGCATTACGCCCAGCGTAATGCGAGGCTTCTATCCCTATATAAAGGATGCGAGGGCAGCCGGGATCTTTTGCTCCATTCTTCATTTCTCTCTCATTTTTACCTCGTTTTTCGTGCCGGAATTATCCCGAAGCCCCGGTATCATTCCCGAGCCCCGAAGCAAGTTCCGAAGTCCCGAAGTCCCGAAGATCCCAAGAAGTGCAATTCCCGAGCCGAAGCTCTGCCCGCGAGAAGCCCGATTTTCAAGAAAAACATCCCGGTTTTATCGGAAAAGTTTATTTTAAGAAACGAGGTGCTGTCCGATCATTGTCTTATCAAATGAATGTATATTCGTTTTCTTCTAACACATAGATATGAAGTATTCTTTATAAAATACGTGCTACGTGTTTATATATTATTTGTTTATTTGAACTATTTGTTGAATGGTTGTTTTGTACAGGATTTAAGCTGTATATAAATGTATATATTTTATCTACTAATATGTTGGGTAGAACATGGGTAGACAGTTGGTGTGTGAAGAAATAAAATGATGAGAGGCCTCGATGTCGTTGTTGATCTAGTCATCTAGCGGAGTATGGATGACGACCACAGACTCATTCTAGACAGTCCAGTGGAACACTAGCAGGCTCATAACCTGTAGGTGTTGTGAACGATGTGTTCACCGGTGTACTCTAACCCCTCATGGTTGCCTTTAGGACATCTATTGCTAACGAAGCCCCTTTGCAGTAATGTCCGTCCCGATGAAAATCCTAGATTAGGTCCCTTGTAATAGTTGTTGTTTTAGGGACATAAAGTGAGGATAACGGGAATGGGTAATCGGGTTATTATTGGTTGGTGAAATTAAATATAATTATTTATTGTGGGTTGAAAACCCTATATGCTCACCAGGCTCCCAAGCCTGACCCACTCAGTTTCTTTGTATTACAGGTAGTGGCGCAAGGGCATAAGTTGGATGACATTGTCAAGATATTTTTTTTGGATTATAGACCTGTTGTTATATGTAATTATTGCAAAGGTCTATTTTGTATTGTTTATGCTTTTGGTCTGTATCGGAACATGACATCCCGAGATTTTGTTATATAATGAAAAATACATTTCTTTATGAAATGCCTTGATAAATTCTTATCATATTTCGTTTTGGGAACAAATTCCGCAACTCTTTTCATCAAAGGATTACTCTGATTTTATTTAAAAGCATAAATGAAACCGGTCTTTTCTGGACGTGATTTTTGGGGATGTCACAGTTGGTATCAGAGCATTAGTTTAAGCGAACTAGGAATTTGTAGGATTTCTAGACTTAAACTTAGAATGCTAAGCGATGATTTTGAGGTGCGAGCACTAGTTTATTTTAGGAAAATTGCCTAAAATGCTTCTATGTGCTAAATGTTATATGTTTGCCATATATGATATTATTTGTTCGGATCTATGGTCTGTTGCCGACCGGATCTGGAAACCTTATGTGTTTAGGATTCTAAGCGTACGTCGACGATATTAGAACTAGCATATAAACGTTTCGGAGTGATTTGGATAATTATCTATCGTCAAGGGGGATCTAAATTCACCTTGTTCGGTGTATAGATCAACGATGGCAAGAACAAGAAGTGGCGCTGGAAACGCAAACGAAAACAGGAATCGACCACCTGTAATCGAGCAAATACCTGTTGTAGCAGCGGCACCTGAGCCGGTAACAATGGCTGGTGTGCAATTGATGATTCAGACGATGTTGGATCGTCAGATGGAAGAAACTAGACGTCTACTACAACAAAATCGTGAAGAACTTTCAATCCAAGTTGAGGAGCCCGAAGTGAATGGAGGGCCGTCTGAAGGTGGAAACTTCAGTGGTACTGTTGGTCAAGCCAACCCACCAATCGTTAGACAAAACCATCGTGATAGAGGAAATGATGGAAGAGGATGTAAATACAAGGATTTTATGGCATCTAAGCCACCGTGTCTATCCGGAAGCCCGACGCAGGTGCAAATTATGGATTGGATCTCCGAAATGGAGACAATGTTTGAAAGTTGCGAATGCAGCAACCGGCAGAAGACCGCTCTTGCGATCCCTTTGTTGAAATCTGGCGTGTTAAGTTGGTGGAAGCTGTTAGCTGATTCTATGCCCAAGGGAGAAGCGAGCAAGATGTCTTGGGAAGATTTTATGGAACAACTGAAACTGCAATATTGCTCCGAGCAGGACCTTCTGGAAATCAATAATGAGTTTCAGAATTTGAAAAAGGGAAAAATGAGCGTTACTGAATACGCTGCAAGTTTCACGGAGAAAATGAAGCTTATCCCATACCTAGTTCCAACAGAACTCTCAAAGGTCAATAAGTTTGCCCTCGGACTACCAGCGGACTATGGTCCAATGGTTAAGCAAGCAACCACATTGAAAGCCGCCATCTGGGCTGCTAGAAATGTTGAGACCCAGATCAGGGAGAAAGGTCTGGAGAGGTCAGAGGTTGGTGAAAAGAGAAAAATCAACGGACCCTCGGGGTCCAGCAAAAAGGGTAAATTCTCGAAGTCTAGTTCGAGAGGAGGTGGAGGAGGCGAAGCGAAATGGTGCGACAAATGCAAGAAGAAGCATCAAGGGAAATGTGGCGGGGAAACCACATGCTTCAAATGTGGAAAGCCAGGGCACTATGCCAACGAATACACCCTCACCAAGAAAGTCTGCTACGGGTGTGGTGAGGAGGGGCACATCTCAAGGGATTGTCCGAAAAAGAAGGAGGCAGCAAAACCCAACATTCCGCCAAAGCCGAAGGCAAGAGCCTTTCAGACGACACTGGAAGTTGCTAAAGAAGAAGCCGATGTCGCTTCAGGTACCTTTCTCGTAAACAAATTGCCTGCCCAAATTTTATTTGATTCAGGAGCCAACTACTCCTTTATTTCGCATGAATTTGGTAGAAAGCTAGCTTTGCCTGTTGATAGACTAGATAATGCTTTATTAGTCGAAGTTTCTAGTGGCAAATTTGTACCTGTTAGCCATCGTATGAAAAACATCTTAATCGAACTGAATGGGAATAAGTTCCACGAGGAATTATTGCATATCGAACTTAACGGTTTCGACATCGTGCTTGGAATGGATTGGCTTAGCGCCAATGATGCCGAGATATTGTGCCAAAAGAAGATAGTGAAAGTAAACCCGCCAGGGAAAGAGTCGTTTATGGTGTATGGGGACAAGCGCAGGGTAAATTCTGGAATCATTTCTCTAATGAAAGCCAGAAAGTGTTTGACCAAGGGGTGTACATCATATTTAGCGTTCGTGATCGATGCTAAGAAGGAAAAGAAGGTGATGCAGAATATTCCTGTCGTGTGTGATTATCCGGAAGTATTTCCCGAAGATCTTCCCGGATTACCGCCTGATCGACAAGTAGAATTCCGTATTGACTTGTTACCAGGAACCACGCCAATAGCAAAAGCACCTTATCGATTAGCACCGACGGAGATGAAGGAGCTGATGATGCAACTTCAGGAGTTATTGGACAAAGGTTTCATAAGAACTAGTTCATCACCCTGGGGAGCTCCGGTGTTATTCGTAAAGAAGAAAGATGGGAGTATGAGAATGTGCATCGATTACAAAGAGCTGAACAAGGCAACAATAAAGAATAAATATCTGTTGCCAAGGATTGATGACCTGTTCGATCAACTACAAGATTCAAGTTATTTTTCAAAGATCGACCTGAGGTCAGGATATCATCAGCTGAAAGTAAGAGAGCTGGATATCGAGAAGACTGCATTCAGAACGCGATATGGACACTACGAGTTCTTGGTTATGTCGTTTGGACTAACCAATGCTCCCGCATCATTCATGGATTTAATGAACAGGGTTTGTAATCCGTTCCTTGATAAATCTGTGATAGTGTTCATAGACGACATTTTGTTTTATTCGAAAAGCCAAGAGGAGCATGGCAGTCACTTGCGCGAGGTGTTAGAAGTCTTGAAGAAGGAGAAGCTATATGCTAAGTTCTCCAAATGTGATTTTTGGATCCGAGAAGTCCAATTCTTGGGTCATGTGGTCAAGCAAGAAGGAATAATGGTTGATCCAGCAAAGATTGAAGCTGTGATGAAGTGGGAACAACCAAAAAGTCCCACGGAGATCCGAAGCTTTTTGGGATTAGCCGGATACTACCGAAGGTTTATCCAAGGCTTTTCTTCGATCGCTACTCCATTAACAGCTTTGACTCACAAAGGAGCTACTTATGCTTGGAGTGATAAACACAAAGAAGCATTCGAGTTGCTGAAGAAGAAGCTATGTGAAGCACCGATTATTTCTCTACCCAATGGAGTTGAAGACTTCGTTGTCTATAGCGATGCGTCCGGTGTTGGATTGGGTTGTGTTTTGACCCAAAGAGAAAAGGTGATAGCATATGCGTCTCGACAGCTGAAAGAGCATGAAAAGAACTACCCCACTCATGATTTGGAGTTGGCAGCGGTAGTATTTGCTCTAAAAATATGGAGGCATTACCTCTATGGCTCGAAGTGCAAACTTTTCACTGATCATAAGAGTCTCCAATATCTCTTTAATAAGAAAGAATTGAATATGAGGCAAAGATGCTGGCTAGAGTTACTTAAGGACTACGACTGTGAAATACTTTACCACCCCGGTAAAGCCAATGTTGTTGCTGATGCTCTCAGTCGGAAAGTCAATCTTGAAAGAAAAAGGCCAAGAGCGTTGAGAATAGAAGTTGTCTCAACAATTGTGGATAGTATAAAAAAGGCTCAAGAAGAAGCTTCTGAAAAGAATGACCGGAAGGAGGAACGTTTGGGCAAAACGTTGGTGTTTCGTACAAACGGTCATGGACTGAAGGTATTCCAAGATCGTATTTGGGTGCCTAAGTCAGGAGGAATAAGAGATCTTCTGATGGAAGAAGCTCACAAAACCATGTACTCGATTCATCCCGGTAGCACTAAAATGTATAGGGATCTGAAACCCTATTACTGGTGGCCGACGATGAAGCTCGACATTGTGAAGTATGTGGCAGAGTGTGTGACCTGCGCGAGAGTCAAGGCACAACATCAGAAACCATACGGGAGTTTAGAACCTTTACCTGTGCCCATGGGTAAGTGGGAAGACATCACTGTGGATTTTGTCACTAAACTACCCAGAACAAAGAATGGTCACGACATGGTTTGGGTGGTCGTTGATCGCTTCACTAAGAGTGCGCACTTCATAGCAGCCAATGAAAAATGGTCTATGGATAAGCTTGCGAATTCTTACGTGAAGGAAATTGTGAGGCTTCACGGTGTTCCGTTAACGATTGTGTCAGATCGTGACAGCCGTTTCACCTCACGATTTTGGAAAAGTCTACAAGAGGAATTGGGTACCAAGTTGTGTTTGAGTACAACTTACCATCCACAGACTGATGGTCAGAGCGAACGGACAATACAAACACTTGAAGATATGCTGAGAGCATGTACCCTGGAATTCCAAGGTAATTGGGATGAACATTTACCTTTGATAGAATTTTCCTACAATAATAGTTTCCACTCGAGCATTAAGATGGCACCTTATCAAGCTTTGTACGGACAAAAGTGTCGTACGCCATCTTGTTGGCTTGAGGTTGGGGAAAAGTAGTTTATGGGGCCGGAGATAGTCCATCAAACTGCTGAAAAGTTGAAAATAATTAAGGAGAGAATGTTAGCAGCTCAGGATCGTCAAAAGAGCTATGCTGACAAGAAAAGAAGACCGATGACTTTTGAAGTTGGAGATTCGGTTTTGCTTAAAGTCTCGCCGTGGAAGGGACTTATAAGGTTTGGAAAAAGGGGAAAGTTAAGTCCAAGGTTTATTGGACCGTTTAAAGTTCTTCAGAGGATTGGGAATCAAGCATACAAGCTCGAACTACGAGAAGAACTGAGTGGAATTCATAACACTTTTCATGTGTGTTATTTGAGGAAGTTCACGGGAGAAGTTCTCGACATGATTCGGCTTTCGGAGTTGAGAATCGATGAGAACAAGAGGTTGATTGAAGAACCAGAGGCAATCGTTGACCGAAAGACTAAGAAGTTACGATGTAAGATGGTCGAATTAGTGCTTGTCCGATGGAAACATGCGACTGGGCCAAATCTCACCTGGGAGACGAAAAGTGACATGATGAGTCACTACCCGCATTTATTTGTTGATGTGTGATTTCGGGGACGGAATCATTCTAAGGTGGAGAGAGTTGTAACGCCCGTGTTTCTAGGGCCAGGCATTAATGTTGTTGTAATAGTCTAGGTTAACATTTGTAAACTCATTTTGAAATAAAAAGAATGTGTTAATTGAGTATTATGTGTTTTGTGCTTAATTGTGTGTCTTAATTGAATTAAGAATAAAAATAAGCGTCAAAATGAAATGTTAGATAAAGCCGATATCTATGGATAATGTTGTAGTAGTCGTGACGAGGTTTCCGAATATATAAGGAACGCTGAAATCCGAGTTATAACGAAGAAGTTATGACCTGTCGAAGTTTCGCGACAGAACCGACACGACGCTGAAGGACGTAAAATACGAATTTAAGATAGAGCGATATCTAGCCTTAGTAATCTAAACAAAAGTCGTAGAATACGTTAAACCGAGAGCGTGCATAAAAAGAATGCCCAAAGCCTGACCCACTCAGTTTCTTTGTATTACAGGCAGTGGCGCAAGGGCATAAGTTGGATGACATTGTCAAGATATTTTTTTTGGATTATAGACCTGTTGTTATATGTAATTGTTGCAAGGTCTATTTTGTATTGTTTATTCTTTTGGTCTGTATCGGAACATGACATCCCGAGATTTTGTTATATAATGAAAAATACATTTCTTTATGAAATGCCTTGATAAATTCTTATCATATTTCGTTTTGGGAACAAATTCCGCAACTCTTTTCATTAAAGGATTACTCTGATTTTATTTAAAAGCATAAATGAAACCGGTCTTTTCTGGCCGTGATTTTGGAGATGTCACAACTATGAAAAGGGATGTCGTAATCATAGTCTCAATTGTTTAGACCTTTTGCCATCTGCTTCAAATCTACTTGGTGGAAGTGTTTCCTCACCATCATTTTCATGAATCGGAGAGAAACCTTATGACCCTTAGATTTTATGGTGTATGTGTTCTTATCCATGTGAATCGTCAAAACCATAGTCACAAGACAAGGATAATGACAAATCCAAACTCATATGGACTGAACTTATGCAATCTTAACTTCTTGCCACCTGGCAGTACAGGGCCTGCCATTGCTTCCAAGTTGTTATGCAACCAATTGAGAACTTTCAGAACTCCTATGTAAAGCCAACTTTAACTGGAATGGGCACAGAATATGTCAACATGATAGGTTATAAACCTCAAGTCGTGTGCTAGTGAAGAACCTCAGGTTTTATTCTTTATTAGTTCTTGAAATTCTTTTTAGGATCTTTAAGACTCCCACTATCCTCTTGACATATAAGACTATCTTGCCAAATATTCAAGAGATAGTGCGGATTCTTTATCAAGACAAACACTTCACACAATTGGTCTTAGTTGGTCTTTGTTTTATCCAAAACATCACAACTTACCAATTTCAAATGTACAAGAGTAGGACACTTTTACTCTTACATTTGACAAGTGTTTTAAACCTTTCTTTAAGATATGTCACTCAAGTTACAATCTTGGAGTATGACTCTAAGAATTGTTTTGGAACAAAGTATGACTCATCTTCCTGATCTAACCATTTCAACAATTCATGACTCCTCTTCTTAGTCATAAGAATGCACTAAGATGACCTTTAGAGGACTAATTGTGATATGATTTCTAAATCATTAAGATGATCACAAACATGATACTAAAGTACTCTCCCATCTTTTCAGATTTGAGAAACTTTTATCTTTCTGCCTAATTTGATTCTTCCCATTCGTTCTGCCATACATTGCGACTTTTCCAATGTTTCAGAATTATACTTAAACTTGTAAGTATAACCATATTTACTAAACTTTAGTAAATCAAATAGTCTTAACGAGCTTTGTGGTGGACATGACCAGTGCACAAGAATGTGTACTCGATCCCTTTAGTCCTTCACTTGACTCACACATCCATGTGAACAAGTAATTAGTCTTGATTTTCCAATGCTTGAAAGTTCTTATTCATCATACTATTCAACTTGCGTGATTCCAAGTTTCGGTCCAATTGAAACTTGGGGGATGAGGAACTTTCCTGATTTGGTAAATTTAGACACTACCACAAATGAAAGAATCAAATCCATTTTCCAATATTGCTGTCAGTGGAATCATATAAGCAACAATTTTCCACAAATGCCATTGTAAGGATACTTCAAATAAATAAAATTAAACAATTTTCTTTTATTTTAAAACTTTGCGGAAAAACTTATCCTTACAATCCACATGGAAAATTGTTGTTATCTATTCCTTAGCAATATATCATAACTTCTTAAGCAACTGCTCAAAATTCTGATGTGATCGAAATCCACCTTCGCGATCAGAATCAGCATATACTTCTTTTAAGATTTCTCTCTATTCTTTGATTCTTAAAACATCAACATGTGACCCAGTCACATCATGTAATGAGGATCTCAGAATAGAACTTAACATAGTTAGATAATGGGCTCTACCTGATGTAGAGTCAAACTTATTGACTTTAACATCCTTAGGTAAATTTGGCAGCTTTGCAATCAACGTCCATTCCTTTGGCAAAATAAACATATGGACCCTTTGGTAATGAGACTATCTCAGACTTAGCCTTTCTCTTTACCATTTGGTCAACCAGGTTGACTATGGCCAATCCCTTTCCATTGGGAAGAGAATGCTTTTTCTGGATTTCTAGTGTCACCATTGTCACTGTCCATAAAGTTTTTGGGAAGTTGATCTTCTAATCAAATTTGCTTTACTATCGTTCCAAATCATTGCTGATTCAGCAGCACCAAGCAAATAGATATGATCATTAAGGTTCATGTCATAGTCTGTTTCATAGTAGTCCCAAAGGAACTCACTATGTGACTTAGAAAGTGATTGAACATCCAACTTTCTCAAGACTTTGACACCCAACTCTCCCGGCTTGTCAATATGTGACTTCATCTCTAAGATGTGATCACACATAGACCTTGCTTGCCATTAGGGCTTGAGTGACCTTGAACTTGTGGGCTAGGGAGAATAATTGGAGGAGGTGGAGGAAGAGAAGTATGACTTCCATGAGCCAAACTCGGGAAGTCATATTCATTAGGAAAGCTTGGTTTGGGAAGATCATTGTTGTCTAAACCAGACATCAACAATGGGAGAAATTCACGTAAAGTTAATATAACACCCAATATGATATATTAAGGCTAGGACCCAACAAACTATTTTATAACTTGGAAGAGGGATGACGTAATCCAAGCTATAAAATATTTGAAGGTAGGTGAATGGCGATTCACCAATTTCCACCAAGATAAACGAAATGTATTATTAGGTTTTAATTGGTTTTGAAACTCCTAGATTCTTTTGAGATTCATTGAACTTTTCAATGACATGTTTCAATCTCGAGTGTGCCCTTCAGGTTTTGTGACTGGGATGCCGAGGATCACAAAACAAGGTGTGAAGTAACCATGCAAATATACTTGGTACCCATAATATTTACCCCTCAATCGATGTGCCGGTTAACCACACACGCTCCAACGATACTATGATAAACATTAAGTTACCCTTTGCCTACCTTGTTAAGTCCAGGTTAGTGTGCCGGTTAACCACACACGCTCCACTAACAGCTTAAACAAAGTGCAAAGAGTAATTTCATGGATTAACACCTTATTTACATTTTCCTAAGTAACTAAGATTGGGAATTTATAAGTGTTTAGTTACTTAGTATTTATCATTATACTTATAATGAAGGGAGAATTATAGTCCTTGTCCTACCTGTTCGGCTAACGACCCTCCACCAGTCAAGTAAGCAGTGAGTGAGAGTGGACACCCATTAAAATGCCATTTTATAGGCAATAACCTTATACCCCCTTATAGACCGGCTTCGTGAATGAGGCCTACTAATGGTAAGACGACTTGCTCTTATACATATAATATATTAAACTTTTAATATTATAATAGTATAAGGGTGTATTTTAGACATTTAAAATACTTGATGGTTTAATCTATTAATTAAACTATACTCTTAATTTAATTAAATTTAAACCATGTCATTATGGAATTATTAATTCTCTTTTAATTAAACACTTTAATTATCTATTAATAAAGTCCATAAGAGTTAATTGAATTATTCAATAAAAACATCATAATTCCAATTATTAAATTCAAAATTAAAACCATTTAATTAATTGTTTAAGTTATGAACCCAAGAGTTTTAGAATTCAATTCTTTTTTTTATCATAAAAAACTTTTTCCAAATTCCAAAACTTGAGGGCAAGTTTTGTAACTCTTGAAAACTTTTGGATTCCATAACTTATGGAGTTAAATACTTGTTTTATGATGAAACTTTTCATGTTCCATAACTTAAGAACAAGTTATGAAATTCTTTAAAACATTAAGACCAAGTTTTGTAACTCCATAAAAAACTTTGAATCAATTTTTTTAAAAACCTTTTCATATCCATAACTTATGGAGGTTTCAAAAAACTCTTTTGATCAAACTTTTAAAACTAATAAAATAATCATATCATTTTATCTTTTACTAAATTTGACATAATTCAACTCATATAGCAAATGATTCAAATTTTACAAATAATTAGTTTTTCACAAAAACAAGTAATTATCTTAAAATTTGACAAACGTCATGTTTTTTGTTCTTTTTTTTGTCCAACTTTGAAAATAAAACATTTGCATCAATATAACAGAAAACAACCCATGGCTCTGATACCACTGTTGGGTTTTGAGCATTCTAACACTCCTATGGTGTACATGCAACCCTATAAACCTTGGATCTATGTTTTCTCCATTATACATGCAAATATTAACTATTCCAAGGTTTCATCCTAACTAGCATATTATGAAGCACCTATACTACAAAGTTCTAGTTAGATGACATACCTTTTGATGTAGCTTGATGTCTTCAAGCTTTAAGTGCTTAGCCCCAATAGTGTGGAAGCCTCAAAGGGAATCACAAATCACCAAAACACCTTGGAAGAACTTGAGAGAATATGTATGCACACTAAAATCGGCCCACTCTTATTTTCACACACTTGTGCCAATTTTGTGAGCCAAGGACCCCTTTATATATTATGGAGGATTAGGGTTACATCCATGTAAAACCTAATACCCATGACCTTTCATTTACATAGGATCCATGTAAACCCTAATACCCATGACCTTTCATCAATAAAAACGATCACCGACCGATCCAACATCGGTCTACACACCCTGTTCATAAGGTCCATGAACGCTGTTGGGGCATTGGTGAGCCCAAACGGCATCACCACAAACTCATAATGCCCATACCGAGTCCTGAACGCCGTCTTCGGTATATCCTCATCTGATAGTATCCCGACCGAAGATCAATCTTGGAAAACCATGACGCACCCTGCAACTGATCGAACAAATCATCGATCCTTGGCAACGGATAACGGTTCTTCACCGTTAGTTTGTTCAGCTCCCTATAGTCGATACACATCCTGTACGATCCATCCTTCTTTTTCACGAAAAGAATCGGTGCTTCCCACGGGGAACTGCTCGGACGAATGAACCCTCGGTCTAGCAGCTCCTGAAGCTGTGTAGATAGCTCCTGCATCTCCGGTGGTGCCAACCGATAGGGTGCCTTTGCTATCGGAGAGGCAACCAACACCAACTCAATGCGAAACTCCACCTACCTCTCCGGAGGCACTCCTGGTAACTCTTCGGGGAAAACGTCCCGAAAATCCTGTATCACAGGCACACTGCCCACATCCGTCACGGCCTCTACTCTCGTATCCAAGACATAAGCCAGTAATCTCGTGCAACCCTGCTGTAAAAACCTCCTAGCCCTCGCAGTCGAACAGAGGGTCGGCCCCTGCGAAGCCCTCTCACCATGAATAACCAGTTCTCCCCCACTTAGGGTTCGAATCCTAATCAGCTGGCGCTCGCAATCAATCATGACCCCATTGGCCCCCAGCCAATCCATCTCGACAATCACCTTCAGTCCTCACAACTGTATCGGGACTAGGTCGACACGAAACCTCTCTCCAAGCACATTCAGGACACAGTCCCGATACATCCTCGCAGCACTAACGGTGCGGTCATCTGCAATCTCTACCTCGACTGGGGAATCCAGAGCTGTGGGCGTGTCCCGAAACTTCTTGCTAAGCGCAAGAGATACGAACGATCGGGTGGCACCCGAATCAAACAAAACATGTCCCTATACAAGCATAATGTATATATATATATATATATATATATATATATATATATATATATATATATATATATATATATATATATATATATATAAAAGTCATACAAATCATAATGAGAAGGGAATAATAGATTTGTACCAGCCACAACGTCTGGTGCTGCCCGAGCCTCCTTGGTGGTCAACTGAAATGCGTGACTCTTCACCGCCGGAACCTCCGCCTTGGCAGGGTGGCCATCGGTAATCCTCAACGTGGCGGGCGCAGGCGCCGCCATCGCTCCTCCCCCTCCTTGCAACCTCGGACAATCAGCCCGCTTGTGGCCGGTTTGGTTGCAGTGGAAGCAAATCAAGCCCTTCTTGGGGCAATCCCTGATCACATGGCCTGATTGGCCACAAGCATAGCATCCCGAGCCCGCCCCCCGGCAAGCCTCACTGTGCGGTTTACCGTACTTGGCACACCAGACACGGCCCTGCTGGAAGTGTCTGAGGTCTTAGGCTTTTTAGCCTGACCTACCACCGTATGTGCCTGCTCCGGCTTCCACTTGGTACGGAAGTCCAACTCCATTTCCCGCTCACGGGCCTTCTTCACCATGTCATTCAGGGTTTTGCACCCTATAAAGCTCACAAACTCACGGATATCATCCCTCAGCATGGAATGATATCTCGTCCGCCTCATATCCTCATATGTAGCGTACTGTAGGATCAACAAAGCTCGTTCCCGAAACTTGGCGGTGGTCTCCGCCACAGTCTCGGTGGTCTGCTGAAGGTCATGAAACTCCCTCACAAGTCGTTGCACCTAAATAGGTGGTGCAAACTCTGCATCAAAACGTCGAACGAACTCGACCCACGTCATCTCAGCGACACCGGATGCTCCCACCTGCCTAGTCACCTCGCCCCACCAATCTCGGGCTCTGTCTCTCAGCATACATGAAGCAAATCCAACCTTTGCCGCATCCGGGCAAGAACTCGTGTGTTGGGCGTTCTCGATGTCCGCCACCCAGCGTCGGCTGACAATGGGATTCCTGACCCCGAAAAACTCCGGCGTCCCACATGCCTTGAACTCCCGGAACGAGGGAGTTCGGGCCCCAATCTGGCGTTCATCAATCTCAGCCCTGAATGATCTGAGTCTCTCCTCCATGATCTCCATAATTCCTTTCTTGAATGTCCCAAAAATGACTCGGGTAGCGTCAAGGATGCCCTTCGTAACTTCGGCTGCAATGATATCGCGTAGTCTCTCATCAATAGGCTCAGTACCGGTGCCCGATCCAGACCCAGACCCCGATCCAGACCCTGATCCTGATCCCCCTGTCCCAAATCGTGTCACCACCATGTTGAACTGAACTGTCATAAACCATAATAATCGGGTCATATATAGGGGATCTTCCCACACTGGTCCTCCTTAGAGCTGTCAGATCTAACATTGGTTCGGGTACATGTCCTGTGCTTTCAGTAGTACGGGCCCAATACTACCTTCCACACCTACCTCTACCTTTCCCCAAGGCTCTACCTGATAACTCCAATTCGCTCTAAAATAAATCATAACCCACAAACCACTGAATAACCCAAATCCCAGGCTGTCCTAATATTTTCCCTACCCATATCAATTAGACCAATCATAACAGGTTGCCTTTATGCATGCAAATTATACACAGAAAGGATCAAATAGACTTTCGAGTAAAATATTCTACCCTAGGACCACAACTAAACAAGGAACAGGAAATAAGGCCAAATCAATCATTCTGAGGCTATAAGCTCCTAACTGTATACAATTTTAAAAGCATACACATAGAAAGTCTCATACGATCATCAAGCTCAAATATCAGTATAACATGGCTAACACATTGGGAACTACTTACTTGACTCGGCCGATCGCGCGCGTTGCACTCTCTTCTTTGCATTTCTTAAAAGTTTTTAACTTTTATTTTGAAAACAATTTATCATTTCCTTAGTTTGACTCCTGACACACCCGAGAGTGTGCCCGAATCCCTCAAACTAAGGCTCTGATACCAACTTGTAACGACCCAATTTTTTCAAAACAAAATTTTCATTTTTAATTATCCCAAATGCATGTTTACCATCCACAAAACCAGTTACAATTGTTTTCAAAACATATCAATTACCACTTTGTGTTAAAACATCAGAGTGTCCCGTAACATAATAATGAGAGATAGAGTGCACGCCGCGCCATCATGCCTTGCCTTTGCCCTTGGGCTCAGATGTACCCGAAACAAATCCACAAACTGTAAGCGAATGCTTAGTGAGTTTCCCAGAGCATACCACACATACAATTCAAATATCATATATCATACTAGCCCTAAGGCTATATACATCACATAAGTCATGCATACAACCGATAAGGATGCCGTGGGCTCGTCCCCAGGGTCTTAATCGAGGATGCCATGGGCTCTCCGCATGGTCTTACACCTAAGTGCCATGGGCTCTCCCATGGTCTTTGATAGGAAAGCCATGGGCTCTCCGCATGGTCTTACATCCAAGTACTATGGGCTCTCCCATGGTCTTCCATACAACATACCATATATATCAAAAGCATACTTCCTAGTTCATACCAACTAACATGTCACATAATACAATCTCAGCTAGGATACTACACATCATAGAATGGGCCGGCCTTGGTGCCTTAGACCCATTGGTATGGTGAGGAGACTCACCTCTGTCTGCTGAATACAAAGTTGTTCTCCTTATAGTTCGTAACCTCCCGTGCTGAATAATAATATTAAACAATGTTAGGACTTTAATTAATCAAAGGAAACCCAAACTCCAAACCCTTCCATAAGGTCCAATTATCCATCCCTTGCTAATGGGCACAAAGTCCAAGTCCAAAATCCTTAATGGGCCTCTTGGCCCAATAAGGCCCAATCAATATGTCCATGGCCCATTCCGATGATATGACTCATAATTCCCATAATACAACCATGCCCAATAATCAAATGAGGCCCAATAGCTCCAAGGCCCAAAACAGATTCGACCCAACTGTGATGCGTACGCTCGGCGTACCATCCTGGTGGTACGCACAGCGTACTGGGGACTTAGGACTACGCGCGGCGTACAACCAGTTTAAGCACTTTCTCCATTAAGTGCTTAATACTCGTTTCCTTTACGTCCAAAAGTCAGATCTAAGTTTGTTAAGACTTCCTATGGCATAAAGTTGGCAACTTTATGCCTTTGCATGCCTCATAAACACCCAACACTTCCATTAAGACCTTTCCAAGGTCTTAAACCCATGCATGAGGCCAAAACTCCCATTAAAACTCAATTTTATGGTTCTTAAGGACTAAGGGACCTCAGATCTGACATTCCCATCTTTTGGAGTTGCTTAGCTCACAAGAGGAGGTCCAAAACCAACTAAAGGGACAAAACTAGAAAACCCTAACTAGTTCTATTGATTTAAATGGAAAGATGCAAGCTTTATACCTCCAGAAACTCCTCAAGGTCGACAATATGCAGGTTCTTGAAGCCAAATGACACTCCAAGCTTCCTTGACAACTTCTTCTTCTTGGATGAACACTAAAAGGACCAAAAAATGCACTCTTAAAGCACAAAATGCACTCACAAATGATATTAGGGTTTTCAAAGGCGTTTGAAGGTGAAGGAGGCTGTTAAGGGTGAGGCTCAAAAGAGTTAAGGGTGTTTATATAGGTCTCAAGTCTGGATTTTAGGGTTTGAACATCCTGGCACGTACACCCAGCGTACTCCTGGTACGCCGAGCGTACGTGCTGCCTCTCCGCGATCCTCCTTGCCAAGTATGCTATGCGTACTCATAAGTACGCCCAACGTACTTAAGGGTCTCTTATGATATAATAGAAATACTTCAAGGGTTACAAGGTCATACCTGATTTGGAGTGTTACACATGGTCCAAGATAACTCATCAAGATTGTATTTTTATGAACAAAGGACCTAAAAAATGCCAAGATCTACCATCCCTAGCTTCTGGAGTAGCTCATACTCCCATTCATGACTTAAAGGACCATAAAAAGTATGAAAACAAGTCCTAACTAGATCTATCAAAAGAACCATCAAGTTATGAGCTTTATACCTCAAAAAGTTTCCCAAGTTGGTGATGGTTCTGGATCTACAAGCTCTACCTACACTAATGCAACTTCCACAAGTTCCTTTTCCTTCAAAATCACCAAGAACACCTTCAAGGTTCACTTCCAAGCTCAAAATACTCACAAGGAAATTAGGGTTTCGTTATTAGGGTTTGGAGAGGTGGAGGTTGGTCATACGAAACTCCCAAAGCAACTTAAGGTGTTTAAATAGGCCACAAACCCTAAAAATTAGGGTTTTCCCCTGCTGACTGTACGCCCCGCATACCTCCACGTATGCCCAGCATACGTGGGTGCCTCTGTGATCATGCATCGAGCTAATACGCCCAAGGTACTCTTAGAGTACATCCAGCGTGCTCGGCTAGGGACCAATTTGCAAAGAATTTTAAATGAAGGGTTAAAAGGAATAATACCAAAAATGCAAATGTTACACCAAATTATTACTTTATGAACAAATACATGCAAGACAATCCAAACAAGTTAGAGATCCAATTATTGCTATGAATATTTATCTTTCAAATCATCATCCTTATTCTAAAATATCTGTGGTTATGAGTCATATTTGTCAAAAATTTGGTCACGAGGCTAGTGTTGGCTTTAATTTTCATGGATTTTAAAAAAATCATGGAGCAAGAAGAGATGGAAGGTATCCAAGATGTTTCTTTAATGGATATAGAGGAGGATTTAATAGAAAAATAATGTCGATTTACTTTGATATTCTAAAATATCTATGGTTATGTAAAAAGCTAGTCATGATGCTAGTGTTATGCTTTCATTTTAGTGGATTAAAAAAAAGGACGGCGGAAGAAGAGATGGAAGAAATTATTTTCAAGGAAGAGGGAAGTTATTCAAGATGTTTCTTTAATGGATACATAAGAGGATTTAATGGACAAATATGTCGATTTACTTGGATTTATCTGTTATTTCATCGGTCAAATTCTCTTGCTTCATTTCAACATTGTTAAAATCATTTTGAAAATTAATTTTATTAAAGAATAAAATTCTTTCAATGTGGTGGATTACTCGAACATATCAAATGTCAAATTGCACATTTAAACTTCAGTCTTGTATCATATACAAGATCATGAGTCCTTATACTCCACAACAAAACATAATTGTTGAACACAAAAACAGAAATTTGTATGCAGTTGAGAAAGGTCTTTTTTCATGCCAATTTATCAAAAGATTTTTGGTTTGATTCTTATGCGATAACGACATTTCTTATAAACATAATTCCTTCTCAGCATCTTAATCATTCTTTATCGTATGAACTTTTATTTCATACTGAACCTGACTACCCTTATCTTTGATCTCTTGGATGATTGTTTTATCCCTTTCTTGGAGATGTTTGTGCTGATAAGCTTTCTGCAAAATCCACTCCATGTATTTTTCTTGTGTATTCTCTTAATTACAAAGGGTATATATGTCATGATCTTGCAGCAAACCCCGTTTTTCATCAAAGGTCCAAACATATCGAGAAAGACGTACATTTATTTCGTGATATAGTTTTAAACAATACTCTTATCATCTGATATGTTCATTCAGGATCTCAACTTATATACTTTCTTATGAAAGGTTTATAAGCTCCATATTTCCAACTACTTCATTCCAAACTTCAAATTCTTCTCAATGTTTCGCTTGAGGGGGAATGTTAACATAAAGTTAGAGTTGGTAACATAGAGTCGGTCAGTTGTCAAAATTCATTATAGTTGGTTAGATGTTGCTAACTAAAACTCTAGGCATTATTTTAACAATGGTATATTTCATTCACATCAAATGACGAGTTTTCATCAAATAAAACAACCAAAGTTGTCAGCAACACATCCATATTTTCTGCCAACATGATACAATATTTAAGTTTATTCCTATTAAGGATAAATATTCAAAATTATATAACTTTTGGACGTTAAGTGTGGTATGTGAAAAAATAACCATGAGCCCCCACAACATTTTGAAGGGCCACCATATCTAAGGGCGGACCAACAATGGGGCAGTAGGGCTCCATAACAAAAAATATAATTAAAAATACGCTTTTTTCAAAAATAATATATTTTGACCCTTATAAAATAATATATTTTGACTCTTAAAAAATATTTTTCCCCCAACAAAAAAATTAAAATTCTTTTTGCTCTATTTTTGATATATTCTTAGGTCTGCCCATGTACATATATAATGCGACTGCTAGATAATGAAGTTTGTTTAGTGGTTGATTTGTCAAGAAAGAATGTGAAGCTATGCGATATTCTATAAATATTGAAAGAGAAAAATCTAGAAAATGTATACATATACTAAAAAACATATACTATGCATGAGATAAAATACAAACAAACGAAGATTTATTCTTCACTCATCAACATTATTAGAGTTGTGACTTGTAATAGAATTTGGTTGATGTTATGAAAATAATGCTGCGTCTTTTCTTATTTAGAGAAAAAATTAGAATTTTTTAAATTGTTAAAATTTTATATTTAATTTTTTTTAAATAAATCTATGTAATACATGGTCTCCCACCTAATATAATATAATATAATAATAAATAAAATAATAATAATAATAAGAGGGGGGAGTTGGGAGACTTGGAGTAGATGAAGGTAAATGGATAGAACCATCGTTAAACAATTGAAATCCGACAAATGTTCTGTGGAGTTTATGGACTGACGGCGAGTCAGGCAAGTCAACTATGGTATGTTATGAATATTATTATCACACATATAAAGCCAATACGGAGGTCGATGATGGCTATCTACTTCCGCAGCTTCTAGGAATCACCGATCCAGTGGCACAAAAGGTAAAACAACAGCAACAGCATACCAATCATCTCTATATAAGAGCATGACATTTATTGCCTCAAAATCATTCCAAAACTCTTCAACTTTTCTCCATTAATTTCCTACAATGGAGATTTCTGTCACCACTACTCTTGGCCTTGCCGTCATCATCTTCATCCTTTTCAAGTTAGTAACACGTCCCAAGTCAAAGAAAAACCTGCTTCCAGAGCCATGGAGACTACCAATAATCGGACACATGCATCATCTGATAGGTATGTTATATGTTATCTTGTTTGAATGTCTTTATGAACCCTTAATCTTTTGATTTCATTACTTTTTGCGTAGAACTTTTTCTCTGGCTAATAAAACCGTCATGATAGGTACGATGCCACATCGTGGTGTCATGGAGTTAGCAAGGAAACATGGATCTCTAATGCATCTACAACTTGGAGAAGTGTCCACTATCGTGGTCTCATCCCCACGTTGGGCAAAAGAGGTTCTGACAACGTATGACATTACTTTTGCAAACAGACCGGAGACTTTAACTGGTGAGATTGTTGCATACCACAATACCGATATTGTCCTTGCTCCCTATGGTGAATACTGGAGGCAGTTGCGAAAGCTTTGCACCTTGGAGCTTTTGAGTAACAAGAAAGTGAAGTCGTTTCAATCCCTTCGTGAGGAGGAGTGTTGGAATTTAGTTAAGCATATTCGATCCACTGGGCAGGGGTCACCCATCAATCTTTCAGAAAACATTTTCAAGATGATTGCTACCATACTTAGTAGGGCTGCGTTTGGAAAAGGAATCAAAGACCAAAGGAAATTTACAGAATTAGTTAAAGAAATACTAAGGCTGACAGGAGGTTTTGATGTGGCGGATATCTTTCCTTCCAAAAAGTTACTTCACCACCTTTCAGGGAAGAGAGCTAAGTTAACCAACATACACAATAAGCTTGACAGTTTGATCAACAATATCATCTCCGAGCACCCTGGAAATCGTACAAGCTCATCACAGGAGACTCTACTTGATGTTCTGTTAAGACTGAAAGAAAGCGCTGAGTTTCCATTGACAGCTGACAATGTCAAAGCAGTCATTCTGGTAAGTAATTGTATGCATATCTGCATATGCCTAGTAATCTTTATTATTTTCATTGTATTCTGTGGTTAGATGTCTTTAAAACTGACAGATGGAATTAAATTATGCAGGATATGTTTGGAGCTGGCACAGATACATCATCAGCCACAATTGAATGGGCAATCTCGGAATTGATAAGGTGTCCAAGAGCGATGGAGAAAGTGCAAGAAGAACTAAGGCAAGCACTAAATGGAAAGGAAAGGATCGAGGAGGAAGATATACAAGAGCTAAACTACCTAAAGCTAGTGATCAAAGAAACATTGAGGTTGCACCCACCACTACCGTTGGTTATGCCTAGAGAATGTAGGGAGCCATGTGTGTTGGGGGGATACGACATACCAAGCAAGACAAAACTTATTGTCAATGTGTTTGCCATAAACAGGGATCCTGAATACTGGAAAGATGCTGAAACTTTCATGCCAGAGAGATTCGAAAACAGCTCCATCACTGTAATGGGTTCAGAGTATGAGTATCTCCCGTTTGGTGCAGGAAGGAGAATGTGTCCTGGAGCTGCCCTTGGTCTAGCCAACGTGGAACTTCCTTTGGCTCATATACTTTACTACTTCAATTGGAAGCTCCCCAATGGCAAAGCATTTGAAGATTTGGAGATGACTGAGAGCTTTGGAGCCACTGTCCAAAGAAAGACCGAGTTGTTACTAGTTCCAACGGATTTCCAAACACTTGAGGCATCTACTTCATGACATTCATTTAAATATATAAGAATTGATCCACAATCCATTAATTCGTTCTTTCCAGGGGGCACATCTTGATCAATTGACAACTTTGAAGGATTTAATGCTGATGTATTTCTTGGTTGTGTGTTCCCATTTTCTTGTATTCTACCCAATTATATATTTAATCATGTTTTTGTATTTTATTTTTAGAGTAATCTGCAAATTTGGTCTTTGCGGTTTGTGGATAAAATTCAAAAAGATTTCGATTTATACTGCGAGTCTAAAACATGCAAGATATTTTTTACGGATAAGGCCCCTGTTAAACTTAAATTGACTATTACATCATTTTGATTTGATTATTATATACTAGGTGTGAGATCCATGTATTACATGGGTTTAATTAAAAATAATTAAATATGAAATTTTAACAATTTGAAAAGTTTGAATTTATAAGAAAAATGAAAATTTGAATTATTAAAATTAATGAGACTTAATGTATTGAATACATTACATATATAAACCATTTCTAATAAATACCTTACATATATATATTACCTTACATATTAAATGTGGAATTTTAATTTAATAAAATGAAAAATACAATAAAATGACAAGTGGAAAATAGAAAATCTAAAAATTCTAGAAAATGTCATGTGTCCAAATGAAGGAGAAGAGGATATGTGGCAAAAAAACCTTCATTTATTAGAGTAGATTTTGTAAAGATTTATTTAATATTGTATTAATTAAAAAAATAAGAAGGGTCGACACCTACCCCACTCCATCCACCCCTAACCTGTTACACCTAAAATCTGGATGTTTACAAAAATATTAAGAAAGAAAGAAAAAAACCACAACAAATTGCAAGGCCTAGAAAAAAAAAGGGCAAATATCAAAAGGGTATAATGTTCATTTTACATTATTGATACGGGAATTAATGATAAAAATTACCCATATGATATATAATGAGTTAAAGTGTTTATAATATAAGTGGATAATGCACAAGGGCAAAAGTGGAAGGAAAATGAAAGTTGTAAATTTCACATAAATGATGAAGTAGCCAACTTTGAGGCTACAAAACCATGTCTTAAAAGCAAGAAAATGAGTAAGGGTAAAAGGGTACTTTGTATTGGACATAATAAGGAAATGAAATAAAAAGAATCACTTCAATCCAAACTTTATTGAAGAAAGTATAAGTGTACAAAGTTGGACAAAAGTTATGAAAAAGCTTATGGAAATTTTAACAACTCTAAGTGTCCATGTTTAGAGCTAGAGGTGCACACCAAAACCGGATCCCCGATATGGATATGATCTGATTCGAAAACCGGATTTGGTCAAAAACGATTTTTGTCCATATCGAATTGGATTGGATCGTCAATCGGATTCGGACCAAATCCTAATCCTATGGGCAAAATCAGATTTGATACCCGATCGCAAACCGAATTTACTAAAAAGTGGATCCAAATCCTACCATAAATCCAGTAAGACCTACTAAAAATTGGATTTTAACCTGATCCGGATCTAATTTTGCTTGGATCAGATTTGGATCAAAGGATTGTGCATTTGTGAACATCAATTTGGAGCTTTATAACTCTAGATCCAAATACATATAAGAAGAAACTCACTAAATGAAAGTTGCGGTATACATTGGGGACTAATGATAGGAAATAGAATCAGATTAATGGACATATAATGAATGAGATATGACAATTTGAAAATGGTGTGTCCAAGACATGAAACAATAAAGCTTTCCCAACCACCCACGTTTAAGACATTATAACCCAAGATTTAGACACTTCTAGGACTTAAAATAAGTCAGGTAAATGAATAATGAATGATATAGTACACCTAACAAGTTTCCAAAACAAAAACAATCATCAAATCCGGAATTAAATTGAGTGAGTTAAAACAACATTTAGAATACATGAAAGTTGTGCTCATGACAAGCTTTCCATGTCGAAAAGAACACTACTAGGAAATAGACCGTTAATGACATATGAACTGGACACACACTAATTTTGTGACATACAAAAATATATGTCATAAGAAAATGTCATATTTTTAAGAGATGAAGGATTTATGACAAAGATTTTGTTTTTCATGTTTTAGCGTCATAATATAACAAAAAAAAGCATGGGGTACACTTTCATAAAATATGCATGTCGTCTTCAAGTCTCGTTTTTTTATTTTATTATCCTCTTTCTAGTTTCCCTAATAACACCGTTCCTGATGAAAGAATCGACTAAGTCTAGGGTTTCGTTGCTCCCAAAATCACACCTCATGCCTCTTAGGATACCCATCGTTCAACACCGGTTACCACATCAACAGTGAACTACCGCATCGATTGTCATAACCATCCACTGTCGGCCTCAGCATATGAGATTCATGAGGTGCATATATGTGGAAGCATATATGCTAAACTGCATATGAGATATCCTATCAGTTGAAGGTGAGATATTAATGCGATTTAGGAAGGTTTCTATATAAAGTGGGGTTAGAGTAAGGTTTTCCATCATTAGTACTAACTTTTCCTTTATATCCATGGGAGTGGGAGTAAGTTTGCAAGATGACATTCCAGTTCATTCTGGTACTTCCATAACATATTTGTTTTGACATAAAAACAATCCACTCATACGGAAGGAAATCATGACACTGAGAAAAATAGTTGAGAGGTCCAAGATCTTTCATTGCACATTAATGTGAAAGTGTAGCAATGATTTTGGTACGAATGTGATCAATGCTTAGGATCCACGTGTGTTAAGGGGATATTGTGTTATGTAACGCCTGCAGATTCGGGCTAGTCAATTTAGAGACGATAAGCGTCAAAAATTACTTTTTGATAGAGGATTATTTAGAATAAATAATCTTAACTAAGTAGTAGTATATGTCACAAGGTTTCCGTACATATAAAGAACGCCGAAATCCGAGCTATATCGATGAAGTTATGACCTATCGAAGTTTCGCAACAAAACCGACACGACACCGGGAATCGTAAAAAGTGAGTTTACTATAGATTATTTTTTAGCCTTAGGGGTCTAAATGAAAGTTGTAGAGTACATCTCCACCTACGCATGGATATAAAGAACGTCAAAAACAGAGCTCATATGCAAAAGTTATGACCTTCCGAAGATACAGCTGTCTGAGAGCATGACACGTGTCAGAAACCCTAATCTGACTGTACTCACAACATGAGCATGATTTCTCACGACGTGAGGAGTCAAATGGTCACTAATCGAGGCTAGAAAACACCTAGGAAGGCTACGGGATGAATCATGGAAGCTCACAACGTGAGCATGTGAGGCTCACGACGTGAGAGAGCCAAAATCAGCCTATAAATAGCCAGTTCGACCCTAATCTTCTTTACACCTAAATCTCTTCTCTCTCTCGTTTGTGTTAGGGTCGAAATGTTGTAATAGTCGAAGTTTGTATTTAGGGTCTTCGAACATTTTTGTAATGTATTTTACTAGGGCATAATATTCGAAGCTTCATGTTTAGTCCTTAGTATATTTTTTGTACGCTTTTCTCTTCTATAAATAGGAGTGGTTACTAGTGTCTTAGTAACGAAGTCTTTACAGAATATTCATTGTACTCTGTAAAATTTGCAAAAGCGTAATAGAGCCAAACAGATCATATTTACATCGGTGTTCAAATCTTTCAATTCTACTTTGAATTTACACACTAATTCGTTCAATACTTGATTCATTGTCTCATCAATTGGTATCAGAGCAGGAATCATATCTCTGATCTGATTTTCACTTTGTTCAAAAGGTTTTTGAGTCAACTTTTTGATTCAAAAGTTTCTGCACTTTTTGAAAGTGAAAAATTGTTTAGATCTAAGTCTGTGATTCGATTCTGCACGTAATTCATTGAATCGAGTGTTCTAAGAGTGATTGTGATTTGAATCATACAGTTTGTTGTCAAATTCTCAAAGTTTCTTCAAAAATTCTCAAGGATTTATTCCGTACAACAATGACGTCATTCAATCTGAATTCCATGACTTCATTTTCTCATCTTCTAGGATCATCCACCATAATTCCTATGCTCATCCCTGAGTATTACGATCAGTGGGCTGATCGTATGCAAGATTATCTCAATGGATTGGATGAAGAACTGTGGAATTGCATTTCTGGCAATCTCAATCCACCATCGAATGTTCAACCAATTGGTTCTTCCTCTAGAAACTCTGAAGTTGAAAATCAATCTGATCGTCTGAAAAAGCTGGAGAAAAGGTGTGTAAGAGAGCTAAGAGGAGCTTTGCCTCCAGTTGTTTACAACTACGTGAGGAGTTGTACAACTGCAAAGGAAATCTGGAACAATCTCAAAGAAAAATTTCAGGGAAGTGAGAAGACGAAAGTTAATTCTGTGAAGCAATGTTTAGTGGAGCTGAAGGACTTCAGACAGAAAGATGGTGGAACAATTGAAGTTTATTACGATCGTATTAATGAATTGATATATCGATGCAATCGATATGGTATCACCAGATCAGCCATGGAATTCAATATGATATTTGTAATGGGACTTCGAAAGGAATGGCTTAGTGTGAGCATGATGGTGAAGAATCAACAGAGCTTTGATACGTCAACATTGAATGACTTGTACAACCAACTTAAGACTCATGAAAGTGAAGTGAACGAAATAGCTGAAGAATCGAAGGCTATGTTGGGAGGTCCACTAGCTTTGGTTTCGAAGATCTCTGAAAAAGATGCTGAGAAAGATGCTTCGGATGAAGATGAAGGGTTCATCATGAACTCAGATGATGAGGCAGTTGCCTTTTATTCAAACAATCGTGTGAAAAAGTTCTTCAAAAAGCCTTTCAATCCGAAAGCAAAGTCGTCTGAGACAAAAGGGAACTTTCTGAGTAAAAGTGCTGGGGAAGAGAAAAAGAAAGATGAGATGAAAGATTCGAAGCCTGTTGAGGGAAAGTCTGAGAAGAAGCTAAAGGGAAATGCTGGGATTGATTGTCATTATTGCAATGGTGCTAATCACCTTGCTAATGACTGTATGCTTCGAAAGAAGGATGAGAGAAAGAATAAGGTCCAGGATGAGGCGTACTATGCTGAAAAGTTGGAGGAGGTTCGTGCGAAAGCCAAGAATTTGTCTCTGGTTGCAAAGGGTGAGAATGAGGATGAAGATGGTACTTATCAAATCTGGTCATCTGGATCAGATGATGAGGAAATACGAAATCCAACCCATGGAGCTATGTTTGCAAAAATGGAGGAAGAATCAGAGGAGGAAACATACGAAGTGCATGGAAGATGCTTCGTATCAAAAGCTGCTGACAAATCACCAATGACCACAAAGGTACGAAACATTCTTGAATCTTTTAATATTCCAGTACATGCTTATAATTCTGAATTAGTATCTTTTGATGAAACTATTACTTATTTTGATTCGATTGTGGTATCTGCTAGCAATGAGGCTAAGAAGCTGTCAATGCAATTGCTAGAGACACAGAAGAAATTAGATTCGAAAATCACTAAGATAGATTGTCTAGAACTTCAAATAACGAATATCATGGTTGATAGGGACAATTTATCTAGTGATAATAAACTGTTGTTAGCACAAAGAAACATTTACTGTAATGCTGCTAAAAGATTACATAGGAAAATAACTGAACTTCATCATTCATGCGAAATCAGTAAAGAACAACATAGAAAATTGCTGCCATTTTTAGCTTATGAAAGAGCTAAGGTAGATAACATTTCGTATGACTGTGAAAAAGAAATAGCCGATTTTGACAAAGTTTCGAATGACAAGTATAGATATGGAATTGTCAAAGTTGATGAATGTCTTGATTCGAATGATTTAGTTAACATTGTAAATGATACTTTGACTAAATCTGAACAAATTCACATTTTGAAAAAGACTGAGAATTCATCATCTGATTCTCAATCTAATTTTGCTGATATTGAAGATAATTCTGACAATATTAGTGAAATTAGTGAGCTTGAAGATGTTGATTGTTCTCAGTTGTCTATTGTTAATGTTGCTTCGAATTCTAAAGGGAAAGAAAAAGTTAAGGATTTGATAGTTGAGAAAGAAACTAATATTCCCTCAACTTTGAAAGTTAGTGAAATGAACTTCGTGGATCTCAAAGATTACCAAACTGATGATAGTGATGATGAAGCTGTAGAGAAAGTTTCGAAAGAAAAGAAATCTTCAAAGGAAGAAGTAATTCCACGAATAGTGGTTGACCAAGTGTATGGTGATACACAAAAGTTCGAAAAAGTGATGAATGAAAAAGGTGAACATTATCTTGAAACAAACACGATGGTTTTTCCAAATTTCAAATGCACAGATGATGTCATTTTTCCAAATCAAGTTTTCGTAACTACCGGAAATGTTGAGAATATCAAACCAGAGTTCAAGAAGATGGTTGAGGAGGATAATTTAAAAACAACTGAGAAAGGTTTTTTCGCAAATCAAAATACAGTTGAAAACAACTTAACAAAGAATTCATATATTTTTCAACGACAAAAACCACAAAAACAATGGGTTGAAAAATCAAAAGTTGAAAAAGAGAAAGTAATTCGTGTTGAAAAGGAAAATGAAAAAGTTGTTAAATTAAACTCTAAGGAATTTAAAGATCAAATTGACAAATTTTCGAAGGAAAACAACATTTCAAAAAGACAAGCACGAAAGAAAATATTTTGGCAAAATATTGAGTCTCAAAAGATGTCTGAATCATAATCCATCAAAAAGGTTTTCAACGTTAAAATTGATTTTTTTTCAAAAACTCAACAATCATCTCAATCAAATCAAACAAGGTCTGAAGTACATAAGCAAACAAAGTTTTCGAAAGTTTCTAAAACTAACAAAACAAGAGCTTTTTCAGAAAGATCCAATTCAAATCAAAAAGTTTTTCAACGTCAACATTTTAAATCAAAAATTGATACATCCTATGCTTACTCTTATGTTACCAAACCCAAAGTTAATTTTGTACCTCAAAAGCCAAATTTTCCTAATTACACAAAGAAAAAAACTATGAGGACGTCACGGGAAAAAGGAATGACTTCAAGGAAGAACATTGATCATTAGCTTGAAAGAAGAGGAAAAAGGTATCAGTCAAATAAATATTCAAAAGAGCAAATTCATGAAGCATACGAAAAGTATGTCAATACTTCTTCGAATGGCAGCTCATCATCTAAGGATTCGAATATCTCAGTCAAAACATGGAGACCTGTCACAAAAGCGAAGACTGTTCAATCACAAACTCAAGATGCGAAGGGAAAAGTCAGTGAACATTCAAAACTATCAAACACTTATGTTTCAGTTTCTTTAGATGATGAAGTGAACTTAATTGATAGTCTCAAAACCAAAGTTTGTGATTGGGTTAAAAGTTCTTCAGTTCATTCGAAATTGAAATCTAATTTCCAAGGACCCAAAAAGCCTTGGGTACCTAAAATTTTTCATTGATTGCAGGTATTGTGTGACGAGCAATATGATAACAAATGGTACATTGATAGTGGTTGCTCTCATCACATGACTGGAAAGAAGGAGAATTTAAGAGATTTTCGAAGTCTCAAAAATGCTGGAGTAGTAAAGTTTGGGAACAATCAAAAGTGTCAAGTCATGGGATATGGAAAAATCACAAATGGACAATTCACGGTGAATCGTGTTGCATATGTTGAAGGTCTTCAACATAACTTGATTAGTGTTTCTCAACTTGGTGTGGGCACTGGCAATGAAGTTCTTTTCAACGAAGAAGGAAGTGTTATTTCGAATGTTAACACAAACGAAATATTACTGAAATCTAAAAGGAAAGGTGACATGTTCACTTTGGACATCAATCCAATTGTAGGCAAACTAGCAGTATGTCTTCTTTCGAAAGCTACATCTGATTTAAGCTGGTTATGGCATCGAAGACTTTCACATCTCAACTTTCGAAACATAAATAAACTTATGGTACAAGATCTGGTAAGAGGTTTACCTGTACTTAAATTTGACAATGATTCTTTATGTGCAGCTTGTGAAGTTGGAAAGCAACATAAACAAGGTCATCCAATCACAATTGATTCGAAAATTGTTGCACCTCTTGAGTTGATACATATTGATTTGTGTGGTCCTTCGACTGTTTCAACTCTCAACAATAAACGGTACATTTTAGTTATTATTGACGATTTTTCCAGATTTACGTGGGTTTATTTTCTCAGGCTCAAATCCGAAGTTGCACAAATTATGATTGACTTTATCAAAAAGATGGAAACCACGTTGAAGAAGACTGTTAGAAAAATCAAGAGTGATCATGGAACTGAATTTAAGAACAAAGTTCTTGATTCATTTTTGGTGGACAAAGGAATTTCGCATAATTTTTCATCTCCATATACACCACAACAAAATGGTGTTGTAGAACGAAGGAATCGCTCATTATGCGAAGCAGGAAGAACCATGTTGGCATATGCGAATTTACCTCAATATCTATGGGCTGAAGCTGTTTCAACTGCATGTTTTACTCAAAACAGATCATTCATTCATCGTCAATTTTATATTACACCATATGAAATTCTGAATAATCGTAAACCTAATGTGAAGTTTTTTCATGTTTTCGGATGTAGGTGTTTTATTATGAATCTCAAGGATCATCTTTCGAAGTTTTAAGCAAAAGCTGATGAAGGAATTTTTCTTGGATATTCGCACAATTCAGTGGCATATCGAGTGTTAAATAAGCGAACACGAAAAGTGGAAGAAACGTTCAATCTCACATTCGATGATTATTATGTTAAATCAAATGAGCATAGATTTACGAATCATCCAATTTTACAAGAAACACAAGTTGAAACTGAATCTATACAAATGGATGATACTGATTATGATTTGATTTTTGGAATTTCAGATCATGCAGTTGATGCTGAAGTTCATGCTCCTGATAATCACATACCAGAATTTTCAAAACTTACTGATGATTCAACATCGACTCCTCAAGAAGGCGAAACTACGAGTGATAGTCCACTGGAGGGGGAGCAATTGGATTCGAATACTTTAGATGATGAAGAGCATTCTTTCGAGGGGGAGAAAGAACAATTGAATGCTGAAATTGAGGGGGAGCATGTTGTTGAGGGGGAGCATAATGTTGATGATGCTTGTTCGAATGCGGGCTCAGAAAATGATGAAATATACGAAGATGCCCCTTTGGAATTTGATCCAGCTTATCCACCCATGGAAAAATGGACAAGAGACCATCCGAAGGATCAAGTTATTGGGAATTCACAAGAGGGAGTTCTGACAAGAGCTCAAATTCATGCAAAGAATGAGGTATTGAATACTCATCAAGAATTTTGCATGTTTAATGTTTTCATCTCTAAAATTGAACCAAAAACAATTAAGAATGCAATGGAACACTCAGCTTGGGTTGTTGCAATGCAATCGGAGTTGTCTGAATTCGAACGAAACAAGGTTTGGAGATTAATTCCTAAACCTGAAAATGTTTCGATTGTCGGGTTAAAATGGATTTTTAAAAATAAAACCGACAAAGATGGAAACATTATTCGAAATAAAGCCAGACTTGTTGTAAAAGGATATTCACAATAAGAAGGAATCGACTATGAAGAAACTTTTGCCCCTGTCGCAAGACTCGAGGCGGTTCGAATATTTTTGGCTTATGAAGCTCACAAAGATTTTGATGTTTATCAAATGGACGTGAAATGTGCATTTCTCAATGGAGAGCTTGAAGAAATAGTTTATGCGGAACAACCCCCAGGTTTTATTAACGAAGAATATCCTAATCATGTTTATATTTTAGATAAGGCAGTTTATGGTCTGAAACAAGCACCGAGAGCATGGTATGAAACACTTACATCATTTTTGAAACAATCTAAATTTAAACAAGGATCAGTTGATCCCACATTATTTCGAAAGAAAGTGGGGAATCATCTAATGCTTGTTCAAATTTATGTTGATGATATTATTTTTGGCTCGACTGACCCTACTTTGTCTAGAGAATTCGAAGAATTAATGAAAAGCAAATTTGAAATGAGCATGATGGGAAAAATCAATAATTTCCTTGGATTGAATATTCGTCAAAACAGAGAAGGGATTTTCATTAATCAGGAAAAATATACGAAAAATCTGTTAGAAAAGTTTGGATTGACGAATAGCACAAAGCTTCGTGTACCAATGGCAACAGGCATAAAGCTAACACCATCGTTGGACAAACCTGCTGTTGATATAACGTTGTATAGGAGCATGATTGGTTCATTACTTTATCTAACAGCAAGTAGACCTGATATCATGTTTTCTGTGTGTAATTGTGCTAGGTATCAGTCTAATCCACGCGAACCACATCTTACTGCAGTGAAGAATATTTTTCGTTATCTTAAAGGCACAATTTCGTTAGGATTGTGGTATCCTTCGAAAACTGGATTCTTCGTTCAAGCATACTCAGATGCAGACTTGGGTGGTTGTAATCTTGATCGAAAAAGCACAAGTGGAGGATGTCAATTTCTTGATGGCAAATTAGTCAGCTGGCAGTCGAAGAAGCAAACGTGTGTGTCAATTTCCACAGCTGAAGCAGAATATGTGGCTGCTGCTGCTAGCACTTCGCAAATAATATGGATCCAAAGTCAATTGTGTGATTATGCAATTAATATGAAAAATATTCCATTATATTGTGATTCTCAAAGTGCAATAAGAATTTGTCATAATCCAGTGCAGCATTCGAAGACTAAACACATAGCTCTTCGTTATCATTTCATTAAAGATCACGTGGAGGATGGAAACATTGAAGTACATTTCGTGAAAACAACTGATCAGTTAGCTGATATCTTCACGAAAGCTTTGGATGAAAAATCTCTAATGCGAATAATAGAAGGTCTTGGAATGATCGATGGCAATTCTGTTCCATGCGGAAAAGAAGAATGATAGGCGAAAAAGAATGAATCAGAGGCGCTGAATAAAAGATAACACAAAGTCATTCAGCATTCAGAGGTTACTGTTCATGGTCAACGCTTCGACCGCTTCGAATTCGCATGATTGTCAATTATTCTCAGCGTTGAGTTAATGGTTACTGTTCATAGTCAACGCTTCGATCGCTTTGAATTCGCATGATTGTCAATTATTCTCAGCGTTGAGTTAATGGTTACTGTTCATAGTCAACGCTTCGAACACTTCGAATTCGTACATTTGTCACTCTTCAAGGAATGCCAAATATTCATCTGTTTGCAACAAATTCAAAAAGATTTTCTTTTGTTTTGTCTTTAAATTTTCGAAAAATCAAAAATTCAAAAAGATTTTCTTTTGTTTTGTCTTTAAATTTTCGAAAAATCAAAAATTCAAAAAGATTTTCTTTTGTTTTGTCTTTAAATTTTCGAAAAATCAAAAATTCAAAAAGATTTTCTTTTGTTTTGTCCTTAAATTTTCGAAAAATCTAAAATCCAAAAAGATTTTTGTTTATTCGGTCTTTATATAAAAAAAAAATTCAAAACAACAAAAATATTTTTATTTTTAGACATTTGTTGCAGATTATGATGATGATTCAGAGGGGACAATGCAGGAAGTTTTAGGGTCAGGTAAAATTTTTCGTATGAATTGATATGTTTCTCATTATTCGAATTAGTTAGGTTGTCCCTAGAAGCATGTTGCTGCATGTCGTCCAAAGCCTCCATGACTCAATGTGTGTGTACGAAAGCCTTAATGAAATGTTTCGTATGAAAATTTCTTCCCATTTAGGCTTATATTCACATTAGTCTCTGAGCTACCTTACTCTTCTCACAATGAGTTAAGAGTTTCCTGTTTGGTCCAAAACATAACAGAGGTACTTTTCGTGTCTTACACCAATCTTTTTCATCCAAAACATTCTTACACGATCACACACAAAGACGTATATCCGAGAGGTCTCTGATCAAACCCATCGAGACTTAGATATATAAAAACTCTGTGTTTATGATCTGACATCATGAGTCCGTGATGGAAGTGAAACCCAAAAATCTTACAAATTAAGGAATTGACGGGGAACATTGTTCCAGATATATACGAAACTTTTGTTTCTGTACCAATGTTTGAAACTCCAAATCATATTCATTTCGAATGAGTGGTCTTGATCAAGCATTCGAAACCCACGATGTTTGTTACCCAACAAGATCCAGTATACAAATTTTTTTTATGAATATGATTTCCGTGTGAGTTTCATTCGAATTGTCACACCCCGATCCTTGTCGGAATCGATCAAGGCGTGATATATTGTTCAAAGTCTCATGACAACTATGTTATAATATGATTAGATTCAATTAAGTACTAAGTATGCAAACAAGATCCACAACATACAAATACAAATCCAAATACGAACAACATTTATTACATCAAATTTAAATAGTCTTGTGGATTTCTAAGGCACAACCAATTTTTCATCAACTTCATTCTTCAAATCTGCATCATGGGTAAAATCAGGTCAACTACGAGAGTTGGTGAGTAATCTAATTTTAGTAGAGAAAATTGTGAAGTTGAAACATTTATAATTTGAAATTTGTTTTCTTTTGAAGTCGGCAAACAATTTTATTTGAGATAACGGTTTATAAATCAAAAATTGATTAACAAATGATAACAACAACAATAAGTCCTCACCCTATATATACATATGTATATATATATATATATATATATATATATATATATATATATATATATATATATATATATATATATAATATATATAGGATGGAGCATCTAATCATCATACACACTTAACCACGTGCGATCAATCACCTTAGCGTCCCAAGGCGGGGTGGTCAACCCAATAGCGCTATTATTGTCCATAACGTACCTCAAGAATACGGGCATAGTCATGGAGATTAAACTAAAAATGGTAATGCACTACAAGTACATGTATCGTAAACAAACAATAGTTATACAATTAATGACTCACGTATAAATGTCCCAACAATGTCTCAATTGTGATAAAACAATAAAATGAAGTTGGAACATATTAGAACCACATGATACACCCCAAAAGTATTGAAAATTATAAAGTATGGGGTAGATTACTCACTTTAGTCCCAAAACGAAATGCGTGTGTCGTACGATAGACGGTTCGGGTCAAAATGGCGTAGAACCTAATATAATTAATAGTTTTGGTTTAGGAACTGCTAAACGAGAATGGAGTATTAATACAAATAATTAAACACATATTCTTATATTAGATGAATTAACAATAATTCATTTTGATTAGAATATTAAGATATCCATTTGTTAAATGAATTTTAAATTGAATTAATTACTTTGCATAATTAATTTATATTTTCAATTTAGGCCAGATTTTAATAATTTCTTATTAAAATAATAACTTGCCCAATTATAATTATTTACGGATTTTAACAATTATTTATATGAAATAATCATTAAAATGCATTTTTACATGCTTAAATACTTAGGAAAATGGTTTTAAATAGTAAACAGTATTGAAAAATTATGAAATTATTAGGAAATCATTATTTCATACAATATTAATTATTGTAAAATTGTTATATTTTTTTGAACTGTTTTAGTATTTATTTAATACTTTAATGATTAAACAACAATAAAATCCGGGAAAAATAATAAATGATTCCCAAAAATTCTGTAAAATTAACCATAGTTTTATAACATGATATAGAGCCCATTGTATAAGTTTCGGATATTTGTGACTATGGGAAGTATTTTTTATATATTTCATTATTAATTAATCAATAAAATCATAAATAATAGTAAACAGTAATATAAATGCATGAAACTTCATAAATTATGTTTAATCAATATATTGGTCATCCCAAAATTTTCTCAGAATTTATTGAATGCAAAAAGTATTTTATGTGAATTATTGCCCTACTTTATTGCAATAATTATAGTAATTCAATAAAAATAAGTTATTTTCTGAAAATTTCCAAAACTTCTTATTTTATTGATGGGATTCTGAGAAAAATCAGGTTTATGCATAAAATGAGTTTTAGATAGTTTGGTGGATTTAATTTGTTTCTTGTATGAATTTGAAACTTTTAACAACATACCTTGATGAATGCTTCAAGAGGGATGAAGATTTGAGTATAATAGATTGTTCTTGGCTGGAATATGAGTATTTCTTGGATGAATTTCGAGATTGAGAGTGAGAGAAAGAATAGAGAAGGTTTAAGTGGTGAAGAGAATAATGTGTTGGGAGAAAAAGGAAGGAAAGTGGATGGGAGGTGTGAGTGGGAGACCATGGGAATAATCTTTTTGCTTTTGGTGGTCTTCATAATTTCCCACTAACACAAGCATCTTTTACATAATTAATATAAGAGTTCTATAAAATTTAAAGTAAAGTTTATAAAAATAGAGTTTTATAAAATTTAATGTAAAGTTTATAAAAATGGAGTTTTATAAAAGATAGGTTATCATTTGATTATAACAATCTACTTTGATTTGAAGTTTAATTATAGCATTCAAGTTTGATTCTTTTAATTTAATTAGAGCATTATACTTTGATTTGATTTTAATATGGTATCATAATTTAATTTGATTATAGTTATAACGTTGTACTATACTATGTTGCTATTAACGTCAATTTATATCGTAGTGTAAGGGTTTTGATCCTATTAGCGTCAAGTAATCTTGAGTAGGGTTTATTAAATTTCCAATTGGGTTGGGTTGACCCGAATCCATTTTAGGCGGATGTCACACGAATGTCCTAGTCATGTTAAAATTTTTCAAAGCCGACTTGTCACTGACTACAGTGGTCATACAAGTAATTTCTGTTACACTTTATCACCTTATGTTTAGGTTGACATGTAACGAAATTTTGAACCTACCCACGAAGCATTCTTAAAAGAAGCCCTTTGATACTTATCAAAAAGTATTCGATTGTAATTCACGGGAACATACACAAGCTGTTGATCATCTCTCTTGATGATTAACGAAGCAACCTTTGCCCGGGGTTTAACTGCCTTCGTGTCAAATTAAATTTTTGACATCACAAAATTCAAATTTTTTTTTGTTTCTTGTCTAAACTTTCTTTGGCACACTACACACACGAAATCCTTGAGGTTCTGAGTAATACCAACTCAGGCTGATGATTTCGAACATCTGGCAAATGACTTCGCTTTTTATCCCAAAAGTGAAAGACCCTTGCCCCCATTCGAAGGGTTCTAACGGTTACAATTCTATTAAGGGGAAGGAAATGAGCGGATTTGGTCAAACGGTCAATGATTATCCAAATGCTGTCGTGTCCTTTTGTGGTACGGGGAAGTTTGGTTACGAAATCCATGGCGAGCGCTTCCCATTTCCACCTGGGGATTTCTGGTTGGACCAATAGTCCAGAGGGTCGTTGATATTCTACTTTGACCCTGGAACATGTAAGACATTTGGCCACGAATAAAGCAATATCCTTTTTCATTCCCGACCACCAATAATTGGTTCTCAGGCCATGATACATCTTGTCAGTGCCCGGATGAATGGAATATCGGGTTTTATGGATTTCTTCCATCAGGAATATACGAAGATTGTCACGATCTGGGATCCAGATGCGATCTTGATAATAGAAAATACCATCAGATTTAGTTTCTAACTCCCCATCAATTCCCGTGGGCATGTCATTTTCGGTAATTGCCGAGTGTTGGGCTCCTCGAATTCGGTCGCTGAGATTGGACAAGATAGGAGAACATATTAGATGAAATGCATGGGCATGTTCTTTTCGGCTTAACGCGTCGGCTACGACGTTTGCCTTGCCCGAATGATAGCATATTTCACACTCGTAATCATTTAGGAGCTCGACCCATCGTCTTTGCCTCATATTGAGTTCCTTTTGATTAAGAATATGTTGCAAGCTCTTGTGGTCGGTGAAAATTACGCATTTAGTGCCGTAAAGGTAATGCCTCCAAATTTTAAGAGCGAAAATCACGGCACCGAGCTCCAAATCATGAGTCGTATAATTCCTTTCGTGGATTTTGAGTTGTCGTGATGCGTAAGCTATAACCTTTCCCATTTGCATCAAAACACAACCTAGACCGAGATTGGAGGCATCGCAGAATACCACGAAATCTTCGGATCCTTCAGGGAGTGTAAGAATCGGAGCGTCACACAAACTTTGTTTAAGGGTTTGGAAAGCGTATTCCTGCTTGGGTCCCTAATCAAATGGTGTACCCTTGCAAGTGAGAGAAGTAAGCGGTAAAGCAATCTTTGAGAAATTGGAAATGAAACGCCGATAATAGCCGGCTAAACCGAGGAAGGACCGAATTTCCTTGGGGGTACGTGGGGCTTTCCAATTCTGGACTGCTTCAACTTTTGCGGGATCGACTAAAATACCCTTGTCACTTACAATATGACCAAGGAATTGTACCTCATTTAACCAAAACTCGCATTTCGAAAATTTGGCGTAGAGCCGATTTCCTTGCAACGTTTGGAGAGTTAGGCAAAGGTGTCTTTCATGCTCTGCCTTTGTCTTGGACTAAATGAGGATGTCATCAATAAAGACGATAACAAAACGGTCGAGATAAGGTTTAAATACCCGATTCATCAAGTCCATGAATACGGCAGGGGCATTTGTTAGGCCGAAAGGCATAACGGTGAACTCGTAATGACCATAGCGGGTTCGGAAAGCGGTTTTGGGGATGTCTTCTTCCCGTACTCGAAGTTGGTGATAACTCGAGCGAAGGTCAATTTTTGAGAAGCATGAAGCTCCTTGAAGCTGATCAAAACGGTCGTCGATCCGAGGTAACGGATATCGGTTCTTGATGGTTAATTTATTTAACTCCCGATAATCAATACACATACGAAACGAACCATCTTTCTTTTTGATGAAGAGGACCGGGGCTCCCCAGGGTGAAGTACTAGGGCGGATAAATCCCTTATCGGTTAATTCTTGGAGCTGACTTGCCAATTCTTGCATCTCGGCTGGAGCCAACCGATATGGAGACTTGGCTATGGGAGTAGCCTCAGGAACAAGATCGATGCGGAACTCTAGCTCACGTACTGGAGGGAGTCCAGATACGTCATCAGGAAAGATGTCAGGAAAGTCTCGTACTATCGGAATATCTTCGATCTTCTTTTCTTTGACCTTTTTTTCCACCACATGGGCTAAGAAAGCCATATATTCTTTTCGTAGATATGATCGAGCTTGAGTACATGACATAAGACTAAGCTTTTTCGAATGAGTCTCGCCATAAATACGAAGACTTTGACCGTCGGCGAGAGGAATACGAATGAACTTATCGTAACATACTATTTCAGCATGGTTTTGGGATAGCCAATCCATTCCTACGATGATGTCGAAGCTACCAAGTTCCATAGGAACTAAATTGACAGAAAATTTATGACCGCAAAAATCGAAAGTGCAATCTTGGATGACTGCATTGAGTGAAATGTATTTTCCATCAGCGACTTCTACGGTAAAGTACTCATCAAGAATCGTGCGAGATGTGTGAAGTGTGGGCTCAAATTCCAAAGACACAAAACTTTTATCGGCACCTGAATCAAAAAGTATTGACGCGTAGCAGTCATTTATGAGAAACGTACCATTTACGACCTTGTTATCGGTCTTTGATTGGGTTGCGGTAATGACAAAGGCTCGGCCTTTGGGAGCTGGAACCTGCATTGTTGGATTTGCCTGGGCTTGGGTGTTGATGATATTGACTAGCCTAGGACACGCGTTTCTGAAATGGGTGGGGTCACCACAGTTGAAGCATGTTCCAGTTGGATATCGGGTTTGTGTTTGCTGATTTGAGGGTAGATAGAGTGGTCGCTGAGTTTTTGGTGCACGACATGTGTCTGCCAAGTGGCCATAGCGACCACAATTCGTACAGAGGTGACACGGGCTGGTGGTCATATGGTGATAGTTACAGTGGTTACAGAGGGGGTGAGGTCCGGTATACGGCTTTTTATTCGGTTGGGCTTGTGGGGTGACTTGGGTGATAGGAGTACCAGGGGTAATAACAGCATGGTTGTGGTGATGACTTTTCTGCTTCTTTTTGTCATGTCGGTGGGAGGACTCGGACTTGACAATTAGGGGGGTCTCAGGGGTCGGCTTTTCAGTTGACATCTTTGAACCCTTGCGTGGGAGGACACCATCGTTCATATTGTCCTCGTTGAGTTGACCTGCTATTTCAATGGCGGATTCTAGGGTAGATGGCCTGCTGCTGGTCACCGAATCACGGATCTGGCGTGGTAACCCTTTGATGTAGCGGCGTATTGCAGTTTTCATAGGTTGAACCATGTGAGGTAGGAGTCTCGAGAGATCATGGAATCTATTGGTGTAGGTCGCGTTGTCGCCTCCCACCTGTTTCAGATTCCAGAATTCATCCTCGAGAGTTTGCAATTCGCTGTCAGGGCAGAACTTCTCCATCATGCGTTCCTTTAGTTTTGACCAGGTCATTCCCAAGGCAACAACCTCTCCCTTTGCCTGTTTTTCTAGGTTCCACCATGTGAGAGCATGACCTTGGAGGCACCCTGTAGCATGACGGACCATCAGGTCCTTAGGACACTCGCTATGGATGAAAGTACTCTCCATTTCTTCAATCCATGTGAGGAGTGCGGTGGCACCATCGATGCCTTTGAAGTAAGGCGGATTGCAGTTATGAAAGTGCTTGAACGAGCAACGAGGAGTGGTTGCTGGAGCTTGTGGCTGAAGAGAATGAAGTTGGGTTGCAATTGTTGGGATGACGTTTGCTACCTCCTTGGCGATAAGGGCAGCTAGCCTTCGGTTGTTGCGAGCAGCGTATGGGGGTCGTAATGCCATCTACGAGAAACACGCATATGGACTTGTGAGTTATTTGTAAATTGATTATGGAAATAAAGTTTTTAGACATTGTTGGGTAAAATAATTGTAAAACACTTGTTGGGCCATGGTTAGGAGTGTTGGGCACCTTTTGGGCTTTCCATGGTTACTAAATGTGAAACATGTAGCACTTGTGTGGGCCCCCACAAAACTAAGTTTTCACATGTCTTTCCCACTACTAGGCCCATTAGGGAACTTAATAGTCCAATGAGTTGGCCATTTTGGAGTGTATCCTTTCGGATACGTTTGATAAGGTCGGGTATTTTGATGGCTCAAAAGTAATGTGAATGACGCGCTTTGGCCTATAGGTTTGGGAACTCTCGCCTTTGGTCCCCAGATAAGCAAACTGGTCCCTCGGTTGATTGGGATGTATACGAATGCTTGCCTAGTCAGGACTTTCGGGCTACCGGCACCTCCCCCTTCCAGTTACTACGCGTCCATTACTATGATCCTACCCAACTAGAGTGGATGACTTTGAATTTCCTATGAGCTCTAAGGAATATATATGTATATACATTTTTTTTAAACCACTTGAATATGTGTGTGATTTTCAGAGAAAGAGGAGAATATTCACCAGTGTATGCACACATATAAGTGTCAGGAGTAATACATATGCACTTAAGGGAGCAATTAACACACAAAGGTATTCCTAGGATTTTCTAAGTGCGAATTGCATGCAATTGTGTGTGCATTTTATAAACTAGCATACGAGAGGACCCTAGAGGCTATAGACTAGGTCAAGGCAATTAACATAATTCCCTATAGTCAAGGGCTCTGATACCAATCTGTCACACCCCGATCCTTGTCGGAATCGATCAAGGCGTGATATATTGTTCAAAGTCTCATGACAACTATGTTATAATATGATTAGATTCAATTAAGTACTAAGTATGCAAACAAGATCCACAACATACAAATACAAATCCAAATACGAACAACATTTATTACATCAAATTTAAATAGTCTTGTGGATTTCTAAGGCACAACCTATTTTTCATCAACTTCATTCTTCAAATCTGCATCATGGGTAAAAACAGGTCAACTACGAGAGTTGGTGAGTAATCTAATTTTAGTAGAGAAAATTGTGAAGTTGAAACATTTATAGTTTGAAATTTGTTTTCTTTTGAAGTCGGCAAACAATTTTATTTGAGATAACGGTTTATAAATCAAAAATTGATTAACAAATGATAACAACAACAATAAGTCCTCACCCTATATATACATATGTATATATATATAAATATATATATGATGGAGCATCTAATCATCATACACACTCAACCACGTGCGATCAATCACCTTAGCGTCCCAAGGCGGGGTGGTCAACCCAATAGCGCTATTATTGTCCATAACGTACCTCAAGAATACGGGCATAGTCATGGAGATTAAACTAAAAATGGTAATGCACTACAAGTACATGTAGCGTAAACAAACAATAGTTATACAATTAATGACTCACGTATAAATGTCCCAACAATGTCTCAATTGTGATAAAACAATAAAATGAAGTTGGAACATATTAGAACCACATGATACACCCCAAAAGTATTGAAAATTATAAAGTATGGGGTAGATTACTCACTTTAGTCCCAAAACGAAATGCGTGTGTCGTACGATAGACGGTTCGGGTCAAAATGGCGTAGAACCTAATATAATTAATAGTTTTGGTTTAGGAACTGCTAAACGAGAATGGAGTATTAATACAAATAATTAAACACATATTCTTATATTAGATGAATTAACAATAATTCATTTTGATTAGAATATTAAGATATTCATTTGTTAAATGAATTTTAAATTGAATTAATTACTTTGCATAATTAATTTATATTTTCAATTTAGGCCAGATTTTAATAATTTCTTATTAAAATAATAACTTGCCCAATTATAATTATTTACGGATTTTAACAATTATTTATATGAAATAATCATTAAAATGTATTTTTACATGCTTAAATACTTAGGAAAATGGTTTTAAATAGTAAACAGTATTGAAAAATTATGAAATTATTAGGAAATCATTATTTCATACAATATTAATTACTGTAAAATTGTTATATTTTTTTGAACTGTTTTAGTATTTATTTAATACTTTAATGATTAAACAACAATAAAATCCGGGAAAAATAATAAATGATTCCCAAAAATTCTGTAAAATTAACCATAGTTTTATAACATGATATAGAGCCCATTGTATAAGTTTCGGATATTTGTGACTATGGGAAGTATTTTTTATATATTTCATGATTAATTAATCAATAAAATCATAAATAATAGTAAACAGTAATATAAATGCATGAAACTTCATAAATTATGTTTAATCAATATATTGGTCATCCCAAAATTTTCTCAGAATTTATTGAATGCAAAAAGTATTTTATGTGAATTATTGCCCTACTTTATTGCAATAATTATAGTAATTCAATAAAAATAAGTTATTTTCTGAAAATTTCCAAAACTTCTTATTTTATTGATGGGATTCTGAGAAAAATCAGGTTTATGCATAAAATGAGTTTTAGATAGTTTGGTGGATTTAATTTGTTTCTTGTATGAATTTGAAACTTTTAACAACATACCTTGATGAATGCTTCAAGAGGGATGAAGATTTGAGTATAATAGATTGTTCTTGGCTGGAATATGAGTATTTCTTGGATGAATTTCGAGATTGAGAGTGAGAGAAAGAATAGAGAAGGTTTAAGTGGTGAAGAGAATAATGTGTTGGGAGAAAAAGGAAGGAAAGTGGATGGGAGGTGTGAGTGGGAGACCATGAGAATAATCTTTTTGCTTTTGGTGGTCTTCATAATTTCCCACTAACACAAGCATCTTTTACATAATTAATATAAGAGTTCTATAAAATTTAAAGTAAAGTTTATAAAAATAGAGTTTTATAAAATTTAATGTAAAGTTTATAAAAATGGAGTTTTATAAAAGATAGGTTATCATTTGATTATAACAATCTACTTTGATTTGAAGTTTAATTATAGCATTCAAGTTTGATTCTTTTAATTTAATTAGAGCATTATACTTTGATTTGATTTTAATATGGTATCATAATTTAATTTGATTATAGTTATAACGTTGTACTATACTATGTTGCTATTAACGTCAATTTATATCGTAGTGTATGGGTTTTGATCCTATTAGCGTCAAGTAATCTTGAGTAGGGTTTATTAAATTTCCAATTGGGTTGGGTTGACCCGAATCCATTTTAGGCGGATGTCACACGAATGTCCTAGTCATGTTAAAATTTTTCAAAGCCGACTTGTTACTGACTACAGTGGTCATACAAGTAATTTCTGTTACACTTTATCACCTTATGTTTAGGTTGACATGTAACGAAATTTTGAACCTACCCACGAAGCATTCTTAAAAGAAGCCCTTTGATACTTATCAAAAAGTATTCGATTGTAATTCACGGGAACATACACAAGCTGTTGATCATCTCTCTTGATGATTAACGAAGCAACCTTTGCCCGGGGTTTAACTGCCTTCGTGTCAAATTAAATTTTTGACATCACAAAATTCAAATTTTTTTTTTTGTTTCTTGTCTAAACTTTCTTTGGCACACTACACACACGAAATCCTTGAGGTTCTGAGTAATACCAACTCAGGCTGATGATTTCGAACATCTGGCAAATGACTTCGCTTTTTATCCCAAAAGTGAAAGACCCTTGCCCCCATTCGAAGGGTTCTAACGGTTACAATTCTATTAAGGGGATAATGACAGGCTGTGTATAAGTGACGTATGGTATTCTGCCCGGTTTTCTAGGTGATGTGACAGACACTTTTTGACGCATGGCTACCTTTCCGCTGTACAGGTCTGATTTTCAAGGTGCCACGTCGGATCTCATTAAATGCATCCCGCTTCAAATTCAAATCATTTAGGGTTACATATAAAAGGGGGTTCAAGAGTACTTTATACGTTTACGCGATCAAAACTCAAAACTTCCCAAATTCTCTGTTCTTCATCTTTTTCAAACCCTAACAATGGCGACTACTGCTCATGTCGATCCTTCTACTGAAGATACTTCTTCTGCTCCAGTTATGAAGATTCAATCTACCAATTATTATGTGGATGGTGAACTTTCTCAATGTCCAGAAGAATTCAAGATGCTTATTGTTTCTTTAAAACACTCTGTTTTATCCAAAGCAATGTTCAATTCCTTTTCTGTTCCGGTATCCTGGCTTTCTTAAGCAGGATCTACTGCCACATACAACAAAGCCTCTTATTCGATTACTTTTCACCTAATCAATGACAAAAAGGTTAGGCTTTGCAAGAAACTATTTTGTCAGATTCTTGACATTCTAAATACACCTCCTTTTGTTGAATTTCAATTCTCCCAAATAATTCATATGTTTAATGAAATGGGATATCAGCCCCCGTTGTCAAAGATAAGTGACTTTAAGAAGTCTGGTCTTCCAAAAGTATGGAATTTTTTGTTTGGGATATTTTTGCGTTGTTTAACCGGAAGAACAGTTGGATTAGATAAAGGAAGGATGGAGGTTTATGCCATGGTGGCTGGTTTATACTATGATCTTCCAGCAGACTACTCTACACAACTATGGAAGGAATTCCAAAAAGGAGTAGAACATACGAATGTTGTTCATGGCATTTCGTGTGCTAGGTACTGGAGTCTAATTCTGCAACATTTTTACAACAAGGAAGGCATCTTGGTTTCAAATGAAGAAGAGAAGGTTACTTTTCAATCTTATCACTTTCCGAAGGAAGTTGTTGACAATGCTGATGAATTTCCAAACGTTGCTCGGATTCCAGACGCGATGCTTAAAAGGGTGGATCCTACGAATCCTGTTTTGATTGCATATCTGAAAACATTCGATTCTTCCATTCCTACGGGAATTTTGTTGCTACGCGAAGAAATTAAGACCAAAAAGTCGAAGAAAGCTGATCCTGCTTTACCTGAAAAGAAAACGAAGGGTTCAACATCCTCTAAATCTTCAAAGAAGAAGACAGAAAATGTTGTAGTGACAGTTGAAGCAACACAAGTGATTGAGCCAATAGTGGAAGAGACTCAAGAGAACGTGATTATTCCTTCGAAAACATGGATGTTTCGAAGAATCAAGATGAAATCCACTCACAAACGAAAGTCACCATCACAGAAGTTGATTCGCAAGCCTCAAATTACTCACCAAGGAGTTTTAATTCGTGAGGTACCTGTTCCTGTTTCTCCCGGATCCAAGAAAAGAGCAGCAGAAGATATGGCAAAACACTTGTCACAACCGAAAAAGAAGAAGACGAAGAAGACTCGAAAGATTGTTTTATCTACTGAGTCTACAGAAGAGGATGAACGAATACCAGAAACTCCAGAGTTCACTTCTATCATTACAAGTTCCATTTCTGAGAAGACTATTATCATACCACCCGAAGTTTCGATTGCCAAGTCAATTTTTGAGGAGGTTCGAACTTCAGGCATCCCTGCACACGTATCTGATACGGATGCAAATGTCATCATGGGTGAAGGTGGTTCGAAAGATGTAGATCAAGGTCCAATTATCTCTACTCCTTTCGAATCATTGGTTTCTGTTACACCAACATCTACTATTCATCTCACATCAACCACTGTTTCACCAACCTTTGAATATATCATCAATCAACCAATTACTTCCATTTATTCCTCTCAATCCACTGATACACCCAAACCATCTTCACCCACTGAAACTGATAATGAAGGGTTTGGTGGAACATTCGAAGACATAGAGTTTCATGATGAAGAAGAAGAATTTCCTGATCATATGTTAATGACAATGAAGCAATACAAAATTCTTAATCAAAAGTTGAACTCCATCATTCAATCTCAAGCTGATCTTGGCGGAGGTTCATCTATTTCAAGTTTGGAGGTTGATTCTATGCTCAAGATGTTTGAATCAAGAGTAATCAACAAAGTTTCTGGAATGATGAATGCCTCAGAGTCTGTTATTTTAGAAAAGGTTGATTACACATATCAGAAATCTGAGCTTCGTGGTAAAACTCTCAGATCTGATTTTATGGGAGAAGTTAAGGCTCTGCGAAGCATAACAAAAGAACGACATGTTCTTTTTGTTCAGGAAGTCAAAAAAGTAAGGGAGGATGTTAACTCCCAAATTCACGAACTTCGTGAAGACATGAAAAAGGAAATTCTATCTGTTCAACATGATTATGCGTCCTTGAATCAGAAGGTCGATATCATTTGTGAAGCTGTCACTCGATTTGTCAAGCTATACGAAGGTTTGAGTCCTCAAATAACTCAAATCTCCAAGTCTGAAAGTGAAAATTTTGAAGGTGTGATCAAGTTGTTAAAGGAGTTGAAGCATATCTCAACGAAACAGGTTTCGTCACCGTTGATTACTCCAGAATTTTTATCCCAAAAGTTTGTGTAGTTCGAAGCCATACTTAACAAGCAACTTGCTCCACTATTTCGCATATCCAGTCTTCTTCCCACAACTACTGCCCCTCATGTTTTCACAGGGGTGCAAGGGGGAGAAAGGAAGTCAACAAAAAAAGAAGCGAAAGTGGTGGGCAAGGTATTTCCATCTAGCATCCCTTCAACAAAACCAGTAATTGTGTCTGCTCAACCAGTGACCTCAACAATCGTAACAACATTACCAATTACAAGAACAATTTCGAAAGGAATTGTAATTGGTAAACCTTTGGAATCTGGTGGAAGTAGTTCGAAGCTAAAAGACGTAACTGAAAAATCTGCTTCGAAAGACAAAGGAAAATCAATTCTGGTTGAAAAATCTAAAGAAGAAAAGAAGGCTGAAGCTGAAGCTGAACTCGAGAAAATGAGGCTTATTCAAAGCATCATGACTCAGAGGGCTGATGATCCGAAGGGCATGAATAAAGGTGATCCAGCAAAACATTACAACTATGAAACAATCGAAGCCTTGGTTGCCTTTAATCACATGTACTCATTTGATAAGAAGCCAAAACAGAGTTATGTGGTTACAAACACTGATGCATGCCAGTTGGATTTCCCTATAAATGAGATGATGTTCATCATGCCTCAGTTCAAAGCTGAAGGAAATTTCAAAGAAAAAGATGAAGGGACTCATATGAAAATTCGTTTTCATGCAGTACTTGGCAAAGCCCCTGAGGATGTTTGGTCACTGATCAAGATCAAGAAGGTGATAAGCATGAAAAAGGATGTGGTCTTTGAAAACATTGTTCAAAATGTTAAATATGTTATGGCCAGGGCAAATGGAAAAACATGCGAATTCACTATTGCAGATTTTCCTCTGATGAACTTGTATGATCTTATACAAGTGGCATTGCTTCTGAAAGACAAATCCTTTTCTTTTCTCCAAAACACAGATCCAGAGGAATTCAAACTTGGAGTTGCTCACATCAAAATCTTCATTGAGAATTATTATGAGTACCTAGCACTGACTGATGTGGAGTTAGCTACTGCAAAGGGAATGGAAGTAAAAGTTCCAATGGCTCCATCGTTGACTCAGACTGAGTTAAAGAAATATGCTGATGGAGAAATATGTTTAAAGCCATTTGGAATAGTTTTTGCTGGAAAGGATAAAGCTGGAAAAGCGAAGCGGTTTTTGTTCCAAGCTAGCGAAGTGGAGAGATATTCTACATCTCAATATACGAACTTGATTGTTCGTATGAACCACTGCAAAAAGAACAATGAAGGAGACAAGAAGGAATTAAAGAAAATTATTTCTTGGTATACTGAGATTCGAAGAGTTTTGCTGTACTCCATTACTCTACTTACAAACTGAAGACTTCGACTTTGATTACAAAGGGGGAGATTGTTAGGGTTTAATGTTGTAATAGTCGAAGTTTGTATTTAGGGTCTTCGAACATTTTTTGTAATGTATTTTACTAGGGCATAATATTCGAAGCTTCATGTTTAGTCTTTAGTATATTTTTTGTACGCTTTTCTCTTCTATAAATAGGAGTGGTTACTAGTGTCTTAGTAACAAAGTCTTTACAGAATATTCATTGTACTCTGTAAAATTTGCAAAAGCGTAATAGAGCCAAACATATCATATTTACATCGGTGTTCAAATCTTTCAATTCTACTTTGAATTTACACACTAATTCGTTCAATACTTGATTCATTGTCTCATCAATTGGTATCAGAGCAGGAATCATATCTCTGATCTGATTTTCACTTTGTTCAAAAGGTTTTTGAGTCAACTTTTTGATTCAAAAGTTTCCGCACTTTTTGAAAGTGAAAAATTGTTTAGATCTAAGTCTGTGATTCGATTCTGCACGTAATTCATTGAATCGAGTGTTCTAATAGTGATTGTGATTTGAATCATACAGTTTGTTGTCAAATTCTCAAAGTTTCTTCAAAAATTATCAAGGATTTATTTCGTACAACAATGGCGTCATTCAATCTGAATTCCATGACTTCATTTTCTCATCTTCTAGGATCATCCACCATAATTCCTATGCTCATCCCTGAGTATTACGATCAGTGGGCTGATCGTATGCAGGATTATTTCTATGGATTGGATGAAGAACTGTGGAATTGCATTTCTGGCAATCTCAATCCACCATCGAATGTTCAACCAATTGGTTCTTCCTCTGGAAACTCTGAAGTTGAAAATCAATCTGATCGTCTGAAAAAGCTGGAGAAAAGGTGTGTAAGAGAGCTAAGATGAGCTTTGCCTCTAGTTGTTTACAACTACGTGAGGAGTTGTACAACTGCAAAGGAAATCTGGAACAATCTCAAAGAAAAATTTCAGGGAAGTGAGAAGACGAAAGTTAATTCTGTGAAGCAATGTTTAGTGGAGCTGAAGGACTTCAGACAGAAAGATGGTGAAACAATGAAATAATGTGATGAAAGATAGGTGATGATAGAAAGGTGGTGATAATTAGGTAAAGAGAGATAGGTGATAATAGAAAGGTGATGATAATTAGGTGATGAGAGATAGGTGATGATAATTAGGTGATGATAAACAAGTGATGTGAGATGAGTGGAGATACCATAACCTTGACTGACAATGTGGCGATGTAGTCATCTACCAGAATATAGATGGCGACCACGGACTATTCTGGACAGTCGTGTGGAAACACCAGCAGGCTCATAACCTGTAGGTGATGAATTACGAGTTCAGCCGATATTGTAACTACGTATTCATGCGATAATACTCTACCCCTACTATGAATTACGAGTTCAGGCGATGTTGTAACTACGTATTCATGCGATGATACTCTAACCCCCTACTATGAATTACGAGTTTAGGCGATGTTGTAACTACATATTCATGCGATGATACCCTAACCCTTACTAGACATGTATTGAGATAGTAATCCCCGAATCAGTACTATCTATGCGATGTAGGCGATGATCCTTAGGAAAAGTCCTTAGGAACAAACATATAAAGAAATGAGATGTAAGGAGATGAGAGGTAAATAGGATATAAGAGATGACCCTTAGGATAAATCTTTAGGGAAGATTAAATGAAGATAATAGGGATGAGTAATTGGGTTAATTGTTTGATGATTAAACATAATAATTATATTATTGTGGGTTGAAAACCCTATGTACTCACCAGGTTTCCCAACCTGACCCACTCAGTTTATTTGTATCACAGGTGTTGATACGAAGCTACTTTATACTGAGAGATTTAAAGGAGATGTAGATCACTAGTGTAAATAAATGTAAGGTTTGTTTATGCTTATGTTTCAGTATTGACGATGACATCCCAAAGTTTTAATATGAACAAAATACATTTCTTCGGAAATGCTTTGATAACATATTTATCATGTTTTTCTGGGAACAAATTCAGCAACATATTTCTTTAAGAGATACTCTGATTTTCAAAATAAAGCATAAACAAATCGGTCTTTTCCGACCGTGAAAATGGGGATGTCAAATGTTACATATTGGTAACCGACTCCATTAATGAAATAACAAGAATTATATTAAAGTTGAGTTTATTTTGAAAAAAAAACATCTTAGTTTTAAAACGGACCAAAAGAAAAGTATAAGGTTTTTTTTTGTGAATAAATCTAACTTCACTATTGCTGACCAACTCCAAAAAATGAAATAATGTAACGACCTGTTTCGAATCGTTTCCCATTTCGGGGTGGTGATCAAGGATTGGGTATTAGCAAGCTTAGGATCCTTGAAGAATTGAGTTTTAGGCTCATTTGGAGGTGCATGAATTAATTTGGATGATCCGGGTATTCGGTTTGTGTTTTGTAGTCAAAGGGTATTTTGGTAATATGTCAGCTCGGGCTTTTATGGAAATTGGAGGTTGTTCGGTAAATGGTAAGGCATGCACGAGTTGATTAAAGTGTAGGACTTCTCGTTACATTTTCATGGATATAAGGATCGTCGGAATCAGATTTATAACGAAGAAGTTAGGGCCTTCGGAGTGCTTAAGGATTTAAGAGGAAACCCTAGTATGGGGGGGTACCTAGGGAGTACGCGGGGCACACTGATGCGATGGGCATTACACTCGGTATAATGTGGTGTATGCTTAGTGTACTGCGAGAATTGGATCGGGGTGCGAGACCTCGTACGCTGGGCGTACGAGGAGTACGCGGGGCGTATGAGGGGTAAAGTGAAAACCCTAATTTGGATGTTATAGCCTATATAAGCACATTAAATCTTTAGGTCTGGCCTCTTTACCAGCCTCAAAGTCCCCAAAACCCTAGAAATCGTCCCTTAACCTCCATGGTTGTGTTTTTGAGCTCATGGTGTGCATCTTGGTGTGTTTTGGCTCACATTCAAGAAGAAGGAGTTTGGTGCAAGGTTGTGGATCAATGAAGAGCTTGTGGATGTGGATTATTTGCTTCATTTCCAGCTTGTTTGAGGTAAAAAGCTTTGATATTGTTCATTGTTGGCTTAGATCTATTATGCATGAGTTTTGGTTCATTTTGGTCCCAAGAATGAGATATAGTGGTTTGTTACCACTCCAGGAGCTATGAGTTGCCAATCTTGGTGTTTTGGAGGTTCTAGATGCACAAAATTATCTCCTTTAGGGTTTGGAATCCCCTATGCATGAGATGGTGTCCATTTGGTGAAAGTTTAGTGCTTTATCTTGAAGATTGGATCTTTTGGGGCATGCAAAGTCATCAAGTCAATCACTTTAAGGTTCTAGATGTTCTTTAAGAAGTAGATCTGTGGTTTGGACTCTTGGTCTTGAGCATTAAGAGCTTAAGAAGGGTTTTAGCTTAATGGGTGAGCACATTGGGCATACAAGTCTGTACGCGCATCGTACAAGCCAAATAGCAAGTACGCTTAGCGTACAGCTGAGTACGCACCGCGTACTCAGTCAGGTGGGTTTTTGCATTTGGTCTTCGAGTTTGGGCTTCCTTTTTGGGCTTGGGTATTTGAGTTATTAATGAGCCATCTGAATGTAAGTGTTTTGGGCTAAGAAAATTGGTTGGGCTTTAGGATAAGGCCCATGTAAGGGTTTTGGGCCTAATTTGGAAAATTGGGCCATATTTGGGCCTTGGTTGATTATTTGGCTTTTGGGCCTTTCAGATTGTGAGTTTGGGCCTTAGTCTTGGACCAAGCTAGGTTAGGGGCAAATTGGTCTTTTTACCCCGAGTGTGGATTTATGGTTAGGGATTGGGACCCAATGTGGTGTGATGATTGACTCATTGTTTTATTTGGATCTTATAATGATGTTTCTGGAATACTAGTGTTCACTAGTTTTAATAAAAAAATGAAATATTTGAGTCTTATTTTTGGGATGTTACAATTTGGTATCAGCGTTTTGGTTTGAGGGATTCAGACATTCTCGCATGTGTGTCTGAACTCAAACTGAGGATTTGGTAAAGTCTTTCAAAAATGAAAAATGATTTAAATGGAAAACAAGTTTTATACTTAGAGAGAAGCCTTGTATGCCTATTGTTTGAGCTTGTAGACTTCTTGTTGTTGATTAGCCAGTGATAGGTTGGCCTGATATGTGATGCTTAGTAGCCTAGGAAGCATGGGATGCTAGATTGGGTATAATTTGTAGGTGTAAGGCAATCAGTAGCGGGAGTGGGAGCTCCTAATATGAGTTGTAGTATGTGGGATTGGTTGCTTGTGATTATTCTATGGATTGGAGTGTTACTGCATGAATGTTGCTTGTTTTGTGCTTGTAGAACTCATAAGTGATACGAGTTAGCTATTGTGTGAATATGTCAAGTCACATGTGGAAAAGGTTGGATAATCTTAGAGTGACAAATTTGACCCTATTGCGCAGCTCTCGTTTGAGTCTAACCGTTTTACAGATGAGTCTGTTACTCGAAGGATTATCTAAGCTTTGTTGCATGTGATTGTGTTCATGAGGTAGCTAACTGACATTATGAAGAGTTCTTCAGCAGCTGATGGCAGGGTGAGGTCGGGAACCTAGGAAAGCATAGGGATTGCTTCGGTGGGTTTGGTTGTGCTGGGTAGCTAGTGTTTGGAGCTTGAATTAGAGAAGGCGACTTAGAGGATTCGGAAGGATTCTTGAGGAAAGTATGGATAGTTGTGGAAGGTGGTACTGGGCCCGTACTACTAAAAGCACATGATTCATACTCGAATCGGGGAGAGTCTTGGAGAATCTAGGAATCATGTGGGGTGAGGATTCTTGAGTATTTTCGGATCTTTGCATGATATTTCGCGTATGGTGATGAGCTCTCAGGATGTAGGTTCAAGTTTGGGTTTAGGCTCAGGTGCAGGTACTGAGTCGATCGATGCATGGACGCGGGAGTTCATTTCATCGTAGATTACTCGCAGTAATTTTGAATGGACCCCGGTTGTCTTTGGTTCAGTCAAGGAAGGGATTTTGGAGCTCTTTGATGGTCATCTCGGGGCCATTCAGACCGGAATAGTGGTAGGGCAGTTTGGGGCTCATCTGGAGCCTACAGCTTGTGGATCCCTATAAATCCTTCAGGAAGGAGGATCCTATTGTTAGATCTTCTCATTTGGGATCAGAGGGGAGTTCTGCACCATATTCTTAGGATGGTCGGGGTAACTTAGGAGGAGGAGGAGGTCAGGATTCCTTCAGGTGCTTTCGCGGGAATGTTATCTTCTGTTTTCTTTTGGGTTATTATCGGAAATTTCTGTTGCTCTGAAGATTTTGTTTGGGTTTAGGAAAGCAGTATTTCGGGTTAGTTCTCTGCTATCGTCTGGGTTATATAATCAAGGATTGTTATATGTCATTCTGCATGCTGAGAGTCTTTAGTGGATCATCAGTGGGTTGTATCTTGTCGAGCGGGTTTCAGTGTGCTCGGTTGTTATTCAGGTTCTTGTTGGAATCAATTCAGCGGTATTGTTCGGAGGATCTTTGGTCAGGGTTAGCGGGTCATTTTGTTGGATATAGTGTCTAAGTCCATAACTATATTTGGTATGTACTTGACCCGACCCGGCATGGTCCATTTGGGTTGCACTTCACCCGAACAATTTACGGTTAATCTTTTGAGAATAGTATAAGTTATGATTTATTAATATATTATAAGTTCTAATATATTAATATAAAATCATATTATTTAATTAGTGTTGATCTATAATTAATTTAGAGATCAAAAGTATGACTAATTAAATATGGGCTCTTGTATTTATATAGTGTGGGCTAATGCGTATTTGGAATGGGCTAGGCTTGCATGGAAAGTCCATGGATACTCCATGGAGCTTTAACCCATGAATCTCATGGAAATGAAAAGACATGGGTATTAGGGTTTACATGGATGTAACCCTAATCCACCACACTATATAAAGGAGGCTTTGGTTCTTGAAATTGCACTAGTTGATGTGTGTAAACTAAGAGGGCCGATTTCAAGAAGTTTGTGACTATTCTCTCAAGTTTCCAAGTTTGTGGTGATTTGTGACTTCCATTTGAGGCATCCACATTATTGGTGCTAGGCTCTCAAACTCCAAGCAATCAACTACTACTACAAGGTAAGTAATTCTACTAGTTTTATTTGATTCAAGTACCCCATGTCATGTTAGATAGCATAAGAACCTTGGAAAAATAATTATTTGCATGTATCTTAGTCAAACATAGATCCAAGGTTTTTAGGGTTGCATTTACACCATAGGAGTGTTAGAATGCTGAAAACCCATCAGTGGTATCAGAGCCTGGTTTGTTTATTTGATACTTGATGCAAAAAAAAAAAAAAAAAAAAAAAAAAAAAAAAAAAAAAAAAAACTTGAAAATCGAAGTTTTGTTCGAAAGCTCGTATCAAAATTTCAAGTTTTGTATATGTACTTACGATTCTTGAAATTTTTGATATGAACATTCATAAACATATGAGTTTAGAAGATCATAGAAATTATGTGCTAATAATTGATTAGATTAATTCTTGATCTTTATGTGTTTTAATGGAGTCCATAACTAGTTCTTAAGTTATGGATAACCAAAAGTCACATTTATAAATAACCATTAAAAGAACACATAGGTTACAAAAAAATGAAGAGTCTTCATTTTAATAACCATTAACTCATAAGTTATGAGAAATGAAAAGTTTTGAAAGTTTACAAAACTTGCCCTCAAGTTTTGGAACATGTAAAGTCATATTAAAAACTTTAGTTCCAACCCCTAGAATTTTAAAAGTTAAAATTCAACCCTTATACTTTATAATATTATAAGTTTAATAATATTTATATATGTATAAGATCAAGTCGTCTTACCGCTAGTACGCCTCATTCACGAAGTCGGTCTATAAGGGGGGTATAAGGTTGTTGCCTATAAAATGGCAACTTAATGGGTGTCCACTCTCACCCACCGCTTCCTTGATCGGTGGAGGGTCGTTAGCCGAACGGGTAGGACAAGGACTTATAAATTCTCATTAAAAGTATAATGATAATACTAAAGTAACTAAACTTTATTGAATTCCCAATCTTAGTTATTTTAGGAAAATGTGAATAAGGTGCTAATCCATGAAATTACACTTTACACTTTGTTTAAGTCGTTAGTGGAGCGTGTGTGGTTAACCGGCACACTAACTTGAACTTAACAAGGTAGGTAAAGGGTGACTTAATGTGTATCATAGTATCGATGGAGCGTGTGTGGTTAACCGGCACATCGATTGAGGGGTAATACATTAAGGGTACCAAGTAATTTGCATGGTTACTTCACACCTTGTTTTGTGATCCTCGGCATCCCAGTCATAAAACTTGAAGGGCACACTCGAGATTGAAACATGCCATTGAAGAAAGTTCAATGAATCTCAAAGAATCTAGGAGTTTCTAAACCAATTAAAACCTAATTAAATATTTCGTTTTTCATGGTGGAAATTGGTGAATCGTCATTCACCTACCTTCAAATATCTTATAGCTTAGATTACGGCATCCCTCTTCTAAGTTATAAAATATTGTGTTGGGTCCTAGCCTTAATATTACATTTGGGTGTTTTGTTAAGGACTATCTCTATATCTAATCTAATCTATTCCCTCTTCTTTTCAAGATGTCTTCCAATAACAATGCTTCTGGCTCAAACCCTACTAGCTCCTTCTCTCTCATGAATCTTTGTGGGAGAGTCATCTTTGATGGGTCCAACTTTACAGATTGGATCAGAAACATCAGGATGGTCACTCGGTATGAGAACAAAGAATATGTTCTCGACAAGGAGCTGAAGGTACCCGAGCCAACTGCTACTCCTGAAGAGCTTGCTGAATATGAGGTACATGAAAGAGATGCTACAAAAGTGGCATGCATCATGATGACCACCATGACAGCCGAGCTCCAAAAGTCCTATGAGGACTATTATCCTTTTGAGATGCACCAGGACTTGATGGACCGCTACCATCAAAGTGCTCGTCAAGAGTGATATGAAATAATCTCCTTCATGATAACAACCCGAATGAAGGATGGTGAACCCATCACGGACCACATGCAGAAAATGCAAAGGTATGTGGACCGTTTATTGAAGCTGAATGTGAACTTCCCTGAGGAGTTAGCAATAGACATCATTTTGCACTCCTTGCCATCGTGCTATGATCAATTCCGCATGACATATCACATGAACAAGGAAGAAGTCACCCTCAGCAAACTTCAAGGACTCTTGAAGACCGCCGAAAGTGGTCTAAAGGGTAAGTCGGTTGTTACTACTCCTACTCCTACTCCAACTGCGGCCAATGTCTTGGCAATCGGGCATGGCAAAGGGAAGAAGAGAAAGAACCCTTCTAAGGGTACCAAGGGTAAGACCCTTGAAGGCTCCTCTTCAAGTAAAACCAAGAAAGGTTTTGTCACTCCTTCTGCTAACCCTAATGAGGCTGAATGCTTCTATTGCCATGAAAAGTCGCACAGGAAGCGAAACTGCCCAAAGTACCAGCAAGATTTGCAGGATGGGAAAGTAAAACCCAACCATGCAGGTATATACACTATATTGTCTAATAACTCACCTCATTCTAAGTCTTGGGTCCTTGATACAGGTTGTGGTATTCACATATTTTGTGATTTGCAGGGACTAAAAAGAAGTGAGAATGTGGAGCAGGGAAAGATAAACTTGATCATGGGAAACAGGAAAGCTTCACCTGTCACCAAGATAGGAGTTTATTCCTTAGTGCTAAATAGTGGGTTTACATTAGATTTGAATAAATGTTATTATTCGCCAGAAATGGCAAGAAATGTTATTTCCTTTCATGCATTGTATAAACAAGGTTTTACCTTTTATTTTGATAATAATAATGGTAGTTTGATGCTTTCTTTAATAATGTTCTTTATTTTAAAGCATTACCTTGTGATGGCGTGCATGAAACTGTATCTGTTGTAGATAATCTAGGAAATAATGTATTGTGTATTAACTCTTCCACTAGCTTAGATAAAGCATCCTTATGGCATTGTCGTCTTGGACATGTAAGCAAGAAACGCATAGGCCAACTCCAAAAGGATGGAGTCTTGGAGTCATTTGACCTAAAGTCAGATGATAGTTGTGAATCTTGTTTGCTTGGTAAAATGACAAAGTCACCTTTTACTGGCACTTGTGCTAGGGATGAAGGTTTGTTGGACCTCATACATACGGATGTGTGTGGACCCTTCAGAACCGCCACAAGAGATGCTAATCGGTTCTATGTGACTTTTACTGATGATTTTAGTAGATATGGATATGTTTACCTAATCAAGCATAAGTCAGAAACCTTTGAGAAATTCAAAGAGTTTAAGCAAGAAGTGGAGAATCAGTTGGGCAGGAACATTAAGATGCTTCGATCCGATCGTGGTGGTGAGTATCTTAGTACTGAGTTCCTTGACTGTCTTAAGGAATGTGGGATTGTCTCACAATTGACACCTCCTAGGACACCACAATTGAATGGTGTAGCTGAGAGGCGCAATCAGACCTTGTTGGACATGGTTCGTTCCATGATGAGTCGATCTTCGCTACCAATCTCATTTTGGGGGTATGCCTTAGAGACTGCCGCCCATATCCTTAATCTAGTCCCTACAAAGAAGGTTGCCAAAACACCTCACGAGGTGTGGACTGGAAAAGTTCCTAATCTAGACCACATCAAGATTTGGGGTTGCGAGGCTTTCGTGAGACGCGAGACTCACGATAAGCTCGAACCCCGAAGCGAAAGTTGTATTTTCATCGGCTACCCACAGAAATCCTTTGGTTACATCTTCTACAGACCCAATGATAATGTGGTCTTTGTAGCAAGAAGAGGATTCTTTCGAGAGAGAGAATTCATGAGCCAAGCAGACAGTGGGAGGCAAATTGACCTTGAGGAAATTCAAGAGTCAAGTGGTGAAGGAACCTCAAACCCTAGCCCTCAACCTGAGGAGGAAACTCCTGTTGAGCCGACTGAAGAATCTATACCTCTGAGGCGTTCCACCAGAGTTAGGAATGCACCTGAGCATTATTATGGTTTTCATATTACTGCAGAAGGTGAGACACTTATCAGTGATAACACACTGGTAAATCTGGATGAGCCTAACAGCTACACGGAAGCCATGGCAGGCCCTGAGGCTGCTAAATGGAAAGAGGCTATGGATAGCGAGATACAGTCCATGTATGACAATCAAGTTTGGAACTTGGTTGACAATGTACCTGATCGTAAGATAGTTGGGTGCAAATGGATCTTCAAGAAGAAGACCGACATGGATGGTAATGTACACACTTATAAGGCACGACTGGTTGCAAAGGGTTATTCTCAAACTCCGGGAGTTGATTATGATGAGACCTTTTCACCAGTGGCCAAGATTAAGTCTATTAGGGTTCTGTTAGCCATTGATGCATTTCATGATTATGAAATATGGCAAATGGATGTCAAAACCGCTTTCCTTAATGGAAAGTTGGCTGAAGATGTTTACATGGTTCAGCCAGAGAGTTTTGTCAGTACAGAGTACCCCAGTAGAGTGTGTAAGCTCGAGAAATCCATTTATGGATTAAAACAGGCACCTCACAGATGGAATCTTTTCTTTGATGAGAAAGTCAAAGAATTTGGCTTTTCAAGGAGTGAAGATGAATCTTGTGTCTATATCAAGGCTAGTGGGAGTATAGTCAGCTTTTTGGTACTGTATGTGGATGACATACTACTCATAGGAAATGACATCCCAACCCTGCAGGAAGTAAAGTCCTGGCTTGGGAAGTGTTTCGCTATGAAGGACCTTGGAGAAGCTGCCTATATCCTAGGGATAAGGATTTTGAGAAACAGGAGTAAAAGACTAATTGGACTTAGTCAAAGCACCTATATGGACAAAGTGTTGAAAAGGTTCAACATGCATAACTCCAAGAAAGGAGAGTTACCCATCCAGAGTAACGCCAGATTGAGTAAGACACAAAGCGCTAGTACTGAGGCTGAGATAGCAGAAATGAGTCGAATACCTTATGCTTCAGCTGTAGGATCGATCATGTATGCTATGACGTGTACTCGACCTGATGTAGCCTTTGCTTTGAGCATGGTTAGTAGGTATCAGGGGAACCCTGGCAAGGCACACTGGAGTGCGGTAAAGAATATCCTCAAGTACCTACGGAGGACTAAGGACTGGGTCCTTACCCTCGGTAGCAGTGAGGACATGAGAGTTGTAGGGTACAGTGATGCTAGCTTTCAGACTGACAGGGATAATTTCCGCTCTCAGTCGGGCTGCATCTTTATTCTAAACGGATGGGCAATTACTTGGAAAAGTTCCAAGCAGGAGACAGTGGCTGATTCCACTTGTGAATCAGAGTATATCGCAGTAAGCGAGGCAGCAAAGGAGGCTATATGGCTAAAGAACTTCATCGGAGACCTTGGAGTTGTACCAGCTATAAAGGAGCCAATAGAGATTTTCTGTGACAGCAATAGTGCGGTTGCCTTAGCCAAGGAACCAAGAGATCATGGGAGATCCAGACACATTGATAGAAAATATCACTTCATCAGACATCGAATAGAAGAAGGAATCCTCGTGGCAAAGAGTGTATCATCGGATGAGAACCCAGCAGATCCCCTCACGAAGGGACTGACTCGGGCTAAGCATCTCCAGCATGCTCGGAGCATAGGGCTGAAGGATGATATTAGTTTTAGTGGTTAGATAATCTTGAAATTTGTAAAATGTAATTGACATTTGATGATAAATAAAAGCTGTTATTTATGAGTAAAGTGTTGCTATCTCTTGTCAATCGTTTACTATTATTTCTTTTTGCATGTTTTGACTTCCAGAATAATTATGTTATGGTTTATATCATATTATTCAAACTCTCCACAGTCGGTCATATGTTGGAAGTAGATATGAATCAAGACTGTCATGGGTTGGCTTGTAGAGGTCTAAGATGTTAGACAAAGCGGGGCTACAACACTCATGAGTGCTCATAAGTTCTGAGTATTGGATTCAACCCACGCTCACTTGTATCACTTCATGGAATTTATCTCGAGTGATCGTGAGACGGTAATATCATATAAGTCTTCAAACCTAGAGGTATGATTTGTTGCCTATGAGTTGGTTATGCATTGATTGCACGAAAACGCATTGGTAACTCGATGTTATAAACCGTGCCTTTGTGTGTAGTTCAACAAGTAGTAGAGCAAACATATGAGTCGAAGTTTATCTGTTCCTTCTAGGATTAGAAGCGATATTTGGGCCCCTCGATGATTTTGTTTTGACCTATGTACCGGGCCCAGTCAGAACTAAATTGATGTGTTCAGTTAAGTTCTATGTCAAACAAATTAGAAATCGGGAAACAAATGCTGGACAATAAGCAAGACCATGTTCCATGTATTTGTCCGGCTGATATCTAGAACAGAGGATTATATGATCACTTATCTAAAATGGCGCTTCATAGTTCAACAGAGTTTAAAGAGCTACGATTGTTGATCGGTTCCTGAAGTCATACTTGTAACTATAGTTATTAGACTTATCCAAGTGGGAGACTGTTGGATATAGTGTCTAAGTCCATAACTATATTTGGTATGTACTTGACCCGACCCGGCATGGTCCATTTGGGTTGCACTTCACCCGAACAATTTACGGATAATCTTTTGAGAATAGTATAAGTTATGATTTATTAATATATTATAAGTTCTAATATATTAATATAAAATCATATTATTTAATTAGTGTTGATCTATAATTAATTTAGAATTAATTTAGAGATCAAAAGTATGACTAATTAAATATGGGCTCTTGTATTTATATAGTGTGGACTAATGCTTATTTGGAATGGGCTAGGCTTGCCTGGAAAGTCCATGGATACTCCATGGAGCTTTAACCCATGGATCTCATGGAAATGAAAAGACATGGGTATTAGGGTTTACATGAATGTAACCCTAATCCACCATACTATATAAAGGAGGCTTTAGTTCTTGAAATTGCACTAGTTGATGTGTGTAAACTAAGAGGGCCGATTTCAAGAAGTTTGTGACTATTCTCTCAAGTTTCAAAGTTTGTGGTGATTTGTGACTTCCATTTGAGGCATCCACATTATTGGTGCTAGGCTCTCAAACTCCAAGCAATCAACTACTACTACAAGGTAAGTAATTCTACTAGTTTTATTTGATTCAAGTACCCCATGCCATGCTAGTTAGGATAAGAACCTTGGAAAAATAATTATTTGCATGTATCTTAGTCAAACATAGATCCAAGGTTTCTAGGGTTGCATGTACACCATAGGAGTGTTAGAATGCTGAAAACCCATCATATTTCTCCTGTGAAGTCAGGGATTTAGTGGTTTTATCATCTGTTCTAGTATGATCAGTGGTTGCCCATGGAAGTACTTTTGGGTTCGAAATCTATCGTTGCTTGGAGAGGAGCGGTAGCAGGAAGATGGTGGTGTCAGTTGCGTCAGTTGTTTAATCATTGGATGTGTCAGGGGAGTTGTATTTTCGCATGGATTATAGTTGGTTAGAGTTCAGTGATTCTTTGAGAATGTAATTTGGAGTGGATGTTCGTCAGTGCATGGCAAGGGTTGTGGTTTCTAGTCCTCAGCATAAAAACCCAAGGAATTGGTATGGTATAATGGGAGGTGATTTGGATTATCAGACTGGTTAAGATTTCAAGAGTATTTTTCAGGGATTTCAAAAGTTGGGCGATCATTGAGTTTGGCTACTATTGGAATGCTAGTATTGATTAGCTCAGATCATAGGCGGTTCATGCTATATGAGGTTGATGGATTGGGAATCCATCGAATTTAGGAGATGGGAGAGCTTCGTTGAATCCAAGTGGGGAGAATCGATCAGGATTTTCGGGAGTTGAGAAGGGTGTGGAACTAGGGCAAGTTTCACATCTTGGCCAGGAGGAGAGACGACCCGAGTGGCCATTTAGATTGAGGTTGTGTAAGTGAGAGTTCAGGAAACTTCCAACCGCTGGTCGGTATCTCCTTTATTATGCATAGCAGGCTTGTGGTTGTGTCCAGGTTGAGGGCTTTGGATTTGAAGTATGACCCACACACCTTATTGGATGCAGGTTTCGGCTCAGGATGCGTGGGGTGGTGATGGTTAAGGTATGGTAAGGCCATGGGTGGTAACCATAGTTGGTTAGAAGTGTTGTAAGACTACGATGGGATCGTAACATTCACCGGTTCGAGGTAGACTATCGTTGGAGGTGGTCATGAGCGTAAAGGAGGAATCAGTTGTGCCTTGGGCATGCCGGCCAGGATTGTCGAGGAGTATTTCTCTGTTTTAGGTTAAGGACCATTGGGGTCCGAGGCGGATTCGGGCCTGTGTAGCTCTAGATGGGTGGGACCCATGGGCGAGGCCCTTGTGATTATGGCAATGCAGGTGGGACCTGGTAGAGACCGTTGCGTCAAGGTTTTAGATCGTGAGTTGTAGGATTAAGTGGGTGGTCAGTATGTGACGTAGAGTGGTTTATAGGTTGGGTAGCCTTGTTATTGGGGACTCTTGGGAACCTGGTGGTTGGACTAGGTTCGAGACTGGTAGTCTCAGCGATGTTTTGGGAGCTTTTATATCTTGTTCTAGTGAGGGGTTGCTGTGAATCAGAAGGTTTTGGGTGAAATACAGGTGCAGATCCGTGGATCTCGGATTATGAGTTAAGTATCGAGTTGGTTTTTAGGTGAGATCTCGAGTTGGGGACTACGAGTGTTCATGTGCAGGATTCTCTTTTCATTGGATAAGAATATGGGGTATCTATATGCCGAGGGCATCAATCGAAAGGTTCAAGGGGTAAGGAATGGATTCATTTTTGATGATAGATGAAGCCATTAAGATTGTGCCTTGGATTGGTTCTATTTGTGTAGGGCATCAAGATAAGTCAAGGTGGTGTTATTGATTTGAAAACCGTGTGTGGAATCGTTCATTCGGAGATTATGTTAGGCTACTTGCAGTTTGGGTTAAATAATCTCAGAGTAAAAGATCTGACCCTGTTGCGCAGCTCTCGTCTGAGTCTAACTGTTACAGGGATAAGTCTTTTACTCGAAGGATTATATGAGCCTTCTGTCAAGTATAAGTGTTCTGAAGCAATAAATGGTCTGCAATTCTGCTTTCTAGTGGGAACCTCAAGTTATCAGAAGTTGAGTAGTCAGTTAGGGGATAAGTGTAATGAATTTTGGCAATGGTTCAGTATGGGCGGTCTGTCAGGGATTGAGACCATCTCGACACTTTAGATTTTAGAATGAGTGGATGTGGTTACTTGCAAGGGATTATTTTGGGTGGTGAAAGGATCCGTTCGTCTTTAGGTTGGAGAGCCCTGCTAGGGTTGGTTTCGGTTGCCTTGGAAAGGCTGTGGTATGCTCGGGGTTGTGGTCGTGTTGCACAGGTTGTCTGGCGTGCCGGGGATAGTAAGGAATGATTTCAAGGACGAAATCTAATTTAAGTGGGGGAGAGTTGTAACGTCCTGTTTCAAATCGTTTCCCATTTCGGGGTGGTAATCAATGATTGGGTATTAGCAGACTTAGGACCCTTAAACAATTGAGTTTTGGGCTCATTTGGAGGTGGATGATCCGGGTATTCGATTTTTGTTTTGGAGTCAAAGGGTATTTTGGTAATTTTTCATCTTGGGCTTTTATGGAAATTGGAGGTTGTTCGGGAAATGCTAAGGCAGGTACGAGTTAATTAAAGTGTAGGACTTCATGTTACTTTTTCATGGATATAAGTATCGTCGAAATCGGATTTATAACGAAGAAGTTATGGCCTTCAGAGTGCTTAAGGATTTAAGAGGAAACCCTAGTATACAGGGCGTACATAGGGAGTACGCGAGGCATACTGATGTGAAGGGTATTACGTTGGGCGTAATGTGGCTTACGCATAGCGTACTGCGAGAATTGGATCGGGGGTGCGAGACCTCGTACGTTGGGCGTACGAGGAGTACGCGGGGCGTACGAGGGGTAAAGTGAAAACCCTAATTTGGATGTTGTACCATATAGAAGCACATTAAGTCTTTAGGGCTGGCCTCTTTACCAGCCTCAAAGTCCCCAAAACCATAGAAATTGTCCCTTACCCTCCATGGTTGTGTTTTTGAGCTCATGGTGTGCATCTTGGTGTGTTTTGGCTCACATTCAAGAAGAAGGAGTTTGGTGCAAGGTTGTGGATCAATGAAGAGCTTGTGGATGTGGATTATTTGCTTCATTTCTAGCTTGTTTGAGGTAAAAAGCTTTGATATTGTTCATTGTTGGCTTAGATCTATTATGTATGAGTTTTGGTTCGTTTTGGTCCCAAGAATGAGATCTAGTGGTTTGTTACCAGTCCAGGAGCTATGAGTTGCCACTCTTGGTGTTTTTCAGGTTCTAGATTCATAAAGTTATCTCCTTTAGGGTTTGGAATCCCCCATGCATGAGATGGTGTCCATTTGGTGAAAGTTTAGTGCTTTATTTTGAAGATTGGTTCTTTTGGGGCATGCAAAGTCATCAAGTCAATGACTTTATGGTTCTAGACGTTTTTTAAGAAGTAGATTTGTGTTTTGGACTCCTGGTCATGAGCATTAAGAGCTTAAGAAGGGTTTTGGCTTAATGTATGAGTACGCTGGACGTACAAGTGTATACGTGCAACGTAGAAGAAAAATAGCAAGCACGCTTAGCGTATAGCTGAGTACGCCCCGCGTACCCAGTCAGGTGGGTTTTTTCATTTGGGCTTTGAGTTTGGGCTTCCTTTTTGGGCTTGGGTGTTTGAATTCTTAATGGTCCATCTGAGTGTAAGTGTTTTGGGCTAAGAAAATTGGTTGGGCTTTAGTGTAAGGGGTTTGGGCCCAATATGGAAAATTGGGCCATATTTGGGCCTTGGTTGATTATTTGGCTTATGGGTGTTTCAGATTGTGAGTTTGGGCCTTAGTCTTGGACTAAACTAGGTTAGGGGTAAATTGGACTTTTTACCCCGAGTGTGGATTTATGGTTAAGGATTGGGACCCAATTGTTAATTGGGTCTTGTTTTGATATTGGCAGTTCGGGGATCTGTCAGCCAACAGCCAAGGATCGTTTGTGTGATTCGGCAGTGCGAGGTGAGTCTTCTCCGGGTGCTCGTGAGTCGAATGCACCAATGTCGTCTGTAACGACCCGAGTTCCTTTCGTTAGTGAAATTAGTGTTCCTTTATATACGATTAAGTTTTATGTGTATTTATCATTTAACATTATGTCGATTGTATGTTCGATAATAATAATAATAATAATAATAATAATAATAATAATAATAATAATAATTAAATATATGTGTATATATAAGATAGGAAGGTTGTAAATAATTCAAACCAAAGTGAATGGTGGTTTTTGAACAAAGATATAAATCATAAGGGTTAATATTGTAAGTTAGCTTTAAAACCAATTCAATTTGTACGATCAAATTCAAATAACCCTTCATGTGGTAAAAAAAGATAACCATCGCTATATACATTAAATCATACACATGACGAAGTGAGCCTCCTTACGATCAATCTTCATCATGCACATATAATCATAAATATAACGTACATCTAGGTTTAAGGTGGGAGGAGTACATGGCTGAAACTTGAAGGACTACAAGGATAAAATCACATTAAATCTTCCTGCGGTTACGTCCGATGGGATTATGAAGATCGATTAGGCTTCATACGTTTCTTGATGGGCTTATACACTTGATCTGGAGAAGTCTACTTGGGTTGTTGAGTGTCGATCATTAGGAGGGAAGAAAAGGGTGCGTTTCTTCATCTCGTGTGTGCGCATAAAGAAAAAAAAACGATTCAGGAGCCTGGTCATTGTCAGTCGAAGTCCAAGGAGAGGAAAACAACGTGATTTGTGGGGCAAGGAGAAATCGGCGATCAAAGAAGGAGGAGAGGGGAAGAGAAACCTCGCTCACTCGGTTCTAGAGGGAAGGAGGCTGCGAATTTTGCCAAGGATTGGTAAATAAAATCATCTTTTAATCTCTTTGTGTGTTTACATGTCAAATTCAATGTCAATCGGTGATTGTTGTTGTTGATTCTCTTCTTAATTGGTGATTACAATCTCATCTCCTTCTTCCTAGAAACCTTTGGAGGTTCTTATGGTTTAATTTCACTTTTGTTGGGTGTTTATGATGGCTCTATTGCTGTAAAAAAATTGCGTATGAACACCTTCAATAAGTTTGTTGTTCAAATTCATATTTTGAGCAAAGTTTTGGAGTCTCAATCTTTGTTGTTGCTTTATAAAACTTAAGTTAACTTCCACCATGAATCAAATGGATATGTTTCTGTGATTAAATCATGCTATTTCTGTTAAGAAGTTAATTTTTACCCTTATAGGTGTTTTTAGTGATGGCGTAATGTGTTAAGTGGTCAAAAAGTCTTTAAAACCCCAAGCTGGAAAATTCAGCAAAAATTACCAATCTGTCCCTGTATTGGAAAAATTATAGAAAAATAACCAGGAATCTAATTAATGATTTGTAAACTCTAAAAGTTTCCATTTTGAGTCTAGTTTATCCATGAATTTTTCCAGAACCTGTTGTTGCTTCAAACTTAGGTGAAAATCGCCTTTTTCACCGGATGGTCAAAATTTAGCTGCATTGATAGGCAGATTTGTAAAAATCATATAAAATTATAGAAAAATCGTTTGGACCTTCAAAAGTACATTCTGAAAATCTGAAAGTCTGAACTTCAGGAATATGAAATAAAAACGAAAGTTATACAGGTTCTAAGTTTGCTAAAACAGCTCTAAACAGGTGGCTATTTTGGGTCCAAAACTGGGAATTTTACTTGCTAGTTGATTTATGTGTTTGGCTTATAAACTTGTCATCTTTGGCATTGTAGAACTCCAATAACCTTGTTATTTGAAATGTAATAGGGGCAAGGGTGATACTTCAACCAATACAATATTTGAAGTGTGAGTTGGTCATATTTTTGGCAAAGGTGAGTCAACTTGTGGTTTTAAAAGTACATTGTTAGGAGTATCCCATATCTTAGATGGATTGGGATGAACCTAGTTATCTAGGATGCATGTGCCCTTTTGATGATTGATTGTTATGCCATTATTGTTGAAATGTTTTATGTGTAATGATATCTAGGGTGTTGCATGCTGGACTCTTCCTTGTTTGGTGTGAGATGTGAGTTAGGGTCATGCTAGATTGAGTGAAGTGTATGAACATTATGTGATGTGAGCATGTTAATTCTTGTTTGAAAATATTTGTTTAAAATGTTTTAGGACATTCATGCTAGTGTTGTATCAACTTCATTGATGTGTTGTGTATGGAAGTAGTGTGTGATGTAAAATGTAATAACTTCATGAAATTACATGTGTGCATGAATATAACCCTTAAAGAGGTAATATGTTAATAAAAGAATAATCAAAATAAATACATGATTACTTGAAAAAGTGTAACTCCTTATTTAATTAATCATTATTAAATTAAAAAGGGGAACACACTAGCGGGGCGAAGGGTAGAAACCTAGACATAGGTATATACCCAATCCGGATATTATGATGGCCTAGTGGGTTGAAAGATACCTATAGGAAAAGAGCTTAAGCCAACTTTGACGCCGACTGGTTTTTCTAGACAACCACTCGGGACATGGTCTTGGTACACCTTGGTATACTGGGACTGGAGTGATGTTGGTCAAGCGGTGGGACCAGCGCAAACATCACGTGGGATTTGGGAGGTGTATCTGTTGGAATTGGCACCGTTCGTACCAATCCTGAACGACAACGCATGTATACGTATGTGCACAGTCGGAGTAGCGAACGCAGCGCGCCGGGGGCAATGATTACGGGTGAGAGTCGCGCCTCACTTAGTGCATTGGGTCGTGCCGGTCACGTTAGTAGCGAACGGGGTCTAGCTTTGGGGAGGTTTTTGCGGTGAATAAATAGACCCTAACTAGGAGGTAATACTTAATAATTACAACGATGAGCGGTGAGTGATTATTAATGTAAAGCGGAGAAACAAAATATTATATATTAATATTTAAGCGGTGAGATTAAATTACTTACAACGGCATTGAGGAGAGTAACTAATATAACAAGCTCTAACTGAAGAACTAAAATAAATTGAGCTAAACATGTGTTTGTTATGTGGTGTGATGTTGTATGTCTTGCTAGTGAGTCATTGACTGTGTGTGGATGTTTTGTGTGAATCCATCTATGATATGAGTGTTCTCTTAACACTGTACTATATTGACTCACTTAGCTTATGCTAACACTTGTTCTTTGCTTGTTGGTTTTTGTGGAATGGAACAGGTAGCTTGACATGATGCCTTGGTGAGGATGGGAATCTTTGGGTAGTATAATTTAGTATCTTTAGTTATGATACCATTTGGACATGTTGGGTTTTCATCATCATGTTTTTGTGAACTTTATATTTTGACATGAAAGTAACATTGGTGATGTTTCTAAAACAATCATAATAAGTCTGCCGCAACGTATTATGTTAAATAAGTGTTTTAAAAAAAAATTGGATGAAAAATCGTGATGTTACAAGTTGGTATCAGAGCCATGCTGTGAGTGAACTGAATACAGAGGCCGGTGTTCAGACTCACAGTGTAGACTGGCTCAATTAGGTGATCTAGGATTCTAAAGGGGGGAGGGTGTGTGTTAAGAGTTATAGGATTGTTATATGTAACTTCCTGAATTTTCATTTCATGTGATTGTTTTGTGTGCTTAAAGTTCTTTATTATTTAGGAACATGTCGCACGTCGAAGGGAATGTCAATGCTGGAGGAGCTGGTGTGGGGCAGGACAACCGTACATCCGAGACGCCACTGTTTGTTTTTCAGACCCCACCGGCTGGTCGTCAGCCACGGGCCCAGCCAACCCGTAGCGAGCACAGCACTGCGAGTGCTGCTATCATTGCTGACCTTCAGCAGCAGCTTGAGGCACGAGATGCAGAGTTGCAGAGACGCGATCGAGACATGGAGCGGATGCAGCAGGCTATGCGAGATGCGGGGATTTTACCACCCGAGGACGAAGAAGAGGAGAATGAGGAGCCACGAGAGGTGATAGATGAGAGTCGCTCAGTCACTCGCGGACGGAGCAGGGAGCCCACTAGAGAACGTGTTGAGGGGCGGGGTAGTCCCTACAAAGAATTCACTGTCCGCAAACCCCCTGTCTTCAAAGGAGGAGAAGACCCAGCATTATGTGTGCAATGGTTGCGTAAGATGAGGCAGATTTTCCGTTCAGGGGACTTCACGGAATTACAGAAGGTCAGTTATGCAGCACTGAAATTGGATGGTGATGCACTACAATGGTGGGAGGCATTGGAATCTGTTGTACCTGAGGCTACAATCCAAGCCATGACCTGGGAGGTTTTCAGCCAAAAGCTTCAGGAGCGTTTCTGTCCACCGGGTCAGATAAGGAAGGCCGAGTGGGAGTTCCTTGCATTGGAGAAAGGCACAATGTCGATAGCGAAATATAATTCAGTGTTCTCTAAGAAACTACAGTTCGGTAAAAGTTACTGCCCCACCGATGCAAAACAGGTGGAACATTATGCCGAGGGGTTACCACTAGAGTATCGAGCTATTGTGAGGCAGCGCAACACTTTGGCGGCTGCCATGGATGAGGCTATTCGAATCGAGCTTGATTTGGCCACACTCGGGCGCACTGTGATCAAGGGTAGGGAGAAGAGGAAATGGGAGGGTTCGTCTGAATCCTCGAGGAAGAAAAAGAATGGTCACCAAGATACGAGGGGTGACAAGTCGGAATACTATACGAAGTGTCGCTCCTCACATAAGGGGTCATGTAGTAGTGACACCATGAGATGCAGACGATGTGGAAAATTAGGCCACAAGCAAGAAGAGTGCAAGAATGAGCCGCTCTGCTATAATTGTAGGCAGACAGGTCATATGAGTGGTCAGTGTCCAAATCTAAAGGTTCAGGCTGGTGGCAGTGGTAAGAAGAATGATGCACCAAAAGTGCATGCGCGAGCATTTCAGATGACTGCTGAGGAGGTCAGACGCGATAATGAGGTATTCTCAGAACTTTTTTTTATCTAAGTGTTTTGTTGCTATTTATAATTGTGTTGATGTTAGTGTGGGTAGACAATTCGTATTTGTTAAATTACGTGTTTGTTGTATGTTAGTATAGAGTATTTATGAATTTTTGTGTGTTAGACATGGTAAAAGCGGTAGCGAATCCTGTTTTCATTTTTTTTGGGAAATGTACGAGAGGTGTTCTAATATGATGGTTGGACACATTTTTCCCTTTTAACTTGGATTCCAATCGGGATCAGGTCGTGCGATGTTGTCATGGATAGGTTTTGACTGTCTTCCAGTCAGACTAAGATTCTCTACGCTAGAAGCATGAGTGAGTTTCGCGTTTCGTTTGAGTGTATGTCTGTTTTGTGAGGAGAGAACTCTAGGGTTCATCTCCATCCTTTGTGCTTTGTGAGTAGCAAGTGTTAGGTTCCTTGGCTCATGCGGTAGAGGGTTCAAGGAAGTCAGTGGGTACATTCTTGTTGAGGTGGTCAAGGAGTTTAGCGTTGATAATTATTCTTCATGTCAAGCTATGAGGTGAGTCTCTTTTTGCTAGACAAGTTACAATTCGATGAGTTGACGCACGAGAAATGAAAGTTGGTAGATATCTTGGCGAGAAAAAGATCAAGTAACCATGAATGAAACGATGCAAGCTCATTACACTCCAATGGGAGGACGGCTACAGGTCAGGAGTAACCTAGGGGGGTTGTAGAATATGCGAAGGTTCACTATCTTAGGTTGTTTGTATCGGTAGCTGATTCCGAGGACGGAATCATTTTAAGGAGGGGAGAATTGTAACGACCCGAGTTCCTTTCGTTAGTGAAATTAGTGTTCCTTTATATACGATTAAGTTTTATGTGTATTTATCATTTAACATTATGTCGATTGTATGTTCGATAATAATAATAATAATAATAATAATAATAATAATAATAATAATGATAATTAAATATATGTGTATATATAAGATAGGAAGGTTGTAAATAATTCAAACCAAAGTGAATGGTGGTTTTTGAACAAAGATATAAAGCATAAGGGTTAATATTGTAAGTTAGCTTTAAAACCAATTCAATTTGTACGATCAAATTCAAATAACCCTTCATGTGGTAAAAAAAGATAACCATCGCTATATACATTAAATCATACACATGACGAAGTGAGCCTCCTTACGATCAATCTTCATCATGCACATATAATCATAAATATAACGTACATGTAGGTTTAAGGTGGGAGGAGTACATGGCTGAAACTTGAAGGACTACAAGGATAAAATCACATTAAATCTTCCTGCGGTTACGTCCGATGGGATTATGAAGATCGATTAGGCTTCATACGTTTCTTGATGGGCTTATACACTTGATCTGGAGAAGTCTACTTGGGTTGTTGAGTGTCGATCATTAGGAGGGAAGAAAAGGGTGCGTTTCTTCATCTCGTGTATGCGCATAAAGAAAAAAAACGATTGAGGAGCCTGGTCATTGTCAGTCGAAGTCCAAGGAGAGGAAAAAAAATATGATTTGTGGGGCAAGGAGAAATCGGCGATCAAAGAAGGAGGAGAGGGGAAGAGAAACCTCGCTCACTCGGTTCTAAAGGGAAGGAGGCTGCGAATTTTGCCAAGGATTGGTAAATAAAATCATCTTTTAATCTCTTTGTGTGTTTACATGTCAAATTCAATGTCAATCGGTGATTGTTGTTGTTGATTCTCTTCTTAATTGGTGATTACAATCTCATCTCCTTCTTCCTAGAAACCTTTGGAGGTTCTTATGGTTTAATTTCACTTTTGTTGGGTGTTTATGATGGCTCTATTGCTGTCAAAAATTGCTTATGAACACCTTCAATAAGTTTGTTGTTCAAATTCATATTTTGAGCAAAGTTTTGGAGTATCAATCTTTGTTGTTGATTTCTAAAACTTAAGTTAACTTCCACCATGAATCAAATGGATATGTTTCTGTGATTAAATCATGCTATTTCTGTTAAGAAGTTAATTTTTACCCTTATAGGTGTTTTTAGTGATGGCTTAATGTGTTAAGTGGTCAAAAAGTCTTTAAAACCCCAAGCTGGAAAATTCAGCAAAATTACCAATCTGTCCCTGTATTGGAAAAATTATAGAAAAATAACCAGGAATCTAATTAATGATCTATAAACTCTCAAAGTTTCTATTTTGAGTCTAGTTTATCCATGAATTTTGCCAGAACCTGTTGTTGCTTCTAACTTAGGTGAAAATCGCCTTTTTCACCAGATGGTCAGAATTTAGCTGCATTGATAGGCAGATTTGTAAAAATCATATAAAATTATAGAAAAATCGTTTGGACCTTCAAAAGTACATTCTGAAAATCTGAAAGTCTGAACTTCAGGAATATGAAATATAAACGAAAGTTATACAGGTTCTAACTTTGCTAAAACAGCTCTAAACAGGTGGCTGTTTTGGGTCCAAAACTGGGAATTTTACTTGCTAGTTGATTTATGTGTTTGGCTTATAAACTTGTCATCTTTGGCATTGTAGAACTCCAATAACCTTGTTATTTGAAATGTAATAGGGGAAAGGGTGATACTTCAACCAATACAATATTTGAAGTGTGAGTTGGTCATATTTTTGGCAAAGGTGAGTCAACTTGTGGTTTTAAAAGTACATTGTTAGGAGTATCCCATATCTTAGATGGATTGGGATGAACCTAGTTATCTAGGATGCATGTGCTCTTTTGATGATTGATTGTTATGCCATTATTGTTGAAATATTTTATGTGTAATGATATCTAGGGTGTTGCATGCTGGACTCTTCCTTGTTTGGTGTGAGATGTGAGTTAGGGTCATGCTAGATTGAGTGAAGTGTATGAACATTATGTGATGTGAGCATGTTAATTCTTGTTTGAAAATATTTGTTTAAAATATTTTAGGACATGCATGCTAGTGTTGTATCAACTTCATTGATGTGTTGTGTATGGAAGTAGCGTGTGATGTAAAATGTAATAACTTCATGAAATTACATGTGTCATGAATATAACCCTTAAAGAGGTAATATGTTAATAAAAGAATAATCAAAATAAGTACATGATTACTTGAAAGGGTAAAAGTGTAACTCCTTATTTAATTAATCATTATTAAATTAAAAAGGGGAACACACTAGCGGGGCGAAGGGTAGAAACCTAGACATAGGTATATACCCAATCCGGATATTATGATGGCCTAGTGGGTTGAAAGATACCTATAGGAAAAGAGCTTAAGCCAACTTTGACGCCGACTGGTTTTTCTAGACAACCACTCGGGACATGGTCTTGGTACACCTTGGTATACCGGGACTGGAGTGATGTTGGTCAAGCGGTGGGACTAGCACAAACATCACGTGGGATTTGGGAGGTGTATCTGTTGGAATTGGCACCGTTCGTACCAATCCTGAACGACAACGCATGTATACGTATGTGCACAGTCGAAGTAGCGAACGCAGCGCGCCGGGGGCAATGATTACGGGTGAGAGTCGCGCCTCACTTAGTGCATTGGGTCGTGCCGGTCACGTTAGTAGCGAACGGGGTCTAGCTTTGGGGAGGTTTTTGCGGTGAATAAATAGACCCTAACTAGGAGGTAATACTTAATAATTACAACGATGAGTGGTGAGTGATTATTAATGTAAAGCGGAGAAACAAAATATTATATATTAATATTTAAGCGGTGAGATTAAATTACTTACAACGGCGTTGAGGAGAGTAACTAATATAACAAGCTCTAACTGAAGAACTAAAATAAATTGAGCTAAACATGTGTTTGTTATGTGGTGTGATGTTGTATGTCTTGCTAGTGAGTCATTGATTGTGTGTGGATGTTTTGTGTGAATCCATCTATGATATGAGTGTTCTCTTAACACTGTACTATATTGACTCACTTAGCTTATGCTAACACTTGTTCTTTGCTTGTTGGTTTCTGTGGAATGGAACAGGTAGCTTGACATGATGCCTTGGTGAGGATGGGAATCTTTGGGTAGTATAATTTAGTATCTTTAGTTGTGATACCATTTGGACATGTTGGGTTTTCATCATCATGTTTTGGTGAACTTTATATTTTGACATGAAAGTAACATTGGTGATGTTTCTGAAACAATCATAATAAGTCTTCCGCAACGTATTCTGTTAAATAAGTGTTTTAAAAAAAAAATTGGATGAAAAATCGCGATGTTACATCGTCTCACTAAATTATGTATGTATGATGCTAGCTTTCTCTGTGACTCTTGCATGTTTGTATGTGCCTGTGTGGTAGAATAGTTGTATTTGTGACGAACAGTTGGGTATAGCTGTTATAATTGTGTTACGCTGCTTATATGTGATTGAGACTGTTGATAGTTTCCACGGTTGCTGATAACTAACCAGGGCATGCTGTTAGCCACTGGGACTGCTGATAGTCCCCAGGGTTGCTGATAACCCAAAGCTGTCTATTTGTGTTGTGTTGTATATGGTAATTTGAGGAACTCTAAGCTTTGTACTTACGGTTTTCAGTTTATGTTTCAGGTACTTCTATTTTAAAAAGGATGAGCCCGGGGTAATTGCAGAGCACACACCACCTCGTTTTGCATTTTCCTAACTTACTCTAATGTGGTGTGATGACCGACTCATTATTTTATCTGGATCTTATAATGATGTTTCTGGAATATTGGTTTTCACAAAAAATGAAATTTTTGGGATGTTACAAATAAGAAAGAATATTTAAAAATTTGGTTTATTTTGAAGAAAAAAATAGCTCCAAAATGAATATATATATATATATATATATATATATATATATATATATATATATATATATATATATATATATATATATATATATATATATATGGGTAGCGTTCAATCGAGAACATTTCTTATTGCGAGAACATTTGACAACAAAATTTGACCACATAATTTATTTAAAATTAAAATCATCATATAATATTAATATAAACAAAGAAATAAGTAAAAAAAAACCCCCACTAACCAACACCACTCACCACCCAAACAGTATCATCCACCACCACCACCCGTCACCGCCAACCACCTCCACCACCCATCACCACTACCCCCACTCACCACCCAACATCATCACCACCATCCGCCATTACCAACTACGACCATCATCCACCACCACCCGCCACCACCCATCACCACCACCAACCTCACCCACCACCATCACCACCACCCACCAACCCCACCCACCACCATCACCACCACCAACCTCACCCACCACCACCAACCCCACCCACCACCATCACCACTACTCGCCACCACCACCCACCACCACTATCCACCTCCACCACCCATCATTACCACCTACCCATCACCACAGACCACCACCACCCACCACCATCACCCCCACCCACCAACCACCGTCATCACAACCACCCTCTACGACCACCACCCACCCACTTCTACCACCCATCACCACCACCTAGTCACTACCCACCATTATAACCACCACCCACCACCACCACTCGCTACCACCACTACCCACTAGCACCATCCATCACCACCGACCGCCACCACCCGCCACCACCACCGCCCCCATTCATCCCACCCACCACCCACCCACATCTACCACCCACCCACTACCCACCATTATGACAATCACCTGTCATTACCACCAACCACCACCCACCACCCACCACCTATCACCACCACCCCCCACCACCACCACCACCCATCACCACCGACCACCACCACCCGCCATTACCACCAACCACCACCCACCACCCATCACCACCACCTATCACCACCACCCACCTCCACTACCCCCACCACCACCACCCATCACCACTGTACACCACCACCCGCTACCATCACCTCCACCCACTACCCACCAAAACCACCGACCACCGACAACCACCGATTACCACTAGCCATCACCTTCACCCGTCTCCACCACCCATCACCATCGCTTGCCACCGCCACCTGCCACCCACTATAATCACCACCCCACATGTCACCCCACCACCACCACCTACCACCACCAAACATCACTACACACCACCACCACCCGTGATTATGTATATATAATCACATGTGATTATTTGTATTTAATCACATATGATTTATATGGACAATATTCTTTTTTGTCCATATAAATCATGTGATTAGATATATAGAATCACATGTGATTAGATATATTTAATTAAATGTGATTAGATATATTTAATCACATATGTCATTATCATGTTCTCGATTCAATAATTATTTTTTGTCAACTTTAATCATATGTGATTAGATACATATAATCACATGTGATTACATGTATCCAATAACATATGATTTATATGAACAATATTCATTTTTGAGTTTTCGTTTCAATATTTTTTCTCATATATTTAATCACATGTGATTATAAGTATTCAATCACATTTGATTAATGTGGACATAAATTTGTTTTAATGTTCTTGATTCAATAGTTGTTCTCGTATATATAATTACATGTGATTATATATATTTCATTCCATATGATTTATTTAAACAAGAACGTGAAAACAACTTTTTTTCACATAAATCGTATGTGATTAAATACACAAGACCAACTATTGAATTAAAAACGCAAAAATTAACATTGTCCACATAAATCATATGTGATTAAATACATATAATCACATGTTATTATATGTACCTAATAACATATGATTTATGTGGACAAGATTCATTATTTCTTTCTCAATTCAATAGTTGTACTCATATACTTAATCACCTGTGATTATATGTATCAAATCACATATGATTTATATTGATAATATTGGTTTTTGCATTTTTGATTCAATATTTTTTTCTTATGTATTTAATCATATGTGATTGTATGTATTTAATCACATATGATTAATGTGGAAAAAGAAAAACTATTGAATCGAAAAAACGAAAATGAATCTTGTGTACAGAAATCATATGTAACTAAATGTACAAGAACAATTGTTGAACAAGAATGCGAAAACGAATATTGTCCATATACATCATATATGATTAGATACATATAATCTCATGTAATTAAAATATACAAAAACAACAAATGAATCAAGAACGCGAAAATAAATATTTTCCACATAAATGCTATGTGATTAGATACATATAATCATATGTGATTATATGCATTTAATCACATATGATAATTATGGACAATATTTATCTTTGTGTTCTCGATTCAATAGTTGTTCTCGTGTATATAATCATATGTGATTATATGTATCTAATCACATATGATTTATATGGACAAAATTTTTTGTCCATATAAATCATATGTGATTAGATACATATAATTACATGTGATTATATGTATTTAATCACATATGATTACAGTTGACAAAGAACGATTACTGAATCGAGAATGTGATAATGAATCGTATCCACATAAGTCATATATGATTGGATACATATAATCACACGTGATTATATGTATTTAATAAGATATGAGTTATGTAGACAATATTTATTTTTGCGGTTTCGATGAATAATTGTTTTTATGTATTTAATCACATGTGATTATATGTATATAATCACATATGATTTGAGGTGGACAAGATTCATTTTTTCCTTCTCGATTCAATAGTTGTGCTCATGTACTTAATCACATACGATTATACATATAATCACATGTGCTAAAATACATGAAAACAACTATTGAATCGACAGTCTCTTTCAAAAAACTATTGAATCGACAAAGCGAAAATGGATTGTGTCCAAATAAATCATATGTGATTAGATTCATATAATCACATGTGATTAGATGTATTTAATCACATATGATTAATTTGGATAAAGATTTGTTTTCGTGTTCTTGGTTCAATATTTGTTATCGTGTATATAATCACATGTGATTGTATGTATCTAATCACATATGATTTATATAGACAAGATTTGTTTTTTCCAAATAAAATCATATGTGATTAGAAAAATATAATCACATCTAATTAAATGTATTTAATCACATATGATTAAAGTGTAAAAAACAATTATTGAATCGAGAATGTGAAAATGAATCTTAGCCACATAAATCATATGTGATTACGTACACATAATAGGAGACTTAGTGGAACTCACCTCTTTGAACTTGAAAATCAGCTAGCGTGAGCAAGATGGATCCTTTCATTTTCAAGAACCTACACAACAATTATAACATTATTTAGCTTGCGCTTTGTTGTATTACTCTTATCAAACTTATGTATATATTTTCTTATTTTCTCTTTGATTGTAGTGCTCTTTTTGGGATCTGTTTTTTTACCTTTCAACCCATTCCTAATTTTTGATAAAATAATATTGGTAAAGTTCCGCTATTTATCTTTTCATAAATATAAATATCGCGTTCTAATTATTTTTGGTTGATTTTATATTAAATTGACAAGTTAGTAACTTTAAGCTGTCACTTTCTGGACCACTCAACACTTTTGGAATAAACTGTACCAATCTACTAAGAATTACGTCAGTCCATTTATACGTAGGAAACTATACATCCATATCTAACTATAGGATTTAGAATTTTGGCATTTGGAGTTCTAATGAGTTTATTATGATTTTTTGAAGACAATGAATGTAATCTGTGACAGCATGAACCAACCTGAGAAGATTGACAATTTTACCCCTTAAGGAGTTGGAATTTCGAAATGTGATTCAAATTTTAAAGAAACTAGACACACTAATATTTCCAGAAAAATAAGTCTCATGATTTTTAAGTGTTCTTATTGACTTGCGCGAATTTTAGAATTTGGAGGATATATTTAGAAAAATTAATCATAATAGCTTTTAAATCACTTTTGGTGTTCTATTAAGGACTTGATGGTTAAGCCTAAAGTTTATCACTTGTTATATGATTATTGGTTACTTATTAGGCTATTGAGATGTGAAATTCAATTTAACCTAAGGGGCTTAATGCATGCATATTTATAGACATTCTTTATTTTGTGAACAGAAGCTATTTAGTAGATTAGTTCCTCCTCCATATCAATTAGAGAAACTTCTATAAGATGGACCAACAAAAAAAAACTGATATATTTTTTTCTTCTAGTATTGATCCATCACCAAATATTTTTTTAGAGAAAGTAGCATTGGTTCATGTCTAGTTGATGCAAAACGAATAACAAAAAGAATAAAAGATACCTAGATAGATTTGTGATGCCACCGGCCACTCTTTGGCAAGCGAAATGTAATTCATCCAAACTTAAGTACTTTTTTATATAGGTCCTTGCAAAGCTTTTTGTCATCTTCAAATCAGCCCGTACGTACTAAAAAATTCTAAGAGAACTTTCATCAAACAGTTGGTGTGCAACACAAAAAACTCCACCTCCATGTGAACTATAAGTGTATGATGATCCCATTTTCATTCCAACACACAAATTAGGTGACCAGTGAAATGAGATCGGAGAGGATAAGTGAGGGGGCGGTTTCCGATGACTTGGTTTTCCGACGAGTTGATTTTGTGGCCTTCTGTTTCAAATCTGGTGAAATCAAATCTGGTGGCTGATGAAACAAGATGAGAGAGGAAAGGAGAGGGAGGTGGTTGCCGACAAGGTGGTTTCACGACCGATTCAAGGAGTTGGTTCAGGGCGACATTTCAGGAAGAGGAAAGGTAGAGAAAGCTTATTCCTGACGAGAATACGAGTGGTGATGGAGGGAACCGCTAGATGGGGAGAAAAGGGAGAGGAAACAGTTGGCTGATTCAAGCGTTGGTCCGACGATTCCGACAATGGACCGTGACTCTAGTAATGGTCCAGTGGTCTAAGTGGGTGGTACAAGTTTAAAAGAAGCTGAGAGACGTCATAATGGGGTGGGGGCTTTTGTATTAGTCTAATTATAAAATGTTCTCATTTTAGAAAATGTTCTCATTTGAACATTGAACATACGTCTCTCTCTCTCTCTCTCTCTCTCTCTCTCTCTCTCTCTCTCTCTCTCTCTCTCTCTCTCTCTCTCTCTCTCTCTATATATATATATATATATATATATATATATATATATATATATATATATATAACCATAATAATAATTAAAAAAAATAGATTTGTGGATACAAAATGGAATATATAAGGACGTCAATCGTAATTCGTAATGTTGATTATTTACTATTTAGTGAATACGTAACAGTCAGTTAAATCCGCATTAAATAAATTTAAAGATAATTTATGGCTTATTTACACCCATCATCAAATTCATAAAACTTTCATACATAATATTATAAGGAATGGCAGACACAATTTCTCTCTTCTCAGTAGCCATTTTTGCCATCTCCATAACCATGGTTTTACCTTTAAGTAATGGCACCCGGAGGCTCACCAACAGCGACAATGTTGTAAATCCCTTTTGCAGAACTGCTGAGAACAATTCACTGTGCACTTCAATCGTCAATGGAGCCAGGACTTGGACGTCAGCAACAGTCAATGCCATCTCCATAACCCTAAAAATAGCAACACAAGGGAGGCCCATATTTGATGATCTCGTGGAAAAGCTTCGGGATACTGACTTATCAAGGATCTCTAAAGAGTCAGTAGGACATACTTGTAATGAAGTTTATGATTTCGCCATTGAGTGCCTACAAGGAGCCTTGGTTGACCTAAAGTATGGGTACATAGACCGTTTGGCAACAAAGCTCCTATCAGTAACTGGCCCATCTTTGGAGTGCATCAATTTGGTTGGGTACTTGAGTATGGATTCGGAATTGTCTAACTATTTTTCGGAGTTAGAGTTGTATTCTAAAACTTGTTTGTCGATAACAAGGACCACTTAATTGCAAGAAACTTCTCACATACTATGGTTGTTGCTTGTTGATGACATGAATAATTTTCGTCATTGCCTAAAAATTTGTCTATTTAAAGAAATTACTTGTTACGATTACCCAAAAACCAAATACAAATTTTTTGAAGGTGCATATTGATTTTTAAGTTGGTCTATGCAAACAAATTTCGAAGTTAGAATTTCAACTAGAATTGTGATAGGATACACCAAGTCTAGAAATTAAAAACTCGTTAAAAGCATCACATGCCATTTCTTCCGATTCGCCCTTAACTAAGTATGTGCTGTCCACAAGATTTAAATTAGTAGTAATAGAAATTTTTCGCCAAGCACAAACTAGGTGTACTATGTATATGACACAAAATAAACAAATGACAAAGAGATGAATGACGATCCACCCCTCTCTTGTCAAGATCGTTCCCTTTATATATGTAGCATGTCTCGATCTTCGGATACGATCATCCAATATAGAATATTAAGTTTGATTATGCAAACTTGTTCCAACAACTCTCATAAGTTTTTCTAAAGCACGAGTTTTTCTTATGATTTGAAATGTTTATATAGTTAGAAATTTATCCTTTAATGTTGTTAGTACCTATCATTTATGAAAGGTAATTATGCTAAAAAAATTTAATGGTAAATTACTCGAATGCTCCCTATGGTTTGGGGTAATTTGCATTCTTAGTCTATAACTCTCATTTTTAACTCGACTATCACTTTAATTTTAGGGAGAATTTCATATACACCCTTATTAAATGTCTAAATGCCGTATTTGTCCTACTTGAACTTTAAATATCGCATTTGCCCTTCTTAATGTTTTAAAATATCGAATTTGCCAAAATCTATTTTTTAAACAATTTTTATTATTTTAAAATCGTTTTTTATATATTAAAATCTTCAAAAATAAAAATATAATAAAATGGAGCATAATACCCTTGACTTCTAAATCAGATCCATTACCTGCTTGTGATTTGGAACCACGATCGATATCTTAACCCTGCGTCTTCTTTTTTTCGCGCCTTCTGCTAATTCTTTGCTGCAACCGGATAATCATCAAGTAATTTTATGTTTTGTATTTGTTAATTGATTATTCAATTCGTGACTCCAACTATGTACAACTTCAAAAATCGCAGAAACTCATAACACGATCAGGTATAAAACTGTAGGTGATTGTAATTCCATCATCCTCATTCTTTCCCTTTCTCATTCTTCAATTTTCGTTTGGTTGCTGTGGTGAATTCAGAAGAATTCAGGGATATTGTTGATGTCTGTTTGGTTGCTGTACTATAATTTTGATTTCTACTTTTGGTGAAGGATTGATTCTCATCCATGTTATTTGTTTTGCCAAAATTAAACAAGTTTGTTATCTCCACGGCTTTCTGGGCGTATAAGGTAAAGAATCTCATGTACTTCTTCTTACTTTCTTTATAGATTTATTCGACTAGTACTATAAAGTGGTTATTGTGTGTCAAAAAGCATAATCATATTCAGGTGAGGGTACTAAAATAGTGATTAAACGTGATTATTTATAATATTTTGCAGATCATTTCGCCTTAAAATCTGCCGATTGATCCCCAATGTCCTCTATTTTTGCAAGATGGGTAAGCATTCATACACGTAATTTTGACTTTTCAAGCCATACTTATCATATGGAAGCTAAAAATTAGGTTTTACAAAATACAAAATGTGTTTATCTTTCATTTTCTTGGAATAAAGTAATGATTAACATCTTTGTTCTATAAGATAATTCTTTTAGAGGAAAGACTGTTGATTTCTTTTATATGATCTTATTTGGTGCCATTATTTTGATCACGTTTGTACTTGTTGGAGGGATTTCTTTTAAGATATCGATCGTGATTCCAAATCTCACAGGTAATGGATTGTTGTGATTTAGAAGTCAAGGGTATTACAGTCCATTTGGTTAGTTTTTTTTTTATTTTTGATGATTTTGATATATAAAAAGTCTCCTTAAAAATAAAAATTGTTTAAAAAATAGATTTGGGCAAATCCGATATTTTAACACATTAAGAAGGGAAAATACGATATTTAGAGTTTAAGTCGGATAAATACGATATTTAGATGTTTAATAAGGGTATATATGAAATTCTCCCTTAATTTTATTTTATTGGGTGTTTCGTCCCTGTCATACCTAAAATAACTATTTTACCCTTACTAACTTCTTTTATTAATTATTAAATCTATTATATAATTATTTATATTATTATTAAACTATAAGTAGGTCCCACCCAACCTTTTATCCCTGGTCACAATAGAAGACGAGTTGCTGGAGCTTGAAGGGTCACCATAGAAACTCCATCGATTATGTGATGCAATATGTAAAAGATATAAAACCCTAGAAAATCCTCTATTGATTACGTTTAGGTTTTCTTCTCTTGGTGAGATGATGACGCTAAGAGGTGTGGAGAGACACATACTAGAAAGGTGGTGGTGGATGGTTAGCAGTTGGCGGTGGGAAAGAGAGGGAGAAAAGGATGTATATAATTAATTAGATTTTAGAGGAAGCATGCGATAGTGGTGTTGGCTCCCTTTTTGAAATTGAATCCTTAAATCGACCCCTAACTATAATCGAATCGTCATCGCTGGGAGGTGGCGGGTTTGAGAAACACGGTGGTGACTAGCTTTCTAGTAATGAAAGTGAGCATCAGTTTACCATCGTCATCTACAAACTCGTTTTCTATAGCAGGTTTCTTTTTCTATCTAAATAAGGAAAGAAACGGAAAGCTTCTAATTAGAATTCATAATCGAGTTTTTCGTTGGTTTTTGCATATTTAATTTCTAGGGTTTTATATTTCTATAAGTGTTGTAATGGGTCTAAACATTATGCTCCTATAGACATAATGGTTGTCGGTGTGAATGATGAAAAGGAATATGGGGAAGGGGAAGGAAGCCAGGAAGACAAGATGGATGGTGGGGTTGTTTAGGGTGACAAAATAGAATACATACGAACAGAGAAGGGTGGTGGTTTTGTTGGTGTTAGTCGGTGATGTTACCTTGTCTGGTTTGGGTGATGGTGAGGTACGGTGGGTGATGCTGAGATACGCCGGGTGATGGTGAGCGCCAAGCAAGATGTATGGCACGACAGAGAAGCGATGTTTTCTGACGATGTCATTTTCCTATGATGGTATTTTCCATCGAGAGAGGGACTGGTGAATGAGAGGGAGGGTGGCGATGATGAGAGAGTGGTGGGGTTGAAGGTAAATTGGTTAGGTTGGATGTGGAAGATATAAGGGATAGGTGAGACCCATATATTTTATTATATGATTTTTTAGTTAAATATAAGAAAATATGCCTTAAGGATAAAATAGTCAATTTGATTCGGTTAGGTACCAAGCCTGAAACAAAACCAAAACACAAGGATTATTCGAGTTAAAAAATGTTAGGGACGAAGGACACAAATTACCCAAAACCTCAGGGACCATTCATGTAATTTACCCTAATTTTAATTATGCATTTCATACATGCATGAGTATAGGAAACAAAATAATGAATTATTATGGTGTGATCATTATATTGGATGATTGTCCAGACAATGGCCACTAAGGTGCTTAATAAACCCTAATGATATGGCCTTTGGGGAGCAAGGGTATGAACTCCTCATACAATTTTATCATCTTTTGACATTGTTCTATAAGAGCTACATATATAAGGATGTATTAGTCTTGGTAAATCATTGGTGTTTCCTCCCAAAAATAAAATTACTAAACTATATTTCCACACAAAACGTATTTGCATATATCAAACGAATAAGGGTCAGTTAATACCAAAATTCCTATCGATTGAATTTTGTCATGCGTTTTCGGTTCATGTGACAAAGACGGTAATGTTACATTCATGTACAATTCAATTCATGCTTAAACCATTTTCACTATCATGAGTATTTATATATGAAACATTATGTGCTTTACCTTCATAGAGATTATAATAAGAGACAAACTCGATAGGCACATCATCGAACAAAATTATTCATTATATAAATCCAAAATAGGTCCCATAACAAAAAAAATGTTTCAAAAATGGGAAACTAAACTAATTTTAAAATTAAAATAAGACGACTCAACACTCTTAGTTGATAGTTGTCCAAGTCGCGTCGATCGGTTCCCTTAATTATTGTTGTTTCCAGCACATAACAACAAATGCCACTATCAAATATCCAGGAATCTTATAACGTGTAAAAATTATATCATATATATATATATATATATATATATATATATATATATATATATATATATATATATATATATATATATGTCTTACTGGTCTCTCCAACTCCTGATTTCTTTAAATCTATAATGTAGGCTCGGCAATTCCTCTTCTAATGGCCTTTTGTAACTGTGATGGCAACACTCGTTTCTTTCTTCTTAGGCTAGTGGAAACATTCAAGGTAATACCTTTAAGTTTTCCATTTCCTTTGTTATATGGCTTCTTCTTTACGTACCCTTACCTAATCATGAGTATTTTGGGAAATAATATTTACCAACATATTTGGAATTATTATTTTTAGGAAATAATAATAAAGAGAACAAAATCAGTTATATATATATATATATATATATATATATATATATATATATATATATATATATATATATATATATATGGTATAATTATTAATGGCGTGTACAACATTTTGGACATTTAGAATAACCAAATAGTTACATTCCAACTAACTAATTGAATAAGTTAAAAGACAATCTACTTTTTTGTCTCTTCCATGGAATGGCCGAAAATAAGAGGACAAAGTATGCGTTAGCTTTTGCATTGTTTAATGTTTAATCTCATGCTTGTAAGAAACGGATTGGACTTTCACTTTATGGCCTAAACTTTGTGCCATACTTATATGCATGAAGGGAGGGAATAAGAGATGAAAGAAGAGGCTTTTCTACCACCTATTACCTCCATTATTTGGTGGCAAAATTCAGATTTTGCAATCTCTCCCTTTCTTCTTCTTTCTTCCATTTGGTGCTAGAAATGAGGGCTCAAAGTTGCTTCTCTTTATCCACTTATTTGTTATAACTCTTAAAGCTTAAGAACAACTTTATACAAGTGTTTACTAGCATATTTTGGTGGTTCAACTCTTGTTTGGTGGATACATTGTAGAGAACTTAATTTAGAGATGAAAGTCATCTTCATCAACTTCCTAATTGCCAAAGGAACCAAAGTCTTCAAAGGTTGTTTCACTTTCTTCTTTTTTGGTTATAATTAATCTTTCTAAGTTCTTGCTAAATGATCATTTGTTGGTTTAATTAAAACTGATTTTATTTTGTTCAAAATCAAAGTCTTTCGTTGCCATCTTTTTGTTTTTGAAACTATTTTTGAATAAAAACTCAACAATTGGCATGAAAGCTATTTTTGCAAGATTAGTTAGATTATGTGTTAAGTTGATGAATTTTTGTTTTTGGAAAATATGGATGGTTTTCTCTTTGCAAGAAAAATCCATAAATATTTTCTTTAACGATTTTATAATTGTTACTTTTAGTGACAAAAGTTTACATGCATTTTTTGTCGCAAAAGTTGTTTTAGAAAAACAAAGAATTATTTTATATAATTTTGAGTGTATATATATATATATATATATATATATATATATATACACACACACACACACACACACAGAGAGAGAGAGAGAGAGAGAGAGAGAGAGAGAGAGAGAGAGAGAGAGAGAGCTATGATCATATGTAATTGCACAAGTATTGTATAAATGTGTAACTCAATGTTAGCCAAATCATTTTAAAAACTTGGATAAAGGTAATATGGTAAATTAACATAATAGTCGATTAATTATACTTTAAATTATTCCATTAAATAAGGTAACTGATTAATCATCCCAATTTTATCTCATTCTTTCTCTTTCTTCTCATCTTATACAGGACGGTTGATTCAGTTGTGAACATCGAAACATTTGGAACGAAGTCTTCAAGAGAAAGTCATTTGCATTTGTTGAAGCCTTATGTGACCGGAATTCAAATAATTTGGTTCTCATTTTTATGTTAAGTCTCTTGGGTATGGGCAACGCCCCAAGGGGCGTTATTTGGCGTTATAACACGCAAACACCGCCCTCCTTCCCCGTTATTAGGTGTTATACGTATGTGCGTTGCTTCCCGTTACCACCATCACATTCCATAACGCCGTTTTTTTGTCTTTTTCTCAATAATGCCGGTGTGGGCGTTGCCCACACCTACCAGTCTAAGGGATGAAATCAATGCAATCCCCTAGTGCGATTTCTTGTTTCCTTGATTCCAACATGTACCTCGTTCCCCTTGGTTATGTTATTTAAAAATTTGGTGGATTTTGGTTACATTCTTTTAAAGATTTCGTCAATTCTGATTCTGTTACTTAAAAATTGGTTTATATGATTTAAGATTTTGGCCAATTTTTGTTCGGTTACTTTAATATGGTCATTTTTTATCTTATGAACGTAATCAGTTGGTTACATATTATTGGTTGTATCATTTTGTTTGGATCTATATGTATAAATAAATATTGGCTCGTTTTTCTATTCTAAATTCTTCATTCTTTCATCATAAATTATTATGTGCTTCATTGAAAACTCAAATTTATTAAATCAGTTGCTTTTTGATTAAATTATCGATTCAAATGTAATCATTCTAGTTTTAGTGGAAATTAGTAGTTATCGGATGTTTTCAAAATTCACAGTATGTGTATTAGAATATGTTGGTATTTGATCTTCACTTTTGTAAGAAGCAACGTATGGCCTACTTTTTTCTTTACCAAAAGAAAAACTATGTTACATTATTTCTATATAATTCATAATATTAAATCATATAAGTGTCTTACATCAATGAAATATAAAAATGGCTTCATTTTTTTTTTAAATCCATCTTTTTTACAAAATATTTATGATTTATTATTTTATAGGTGAATCTAGCAAAAGCTAAAGAAATTTCCCAACAACCATGGATGAAATAAGCTTTGTATTTGCTAATAAATAGAAAAAGGGAAAAGGGGTTGTTGAAATGGATGTTCTTTTTCTGAATTGATACCTATCTTGGCAACATTTAGAAGAAAAGAGACATTCTTTCAAGAAATACAACACTTTTTTTTGCAAAAAGGATTTGAGAAATGGAAGTGTATTCTTTTAATAATCAACATATTCTTTTGAGAATTGCTAGATTTCCAGTAGACTCGTCATTGTTTTTAATGTAATTCATTCAAGATTTTAGAAATATCCAAGGATGGATAACATCTTCAGGTATTCTTTCAAAAATATTGTTATTCTTTAAAGAAATAACTCTCATGAGAATGTAAGTTTTACTAGTGGAGAAATGATAGGGAAAATATCCCAAAAATTCCAAAAATTTCAGTTTTGTACTTGTATTTTAGTTTTGTACTTGTATTTGATGGTAATTCGCATCAAAATAGTAGATTTTTCAATTGTAATTTATTTTCATTCTTACAATATATTTTTTTTTAATTTTGCTAAAATGTTAGTACAATATGTATATTTTGTTAAATGTTAATACAAATTTTTTAATTTTACACATGTTGTCATGAATGAAATGTATTCTATAAAAAAAACCGTATATCCTTACAAGAGTAAAACGTATTTTGTTAAGAATGGTTTTAGAAATTAATAGGTTTTGATTTTTCCTGTAATTTTAAATCTATTAAGATTATTGTAATTAACACTGATTAAAAAATGGTCAAAACTTCATCCCCATAATTAACGCACATTCTATAATTAAATAAACATGAAATGTCTATAATACCCTTTTAAATGTTTTTAGTGTTATTATATGGTACACGCTAGTCCATCTTAATAACACGTACCCTAAGATCATAATTATTAATTATTTTCATCTATTGGTCAGATTTTGTTACACATATAGATAATAATTATCATTTACATTTGAACATAACCATATATATATATATATATATATATATATATATATATATATATATATATATATATATATATATATATATATTCTATTCAAAGTAATTATTGTGTTATTGTATGTATAAATGTGAGCCAATCATTTTACTTATTTTAAGAAAGTGATTAATACATATTATTTAATTAAATATAATTGAAAAATATCATCTAATTTAACTAGAAGGGTATTTTAGTCAGTTAACATAGATTTAATAAAGGAAATTTGCATATTTTAAGGGATCAAAGATTCTATTAATTTTAAAAATCCGATCTTACAAATTATAAGGTTTTTAGTTCGGACATTCTGACAGAATATGTTTGAGTATGTTCAAAAATAACAAAATTTCTTGTAGAATACAAAATTCTCGAACCATCAATTGAAGAATTAAAACAAAAATTACATTAATTCTTATAGAATACATGTAACAATTGCTAAGAATTACATTTATTTTTAAAGAATAAAACTAATAAAAATTTCAAATCTGAAAAAAAAAAATCAAAATCTAACAAAAACACTAATACATTCTAAATGAATAATGTTGCTAAGAGGCGTCGTTCAAATTTCGTGGTCCGTTCTTCAAGCATCAACTTCTGTAGAAAATACAATGAATAAATTAGTGAGAAAATATCCACACTCCATTCCAACATAATTGGAATTCGTGATTCCATTCTGATAGAATTGGAATTCATTTACCAATAATTATATTAATTCGGGGGATTCTAACAGAATATGTTCATGATTACCATAAAAAACATTCTTTTCTGATAGAATGCTATGAACGAAGAAATACCATTCAGTTGAAGCATTTTAGCGAGCACTTGGTGTGCATGAAAACAACTTTCAATTCAGTTGAAGCATTCATCTGTCAAATAAGCAACCAAAACAACCATGATTTGTGTTCAACCAATCAAACCCAAAAAACTCATCTAAACCTATCGATTAAACTTCATTGATTTACAGTAAATCAATCACATTAGACAACCAGTTCACATTAGGTATTCTGATACAATATTGAACATGAATCACAAAGTAGTCTTGGAAAAAATATAGTTCTTACAATAGAGAGAACGATAAAAACACCTAATTTAACTATACTAACAATCGGTTTGGGTTGAAGTATAGCCCTAATTAATCAGAATGTGATAAAATTTAAAGCAACTAAGAACGATACCTTTGTGAAGACTTCTGGTGGGTTCTTCATCAGTCAAAAAAGAGGCATCGTCAATATTTATGGACAGCGTCGTTCGTGACATCAATCCACTAGAAGAGCGAAGGAGATGAGATAGAGAGATATCAGATGCTCTTACTCGAGGATTACTGATCGCTCATGACCACGCAGCTGCGAACCAGGTCCATTCGTTAGCCCCGACGGTCGTCCCGATTGCTCCCAGCATCACCGGGGAAGGAAGAAGCGGCGGTGACCGCGAACTCATCGATCCTTGCAGTCACAGGCGACGACATCGTGCAAGATTCAGCTCCAGGCTTCCAGATTCATCGGCAGTAGCGTCGCAAAAGAATGCTCGGCTATTCAGGGCGTCATCGGCAGCAGTTGAGGCGGTCAATCTCGGCTGGGCGGCGACGGTTGAAGAAGTTGCGGCTGGAGCATCCAATCTAGGGTTCGGGTTAATGTATGCGACAAGGGGTGAGGGAAAGATGGTGACGGGTTTATTTTTGGAAGTTATTAAACAAATGACTAAATTAACCTTATTTATTTATTTAATTATTTAATTTTTTATTTAATTTTGATTGGCCCACAATTATGCATACAATAACACAATAGTTACTTTAAACACTTGAACCTATATATATATATATATATATATATATATATATATATATATTATGTGGATAAACTAGCATTGGACCCTTGTATTATTGTTTGTGTTGATTTGTTTAACATGGTTGTAATTATTTATTTATTCATATGGTATGTAATAATTAAATAGTTAGTTTTGTTTGTTTATTTTTGTAAGTAATAGATTAGTTTTAGAAATAATTTATTTTGTACAAAAATGTAACAAAAAATGAAGATGGAGCTATTTTTGAAGATCAAATGAGCTGATTTTATCAACTTTTTTATTGCATGAGCAAAAGAAACCTTTTCTGCAAAGTGTTGTTGTTGCCAAGTGCTTCATCAGAGTCCTTATAGTGTAGGCCCTAAGGCAACACTTTCCTGATGTGTTACATGTTGCTGAAATATCACTCTTCAATAAGTTTTTCAACTTTTTGCAAGTAATGGATATTTTCTCAAATGAGAGTTTCAACAACAACATTACTAGAAGTTTTTTTGTCCCTTTAAATGTCCCTTTAGGAATGGATTGGCATTTTGTGACCGCTCACAAAATGTCACTAGATGGTTGATTTATGCACATATGTTTTTGCATGCTTGTATTCTTTTATATTTATTTTGTTATTATTATGTTATTGTTGATAAGTTAGTTTTCAAATGATAAATAATATTTGAACATAAATAACATCACAAAGGAGTTTGGTTTTAATGAAATTTATCTTTTAACATAAGATGGTAAAAATAGTTTTACAATAAAACAAGCTTTATTTATTAAACTAGTAACTGGTAAAATTTCGGGATTAAAATTATATATGTTTAAAATAGAGATTTATAAACTTATCAAACTCCAAACCTTATTTTATAAAAGGAAGTTTTATTGAAAGGTTTATAAATGCTCTAAAGCGCTCAGTCGGTAAAATTTAATACTAGTTATTAATTTTAAAATTTGAACGCATCATTTTTATAAAATCAGATTTTATAAAAAAAAACATTGTCAAAATGTGATTTTACATAAATTAAATTTTTTTAAGTACATTGTGGCTTATTGGATGCATGCGATAACCATGATATAATATGTTTTTTTTAACTAGAATTATGAAAACATCAAAGACCCTTTAAAACCTTAAATCTATACAATCCATTTTGAAAAATATTCGCACATCTCTTGTATGCACTATTGGGATAAATGATACCTAACTACTTAGTATTATATTTTGATGGTCGGGGTGTTTCACGATTTCTATAACCAAGTTATAGGTTGATTACACAAGTTGTTAAAATTGGATGATTTGATCGAAAATATTTTATGATACAGGATACCTAAGCAAGAGAGTTTCGAGACATATATGGGATCAAACATGTCTAATTAAATTTTGTTAGTAGTGATCACATAAATCTATGAATTATATACTAGTATAATTGATAATCGATATCTACCTAGTTGGATTCAAATGAATGAGATAAATGATACCTAACCATATGTTTGTTTTGCAACTTGGATCCTAGACTTTAATGATTAATGTTTTTAGAAACGAACAGAGTATTAAGTGTTAAATATTAAATATCAAAAATATTAAATGAACTTGTTAGTATATATATATATATATATATATATATATATATATATATATATATATATATATAATCCACTCTCATTACCATGAATCATTATTTACTTAATGATCTAAAAAATAATAACATTCAATAGATACAATTTCAATAAATGAGTTCATGTCTTGAGAGACCAGAAATTGTACACTCTTAAAGGACCTATTCCTAAACCATCTACTTTGAGCAGTTGACCTAAACATGATACCTGGTAAAGGCATCACTGTGATGTTAAAAATGATTCTAACATCATAATATGAAAAGTTATTCCTAACTTCCAGTAAGTCTGGGATTATCTAGATAAATATCTGATGATATAACTGGTTATGCAAATATTCCTACAATACAGTGATATTTTGTTTTAAGCCGGTTCAAACAATGGAATAATGCAAGGCTGAAAAAGGTCACCTTGTGTGATCTAAGAGGCCCAGAGTTTATGGAATAAATACCTTTAGGCCAAGAAATCCAAGAAGGACCACATAGATGGATCCTGTTTCTTTTATGGAGAAATATGATACTGGAAAAGGAAGTGATCCTCTATCTGAAAAGAAAGTCTGTAAGAGACTAGTACTTTAGGTATCTACTAAATAGAACTTATACTTTTCATATAACACTAATGTACTTGGTACTTAAATGTTAATCTAATATTTATAACTTGGTTACAAATATTTACAGAAGAGTAACCAGCTGAGGAATGCAAGTTGAAACTTCACTCTTAGAATTTAGTTTATAATTTATGCTTAGAACATAAGGTACTTGTATTATAAAACAATGGTGATTTGGGAACAATGAATTTTTTTAATTTAACATGTCTATATATATATATATATATATATATATATATATATATATATATATATATATATATGTCTCAGTTATTTTATTTAAATGTTTGATTATTTACTTAAATCGTTTTTCATAACTCTAATATTCATATTATGAAATTATTAACTTCTAGTTATGAGACAAGATCTCAAAATAGAATTATAAAGTAAATATAAATGTTTTGTAAATAAAAAGTTCTATATGTAAACTTCAAGAAAGAGATATTTGAAGGCAAATAATGTAGTTTATTTGACATATGTGGATCTTATTTATATATAAAGGATTCCTAATGATATTTTCACTGAAATGTAGAGAAAATAATTATTAAGGAACTATACACTATGATGTATGACTTCCTTTCAAATGAATGTCTAAGGTTAAGCACTAGATACCAAATCAACTTTATTAACAACTATAGTAGTTATAATTATATTTTACATGTTAAACCATAATTGTGAAATCTTTTTTGAAGTTTTCAAATATAAAGTTGAGATATAAGCCAGTAAAACCATCTAAAGCCTTACTCATAATAAATGATGAACTAAACCTTACTAGACAAAGTTTAATTTCTAATAAGTCGAAATATCCTCCTTTATGATTTTGTTAATATACCTTAATCACTATCAATTGTATCTTGAATACAAACACCAACTAATTACATAATTGTAGAATATTGTAAAACGGTATTTAGAATATTATTTACAAACCCACCCAGAATAAGTTTTCTTATTCCTATGAAAGATGAATCAACAGAAAGCAAAATTCTAATGACAAAGCAAGTGGTATGCACATGAAACTTGAAGCAACTCAGGAACCATACATGGAGGTATCTATATAGCTTAGTTGGTGATCTATACACATTTAGCAAAAATACATACATGGAGATCTATACACATTTAGCAAGGCTTGATTAATCTTCCTCCCTCTATAGCAAGTAAAGAAGGAGTAAGAGATTCTTTTAGAAAGAATACATACATCGAGATCTATACACATTTAGCAAGGCTTGAATATAAAAAGAACTTCTCATACTCGTGTCGTTAACTATGATCCTTATCATACTCATGACATTGACTATGATCAAATCTTTTCACAAGTAGCTATGATTAGATCAACAAGGATATTATTTATTATAAATACATACTCTTAATATGAGATATAACAAATAGATTTCAAGAAAAACTGCTTTTCTTAATAGACATCTACTATGAGATATCTATATAGCTTAGCCTGGAGGCTTTTTTAGTCCTAATTATACTAACAAAATAGAGTAAATTACACAAATGGTCCCTATGGTTTTGGATAATTTGCACGTTTGGTCCCTAACTTATTTTTTTAACTCGGAAGGTCCCTACTGTTTGTTTTGTTGCGCGCTTGGTCCCTGTCTTACCTAAAAAGACTATTTTGCCCTTGATTTTTTAATTTATTTAAATAAACACACCCTCAACCTTATTTCCACATCACCTTACCTTACCTTAAATACCGCACATTATTTAAATAAATTAAAAAAATCAAGGGCAAAATAGTATTTTTAGGTAAGACAGAGACCAAGCACGCAACAAAAACAAACTGTAGGGACCTTTCGAGTTAAAAAAATAAGTTAGGGACCAAACGTGCAAATTACCACAAACCATAGGGACCATTCGTGCAATTTACTCAACAAAATATGTAAAGCTTAAGATCCACTTATGGATATAAATAAAACATATCAAGTCTAGAATCCTTATTTTAATATATAAATACAAGGTGTACTTTTATATCAAAATGAAGATGACATTTGTGTTTACTAATAACTAGTGGGAGCATAGTGATATTCCAAATCTTGTATGAATTAGACATACTTAATCATGAGAAATTACATTTTGGCCATGCCATGTTTTTTCACCTTGACTTGGAATGTGTTTCTAAGATGAGAGACTTAGTAATTACAAGATACATTCTTGGAATGTAAAATCTAAAGAGATAGATAAAGATGAATGTTAGAGTTCTAAATGTTTATGCATATATTGACAATGTCTTGAAAGAGATCAAGACACAAGATTCCTTTGGAGGACTCTCGGCAGTTTCACATGGCACTAAGATTGAGCTAGCCTCAAAAGGACCTAGCACATACGTTTGAGCTAGATAGAATGATTTATATTCAGTTTTCTTGGAAAATGAATCCATCATTTAAGCCATATTATGCATAGTACTAGGTATGTGATTATGTCGTGAACATATCATAGGATACCAATTGGATACATAGGTAAGTCACTAGATGACTATGAGGACATTCTAAGAGTACTTAAGAAGAACTAAGAGAATACATATGATATATATATATATATATATATATATATATATATATATATATATATATATATATATATATATATATATATATATATATATATATATATATAATTATGAATTGTAATTGGATTATGACTTTATTATGGAATGAAGAGTAAGTTTTGTAGGAATGAGGTCCAAACAAACATAATTACATAATCTACTAAATTAAATAGACGACTACTTTAGAAGTTGAAATCAAATATGATTGGATGAACTAGATCATTGAAAAACTAGGACTAGTCCTTCCATTTAGGGATAACCTAGAAATCTTCTGTGACATAAAGAGTATACTTAATCAAGCTAAGAGACTTTATGTCATATCAGAGCACCAATAATACTCTCCAAGATATTTAACTATACTTAGAGTAAAGTCAAATATGGAGATGATAGTATTTGCAGAATTAACACAAATTTAATTTAGTCAGACCCATTAATAAAGCCATTTTCTTAAGCTAGGTATGAATGATCACACTTCATCTATAGGACTTCATTATTCTAGAATTGGGATTTTGATTTGAATTTGGTAGTTAGATATTGAAACATTAAAACAACAACTATTGTGTTGTTTTGATATATTGGGATATGATCATCGCATTGATACTTGTTGTGTTCTGTATGAACATGTTTAATCCATGAATAATCTCATTATTCTAAAAGTTCATAGTTGGTTATGATTGTGGAAGAAATTATGAAGCAAGACTAATATGAATTGGATTGTTGACTCTCAGCAGATGAAAGTAGGCAAGTAGTTGTAACCTAGATTCATAAGTATCTGTTAGAGAACTAGTACTGAATGGACCCGTATCAAGATCACCTCATGGATCACTTTTGTGAGTGACACTTGATTAAAAGGTACTATCTTTGTATCCTTAACACCTGATATACATAATGGTACTTAAGAGTAGGGAATGATGTGCTTAGATATGGTCAAATGTTGATCCTTAAACGGGCAGTTATAAAATCCATTTTCAGGTATGGTATGAACTATGCAAGATGCTTATGTGGTTAACATGAGATTTTTTCCTCTTATGTGTTGAGAGTTAGACATATATTGTGAAAGACCCTAACTTTCTAAACTTTCGTCTTTCTGAAAGACCCAATCTTTCATACTTCACAATATTGTTACTCCAAAACATGCTACATGCATATTTATAAATAATATTTTACATTGATAGTGTGATTACAAAAGACTGGATATAAACCGACTATTTAGACTATTACAAAGTGTTATATATTACATAACTACCCAGGATATTATAGTTTTATACATACGTAAACCCAAGTACAAAAGTAATAGTATAAACTATTCTAAATTTTCCAACAGTATATGACTATACTGGATTCTCATTACCTGCAATTGTTAAACACTGAGAGGGGTAAGCGGTGACGCTTAGTGAGTTCAATAATAGATACAATATAACGTTATGCCATATATATACTTGAATATGGCAGAAACAAAGGGAACAAGGAACAACAAAGGCATATGTGAATCATGCGACATGCTTTCCATAACAATCCATGAGACATAAAAATTTCAATACTTGATATACATCAATAACACTTTGGCACAAATGGCACAGAAGACATACGATTTCTGATTAAACATTTTGGTAGATTTCAGGCTTTTAGCCCTATCTAACCTTCTGCCAATGCCATAGAATAGAAGTCATTCTCTTACGAGACATGCTCTACATGGCCAAAGGCTACATACCAGTACCACCGTGAATCTAAGTCCTTTCACTGATCACATGGTCAAAGGTACAATTTTGCTACCATAATAACGAAAATAATAACACGGAATAGCACATAACACATATAACACATAACATACAATTGTTCCTATATATTGAACTCACTGTGAAATAACCGGGGATTAATTTGGACAACACTTTAACTATAAATATGATTTTCTGTGACGAAACCAGGGATTTTAGTTGAAAACCGACCTTACTCGGGCAGAGTTTCGGCTAGAAAATATGATTTTCTCGGGAACTTCGGAGTGTCGGGACTTGCTTCGGGTGTCGGGGATGATACCGGGGCATCGGGGGGTTAAAAGTGGGCTAAAGAAGGTTTAGAGAGTGAGAGATATCAGAATTAGAAAACAAATCCCGAAGGCTTCGTTTTCTATTTATAGGGTGAAATTTTGAGATTCACGACATGAACCATGTATGTTCACGTCGTGACTTCGATCCTGGTCACCCCCTAGGCTTTCCACATGTCTTCTAGGCTCGAATGGTGTCATTCAGGTAGTTCACGTCGTGAATTTCTATGATTCATGTCGTGAATACAGTCAGGTCTCGAAGTTTGTGCTCCAAACTCAGAAAAATCATAACTTCCTCATACGAAGTCAGATTTGGACGTTCTTTTTATGGAAATTCCTGGTTTAACGAATACTAGACTTTCATTTAGATTATAAAGGCTAAAAAGTAGTTTATCGAAAACTCACTTTTTACGTCATACGACGTTGAGTCGGTTCTGTCGCGAAACTTCAATAAGTCATAACTTCTTCATTATAACTCGGATTTCGATGAGGTTTTCGCCTAAACGTTTCTAACGAGATTCTTTACAACTTTTAATAACATTATTTTTACTTATTTCCAACTTTATATTTTCGTTAATTTCGATATTTGACATTAGATTGGATTCTCATAAGACTTCCAATATTTTCCGAGTGATTCTAAACATAGTTTTACTTCATTTCTAGTAAAAACTATCTGTTAGAACTCAACGCTCAAATTCATATAATATTTCATTATATTATTCACTTTTAAAATTACATAACACGATAACTGAACGTGTATGTTACATATTGCGACACCCAAAGTTAAACACAATGATATTGATTGCGATTAAAATCTCATTTTCATCAAGATGTTTGTAACACAGGGATAACTGATAAGCTTACCTTATACATTAATTGAATCTGAGCTGATTGATATTTCTTGGGTGGATACTCTTTCACTTGGACGAATAAGTGGGCATCTAAAATGAGCAGTCTTGATATATTTTTGGTTTCTGATTCTTTTCTTCACTCTTTTATTGGTGTTTCAGCTATGGTGCTTGATAAATACATCTCGGATCATAGACCAATTCTGTTAAAAGAAAAAGTTTGTGGATTATGGCCCTACTTTTTCTGTTTTTATAATTCATTGTTAGAGAATGAATATTTTCATTAATTTTGGTGCATTCTTGGCCAAATGATGGATTTTTTTATGCTAATGGTATGGTCGCTTTTAAAAATAAACTTCTAAATTTGAAGTCAGTTATTAGAAATTAGAGTTTCTTTATTTGTGTTAAGAATTATGCTGAAAAACAACATCATAATTCTTGTATTTCTTCTATCGATATATTAATTAAACAAGGTGTTGTCTCTAATGAAGACCTGATTCATCCAAATGAGTTGATTAAATGTTTAGCTGCTCTTAATAATATTGAAGCTAAGTTCTTGAAAAATGATCCTTGGTGGGTTTAAAACTAGTTTTATTTTGTTCAAATCAAAGTCTTTCGTTGCCATATTTATGTTTTTGAAACTATTTTTGAATAAAAACCCAACATTTTGGTGAACATGGTGATGATTATGTTGATGATAATTCAGTTCACTCGGTTCCAGATACATTTCAAAAAGGGTATGCTCTTTTTTATGATTCAAAAGTTAATCTTACAAATGATTAAAATGGTTTTAAAGAATGTATTTTAAGGGAATCTGCTCAAATTATAGTGATCCATTTGAGCTTGCCTCTCTTATTGAAAAAGAGGCTCTTGATACTTTATCTCCTAATCTTAAAGTGGGTTCCAATTCCAAGTCTAATTGTCAATCTGAAGATCGTGTGGTGTCAAAGAATTTACAATATTATGATCATGTTTCCCTCTTCGATTCAGCCTACTTGGTGCATATTTTGTTTTTATGCAGCATGCCCCTTCTCCTATTGTTGTTTATGTTGGTTTTGTTTTTAAGCATGTTGTTACTGATGATCCCTTCCCCCAGGTTTTACCCCACCTGCTGCAGACTTCGTTCAATTATAGTCCGACCCCTCCCCTGTTGTTGTGTCACAACTATCTTCTGACAGCGTTGTTGCTGTTGTCAAGATTGTTGAGGATACTACCACAAAAGTGAATCTTCACTGTTGTCCAGTCATGGTTGCAGAAGAAATTTTTGGTTTAAAGGGTGTCATTAGTGTGGATGATCCTAACATAATTATGAGGATGCTATTTTTAATTTGGACAATACAAAAAAGTCCATATTCTTTGTGATTGAACAATTAGAGGCCACCATTGTTGTTGGAATTGCTCTTGGATGGGACATGACGGGTTGTGAGAAGAATCTTGAAAACATTATTGGTCAAAATGGAGATCACTTTGGTTATCAATGAATGTTTTGTCTATAAATGTTCAAAGGTTATTGATAAGAGAATGTGGATTAAGAATCTAGTTCATAAGCATAATGTTAACTTTCTTGTTGTACATTAGACAAAGTTTTTGCATATTGACTTGTGGTCGATTCGTCAGGTTTGGGGCAACATGTCTTTTTATTTTGCGTGTAGTTCAGCCAGAGGGCGTTCAGGTGGAATTCTTTTTATCAAGAATAAGCTTATTTTTCGCAAATCAAAATTTGTTTTTCATGATAACTTTGTTGCAATTAAAGGTGTTTGGTTGCCCACTAATTCTCTTTTAATTTTTATCTTTTTTTATGCTCCTCAATCGGTGTTAGATAAGAAACTTCTATGGAATAACATGTTGATGGTTATTACTAGATGGAACAAATTGGTGATTTTAATAGGAGAAATTAATGAGGTTCAGGATGCTATAAAGAGATTTGGTTCGGTTTTTCTTCAATCACAAGTTGATTTTTTTAATGGTTTCATTTTGGATGTTGAGATGATTAATATTTCTTTGGGTGGATACTCTTTCACTTGGACGGATAAGTGGGCATCTAAAATGAGCAAGCTTGATATATTTTTGGTTTCTGATTCTTTTCTTCACTTTTTTTTGGGGGTTTCAGTTGTGGTGCTTGATAAATACATCTCGGATCATAGACCAATTTTGTTAAAAGAAAAGTTTGTGGATTATGGGCCTACTTTTTTCTATTTTTATAATTCATTGTTAGAGAATGAATATTTTCAGTAATTTTGGTGCATTCTTCGCCAAATGATGAAGTTTTTTATGCTAATGATATGGTCGCTTTTAAAAATAAACTTCTAAATTTGAAGTCAGTTATTAGAAATTGGATTTTCTCTATTTGTGTTAAGAATTATGCTGAAAATAACATAATAATTCTTGTATTTCTTCTATCGATATATTAATTGAACAAGGTGTTGTCTCTAATGAAGACCTGATTCATAGAAATGAGTTGATTAAATGTCTAGCTGCTCTTAATAATATTGAAGCTAAGGATCTAGCTCAGAAGGCTAAAGTTAAATAGGCAGTCGAATGGGATGAAAACACGAGTTTTTTTCATGGGGTGCTTAAGAAAAAATGTAGACAAATGGTGATTAAAGGTGTTTTTAAGGATGTTCTTTGGATTGAAGTACCGAACTTGGTCAAATCAGATTTTTTTGACCATTTTCAGAAGCGTTTTTCTCGTGTTTCTTCTTCTCGGTTGTAACGCCCAAGTTCCCAGGTAAATTTCTTGAATTAAATATTTAATTGTGGTGCATTGATGTTAAGTATGCTGGGCGTAATCAAGGTACGCAGGGCGTACCTTGTGAGACTTGGACACAGAGTTAAACCCCCTGGTACGTTGGGCATACCTATGGTATTTTGGGCGTACATAAGTCAGGGGCAAACCTTAAATTTTTGGGTTTGGACCCCATTTAAGCACCTTATTCCCCAAGTTTCTCTCATTACCAGCCTCTATTGTCTCCAAAAGCATTATCTCGAAACCCTAACCCATTTTTAGAGAGATTTGATTCTTATGTGTGTTTTGTTGTGTGTTCTGTGCATCTTGAAAAATAGGGCTCATTAGAGGAGGATTAGTTTGCTAAGAGCTTGAAGATCCAACACTCACTTCACCTTTGCAACCTTCTGGAGGTATAAAACTTCAAACTTTATGACTCCTTATCTTAGATCCACATTTGGTATTATATTTGGCATGTTTTGGTCCCTTGGTTGGTTCTTGTGAGTAGGAATTTCTCCAGAACATATATCAGTCATTTCTTGTTATTTTTGGAGATGTAGAATCACAAAAATGCCATCTTGATGGGTTAAGCTCAACCATGCCTGAGTTGATAGTCTTAATATGAAGTTAGAATGTTAGAAATGCATGTTGGGTCTCTTTGAGCCATGCAAAGGCATCAAGTTGGTGAATTTATCGTTAAAGACATTCCCCTAGAGCTAGATCTGTAAATTTGATGTTTGGACTTAAAGAATTAAGTGCTTAATGAGGTTTTGGTAATCTAGGGCGTACATAAGTGTACATTGAGCGTATGCATCTGAGCCTCCGTCTTCCCTTTAGTGGTGTAAGTTGTACGCCGGCCGTACATAGGTGGTACGCTTAGCGATTCACCAGGAACCTTTTGGCTTTAGGTCGTTTGGGCCATTGTAAGGCCTTAGGTTTTTGGGTCCTTGTTGGGCCTTAGGTTTTTGGGTCCTTGTTGGGCCTAAGGTCTCTTGGGCCTTGTTGGGCCTTAGGTATTTTGGGCTTAGGTCATGGTTTGAGGGGCTCATCAATGGAAGAGTAAAATGGTCTTTTACCCCTTGGCATGCTAGATCGTAATATGGACCTTTTATGGGTTATTACCCTGATTATTTATTAGGGTTAATTTGGAATGCTCGGTGTGAGGAGCCGTGGTGGCAGCAGCCCCTGGAGTGTGGTTTTTCTATCTTCTGACTGATGTAAGTTCATTCACTGTACTCGTGGGTTGAAGGTACCAATTCCTTCCCACTGGATTTTGTGTGTGGGATGATAGTTATCTTTGTGACACTTACTGTTATGTCTGTATGTGCTTGTTTTCTCTGTGACTCTTGCTTATATGGTTGTATGCTTAGTTGTAGGGGTGAAATAGACCCGATATCGGTTGAAAGATACCGAAAGGGGTTAAATAGACCCAATACCGGTTGAAAGAGGCTGAAGGGTGTGAAATAGACCCAATACCAGTTGAAAGAGACTCACTAAGCTTTGTGATTACAACTTTATGTTTATGGTTTCAGATACTTCCAGTTCGAAAGGGAAGGGCCCGACATGATTGCCCCACATCCACTGACATTACACATTTTATGACATGATCTGTACTCTGATAACTACTTTATACATTATCACGTTTTGATGGATCTTTGAAATTAATAAATGATGTTTCTGTTGGTTTTAAAATGAAATTTTTACTTAGTAAATTTTGGGATCTTACAAGTTGGTATCAGAGCCTTTGTTTGAGGGATTCGGGCACACTCTCAGGTGTATCTGAACTCAAACTGAGGATTTCTAAAATCTTTTAAAAGAAAATAGTTTTCTAAAAAGGTTTTCTAAAAGAAAAGGGGTGTGATGCGTGCAATTTGCCGAGCTCAAGTATGTTTTCCCACAATACCCATACATGATGTTATGTTATATTTTATGAGCATTGCATGTTAGAATAGGGTTATGGATCTGCTCAAGATTGCATGATAGAACGCTAGGAGAGATGCCTTTATATGTATGTTATTTGAGATTTTAGAATTACATGTTAGTATGGATATCTGATGTTAGATAGAATGGCCTGATTAGGTGATGCATTGGTTAGAATTTCCCGATACTCGAATGTTGCTTGCTTAGTGTTTTGTGAAACTCATATTGATGTAAGTTAAGTACTTTATGAATTTGTTAAGTTACATGTAGTAAAGGTTAAATAATCTGAGTGTGATTGACTTGGCCCTATTGCGCAGCTCTCGATTGATTCTAACCGTTGTAGGATTGAGTCTTTTAGTCAAAGGATTATCTAAGATTTTTTGCATGTAATTGTATTCATGAAGTGGTTAGCTGAAATTAGTAGGGGACCTTCAACACCTGAGGGAAGGGTAGGGTGAGGAACCTAGGAGAGCCTAGGAAGTGTTTGGTGGATCTGGATGCGCTATTTAGCGAGTATTTAGAGTACTTGTTTGAGAATGTGACTTAGATGATTATGGATGATCCTTAACGAAAGTATGGATAGGTGTGGAAGGTAGTATTAGGCCCGTACTACTGAAAGCACAGAATCCGTACTCGACTTAAGGAAAGTCACGGAAAATCTAGGAAACCTGTGGGATGAGGATTCGTTGGGTATGTTCTGATCATGTGTATGATTGCTTTTCAAAATGGTGATAAGCACGCGTGGAGGAGGTTCAGGCTCAGGTGTTGATGCTGAGCCGATTGATGCGTAGATGTGGGAGTTCATCTCATTGGAGATCACACGCGGTATTTTGGAGCAGACTCATGTGATCGTTGGTGCGGTCTAAGGGCTTTTCGGGCCGAGATTGTAGCAAGTAGTTGGGGGCTCGAACACTCTCTCATCGGGAGTTCAAGACTTGTGGAGCCGCAAAATTCTTTGAGAAAGAGGATCTTATTGCTAGTTCTTGCTCCGAGGGATCGAAAGTTGGATTTGCATCATGCCTTCGGGGGGGGGGATCGATTCCGTTATTGGATTGTCGCTAAGATTCTGCGAACCTTACAAGAGGAAGTTCCTGGAATTATTGATCACATCTCTGATAGGTTGGTCGCCATGTTCGAGGATCAGATGTCAGTCGTTCAGGCAACTGTTAGGATTATCGGGGTGACTCGGGAGCAGGATCTTGGTTTGGAGAGGCCCATAACTCCTAAGTCTCCCTACTATGTTGTAAGTCACAAATGGTGGTTCCTATGCCAGTAATCATCGAGTGTAGATATCGTTAAGAAAGAAATCCTCAGACGTAGAAGCCTTTAAAAAGAAATCTTCGGGTGCAGAATCCTTGAAACTAAGCATACAATCCAGAAGTCCTCAAGCGTTTAGATTGCCAAACACCGTATCCGAGTTTGGTCGTACGTCGGTCAGACAATAATAAAACTTATTTGTGAATTCTAGGTCTAGTTATGGTACGACCGTTGTACTATACCAACTCTAAATATGGTTTTTAACCTAAACTCCAGAGTTGTGATTTCGTGGATTCGTGTTTGTGGGTAGTAGATATATTTATATGGGCGTATTTATATTACTCTATATCTTTAAATCTTAGTTTGGTTGTGTATATTTTATTAATTTTTGGGGTTTTGTACTCCAATACTATCAAACAAGGATCAACAAGGTGAGAAGTACTGGAGGGTAAGACCATTTTAGCTTATAGCCGTTCTGAAATCCAACAACTCAAGCGATAGTTCAAACTAGTCACCACTCCCATAAGTAGTCAAGAAGTAGTGTAATTAATATTAATACTTTTTAGGCTTATAGGGTTAAACATAATTAGAGTTTAGCCCTAGATTAGCGTTGTATTTCCTAAGGAAATACTAGTTCGCTATAACTTGAAGCTCTAATACCAATCTGTCACACCCCCGGCCGATGATGGAAACGCTTGGTTGTGCGACGTTAGAATGTTGGATTTCAGGCCACATACATAAATTGAGTAATAAACTGATATATTCAACAACGTCACTATTTATTCATTAAATAAAATATATTACAAAGTTGTTCGATGTACAAATACGTCACAAAAGCAAAGTACAATAGTAAAGCATATAGACTTCAAGCTACATCACCGGGGTTGCTTCCCTCTTCATCTGGGTTCATTCTCCTGAGAATACATGTGGTTTTTGAAATGGTCAACATAATGTTGGTGAGTTCACAAGTTTTATTAATATAGAACATCATGTGTTTGTCTTAGTTATCTTGTTTATCCTAAACTCACTTCCTTGAGCTTGTGTGTACTATCGCTAGTTTCTTAGGTTGTTTCCTAGTAGTAGTCTAAGATAGTTAGTTTTAGTTTAATAATGTTATGATGGGTTCCTATAACCGAGCTATGATTGTTGAGTGTTCCCTGAAAAACCATGACGCTTCACCGGACGTCGCAAATATGTTTAGAAGGTTATGCCTGCTTCGACCTGCCGTCAGGTTGTAGATAGCAACCACATATGGGAGTTTCAATCACCTATATATATATATATACATATATATATATATATATATATATATATATATATATATATATATATATATATATATATATATATATCTTCCCCGCTCATTTAAGATTTAACGATTATAGGTCGAGGTCTAGCTGATAGTTTTTCAGCGTGTTGATGAATAATATCTCATCTAACTCTTGTTGTGGGGGCCTCCCGTGGTTGGTTGTGTTGTTATTCTTTGTATTTGTAGGACATACTTATTATATACATTATTCATCTCATATAATAGCCGAGTATATGGGCAGAGAAACCACTAGGTACTAAGCTTATCCAAATGGTGGCTATAATAACGATTAGAGTATCGGTGTTTCCTGACAACTGGCCAACATAACAACTAGATATAATATTTTCTGTCAATGTGAATCAGTATAACAACTAGGCATAATACTAACTTTGAGCAGAATATCTACCGGGTATAATATCATCCTAATGTTACGAGCATAATTATCTAACTAATCTTATACAATTAGTAATAACTATGTAATATTTGTATTTTAACATGTATTCCCCCTGAAAGGTTAAAAAATTGGCCCTTGAACTCACCTGCAGATGTGAAATCGTTGTTGTAGGGTGGAAAGCGAAAGTCTGAACTTCGAGAGGAGCTTGCGGCAGTGGAACGCAAATCGAGAGAGTAAGAGATAGTGTTTGAGAGGTGTGGAAATGAGACTGTCGAATCCTGATATTTATAGCAAGTTTTAGCGTGCACGCTGCACAACTGCGCGTGAGCCACAGGGGGTTGCAACATGTCATCCTCTCCTTGTGCCACATCACCCTGTATCTAGGCGGATCGACTGTTCGACTGCGTGCGGCGTGCGCGAAAATCAAACTTTAAAATTTCTTAACTCTTGTATATGAAATCCATTTTCAACGACTCGTATATATTCGTGTAGGACTCGACGTTCCCTACAACTTTCCTTTTCGTCGTTTTGGCAAGTTCTAACTTTCGTTTTTCGACTAGTTTTTATTACCATTACGATTTTATAAAAATCATAACTCTCTCATACGGTTTCAATTTTAAGCATTCTTCGTATCATAATTCCTACTTTGATTAGTACTACGATTGTCTTGTTGGTGACTTTTTCCAAAACTCAACCATTCTCCTCGTAGTTTTCGTCGTTGTAATTTCTTACGAAGGGTAGATATTTATTTACTACAAAAGTCATATTTCATAGATAATGAGTTGGATTTTTGCGAAATTTATATTTATGGGATCGTGGTATCTTATATAACCTAAAAATGCTAACGTGCTCTCAAAGTGACGCGACTTTTCGTGCACTTATTTTTAAACCTAAATGTTGACGTAATTAAGGATGAAAAATTGAATATGTTGAAATATATTGGGTGGTTACAAGATTTTCCTTATTACATTTTCGTGTTTTATCATTAAATATTAACGGCGGTTGATGACTTATTTTCCAGGTTGTCACAGAAGGTCTTCATGCAGTTATTTGTAAGGCCTAACAAATTGGGATTTTAGAGGTACTTCTGTTGGTTACAATGATCTTATGATGTCTCATTTAATTTATGTTGATGATATCATCTTCATGGGGGAATGGTCACCTTGTAATGCTTCCAATTTGATTTGCATGCTCAGTTGCTTTTTTCTTTCATCTGGTCACTGTTCATAAAAGCAAATCGTTAGGTCTTGGAGTTTCTGAGATGGCTTCTATTCTCGATTGTGGAGTGTCTACTTTGCCTTTTACGTATCTTTTTGTTCCAGTTGGTTGTAATATGTCGTGTATTGTTAATTGGAAAGGTGTGGTGACCAAATTTATTAGCAAACTCTCTTCTTAGTAAGCTCATATTTTATCAGTTGGGGGTAGGATTTTTTGATTAAAGCGGTTCTTGGGAATCTTCCGACTTATTACATGTCTCTGTATAGAATGCCAATTGTTGTTGAAAAAACTTTGGAATCTTTATGTAATATTTTTTTATTGGTGGTGATTTAGAAGAGAACAAAATGACTTGGGTCGCTTGGAAAAAGTGCATGACAAGTCGAGACTTTGGAGGTTTGGTTATTGTAAAAAATGCATGGCGAGAAGAGAACACTTATGTACGCTCAGCGTACACACGTACGCATGGCGTACTCCCTAAGGCCAAATTTACAAAAATGCCACTAGGGCCCTTTTGCATAAAATCTTGAACTTAGGGATCAAAATGAAACATAAGTAAATTATTGGGTTAATATTAGAAGTACCTCACCATCGGAATGTTAAAATTCTCCCCCACTTGAATTAGACTTCGTCCTCGAAGTCTGTTGTCACTAACAACTCGGAATAATGCTCTCACATCTCAGCCTCCGGCTCCCTGGTCCACACGGAGCCTCTCTGATGTTACCACTGAACCTTTACCAAAGGTGTCTCCTTGTTGCGCAGGACCTTTATCTTTCTATCCAAAATAGCTACCGGCCTCTAAACATAGTTTAGGCACTCATCGGCCTGAATATCATCCAAGGAAACCACTGCCTCATCATCCAAAACGCACTTTCGCAACTGCGAAACATGGAAAGTGTTGTGAATCTGACTGAGCTCCTCAGGTAAATCCAACCTGTAAACCACCTTGCCAACCCTGGAAATCACCTGAAAAGGTCCAATATACTGGGGACCCAACTTCCCCTTCTTCCTGAAGCGTATCAAACCTTTACAAGGTGAGACCTTCGTAATACCATATCACCGACCTGAAACTCCAACACGGATCGACGCCCGGTCGGCATAGATTTTCTGCAGACTCTTTGTTGTTTGCATCCTCTACCTGATCTGCTGAATAAGCTTCATGGTCTGAAGGACGACTTTGGTCCTTCCCATGACCTTGTGACAAACTTCTCCCCAACAAAATGGAGTACGCCATCTCCGACCGAACAATAGCTCAAATGGCAGAGCACCAATGTTGGAGTGATAACTGTTGTTGTAGGAGAACTCCGCAAGAGGTAGGTAGGAATCCCAACTCCTACCAAAATCAATAACACATGCCCACAACATATCCTCAAGGGTTTGTATAGTCCGCTCACTCTGGCGATCAGTTTACGGATGATATGTAGTGCTAAAATGTAACCTCGTGCTCAGTTCCTCATGGAACTTCTGCCAGAATCGGGGAGTGAACCGAAAATTGCGGGTCAGAAACAATGGAAATCGGAACCCCATGGCGAGCACAGATCTCCCGGACATAAACATCGGCCAACTTTTGGGCCAAAGAAGTCTCTCGGATAGCCAAAAAGTGGGCACTCTTGGTTAATCGATCCACGATGACCCATATAGAATCAAAACCCTTTTCTGTTTTCTGACACTTGGTAATAAAATCCATGGTGATCTGCTCCCATTTCCACATGGGAACCTCCAGAGGCTGCAGCTTGCCATGCGGCCTCTAATACTTGGCCTCGACAATCCTGCAGGTCAAGCACCTCTCGACATTCCAGGCTATCTCTCTCTTCATACACGGCCACCAATAACTCAATCTCAAATCCTGATACATCTTGGTGGCTCTCGGGTGTATAGAAAAGCAAGACTTATGAGCCTCCTCTAACACAATCTGCCTGATCCCAACAAAAACTAGGACCCATACCCGACCACACCGGGTCAACAGCCCTTGACTATCCATGACGAATCTGTCAATCTCATCCCTGATCCTTTCCTGCTTCCAGTGTTCCTTCCAAACTCCCTCTACCTGAGCTTCTCTGATCAATCCTAAAAGCAGAGAATCAACGGATATCCTCATACACATCTCCCCAACCGAAGATCCAGCCGATTTGCGGCACAAAGCATCCGCTACCACATTCGCTTTATCCAGATGGTAAAGGATCTCGCAGTCATAATCCTTGACCACGTCCTACCACCTGTGCTACCTCATATTCAGGTTCGGCTGTCCATCAGATATCTCAAACTCTTGTGATCCTTGTAGACAGTACAACAGAACCCATATAGGTAGTGTCTCTAGATCTTGAGGGCAAACACCACCTCCCCCAACTCCAGGTCATGCGTGGGATATCGTGTCTCATGCGGCTTCATCTGTCGCGAAGCATAAGCGATCACTCGTCCTCTCTGCATGAGGACTGCCCCCAAACCGGTGATGGATGCATCACAGATAACCACAAAATCCTCGACTCCCTCAGGGAGGGTCAATATCAGGGCCTCGCATACTCTCTACCAAAGATTTTCAAACACTGACTGCTGCTCAGGGCCCTATCGAAAATCCACCCCGTCTTCCTCAGACGAGTGAGGGGTACCGCAATCTTGGTGAAGTCCTGAATAAATATCCGACAGTACCCTACAAAACCGAAAAAACTCCTGATCTCCGAGGGAGATTTCGGACCCTACCACTGCATCACAGCCTCGATCTTGGCCGGATCGACCAAAATCCCATCCTAGTTAACGAGGTGCCCCAGGAACTGGACCTCTCGTAACCAAAACTCGCACTTCGAGAACTTGGCATAAAGTCGTTCCCGCCTCAACACTCCTAGAAGCTCTCGAAGGTGCTCCTCATGTTGCTCTCTGGTCTTGGAATACACCAAGATATCATCAATGAACACGATAACACATCGATCGAGCATCAGCCTGCATACCTGATTCATCAGATCCATAGATACAGCTGACACATTAGTGAGCCCAAATGGCATCACCACGAACTTGTAATGCCCATAACGATTCCGAAACGCGGTATTCTCCACGTCCTCCTCTCTCACCCTCACCTGATGATACCCAGACCTCATATCAATCTTGGAGAACCAATATGCACCCTGAAACTGATCAAAGAGGTCATCAATTCGCATAAGGGGATAACAATTATTCACCGCTAACTTGTGCAACTCCCAGTAATCAATGCACATCCGATGTGAACCATCCTTCTTCTTGACGAATTGTATTGGCGCTCCCCACGGAGAACTGCTCGGACTGATGAACTACTTGCCTAGCAACTCCTGGAGCTGATATGACAACTCCTGTATCTCAGCTGGTTCCAAATGGTACGACACCTTGGGAATCGGGGCCGCACCTGGCACAAGATCAATCCTGAACTCGACCTGCCTCACAAGAGGCACACCGGGTAACTCATCTGGGAAAACATCAACAAACTCCTTGACAATTGGAACCTCAGAAACGGAATTCTGTTCCTCAACCCGAGAGTCAACCACATAAGACAAATAACCTACACACCCGTGCTGAATATACTGACGAGCCCTGGCTACCGAACAAAACCCTGAACCAATCCTGGTGTCCTCTCCATAGATAACCAGTTCTCCCCCACTTGGGGTTCGAACTATCTCTCGCTGGCCCTCACAATCAGTCATGGCACCATCCCTGCTCAGCCAGCCCATACCCACTATCGCGAATACATCCCCTATAGGGATATGGATCAGATCAATCCGATAAGGCACCCTGAAGATCTCCAATATACAACCCTGATACACTGCGGATGCACAATCCCCGTGTTCGTTGGTGATAGAAACCCGCAACGGTCACTCTAACTCCCTAATAGGCATATCAAACTCCCTACTGAATGATCGAGATACAAAGGACCGACTCGTGCCCAAGTAAAATAATACATGATCAGGAAAAGTGTTCACTAAGAACATACCTATTAGGAGCATATACATGAGCATAACATAAAACATAATCAACAGAATAATGAATAGAAACATACCGGTCACGACGTCTGGTGCCGACCTGGCCTCCTCTGTCGTGAGCTAGAAAGCACGACCTCAAGCCCTCGGGGGCTTCGCCCTGCCCTGACTCCTATCTGTGATCCTCAAAGTAGTCGGCGCTGGAGCCTGTGCCAGCCTGGCAGCAAGCTAGGGGCACTGGGCCTTCATATTTCCCACCTGATCACAATGATAACAAACTCTGATGTCGGTTGTTGGAGCCTGCTGTCAGCAGTCCCTCGCAATGCGGCCCTACTTGCCACATTTGTGGCATCCCGAAGAAGATCGACAAGCTCCATCATGAACCTTGTCACACTTCCCACAAGTGCGGCCCCTATGACTCCTAGATCTAGTATCAGCGGCCCTGAACCACTTCGACGCAGGCTTCGAATACGCTGGGGCCGGTCTCTGCTCCCTCGTCTGGAGCTCCATCTCAATCTCACGCCACCTGGCGGCCTCTTGCAACTCCAATAATGAACCATAATGTTGAGTGGATACAAACTGCCTGATGCCCGTCTTGAGCATGCTCAAGTAACGGGTCATCTGAGCTTGCTCAGAAGCAGCAAACTCTAGACAAAACATGGCCCTCTCCGTGAACATCTTGGTGATCTCCATCACCGACTCCATCCCATGTCTCAAATCCAAGTACTCCTGAGCCAACCTCTCACATTCCACCAGCAGAACATATCTAGCACGGAACATCTCCGAGAAGTGCTCCCAAGTCACTGCAGTCCTCTGCTCAGTAGAATACGAGATAGTAACAAGTCTCCACCAATCCTCACTCCGGACCTAATAAGGTTCAGAGCGCACCTGACCTTCTGGCCAGCTGGCAAGAGCAAGTTAAGAAGCATCCCTCAACTTCAGACAGCCACCTCATGGCTATTATCGGATCCTAAAACCCATCAAAATTTGGGGCTTCGTATTGTTGAAGTCCCGATAATGAAAGGCTCTCCCATCGCCAATCCCAACAGTCACAACGGTTGTGGTGGCTGCAGCAGTAGCAGCCTCAGAGAGGGCAACATATCGCTCATAAAAGTACTCCACCATCGCGGTCTTAATAGACCCAAACATCTCTGGTAACGGTGCCCGAAAGTGAGCCACAACCTCCTCCTGAAGGATCTCCCTAATCCTATCCTCGGACACAGCAGGCCCATTCTGGCCACCTATCCCTGATCCTGATCTGAATCCTGCCTCGAAACTTCTCGCCATCACCATACTGAAAATAAACCATGGAGATCTTAGATAAAACACATATCATATCAGGGGAACCAACTCCCAACAAAGCCCTAGGGGTTGTGACTTCCCTGTTACGCGTACGGGTCCTGCGCTTTCAGTAGTATGGGCCCATACTACCTTCCACACCTACCTGTATTTGTCTAGGATCATCACAACAACCCTAACAATACACACTATCATACACATATACACTTAATCATCACTTCCAAGATGAAGGCTAAACATTACGCAACTGGTAGGCTGACCCCACACAAATCATCCATGAAACTTGCACCAACCCTCCAGCACTCATGTAGGGTAATCATACATAACACAGGATCATATATATAGTTGAATACTTTATTCTACCCTACGCCCTTCATCAAACAATAATAGTAAATAAGGTCAAACCAAACATTCTCAGACTATAAAATCTTAGTTATATACAATTATGATGCATACACTAAGCAACTATAGCAATGATGTCAATTCCATAAAAAGAAGAACCCTAGGCTATCAAGCATCATATAATCAGGCAATTCTATCATGCAATTCCTGAAGATCCCTAGCCTATCAGTAGCAAGTTGTTCTAATATATCACAAGCTCAAATAACAATGTGGTAATTTGGGGTCTACTTATTGGCTCCGGCTGATCGTACACATCGCATCCTCTTTGATTATTTTGAAACCAATTTGAAACTATTTTTAGAAAAATCTTTCTCCTTAGTTTGAGATTGGATTCACACGGGTGTTCCTCCAATTCACTCAAACCAAGGCTTTGATACCAACTTGTAACACCCATAAAATCACAAGAAATTTAAACTTTGTAAAGCCAACCCAAATTCATAAATTGTTTACAGACATAGCTTTTAAAACATTTTTGAACATCAGAGTCTCCCAAAATCATAAATCATAACAAGAGGATGTGTACGGTAATGCCTTCGCCTTCCCGCGGTCATCCGAAGTACCTGAAACATAGCCCAAAACTGTAAGCCAGCGCTTAGTGAGTTCCCCCAAAGTACCAACACATAAACAGATAGCATATACAGTTACATCATGTTGGGTCCAATAAACCATCAGGTTGGAATACCCTAGGTGCACTCAACCATCGGGTTGGAATGCCAATATACTATGGCTCCAATCAACCATCAGGTTGGAATAGCCCAAGCACTATCAACCATCGGGTTGGAATGCCAATACACAACGGGTCATGTCATCCTCCGGATGGAATACGCTCGGGCCCAATCAACCATCGAGTTGGTATGCCCCCGACCTGTTGGCTTAGGCACAAAGTAGTAAAGCCTCAACCACCAACCAAATATGTACACATATAACAAATAATCATATAACAATCTACAGACAGATATGCAGATCTACAGATCACTGAGCATAACATCATCCTATATACCAGGATACCGATCCAACAGATCACTACAAATCGATAATATACTATCACATAACAGGATATCAAATCCAAAGGGCCGATCTTGGTGCCTTCGACCCGCAAGTACAGTAATGAAAACTCACCTCACAAATTGGACAAAAGCTGATGAGGTCCCGACTCCGAATCTCAGCTCTCTAACTGACACCTATTCCAGTCAAATGACCAATCTCCATCAAAATCCCAAAATACCCTTCAGGTCAAACTTGGTCAAACTTAATGTCAAAACTGGTCAAAATCCATAAATCAACCGAGTCAACCCAGCCGAGTCAACCTAGCCGAGTCAACTCAGCAAGCGTACGCGGGGCGTACTCTGGAGGTATGCTGTACGTACTCCTCTGCTTCACCAAAAGAGGGGGCCATTGACCACGTATGTTGGGCTTACCCCAGGTACGCACGACGTAACCCTAGACTGCTTTTTTCCTCATTAAGAGCTTAATACAACGTTGTAACACGTCCAAATGCAGATCCAATGTCAAAATGTCATTAAGAGTCATAAAGTTTCCAACTCTATGACCTTGCATGCTTAATAAGTGCTTAATCCTTAAAAACCCATCATCTTAATCCCTTAAGACACTCTATAACATTCATAGGATAGAATCAACCATTGGGACTTCATTTTTATGAATTAAGACCCCTCCTAGGGTCTGAAAGGACAACTTAAAGGTCAAGAACATGCCATGCTCAAGATCTAACATTTTGGGACCAAAAAGATTCATAAAGACATCCAAATATATATATATATATATATATATATATATATATATATATATATATATATATATATATATATATATATATATATATATATGCTATAAGGATAAAGTTGCAAGATTTATACCTTAGAAGGGTTGCAAATGATGTAGAAATCCCATATACAAGTGCTTCACTCCTTCAAGATGAGATTGCTTCCTTTCTTTTTCTTCTAAGGCACCAAAATAACACTCTAAGCTTGGAAAAGACTTCTCGATGTGAAACTAGGTTTGCAAAAAATGTATAAGAGGGATGGAGGCAGATGAGGTGAAGGAAATGAGGCCATAAGAGTGTTTAAATACGAGCCAAACCCTAAAAATTAGGGTTTCCATATCTGGCAAGGAAATGAGGCATGGCGTACTCCCCAAGGACAAATTTATGAAAATGCCACTAGGGACCTTTTGCATACAATCCTGAACTTAGGGACCAAAATGCAACATAAATAAATTATAGGGTTAATATTAGAAGTACCTCACCATTGGGATGTTACATATTATTTCATTATTGAAATTAGGGTTTATCTCGGAGATCCACCAGCTATAAATATGACCCTTAGCAACGCATTTTCGAAACCTATCCTTTGAAGCAAGAATTTTAAATCTCTTCCTCCCTCCTGTCTCTAAATTGTTCCTAGGGTTTCTAGGGTATTGGGTGTGAGCCATTAGAGGCATCGACACTATTGGTTCTATCTTTCGAAGGAGCACTTGAGGATCAAAGCTTGAGTATTTTTTGATAACACTCATAGGTATGTATTCTAATCTTTGTGATTTTCAATAATACACAGGTTAGATTAGTTTTTCATAGTATGTTGTTATGATGAGAAAATTCCATAGATATCTAGGTTGCATGTCTCCATAAAATAGTTTTATGATTTCATTGCATATATCTTTTGTTTTGTAATAACCCATCATCGTTGTAGTTTTATACTTTGAAAGATTGTATTGATCAAATTTCTCTTGTGTCTAAGCAAGACAGTTGGCTTTGGTCGCATCATGCTTCCTCGGGTTTCTTGGGTGCCTCGGCTAGGTACATTATTGATTCAAACATTTTGGAGGTTGATTTTGTCCCAACTAGATGGAATCGGTTGGTGCCTAGTAAAGTTAACGTCTTTTTCTGTAGGTTGACTTTGAACAAAATCTCCACTAAAGTAAATCTGGATATGAGAGGTATTGATCTTGATTCCGTTTAGTGCCCCATTTGTAACCTAGATGTTGAGACTGGCAAGCATATCTTTTTTTCTTGCGACATGGCGATGGACTTGTGGGGTCCTCTTGGCTAGGTGGTGGGTGCTTGAGTTACCAATATTCTCGTATATGTCTGAGTGGTTGGACTGGCTTGATTCTGCACAGTTTTCTACTAAGGTTCGAAGTTATCTGGATGTTGTTGGTTTGGTTATGTTTTGGGTGATTTGGTGCTTTCGTAATAAACTGGTTTTTAGACATACTAAACATGTTAAGGCGGTTTTATGGGATATATTGAATCCCGGTCTTTCTTTTGGATTAATGCTAGAAACGCTAAGTTTATTGTTAAGTGGTTTAATTGGGTGAATAATCCTCGTTTAGAAACATTTTGTATGTAACTATTTTTCTAGCTTTGTGCTAGTTTTTTAGTTAAAAGTCGTCATTCTAAAAAAAATAGAAGCATCTTCTTTTTCACCTTTTTTGCCCAAGAACATAGCTCATTTATTATTAAGGGGCCGTTAAGAATGTCCTTCCTTCCACATACGCCGATTGCACTTCATCCATTACTTTCCTAATCACATTCTTTAATCTGGAAGCGAGATATTTGGAGATGATCTTATACAAGCATTCGATGAGACTGATAATATTGAGAATTATATGTCGATTAGTTGCAAATAATAGATCCACTTATTATTAATATGTTTGTCAAGTTTCGTCCAGAAACCAGATTAATCATTCTCGATTAGATCTGATTATAAGAAAGGTAGAAGGAGAGTGTCATGTTATTTGACGAAATTACAACACGAAAATAATGTAAAACCGATCTATTGACGGTTGATCTTGAACATGGAATAACTGCACTAATCGGACTCCTGTCCTTAAAGGTTTTTACTTCGCTTCTACTGGCTGTAAGGAACAAAGTAAATCCCCAAGATTTAATGCAGATCTATCAATTTTCCAAAAGCACTGGAAATCGATAAACACAAAGCGAATACTTGGAAACTGGAAGAAAAACCGAAGAGAGATGGAGAGAGCTTCGATTTTCATAAGAGTCTAATACAGCTCCTAGCGAGCTGTATTTATAGGTATCAAAACCCTAGAAGGCATGAAACGGGCCCTCATAGGCCGGCCCCTAGAAACCCTAGGGTGACGCCTTGCTCTTTAAGCAAGCTGTTTTCTGGGCCTTCCAGAATATTCCGAATTGATCAAACCGACTTGACCCGATTGACCAGATTGGTCAAACCGACTTGACCCGAACTCGTCAAAAATAAAAGCTCTTCAGCTCCCAGTGACCGATGTGTCGTGTAAAGTGCCAAGTGCGCCTAAATCTCTCCATTTCACACACTCACAGTGTCGGCTAGTGCTAGGCTAAGCTAGGCGCGCGCGTGGGCTTGGCTCATTCCTTTGATCCACTAAAGCTTTTGAAGGCCTACCAAGGGAGTAAGCTTATAAACCCACAAAGGTTTCTTCCTCTCATCAATGTGGGATACAAAGGAAATTGTCAACTTGCAATTCCTTTATATATATATATATATATATATATATATATATATATATATATATATATATATATATATATATATATATATATATATATATATAATGTTCCAACAATCCCCCACCAAGTTGGAAAGTTTCCTTTCACTCTGAAAGATGATGTCACTTAAGTGTCACGAAGATTAAACCCTAGTTTAATGAGAAAAAACAAGAAGAGACCGATTTGATGGTATCCTTATAGGTTTAAACCACGAACCTTAATGACCTCTCCGGTTTACCCCCACACATCACAAGTCGTCTTTGCGTTCTCCATGAGCGCTAATATGGCCATGCGCTATAAACCCTTGTCATGAGCCTTTAGAAGAAAAACCACTAATCTTCACTTGAGGCGTCACCACCTCTAGATCATATAGGCAAAGTTTTACAATATCTTCGTTGCTTAGATGTCTCCAAAACTTTGTTAAGAGTCGTAACTCAACCTCGTTCTCGGCAACGCCATACTATCCTACCTCACATGGATCTATCATTTAATGATAGTACCTTCTATCGTTAATGACTTCATTGTTACCCTTTAAACTTGAGAATTTGGAGCACTAATACCAAGTTGGGTTTCCATCACTAAGCGATTCTATTGTGATTTTAGACCCATGACACTCGTGGTAGATGTAACCAAATATCTCTTCAGAGGTTTGGTAAACAGATATGCCAATATCCTACTTGTCCTAACATGGACAACTTTGATGGTACCACTTTCAATTAGTTGTCTCATAAAATTGTGTCTCAGACCTATATGTTTTGACTTCCCATTATATACCGCATTATATACTTTAGACAATATGGCCTCACTGTCATAGTATATGGGTACAGAAGGCATTGGAATATCTCACATACAGATATCCATGTGTATATGTCGAATGCACTCTGCCTCTTTTCCTGCAGCTGCTAAGGAAATTAGCTCTGCTTCCATCGTTGAATGAGCTATGCATGTCTGTTTCTTGCTCTCCCAAGAAATAGCACCACCAGCTAGAGTATAAATCCAACCACTTGTGGATTTTGAATCACTAGTGTGATCAATCTAGCTAGCATCAGAATAACCTTCAAGTATTCTGTTAGATGACGAATACGTCAACTCAAAAGTACTAGTCCTTTTCAGGTATCCCAGTACTCTACCCACTTCCTTCCAGTGCTCTGTCCTTGGATTAATAGTATACTAACTCAGTTTGCTTACAGCGAATGCGACGTCAGGTCGAGTGCAATGTGTAGCATACATCATGCTCCCAATTGCACTTGCATATTCTAGTTGAGCCACTGATCGTCTAGAATTCACGTTAATTTTTACACTTGAATCAAAAGGAGTGTTAAATTCCTTAATGTTCGAATGTTGAAACATTGTCAGAATTTACTCATTAACCTCAGAGAAATCTGACCGCCCGTCCATTTCACCTTGATACCAAGAATTGTATCAACTTCACCAAGATCTTTCATCTTAAATTTCAAGGATAGGTATTTCTTCGTCTCAAGAATACCTTCTAGGTGAGTGCCAATGATCAACATATCATCACCATAAAGACATATAACAACTGTGTATTCGGAAGAGCATTTAGAATAAATACATTTGTCCACACTATTAAGCTGGAATCCGAAAGCAGTTACAGTGGTGTCAAATCTCTCAGGCCACTATTTGGGATATTGCTTCAACACGTACAAGGATTTAACAAGTCTACACACTTTGTTTTCTTGTCCAGGTATCGCGAAACCTTCACGTTGCTCCAAGTAAATCTCCTCCTTGAGATAACCATTAAGAAAGGTTGTCTTCATATCCATTTGATGGATGTACAGTCCTTTTAAAGCTGATATTGCAATGAGAGTTATAATAGAACTAATCCTAGAAACTGGGGCATAAGTATCAAAATAATCGATCCCTTCTCGCTGCCTATAGCCCTTAGCAACTAATCTTGCTTTATAGGCGGATATGGATCCATCTGGGTGATATTTTCTCTTTAATATCCATTTGGATCCTATATGTCTGCTCCCTTTAGGTAGATCAGCAAACTCCCAAGTACCATTACCCATAACTGAGTCCATTTCGTCATTGATGGCTTCCTTGCACAAAGGAGCATCTCGAGACGTCATGGCTTCAGTAAAGGTCTTCAGATTATAATCTAAGTTAATGGCAAAGATGACCTCTCTTGTCACTTTCTTTTGTGTTCATTCGACCAAATAAGAATATAAACCATCTCCAAAACTTTTCTCTATTCTATCCCTAGTACTTCTCCTTGGTTCCTCCATAATAGGAGGAGGTGAGAGTGTTTCTCAAGAAGTACTTGTAGGTGTTGTATGACTAGATTTTCTTCATCCCTAGAAAACTTGTCCTCAAAGAATTCCACATCTCTTGATTCCATAACAACACCTGAATCAATATCTAATAACCGGTAAGCCTTGCTATTATGAGCATCTCCAATAAATATACTCTTATTAGCTCGTTCTCCCAATTTGGTTCGCTTAGTATCGGCAGTCCGATAATAAGCAACACACCCCCACACTTTTAGATAGTCTAGGTTAGGCTTTCTACCTTTTCACAACTCATAAAGGCTTGTAGGAATCACACGACTAGTGATCCTATTATGAACATAGCAAGCATTCAATAGTTCTCCCCCCCCCCAACAGATTGTTTGTGTTAGAGCAAAAAAGTGACCCTCTTAAACTTGGCCATCCGCAATCACTTTCTGTCTACTGCAACTATCTTTTTGCTACCGCAATCAACTCTCTCCCTACCGCAATGAAGTGTCTACCCCAGTTTCAAGAAGTGAACTGCAATGAAGATTATGTTACGTCCTCTGACTTTGTGTGATAGCCTTTCTTTATCCAATGGACCTTGCATTTCCATGTTAGTCAGTAGGTTATTATTTGTTTATTCAGGATGTAACTTTTAAGAGGCTCTATAAATAGAGTGCTCATCTTTTGTATCAAACACCTCTTACCACTTCTTCACTACGATCTTTTGATATTTCTCTATGAAATATAAAGATCACTTTATCATATCTCTATCTTACTGATAATCATCGAAGATCCTCTTCACCTTAAACTGTTCTCACATACTAACTCATGTTTGAATGCAAACATTGTTACATGTAACACTGATAAAAAAATCACGCCAAATTTAAACTTTTAAAACATTTCCAAAACCAATTGATTATTACAAAACTTGTTTTCAAAATATCCAGTGTCATAGTATCCCAGAACCAAATCATAAAAATCATAGGTCGTGTACCATCACGCCTTCGCCTTCCCGCGATCGTCAGAAGTACCTGAAACAAAATCAACAACTGTAAGCCCGAAGCTTAGTGAGTTCCCCCAAAATACCAATGTCATACAGATATAACCATATCATATAACAAACATAGCATGCATAATGCGCCATCAGTCTGACTGGACCGCCTCACAGACCTTCAGTCTATCGTGATCGCTCTCCGAGCCAGCGACACGCCTGGACCGCCTCTCAGGGCCTTCAGCCTATCCGGACCGCTCGCCGGGACTTCGACCTGTCTAGGATGCCCTAAACGGGTCTGCAGTCTATCAGGTCCGCCCTGGGTATCTTGGCCTATAGCACAAAGCAGGACCTGCCTCAACCCAATCCCCAACCCAACAAACATGTGCACATAAATATCATATGCTAGCATGCAAGTACAGATAGTCATACAGATCTAACAGATCACTAACATGGCAACCATCCTATAACCAGGATACCGATCTAACCGATCAATAACATAGCAACCATCCTATAACCAGGATACTGATCTAACCGATCTCTAACATAACAACCATCCTATCACCAAGATATCAATCTAACAGATTACTAACATAGCAACCATCCTAAAACCAGGATGCAATCTAACAAATTACTAACATAGCAACCATCCTAAAAACAGGATGCAAAACATAAAGGGTCGGCCTTGGTGTCATAGACCTGTTGATATATTGAGGAAAACTCACCTCACAAGTAGCTCGAATAGATAAAGTCAACTCCACCAAATGCAGCTCCAAATCCAACACCTACATCCACCGATGACTTACTTCCATAAATTCTCAAATTACCAAAATACCCCCAGAGGTCAAATTGGTCAACCCTTGGCCCAAGTTAAAGTCACGGTCAAATTCAACAGTCCCTGTTGACCCAACTCTTCGAGTGCAACTAGCAACTCGTCGAGTTCCTTGAGAACTCAGAAAGCCATAAAACCCTCGCTGACTCGCCGAGTTTGCGACCAACTCGTCGAGTTCATGCGTGTCCAGAAATCGGGGAAAACCCTAACTGACTCGCCGAGTCCATGCAGAAACCAAACAACGGGAAAACCCTCCCCAACTCGTCGAGTCGGCTTATCCAACTCATCGAGTTCATATAGTCCATTTCTTATCCAGATGATTTTGAGCCACTCCAAAGCTCCAATTGATAGATCTAGCCTCCTAGGGCCTAGTTATCACGTAAAGTTGCAAACTTTACGTTCATGCAAGGTCTTCAGAGCCAAAACAAGGCTAAGGAAGAAGCTTAAGGCAAAGTGAAGGCCATAGCTTGACAAAGACTGAGAATTTATGACAATAAGGGGTAAAGGAGTCCAGATCTGAAGTTGCAACCTCAGATCTTGCCACAAAACTGGAAATACCACAACCATACACCAAAAAGGGTTCTAAACCCATGAACGAAGAGATCTAGCTAATGGAGGGCCAAGGTAACGACTTTTTACCTTCAATGTGATGCTAAGATGGAGTAGAGTTCAGATCTACAACTTTTCCTTGTTCCAAGCTTCTTGAACTTCAAGTTCTTCTCACCAAGATCCACCTTCCAAGCTTAAAACACACAAATATAGAGAGTAAACATGATTTAGGGTTTATGGGCTCAAGGGAGCTGTAAGGGAGGCTAAGGGAGGCTAATGACCCTTTAAATTGATGGGTTTTGAGCTTTCTAACACTTCCTAAGTGTACATGCAACCCTAATAACCTTGGATCTATGTTTGTCTAATAATCATGCAAAGTTGAATTCCAAGGTTATATTCCTATCTAGCATACATGGGGAACATTTTTAACTTGAATGAAAGATAGAATAACTTACCTTGTTGTTGATTATGATCCTTGAAACCTTGTGAGCCTAGCACCCCAAGTGTGATGCCTCAAATGCTTCACACAACACCAAATGCAAAGGAATAAACTTTGAGAGAATCTTACACTTGCAAAATCGGCTATAGCCCTCTTGTTTCTTATGTGTAGCCTATTTTGGTGGAGAATGGGTTTCTTATATAGTGTTGACACATCTAGGGTTACACCATGTAAACCCTAATGTGTCATGACTCTTCATTTCCATGACCCATGGGTTTGTAACTCCCATGGAGCATCCATGGAGCATCCTATGGGTGGAACCCAACTTGATAATCCATGGAGCCTCTTAGCCCACTATATAATATATGGAAGATTTACATAATCTACCCATATATTTAATTAGTTATCTTTTGATCACTTAATTAATTCTAAATTAATTCTTGATCAAACTAATTAAATAATATTATTAATATATTAGAACTTATAATATATTAATAAACCATAAGTGTTATTTCTCTCATTTTAGTTTATCCAATTGCATGGTGCCATGCAACCCAAATGGACCATGCCGGGTCGGGTCAAGTACATACCAGAAATAGTTATGGACTTATACACCTTATCCAACAGTCTCCCACTTGGATAAGTCTAATAACTATAACTGAAATACTTCAGGAACCGATCGGCAATCGTAGCTCTTTCAAGGTCTCTCGGAACTGAGAAGATGATGATACGCCATTTAAGATAAGTGATCATATAATCCTCTGTTCTAGATATCAGCCGGACAAATACATGGAATAGGGTCTTGCTTATTGTCCATCATTTGTTTCCCGATTTCCGATTTGTTTGACATAGAACTTAACTGAACACATCAATTTAGTTCTGACCGGGCCCGGTACATAGGTCAAAACAAAATCATCGAGGGGCCCATATATCAGCTTCTAATCCAAGAAGGAACATATAAACTTCGACTCATATGTTTGTTCTACCACTCATTGAATTATACACAAAAGCACGTTTTATGACATCGAGTTACCAATGCGTTAACGTACAATCAATGCATAACCAACTCATAAGTAACAAATCATATCTCTAGGTTTGAAGACTTATATGATATTACCGTCTCACGATCACTCGAGATAAATTCCATGAAGTGATTCCAATGAGCGTGGGTTGAGTCCAATGCTCAGAACTTATGAGCACTCATGAGTGTTGTAGCCATGTCCAACAACTTAGACCTCGGCAACCAATCATGACAGTCTTGATCCATACCTACTTCCGACATATGACCGACTGTGGAGGTTCGAATAATATGATATACCAAACATAATTATTCTGGAAGTCAAAACATGCAAAAGAAATATAGTAAACGATCGACAAGAGATAGCAACACTTTACTCATAAATAAAACACCTTTTATTCATCATCTAATGTCAATTACACTTTACAAATTTCAAGGTTATCTAACTACTAAATCTAATATTATCCTTCAGCCCTATGCTCCGAGCATGCTGGAGATGCTTAACCCGAGTCAGTCCCTTCGTGAGGGGATCTGCTGGATTCTTATCCGATGATACCCTCTTTGCCACGAGGAGTCCTTCTTCTATTCGATGTCTGATGAAATGGTATTTTCTGTCGATGTGTTTGGATCTCCCGTGATCCCTTGGTTCCTTGGCTAAGGCAACTGCACTTTCACTATCACAGAAAATTTCCATTGGCTCTTTAATAGCTGGTACAACTCCAAGGTCTCCAATGAAGTTCTTCAGCCATATCGCCTCCTTTGCTGCCTCGCTAGCTGCTATATACTCTGATTCGCAAGTTGAATCAGCCACTGTCTCTTGCTTGGAACTCTTCCAAGAAATTGCTCCTCCATTTAAGGTAAAGACCCAGCCTGACTGAGAGCGGAAATTATCCCTATCAGTCTGAAAGCTAGCATCACTATACCCTACAACTCTCAAGTCTTCACTCCCACCGAGGGTAAGGACGCAGTCCTTAGTCCTCCGTAGGTACTTGAGGATATTCTTTACCGCAGTCCAGTGTGCCTTGCAAGGGTTCCCCTGATACCTGCTAACCATGCTCAAAGAAAAGGCTACATCAGGTCGAGTACACATCATAGCATACATGATCGATCCTACAGCCGAAGCATAAGGTATTCGACTTATTTCTGCTATCTCAGCCTCAGTACTAGGGCTTTGTGTCTTACTCAATCTGGCGTTACTCTGGATGGGTAACTCTCCTTTCTTGGAGTCCTGCATGCCGAATCTCTTCAGCACCTTATCCAAGTAGGTACTCTGACTAAGTCCAATTAGTCTTTTACTCAGGTCTCTCAAGATCCTTATCCCTAGAATATAGGCAGCTTCTCCTAGGTCCTTCATAGAGAAACACTTCCCAAGCCAGGACTTAACTTCCTACAGAGTTGGGATGTCATTTCCTATGAGTAGTATGTCATCCACATACAATACCAAAAAGCTAACTATACTCCCACTAGCCTTGACATATACACAAGATTCATCTTCACTCCTAGAAAAGCCAAATTCCTTGACTTTCTCATCAAAGCAAAGATTCCATCTGCGAGGTGCTTGCTTTAACCCATAAATGGATTTCTCAAGCTTACACACTCTATTAGGGTACTCTGTGTTGACAAAACCCTCTGGCTGACTCATGTAAACATCCTCAGACAACTTTCCATTAAGGAAAGCAGTTTTGACATCCATTTGCCATATTTCATAGTCATGAAATGCGGCTATGGCTAACAGAACCCTAATAGACTTAATCTTGGCCACTGGAGAAAAGGTCTCATCATAATCAACTCCCGGAGTTTGTAAGAAACCCTTTGCAACCAGTCGTGCCTTATAAGTGTGTACATTACCATCCATGTCGGTCTTCTTCTTGAAGATCCATTTGCACCCTACAGTCTTACGACCTGGTACATTCTCAACCAAGTTCCAAACTTGATTGTCATACATGGACTGTATCTCACTGTCCATTGCCTCTTTCCACTTGGCTGACTCAGGGCCTGCCATGGCTTCCGCATAACTGTTAGGTTCATCCAGACCTATCAGTGTCTCATCACTGATAAGTGTATCACCTTCCGCAGTAATATGGAATCCATAGTAATGCTCAGGTGCATTCCTAACCCTTGTGGAACGCCTCAGAGGTACAAACTTGTCAATTGGCTCAACAGGAGTTTCCTCCTCAAGTTGAGTGCTAGGGTTTGAAGTTCCTTCACCACTTGACTCTTGAATTTCTTCAAGGTCAACTTGCTTCCCACTGTCTCCTTGGCTTATGAACTCTCTCTCTCGAAAGAAAGCCCTCCTAGCTACAAAGACCACATTCTCACTAGGTCTGTAGAAGAGGTAACCAAAGGATTTCTGTGGGTAGCCGATGAAAATACACCTCTCACTTCGAGGTTCAAGCTTATCATGAGTCTCGCGTCTCATGAAAGCCTCGCAACCCCAAATCTTAATGTGGTCTAGTTTGGGTACTTTACCAGTCCACATGTCATGAGGAGTTTTGGCAACTTTCTTTGTGGGAACTAGATTAAGGATATGGGCGGCAGTTTCTAAGGCATACCCCCAAAATGAGATTGGTAGCGAAGCTCGATTCATCATGGAACGAACCATATCCAACAAGGTTCGATTACGCCTCTCAGCTATACCATTCAACTGCAGTGTCCTGGGAGGTGTCAATTATGAGACAATCCCACATTCCCTAAGATAGTCGAGGAACTCTGAACTAAGATACTCACCACCTCGATCGGATCGAAGAATCTTAATGTTCCTGCCCAATTGATTCTCGACTTCCTGTTTAAACTCTTTAAACCTCTCAAAAGTCTCTGACTTATGCTTGATTAAGTAGACATATCCATATCTACTGTAATCATCAGTAAAAGTCAAATAATAACGATTAGCATCCCTTGTGGCATGTTTGAAGGGCCCACACACATCCGTGTGTATAAGATCCAACAAACCTTCACCCCTCTCACAAGAACCTGTGAAGGGTGACTTTGTCATTTTTCCAAGTAAGCATGATTCGCAACTATCATCTGACTTTAGGTCAAATGACTCCAATACTCCATCCTTTTGGAGTTGGCCTATGCGTTTCTTGCTTATATGTCCAAGACGACAATGCCATAATGATGCTTTATCCAAGTTATTATCATTAACAGAATCAATACACAATACATTATTTCCTAAGTTATCAACCACAGATACAGTTTCATACACACCATCACACGGTAATGCTTTAAAATAAAGAACATTATTAAAGATAGCATTAATCGAACCAACTTCATTATCAAATGAAAAGGTGAAACCTTGTTTATACAATGCATGAAAGGAAATAATATTTCTTGCCATTTCTGGCGAATAACAACATTTATTCAAATCTAAACTAAACCCACTACTTAGCGATAAAGTATAAACTCCAATCTTGGTGACAGGTAAAGCTTTCCTATTCCCCATGATTAAGTTTATTCTTCCATGCTCCACATTCTCACTTCTTCTTAGTCCCTGCAAATCAGAACAGATATGAATACCACAACTGGTATCAAGGACCCAAGAGTTAGAATGGGGTGAGTTATTAGATAAGATAGTGTAAATACCTGCATGGTTGGGTTTAACTTTCCCATCCTTCACATCTTGCTGGTACTTTGGGCAGTTCCGCTTCCAATGTGACTTTTCATGGCAATAGAAGCATTCAGCCTCTTTAGGGTCAGAAGAAGGAGTGACAAAACCTTTCTTGGTTCCACTTGAAGAAGAGCCATCTAGGGTCCTAGCCTTGGTACCCTTCGAAGAGCTCTTCCTCTTCTTCCTTCTACCTTTCCCGATTGCCAAAACTGGGGCGGAGTTTGGAGTAGGAGTGTTAACAACCGACTTACCCTTAAGACCTGTTTCTGCGATCTTGAGGAGTCCCTGAAGTTTGCTGAGTGTGACCTCTTCCTTATTCATGTGATATGTCATGCGGAATTGATCATAGCATGATGGTAAGGAGTGCAAAATGATATCTATTGCAAGCTCCTTAGGGAAGTTCACATTAAGCTTTAGCAACCGATCCACATACCTTTGCATTTTCTGCATGTGGCTCGTGACGGATTCCCCGTCCTTCATCATGGTTGTTATGATAGAGCATATGATTTCATACCTCTCTTGTCGTGCACTTTGATGGTATCTTTCCATCAGATCTTGGTGCATTTCAAAAGGGTAGAAGTCCTCATAGGACTTTTGGAGTTCAGCTGTCATGGTGGCCAACATGATGCATGCCACTTTTGTAGCATCCCTTTCATGTGCCCGGAAGTCAGCGATCTCCTGGGGAGTTGCAGTGGTCTCATCAATCTCCTTAAGCTCCTTGTCAAGGACATATTCTTTGTCCTCGTAGCGGGTAATCATCCTGATGTTTCTGATCCATTCATTGAAGTTGGATCCATCAAAAGTGACTTTCCCACACAAGTTCATAAGGGTAAAGGAGACATTAGGATTAGAGCCAGAAGCATCATTGTTTGAAGACATCTGAAAGAAGAGAACAAGATTAGTTTAGATATTAAGAGAGTCCTTAATAAAACACCCAAATGTAATATTAAGGCTAGGATCCAATCACAATATATTATAATTTAGAAGAGGTATGTCGTAATCCAAGCTATAACATATTTGAAAGGTAGGTGAATGGCGATTCACCAATTTCCACCATGAAAAACGAAATATAAATATTAGGTTTTTAATTGGTTCTTAGAAATTCCTAGATTCTTTTGAGATTCAATGAACTTTTCAAAGGCATGTTTCAATCTCGAGTGTACCCTCCAAGTTTTGTGACTGGGATACCGAGGATCACAAAACGAGGTGTGAAGTAACCATGCAAATCACTTGGTACCCTCAAGGTTTATCACTCAATCGATGTGCCGATAAACCACACACGCTCCACCGATGTTATGGTAAACCTTAAGTCACCCTTTACCTACCTTGTTAAGTCCAAGTTAGTGTGCCGGTTAACCACACACGCTCCACCAACGACTTAAACAAAGTGTAAAGTGTAATTTCATGGATTAGCACCTTATTCACATTTTCCTAAAGTGACTAAGATTGAGAATTTAATAAAAGCATTTAGTTACTTTATAATATTCATCATACTTTTAATGAGAATTTATAAGTCCTTGTCTTACCCATTCGGCTAACGACCCTCCACCGATCAAGGAAGCGGTGGGTGAGAGTGGACACCCATTAAGTTGCCATTTGATAGGCAACAACCTTATACCCCCCCTTATAGACTGGCTTCGTGAATGAGGCGTACTAGCGGTAAGACGACTTGACGTTATACATATATATATTAGTAACTTATAATATTATAAAGTATAAGGGTTGAATCTTAACTTTTAAAATTCTAAGGGTTGGAACTAAAGTTTTAATCAAGACTTTACATGTTCCAAAACTTGAGGGCAAGTTTTGTAAACTTCCAAAACTTTTCATTTCTTATAACTTATGAATTAATTGAGTAATAAAAATGAAGACTCTTCATTTTTATAACTCTTGTGTTCTTTTAATGGCTTTAATAAAAGTGAGACTTTTGGTTTTCCATAACTTGAGGACAAGTTATGGACTCCATTAAAACACATTATGATCATGAATTAAACTACCATGAAGGTTACAAACAATTCCTATGATCATCTAATCTCATAAGTTCAAGAACATGAATATGAACACTTTCAAGAATCAAAAATTACACTTAAAAAAAACTTGTAATTTTAATAATTGCCATTGTAAATGGATTAGCATAAACATTACACCATCTAAAACAAGCTTTAAAACATCAAAACAGTTTAGGGTAATGTTTCTAGTCCATTTCCAGCAACAAATGTGCAAACTTTCATACGAGCAGAAAACAGAAAAACGATTTTTTTTTCAAGCTGTTTGCACACAAAAAAAAAACAACAAACAAACCTAAGCTCTGATACCACTGATGGGTTTTGAGCATTCTAACACTTCCTAAGTGTACATGCAACCCTAATAACCTTGGATCTATGTTTGTCTAATAATCATGCAAAGTTGAATTCCAAGGTTATATTCCTATCTAGCATACATGGGGAACATTTTTAACTTGAATGAAAGATAGAATAACTTACCTTGTTGTTGATTATGATCCTTGAAACCTTGTGAGCCTAGCACCCCAAGTGTGATGCCTCAAATGCTTCACACAACACCAAATGCAAAGGAGTAAACTTTGAGAGAATCTTACACTTGCAAAATCGGCTCTAGCCCTCTTGTTTCTTATGTGTAGCCTATTTTGGTGGAGAATGAGTTTCTTATATAGTGTTGACACATCTAGGGTTACACGATGTAAACCCTAATGTGTCATGACTCTTCATTTCCATGACCCATGGGTTTGTAACTCCCATGGAGCATCCATGGAGCATCCTATGGGTGGAACCCAACTTGATAATCCATGGAGCCTCTTAGCCCACTATATAATATATGGAAGATTTACATAATCTACCCATATATTTAATTAGTTATCTTTTGATCACTTAATTAATTCTAAATTAATTCTTGATCAAACTAATTAAATAATATTATTAATATATTAGAACTTATAATATATTAATAAACCATAAGTGTTATTTCTCTCATTTTAGTTTATCCAATTGCATGGTGCCATGCAACCCAAATGGACCATGCCGGGTCGGGTCAAGTACATACCAGAAATAGTTATGGACTTAGACACCTTATCCAACATAAATAGGGTGCAAAACCTTGTAAATTAGGGTTTCATCCTCCAGCTCTAACTCGTCGGGTTGTATCCTCCAACCCATCGAGTTGGTCACTTAAGACACGCGGCCAAATTCGTTCCTATTCGACGAGTCAGGGCATCTAACTCGTCGAGTAGACCTTTCAAAATGAATATAAAGCTGAAAAGTTTATACCTGAGAGTCGGAGTGTTACATTATGAATCAGTTTGGTGTATACTTGATATAACTTGTCATTTACATTTCCTTTACATTTCAGCACTTTTAATTTCGCAACTAACTATCTAACAAATCTGACTTCTTATTATTGTTGAGCTTTAACTATACTTTGAGATTAGCTTATTCCGCAACTATAATCCTATACTAACGTTTGTTCAAGTGTTTTCCAAAGTTCTTCTCTCAACAATTGGTATCAGAGCCAAAGTGGTTGCTTTTTAAACAAAACTCTAATTTTGAAAAGCCTTCTATACCACTGAAGCTCACTCTTAAAAAAACAAGGAAATATGGCACAAGCTTTATCATTAAACGTTTCCAACAGTGTTGGAGGCTCCAACAGAGCTCCAATACTTGTTGCTAGCGAATATCACCACTGATCTCAAAGAATGGAGAGGTATCTGAAAAGACTTGATAGAGATGTGTGGAGATCTGTGGAAGAGGGACCCCATGTTCCCATTCCTACTCCTGTTCAAGCTGATGGTGCACAAGCGATACTTGGTGGAGGTCAAGTTGTAATGAATCATCCCACTAAAGATGATCTTGATAAGATGGAAAGTGATGTTGTCGCTTTCTATGAAATGTCATGAAGAATGGCCCCAGACAACTTTGACATCATCATCAACTACAAATCAGCCAAAGAAATCTGGGATGTTCTCAAAAACTTGTATGAAGGTTCCGAGCAAGCTCAAGAGAAGAAACTCACCACCGCACTCAACGAGTTTAACAACTTCAAAGCTCATCCTGGTGAGAGTCTTGAAGACTCATTCAAAAGATTCAATCTTATTGTCACAAAGTTATCAAACGTTGGCACCGTCCGAAGCAATCATGAAACAAACCTTCAGTTTCTCAATGGTTTGGGTAAACATTGTACTACGACAAAGATGATAGTTCAAGGAGATAGGAAGATTCATACACTATCTCTCTTCAAGTTGTATGGTGAACTTCATGCATAAGAATCAACCATGCTAAAAGATTGTGCAGACTTCGGTCGTCCACTTGCCCTCATAGCTCAAACCCCACAAAGCAAAACCACCCAATCATATGAACCTTACCCTCTTTCATATGACAACCCACCGCAGTCATATGAAGCTGATACAGAATATGATGATGTATAAAAATTTCAAAATGCCATTGCCCTGGTTAGCCAACAATTCAATAGGCTACCACCAACCTCATTTCGTAAAAATCAGCAGTTTACCAAACCACCCTTTAACCATAACTTCAATCCGCAGAACAATCATTCCCGATATCCCAGAAACCCTCATCAGTCTCTGCAACCACAAAACACTCATTAAACCAAAGAGGCAACGCAGTCCATCAAGTCAACTGACCCTGGTACCTCAACTGAAGACAAAAATGATGTTATCATATGTCACAAGTGCAACAAAGAAAACCACTTTGCTAAAGAGTGCAAAAAAAATATGGTGAAAGATAAAGCATTCTATCTTAGAATGGCTCAGGAGATGGAAGAGAAAGAAAAGGCAAGGGAATACGTGGCCCAAGTAAAGAGGGATCATCAAGTGTGGTCATCCGGAGATGAAGATGAAGATTTTAACAACCTCAAGGGCAAAGGAAAAATATGCATGGTGGCAACTGCTGATGAGGACGGATCAACAAAGCTGGAGAAAAACAATTGCTTCATGGCGAAAGATGGAACTCTCAGCATTATTAAATAGGTAAAACTCATGATCCAATCTAACAATTACAGCATGCATGATTATCAACCCTTCTTAGGCCCTGTTTGATATATGTCTGACCGAGTCAGGTCAGACATTTTTGGCTGACTCGTTCAGCTGAAGTTGTTTGATAAACAAAATTTAGGTGGCTGACTCGGTCAGCAAGATCTGAGTGAGAAAGAGGTTGGGAGTTAGCTGACTGAGAAATGGAGAAAGGCTTTCCAAACTTACCCATGGGCTTTAAAAATCCAACAGTGGAAAAGAGGGTGATGGGAATCGAACCCATCACCTCACACTCACAAACCAACATATTTACCACCAAACTAGAAGCTTTCTTTTGTTATAGTTGCTCAAACATTTTATATATTGTACAACACTGATTGTTATTATTATTATTATTATTATTATTATTATTATCATTATTATTATTATTATTATAATTATTATTATTATTATTATTATTATTATTATTATTATTATTATTATTATTATTATTATTATTATTATTATTATTATAATAATAATAATAATAATAATAATAATAATAATAATAATAATTATTATTATTATTATTATTATTATTATTATTATTATTATTATTGCATAGAAACGTATAGAGCATCGTATAGAGCATTAGGGTAAAATGGTCATTTTGCATCAGTCAGCACATTCAGTCAGATGTACAATCAAACAACATGGTTTCTTACTCAGTCAGAATTTCTTACCGAGACAGACATTTCTCAGTCAGTACTTTCTCAGTCAGCAACTATCAAACGGGGCCTTAGACAAACTTAATAACACTTGTGCTGCCGTCCTTTCAGACTATAATAAGGCTTTAGATGAGAAGAACATAACGTCCTAAGAAATGTTTCATGTGAGAGGACGACTAGAAGATAAGAGACTTAAATTTGCCATGTTAGAAAAGGAGTTAGTGTTAGAAAAAGATGTCAGAATGTTGTGTGAAACTCAGTTAGGAATAGCTTTGAATCAAAGGGATTTAGCCCAAAAAGAAAATGTACGCTTAAACCTTTTAATTGAAAAGTTGTTTAATGAGAGTGAAGCTATTGAAAATCTTGTGAATAATGGGACTATTGATGACACGTACAATTAGGGTTGGTCCAATGGTTATTCAACTGCAAAGGACTCATCTCCTCGTTTTAACAAAGACCGTCCATATGTCCCTCTAGATCGAGAGTTTCATTTCCCTGTCAATGACAAAACATTCCTCAAAGACATAAAATGTCACTTCTATAGACTTCATGAACTGAGTAACAATTATGTTATTGAGGAAATTCTCCCCGAATCCTCCGATCCAATACCAGTCACTGACACAATTTGTCCCAATTCTCAGTCATCTTCGGATATAGATGGGTAAATTTTTTTGGAAGGACCAGACTTAGCCGATGATTGTTCATCTTTACCTTCCATAAAGTGTCCCAACAAAAATCCATCCTTGACATACTCTGCGGTAGTCCAGACATCCTTACCGCAGACCGCAGTCAAAAGCACAGTGACCATTCAGCCCATCCATCACGAATCACCAATTGAGAATTTTGAATATGGTAAATGTTCACAAAATCTTGAATTCTCTAGTTTAGATGATTCAAGTCCTCGTTTTCAAAAACAATCAAAGGTTTCCAGGAAACCGCAGTTAAACATTTCTGACTGCGGTTCTCTGAAAACTCAAGCAAAACTGGCTTTAATAGAACATCTCAAGTCTCGAAACAAAAAACGGGATGATAAATACAAAAACCATTTCAAACATCCCAAGATTTCAAATCAAAAGAGTTTAGAAAAATCCGTCACTGACAAAAATCTTTCGAAAATCACTACAGTCAAAGAATCCGTCAAAAGGGAGAATACAGTAACAAAAACGTTTTCAAACACTCCTGCAAAATCTCAAAAGAAAGCCACGTCTTTTCAAAGGTATATTTTTCGAAATTATTCCTTAAAAGATCCAAAATGGAAAGGTCTTTTGCCAACTCCTGAACTGACTAAATCACCTCGGTCATTTTTAAAGTCAAAACCTAGGAGAAATTCCCGTGCAAAAGTTTTTTCAAATCCCAAAGGTCATGCGGTCAAAAGTCATTCATGGATCGGACAAAAGACTCGGACTACACCCTCCAGGCCGTTGATCAAATCCGATGTTTGGATAAAACCTCTTACTTCTGGACTTTATCTTCTGAAAACATCACATCCAATCCAACCTTGTAACATTCCAAAAGTTACGAAGCACCCAGGACTAGGTCTAAACACTAACACAAAACCTGTCCTTGAAACTCACGTGCATGCATCTACTCAGAAAGGTTCTCTTTTTTCCCTGAGCTCCAAACATGTTTGGGTGCCCAATCTAACCCATTAATCTTGTAGGCAATGTGCAAGGAGGAACAAGAAGACGAATGGTTAATTGACAATGCCTGCTCCTTGCACATGACCGGAAGGTTAGAATACCTTCTGGACTTCGGGCCTATATGTAATGGTGGACATGTCACATTCGGCAACAATGCGAATGGAATCATCAGGGGTTATGGTGTGTTAATAATAGGAAATTTCTCAATTCAAAAGGTTGCTTACGTAGAAGGACTTAAGCATAATCTCATCAGTGTGGGCCAACTATGCAAAGCAAGTCATCGGGTTGAATTTGATAATGAATACTACTACATCATGACAAGTGATAGAAGCACCTGCTTGATCAAATCCAAGTCCAAAGGAACAATGTATCCTTTGGATGTCTCATTGATCATTGGCAAACCGCAGTTGTGCTTTCTGTCCAAATCCGTATCCGAAGTTAGCTGGCTATGGCACCGCAAGCTAGCTTATCTAATCTTCCGGTATATCAACAACCTGGTCACTGAAGAACTCATCCATGGTCTCCCAATTCTGAAATACAATAATGATACACTTTGCCCAACTTGTGAGTGTGGAAAACAATCAATGGGAAGCCATCCGCTAGTTATTGATTCATCAATTTCTGAACCATTAGAGCTACTTCACATTGATCTTTGCAGTCCATCTACCATAGCAAGTCTCCATCACAAAAAATATATACTGGTTATAGTTGATGACTTTACTTGTTTCACATGGGTCTTCTTCTTAAGGCTCAAATCTGAAACACCGCAGAATCTAATCAACTTCATCAAAGAAACTAAGCTCCAAATTAAGTTACCAGTCCGAAGAATCAGAAGTGACAATGGAACCGAGTTCACTAATCATCTTTTGAGTAATTTCTTGGTTTCCAAAGGCATCAGTCACAACTTTTCAGCTCACTACACACCGCAACAAAATGGAGCAGTAGAGCGAAGAAATCGTACTTTGGTTGAAGCAGCCAGATCCATGTTAAACTTTGCAAACCTTCCTCTATACTTCTGGGCCGAAGTAGTGGCAACTGCGTGCTTTGTTCAAAACCGAAGCATCATTTGCAAGCATCTCAACAAAACTCCATATGAGGGCCTTAACAACCATAAACCAAATGTCAGATTCTTCCACATTTTTGGATGCAGATGTTTTGTGATCAACAACAAAGATCATCTTAAAAAATTTTCACCGAAGTCAGATGAAGGAATTTTTATTGGCTACTCAACCAATAAGGTAGCCTACAGGGTTGTCATTAGACGTACACGGCTAATAGTCGAAAGCTTTGATGTAAAATTTGATGACTAGTACGTCCACAACACTGCTCCATCACATGAAACTAATGCTATCTTGGAAGGTGATATCCCAACCTCTTCGGGTCCCTTAAACATAGTTGAAATCGACTATGATGATCTCTTTGACCCCACATAGACGGCTCAACTCTATGAAATTCTTGAGTCTCCGATAGGTCAACAATAAAATGCTGAAGTATCTGGTCCAACCTTGTCCTAAGAATTGTCGCATGGTACTTCCACCTCATCGGTTGATAGGGAAAGTTCAACTCCGGTTCAAATGACAACCATCGAGGTTCCAGTTATTGAAGAGGCAGCTCTGGTATCTACCCGCAGAGTCACAGCTCAATTAAATGTCTCTTCAGACTCTGACGATGAAGAAATAGAAAACATAGACACAACAACAGATCCGAGGATTATCACTCAATCATCAATCCAGGGGGAACCATCCTTGGTTCAGGGGGGATCAGATAGAATCTGAATCAAATGCTGATCAACATCCTACAGTCCAAGACACTTCTGCGAGTTGCTCACAAGTCGAGGGGGAACTGCCTTCTCCAACCACAGTGTCCTCTGACGTAGAAGATATTCTTTCCACCACAGCCGCTGATCACCAACAACCTCGCCTGCATGTTTGGACGAAGGATCACCAACCGGATCAAATCATTGGAAACCCATCCGCAGGTATTCAAACTCGATCCTCTAGTGATTTAACTGACCACTGTCACTATGCAGCTTTCATGTCCTCAGTCGAGGCTCGAACCATAAAGGAAGCACTCATAGAACCCGACTGGATTATTGCAATGCAAGAGGAGTTAGCAAAGTTTGAAAGAAATAACGTGTGGAAAATTGTACCAAAACTAAATGGACATACAATTATTGGAATAAGATGGGTATACAAAAACAAGCTTGATGAATCTAGTGCGGTTGTAAGAAACAAAAAGCAAGGCTAGTGGCTCAGGGGTACATGCAACTTGAAGGTATTGACTACGATGAAACTTATGCCCCTGTAGCCCGAATGGAAGCCATACGCATCTTCTTATGTATGCGGCACATAAGAACATCAAGGTTTATCAAATGGATGTAAAAAGTGACTTTCTTAATGGTGAACTAAAGGAAGAGGTTTACTTGCAACAACCTCCAGGCTTCGAAAGTCGAGAATTTCCAAACTATTGCAAAAGCGATATACGGTATGAAGCAAGCACCAAGGGCATGGTATGAGACTATTTCTGAGTTTCTTGTCACGTTTGGTTACAAAAGAGGTGTGATTGATCCTACATTATTTAGAAGGGCAAATGGTAATCACTTGATGCTCGTCCAAATATATATGGATGATATCATTTTTGTGTCAACTGATCAGGATATGGTGAATGAATTTGCAAAGCTCATGAAAAGCAAATTCCAAATGAGCATGAATAGAGAGATCAACTTCTTTCTAGGTCTTCAGGTGAAACAAGTCCCTCAAGGGATATTCATTCATCAAGAGAATTACACCTCTGAGGTACTAAAGAAATACTCAATGGATAATTGTTCCGCAACCAAGGTCCCTATGGCCTTCGGATACAAGATTTCAGTTGATCCTTCAGGAGAATCAGTTGACCACAAAACTTATCGTGGAATGATTGGGTCATTGATGTACCTCACTGCAAGCAGACCAAATATTGTCTTTGCCACAGGCTTATGTGCTCGATGCCAAGCCGACTCTAAAGTATCACATCTGATCGCAGTCAAGCAAATCTTCAGATACCTTCAGGGAAGTAAAGCTCTAGGCCTCTGGTACCCCGCAGGAAATGACTTCAGCCTTCAAGCCTTCACAGATGTGGATCATGCCGGATGCAGATTAGATCGAAAAAGTACTTCCGGTGTTTGACAATTTCTAGGAGGAAGACTAGTCAGCTGGTCTTCAAGGAAGCAAAATTGTGTCTCTTTGTCTACCGCATAAGCAAAATATGTGGCCGCAGCCAGCTGTTGTTCCCAAGTTCTATGGATGAAAACTCAACTCATGGATTACAGATACAAAATGTTGCGGATACCGATGTACTGTGATTTGAAGAGTGCTATAGCTATTTCTCACAATCCTATTCACCACTCGAAGACGAAACACATTGAACTCTAGTACCAATTCAGCAAGGATCACATCCTTAAAGGTAACATCGAACTAATTTTTGTTCCCACTCACGAAGAAATTGCTGATGTTTTTACCAAGGAACTTGATGCTACAAAGTTAAATAATTTTTTGGAAATCCTAGGAATGATGAATCCAGACCCGCAATTCTTTTTGAATTGATAGGTACCGCAGACCACTTCTAGTCTCCGCCGCGGTCCTAAAATAATATACTTATCATATATCTTTTTAGCATACCTTGTATACTGCAATCATATATAATACTTATATTCCTTGGGTCTCTAATTTTTTTTGTTATTTCTAACCTTTTATTAAGTGTTCCTTTCAGCTTCCACTACCGTAGTCACACTGCTCTCCACCGCAGTCATCAGAATCCATCCGCATCTACAATAAATGATCCCGCAATCACTTCATAAATTCACTGATAACATAGTGTGCTATTTAATGTCTTCATCTAATAAAAAGATTCCTCATAAAAACATTCATTTTGTAGCATACAACGTTTCAGTTCCTTTCAAAATCACTTTTTTGTGTCAGGCCTATTTTAGGTTAAATGACAAATAAATTCTTTTTTCCATAAAAGAAATCTTTTAAGAAATCTATTTTCTTAGTCTATCACTTCTCACAGCCCCCAAACTATCTAATCCATTTCAAATTCTCCCTTTTTTACAACGGATAAACCCCACGCACCACATACTTCTCAAACGTGTGAACATGGGTCTGACGGTCATTTAATGCCCCGTTTTTCCAGTGAAATCCTTTTTGATTTAATTTTACGTATGGCTGGTAATGGTTAAAACCCAAGGGTTTTTACCATTAACAGCTGTAAATAAGTTAATTCCAATAAAATTTGAAATCTGGCGGTATGAAAACCCTCTATTTCTCCCAAGAAGGCTTTACGCTTTCTGAATCCCTAATCGACGATCTTCATCTTCTTCCCTCTTGCTCAAAACAATTTTCTTGCAAGTTCTTCAAAACCTTTTTCTAAAACAATGGTGAAATCAAGCATCTCCAAGAAACAGTCGAGGGCTTCTGGGTCTGCATGACCCACTGGTTTTGAATCAACAATCGAAGATCAATCTCCATCCATTGTATCGAGCAATTTTAGAGCAGTATTTGCCGATCATCCGTCATACAATGATGTGATCAGACTGATGATCCAGTTTCTCTCAAAACACCCATTGTTTGGACCGTTCAATGCTTTCACTAAAGATGTTCCATTACCAACCCTATTCAAATGTGCTTTCAGCGCCTTCCGGCCATATCATAACCTTCAAGAGGTTCATCATAATCTGATGGATGATTCTCTTGCAGTTCTAACCAAAGAAAAGTTCTTGGAAGCCATCAACCTAAGAGTCATGCCTAATACAAAGTTCTTCTCACCTAGCATCAACGATGTGATCACAACCCTGTATTAGATGGGTTATCAAAAGAGATTAAGAGGCATTGGAGAATTCAAGAAAAACCAGCTACCGGCGGTGTGGCAGTTCGTGTGCCACTTCATCATCCGAAGCCTTTCTGGCAGAACAGGCGGCACCGATAACATGGGCATCAAGCTTATGGAATTGGTTTGGAGTATCTTTACTGGGAATCCGGTCAACGATAGTCAAATACATTGGGATGACTTTCTTTAATATATCCCCAAAGAGTCTCCTAAAGAAGGTGTAGTTGAGCTCAACTCTGCTCGTTTCTGGTCACTTTGCATCCTTGATCTTCACAAGGAAGATAATCTCGACATGGGAGATGATTCAAGCCTATTTGTCACTCGTGATCTTAAAAGGTACGCTGCCTCTAAAGATCAATATGTTTTTGGACCCCTTATGTGACACCAATCAAATTTTGGTCAAAAATAAATTGATCAATAATCGTAATTGGGATGAACCAAGTGGTAGAGTTTGTAACAAGGTTTCCAAAAACATAAAGAACACTGAAATCCGAGTTATAACGAAGAAGTTATGACCAATCGAAAATCCGCAATAAAACCGGCAAAACACTGTTCAGTGTAAAAAGTGAATTTTCGATAAAAGTCTTTTTAGCCTTAACAATCTAAATGAAAGTTGTAGAATATGTTAAACCGAGAACGTTCATAAAAAGAACGTAAAAATTTGACTTCGTATGAGGAAGTTATGATTTTTCTAAGTTTCGGTTTAGCAGTAGACAACTAAAAATTCGAAATATAAATCGATCGATATTTAGCCGACGTAACTTAAACGAGAATCGAAGGTCTCGTCAAAAGTAGCACAACGGTAAAAAGACAGACGAAAACGGACGTCGGATGAAGAAGTTATGAATTTTTAACGGATTTCCTGTCCCGATCTATTAAAAATAATAATATTAAAAATAAATTCAAAATCAGCAGACGAAGTCTAAACGAAAGTCGTAAAGTATGATTTTACCTACACGTGCATATAAAGAATGTCAAAAACGGAGCTCGTATGCGAAAGTTATGATTTTTGCAAGTTTTTGGCACAAAAATCAAGAAAATGTTGAAAACCGGGAAATTTCGCATGAGGCATCCTCGGACACGTGATCCTTGCATGCGAGGCTTCCACGTATCAAACACGTGTTCACTTCTCATTGGACCGCAGCCTCGCGTGGCACCCGCTGATTGGTCCGAAGTCGTCACCCTCCTTCCCCATTGGACCGAAGTTCGGTCCACTTAGAAGCCTCCATCTGTCCGAAGCACGTGCCTCGCACCGGGTCCGAATCCGCACCGCCTTCACAGGAGCTGCCGCGTGTCCTGCTGACTCACCTCCTCGCCTCGCCAGGTGGCTGCTGACTCACCCTTCAGACCGCACCCTCGCACCCCCTATATAAAGGGTGCAAGCCTTCTCGGATTTGAAGGATTTTTCACCCCTAAATTCCCCATTTTGCACCATTTCACCCCCTCGACTTTATCACGACCCCCCAAGGCCCCGATATCGTGTCTAAAGCCCGAAGCAAGCCTCGGAGCCCCAGAATTATCGAGAAGTTATCCTCTCTCCAGTCGAAACTCTGCCCGATTTGAGCCGATTTTTCGTCAAATAAACTCCTTCCGGGAAACGAAACGCTGCCCGAATCACCGCTTATCGAAGTGAGTTCATACCCCTATAATTTACCTTTTTAATGGTTTTTAAATGGTTTTTAAGGGGAGGGGAATACAAGTTTAACACAATATTAAATTGTGTTAATAACTGTATGCGATGATAATCACACAAAGGGTTTCCGTATGCTTTTAAGAATTACCAAATACTTTCAAAATGACTTAAAGCCATGTTAAATCTTTAAAGTCATGTAAACTCCGTTAAATTCTTTGAAAAATGTTTTATAAACTATTTCAAATTATAAATGCCAAAATCATGTTTATATATGTATAAATATATAAATAAGATTTAAAGGGCTTAGGACTAATGAATTATCTTATTTCCTTTTCCTTGTTTGGATGTGGAATTAAGGTTGTATTATTTGTCCGAAGGTCGTTTCCTTCTTAATTATATATATATTATACATATATGAGTATAAAAGGTTACTCCTTTTGGTATCATTACCTTTGTATCAGGCTGAGCAAAGGTGTTCATCCATGAGAAATCATAGTAATCAGATAGAACATATAAATTATAATAGGTATAATTTATGACCCAGAACTAAATATACAAGTATGATTCACGACTGTATACTTTCCAAGGAAATTACCAAAATTCATTCAACTATACCAAGATATGTATAATACCTTTAATATATGAACAACAAATTAAAGAAGTAAAGATACATCATACCGGGTTTGCATTAACAAAGGTACTATACAGAGTACCAGGGTTAGCAAACACGGGGTAATAATACATCATACCGGGTTTGCATTAACAAAGGTACGATACAGAGTACCAGAGTTAGCAATCACAGGGTAATAATACATCATACTGGGTTTGCATTAACAAAGGTACGATACAGAGTACCAGGGTTAGCAATCACGGGGTAATAATACATCGTAAATCTCGTTGAAACAATAAATTTGTGAGACCCTTCACGGTGTACTTATCTAAGTACGACTTTAAGTCCTGACCTATTAACCAGAATCTCTTGTAGGGAGAGCGTGAATTTGTGTATAGATCTATATGGGACTGACAATCCCGTACCTCTACTGTTCGCTACAGTTTGGCCGGTAGGCCTAGGGTGTCAAATATCATACCATTCTGACGCCTGAAGAACGTCGCCGCAGGCATATCAGTCATATTAGTATGGTTAATAGAACTCACATGGATAAAACAACGAGTGAATTTCTAAGTAATATACTTCTCTTAAAACATTAAGAAAAGATAATTACATCCCGACCAAATATACCTTCTATAGTTTTTACTTACAGTAAAAGCTACGTATCATGAAATCAAGTATGGTAAATATACTTATACTTCTGGTTTTGAACATTTAAAACCACAAGGCAGTATTATGGATAATATAATATTTTCCAGGATTAATACTAAGGTTTTTACTATAGAACAAATATAACTAAGAATACTTTTACAAAAGAAACGATTTATGGGATTAAACCACTTTTACAAAGGAAACGGTTTATGGGATTAAACCACTTTTTACAAAGGAAACGGTTTATGGGATTAAACCACTTTTACAAATGAAACGGTTTAGGGGATTAAACCACTTTTACAAATGAGAACTTAGTCATTCACTTTCTGTAAACTAGTATAACATAAAGGACCTTTAGTGGTTAATTCTATAATTCCTTAGTTTTTACATCATAGTTATACATAAGTAATGTCTGATTGACAGTGAAATGTGTGATTTCCGCCTTACTTCCTGTTCCTTGTTTGGTTGTGGGCTTAGGGCAGATACACCCATTTGACTTTCCATTCGATATTGGGTTATATATAATCAGTATAAACTAAGTAATTACAGAGGGAAACTATTGAGGTTATCAGTTAATCACCTCAGGAAATATAGGATTTCCTGGAGAAACCAGTGAACTTATCCAAAGAACTTAGGGTGTACTTAACAGAACTAAAATACTTATGAAATCACCAGCTTAAATGCTGATCTACTCTTTCCAAATAACTTGTATTCTCAGGAATCCAGAAGGCAGGTATACTCCCGAAGCTTTTGAGAAGACTACCTAATACCGTACCGCGACTCTTGTCTTCTACTGTACCTACTTTAGTGTTTGAATATGTAATGCTTAAACACTTATGTAAACTTATACTTATTAATACAATGGTTGTTTGTACTTTGATTACTATATTTCATGTGTTGTGATACTTACCTGAAGTCCTCCGCCCCCGAACGTTTCCGCCGTTCTGGTTTGGGGGTGTGACACCTTAGGAGATTACCTGGACACATTTTGGAGTCTAGTGGACTCAGTTCTCGTGAAGTCACAGATCATATTGAGGCTACATATGGTATTGACCCATACCATTCTTCCCTGCCTCATCCTAGTCAGTTTATCCTAGTCCCAACTAAAACCCTAGGTCCTTCTAGTACCGTAGCTCCTATCTCAACTTCAGTCCCTCGTACCGAAGAACAGTCTAGTCAACCAAAACCCAAACGCGTCAAGAAAGTTGTATCCTCCAAGAAAGCTCCCCGTAACATTATCCAAAAGGGAGAAACTTCCTCAAAGAAACGCAAGTCCATAACCATTGAATCTTCGGATGAAGCTCCTCCCCCCCTCTAAAACTCAAGACATACATGTCAATGTTGTAGAAGACTCTGATCATGAATCTGGTGATCTTTTCAGACGCAAAAAGCTCAAACTTACCCCTAGTCATAGCCAAATGCGTGACCGGACTCAAACCGCAGTTTCTCTACAGACTTCGGTAGTCCTTAGAGACCCCGCAGGATTATTCGTTTCTACCCTATCTAACTACTCAGATACAGAAAGTGTATCTTTTTCATCACAACATGGAGACACACCCCCAGTTGGATCCCAAGAGGATCTCATTGGTACAAGTCGCCCTAAGGTCTCCAGGGCAGCACCCTTACACGTCTTTGAGCCTGAGGAGTTGCACTCCATCCTTCTTTCTGTAACCCAAACACTGCAAAAACATGACCCACTGCAGGGCACTTCTTCATTAAATTGTGTCTCAGACCTACATGTATTGACTTCCCATTATATACCGCATTATATACTTTAGACAATATGACCTCACTTTCATAGTACATGGGTAAAGAAGGCATTGGAATATCCCACAGACGGATATCCATGAGTAGATCTTGAATCCACTCTGCCTCTTTGCATGCATCTGCTAAGGAAATTAGCTTTTCATCCATCGTTGAATGAGCTATGCATGTCTGTTTCTTGCTCTCCTAAGAAATAGTACCACCAGCTAGAGTATAAATCCAACCACTTGTGGATTTTGAATCACTAGTGTGATCAATCCATCTAGCATCGAAATAACCTTCAAGTATTCCGTTAGATGACGAATACGTCAATAGTAGTTGTCCTTTTCAGGTATCCATGTACTCTACCCAATGCCTTCCAGTGCTCCTTCCTTGGATTAATAGTATACTGACTCAATTTGCTTACAGCGAATGCGATGTCAGGTCGAGTGCAATGTATAGCATACATCATGCTCCCAATTGCACTTGCATATTCTAGTTGAGCCACTGCTCGTTTAGAATTCACATTAAGTTTCACACTTGAATCAAAAGGAGTGTTAAATTCCTTAATGTTCAAATGTTGAAACTTTTTCAGAATTTTCTCATTAAACTCAGAGAAATATGACCGCCTGTCAATTTCACCTTGATACCAAGAATTGTATCAACTTCACCAAGATCTTTCATATTAAAGTTCAAGGATAGGTATTTCTTCGTCTCAAGAATACCTTATAGGTGAGTGCCAATGTTTAACATATCATCACCATAAAGACATATAACAACTGTGTATTCGGAAGAGCATTTAGAATAAATACACCTGTCCGCACTATTATGTTGGAATCCAAAAGCAGTTACAGTGGTGTCAAATCTCTCAGGCCACTATTTGGGAACTTGCTTCAACCCGTACAAGGATTTAACAAGTCTACACACTTTGTTTTCTTGTCCAGGTATCACGAAACCTTCACGTTGCACCAAGTAAATATCCTCCTTGAGATAACCATTCAGAAAGGTTGTCTTCACATCCATTTGATGGATGTACAATCCTTTCAAAGCGGACATTGCTATGAGAGTTCTAATAGAACTAATCCTAGAAACTGGGGCATAAGTTTCAAAATAATTGATCCCTTCTCGCTTCCTATAGCCCTTAGCAACTAATGTTGCTTTATAAGTGGATATGGATCCATCTGGGTGATATTTTCTCTTGAATATCCATTTGGATCCTATGGGTCTCCTCCCCTTAGGTAGATCAGCTAACTCCCAAGTTCCATTACCCATAACTGAGTCCATTTCTTCATTGATGGCTTCCTTCCACAAAGGAGCATCTCGAGACGTCATGGCTTCAGTAAAGGTCTTCGGATCATAATCCAAGTTAATGGCAAATATGACCTCTCTTGTAACTTTCTTTTGTGTTCCTTTGACCAAATAAGAATATAAACCATTTCCAAAACTTTTCTCTATTCTAGCCCTAGTACTTCTCCTTGGTTCCTCCATAATAGGAGTAGGTCAGAGTATTTCTCAAGAAGTACTTGTAGGTGTTGTATGACTGGAGTTTTCTTCATCCCTAGAAAACTTGTCCTCAAATAATTCCACATCTCTGGATTCCATAACAACACCTGAATCAATATCTAATAACCGGTAAGCCTTGCTATTGTGAGCATATCCAATAAATATACTCTTATTAGCTCGTTCTCCCAATTTGGTTCGCATAGGATCGGCAGTTCGATAATAAGCAACACACCCCCACAGTTTCAAATAGTCTAGGTTAGGCTTTCTAACTTTCCACAACTCATAAAGGCTTTTAGGAATCACACGACTAGTGATCCTATTATGAACATAGCAAGCATTCAATAGTTCTCCCCCCCCCCCCACAGATTGTTTATGTTAGAGAAAAAACGTGACCCTCTTAAACTTGGGCATCTGCAATCACTTTCTGTCTATCGCAAGTATATTTCTGCTATCGCAATCAACTCTCTCCCTACCGCAATGAAGTGTCTACCGCAGTTTCAAGAAGTGAACCGCAATAAAGATTATGTTATGTCCTCTGACTTAGTGTGATCACCTTTCTTTATCCAATGGACCTTGCATGGCCATGTTAGTCAGTAGGTTATTATTTGTTTATTCAAGATGTAACTTTTAAGAGGCTCTATAAATAGAGTGCTCATCTTTTGTATCAAACACCTCTTACCACTTCTTCACTACGATCTTTTGATCTTTCTCTCAGAAATATAAAGATCACTTTCTCCTATCTCTATCTTATTGATAATCATCGAAGATCCTCTTCAACTTAAACTATTCTAACATACTAACTCGTGTTTGAATGAAAACCTTGTTACGAATCAGTTTGGTGTATACTTGATATAACTTGTCATTTACATTTCCTTTACTTTTCAGCACTTTTAATTCCGCAACTAACTATCTAACAAATCTGACTTCTTATTATTGTTGAGCTTTTACGATCCTTTGAGATTAACTTATTTTGCAACTATAATCTTGTACTAACGTTTGTTCAAGTGTTTTCCAAAGTTCTTCTCTCAACAGTTTGGTTGACCCAATTAGTTAAACAAACAAAATAATCAGAAAAATTCACTTCATTCACATTAGCAACCAATCCACTAATTACATCATTACCAACACTTGACACACTTGCAACACTAGAACCGCCACTCTCAACACTAGGCCTACTCGCACTACCCTCGTCACCAAGGAACAGATGATACATTCCTGAACAATTTTTCGCCCTCTAAACATACCTTCTGCCCTTAGTGATCACAACCCTGCCATTCTCAAGCTCCATTTTGAACACACCTTTGTCAAACTTATCCACAGAAACCAACCCCTTCAAGTTACTAGGAACATGAAGGACATCTCGAAGGGTTACACACTCACCCCGTGTGAACTTAAAACGAACATCACCTCTTCCCATAACTTTAGATCTGTGACCATCTACACAGACCGTTACCGTCCCTGGTGGTGTTGGACGGTAAGTATGGAAGCTCTCTCGTTGCCCACAAACATGCACAATGGCTCCAGTGCCCACGAACAATCCTCGAGCACAGATTACTCGGGTAAGGGAAGAGATCATGAAAATCTCTCCAAGGTTCAAACTTGCCACCATGTCAGTCACTTACTCGACCGCATGTGCTACCCGTCCTGATTTACGATCCTTGCATTCTCTCGCATAGTGCCCAATCTCTCCACAGATGTGGCAATGTTAGGGCATAAATTTTTGTTTTATAATTTGCTTTTCAAGGCTTTTATAGTTCTCGATTTTGGACCGAAATCTCCATGTTTTCGGTGGTGTTTGGACCAAAATCACCTTGTGATTTCGGTGGGCTTAAAAGGATTTCGGTTGGGCTTTGGGCTGGGCCTTTGTAATTAGGTCTAGGCATTTATATAGCATTGTTACATCCATGTAAAGGGTTGGACATTCCAAGTGGTTATTATTTGAGAACTAAGAGAGAAAGAGAGAACCGAGAGCAAATTCAGAATCTTATGTACTAGACTATTATCAATATAGTGTGCATTGAAGATTGATAACCGTGTTCTTAATTCATAATAACTGTTTTGCATTCATTCACTTGATTGCGATTCCGCACCAATTATAGTGATTTCGATTGATACCTTAAGAACGGGTTTTACAATTGGTATCAGAGCTTGGATCGGTATCAATTGATTTGGCAAAGTATTAAACATTTCTTGGAGTTTCTGGCGTTTTTGATTTATTTTTGACGAAAAGTATTGCTGTTTGTTCTTCGTGTTCTTCATTATTTTAGAGTTTTTGATCGAATTTGGTTTGAAAATTTTAAAATTCCGTGTTTTTGGGCAACTTCGGTCTCAAATTTGAGAGTTCTCGGCGGCAAACCTCGTCCTTGGTTAGGATTTTAGGAGCCTTTGGCGGCCAGCAAAGCGACTTCGGTTAGGGTTTGAGCGTTCTCGACCAGCTCCTCGATTGCACCTCCGGTCTCCATCCCTGCCTCGCAGTTCTCGGTGGCGGAACCTTGTTATCGGTTAGGTCAAACAAGTTATCGGTAGTACTTAGAGTCTTCGGTCAACATCTTCGTATTCGGTCAGCGTCTTCGGTCTGCATATTCGGTGCGCGTCTTCGGCCTCGCATTCTCAGTTAGATTCTCGTATTATAAAGATTTCGGCTAAGGTCTCGGTCTAGAAGCCTCGTTCTTGGTCAAGATTTGTATTTCGGACAAAAGGTTGACTTTCAAGGTTCTCGGTCAACAGAGAGTTGACCATTGGTATTTTTGGTCAGAGAAGCATTTATTTTTTATTTTCGATCAAAATCAATTCACACAATCAGATTCTTTTTGGTAGATAATGAGTTCTTACAACAGTACCAAGGAGGTTAGTGAGGCCTCATGCTCTCAGTCCTGTGAAGCTAAAATTAAACATTATCGCGATCAACATGACTTGTTAAATAGGGAAATTGAGGACCTTAAATATGAAAGATATACTCTCAGAAAGGCCCAAAAACCTTTAAAATAAAAATTAGAGGCCCAACCCAAAGATCTAAAAAGAATTAAGGAAGAATACAACACTAAATGTGAACACTATGATTATGCTCGAGAAACGATTGCCAGTCTAACTGCCGAGCTTGACACATTGAAAAATAAGTTTGAAAATGCAGATTTTAATTTTAAAAAATTTGATGTGTCAAGTAAGAAAGTTGAGACAATGATTGAAAATCAGCTTAGATGGCAAGACAAAAAGAATGTAGGTCTGGGGTATAGTAGTGTTCCTCCTCCATTCAATGATAACTACACTTTTACTCCTATGATTGAGGAAGAAAAGGCAAGGGAAGCACACCTACAGTATGGCAAACCAACTATAGTTGAGACAGTAATTAATGATGGTGTGAAGTATACTAATGTTTTTACCTCATGTGCAGATAAGGTCACAGTGCAAGATGGGCATGAGCAGAACAAAAATAATTCTAGATCTGCTGAAAATGATTCAAAAACTTGTGATGAGGTGAATGATACTAATGCTTCTGTTTCCTGTGCAGAGAAAGTAACAGTGCAAGATGGGATTGAGTAGAACAAAATTAATTCTTGTTCTGCTGAAAATGCTTCAAAAGCCTGTGATAGCGCTGCTAATAATCTTAAGCCTCATAAAGTTGTGAAACAGTCTAATCAATGTGCATGTGCTTGTGCTTGTTCTTGCTAACACTCACACTCTTATTTATATGAAAAGACAGACTTGTTTTAACTGTCGGATTCCCGACCACATTGCTAGAAACTATGAACAAGGTTGGCAGAACGTGCCAAGGGGGAGATCTTCCAAAAAAAATCCTTCAAGGTCACGTTCACGCAATGGTGATTGGAATGCTAAAAGGGCCAAGAATCAGATTCCCATGGACAAGAAGGGCATGTCGGACAATAAGCCTAATTCAAGAGATGGTTCAGCCAAACCGAAATCGGTGAGGTCGAATTCATCGCAAGGGTTATCCTCTAGCTCATACTAACAGTACAAGCCCAAATTGAAAGGCTGTCCCACCCCAGAGGCTAGTGAGAAAGGTCCCTTTCGGTTCAACAAGAAAGTACCCAAACCTAATTACCAATGGGTTCCCAAAGGTCACATTTCAAAATCGTCCAAAAATCCTATAACTTCTTTATATTATTTTTCTGATAAACAAGATATGTCATGGGAAAGAGTATCTTATGTAGATAGTAATGGTAAATCCAGCTTCAAAATGGACTAGGTTCCAAAAACCAACTAATCCCGCACTCTGTGTCAGAGCAGCTATGGAGGAATATCATCAGACTTCGGTATGTTAATAGTGGCTGTTCGAGGCACATGATTGGAGACATCTCTCAACTGCACGACATTCAGAACTTTAATTGAGGGTATGTGTCCTTTGCGGGAAGGATGAAAGAAAATATCACAAATGGGGACCATATTTAACGGCGTGATGAATTTTGAATGTGTTAACTTCGTTCCGAAATTGAAACACAGTTGAGGTTGTATATGCTGCTGTCTCTGTGTGCTGTTCTCGGGTCATCTGGATGCAACTTCAATTGCTGAATTACGATTTGAATTTTCTTGATACTCCTAAGTTTTTATAAAATGATTCGTTTCAAAGACTAATTTTTATTTATTTTGTTTGTTTAAATTTGCGCATTTATTTTATTTCTTTTCTTCCCTGTGCACAAATTTAGGGGAAGAAATCAAAATAAAAAAAAACAAAATACAAAAAAAAATTATTATAAAATCAAAAAATTCCAAAAATATGTCTTCTTTCGTAAATTTTCTTAGGAAGTGATATGAAGTTTAGTGTTAAAGGGCAATATGAAATGCGTGTAATGCATTGAAGCTGAATTGTTTAGACTCTGTGTTCAATGTCCTGGTAGGCATGAAGGATTCAAAATGAAAGGACTTGACAGTGTTAACTCATTTGGACTTAGATAGTTTCATTTGGACTGACCATATGACGCTCGGATAGATTGAGCAGTGAGATAAACAAGGGAGCCTGCGAGATACATTAAAGTTACTTATCATCTAGAACTGTGGCTCAACACTTCTTCGACGTACGGATTTATGTCCTTAATTCTGGTGCTGATAGGGTGACTGGGGGGTTCTGATATAGTAGGTCTGTGTGAAATTGTTTTTTTCCTTATCCTCTATGTCAGTCATATGTTGCTCCCTCTGCGTGATTGGAAGAGATCCGACCTGGGACGAAACATATGCATCTCTATTTCTATGCATCTCTATCTATGCATCTCTCCATCTATCTATGTCAGTCATATGCTATCCCCTATGCGTGATTGGAAAAGATATGACCTGGGACACATCATATGCACCTTTTTATTTCTCTATCCCTCTATCTATGTTAGTCATGTGTTGTCCCTCTACGTGATTGGAAGAGATCCGACATGGGATACAACATATGCATCTCTATATCTATCATCACTCTCAAACAATTGAACACTCACCTAAAGTAAAGAGCTATTTGTAATTCCTTGATTGCTAGGGTATGTCGTGAAGTGGGAAACACGTTCTAGTGCGCTTAAAATTTAATTGGTTCATGACTAAAGATTGACTGTAGATCTCGCTGCTGAATTTAAGTAGACAACAATATTCTTGGTCGTCATCAGCAAAATGGTCTATTTAGGAATATAACCGCAATGGCTTGTCACTTATAATCCGTCCAACTTGCAAATATCCTTTGTGTTTAAGTGGACCACAATATTGGTGATTAACCAGAGTTATCCATGCAGGTGTGTGCTGATAAACGATATTAAATTAGTTGACAACTTTTGATCCCAAAAGTTTTAAATTCAGTTATTAAAATGTGTTTATTTTATTTTATTTTATTTTTGTTTTTGTTAAATCTGTTCATATTTTTCTTCTATGCACAAGTTTAGGGGGAGAAATAAAATCAAACAAAAATCATAAAATCCAAAAATCCAAAAATATGTCTATTTTATTTCTGTTTTTATTTCCAGTTTAGAAAAATCAAAAATCCAAAAATATTTTTACTTGTTTTTGAGCGTATTTTAATTTTATTTTTATTCTTAGTTGTTCTATTGTGTGCTAATTTTATTTTTATTTTTATTTTTATCTCAAAATTTCATTTGTCTTTAAACACAAATTCAAAAGTAAAAGATACTCAAGGAGACTGTATCGGAATTTTCTGAGCAAGGAGAAGAAATTTGGAAATGAATTGACGAAATTTCACTTCACACTACTTTCACAAGGAATTGAAGGCATGAAACTGTAAAAGTTGTCAGTTAGGCAGTTTCTTTCTAAGAACTATCGTATTTAAGTAATTGAAAGTCTGAAACTATACAGATTGTCAAAATTGGTCTTGTCAGTTATCTTTACTTAAGAACTGTTATGGCACCAGGGCGATTCACCCAACCGGGAAATAGATATCGATGAACATCCCACCCAGGGTCTTGACAATCTCTTTGTCATGCAAAACTGCAGAGACTCAAATGTATTCTAGGATACATTCTTCGCATGTAAGGAATTAATGGTATTGGCACTAGGGCGATGCACCTCGCAAGGCACGATTATCGCTAAACGTCCCGCCAAAGGGCCTTGACCTCGTGTCATGCTAAACTATGAAAATATGTCTTTGGATATTTTTGTCACAAGATGGTTTTGTGAGTTATTCCTAATTAACTCTCACTGGCACTAGAATGGTACACTGAGCTGAGATTCAGAAACCATTGAACGTCTCGCTAAGGGCCAAGTTAAATTGTTAACTTGAAAAACTATATTGAGATCTTTGATCTAGGATATGTAGGGGCTAACATTAAAAATAGCCATGAGTAGTTCTTCGATACTCAACAAATCGCAGTGAGTTCCTCCGCATTCACACATATACTGCGAGTAGTCTCCATCTACGCCAAGGTCGGGTCCTTGAACAACTGTGGTGAGAAGGGTCTTTATCACTCTGTGATCCACAGGGACTTTTTAGTCATGGTTACTTTTCAAGACGCAGCTGTGATCAATAAAGAACATTCATTCGAAGGAACTAGAAGTGAAGATTATTTTTCAACACTCAATCTTTCAACCCCAAAAGCAAGGTGAAGTTGTATTTGAAGTGATGTTTCGAATTGCATTGAAGCCTCTTCAATCAATTTGCTGCTATTTATGAACCTGCTGAAGTTATCCAAAAGAATCGGTCTCTCTGTAATTATATCTGAAGTATTTCAAAGCTGAAAGTGCTAATTTTCAAGAACCTTTACAAGAAGCCTCTATGCCCAATGTGCATTCAAAGTCAAATTTGAGGGAATTCCAACTACTAAAGATGAAGTTATTCATGTAGAAGATTGATAGGTGCATTTTATGCACCTATTTTGCAGGTTTATTTCCATCCTTTCATAGCATTCTACTTCATAATTCTTGCATTTAGTTAATTTTTTGGGCAACTGCATCTTTCATTAAGAATGTATGGTACTTCACTACTTTTGATTCATTTTGCAGACAATATGGAGCGTGGAGCTTGGAGCTTGGAAGCATGGAACTTGGAGCATGAAGAGAAGATGAACCGGTCATTCCATGGAGGAAAGCATGAAGACATAACCGAGTCATTGTTGCACTATCATCATAGCAAAGGACTACGTTTGAAACACGGTTCATATCACACTGACACGGGTCGTGTTTGTCCTTTCTCATCTTATATTTGATCAATATGACTCGTGGTGAAGCTAGACTGAAGATGGAGCCAACAGTAAAGACTTTTTGGAATTTTAGCAAAACGAATGGGCCATGCCAAAAACACATGGTCAAGACAAATGGCCATGCCAAAAACACATGGGCAAAAGGCATGTGTTAGAACAATGTTCTTTTAGGATCGTATGATTCTATGCAAGTTAATGAAAAAGGACGTAATAAAGAACACAAGAATGGCACTGAATATGTCGTATGATTAATACTTCAACACCTCAGAAGAGCTCGATAAAGAACTTCAACTGTAGAGGTGTTTTAGGGTTACAATATTAAACGTAATGATCAACTATTTAATACGCATACATGCATGCATATTTATAACCCTATTATCTAATCTAGATAAACACAAATAGAAAACCTAGATAATCACGGATGGACAGGCCCAATCCGGATACAAAACGTAAGGTCCAAGACGCAACACAAATGGACTCAACAATCTCCCCCTTTGCGTATTTGGAGCCGAAACCTCAATCCTGTTTAACAACAGAAGCCTTCTTCACAGTTTTAAACACCTTCGGTATAACGGCCAAAAGATGGTAGCGAAACGTAATGTACCGCCGAAGCATGTCTGTAAAATTTTTCTTATCAGCCTCTGAATTCTGCTTGCACCGATGTATGATGTTGATGATGTGCTCCAAGCAGTCTGTTGAAAAGAGGTGCTTATCAACCAGAGCAAACAGAAACCTGTGAGCTTCGCCTTTCGTGAACATAACAGTAAGATTCGTTGAATCTATCTGTCCCATTTTCATCTTGTTCACATCCCCTGGTTTTGGTGTAGTCTTCACAGTCGGCTTTTTGTTCATCACCTTTGCTATCTCCTGATCCATAGTAGCAACTTCGTGGATGTAGGAGGCCAACATTCTCTTCAGATGTTCTAAAATAGGCTCATATTCCTTAGGATTAGTGAGCAGAATGTTGAACAGCAAAATCCAGTCATGGGGATTGAGATTAGGAAGATCTGCTAGAGAGATAGTTGACACCGTGTTTGCTGAACCACGTGTGATCTTGAAGTTATCGTTAACAAATCTCCCAGAAGGCGAGGGTTTGAGTACCTTGACTGTAATGATCTTCTGAGCACTCCAAGTCAAGTACTGTGGTTGCCCATACTTCAAATAGAAGTCTATCAACTCTCTGTCAACCTTCGGATGAGGAGAAGGAACCTCATCAACTGAATCAAAACAGTGGGATGTGAATGCCTTCTTTGTAATTGGCATTTCAAATTGCGAGTCATTGGAATTATCACAGTCAAAAGAAGCAATGGGTTCCAACCAATAAACAGAAGGAAACTCAATCGCTTGATTGATAAGTGTCTCTTTCGTCCACAAGGGAAACAAAGCCTTCTTGCAGTTCAAGGCATCTTCTTCTTCTTTGTTTCTCCTTTCCCTCTCCTCTGCTTCCTTAGCAATTTTCAGATTTTCATCTAGCTCTCTGTCTCTTTTCTTTTGTTTGAGAGCTTCAGCAATGGTTTCCTCAACATCACTTTCACTTTCATCAATGGTCTCCTTTGGCTTTGCTTGTGAACCAGAACCTGAAGCTACATTATCCTTCAGTTCGGTAGTGACTCTCGGTTGAGCACCTTCTGTCTTCACAAATACTCTCGGTTGAACAACACGAGCACTCTCTCCCCCTTGTTTTGGAGGTACGAACCCCTCCGGAACACCCTTCATTTCATGCAGCATTGCAAGGGCAGGAAGGAGTTTGGATGTGAGATGATTGCGAATTGTAAGAGTTAAAATAGGATCATGAGCACCAAGCAAATTGGTCAACAAGTCCTTCACCTCACCTGCACAGCTCTTATACACAGCCCTTTGGGTCTTCAACAAAGAAATTTCTTTCTCAGCATGGGCTAGCTGCACCTTCTGGACTTCAATAGTGGCTTTGTGTTTGGCCAGATCCTCCTTCAAGGCACTTTCGGTTGCCAGGTTAGCATGAAGAGAGTCAAAACGAGAATCCACTGATCTTAAAAAAGAAGTGGTCTCGGTTTGGAGCGATGAGCGTACAGCTTCGAACTTAGTGCTTTCTTCTTTAAGGGACTTAGAAAAGGAGTCCATAGAGGATTGTACTTTGGCGGCATTGTTGTCAGCATGAGCTTTCAAAGAGTCAAGGAAGATCTGAGTTGTGTGGACAACCTCAGTAACCTCTGTTGTAGCCTTTTTACAAGAATATGTAGACGCATCAACTGCCTGAGTAGATTTCTCAATGGCCTTTGTATATTGATCGATGGCAGTCTCGAGAAAGGCTTTAAGAACAACACCACTGTAAGCTTTACTATCATCAAGTAAGCGATCGAGCTTCTCATGAATTCCTTGTAAATTTTGACTTGTGACTGGAGCATCATTATCATCATCTGTCGGAAGCCGGTATGGACTGAAATAAGTAGAGTCATATTCATCATTTTCTCCACCAAGGGTAGCACCAGAATCAGTGGAGTTGGTAGGGGAAAGAGGTTTAGTGATAACAGGAGTTTCTGTTACAGTAGTTTCCCCCGTATTAGATACGTTGACATTCACTGTGGGGTTAGGAATAGTAGTGGTTGTTGATTCTGTAAGGATTGGAGATGATAAAGGAATTGTGGAAATAGGAATGGAAGTAATGGGTGGTGGTGGTGGTAAAGAAGTAGTGACTTGAGATGTAACAGGTGGAGTAACAACAGGAACAGAAACCGGAACAGTCTGTTTCGGTGATTGAGGTGGAGTTGGAACCTTGTTATGAGGAGATTCTGGTGGAGTAGGAGAATAGGGAGGAGTGTTTCCTCTCGGTGAAGTATGACGAATCTTGTCTTCCTCATTTTTCTCTTTTTCTGCATTTTCCTCATCATCATCTGAGTTTGGAGGAGTAGGACTTTTGGATCGTCTGGCCATCTTTTTGATCTTCTTAGGTTTAGAAGAATCCCCAGCACCAGACTTTCGCTTGGTGGACTTTGAAACTTTAGACTTTCCCTCCTCAGTTGGCTCTTTCTTGGAGATCCTCTTCCCTTGGTTGTTAGGCTTATCCAACGCATCCAAAGCTGCCTGCTGTTCAGGTGACAGAACCCTCGGTCCAGTGGGAGGAAGTTTCCGATAGTCAGCCATAACATTGCTCTTTTCTGCAATCCCTCGATACATTGATTCAGGAATCGATCCATTGTGAGGGAACTTGGTTGGATCGGAGATGATTATCTTCTTGGTGTGAAAAGTAGCGATAGAGGCAAGCAGAGCATCTTTCATAACCGGAATGTCCAATAAATTAATCGCTCTTCTTGTAATGATGGTCCAAAATCTTCCACATGATATTTCAGAATGCCTCGTAGAAGTATTGAGGCTCTGTACCACCTGAGACCAGACAATAGACGCATAATCCAAATTAATGCCGTTGTAAAGACCATAAAGTAGGGTCAGAAAACCCTTGCTTGTGCCATCTGAACCACCACTTCGTTCTGCCAAACCCTTAATAAGTAAAGTTAGCAAACCATTCCATTGAGACGGCAAACAGGACTTCTTTACTTTGGTAATCATGGTGAGTACATCAGTATACCCCATCTCATAGAGCATCGAAAATAACTGTGTCGTCGTGATAAAATCCGGCGATATGACAGAGGAATCGACGACAAGATGCAGTTTCGAACAAAATTTCACCTTCGAAATAGAAGCCTTCTTATCGTGTATCTAAAAGTAGATGCGTTCTTTGTTCTTGTCATACATGGCAGTCGAATAGACCTGCAATAAGAGGGACATCGAGACTGCTTCAACCTGCGTTAGGGCTAAAACGAGCGGTGAGTACTTCAAGCATTCTACAACGTGCATCATATATGCATCATACAAAAACGGGTTAAGTTCGATGATCATATTTTGATTGGGTTTGATTGAAAGCAATGTAGATGACGCAGTCTGATCGTGAACGGAAGAAGAAGCCGCCATTGTTGATCGAAGAAGGAAGAAGATGAACAGTATGCGCTGCGTTGGTATTTCAGAGAAAAAATGTTGCCAGTAAAAGACAAATAAAATTGGAAACCCTTTATATACCATTGCCAGGAGAGAGAAAAATCATGATGATAATGACGTGATCACTGAAACGTCGCCTGAAAAAGTGCGATGTGACAGTGTGGTTACTCCGAGGTATACGTCAGCACGCATGGGTATAGAAACCGTTCAAATTCACGCGCCTAAATCTTATCCTTAGTCGTCGTTTGAAATTCTGAAGAACACCTCTTTACTCCAATAGACAAGCAAAGATTGAACCAATTTGAAACCAGAATGTGGGAAAATAAAATTTTCGTGCAATAGAGTGACAAAGATAAAGAAATAAAACAAACGTGTATGGGATGTGAGTGATGTCTCATTATAAGACAGAAAGCAGAGGATTCCGGGTTAGAATCGCTTCCTTCACAGTCAAGAGAGACTTGAAGTGCTTGTGTGGTTTCCCGAAAAACACGATCAACTGTTTATTAATAAACATTGAAAGGCTTTTTTTAATTATAGGCTGAGGGTAGCTTATCTTCAACTGAATATCGAGTCTCAACATAAGACCGAACATTGGAAGAAGTACCTGTGGGACCGATGTGGTCTGTTGAACAGGTAGGTTGGATATATTATATAATGACTAAAGAGGAAGCAGAAATCTCAAAAAAAAAATTAAAATGGATCTTTGTGGGAAGAAACGCCTTGGTGTTAAACAATTTCATAAAAGACCACTCAAAAGAAAAAGAGATTTCATAAGGTAACCAGTAAGTTCTTGAATTTAATAATTCACCATCAATTCATTATTGGTGTTGGATTTCAGGTTTCACTTGCACGTGGTATACGTATCTAAGATCACAAACACAGATGTTGTGTAACCATAAACCTCAGTGGTAAGGACCGAGAGTCTCAAGGGTTACAATGGTGAACCGAAAGTAGATGTAGAATATAAGAGAGGTGGCTAAACAACCGAAAGTACCTTCTGCTAGATAGACGTGACAAAGCAGAAAAACTCTTAACTCATATGAGAAGAGTAAGGTAGCTCTAGACTGAGTTGTAGTTAATGGCCTAATTGGGAAGAAACGATAGGTATAGATCGAATCATTAAGGCCTGCTCAAAGTCGTAGAGGCTTTGGTCAACATGCAGCAGCAGGCTTCTAGGGACCCTTAACTAGTTCTTATGGAAATAATTATACCTGCATGAGTTTCACATTCTGTTGGACTGGTACTTCTTGTTACCTAAAAAATAAAGAAACGCACCACACAAACAAAACAAACAAACAAACGAAACAAACAAATATTTTTGAATTTTTGAAATTTTCTGAAAAAGAATAAAAACAGAAAGATAAAATATTTTTGGATTTTTGAAATTTTCTGAAAAAGTATAAAAACAGAAAGATAAAATATTTTTGGATTTTTGAAATTTTCTGAAAAAGTATAAAAACAGAAAGATTAAATACGAGTGAAAAGAGTGTACAAGATATACAACCGAAACCTTATCTTAAATGAGTGAAGCGAAATAGACCGAGCGATCGGTTCATTTCGGTTCCTTAAAATTCTAGAGCCGAAATAGACCGAGCGTTCGGTTCATTTCGGTTCCCGAAAATTACAGAGCCGAAATAGACCGAGCGGTCGGTTCATTTCGGTTCCCTAAAATTCCAGAGCCGAAATAGACCGAGCGGTCGGTTCATTTCGGTTCCCGAAAATTATGGAGCCGAAATAGACCGAGAGTTCGCTCCATTTCGCTTGTCTAATTTTTAGTGAGAGATTTGAGAATTCGGTACCGACTCTCCTTCCATCATGCCTAAGCCTTGTAAAATTTTGTTAAAGGTAGCTTCAGGTAAGGCTTAATAAAGATGTCAGCCAGTTGATCAGTAGATCGAAAAAAGTGTACTTCCACGTTCCCATCTTCTACATAATCCTTGATGAAATGATATCTAAGTGCAATGTGCTTGGTTTTTAAGTGTTGCACTGGATTGTGACAAATCCTAATTGCACTTTCTGAGTCACAATAAAGAGGGATCTTCTTCATACTTAGCCCATAGTCTCTCAGTTGACTTTGAATCCATACCACTTGAGAAGTGCAAGATGTTGCAGCTATATACTCAGCTTCGGCTGTGGATAGTGAAACACAGGTTTGTTTCTTGGACTGCCAGCTAACAAGTTTCTCGTCAAGAAACTGACATCCACCTGTAGTGCTCTTTCTGTCCAGTCCACATCCTCCTAGATCAGCATCAGAATAGGCTTGAATAAAGAATCCATATCTTGCAGGATACTAGAGACCGAGAGATGAGGTTCGCTTCAGATAACGAAAAATATTCTTTACTGCCACCATGTGAGGTTCTCTTGGATTGGCTTGAAACCTGGCACAATAACAAACAGAAAACATAATGTCCGGTCTACTAGCTGTTAGATACATAAGGGACCCTATCATTTGACGATATAGAGTTATGTCCACAACAGGTTTTTCCAGAGATGGAGTTAACTTAGTGCCAAATGCCATAGGAACCTTCACTTTTGAATCACCCTGCATTCCGAATTTCGTCAGTAAGTTCTTTGTATAGGCCTCCTGGTTAATAAATATACCTTCTGGTCCCTGTCTAATATTTAAACCAAGGAAAAAATTAATTGGACCCATTACGCTCATTTCAAATTTAGTCTCCATTAACTTCCTGAATTCAGCTGTTAGGCTAGGATTCGTGGAGCCGAAGATGATATCATCAACATAAATCTGAACAATCATTAGATGTTCGCCTGCCTTCTTACGAAAGAAGGTTGGGTCAACCGAACCTTGCTTAAATTTCGACATTTTCAAAAAGCGAGTTAGAGTTTCATACCAGGCCCTCGGTGCTTGTTTTAAACCATAGACAGCTTTATCTAGCACATAGCAATGATCAGGGTATTTTTCGTTCACAAAACCTGGTGGTTGCTCAACATAAACTGTTTCTTCTAATTCTCCATTCAAGAAAGCGCATTTGACATCCATTTGGAAAACTTCGAAGTTTTTATGAGCAGCATATGCCAAAAAGATTCTGACTGATTCTAACCTTGCTACTGGAGCGAAGGTTTCCTCATAATCTATTCCTTCCTCTTGGTAGTATCCTTTTACCACCAACCGAGCCTTGTTGCGAATGACATTTCCCTCTTTATCTAACTTATTCCTGAATACCCATTTCAAGCCGACAACAGAAGCATCTTTCGGTGTAGGAATCAACCTCCAAACTCGGTTGCATTCAAACTCATGGAGCTCATCCTGCATTGCTTGAACCCAATCAGAATGATCAAGTGCAGCATTTATAGTTTTCGGCTCAATTTTGGAAATAAACGAATTAAACATACAAAATTCAACTTTAGAGAATAATGCAGTTTGTTTCGCTTTCAGTTGAGAATGAGTAAGAACTTTTTCAGAAGATTCACCAATGATCTGTGCCTTGGGATGGTCCTTTGTCCATTTTACTAACGGAGGATAGTTTGGATCATATTCTGGATTCAATTCAGCTTCCACCTCTTCTTCAAATTCTGATTGATCATCCTCGCCTCCGTTAGTTGCATTCTCTTTCTCTTTCTCCCCCTCGACTGGCGAAGTGTAATCCCTGTCAGCATCAGATTTCGCATTTCTTGTGGAAGTTGGTTTCTCCCCCTCGATTGAACTACTACTTGTTGGTTTTGGATCAGTACTTTCCCTTTCATTTAGACCTTTGTGTGTTGGGGAGGGAATGGGATTCTCCCCCTCAACAAAGACTTTGGTTGTCTTTGGTGTTGTTGAGCTCTCCCCCTTGAACGTTGAGTCTTTGTCTGGAGAGCCACTTGATGATGTAGCACCTTTAGCTTTAGGAGGTTCACTTTCCATCTCTTTAGCAGCTTCGTCTATGACCTTTTTGAGATTATCGATTTTGTTATCTGCTGCTTTCGCCTCTGAGTGAATCGCTTTCTCTGGTTCATCAAACAACCGAATGTACTCTTCAAACAAGTTGGTGATAGGAACCGAGACTTGTCCAGATTCTGGGAATATGTCACCTAAGTCACCTTCAGGTCTTTGAACTTTCTTCATATAATTGTCATCAAAGGTGACATAATAGGTTTCTTCAATCCGTTTTGAGCGTTTATTCAACACTCTGTATGCTTTTGATGATAGCGAATAACCTAGAAAGATTCCCTCATCGACTTTAACGTCGAACTTGTTTCGGTTCTCCTTAGAATTGAAAATAAAGCATCTTGAACCGAAAATGTGGAAAAATTTGACATTAGGCTTCCTATTATTTAAGATCTCATACGGAGTAATTGAGAATCTCTTGTTGAGCAAGGACCGATTCTGAGTGTAGCAAGTAGTTGCAATTGCATCAGCCCAGAAGTATAAGGGAAGTGAGGCGAAACTAAGCATGGTTCTGGATGCCTCACATAGAGAACGGTTTCGTCTTTCAACAATCCCATTCTGTTGTGGTGTATATGGTGCCGAAAAGTTGTGAGTTATTCCCTTATCAGCCAGAAAGTCCTCAAAATCCTTGTTCTTGAGTTCCATACCATTGTCACTTCTGATGTTTCTCACCGTCTTCCTCAGCTGTACTTCCACTTGCTTGATGAATGTCTTCAACTTGGGAGTTGCATCTGATTTCTGCTTAAGAAAGAAAACCCAAGTGAAGCGTGAAAAATCATCTACAATAACAAGAATGTACTTATTACCACCAATGCTCTCAACTGCCGAAGGTCCACACAAGTTCAAGAGCTTCAACTATCTTGGTATTTATGCGTGTAGGGTGGCTCTTTCTGCTCTGTTTGCCCATTTCACATGCAGCACAGAGATGCTCTTTATCGAACTTGAGAAGAGGGAGTCCTCGAACGTGATCACCAAGCACCAATTTGTTGATGTCTTTGAAGTTTAGGTGCGATAGACGTCGATGCCATAACCAGCTTTCATCGGTATTCGCCTTTGACAGCAGACAAATAGCTGGTGTACCTCGAATTGGGTTGAGATTCAGAGGGTACATTTCTCCCTTACGTGCAGATTTCAGCAGAACCTTCTTGGATTGTTTTTCAATTATCTCAGACCCCTCATCATCAAATGATACCTTCAAACCTGTGCCCACAACCAATTGTGACACACTGATGAGGTTATGTTGTAATCCTTCCACATACGCTACTTTTCTGATTGAGAAGTTTCCATTGGTTATCATGCCATATCCTTTGATTGTTCCATAGGAATTGTTTCCATACTTCACACACCCACCATCTTTTAGGTACCTAAACTCCCTCGGTCTTCCTTCCTTCCTGTCATGTGACGCGAGCAGCCACTTTCTATATACCATTCGTCGTCAAACTGCTCGTCACTTATTACCTGCGAATTCAGGCAGATTTAGGAACCCAAAGTTTCTTGGGTCCTGGTGAGTCTTTCACAAAAAAAGGAATTACAGAAGAAATATCAACTAAATAAGTTCGTTTAATGAGAGTGGTTTGATCTTTTCTTTTAATGGTATACACCTTGATTTTAGTTTTATCTTGTCTAAATTTTGGTGTATTAGTTGGTGTGTTGTTAGATGGTTTAGGATTTGTCTTTTGACTCTTAGGGTTAGCTGATGGTTTCTTATTGTGGAAATCAGAGTCCTGTGCTAGCTTTCCTTTTCCTTTGATATCCTTCATGGAATTTGATTTGTATTGGGGCTTGGAAGGACCGAAACTTGACTTTGGACTGTAACCAGACTGGGGACCGAAACTAGACTTTGAACTGTAACCATACTGGGGACCGAAACTGGACTTTCGGTACTGAGTGATGGTATTTGAACCGACACTAGACGTTCGGTTCTGGGACTTGGAATAGTAGGAATTTGGACTGAAATTTTCCTTTAGTTTTTCCTTTCCTTTGTCCATTGATTCCCTTTTTGGAGGCTCATAGTTGGAGTTTTGAGAATTCCAGTGCCTTTTTCGCTCATTCAGATTCTTGGCATATCTTTGATTTCTCAAGCGTTTCTGTTCAGCTAGCTCCTTCTGTGATTTGTGGATATTGAAGTTGGCCTTTGGCTTCTCCTTTTGAATTTCGGTTGTCTTGTTTGACATTTTTGATTCTTCATCTTTCTTGGTTAGAGCTTTCGGTTCTTCACCATTCTTGGTTAGAACTTTCGGTTCTTCACCTTTCTTGGTTAGAACTTTCGGTTCTTCACCATTATTGGTTAGAACTTTCGGTTCTACCATTGGTTCCTCTGGGATTTCTTTGGTTCCACTTGTGCTTTGTTTGTCGAAACTCGAGGGTTTGTTGATGGGTTCAACAACGTATCTTCCTCTAACTCTCCATGAAGTCTGCTCTGATAGGCCTACGGTTTCGTCTGCGTTGTCAATTGGGGCAGACCAGAAGTACTCGTCGCATCCTTCAGCATTATCTTTGTCGACCAAGATTTTTAATTCCTCTGTTTGTCTTTGAGTAACCCCTGTAACTGCATAGACCTGATTTGGCACGGTTTGAACCTTTTGATAAACCATAGCCTTTTCTTTGAGTTTCTGTTTCTGGTAGTTAGACAAGCAAGCGAATTCAACTGAATTTTCAGAAATTAGGGGTTTCTCATGCTCGGTTTTATTCTTCAAAAACTCAGAGCAATCAACAACGTCTTCTACTGAGATTTCACTCATCTCACTCTCCTCATCAAATTCAGACGTGTTTTCTAAGTCTATTTTATTTTCGGAAGTTAGTTTGGCATTGGACAAGTCAAATGATTGAATAGTGTCTGTCTTAATTTTAAACCTATCATTTTTATCTAAAACATCTTTTAGCATATTTTTGTGTTCTTTAGAATCAATGAAAGTTTCTATTTTGTCCAGACCAAGCCTATAAGACATGGACGTCTCTTCGGAGGACACTTCTGATTCACATTCTGCTATGACTTCATCCTCCTTAAATTCAAGAAAAGGCAGAATCATCTTATGAATTTTCTTTCCTATTTCACAACTTAAATGTAATTGAGCAATATTCATATATAAACGCTTAGCAATTAAACAAAATACATTCCTTTGTTTTAAAAAATTTAAATTGTCTCTTTGTAAATAAATGCTTTCGTCCCTAGCTTTAACTAACTCCGCTTCCTTCAGCTCAATCCACATTCTTCTTTCCTCACTTTTTGAAGACACCCTGCTGAGTTGGTCAGTTAGGTTAGAATTCGCTAAGCGAGTTTGCAGGAGGCTACTACTTAGGTTAGAAAATTTAAAGTTTAATTCAGTTAATTCTTCTTTATAATCTATTTTTGGAATTTTAAGAGATTCAAGAATAGATTGTACCTTTTTGATCAGCCGATCGCAGTCGTTGATCTTCTCACTCACTGGCTTTGCTACAAAACACTTGTTTTCGGTCAGGTTCGGTTCCTTATCTACACTTTTGGTTGATGGCCCAGCAGTGACAATTAAACACCTTCCAGCCGAACCTTCTTCCTTTGCCATAAAAGCCTTTCCATGAGTGGGCCTTCTAACCTCTTCATCTTCAGAGTCGGTTGACCACACTTCTATGCCACCGAACTCATCTTCCCCAGCATTTTCCTGTACAATCAAGGCATTCATTGAGCTGTTAGTCGCCTTCTTCTTCTTGATTTCTTCTAACTTGCGCATATAGTACGCCTCATCATCTTCACCCTCTCTCTTCTCAGCCATTTTCCTTAACATGCAATCTTTGGCAAAATGGTTCTTGTCGTGACAGTAATTGCAGTTGTATCCAGAGTCTCCTGCAAGCTTGCTCTCCTTCTTTTCATCATCCTTTTGAGAGGAGTTCTTCACTTCATCTTTCACCTTTTCAGAGCTGTAACTTTCCTGCCAGTTTCGGTTCTTGTTGACAGGGAATTTTCTTCTTGCAAACTTTTTCGGATTGGATATCATCAAAGCATATTCCTCGCTAGTCAGATCACACTCAGACATATCAGTATCTTCTTCATCTTCTGGGATACTTTTTCCTTTTGAGACAAGAGCCAGAGATCCCATACCAGAAACTACTTTCGCTTCTTTGGTTACCATGCTTTCATGGGACTTGAGTATTCCCACCAGTTTCGCTAGAGAGTAGGATTTGAACTGTTCATGTGCTTTCACAGTTGATACTACGGCCATCCATTCTGGTCTTAGCCCGTTCATGAAAGTCACTTTCTGCTCGATCAACTTCCTCTCTATTCCATGCTTGATCATCTTACTCAGGAGATGATTGAATCGATCGAAAGTTTGTATTAGCTTCTCCTCTGGTTTCTGTTCGAAAACTCCAAATTCAGACAACAGCAAGGTTTGTATGGAGTGTTCCAAATCTTCATCGGTAGAATAGAGTTCTTTCAACCTATCCCAGATTTCTTTGGCCTTTGTGCATGAACCAACCAACCGAAAGGTGTCAGATTGCAAGGTGAATCTGATCATCCTCATAGCCTTCACATTACATAGCAGCTTATCTTTCTCATCTTGCGGCATCTTCTCTACGTCCGTCACCAGCTTGTTATAGTCCTTTTGGGACTTAACAGTTGTGTTTGTTCTCGAATGCACAAACGGTCCAAGGGTGATAGCTTCCCAGATGAGATAGCCATTATCTTCAGAACCAACCACGTAGTCTTCAAAGTAATGCTCCCATACTTCGTAGTCTTGAGTGTGGAGAATAGGTATCCTGGTTGTTGATCCGATGCTGTTTGATATGTTGATGGGGTTTGTTTGCGAATCTTCGTGAGACATGGTGAGCTACTAGAATCAAACCTGTAAACTTAAGATTAGGGTTTTATCAGAAACAGAGTTACCGTCGATATGAAGAAGACGACTTCTACTTATACGATAAAAGCGGAAACCCTAAAGTATTCGGAATACAGAAGGAATGTGTATTGATCACACAATCTCCCGCTCTGATACCAATTGTTAGAACAATGTTCTTTTAGGATCGTATGATTCTATGCAAGTTAATGAAAAAGGACGTAATAAAGAACACAAGAATGGCACTGAATATGTCGTATGATTAATACTTCAACACCTCAGAAGAGCTCGATAAAGAAATTCAACTGTAGAGGTGTTTTAGGGTTACAATATTAAACGTAATGATCAACTATTTAATACGCATACATGCATGCATATTTATAACCCTATTATCTAATCTAGATAAACACAAATAGAAAACCTAGATAATCACGGATGGACAGGCCCAATCCAGATACAAAACGTAAGGTCCAAGACGCAACACAATATATGCCGAAGTTAGGAATGGAAGAATTGAAGATTGAAGTTCATTTCGACATGTGTCACCCTTGACGCTCGGATCGCGTAGTTGCTCGGTTTTGGAAGAATTGAAGTGGGTCATCCATTCCTAACTTTCAGGGGGAGAATGTTGGGGTACAAAGTTATCCATGTATGACTTTGTAATGTGTTGCCTTTTGTAAAACCCACTTGCATGTGGTGTATTAGCCTTATGACCCATGAGATAGACAGTGAGAGAGAGATATGTAAACACCTCTATATAAGGTGGGTTTAGTCCACTTGTAGAGGTGTGCTTGAGAGGTCTAAAAGTTGAGTGTGTAAGTGTGTGTTATTTGTGTAGATTTAGATCTAGATCCCTTTTTGTAACACCATACATATTAGAATACATCTCTTAAACACCGAAATCACCGTGTTTATTGTGTGTTCTTTAAATCCGTATGCCAAACCATGCTCTTAAGTCACTACACATTTTCTGCATGTTTCAAAGTTGATTGTTATTTTCATTATTTGACTTTTGCAAACAAATCCCCCTTTGTGACCAAGTACCTTGCGCAAAGAGGTATAGACTTTTATCCAGTGTCTCTGTGGTTCGACCCTTGTGACAACCGTCAAATTCCAGTCAAAGTTAAAGTCAACAAGTCAAAGTTAAAGTCAACAAGTCAAAGTCAAAGTCAACAAGTCAAAGTCAAAGCCAACAAGTCAAACCGGTCAAACTTAACTAGTACTTGTATGTTAAAAGTTTTGCTATGTATAAAAATGTGCATTTGTATGTCAAGAATTCAAGTGTCTCGGAGAATCTATGTGTTTAGCAATGTAAAAACCCTAAAAAGGGAGTGAAACGCATCAAAACACGACTATGGACCCTTTTGGGGACTTAAAACAATCATAAACGAAGCATAACGGGGGTTCACGAACCTTGCATTACGAGATTATAAACTAATAATGACTAAAATTAAATCTCTCCCAAATCTCTCTCAAAATCTCTCTCAACTTTTTATAGTCATCCGGGTCATCCCGACCCTTAACTTGGCCAAAAACCGCTTGAATCGGGAAGTTATATCGAAAAACAGCTAATTAGGGCCGAAACCCCTCTTTGGAACCGAACCCACTTAGAGGCGAACCTCTAAGAGCCGAACCCTGCATGGAGCCGAAGGTCCCTTCAGGACCGAACTTAGCCCTCGGACCGAACCTCTTGCGAACCGAAGCCAGTTAGAGCCGAAACCTCCATACACCCGAAATAGACCGAGCCCTCGGTCCATTTCGGTTCCCTAGCACCTTCGGGCCCGAGACCCATCTTCGGTTCTCTTTCTCCCACTCTCGGTTCCTTCTCCCACTCTCGGTTCCTTCTCCTACCTTCGGTCCTCAACACCCCAAGAGCCGAACCTCGCAGGTTCGCTCCTTAAGCCCGGTTTTCGACTACTTTCGCTTCCTAAGCCCGTTTTTGACGGGGATTTTTCACCAAATTCATATTTTTATCATTTTAAACTCCCTAAACTCATATTTTATTTATTTCTCAAGGATTTATTTATTATAAATCATTATTTTACATTAAGAAGAATATTCTACCCCACAAGTGGGTCAAGTGTGCCCACTTGTCTCCATGTGTCATCCTCTCATTAGCCCAATCTTATCCACATCACACAAACCAAGGTAAATATCATTTCAACTTGCAAATTGCTCCAGCAACCTTCACTATATAAAGAAATCCCTGGAGGATTTCTTGGTTTACCTTGATCATTCCAAACTTACACACTTCTCTTACCCCTCAAGAAAGTTTCTTTTCTCTCTACTTCCCACCACTTTGTGAAAGTGTTCTTGAGCTACTACTTCACTTTTTGGTAAGTATTTCATCTAAAATCAAGTGTTATTGTATATTTTCCTAACACTCTTGGATCATCTACACACATTTTAACACCAAAGTATCGTTCTTAGGATCATCCAAGCTTTCACGTGTTCATAAAGTGTTCTTGACTTGATACTCCTCGTCTTCAACCCTCCACTCTTCAAGAAATCACTAAAGGTGAGTTCATACCCCTACATTTTCCAGTTTTATTTAGTTTTCAGGGGGGGAATACAAGTTAAAACACCAAAACATATTTAAAACTTAACTTGACAACTTATAACAGAAAAGTTGTGACCTGTTCACGAACTGTTTTACCCAACTTAAACTTAATATTTTTCAAAACTGTTTAATATGAAAATAGTTAAGGTTTATACCTTTAAAATGACTACTTGCACATCTTCATACGATATTTCTACAATTTATGGTGATTTGTACAAAACTGCCTATCACTACAGTAGACTCTTTTTCTAAACTCTCCGACTTTACGGATTTAGTTTTCGAATTACGATGATTTTTCTATAAATATTCTAACACAGTGACAGTTAAGGTTAAAACTGTCAAACACAAGTTTAAGAGTTATTCACACCTTGTAACATGCTGAGCAAGGTGTGTAAGATTTACACTTAGTAGTTTCAATGTCATTTTCATTGAAATACAAAGTCATGCATATCAAGGTTTCATTAAATCATAACACACAACTGATAAACCATAATAGGAATAGTTTGAACACCTCATTTAACAAAGGAATGGTAATGCTATCGATTTACAAAACGAGTGTTTCAATACAAACAACGTGAACTTGTTAATGAATAAATTTGTGAGACATTCACCTTCGAGGTACTCTTAAGTACGACAGAAAAGTCCTGTAGTTATAATCAGAATCTCTTGGAGGGAGAGCATGATAGTTGTGTATAGATCTATATTGGGTCTGACAAAACCGCACCTAAGCTGCTTGCAACAGCTAGACCGGAAGGTGTGGGGTGACAAGTGTCATAACATTCCGACGCTTGAATAACGTCGAGTACGAGGTCTTCGAGTTTTAGCATGGTTATAACATCTCACATGGGGAATTAACAAAACACACAGTTCACGGGGATATAACGAGTTTTATTTAAATATAAAACCACACACACACAAGTATGACGAGTTACTTACATATACTAAGTCTTGGTTCAGTTAAGACTACAACAAACCTTTAGAAAATATTGGATTTTCTGGAAACAAACTTGTAACAAACTTAAAGGAACATCATCCATTTTTCATTCATAAATTGCTTATGAACTCACGAGCTTTATGTTGATACTCTTTCAAAAACAACTTGTATTCTCAGGTATTCAGTAATACAGGTAACCACAAGATTTTTGAAGGCAAGACGCTAAGGTGCAGATTTCTTTTGAACTATTTTGACATCATATGTAATTTATTTGGAAACATGTATTTTTTTGCAACGATGTAAATTATATTTATGATGGTTGTGTTTACTTTCTTCACTATGGTTATGATACTGAACATAACGTCCTCCGCCCCCGAACGTTTCCGTCGTTCCGGTTTGGGGGTGTGACAGATTGGTATCAGAGTTTTGTTTATAGTGAACTAAGTATATCGAACCACGTAAGATATGCAAACTATAAATACAACGGGACCAAATTTCTCTGACGTAGCTTTTCAAAAAAATACTTTAAAATATAAATTAATATTTTTATAAAAGTATTCATACAATCGCACTCATTAATTCGGTATCATAATGGCAATAACGTAAAAGTATCTAGGCAAGTTGGACACCATGATCCAGCTTCGGGGTATGTAGTCAGATCTTGGACGAATATAGCCTGATCAACTATATTTAGCCAAGGTAGGACCAATATATGCCGAAGAAGGATCATGATGAGCAACAAGTCTTCAACTTACCAAAAACTTCGAACATCAAACATAAAAATACTATAGGAGTATTTTAACTCAAAAACCGTAATAACTACATTATAAATTGCGACAACCAACTTCTTATTCCTAAAATTACTCGCAATATCCTTCTTATCCCTATTCTCGTACAGGTGCAATGGCATGATTTCACTTTTCGGGTGATCCCTACTTCCCCAACCAAGGGAATGCCGGTTGGATTGTGGAAGACCCAGAGGAAGATTCCGAAGAGGAGCCCATGGAGGATGAAGAACCCATGGAGGAGGATGAATCAGTAGACGGTGACGAAGAAGAAGACTCAGATGGAACTGACTCCGAACCCGAAGTCTACGATCCACACCCTGCCCCTATCCCTCCGCAACACTTCCAAGGCCCGACGCCCCAATGGGCCAAAACTATAAATCGATGGAGCCGAGAGAAAGGTCAACGACCTCCCTATGGCATGGAATGATGTTTCTACGATCTCAGCAGAGGAGGGTCAGCCGACCGAACCCTTCCAGTCATGGTTCACCGTGTCACACGCCACGAAGAGCAAACAAGAGTTAACACCCGACACCTCATGGAAATTGGTGCAACCAGCCAAGTCAACTCCGTTCGCATTCGCCGGTTGGATGATGACCATGATCGAACTCGAGACTGCACCGAGCTTCTTCGACGGGAAATGGCCGTGACCCGAGCTGAAGTGCAAGGACTCCGAGAACACCGAGCCGCTCTAGAAGGACGTCTGGCAGACACAAAACGTCAGGCGGCTGAATCCAGAGCCGAAATGAGGAACTTCGTGTCTTCACTTCGTGATCCTCAGAGCTTCAACCGCCGCAAGTAGTGTTTGCACTGCTCGCTTCAGTCTAATCTAGTTTTGCCGATAAATACTACTATTATTTTCTAGTATTTTATGTCCGATCTCGCGATTTAAGTGTTTACACTTCCGGGATCTGTTAGGCGGTCAAAATTTTGCCATACCTTGATGTAGCATAGACCCCTTGTAGGGTCAAATTTTCCCCAATATTGTATACTAAGTTATATCAATGAAATTGACACGCTATTTGCTTTATTACATCAAGTTCATGACAGGAATTGTTTTCAGACTAAATTTACTGGTGTCCGATTTATGATTGTTTGATGTATAAATCAAAGTTATGTATAATTAAGACCATGTCAACCTAGAAATGGTGGTTCTGCCTTGGATCTTGTTCCTTGTTTGGTTGTGGGCCCATGGCAGACCCGTTAGATTCGAAAGTTTATTTAAAACTTAATTATATGCAAATATTATACATCGAACGATTGTTGGATGGGCCCAGTATGGATACTATCACAGACGTTTCATGTGAACCAAATCTATCAACATTCATAAAGTCTATATTTCATTATCTATAGACCTCTACTATGAAGGGATTCATACAATATCTTTACGAGTCGGAATCATGATGCATATAAAGAACTAATAATGTTTAGTTTTTAACTCTCGACTTGTGAGAGCTATCGAAGACTTATTGTCTTTTCATTCTTAATATGGCAGAAAATGCAACCACGTAAAAATCCTAGACGTGGCGGCGCCGCAGGAGCTGGACCACCGCCACCACCACCGCCCGCTCAGTTCGATCCAGTAATGTTCCAGGCTGCCATGACAGCCGCAGTAGCAGCCGCGATGTCCCAAATCAGCACCAATAATACGGGTGGTGCGGGTAATGGTGCCACAAATTCTAACCAAGGGGACATCCAGGGACACTCGAGAGAGTGTACCTACAAAGACTTTACAAATGCCAAACCCAAAACCTTCAATGGAAGCGGAGGTGTCATAGCATTGCTGCAATGGTTCGAGAAAACCGAATCCATCTTCGAAATTGCGCATGCCCTGAAGCAAGCAATGTCAAATTTGCAGCATGCACATTCTCTGAAAGGCCCTCACCTGGTGGAATGGCCACGTCAAGGCATTAACACTTCCGGTGGCTAACTCGATAACATGGGAAGACCTGAAAACCATGTTGATGAAGGAGTACTGCCCAAGGGGCGAGATACAGAAGTTGGAAGAGGAACTTTGGGGTCTCAAAATGACAGGCTTTGACATCCTGTCATATACCTCAACGTTTAGCGATCTAGCCATGCTGTGTCCCGGGATGGTTCCGTCGGAAAGCAAAAAGGTGGAAAGATACATATGGGGACTATCTCGCCAACTTCAAGGAAACGTATTGGCCTCAAAGCCAACTACCTTTGACAGTGCCAAGGAACTGGCACAACAACTCATCGACCATAAAGCCAGCCATGGCACCGTGGCAACCACCACCGAACAAGCAAAAGGGGGGAGCAACAAAAGAAAGTTATGTAACAAGAAGAAGGGTCAACCTGCTCAAGACCCTACCAAAAAGCAACAAGTGGTTGCGGTGCACACTGCCACAACTACTGCCAACCCAACTCCGATAAGGCAATACGCCGGGAACCTACCCAAGTGCAACAAGTGCAGCTTTCACCACAACGGCGCATGCCGTGAAATGCACTGCACCAACTGTAACAAAAAGGGGCACACCGCCCGATTTTGTAAAGCTCCAGTCTAACAGAACGCACAAGCTGCCAACGCCGGAGCCAGCCGAACCTGCTATGGATATGGAGAAGCAGGACACTTCAAGCGTAACTTCCCGAAGGCAAGAAACCCCAACCCTGGTGAAGTGGGCAGAGTGCTGGCGATAGGTCATGAGGAAGCAGTTGAGGATCCAACTGTGGTCACCGGTACGTTTCTCCTCAACAATAAATACACATGCATTCTTTTCGATAGTGGCGCGGAGAAAAGCTTCGTGAGCCATCAATTTAAACTCTTGCTTAAGCAAACATCACAAACACTAAAAGACACATTCACCGTAGAAATGGCTAACGGAAAAACAGAGAACACTAACGACATTTACACCGAGTGTACCCTCACCTTAAACAATCACTCTTTCTAAATCGACCTTCTGCCGGTCACCATAAAAAGTTTTGATGTCATCATTGGCATGGATTGGTTATGCCTTCACCATGCTGAGATCCTATGTCACGAAAAGTCCGTTCACCTTAATCTGCCAAATGGCGAAACTCTCGTCGTCTATGGCGACAAACCTAGCTCAAACTTTCAGATCTTCTCTTGTGTCAAGGCTCAAAAGTATCTCCGCAAGGAGTACCACGCCTTCCTAGCCCACATCGTAGACAAGAAACAAGAAGCGAAAAACATCAAGGACATTCCGGAGGTCTATAATTTCCCCGACGTATTCCCGGAAGACCTTCCAGGAGTGCACCCAGCTAGACAAGTCGAATTCTGAATCGACCTAATTCCTGGGGCTACCCCCGTAGCCAGATCGCCATACCGACTAGCCCCAGCCGAGATGCAGGAATTATCTAGTCAATTGAATGAACTGCTAAGCAAAGGTTTCATTAGGACAAGCTTCTCATCTTGGGGAGCACCGGTCTTGTTCGTTAAGAAAAAGGATGGATCGTTCCGTATGTGCATCGACTACCATGAATTAAACAAACTCAACATTAAAAACTGATACCCTTTGCCTCGAATCGACGACCTCTTCGACCAGCTGCAAGGAGCAAGCTTATTCTCAAAGATTGACCTTAGGTCAGGGTACCATCAACTACGAGTTCAAGAGGAAGATATTCCTAAGACAACCTTCAGAACGCGCTATGATCACTACGAGTTTGTAGTGATGCCGTTCGGCTTAACAAATGCACCCGCGACATTTATGGACCTGATGAATCGGGTGTGTCGACCTTACTTAGACAAGTTTGTGATTTTTTTCATCGATGATATACTAGTCTACTCCCAAAGTAAGGAAGAACACAGCCATCATTTACGTCAAGTCCTGGAGACACTGAGGGAGGAGAAATTGTACACAGAATTCTCAAAGTGCGAATTCTGGATCAAGAAGTGAATTTCCTCGGGCATGTAGTCAGCAAGGAAGGAATTCATGTGGACCCTTCAAAGATCAAGGCAATCGAAAGCTGGGCAGCACCAAGAACACCCACAGAGATCCGACAATTTTTAGGACTCGCCGGTTACTACCGAAGATTCATTCAAAACTTCTCCAAGATCGCGAAACCACTCACCACATTGACTCAAAAAGGAGTGACTTTCGTCAGGGGGGATAAACAGGAGGCTGCGTTCCAAACGCTGAAACGAACTCTGTGCAGTGCTTCGATTTTGTCCTTACCGGATGGAACAGAGGACTTTATGGTTTATTGCGAGGCGTCAAATCAAGGTCTAGGATGTGTGTTAATGCAACGAGGAAAGGTCATTGCCTACGCCTCAATACAACTGAAGACACACGAGGTAAACTACACGCGCACGATCTCGAATTAGGAGCAGTAGTTTTCGTCCTAAAAATCTGGAGACATTACCTCTACTGCACTAAGTGCACTATCTTCACCGATCACAAAATCCTTCTGCATATCCTCAATCAGAAAGAACTCAATATGAGACAAAGACGATGGGTGGAATTGCTAAACGATTACGAATGTGAGATTCGTTATCACCCCGGAAAAGCCAACGTGGTTGCAGACGCCTTGAGCAGAAAGGAATACTCGGGCCGTCGAGTAAAAGAGTTAACCATGACCATCCATTCACACCTGTCCCCACAAATCAAAGAGGCACAGCAAGAAGCCTTAAAACCAGAGAACGTGGCAGGCGAAGCGTTGAGAGGAATGGACAAAAATCTTGAAGTCAGGGATGACGGGGTTTGTTGTCTCATGAACCAGATCTGGACACCAAAATTTGGTGGATTCAGGGACGTTTTCATGAACGAAGCTCATAAAACTCGTTACTCAGTGCATCCCGGCTCAGACAAGATGTATTTAGACCTCAAGAAGCTGTATTGGTGGCCGAACATGAAAGCCGAAATAGCTACCTTTGTAGGCAAGTGCCTGACTTGCGCCAAGGTTAAGGTAGAGTATCAAAAGCCCTCGGGACTACTTCAGCAGCCATAGATACCCGAGGAGAAGTGGGAGAGGATTACGATGGATTTCATTACCAAGTTACCCAAGACAACGGGTGGACTTGACACCATTTGGGTAATCGTCGACAGATTAACCAAATCCGCACACTTCCTACCAATAAAGGAAACAGACAAGATGGAGAAACTGACAAGGATCTACATTAAAGAATTCGTGCGACTTCACGGGGTACCGATATCCATTATCTCCGATAGATATAGTCGGTTCACGTCACGGTTCTGGCAGTCACTGCAGAAAGCTATGGGAACTAGGTTGGACATGAGTACAACCTACCACCCACAGACCGACGGGCAGAGTGAAAGGACCATTCAAACGTTAGAGGACATGCTAAGAGCTTGTGTGATAGACTTTGGTAAAGCTTGGGATGCCTATTTACCTCTTATCGAAATCTCATACAATAATAGTTATCACACTAGCATCAAATTTGCTTCGTTCGAAGCCCTCTATGGTCGTAAGTGCAGATCACCCCTGTGTTGGGCTGAGGTGGGTGATACGCAACTAGCAAGAGGGAAAGTTCCTAACAGCACACTCACTGGCCTGGAGATCATAAGGGAAACAGCCGAAAAGATCGTCAAAATTCGAGAACGAATGAAGGCTTCGCAAGACCGACAAAAGAGCTACGCGGATAAGAGACGGAAACCTTTGGAGTTCCAAGTTGGGGATCAAGTACTACTGAAAGTATCACCTTGGAAGGGATTAATACGTTTTGGAAAACGTGGAAAATTAAATCCAAGGTATATCGGACCATTCGAAATCCTCGCCAGGATTGGCCCGGTGGCATACAAGCTACGATTACCCCAGGAACTCAATCACATTCATCCTACCTTTCATGTGTCGAACTTAAAGAAATGTTTGTCTGATGATACCCTTGTCATTCCTTTGGAAGAAATTGAGCTCAATGAGAACCTCCACTTCGTAGAGGAACCTGTTGAAATCATAGACCGAGAGGTCAAATCGCCAAAACAAAGCCGCATTCCCATCGTAAAGGTCCGCTGGAACGCCAAGCGAGGATCCGAATTTACTTGGGAACGTGAGGCACATCTATTCACCAACCCTTAAAATCCCACTCAAAATGCAAATTTCGGGACAAAATTTCTTCTAACGGGGGGATAATATGACAACCGTCAAATTCCAGTCAAAGTTAAAGTCAACAAGTCAAAGTTAAAGTCTACAAGTCAACAAGTCAAAGTCAAAGCCAACAAGTCAAAGCGGTCAAACTTAACTATTACTTGTATGTTAAAAGTTTTGCTATGTATAAAAATGTGCATTTGTATGTCAAGAATTCAAGTGTCTCGGAGAATCTATGTGTTTAGCAATGTAAAAACCCTAAAAAGGGAGTAAAATGCATCAAAACACGACTATGGACCCTTTTGGGGACTTAAAACAATCTTAAACGAAGCATAACGGGGTTCACGAACCTTGCATTACGAGATTATAAACTAATAATGACTAAAATTAAATCTCTCCCAAATCTCTCTCAAAATCACTCTCAACTTTTTATAGTCATCCGGGTCATCCCGACCCTTAACTTGGCCAAAAACCGCTTGAATCGGGAAGTTATATCAAAAAACAGCTAATTAGGGCCGAAACCCCTCTTAGGAACCGAACCCTCTTAGAGGCGAACCTCTAAGAGTCGAACCCTACATGGAGCCGAAGGTCCCTTCAGGACCGAACTTAGCCCTCGGACCAAACCTCTTGCGAACCGAAGCCAGTCAGAGCCCAAACCTCCATACACCCGAAATAGACCGAGCCCTCGGTCCATTTCGGTTCCCTAGCACCTTCAGGCCCGAGACCCATCTTCGGTTCTCCTTCTCCCACTCTCGGTTCCTTTTCCTACCTTCGGTCCTCAACACCCCAAGAGCCAAACCTCGCAGGTTCGCTCCTTAAGCCCGATTATCGACTACTTTCGCTTCCTAAGCCCGTTTTTGACGTTTTTGACGGGGATTTTTCACCAAATTCATATTTTTATCATTTTAAACTCCCTAAACTCATATTTTATTTATTTCTCAAGGATTTATTTATTATAAATCATTATTTTACATTAAGAAGAATATTCTACCCCACAAGTGGGTAAAGTGTGCCCACTTGTCTCCATGTGTCATCCTCTCATTAGCCCAATCTTATCCACATCACACAAACCAAGGTAAACATCATTTCAACTTGCAAATTGCTCCAGCAACCTTCACTATATAAAGAAATCACTGGAGGATTTCTTGGTTTACCTTGATCATTCCAAACTTACACACTTCTCTTACCCTTCAAGAAAGCTTCTTTTCTCTCTACTTCCCACCACTTTGTGAAAGTGTTCTTGAGCTACTACTTCACTTTTTGGTAAGTATTTCATCTAAACTCAAGTGTTATTCCATATTTTCCTAACACTCTTGGATCATCTACACACATTTTAACACCAAAGAATCATTCTTAGGATCATCCAAGCTTTTACGTGTTCATCAAGTGTTCTTGACTTGACACTCCTCGTCTTCAACCCTCCACTCTTCAAGAAATCACTCAATGTGAGTTCATACCCCTACATTTTCCAGTTTTCTTTAGTTTTCAGGTGGGGAATACAAGTTAAAACACCAAAACATATTTAAAACTTAACTTGACAGCTTACAACAGAAAAGTTATGACCTATTCACGAACTGTTTTACCCAACTTAAACTTAATATTTTTCAAAAATGTTTAACGTGCAAATAGCTCAGGTTTATACCTTTAAAATTACTACTTGCACATCTTCATACGATTTTTCTACAATTTATGGTGATTTTTACAAAACTGCCTATCACTGCAGCAACAAAGTCGGACCAGATTGTGAAGATGAACATTTTCACCCTGGTTTGAGACCACCAAAAATCATAGGAAAATTTATGAATACAGTACTCTTTTTCTAAACTCTCCGAGTTTACGGATTCAGTTTTCCACTTACGATGATTTTTCTATAAATATTCTAAAACAGTGACAGTTAAGGGTAAAACTGTCAAACACAAGTTTAAAATTTAAAAGTTATTCACACCTTGTAACATGCTGAGCAAGGTGTGTAAGATTTACACATAGTAGTTTCAATGTCATTTTCATTGAAATACAAAGTCATGCATATCAAGGTTTCATTAAATCATAACACACAACTGATAAACCATAATAGGTATAGTTTGAACACCTCATTTAACAAAGGAATGGTAATGCTATCGATTTACAAAACGAGTGTTTCAATACAAACAACGTGAACTTGTTAATGAATAAATTTGTGAGACATTAACCTTCGGGGTACTCTTAAGTACCACAGAAAAGACCTGTAGTTATAATCAGAATCTCTTGGAGGGAGAGCGTGATAGTTGTGTATATATCTATATTGGGTCTGACAAACCCGCACCTAAGCTGCTAGCAACAGCTAAACCGGCAGCTCTAGGGTGACAAGTGTCATAACATTCCGACGCTTGAAGAACGTCAAGTACGAGGTCTTCGAGTTTTAGCATGGTTATAACATCTCACATGGGGAATTAACAAAACACAAAGTTCACGGGGATTTAAGGAGTTTTATTTAAATATAAAACCACACACACACAAGTATGACGATTTACTTACATATACTAAGTCTTGGTTCAGTTAAGACTACAACAAACCTTTAGAAAATATTGGATTTTCTGGAAACAAACTTGTAACAAACTTAAAGGAACATCATCCATTTTTCATTCATAAATTGCTTATGAACTCACCAGCTTGATGCTGATACTCTTTCAAAAACTTGTATTCTCAGGTATTTAGTAATACAGGTAACCACATGATTTTTGAAGGCAAGACGCTAAGGCGCAGAAAACGAGTGTTTCAATACAAACAACGTGTAAATTATTTGGAAACATGTATTTTTTTGCAACGATGTAAATTATATTTATGATGGTTCTGTTTACTTTCTTCACTATGGTTATGATACTGAGCATGACGTCCTCCGCCCCCGAACGTTTCCGCCGTTCCGGTTTGGGGGTGTGACAGACCCTGCTTGCCTTGTACTACTTTTTAGTGCATTAAAGTTATGTATTTGGAGTCTGTTGTACCCCTATTATTTGTTGGGTTTGACACGCCTAACAAATTGGCGTCGTTGCCGAGGACACGGTGTTACTAATTGTTTATGTCAAGATTTTTGTGAGCAGGTACATCTCTATCAAAAACCAAAAAAAAAGCAAAAAAGAAGTGTGGCTCGGAAATGAACACTCCTTACATTAAAGACCAACTTTCTAAGCTAGCCCATATAGTTATGATGATTGGAAATTGTTGGGTATTGTATGTTGCGTCATGGGCTTATTTTGTATATCCGAATTGGGCCTGTCCATCCGTGATTATTATAGGGTTTAGCTATAAATAGTGCATGCATGTATGCCTTAGATAAAAAAACGTGATTATAGTTATTATTGCTTTGTAACCCTAAACATCTCTACAGTCGAAGTTCTTAATCGAGCTCTTCTGAGGTGTTAAAGTTTAATAATTCGACATCTTTAAAGCCATTCATGTGTTCTTCATTACGTCTTTAATTGTTTATCTACTTAGAATCTATCGATCCTACTAGAACTTTGTTCTAACAATTGGTATCAGAGCAGGAGACTGTGTGATCTATACACATTCCTTCTGTATTAAGAATTCTTTAGGGTTTCCGCTTATGTCGAATATAAAGAAGTCGTCTTCTTCCTGTCGACGGTAACTCTGGTATTTGATAAAACCCTAATCTCAAGTTTACAGGTCAGATTCTAGTGGTTCTAAGGAAAGGCTCACCATGTCTCACGAAGATTCTCAAACTAATCCCATCAACATCTCTAACAACATTGGATCCACTACAAGGGTTCCCATTCTTTACACTCAAGACTATGAAGTATGGGCGCATCACTTTGAAGATTACGTGGTTGGATCTGAAGATAATGGTTATCTCATCTGGGAAGCTATCACGCTTGGGCCGTTTGTTCACTCTGGAACGAACAATACTGTGAAGACTCAAAAAGAATATAATAAGCTGGTGGCGAACGTAGATAAGATGCCGCAGAATGAGAAGGACAAGTTGCTATGCAATGTGAAGGCCATGAGAATGATTAGATTCGCTCTGCAATCTGATACTTTTCGGTTGGTTGGTTCATGCATGATGGCTAAAGAAATCTGGGATAGGTTGAAAGAATTTACTCAACCGATGAAGATCTAGAACACTCTATTCAAACCTTGCTACTCTCAGAATTTGGAGTTTTCGAACAGAAACCTGAAGAGAAACTGATACAAACCTTTGATCGCTTCAATCATCTCCTAAGAAAGATGATCAAGCATGGTATAGAAAGAAAGTTGATCGAGCAAAAGGTAACCTTCATGAATGGTTTGAGACCAGAATGGATGGCAATGGTTTCAACGGTGAAAGCTCACGAACAGTTTAAAACTTACTCACTAGCGAAACTTGTGGGAATACTTAAGTCCCATTAGAGTGTGGTAACCAAGGAGGCGAAGGTAGTTTCGGGTGTGGAATCGTTGGCCCTTGTTTCAAAAGGAAAAAGTGTTGCATAAGAAGAGGAGGAGTCAGATATGTCTGAGTGTGACCTTACAAGCGAAGAATATGCTATGATGGTCACCAATCCAAAGAATTTTGCACGAAGGAAATTTCCTGTCAATAAGAACCGAAACTGGCAGGGAAGTTACAGTTCTGAGAAGGTGAAAGATGAAGTGAAGAATACTTCTCAAAAGGATGACGACAAGAAGGAGAGCAAGCTTGCAGGAGACTCTGGATTCGACTGCAATTACTGTCACGGCAAGAACCACTTTGCCAAAGATTGCATGCTGAGGAAGATGGCTGAGAAAAGAGATGGTGAAGATGATGAGGCGTACTACATGCGAAAGTTGGAAGAGATCAAGAAAAAGAAGGCAACTAACAGTTCAATGAATGCCTTGATTGTGCAGGAAAATACAGATGAAGATGAATTCGGTGGCGTTGAAGTCTGGTCAACCGATTCTCAGGATGAAGAGGTGAGAAAGCCCACTCATGGAAGAGCTTATGTGGCAAGGGATGCAGGTTCGGCTGGAAGATGTTTGATGGTCACAGCTAGTAGACCAACCGAAAGTGCAAGTAAGGAGCCGAACCTAACTGAGGACAAGTGCTTTGCAGCCAAGCCCGTAAGTGAAAAGATCAACGACTGTGATCGGCTGACCAGAAAGGTACAATCCATCCTTGAATCACTTAAAGATCCAGTAACAAATTATGAAGAATAATTAAATGAATTAAAATTAAAATTTTCTAACTTAAGTGGTAGTCTCATGCAAACTCGCTTAGCGAACTCTAACCTAACTGACCAACTCAGCAGGGTGTCTTCAAAGAGTGATGAGAGAAGGATGTGGATTGAGCTGAAGGAGACGGAGTTAAATAGGGCTAGGGATGAAATTATTTATTTGCAACGAGACAATTTAAATTTTTTGAAACAAAGGAATGTTTTTTGTTTAATTGCTAAGCGCTTATATACTAATATTGCTCAATTGCTCTTAAGTTGTGAAATAGGGAAAAAGATTCATAAGATGATTTTACCCTTCCTTGAATTTAAGGAGGATGAGGTCATCGCTTAACGTGAATCAATAATGTCCTCAGAAGAAACGTCCATCGCTTACAAAATTGGACTAGACAAGATACAGACCTTCATTGACTCTAAGGAACATAAATGTATGCTCAAAAATCTTTTAGATGAAAATGATAGGTTAAAAATTAGGAGCGAAACCATACAATCATTTGACTCGTCTAACGCCAAATTAATTTCAGAACATAAAATGAACATAGAAAATACGTCTGAATTTGATGAGGAAAGTGAGATGAGCGAAATTTCAGTAGAAGACGTGGTTAATTGCTCTGAGTTTATGAAGAGCGAAACCGAGAATGAGAAATCCCTCATATCTGAAAATTTGGTTGAATACGCTCGCATGTCAAAGGACAAGCCACAAAAACTCAAAGAGAAAGCTATGGTTTATCAAAATGTTCAAACTGTGCCGAATCAGGTCTATGCTGTTACAGGAGTCACTGTAAAACAAACAACAGAATTGAAAATCTTGGTCGACAAAGACAATGCTGAAGGGTGCGACGATTACTTCTGGTCAGCCCCTATTGATAACGCAGACGAAACCATTGGCTTATCAGAGCAAACCTCATGGAGGGTAAAAGGAAGATACGTTGCTGAACCCATCAACAAACCCTCGAGTTTCGACAAACCAAGTACAAGTGGAACAAAAGAGATCCCTGAAGAACCAAAAAGAATACCGAATGTTCCAACTAAGACAACTGAAACTCAAAGGAGAAGCCAAAATCAAGCTTCAATATTCACAAATCTCAGAAGGAGTTAGCTGAACAGAAACGCCAAAGAAATCAAAGATACATGAAAAATCTGAATGAGCGAAAACGGTATTGGCAATCTCAAAACCCTAACTACGTTCCTTCAAAGACAGAGTCAATTGACAAAGGAATGGAAAAGCTGAAAGGAAAAGAAAATTTTAGTCCAAGCTCCTACTATTCCAAAGCGCAGAACCGAACGTCTACTTTCGGTTCCAAAACCAGCGCTCAAAACCAAACATCTAGTTTCGGTCCCAACATCAAGGCTGACAACCGAAAGTCAAGTTTCGGTCCTTCCAACTCCCAAAGAAATCCAAAATCAGTGAAGGACATCAAAGGAAAGGGAAAACTTGATTCAAATTATGATTTCAATAATAAGAAAAAGTCCGCTAACCCTAGGATTCAAAAGAAAATTCCAAAACCATCTAACAACACACCATCTAATACACCAAAATTTAAAGAAGATAAAACCAAAATCAAGGTGTATACCATCAAAAGAAAAGATCAATCCACTCTAATAAAAAGAACTTATTTGGTTGATATCTCTACTGCAATTCCTTTTTCTATAAAAGACTCACCAGGGCCCAAGAAACTTTGGGTTCCTAAATCTGCTTGAATTTGCAGGTTATTAGTGACGAGCAGTTCGATGACGAATGGTACATAGACAATGGCTGCTCGCATCACATGACGGGAAGGAAGGAAGAGTTGAGGGAGTTTTGGTCCCTAAAGGATGGTGGATGTGTGAAGTATGGTAATAACTCGTATGGCACAATCAAAGGATATGGAATGATAACCAACGGAGATTTCTCGATTCGAAAAGTAGCTTATGTGGAAGGGTTGCAACATAACCTCATCAGTGTATCACAATTAGTTGTGGGAACAGGTTTGAAGGTTTCATTTGATGATGAGGGATCAGAAATAATTGAGGAGCAATATAAAAAGGTTCTGTTGAAGTCTGAACGCAAGGGAGAGATGTATCCTTTAAATCTCAATCCAATTCGGGGAAAACCAGCAATATGCCTACTATCAAAGGCGAACACTGATGAAAGTTGGTTATGGCATCGACGTCTATCGCACCTAAACTTCAAAGACATTAATAAGTTGGTGCTTGGTGATCACGTTCGAGGCCTTCCTCTTCTCAAGTTTGATAAGGAACATTTGTGTGCAGCGTATGAGATGGGCAAACAAAGTAGAAAGAGCCATCCTACACGCATCAATACAAAGATTGTTGAAGCTCTTGAAGTTCTGCACATTGACTTATGTGGACCTTCGGCTATCGAAAGCTTCGGTGGTAGTAAGTTCATACTTGTCATAGTAGATGAATTTTCATGCTTCACCTGGGTTTTCTTTCTTAAACAGAAATCAGACGCAACTCCCAAGTTGAAGACGTTCATCAAGCAAGTGGAAGTGCAGCTGCGAAAGCTGGTGAGGAATATCAGAAGCGACAACGGGCTTGAATTCAAGAATAAAGACTTTGAGGATTTTCTGGCTGAAAAGGGGATATCTCACAACTTCTCGGCCCCTTATACACCATAACAGAATGGGATCATTGAAAGACGAAACCGTTCTTTATGTGAGGCAGCCCGAACCATGCTAAGCTTCGCTTCTCTTCCGCTATACTTCTGGGCTGATGCAGTTGCAACCGCGTGCTATACTCAGAACTGATCCTTGCTCAACAAACGCTTCTCAATCAATCCATATGAGATTCTGAACAATCGAAAGCCCAACATCAAATTTTTCCACATGTTCGGTTCAAGGTGTTTGATCTTCAATTCCAAAGAGAACCGAAACAAGTTTGACGACAAAGCTGATGAGGGAATTTTTCTTTGTTATTCACTCACTTCAAAGGCATACAGAGTTTTGAACAAACGCTCTAAACGAATCGAAGAAACATACTATGTGACCTTTGATGATAACTACATGAAGAAAGTTCAAAGAAGCGAAAGTGCCTTGGGGGAAATATTTCCTGAATCAGGACAAGTCTCGGTTCCAATTTCCAACCTGTTTGAAGAGTATATAAGACTATTTGATGAACCAGAGAAGGTTGCACACACCGAGGAGAAAGCAGCAGACAACAAAATCGACAATCTCAAAAAGATCATAGATGAAGCTGCAAAAGAAATGGAAAATGAACCTCATAAACCGACAGGTGGTCAATCCTCTACTGACCCTCCAAACAACAGCTCAACGTTCAAGGGGGAGGGTTCATCTACACCAAAGACAATCGATATGTCTTTTGAGGGGGAGAATCCAGTTCCATCCCCAACCCATAAAAGTCCAGGCGAGGGGGAGCATCCAACTCTAAATCCACCCAATGATAGTCCAATTGAGGGGGAGAATCCAACTCCCACAGAAGAGGAAAACTCTGAACCTGACAAGGGATACGCTTCGCCATTCGAGGGGGAGAAAGAGAATACAAATGACGAAGGTGATCAATCAGAACTTGAAGAAGAAGTAAATGCAGAGTTGGATCCAGCTTATGACCCAAATTACCCTCCTCTAATGAAATGGACTAAGGATCATCCCAAAGCACAAATAATCGGTGAATCATCTGAACGGGTTCTAACACGTTCTCAATTGAAAGCGAAACAAACTGCATTATTCTCTAATGTTGAATTCTGTATGTTTAATTCGTTTGTATCCAAAGTCGAACCGAAGACGGTAAATGCTACACTTGATCACGCTGACTGGGTACAAGCCATGCAAGATGAATTCCATGATTTTGAACGTAATCGAGTTTGGAGGTTGATTCCCACTCCAAAGGATGCTTCAGTGGTCGGCTTAAAATGGGTCTTCAGAAATAAGTTGGATAAAGAGGGGAACGTTATACGCAATAAGGCTCAGTTGGTGGTGAAAGGATATTGCCAAGAAGAAGGGATAGATTATGAGGAGACCTTCGCTCCTATAGCAAGGTTGGAATCAGTTAGAATCTTTCTGGCATATGCTGCTCATAAAAACTTCGAAGTTTTCCAAATGGATGTGAAATGTGCTTTCTTGAAAGGAGAACTAGAAGAAACGGTGTATGTTGAGCAACCACCTGGGTTCGTGAATGAGAAATACCCTGATCACTGCTATGTGTTAGATAAAGTTGTATATGGTCTGAAGAAAGCGCCGAGGGCCTGGTATGAAACTTTAACTCGCTTTCTTAAAATGTCTAAATTCAAGAAAGGTTCGGTTGACCCAACCTTCTTCCGAAAGAAAGAAGGCGAACATCTGATGATAGTTCAGATTTATGTCGATGACATCATCTTCGACTCCACGAATCCTAGCTTAACGGCTGAATTCAGGAAGTTGATGGAGACTAAATTTGAAATGAGCGCAATGGGTACGATTAATTTTTTCCTTGGTTTGAATATAAGACAGGGACCAGAAGGTATTTTTATCAACCAGGAGGCCTACACGAAGAACTTGCTGGGAAAGTTCGGTATGACGGGAGATTCAAAAGTGAAGGTTCCTATGGCGTTTGGCACAAAGTTAACACCGTCTTTGGAAAAACCTGCTGTTGATGTAACACTCTATCGTCAAATGATAGGGTCTCTTATGTATCTAACAGCTAGTAGACCAGACATTATGTTTTATGTTTGTTATTGTGCCAGGTTTCAAGCTAATCCAAGAGAACCTCACATGGTGGCAGTGAAAAATATTTTTCCGTTATCTGAAGCGAACATCCTCTCTCGGTCTTTGGTACCCTGCTAGATCTGGATTTTTTGTTCAAGCCTTTTCTGACGCCGATCTTGGAGGATGTGTGTAACACCCAAAAATTTCGAACAAATTTAAACTTTCAAAACATGTCAAGTTCATCAAAACATTACAACTTTGTTTTCAAAATACATTCTATCAGAGTATTCCCAGAAACATAAACATAACAGGAGGAGCTGTACGATCATGCCTTCGCCTTGCCACGATCCCCTGATGTACCTGAAACAATAAACTGAAACTGTAAGCCCGAAAGCTTAGTGAGTTACCCCCAAAATACCGATACACATACAGTCCACATAACCATGTCAGCAATAACATATCATAGCAAAACTGAACATAACAGCACATAACGGGTCCACAGCCCTACATACTGTAATACCCCCGAGCCCACAGTACGATTCTCCCTTAGCCCGTAACTGGAATGCTCCCGAGCCCACAGTACGAGTCTCCCTTAGCCCGTAACTGGAATGCTCCCAGGGTTTGTTGGCTACCGCACGAAGCAGTACAACCTCAACCCAACCCATATAACAATCACATAACATAACATAACCACTGAGCATGCAATAATCATATAACATCACAGGTAGTCCTACAGATCTACCTAACTGGTATAACCACTAGCATGCAACACTAACTCATACCCAACATCTAACACTGCTAGGATAACATATCCAATGGGCCGGCCTTGGTGCCTTAGACCCCTTAGTATAGTGAGGATAACTCACCTCGCAAATGTCGACCCGGAAGATAAAACCCAACTCTCGAATCACTTGGCACAGGCTCCACCACCTAATACCATAGCACAATATACTCATAAGTCCTTAACCTTATAAGGTACTCCATAACCCACTAGTCAACCCCCTGGTCAAAGTCAAAGTCCTCAGTCAAGGTCAACAGTCCATGTTGACCTTACTCGCCGAGTACCCTCAGCTACTCGTCGAGTTCCTTGAAGCACTATCCCACTCGTCGAGTCATCGAGGTGACTCGTCGAGTTTCCCCGATTCTCAACCCACTCTAAGGCTACCCGTCTAGTTTTCCTTTTTGCAAACGACAGACACACACACATTCATAACTTGGGGAAAAATCATCCGACTCGCCGAGTTGTTCTTCAACTCGCCGAGTTTTATGGTAATCTTCATCGGACTCGCCGAGTTGTTCATCCAACTCGTCGAGTCCACGGCCATCTTCATGTGACTCGCCGAGTCAACCTTGCGACTCGCCGAGTCCATTCAGTCCTTTTTCCATACAGACTTGTTTTGAGCCATGCAGCGGCTCCAAATCACAGATCCAAGCTTCTAGGGCATGCTTATCACGTAAAGTTGCAAACTTTACGTGCATGCATGGCTATAAAGGCTCTAAATGCCTATTTTAATTTCTTAATGGAACTTCATGCTCAAGAGGGACCTTAATCATGACCAAAACTGAGACTTTATGCTTATAGAATCCAAGGAGGGTTCAGATCTGAAGTTACAACCTCAGATCTAGCCCATAGCTCATCTTTCCAACTTAATATCTCATCAAAAACCCTAAAACTCAACCAATAGAAGAGATTCACAAAGAAAAGTCGATTTGGTTACCTCCAGAAGATGATAACTGAGATAAGAGTTGATTCCCACACTCTACTTGCTCCAATCTCCTTCTCCTCTAAGCTTTCCCCCTCCAAGGATCCTCTCTTCAAGCTGGAATTGGGGCGTTACAATGTGGTCTGGACCGAAAGAGCACAACTGGTGGATGCCAATTCCTTGACGGTAAACTTGTTAGCTGGCAGTCCAAGAAGCAAACCTGTGTGTCTCTTTCAACAGCCGAAGCTGAGTATATAGCGGCAGCATCCTGTACCTCTCAAGTGATATGGATATAAAGCCAACTGAGGGACTACGGACTAAGCATGAAGAAAATACCTCTCTATTGTGACTCAGAAAGTGCAATAAGAATATGCCACAATCCAGTGCAACACTCAAAGACAAAGCACATTCCACTGAGATACCATTTCATCAAGGACCACGTAGAAGATGGGAACGTGGAAGTACATTTCGTTCGGTCCTCTGATCAACTGGCTGACATATTCACTAAAGCCTTACCAGAAGCAAGCTTCAATAAAATTTTACAAGGTTTGGGAATGATGGAAGCAGAGTCGGTACCGAACCCTCAAATCTCTCTCTAAAAATTAGATAAGCGAAATAGAGCGAACGCTCGGTCTATTTCGGCTCCATAATTTTCGGGAACCGAAATGAACCGAACGCTCGGTCTATTTCGGCTCCGGAATTTTAAGGAATCGAAATGAACCGAACGCTCGGCTTATTTCGCTTCATTCTTTTAAGGTTTGGTTTCGGCTGTATATTTTGTTTATTTTTTTAAGTCTATTTCTTACTCTATTTTCACTTTTTATTTATTTATTTATTTTTTTTTATTTTTTTTTTCAGAAAACTTCAAAAATCCAAAAATATTTTTTCCTTTATCTTTCTGTTTTTATTATTTTTCAGAAAATTTCAAAACTCCAAAAATATTTTTCTAAGAGTTTTTTTTTGTTTTGTTTGGTTTGTTTGTTTTGTTTGTGTGGTGTGTTTGTTTGCTTGTTCTTTTAATTAGGTCCCAAGTACTTAAGTGCAACATCATTTGGAGCTAAGGCAGGTATGATTCCTTTCATCTGAAATAGTTAAGAGTCCCTAGAAGCATGCTGCTGCATGTCGACCGAAGCCTCTAAGACTAAGAGCTAAGCCTTAATGATTCGATCTATACCTATCGTTTCTTCCCCATCAGGCTGTTAAAAATACACTCAAGTCAAGAGCTACCTTACTCTTCTCAAATGAGTTAAGAGTTTTCTCCTTTGTCACGTTTATATAGCAGAGGTACTTTCGGTTCCTTAACCACCCTCCTTACATTCTCCATCAACTTTCGGTTCACCACGGTAACCCTTGAGACTCTCAGCTTTTACCACTGAGGTTTATGGTTGCATAAAATCTGTGTTTATGATCTTAGATACGTACACCACGTGCTGAGTGAAACCCAAAATCCAACACCAACAATGAATTGACGGTGAATCTTTCTATTCAAGATCTTACTTGTTACCTGATGTAATCTCATTTTATTTTTGAGTGGTCTTTTATGAAATTGTCTAACACCAAGGCATTTCTTCCCAAAAAGATCCAGTTTGTTTTTGTTTTTGAGATTTAAATAACATCTTTAATCACAGAACATTATATCCAACCTACTTGTTTAACAGACCACATCGGTCTCACAAGTACTTCCTCCAACGTTCGGTCTTATGTTAAGAATCGACGTTTGGTTGAAGATAAGCCACCCTTAGCCTATTATTTAAAAGAAGCCTTTCGGTGTTTCTTTACAAGCACTCGATCGTATTTTCTCGGGAAACCACGCAAGCACTTCAAGTCTCTCTTGACTTTGAAGGAAGTGATTCTTGACCGGAATCATCTGCTTTATGTCTTCAAATAGACATCACTCACATCCTATACACATTTTGCTTTATTTCTTTATCTTTTGTCACACTATTGCATGAAAATTCTTTGTGATTTTCCAACATTCTGATTGAGCAACAGTGGTTATCCTAATTTTTGGAGTGCAGGATGAATTTCAAACGACGAATTATGGATAAGATTTTGGGCGCGTGAATTTGAACGGTTCCTAAACCTACGCTTGCTGACGTCTATCTGGGGAAACCAAGCTATCACATCGCGCTTTTTCAGGCGACGTTTTAGTGATCGTATCATCATCACAAAGATTCTTTCTCTCTCCTGGCAACGGTATATAAAGGGTTTCTCGCACATATTGTACCTTCTTACCTTCTTCAAATTCTCTCAATACACAAGATGATATGCAACTGTTCATCTTCTTCCTTACCTCAACAATGGCGGATTCTTCATCTGTTCAAGATCAAACTGCATCGTCCCCATTGCTCGTGAGCAAACCCAACCAGAACATGATCATTCAACTGAACCCGTTTTTGTATGATTCATACATGCTTCAAGTGGTTGAATGCCTCAAATACTCTCCTCTGGTAATCGCACTCACACAGGTGGAATCTGTACCGATGTCTCTACTCTCGCAAGTCTACACTACTGCAACCTATGACAAGAACAAGGAGAGGATCTACTTTCAAATCTTCTCGCACAAGCCATCAATCTCGAAAGGGCGATTATGTTACCTGCTAAAGCTTGCTGTGGATGCATCTGTTATCTCTCCGGATTTCATATCCATAACCCAACTATTCACAATGCTCTACGAGATAGGCTACACTGATGTTCTTACCACCGTGACAAAGGTTAAGAAATCATGTTTACCGCCCCAATGGAATGGATTGCTTACTCTTCTCAACAAGAGTTTGGCGGAAAGGAGTGTTGGGTCTGATGGTACCAACAAGGGTTTTCTGACCATTCTATATGGTCTTTATAATGAGATAAATCTCGACTATGGGTCGATTATTTGATCACAGGTGGTGCAAAGTCTCAACACTTCAACGAGACACTCTGAAATTTCTTGTGGTCGCTTCTGGACCATCATCACGCGAAGGGCTACTGAATCTTTGCAAATTCCGGTCATGAAGGATGCCCTAGTCTCTTCTGTGGCTACTTTTCACACAAAGAAGATCATCTTCTTTGATGCCATGAAGTTCTCCCACAACGGTTCCATACCTGAGACGATGTACATGTGTGTATTAGCCGAAAGTAAGTTGATGGCTGATTACCGCAAGCTTCCTCCCAAGGAACCGAGGGTATTGACTCCTGAACAGCAAGCTTCTTTGGATGCTATGGAGAAGCCTGCAAACCGAGGCCAAAGGGCTACTACCAAGAAAGGAACAACCGAAGGTGCTTCATCTAAGCCTGCCAAGTCTAGGAAGCGAAAGGCTGACAAGGGTGATTCTTCTAAGCCAAATAAGGTTAAAAAGATGGCGCGGAAATCCAAAAGTCCTTCCCCTTCGGGCTCAGACAATGATGAGGAAGATGAAGAATAGGAAATTCAGCATCATGAATCACCGAGAGGTAACGCACCTCCTCGATCACCTACTCCCACCGAACCTCTGACACGGTTCCAACACCTCCTCCATCTCCACCAAAAACCACTGTTCCAATTTTGGTTGCTCTAATTCCACCACCTACCACATCTCAAACAACTTCTATTCCACCACCACCACCAGTTAGTACCATCCCAATTACTACAACTCCTTTACCTCCTCCTATTATTTCCCAAGCAACTACCACCACTACAACCGAACCGACAGTTACTGTCAACGTATCTGATACGGGGGCGAATACTGAAACCGAACCTCCTATTACATCCAAACCTCTTTCACCCTCACCTTCAACCGATTCTGGTGCCACTCTCGGTGGTGATAATGTTGAGTTTGACTCGACTTATTACAGTCCCTATCGGCTTCCAACCGATGACGATGAGGAGGCTCCTGTCTCAAGACAACAATTGCAGAATATTGATGAGAAGCTTGATCAACTGCTTGCCGCTAACAAGTCCTACAACGATGTTGTGCTCAAAGCTTTTATAGACACCGCTTTTGAGCAATATACTGGGGCTATTGACAAATCGACGAAGGCTGTTGAGGATTCCACTTCTTCTTGCAAGAAGGCCACTACTGAGGTTGCGGAACTTGTTCATGGTACTCAGATATTTCTCGAATCTCAAAGGCCATGCTGATTCAAATGCAGCCAAAGTGAACGCTTCAGTGGATTCCTTATCCAAGTCACTTCAAGAGGAGCAAACTAAGTTTGAGGCTGTACGTTCTTTCATTCAAGCTGAGAACACTTCTCTACTTAGCTCAGTGAATTCTAATCTTACAACACTCCAAGCTAATTTAGCAAAGGAGAGTGCTTTAAAGGAAGATCTTGCACGCCAAGCCTCGACTATTGAAGTTCAGAAAGTACAGTTGGCTCAAGCTGAAAAGGAAATCTCACTGTTGAAGACTGAACGAGCTGTTTTTCGGAGCTGTGCTGGGGATGTCAAGAATATGCTTACCAATCTTCTTAGTTCTCATGATCCAATACTTACTCTGACCATCAGGAATCATTTGACTTCAAAGCTTCTTCCTGCCCTTGCTCTCTTTCATGAAATGAAGGGTGTTTCGGAGAGATTCGTACCTCCAAAACAAGGGGGAGAAGGTGCTCAATTTACTCAACCGAAAGTCACAGTCAAAACCGAACCGAAGGGTAATGAAGCTTCGGGTTCTGGTAACCAAGATAAAAAGAAGGGAATAGATGATGATAGTGATGAAGAAGAAGAGACAATTGCTGAGGCCCTAAAAAGAAAGAAAAGGGACAGAGAATTGGATGAAACCCTTCGGGTTGCGAAGGAAGCTGAAGAAAGGGAAAGAAGGAACAAGGAAGAACAAGATGCCTTAGACTGCAAAAAGGCCTTGTTTCCTCTCTGGACAAGAGAAACGCTCATCAAAGAGGCAATAGAATTTTCAAGCGTCTACTGGCTGGAACCTGTCGCTTCTTTTGACTGTGAAAATTCAAAGGACTCACAGTTCGACATGCCTATAACACGAAAGGCATTTACATTTCATTGCTTTGATTCAACTGTTGAAGTACCTTTCCCTCATCCTAAAGTTGATCGCAAACTTATTGATTTTTATTTGAAGTTCGGTCAGCCTCAGTACTTGACATGGAGTGCATAGAAGATTGTTACTGTCAAGGTACTGAAACCTTCGCCTGCCGGGAAATTTATAAATGTCAGTTTCAAAATCACCCGAGGGTCAGCAAACTCGGTTTCGGTTATTTCCCTGCCAGATCTTCCAAATTTGAATCCTCATGAGTGGATCTTGTTGTTTAACATTATGCTCACCAATCCGAAAGAATATGAGCCGATCCTGGATCATTTGAAGAGGATGTTGGCCTCCTATATCCATGAAGTAGTTGCAATGGATCAGGAGATAGCTAAAGTTATGAATAAGAAACCAACTGTAAAGCCAACAGCAAAACCTATAGATGTGAATAAAATGAAGATGGGGCAGATCGATTCTACACATCTTACAGTAATGTTCACAAGAGGCGAAGCCAATCGTTTTCTGTTCGCTCTTGTTGACAAACATCTGTTCTCAACAGACTGCTTAGAGCACATTATCAGTATCATTCATCGGTGCAAGCATAACTCTGAGGCAGACAAAAAGAACTTCACGGCCATGCTTCGGTGGTACATCACTTTTCGTCATACTCTTTTGGCCATCATACCGAAGGTGTTCAAGACCATCAAGAAGTCTTCTATAGCTCAACCGAACTGAGCTTTCGGCTCCATTGACGCAAAGGGGGAGATTGTTGGGTATTGTATGTTGCGTCATGGGCTTATTTTGTATATCCGGATTGGGCCTGTCCATCCGTGATTATTATAGGGTTTAGCTATAAATAGTGCATGTATGTATGCCTTAGATAAAAAACGTGATTATAGTTATTATTGATTTGTAACCCTAAACATCTCTAAAGTCGAAGTTTTTAATCGAGCTGTTCTGAGGTGTTAAAGTTTAATCATTCGACATCTTTAAAGCCATTCTTGTGTTCTTCATTACGTCTTTAATTGTTTATCTGCTTAGAATCTATCGATCCTACTAGAACTTTGTTCTAACAGAAATGACCAAAGTGTGCAACCCACACCTATTCCTTGTGATTTTTGCACTCAAAATGGACATCATACCAACATGTGTCCATATTTACAAGGGGAATGGGAGGAAGTGCAGGAAAGGGGAAGCTACTACAGGCCAAACCAATGGATTTATGATCAACCTCAACATGATCAATAGTGAGAAAACAACCAAGCTTGGGGAAATAACCAATTCCAAAACCCATACCAAGCTTGGGGAAATGACCAATACCAACTAACTTCATAGTTCCAAGAACCATATCCTCCACCTCCCCAACAAACTGAAACTTCGTGCATTTCCTTGGAAGACATTGTGAAAAGCATTGCCACTACTACCCAAATCTTCCAGGAAACGACCAAAGCTAGCCTCAAAAGCTTAGAGGAACAAATTGCACAACTTGCTCAATCTGTGAGTATATTGGAAACTCAAGGAAAATTACCATCGCAGACTGAAGATGACCCAAGGCATACCGTTTCTGCCATCACCTTGAACGATGGGAAAATTTTTGATGACCCAAGATTGCAATTTGAAGACGGGGAGGAGGAGGAAGAAGTAGAAGTGGAGAAGGTTGTCAAGGAAGACGTAGAAATTAAGAAGGATGACATGGAAGCTGTAGAGGATGCATTGGAAGTTGACCAAAAAGAGACTGTGCCGCCCACTACCATTGAGAAAATCATATCACTGGTAGACCAACTGCTAGAGTCGGAAACGATAAATTTATTAGACCATTTAAAGGATACATATACTGAGAAGGAAGACACCCAATCAGTCATCAACTCAACCACTGTATCAAAGGAAGAAGAGTCGATTACTTTACTGGACAAGTACATGAAATGGGTCAGTTGGATGATTGTTATCATCAAGGGCCTAAGTCCAGTATGGTTCCCAAGCAAAAAGAAAGTTAGGTACAAGATAAATGGCCAATTTGAGGAAGTAGTAAGAAGTTCAGTGAGTTGGAAAGCCCCAACATTCAAAGAATAACATATTACAAGGGCCAAGTCGAGCCAAAGAGTTGAAACAAGGGCGGCTAACCGAGAGGCAACTCGGGGAGTATTTTCTTTCCATTCTTCTTTTATTTACTTTATTCTGTTGTGTTGCAATGTTTTTTTTTGAGTCTTTTTAGAGTTCCATGCATACAAAAAAAACGAGTTTTTGAGGTTATCAGAAAGAAAACGCACGAGCATGTAAAAAAATAGCATGGGCCATGCGTGGACATCGAGGATTTCAAAAGAAAAAAAATATTTTGCATGGGCCATGCTAAAAAATGCATGGGCAGGTCTAAAAACGCATGGCCTAAAATAGACCATGCTTAAAAACACAAGGGCAAGCTTCGAAAAACACATGGTCTGAACTTACCCGTGCATGTCATTGTAACTTTAAAAAAACGCATGGGCAAACACCAAAACGCATGGGAAAACATAAAAAACGCATGGTCTGCTTTCTGCTCGTGCTTTTTGGCCTAAAAAAATAATAAAAAATAAAAATAAAAATAACTGGGTACTCTCCAAAACCTCCTAAACCACATTTTCCTATAAAGTTCTTCAATATTAAGCCCAAAAAGATATGAAAAAATTGATTCTCTAACTTCATCTTCTTCATCCTCATGGTCGATTTCCCCATTGACGGCTAAAAATCAAACCCACGTTTTTGTTTTGCGAAGTGTTACTTGATTCTTGTGTAGGGTTTCAAGAGAAAGCTTCGGGAGGTATTTTGTAAAGAAGAAGGGAAGCTATTAGCTCCGTTTGTGTATTCCACCATTGAAGAGCTCAACTTTTCTTGAGGTTGAAGATGAAGCGAAAAAGTCAAGAACACATCACAAATTCAAGAATTTAAATGGTACATTCCTTCCATATCTCAAGTTTGATGCATGAATCCTAAGATTGTTTGACTAGAATTGTTGAGAATTCATTCATATGCTCGATATAATTATACATTCGTGGTCAGTAGGTTGCCCTACCCTCTCCGAGCATCGAGGACGATGCTAAATCTTAAGCTTGGGGAGGGGTCTGCGTACATTAGGTTCTAGTTGCCACATGCATTTCATCATTCAAAAAAAAAATCCAAAACGATTTTACTTTTCTTATTTTCATTTTTCGTGCATTCATTTCAAAGCATATATATATATATATATATATATATATATATATATATATATATATATATATATATATATATTCATTTTTTTTTCTTTTTCTCAATTTCTTTGCATTCTGCATTGTTAAACACAAAAAAAAACAAACAAATAATACGAGATGAGGAAAATCTTTACATACGATAGCTCCATGAAGTGGGAAAACAAAAAATCAAATGAAAAAAAAAATACCGAAGCGATCGGATAGTTACCAGAAGTGTAGAATCAACTATCATAACTTAGGGACCCAAACACCGTAATTCGAGACCCCAGCCTTAGATGACAAAAAAAATGGCATACTGAAACATTTCGTGGGCGGTAATAATAGCTTTAGGATGATTTGCTTTTGAATGTTTAAAAATAATCTTTATCAACAACTCTGGACCCACAGAACACAGACCTATTTATTGACACGCGTTACCCTCGCGGTAACAGAGAGCTTAAGTATCAAATCCACACAGTCAAGAAAGAAGAATGGGTACAACTGTCATATTTAGTACCCAAATCAGAATTTCAAGTACTCAAACGAAGAAATTTTCAGAAATTCGAAAGTTGATTGAAGAACTCAAGCTCAAAACGAAGATACAAATCCAAGTTCAATCAAAATCAAAAGCCATCTCAAAGTCAAACCTGACGAATGAAGAACTGTGTGATATGATACTTGTGGCGATCGAAAAAGTGAAAGCATAGGAGCTGGGCCCCTTCGGGTGGGCTCACTGTTTCAGCGAAAGCAGATTCGTGGTGACGGGTTCTCAAGGATTAGTCGATTTTGATTCTTGGCCATCTAGTCTTAAGGACATGAGATCCCAGACTGTGTTATTTTCGCCCATAAAGCTAATTAAGGTATGAAGTTTAAATAAAACTATGGTTGGATTATTGGGTTACATCGTTTCGTGGTCTTCCTCACTTTGGGAGTCTGTGATACATGAAAGGTAGCACGATGGTCACCTAGGCATTAGTGATTGGAGCCTCATTGATGTAAAGTCTGATCGTATATAAATAATAATAATAATAGATAAATAAATAAATAAACAATTTATTTGTGTTTTGAATTTTTCTTCGGTTCATTTTTCTTAAGTATCTTTTTGTACATATGTCATTTCCTTTAGTTTTTTTTCTTTTATTGCATGCATTCACTCTTAATTCCTTTTCGTTCCTTCCATTCTTTGCATCTTAGTTCTTTTTAGTCTCCTATCGTCTTCTCTAGGGTGATCCTTAATTTTGTTCTTTCTTGAGGACAAGAAAGGTCTAAGCTTGGGGAGGTTTGATAGGTGAATTTTATGCACCTATTTTGCATATTTATTTCCATCCTGTCATAGCATTCTACTTCATAATTCTTGCATTTAGTTAATTATTTGGGCAACTACATGTTTCATTAAGAATGTATGGTACTTCACTACTTTTGATTCATTTTGCAGACAATATGGAGCGTGGAGCTTGGAGCTTCGAAGCATGGAACTTGGAGCATGAAGAAAAGATGAATCGATCATTCCATGGAGGAAAGCATGAACACATAACCCGAGTCATTGTTTCACTATCATCATAGCAAAGGACTACGTTTGAAACACGGTTCATATCACACCGACACGAGTCGTGTTTGTCCTTTCTCATCTTATATTTGAGCAACATGACTCGTGGTGAAGCTAGACTCAAGATGGAGCCAACAGTGAAGACTTTTTCGAATTTTAGCAAAAAGCATGGGCCATGCCAAAAACACATGGTCAAGACAAATGGCCATGCCAAAAACACATGGATAAAAGGCATGACCATGCTAAAAACGCATGGTCTTATGGAAAGCACGTGAACACTAAATAAAACAAAGTCAGACGTCATTTTATGAGGAGAACAGTTTTTGGAGCAGTTTGGAGCGATCTTGGACGACTCTAGGAGACTTCTTGGAGCTTTTGAGAAGACCTAATCATTGCAAACACTTTTGATTTCATATTTGTAAGCATTAAACATTCCAATTCCATCTTTATTCTTGTTTGATTTGTTCTTAGCCATGTGTGGCTAAGAAACCCTAGTTTCTAGTTCTTGTTCAAAACATGTTGATTGCTTGACTTGAAGCATATGATTTGATGTTTGATTTGTGATTCTATTCTAGTGATTATGTTTTTGTTTAAACTAGAACCCTTAAATGAGATTTGTGTTTGATTGGTCACTTTCATGAATTGAATTTTTGTACAGTTAATTAACTTTTAGGGCACCTAATCGTTCTATAAAGTTAATGATTGTTAACAAACAATAAGTTTTCTTATTGTAAAACATATATCACATGTTTTCACACTTCCGAGTATATGAGAAGAATTAACATTGTTGGTAAGCTAGTACAAAACTTAATGCAGTTTTTCAATTCAATCTAAGAGCGTGTTTAGGTTGAATTAGTAAAGCTAGGTCTTGTCAAAGAGCGTGTTTTGGTTAGATAATTTGGCAAGAGAGAGGTATTAGAGCATGTTAATATCTTTCAGTACCAACTTAGAATAGCAATCACAAATTACATCAAGTCATAATCAGGTTAAATGACAACATTGAGAACTAGAACTAGAAGCACTTTTACAACATGTTTACAAATTTATTTCATTTTCTGCATGTTTCAAAGTTGATTGTTATTTTCATTATTTGACTTTTGCAAACAAATCCCCCTTTGTGACCAAAGTACCTTGCGCAAAGAGGTATAGACTTTTATCCCGTGTCTCTGTGGTTCGACCCTGCTTGCCTTGTATTACTTTTTAGTGCATTAAAGCAGTGTATTTGGAGTCTGTTGTACCCCTATTATTTGTTGGGTTTGACATGCCTAATATAGCACCCGGTTCCTGGTATGTATTTTATTCTGGTATTTTTCGCAATTTGGACTGAGACTCGGCGAGTTGATGGCCCAACTCGTCGAGTAGTAGCGGTTTGGACCCGGGGGTTAAGTGACGGACTCGCCGAGTCGGCAGCAATACTCGACGAGTAGACTCTGGCTGGGCAAAACCCTAATCTGAGGGTTTGCACCCTATTTAAACAACCTTATACAGCCTCCATCGCCCCTTTATGCTCCCAGAACACTCCATACAGAACCTTAATCGTGTTGTGAAGATCTAAAGGCCTTTTTGGTGATTCTTGGTAGCTTGTAGTGGCAAGAAGGAAGGGAAAAGCTTGAGGAACCAAGAGGTTGGCCAGAGGAATCAAACTTGTGCATCATCTACAGTTCTTGGAAGGAATAAAGTCGACACCTTTGCTCCTTCTTGCATTAGATCCCTTTTTGGGGAGATTTAGGGCTTTTTATAAGCCATTCTTGGTGACCAACCATGATCGCAAGCATGGTTGGGGGTTGAGGCTTCAGATCCAGGCTCCTTAAGGAGTTAGAAGGCAGAAAGGGACTGTATTTGCACCCAAGGAAAGCCCCATGAAACTCAAGAGCTTCTTTTAGGTTCTTTTTAGCTCATAGTCCCATGCATGCACGTAAAGTTCGTAACTTTACGTGCTAGATCGATCTTAGGAGCCTAGATCTATCATTTGGACAAGTGTTGTACATCAGAAATCGAGAAATGAGACTTGGTCATTCTCGACTCGACGAGTCATTCTTGGGACTCGGCGAGTCTATGGCTTGACTTCCCCCTTTCTGTTATGGTTCGAAGGAACCCAGTGAGTGTTAGAGTGGTCTTAGAGGGGTCCGGGGGAGTGACCCAACGCATTGGACTTAGCCATAGACCTGGAAATCATAGGACTCGACGAGTGTATGAATAGACTCGGCGAGTGCAAGGCAATCTACCAACTTTCGAAGATGAACTCGACGAGTTGTTCATACAGCTCGGCGAGTCAAGGGAAGGACTTGTTCATAGGATGGAGATGAACTCGACGAGTTGTTCATACAACTCGACGAGTCGGATGAAGGTTCATTCGAGGTTGTTTTAGAAGGAGAACTCGTCGAGTCGTTGCCAAACTCGACGAGTAGAGGCGTGAAGATGGACAGATGAAAGGATAGGGACTCGACGAGTTGGCGGCCCAACTCGGCGAGCAGGGTCAACTGAAAGTTGACTTTGACTTTGACTTGTTCAGGGGTAAAATAGTCATTTTACCCTAAGAGTAGTTATCAGTGTTTGATTAAGTGTTTTATGGATTTATAGCTGGAGGATCACCAGAGTAGTAGTCAGACACCTGCCGATCAGCTTTTCAGCAGTCAGCCTTACGAGGTGAGTTACCTTCTAGTAGCGGTGGGTCTACGGCCACAATTCCGGTCCACCAGTAGGAGTTGTATGTTGGATGATTGTCTCTGTGATATCATCCATGTTTGCTACTACCTGATATGTTATATGTTGGCATGATATGTTATATGTGATATTAGTAGAGTTCGGTTGTTAGGACTGAAGGGTAGGTTGGACACCCCAGATATGTCTGACAGTATGTTGTGATATGCTTATATGCTGGCATGATATGTTATATGCGATAGTGGTAGTAGGAGGGGAATAGTCCCCAAGTTCGGTTGTTAGGACCGAAGAGTAGGTCGGACACACCAGATATGTCTGACAGTATGTTGTGATATGCTTATATGCTGGCATGATATGTTATATGCGATAGTGGTAGTAGGAGGGGAATAGTCCCCAAGTTTGGTTGTTAGGACCGAAGGGTAGTTCAGACACCCCAGATATGTCTGGTAATATGTTTATATTATGATATATGTGATAGTAGCAGTAGGGGGTGGAATAGTCCCCGAGGAATTGGTTGTTAGGACCAATGGGTAGGTCAGCACCCCAGAATGGCTCGACACGGGTAGGTCGACACCCCAGAATGGCTTGACACGGGTAGGTCGGCACCCCAGAATAGCCGTACCGGGTAGGTCGGCACCCCAGAAAGGTCGTACCGGGTAGGTCGGGCACCCCAGAATCGCCCGGCAGTATGTATGCTATATGATTGTATGGTATGTGGTAGGATGGGGGAACTTACTAAGCTTCATGCTTACAGTTTTCTGTTTTGTTTCAGGTACCTCTTCAGCGAAGGGGAAGGAGCTGGTGCGGTAGCTGCACATCATACACACACGTTGGATTTCCGCATTACCAGATTCTTGGGAATGTACTCTGATTTATTGTACTTTTGACAAAATGGTTTTGATGGTGACATGTTTTGGATCATTGACTTATTGGTCGTGACATGAGATATCAGTATGAATGTTTTTATACCGATGGTTTTTATGTTATAATTTATTTAAAAACGAAATTTTTGGCCTTGAATTCTGGGATGTTACACCAAACAAATTTGATAGGTGCATTTTATGCACCTATTTTGCATGTTTATTTCCGTCCTTTCATAGCATTCTACTTCATAATTCTTGCATTTAGTTAATTATTTGGGCAACTACATGTTTCATTAAGAATGTATGGTACTTCACTACTTTTGATTCATTTTGCAGACAATATGGAGCGCTGAGCTTGGAGCTTGGAAGCATGGAACTTGGAGCATGAAGGGAAGATGAACCGGTCATTCCATGGAGGAAAGCATGAAGACATAACCCGCGTCATATTTGCACTATCATCATAGCAAAGGACTACGTTTGAAACATGGTTCATATCACACCGACACGGGTCGTGTTTGTCCTTTCTCATATTATATTTGAGTAACATGACTCGTGGTGAAGCTAGACTGAAGATGGAGCCAACAGTGAAGACTTTTTGGAATTTTAGCAAAAAGCATGGGCCATGCGAAAAACACATGGTCAAGACAAATGGCCATGCCAAAAACACATGGGCAAGAGGCATGACCATGCTAAAAACGCATGGTCTTATGGCAAGCACGTGAACACTAAATAAAACAAAGCCAGACGTCATTTTATGAGGAGAACGTTTTTGGAGCAATTTGGAGCGATCTTGGGCGACTCTAGGAAACTTCTTGGAGCTTTTGAGAAGACCTAATCATTGAAAACACTTTTGATTTCATATATGTAAGCATTAAACATTCCAATTCTATCTTTATTCTTGTTTCATTTGTTCTTAGCCATGTTTGGCTAAGAAACCCTAGTTTCTAGTTCTTGTTCAAAACATGTTGATTGCTTGACTTGAAGCATATGATTTGATGTTTGATTTGTGATTCTATTCTAGTGATTATGTTTTTGTTTAAACTAGAACCCTTAAATTTGATTTGTGCTTGATTGGCCACTTTCATGAATTGAATTTTTGTGCAGTTAATTAACTTTTAGAGCACCTAATCGTTCTATAAAGTTAATGATTGGTAACAAACAATAAGTTTTCTTATTGTAAAACATATATCACATGTTTTCACACTTCCGAGCGTATGAGAAGAAATGAACATTGTTGGGAAGCTTGTACAAAACTTAATGCAGTTTTTCAATACAATCTAAGAGTGTGTTTAGGTTGAATTAGTAAAGCTAGGTCTAGTAAAAGAGCGTGTTTTCGTTAGATAATTTGGCAAGCGAGAGGTATTACAGCGTGTTAATATCTTTCAGTACCAACTTAGAATAACAATCACAAATTACATCAAGTCATAATCAGGTTAAATGACAACATTGAGAACTAGAATTGGAAGCACTTTTACAACTTGTTTACAAATCTATTTCATTTTCTGCATGTTTCAAAGTTGATTGTTATTTTCATTATTTGACTTTTGCAAACAAATCCCCTTTTGTGACCAAAGTACCTTGTGCAAAGAGGTATAGACTTTTATCCCGTGTCTCTGTGGTTCGATCCTGCTTGCATTGTACTACTTTTTAGTGCATTAAAAGCAGTGTATTTGGAGTCTGTTGTACCCCTATTATTTGTTGGGTTTTACACGCCTAACAAAGATTCATATGTACATCTTGTAGTCAAGTCGTGAAGAGATCGAGGAAAGAGCTGAAAATCAAGATCAAAGAAGACTGAAAAGAAAAGAAAGTAATAACCCAAGGGGGAGATTGTTAGGACATAAATTTTTGGTTTATACTTTGCTTTTCAAGGATTTTATAGTTCTCGGTTTTGGACTGAAATCTCCATGTTTTCGGTGGTGTTTGGACCAAAATCACCTTGTGATTTCGGTGGGCGTATAAGGATTTTGGTTGGGCTTTGGGTTGGGCCTTTGTAATTAGGTCTAGGTATTTATATAGCATTGTTACAACTGTGTAAAGGGTTGGACATTCCAAGTGGTTATTATTCGAGAACTAAGAGAGAAAGAGAGAACCGAGAGCAAATTCAAAATCTTATGTACTAGACTATTATCAATATAGTGTGCATTGAAGATTGATAATTGTGTTCTGAATTCATAATAACTGTTTTGCATTCATTCACTTGATTGGGATTCCGCACCAATTATAGGGATGTCGATTGATACCTTAAGAACAGGTTTTACAGGCAAGGTCCGGTCCTCTTTGGCTTTGAGTTAGGATTCTGATGATTTGGTTTCTTGAAGATTTGTTTCTTGGGTCCCAAGTTCCTTTTTTTGTCCCCCTGACTTGGTCTTATGACCATAACCACCAGTTGATACATGATTCACACTCGATCCGACTTTACCACGCTGGTCCCTGATGTGTGTTTCCTTCTCAATGTGAAGGTGTTTCATCATATCATCCAAGGATTAGTCCTCAGATTTGTGCATCATTCTGTTAGAGAAGTCTTTCCACGAGGGTGGTAGTTTTGCGATGATCGCACCAACCTGAAAGAGTTCTGGTATCGAGATGGAGAGCACGTTCAGCTTGTTGACCATGACCTAGAGTTCATGCACTTGCTCCATGATAGGTTTGTCATCAACCATTTGAAACTCTAGGTACTTTCACACTAGTTACTTGTTAGTACCTTCCTCATGTGCCTTGTACTTGAGTTCCAAAGCACTCCATAGCTCTCTCGGATCTTTGACCGACGCGTAAAGATCATAGAGCCGATCAGACAGTAAGTTATTGATGTGACCCACACATATTTCCCCAGACTCTCTACGCAGAGCCCTTTGCTTTTCTAGATCAAATATGATCATTAGATCCACAGTTTTCCCCTCCTCGGGAATTGGATCAGTAGGAATTGGGGTCAGTTTTAGGTCCAAAACATAAGCGAGCTTCAGCACATGAAGCATGAACTTAACTTTGTCAGCCCAACAGGTGTAGTTCTAACCATCGAATCGGTCAAGCTTGGCAACTCTTGGTTCATGTACTGGAGACTAGCAGTTGGGATTTGAATGTCCATTAGTTTGTTGATGATAAACACAATATAAAAACTTTTAAGATTGATGTAAATCAATCTAATAGACACGCAAGAAAACCGACAAATAATATTGAGAATTATATGTTGATTAGTTGTGAATAATAGATCCAATTATTAGTTATATGTTTACAAAGTTTCATCCATAAACCAGTTTAATCCTTATCGATTAGATCTTATTATAAGAAAGGTAGAAGGAGAGTGTCCTGTTATTGGACGAAATTAAAACAAGACAATAATGTAAAACCGACCTGTTAACGGTCGATCTTGAACGTGGAATAACTAGACGGATCAGACTCCTGTCCTTAAAGGTTTTTACATTGCTTCTACTGGCTGTAAGCAACAGAGTAAAACCCCAGGTTTAATGCAAATGTAACACTCGATAATTTCCAAGGTATTTATTTAATTTAGGGTTGTTTAATTGTTGTGAATTGGGCCTTGAATCATTAGATCCTTTACTATTGGGCTTAGGGTCCGCAGTATGTGGGGCATACCACCCTATGTACATTAGGCGTACTGATATGGAATGACCGCGGGTGCCATTAACGAATGCGTTGCGTACAAAGGAATACACGCAGCTTACGTGTCTAGTCCCCAAAACCCTAATATTTGGGGTTTGGGCACTATTTAAAGAACATTATGACCTAAGGATCTTCTTTATCAGCCTCCCTCTTGTCCCTAAACAACATCCATGAAACCCTAACCCCATTGTTGAGTGTTCTTGAGCTTGGAAGGTCTTTTGAGTGCATTTTGGTGTGTTTTGTCTCATTTTCAAGGAAGAGAAGGTTGGAGCAATGTGGTGGTTCAAGGAGAAGCCTGTAGATCCGGATTATCTGCTCCATTTCTAGCTTGTGCAAGGTATAAAGTCTTGATCTTGATCTTTAGAAGCTTAGATCTTCATGTTTTAGCTTTTGGAACCTTTTTGGTCCCATAAATGAGCTCTTGTGGATTATTTCCATTTCTGAAGCTTAGAGTTGCTACTCTTGGTGTTCTTTGGATCCTAGAGTCATAAAGTTGCCACCTTTGAAGCTTTAATCCAAGCATGCATGAGTAGTGTTCATTTTTATGGAAGTAGATTGTTATATTTCGAATTTGGGCCTATTTGGGGCATGCAAAGCCACCAAGTTGTCGACTTTATGGGTTAAGATGTTGTATATGATTCAAATATGTGATCGGGACTCTTGGAATTAAGTAGTTAAGGACTTATTGGAGAAAAGGCTTAAGGGGTGAATACGTTGGGCGTACAAGCTCGTACGCGCAGCGTACCAGCCATGTAGTGTGTACTCTTAGCGTACAGCTGAGTACGACCCGCATACTCAGGCAGTTGGGCTTGGCATTATTTGGGCCTCGGTTTGGGCCATTTTCTTGGACCTTACTGTTTTACGCCTTTTGGGCTACCTGTAATTAAGCTTTTAGGTTAAGGAATTTTAGTGGGCCTGAGGGCAAGGCCCATTTGGGGGGTTTGGGCCCAATTTGGAAAATTGGGCCATAAGTGGGCCTTAGGGGATCTTTTGGTTTTGGGCCTTATTGGTTTATGGTTTTGGGCCTTAGTTTTGGATTAAGATACCCCTGGGGTAAAATGGTCATTTTACCCCAAGTATGGACTATTGATTGTGGTTTGGGACCCCAAGTGTTTATTGGGTGTTATTTTATACGGATAACTCAGGGAGTCGTTAGGGCCGCAACTAGGGATTTCTTTATGTGAGATTCAACATTTGAGGTGAGTTTCCTCATTGGGTTTAGCGGGTCTAAGGAACCAATGTTGGCCCCTATTGATTATGTTAGGATGCAAGGAGTCTGCGTGACCCTTCCATGTGTTATGTGCTACTATGTATTCCGGGCGGGGCTCGATGCCAGGCGAGGCATGAGGACTGGAACATATGCTAGTGTTATGATTATTATATGTGTTAGCATGATTAGGTTATATTGATTGTATGTATCTAGCGGGCGAGGCCTAGTGACAGGCGACGCCTGAGAGTAACAGGTATGTATACCGAGTGGGGCTCAATGTCGGGCGAGGCCCGATGTCGGGCGGGGGCCTAGTGTATGATTTGTTATTTATGGTATGGGGTAGTTTGGGGAACTCACTAAGCTTTATGCTTACGGTTTTTAGTTTATGTTTCAGGTACTTCCAGTGGCAAAGGGAAGAGCTCGGGATGGCTGCATTGCACACACCATATGGATTCTGTTTATAGGACACACTCTAATTTCCCTGATATTTGACATACTTATTTTATTTGGGTTGTATGAACTATGATTTGAAATATTGTTTTCACTTGAATGAAAAATGAATTATTTGGGTCGTACTTTTGGGATGTTACAATTTGGTATCAGAGCCTTGGTTTGAGGGATTTGGGCACAATCGCGGGTGTGTCTAAACACAAATTGAGGATTTGATAAAGTTTTTCCAAAAGAAAAATATTCTAAGAAAAAGGGGTTTCTAAAATAAGAAAGGGTGTGGTACATGCAATCAACCGAACTCAAGTAAGTTTTCCCAAATTACCCATACATGTTATTTGATATGCTTGAATCTGTGAATCTGTGAATCGCGTGCTAGTTAGGGCTAAGGATCTGCTCGGTTTTGCATGATATAATGCTAGGAGAGATGCCTTTGTATTCCTGTTGTATGAGTTTGTAGACTTGCATGCTAGTACTGATCAGTCAGTGATAAGATGGCTTAATTAGGTTATGCTTGGTTCTGATACTTGATGCTAGAATATTGCTTGCTTTGTGCTTTTAGGAGTTCTAACTAGTTTCAGCTAATTAGTACACGAATATGCTAAGTTAGATATCATGGGAACTAAATAATTTTAGAAGGTTAGGTTTTAACTCTATTGCGCAGCTCTTGTTTGAGTCCAACCGTTGTAGTGTGAGACCTCTCATTCGAAGAATTATCTAGTTTTACTGATATATGATGGTAGTCGTGAGCTAGTTAGAAGGAGATAGCGGGAATTCCTTCTGCAGATGATGGCGGAGAGTAGTATGGAGTTGCCCTAGGAAAACCTAGGAGGAGATCTAGTGTTGGGAACCTTATCTGTGAGGGTTGGTTAGATGGAATTAGAATAACTTGTTTGATTCAAAGAATTTCTTGAGGAAAGTATGCATAGATGTTGAAGGTAGTATGGGCCCGTACTACTGGAATCAGAGGATTCGTACTCGATTCAAGGAGGGCTGCAATAAAATCAGGAAGCTTGTAGGGTTGTGATTCCTCGGTATATTTCGATGTGTATTCTAATAGTTTTATCGTCTATTTTTCAGTATGGTGGTATTACGGGGCAGACCGGTTGGCAGTTCTGGTATCGAGGAGGGTTCAGGCTCAGAATATGGAGTTGGGCAGCTTGATGAGCAGACTAGGGAGTTTCTTTCATCAGAGGTTACTCGTTTCATTCTCGATCAGACACCTGTGATCTTTGGTTCGGTCAAGGAGGGTATCCTAGAGGTTTTGGAGGAGCGATTGAGCTCGCTTCACTATAAGATGATGGCTATAGCAGGACCTCGATCTTTGACATTCAGGAGTTTTGGGCTTGTGGAGCTCCAAAATATCATGGGGAGAAGGACCCCATTGCGAGAAAGCGTTGGTTAGTAGATGTTGCTAACACTTTCTGCATCAATCGTTGTCCCGAGGGGGACAAGGTCTGACTAGCTTCCTGCCATTTAAAAGACAGGGCTCGAGACTGGTGGGAGGAGGCTGGTAGTGTTGTGGGTGATGATGTTGTTGATGGGATGACCTGGGATGATTTTTTGACCAGGATTCGAGCTGAGTTTGCACCGATTATTGAGGTGCAGCAGTTCAGGGAGAGGGCGCTTCTGGTTCTGCGTTATGTGTCGGGCGAGGAGATAAAGAAGGCCTGATATCAAGAGATGTTGAGGAGCGACATCCGACAGTTTTTTAGCCGATCCAGCTGCAAGACGCTGGAGGATATGATAGCTCGAGCCAAGAAGAGGGAGATTGACCTGGAGATGGAGAGGAAGAGGAATCCAGATGGGGTTCAGTCATCAGGGGGTTCGGACAAGAGGCCCAAGGTATCGGAATCCAGATCGAGGGGCCATCAGGGCCGTAGCCACTATGGAAAGTGTGGCAGGACGCACGAGGGTTCGTGCAGGAGTGGTAGTGGTGGTGGTTCTGGATGCTTCAAGTACGGTTGGACTGGTCATTATAACGGGGATTGTACTACTACCACCACCCAAGGATCAGATCTAATTTGATTTCATTGCAATCAGAGGGGCCACGAGAAGACCCAATGTCCGAGTTTGGCTGCAGGAGGACCGGTGTCAGCACCCGCTCCTACAACTCTTTGGATTACTGACTGCCGTCAGGGCCAGGCAGATGCACCTGCGGCGAAGAGCAAGGCTTTTCAGCTGACGGCAGAGGAGGCGCGTGCAGCTCCCGATGTTGTGACGGGTATGTATCTTCTCTTTATCTCTTTAGTTATATTGAATTGTTTGCTTATGATTATATGTTTCATTTAGGATCGTTCCTTGTGAACGGTATCTCTGCTTTGGTATTATTTGATTCAGGGGCTACCCACTCTTTTGTATCGTTTGTGCTTAGCAAGATATTTGCTGGAGCTCCGGGGGAGCTGCATTGTCCTCTTGATGTTAAGATTGCTGATGATAGGATGGTTCAGGTTGCGAGGGTTCATCGGGGTTATACTCTCCAGATATTCAGCGAGCAGTACCCGGTTGACCTGGTTCCCATTCCTCTGTGCGGTAACACGGTCATCGTGGGCATGGATTGGTTGAGCCCTTATGGGGCAGTGATCGACTGTGAGCAACAGGTAGTTCGGGTTCGGACCCCAAGTGGGGGAGTGTTGGTGATTCAGGGTGAGAGGCCGCAGCATGGGTCGGTTATGTGTTCTGCAGTGAGGGCCAGACGCTATTTTCATCAGGGTTGCTAGGGTTTTGTCGCCTATGTCATGGATACTCGGGATAAGGGTAAGGCGACCATGGATGATGTGCTGATTGTGCAGGGTTATCCAGATGTGTTCCCAGAGGATTTGTCTGGGGTACCTCCGAAGAGGTAGGTGGAGTTCAGGATTGATTTGGTTCCAGGTGCGGCTCCGATAGCCAAAGCATCGTATCGGTTGGCTCCTCCCGAGATGCAGGAGTTGTCTACACAGCTACAGGAGCTGTTAGACAAAGGGATTTATTAGACCGAGCAGTTCACCTTGGGAGCGCCAATTCTCTTTGTGAAAAAGAAGGACGGGTCTCATCGCATGTGTATCGACTACCGGGAGCTGAATAAGGCAACGGTGAAGAACCGTTATCCACTCGCGAGGATTGATGATCTTTTCGACCAGCTTCAGGGTGCATCTTGGTTTTCCAAGATTGATTTGCGATCGGATTATCATCAGATGCGGGTCAGGGATGAGGATCTGAAGAAGACAACTTTCCAAACTCGATATGGCCATTATGAGTTCGTGGTGATGCCTTTTGGGCTCACCAATGCTCTAGCCGCGTTCATGGATCTCACGAACCGCGTGTGCAGACCGATGTTGGAAAGGTCTGTGATAGTATTTATTGATGATGTCTTGGTTTATTCCAAGACTCAGGAGCAGCATGAGGAGCACTTGAGGGAAGTGTCAGAGACTTTGAGGAGGGAGAGACTTTTCGCAAAGTTCTCCAAGTGCTAGTTCTGGTTGCACGAGGTGCAATTTCTAGGGCACCTTGTCAACCAGAAGGGTATTCTGCTCGATCCGGCCAAGGTCGAGGCTGTGATGCACTAGGAGGTTCCAAGGTCTCCATTTGAGATTCGGAGTTTTCTTGGCCTGGCTGGTTATTATCGGAGATTCATTCAGAATTTCTCCAACGTCGCTGTTCCATTGACCCGACTGACCAAGAAGTCGGTGACATTTCGTTGGGGGCCTGAGCAGTACATAGCTTTTGAGACTCTTAGATAGCGGTTGTGTGAGGCGCCAATTCTGACCATGCCTGAAGGTGTTGATGACTTTGCGGTCTATTTTGATGCTTCGATATCTGGTCTCGGGGCAGTTTTGATGCAACGTGGCCGTGTGATTGCTTACGCTTCGAGGTAGCTGAAGCCTCATGAGGCGAATTATCCGACGCATGATTTGGAGTTGGGGTTTGTGGTTTTCATCCTCAAGATTTGGCGGCATTACCTCTATGGGGTTCGTTGTACAATCTACACAAACCACAAGAGCTTGAGGTATTTGATGGATCAACCGAATCTGAACATGAGACAACTTCGTTGGTTAGATATGGTGAAGGATTATGATTGTGAGATCCTTTAGCACCCGGGGAAGGCCAATGTGGTGGCCGATGCTCTCAGCCACAAGGCGGTCGTGACTCCTATCAGAGATTTATGTTTGAAGATGACTGTGATTACTCCATTGTTGGAGCGGATTCGTGAGCCTCGGGTAAAGGCTATGAAGGAGGAGCACCGAAAGAGTGAGTGCATTATGGGTCAGGTGGCTTCCTTCGATTATGATAGTCATAGATTATTGAACTGCATCGGCAAGTCTGGGTACCTTATTGGGGCGGTGTACGCCAGGTTCTTCTAGAGGAGGCCCACAAGTCGAGGTTCTACATTTATCCTGGGGCGATGAAGATGTATAGGGATCTTCGTTCTGATTATTGGTGGTGCTGCATAAAGCGGGATGTGGCATGGTATGTGGAGCGATGCCTGATTTGCAGGAAAGTCAAGGCCGAGCATCATCGTCCTCACGGCAAGATGCAGCCGTTGGAGATTCCCATAGGGAAATGGAAATACATCACTCTAGACTTTATCACGAAGCTTCCCATGACTGTACACGAAGTGGATTATATATGGGTCATCATGGATCGTTTGACCAAGTGCGCGCATTTCATTCCGATCCAGGAAAGTATTTCTGCAGAGAATTTGGTCGATATTTATGTCCGGGAGGTAGTGGCACGTCATAGGGTTCTGATATCAGTGGTTTCGGACAGGGATGTTCGTTTTACTTCTAGATTTTGGAAGCGGTTTCATGACAAGAAGGGCACTCTTGAGGATATGTTGTGTGCGTGCGTGTTGGATTTTGGTGGGAGTTGGGATATGTGTCTTCCGTTAGCGTAATTTTTGTATAACAACAGTTATCACGCCATCATCGATCGACTCCTTTTGAGATGCTCTACAGGAGGAAATGAAGGACCCCGATTTGTTGCGGCGAGGTCGGTCAGCGAGTTATGGGGAGTATCGAGGTGGTGCTCAAGACCACTGAGCTAATTCAGCAAGTTCGGAGCAGGCTCCAGACAGCTCGGTGTCGGTAGAAGAGTTATGCAAAAAGGCGTCGGTCATACATGGAGTTTCAAGTGGGAGATATGGTTCTCCTGAAGGTGCCACCTTGGAAAGGTGTCATCCGGTTCAGGAAGCGGGGCAAGCTGGGCCCCAGGTATATTGGTCTTTTCCGGGTTTTGGCTCGGGTAGGCCGGGGTGCGTATCGTTTAGATCTTCCAGCCGAGCTCAGTCAGATTCATAGCACATTTCATGTCTCTCAGTTGCGGAAGTGTTTAGTGGATGATTCCGCAGTTGCAACTTTGGAGGATATTCAGGTGGATGACCGCCTAAATTATATTGAGAGACCGGTGGCAATTTTAGATCGGAAGACAAAAACCTTGAGGAACAAGGTTGTGGAGCTAGTGAAGGTGAAGTGGCTGCACCGCAAAGGGTCAGAGTGGACTTGGGAACCCGAGCAGGAGATGAGGGAGCACTATCCGGAGTTGTTCGAGAAGGCGGACTTCGAGGACGAAGTCTGATTCAAGATGGGGGGGGGGGGGGGAATTGTAACGCTCGATAATTTCCAAGGTATTTATTTAATTTAGGGTTGTTTAATTGTTATGACTTGGACCTTGAATCATTGGATCCTTTCTTATTTGGCTTAGGGTGTGCAGTACGCGGGGCGTACCACCCTATGTGCGCTGGGCGTACTAATGTGGAATGATCATGGGTGCCATGCACGTACGCGCTGCGTATAAAGTAGTACGTGCAGCGTACATGTCCAGTCCCTAAAACCCGAATATTTATGGTTTAAGCACTATTTAATTAACATTACGACCTAAGTATCTTCTTTATCAGCCTCCCTCTTGTCCCTAAACAACCTCCACGAAACCCTAACCTCATTGTTGAGTGTTCTATAGCTTGGAAGGTATTTTGAGTGCATTTTGGTGTGTTTTGTCTCATTTTCAAAGAAGAGAAGGTTGGAGCAAGGAGGTGGTTCAAGGAGAAGCTTGTAGATATGGATTATCTGTTCTATTTCTAGCTTGTGCAAGGTATAAATTCTTGATCTTGATCATTAGAAGCTTAGATCTCCATGTTTTACCTTTTGGACCCTTTTTGGTCCCACAGATGAGCTCTTGTGGATTATTTCCGTTTCTGAAGCTTAGAGTTGCTACTCTTGGTGTTTTTTGGGTCCTAGAGTCATAAAGTTGCAACCTTTGAAGCTTTAATCCAACCATGCAAGAGTAATGGCCATTTTTATGGAAGAAGATTGTAATATTTCGAGTTTGGACCCATTTGGGGCATGCAAAGCCACCAAGTTGTCGACTTTATGGGTTAAGATGTTGTATATGATTCAAATCTGTGATCGGGACTCTTGGACTTAAATGGTTAAGGAATTATTAGAGAAAAGGCTTAAGGGGTGAGTACATTAGGCGTACAAGCTCGTACACGCAGCGTGTACGCTTAGCGTACAGCTGAGTACGCCCTGCGTACTCAGGCAATTGGGCATGGCGTTGTTTGGGCCTCGGTTTGGGCCATTTTCTTGGACCTTGCTGTTTTAGGCCTTTCGGGCCATCTGGAATTAAGCTTTTTGGATAAGGAATTTTAGTGGGCCTTAGGGCAAGGCCCCTTTGGGGGTTTGGGCTCAATTTGGAAAATTGGGCCATAAGTGGGCCTTTGTGGATCTTTTGGTTTTGGGCCTTATTGGTCTGTGGTTTTGGGCCTTAGTTTTGGATCAAGCTAGGCTAGAGGTAAAATGGTCATTTTACCCCAAGTATGTATTATTGGTTATAGTTTGGGGCCCAAATGTTGATTGGGTGTTATTTTGTACTGATAGCTCGAGGAGTCGTCAGGGTAGCATGTAACGCCCTGTTTCATATCGTTTCTATTTCAGGGTGGTGATCAAGGATTGGGTATTAGCAGGCTTAGGATCCTTGAAGAAGTTATTTTTGAGCTCATTTGGAGGTGGATGACGTATATTGGATGATCCGGGTATTCGGTTTGTGTTTTGGAGTTAAAGGGTATTTTAGTAATTTGTAAACTCAGGCTTCTATGGAAATTGGATGTTTGTTTAGGATATGGTAAGGCGGGTACGAGTTGTTTAAAGCATAGAGCTTCTCGTTACCTTTTCATGGATATATGGATCGTCGGAATCAAATGTATATCGAAGAATTTATGACCTTCAGAGTATATTAAGGTTAAGGGGTTAAAGAGTACGCGAGACGTACATATATGTACGCATGGCGTACTAGTTCTAAAGCCATTACGCAGTGTGTATGATGGTGTATGCAGGGCGTACAGATGCGAAGCAGGATCGTGCATTCGGGCACATACGCGGGGCAAACGTGCTTCTTAATGTAAACACTAATTCCGATGTTGTAGCCTATATATTCTCATTAAGTCTTTTTGATTGGTCCTTATACCAGCCTCCAAGTTCCCTAAACCCTAGAAATCGTCTCTAAGCCTTCATGATGGTGTTTTGAGCTCATGGTGTCCATTTTTGGTGTGTTTGGCCCATTTCCAAGAAGATGGAGTTAGGTGCAAGTATAGGGATCAAGAAATAGCTTATGGATCTGGATTTTAGGCTTCATTTCTAGCTTGTTTGAGGTAAAAAAAACTTTGAACTTGATCATTGATGTCTTAGATCTAGCATGTATGAGTTTTTGGTTCATTTTGGTCCCAATAATGAGGTCTAGTGGTTTGGTACCCCTTCAGCAGCTATGAGTTGCCACTCTTGGTGTTATTTTGGTCCTTGAGTCATAAAGTTGCCATTTTTGAGGCTTAAATCCATCCATTCATGAGTTAGGTCCATTTTCATGGTAGTTGAAGGTTATATTTTGAGTTTGTAATCATTTGGGGCATGCAAAGTCACCAAGTCAGTGACTTTATGGATCTAGACATTGATTAGGACTCAGATCTATGGTTTTAACCTTTGGGTTTTGCATTAAGTACTTAATGGCTAAAGTTGGTTTAATAGAGTATTACGTTGGGCGTAGAAGTCTGTACGCACAACGTACAAGCTATCAAGCGTGTACGCGCATCGTACAGTTGGGTACGCCCCGCGTACTCAGCCAGGAGGATTTTGGCCTTTTCGGCTTCGTGTTGGGCTTCCTTTTTGGGCTTGGATGTTTGAGTTCTTAATGGGCAACCTGAGTATGAGTTTCTTTGACTGGGAATTTTGTTTGGGCTTTAGGGTAAGGCCCATGTAAGGGGTTTGGGCCCAATTTGGAAAATTGGACCATTATTGGACCTTGGCTGGTTATTTGACTTTTGGGCCTTTTAGGTTATGAGTTTGGGCCCATGTCTTGGATCATGCTAGGTTAGGGGTAAAATGGTCTTTTTACCTCGAATATGGATTTATGGTTATGGTTTGGAACCCAATTGCTAATAGGGTGTGGTTTTGATATTGGCAGTTCGGAGAATCTCCTAGCCAGCAGCCAGAGATCGTCTGTGTGATTCGTCGGTGCGAGGTGAGACTCCTCACTGGGTTTAATGGGTCAAAGGCACCAATGTCGGCCCATGGTTTTATGTTAGGAAGCTAAATGTATGTTCGACTCTTGCGTGTGTTATATGATGATATGTTTACTGGGCAAGGCCCGATGCCAAGTGAGGCCTGAGGAGGTTATCGTATGTTAATAATCAGTTTGTGTCTTATGATTATCGGGCGAGGCCCGATACCAGGTGGGGCTCGATGAATGTATGGAATGCTATAGTCTTTTTGATTATTGCATGTGTTAGTAGGTTGTATGTTTATATGATTATATGGTTTATATGATTATGTTAGTATCGGGCGAGGCCCGATGTCAGGCAGGGCATGGAGAATGACAGATCTGTAATCCGTGCGGGGCTCGATGTCGGGCGGGGCCTAAGGCCGAATGGGACTCGAGACCGGGAGAGGCCCGATGGAGGGCATGGGCCCAGTATGTGATTTATGTATGTGCGGTATGTGGTATCTTAGGGAACTCTCTAAGCTTTGTGCTTACGGTTTTCAGCTTATGTTTCAGGTACTTCGGTTTTCAAAAGAAAGGGCTCGGGTTGACTACATGGCACACACACTTTATGTTCCGCAATTGACTTTTTTTTTCTGGGATTTATACTCTGATTGTAATGTATCAGTTTTGAAACAAGTAATCGATGATACTTCTTCTATAATTAAAATGAAATTTTATATTAAAAATTTTTGGGATGTTAGAAGTTGGTATCAGAGCCTTGGTTTGAGGGATTCAGGCCCACTCTCGTGTGTGTCTGAACTCAAACTGAGGATTTGGTAAAGTTTTTCAAAAACAAATATATTTTAGAAAGGGATTTTTCTAAAAGAAGAAAGGGTGTGGTGCATGTAATCAGCCGATCTCAAGTAAGTTATCCCAAAATACCCATACATGCTATTTGTTATGCTTTGATCTTTGAATCTGTGGAATCGCATGCTAGTTAGGGCTAAGGATTTGCACAGTGTTTGCATGCTATAATGCTAGGAGAGATGCATTTATATGCCTATTGTATGAGCTTGTAGACTTGCATGCTAGTTCTGATTAGACAGTGATAGGTTAGCCTGATATGTTATGTCTGGTAGCCTAGGAAGCCTGGGATGTTGGTTTGCGTATGATTTGTATGGGTAAGGCAATGAGTAGTAGGAGTGGGAGCTCCTAGTATGAGTTGTAGTGTGTGGGATGGGATTGTTACTGCACGAATGTTGCTTTCTTTGTGCGTTGTGGAACTCATAAGTGATGTGAGTTAGCGATTGAGTGAATATGTCTAGTCAGATGTGGAAAAGGTTGGATAAACTCAAAGCGACGGATTTGACCCTATTGCGCAACTGTCGTTTGAGTCTAATTATTGTAGGGATGAGTCTGTTACTCGAAGGATTATCTAAGCTTTGGTGCATGTGATTGTGTTCATGAGGTAACTAACTGACATTATGAGGAGTTCCTCAGTAGCTGATGGCAGGGTGAGGTCGGGAATCTAGGAAAGCCTAGGGATTGCTTTGTTGGGTTTTGTTGCGCTGGGTCGTGAGTGTTTGGTGTATGGATTTGAGAAGGTGACTTAGAGGATTCGGAAGGATTCTTGAGGAAAGTATGGATAGGTGTGGATGTTGGGGGTCAGAAATCGCATCGACCAAGTCCTCACACGATGGCCCGGAGTGCCGCAATAGAATGCATGGTCTAGTATTGGACTCGTACTACTGAAAGCACAGGATCCATACACGAATCAGGGAGAGTCTTGGAGAATCTAAGAAGCCTTTGGGATGAGGATTTTTGGGTATATTCAGATCTTTTTATGTTGTTTTGGTATAGCGTTGAGCACTCAGAAATGGGGTTCAATTTCTGGTTTTGGTTCAGCAGCAGGTATTGAGCCGATCGATGCGCGGTAATGGGAGTTCATCTCATTGGAGATTACTCACAGTGTTTCGGATTGGACCTTGGTGGTCTTTGGTTCAGCCAAGGAAGGGATTTTGGAGCTCTTGGATGGTCATCTCGGGGCCTTCAGGCCGAGGTTGTATTAGGGCAGTTGGGGGCTCGTCTGGAGCCCAAAGCTTGTGAACCTCTACAATCCTTCAGGAAGGAGGATCCTGTTGTTAGTTCTTGTCATCTGGGATTGAAAGAGAGTTTTGCACCATATCATCAGGTTGGTTGGGGAAACTCGGGAGGAGGAGGTCAGGATTTCTTCGAATGCTTTGCGGATATGTCATATTTTGTATTCTTTTGGGTTGTATCGGGAATTTATATTGCGTTATAATTTTGCTTGGGTCAGGTAATTTATATCTCGGGTTGACTCTCTGCTATTTTCTGGGTTATCGAGGGTCGTTATATGCCATTCTACATGTCGGGAGTCTTCAACGAATCTTCAAGAGGGTCGTATCTTGTTGAGTGGGTTCAGTGTGTCCCGTTGCTGTTCCGGGTCTTTGTCGGGATCAATTCAGGAGTCTTGCTTGGAGGACCTATGGTCAGGGTTAGCGGGTTAGTTCTCCAGTGAAGTCATGGTTCAGTGGTTTTATCATCTGTTTGGGCATGATCGGCAGTTGCCTATGGAAGAACCTTGGGATTCGAAGCACTACCGTTGTTAGGAGAGGAGCGGTAGCAGGAAGATGGAGGTGTCAGTTGCGTGAGTTGTTTAATCATTGGATGTTTCATGGGAGTTGTATCTTCGCATGGACTGAAGTCGGTTAGAGTTCAGTGATTGGAAATTAGAGTGGATGTTCATCAGTGCATGGCAAGGGTTGTGGTTTTTAGTCGCGAACATAAGAACTTAAAGAATTGGCATGGTATCATGGGAAGTGACTTGGATTATCAGATGGGTTAAGATTTTAAGAGTATTCTTCAAGATTTCAGGAATTAGGTGATCATAGAGTTTGGCTAACGATGGGACGTTAGTATTGATAAGCACATGTGATAGGAGGTTCATGCTATATAAGGTTGATGGGTTGGGAATCCATCGGGTTTAAGGAATGAGAAAGTTTCGTCGAATCCAAGTGCGGGAGAATTGATCAATTCTTTCAGAAGTCAGGAAGGGTGTGCACTAGGGCGAGTTTTACATCTTGTTCAGGAAGGGAGACGGCTCAAGTGGTTGTTTGTATTGAGGTTGTGTAGTGAGAGTTCAGGAAACTTCCAACCGTTGGTTGGCGTCTTTTGTATTATGCATAGCAGGCTTGTGGTGGAGGCTAGGCTGAGGGCCTAGAAAGTCGGAGTGTGACCCGAACACCTGATTGGATGCAGTTGGGTGCAAGTTGCGGCTCAGGGTGAGTGGGTGTGATGATTGGGGTGTGGATAGGCCATGGGTGGTACCCGTGGTTGGTTTGAAGTGTTGTAAGACTACGATGGGATCGTAGCATTCACCATTCTGAAATAGGCGGTCATTAGAGGTGGTCATGAGTGTAGAGGGGGAATCAATTCATGCTTTGGGCACGCCGGTAAGGTTTTCCGAAGAGTATTTCTTTGTTTTGGGTTGAGGACCATTGGGGTCCGAGGCGGAGTCAGGCCTGTGTTGCTCTAGGAGGGTGGGACTCGTGAGTGAGTCTGCTCCTTGGCTTAGTTGGGTGGGACCCATGGGTGAGGCCCGTATGGTTATGGCAATACAGGTGAGACCTGGTAGAGACCGTTGGGTCAAGATTTTGGGATCTTTAGTTGCAGGATTAAGGGGGGGTGGTCAGCGTGTGACGCACAAGGGTTTTAGGCGGGTTGGCCTTGTTAATCTGACTCTTGGGAACCTGGTGGTTGGACCAGGTGTAAGACTGGTAGTCTCAGCGATGGTTTGGAACATTTATATCTTGGTCTAGCAAGGGGTTGTCGTGAGTCGGAAGGTTTTGGGTGAAATACAAGTGCAGATTTGTGGATCTTGGGTTATGAGTTAAGCATCGAGTTGGTTTTGGTTGAGATCTCGAGACGGGTATTACAAATGCTTTGTGCAGGAATTTCATTTTAGTGGAATAAGGATTGGTGTATCTATATGTCGAGGAAATCAGTCGAAGGGTTCAAGGATAACGAATGGATTAAGTTTTAATGATAGATCAAGCTCTCATGATTGTGTCTTGGATTTGTTTTATTGGTGAAGGCATCCAGATAAGTCAGGGCAATTTTATTGATAAGGAACTTATGTGCGGAATAGCTTGTTATTCGGAGGAGATGTTAGGTAACTTGCAGTTGAGATTGGATAATCTCATAGTAAATGATTTGATCCTGTTGCGCAGCTCTTGTCTGAGCCTAACTGTTTTAGAGAATGAGTCTCCTACTCGAAGGATTATTTGATCCCTGGTCAAGTATATGTGTTCTACAGGGATAAATGATCTGTGACTATGTTTTCTAATGGGTATCTCAAGTATCAGAAGTTGAGTAGTCAGTTGGGAAATTAAGTGGGATGGATTCAGCAATGGTTCAGTATGGGTAGTCTGTCAGGGAGTCAGACCATCTTGAGACTTCAGGTCTCAATTTGAGTAGATATGGTTATTCTGTAAGGGATTTTTTTTCAGGTATTGAAAGGATTTATTCATCTATAGGTTGGGGAACCCTTGGGTTATGAGTCAAGCATCGAGTTGGTTTTGGTTGAGATCTCGAGACGGGTATTATAAGTGCTTTGTGCAGGAATTTCATTTTAGTGGAATAAGGATTGGTGTATCTATATGTCGAGGGAATTAGTCGAAGGGTTCAAGGATAACGAATGGATTAAGTTTTAATGATAGATCAAGCTCTCATGATTGTGTCTTGGATTTGTTTTATTGGTGAAGGCATCCAGATAAGTCAGGGCAGTTTTATTGATAAGGAACTTATGTGCGAAATAGCTTGTTATTCGGAGGAGATGTTAGGTAACTTGCAGTTGAGATTGGATAATCTCATAGTAAATGATTTGATCCTGTTGCGCAGCTCTCGTCTGAGTCTAACTGTTGCAGAGAATGAGTCTCCTACTCGAAGGATTATTTGATCCCTGGTCAAGTATATGTGTTCTACAGGGATAAATGATCTGTGACTATGTTTTCTAATGGGTATCTCAAGTATCAGAAGTTGAGTAGTCAGTTGGGAAATTAAGTGGGGTGGATTCAGCAATGGTTCAGTATGGGTAGTCTGTCAGGGAGTCAGACCATCTTGAGACTTCAGGTCTCAATTTGAGTAGATATGGTTATTCTATAAGGGATTTTTTTCAGGTATTGAAAGGATTTATTCATCTATAGGTTGGGGAGCCCTGCGAGGGATGGTTTCAGTTGCCTTAGGGAAGGCAGGGGTATGGTCGAGGTTGTGGCCATGTTGCTCATGTTGTTTGGCGTGTCGAGAATGGTAATGATTGATTTCAAGGACGAAATCTAATTTAAGTGGGGGAGAATTGTAAAGCCCTTTTTCAGATCGTTTCCATTTCAGGGTGGTGATCAAGGATTGGGTATTAGCAGGCTTAGGATCCTTGAATATGTTAGTTTTGTGCTCATTTTGAGGTGGATGATGTATATTGGATGATCCGGGTATTCGGTTTGTGTTTTGGAGTTAAAGGGTATTTCAGTAATTTGTCAACTCGGGCTTCTATGGAACCTAGATGTTTGTTCGGGATATGGTAAGTTGGGTACAATTTGTTTAAATCATAGAGCGTGTCGTTACCTTTTCATGGATATATGGATCGTCGAAATCGGATGATATCGAAGAAGTTATGACCTTCGGAGTATATTAGGGTTAAGGGGTTAAGCAGTACACGGGGCGTACATATATGTACGCATGCCGTACTAGTTCTAAAGCCATTGCGCGGGGCGTATGATGGTGTAAGAAGGGCGTACAGATGCGAAACAGGATCGCTCCTTCGGGCACGTAGGCGGGGCGTACAATGGGGTACACAGGGCGTACGTGCTTCTTAATGAAAACCCTAATTCTGATGTTGTAGCCTATGTAATATCATTAAGTCTTTTTGGTTGGTCCTTATACTAGCCTCCAAGTTCCCTAAACCCTAGAAATTGTCGATAAGCCTTCATGATGGTGTTTTGAGCTCATGGTCTGCATTTTTGGTGTGATTGGCACATTTCCAAGAAGATGGAGTTTGGTGCAAGCATGAGGATCAAGAAATAGTTTATGGATCTGGATTTTGGGCTTCATATCCAGCTTGTTTGAGGTAAAAAGCTATGAACTTGATCATTGATGTCTTAGATCTAGCATGTATGAGTTTTTGATTTATTTTGGTCCCAAGAATGAGGTCTAGTGGTTTGGTACCACTCCAGGAGCTATGAGTTGCCACTATTGGTGTTATTTTGGTCCTTGAGTCATAAAGTTGCCATTTTTTAGGCTTAGATCCATCCATGCATGAGTTAGGGTCATTTTCATGATAGTAGAAGGTTATATTTTGAGTTTGGAATCATCTGGGGCATGCAAAGCCACCAAGCCAGTGACTTTATCGGACTAGACATTGATTAGAACTCAATTTTGTGGTTTGGACCTTTGGGCTAAGCATTAAGGGCTTGATGGCTAAAGTTGGTTTAATAGAGTAGTACGTTGGGCGTACAAGTCTGTACGCGCAACGTACAAGCCATCAAGCATGTACGCGTAGCGTACAGCTGGGTACGCCCCGCGTACTAAGCCAGGAGGATTTTGGCTTTTTGGGCTTCGTGTTGGGCTTCCTTTTTGGGCTTGGGTGTTTGAGTTCTTAATGGGCCACCTGAGTATGAGTGTCTTGGACAAGGAATTTTGTTTGGGCTTTAGGGTAAGGCCCATGTAACGGGTTTGGGCCGAATTCGCAAAAATTGGGCCATAATTGGGTCTTGGTTAGTTATTTGACTTTTGGGCCTTTCAGGTTATGAGTTTGGGCCTTGGTCTTGGATCAAGCAAGGTTAGGGGTAAAATGGTCTTTTTACCCCGAATATGTATTTTTGATTATGGTTTGGTACCCAATTGGTAATTGGGTGTTGTTTTGATATTAGCAGTTCGGGGAATCTGGCAGCCAGTAGCCAGAGATCGTATGTGTGATTCGTCGGTGCGAGGTGAGTCTCCTCACTGGGTTTAATGGGTCGAAGGCACCAATATCGGCCCATGGTTTTATGTTAGGAAGCTCGATGTCTGTTCAACTCTTGCATGTGTTATATGATGATATGTTTATCGGGCAAGGCCCGATGCTAGGCGAGGCCTGAGGAGGTTATCGTATGTTAATTATCAGTTTGTGTCTTATGATTACCAGGCGAGGCCCAATGCCGAGCGGGGCTCGATGATTGTATGGAATGCTATAGTCTTTATGATTATTGCATGTGTTAATAGGTTGTATGTTTATATGATTATACGGTTATATGATTATGTGAGTATCGGGAGAGGCCCAATGTCAGGCGGGGCCTGGAGAATGACAGATTTGTAATCCGGGCGAGGCTCGATGTCGGGCGGGGCCCGAGGCCGAGTGGGACTCAAGACCGGGCGAGGACCGATGGAGGGTGGGGGCCTAGTATGTGATTTATGTATGTGTGATATGTGGTATCTTGGGTAACTCACTAAGCTTTGTGCTTACGGTTTTCAGTTTATGTTTCAGGTACTTCGGTTTTCAAAAAGGAAGGGATCGGGTTGACTTCATGGCACGCACACACTTTATGTTCCGCATTTGACTTTGTTATGGGATTTATACTCTGATTGTAATGTATCGGTTTTGAAACAAGTAATCGATGATACTTCTTCTATAATTAAAACGAAGTTTTATGTCAATATTTTCGGGATGTTACACAGCAGCTAAGGATTTCTTTCTGTGAGATTCAGCATTTGAGGTGAGTTTCCTCACTGGTTTTATCGGGTCTAAGGCACCAATGCCAACCCCTATTGATTATGTTAGGATGCTAGGATTCTGCGTGACCCTTGCATTTGTTATGTGCTGTTGTGTATACCGGGCGGGGCTCGATGTCAGCCGAAGCCAGAGGAAGGAAACATATGCTAGTGTTATGATTATTCTATGTGTTAGCATGATTATTAGATATTGATTGTATGTGTATAGCGGGCGAGGCCTGAGAGTAACATATTTGTATACCGAGCGGGGGTCAATGTCGGGCGCGGCCCGATGCCGGGCGGGGGCCCAGTGTATGATTTATTATGTATGGTATGGGGTAGTTTAGGGAACTCACTAAACCTTGTGCTTACGGTTTTTAGTTTATGTTTCAGGTACTTCCTGTGGCAAGAGGAAGAGCTCGGGATGACTGCATTGCACACAACATATGGATTCTGTTTATAGGACAAACTCTAATTTTCCTGATATTTTACATACTTATTTTATTTGGGTTGTATGAACTATGATTTGAAATATTGTTTTCACTTGAATAAAAAATGAAATTTTTGGGTCGTATTTTTGGGATGTTACAGCAAATCTATAGATTTTCCAACAGCACTGGAAATCGATAAACACAAAGAGAATACTCTATGACTGGAAGAAAAACCGCAGATAGAGGGAGAGAGCTTCGATTTTTGTAAGAGTCTAATAAGGCTCCTAGGGAGCTGTATTTATAGGTATCGAAACCCTAGAAGGCATGAAACGGGCCCTCATAGGTCGGCCCCTAGAAACCCTAGGGTGACGCCTTGCTCTCCAAGCAAGTCGTTTTCTGGGCCTTCTGGAATATTCCGAATTGACCTCCACGATGTCAACTACGGTGAACCGTTTGACCAGATTGGTCAAACTCACTTGCCCCAAACTCGTCAAAAATAAAAGCTCCTTAGCTCCCAGCGACCGATGCGTTGTACGCCTAAATCGCGCCATCTCGCGCACTCGTGGCGTTGGCTAGTGCCAGGCTAGGTTAGGCGCGCGTGTAGGTTTGGCCCATTCCTTTGATCCAATAAATCCTTTGAAGGCCTATCAAGGGAATAAGCTTATAAACCCACAAAGGTTTCTTCCTCCCACCAATGTGGGATACAAAGGAAATTGGCAACTTACAATTCCTTTATATATATATAAAGCTCCAACAGCACAGTTGTTGTCACATGCTCTACAGGGGTTTGGATATCGGATAGTGAATATGTGTTGGGAGCTTTCCTAAGAACACAACACAGAAGAATCGTTAGAGGACAACCCGGTGCTCTCCCGGGACGTCACTCCGACGATCAACTTCGTTTTTTGAGAGAGAGAATTTAGGGTAAATTCAGTGAGAGAGAAGATGGATCCCTTCCTTGAGGCAGAAGAGATCCTTTTGTACCTGTTACTAACGGATCGTGGGGATCTCGTCCAATGAGTGGCATACGTGGCCTCCTCTAACTTTGAGAATCATGCCCACGTTAACTAACTGCATGGTGACGTCAGTTCTGGGCGTCACCTAAGCTTCTTGTCACGTCCTAATTGGTTGTGAGTGAATGAGAAGCTCACAGGGGATATTCTTCCCTCGTGGAGGGAAACAAACTGCCACCCTAGTGTTGGACTACTTGGGCCAAGGCCGAGCCTTGGCCATGGTCCTCACGAGATAACTTCTCGTTTATACTTTCTGTTACATTTAACGTGGCCGTTCATGGTAACGTTAACAAGTCCCTTAGACCAGTAGGCTTTTGAGTTCGTGACGTAGCAGAGTTGTTCTGGTCTACTCACAGACACATGGCGGGCTGCTGCTGATAGCTTATGCATTTGGCAGGGCGAAATCACCGTTCTTCGGCAGTTTCATCATGAAAACGTTTCGCTGCCCCTTTGGTGGAAGCTAAACCTCTATTCCTCCTGGCGTTTCCTCCTTACCTTCTACTTTTCTCTCTTTGACTTCTTTCCCCAAAGAAAATTTTTCAACCCTTTCTTCATATTCTTCCATGGCTTCCGCTCGTTCCCTGGAAAGATATCTTACCACCGAAGAATGGGAATCTTTTGAGTTCCGATTCGGGTTTGTCCCCAAACACGGAGTGCAAATCCCCCTTCCTAAGTCAACGCTTTATAGTCCTCCCAAGGGCAAATTCGGCATTCCAATCGCCTTGTTCGAAGCAGGCCTGCGTTTTCCTACTACCGACTTCTTCAACCTGATTATCCAGGAATATGGGTTTTCCATGAGAGAGCTGACCCCTATCGCTATAAACAAGATAGTAGGTTTTGAATTCCTCTGCCGTGCCCTAGGCCGTCTACCAACTGTTCCGGCATTCAAGTACTTCTTCAATGCCTCTGCTCAGTCGGGGACTCAGATCCTTTCTCGTCGGCGGGGAGTCCCTACTCTTATCCACGATAAAAAGTCCAAGAAGAACTGGCAATAGAAGTTCTTGTGGGTGAACAGAGACGTCGTGGTGCTCAGCTATCCAAGGGCTAAGGTGTACGTCGACCGCGCTCCAACACGTTTTGGTGCTGACAAGGAACTGGCTGATATCCTAGAGAATATCAGCATCAATGGTGAAGATTGGCTTGACTGCTTCTTAGCCGCTGGTGGAATGAGCACGGCTTGGAGGGCTTGCGGGAAGATGCCCAAGTTTTTCATCGAGAAAGAGGGTATTGTGCTTCTCAGACTGTTCCCTCCCCCCCCCCCTTTTTTTTTAAGTCGGCAAAGCACATTTAAATCGGAATTCTGGTTAACCGTCGTTGTTTTTTGTTTTGTTGCCAGGTGTGGAGGAGGTTGTTTTATTGGAGAAAGCTCTTCAGGGTCTATTCAACGGTGAACTTCAGTGTCGCGACGTCGATCTCATGGAGGCTCTTCCACCCTATGTTTCTGGCAGAGACGTCGAGGCTACCGTCGGTTCTGGCAGTGCTACTGGCGTCGGTGAGGATCTGGATCTTCAGGACGTTATTGTCACTAGCGCTTCTCATAAGGATCCTACGCCTTCCGGGTCTCCGAGGAGTCTTCGCTGTGTCAAGAAACGTAATCTGAGTTGGTCGAACTGAGACGACTAGCACCGAGCCCCCCTTTCGTAAGAAACGTAATCTGAGTTTCTTATTAGGGGGTACCAAGAGTTCCAACCGTGCCCTCGATGAAAGTCCTCTGAAACTGCTGGAGGGGGCACAAATTAGAGCGACTGAACCGCCCAGTCATACAGAGGAAGAAACCACCGACAAGACCAGCCCTGTTCCCCCCACTGGAGATGCCAAGGCAAAGACTGGGTCTTCGCCTTTCAAATGTCTCACATCAACTTCTGCTGGTAAAACCCCAATCGTTCCCCTTTTAGTATGTTCTCATCCAGATGCCTATAAGCCAGCTTGGAGGCTAACTGCCCAAGACCTTGTCTCTGATCACGGCACTGCTCTTGAGTGGTGTCGACACGCTTTTCCCCCTGTTACCACTGAGGCCTTAATTGTCCTAATGGATGACCATATGACCGACAGCTTGCGCTATGCCGCCGCCCAAGTGTCATCTTACTTGGTCGCAGCTGCTGAACACATCTCCGATATAGATACCCTCCAGTCTGACTCTGACCGGAACATAATCGAATGCGAAGAGCTGAAAGCCTAGGTAGCGAAGATAGAAGCCGACAAGCGCAGCTGGGAGGCCAAGCAGGAGGTGGCGCTGCTCAAGAAGGCAAGCTTGGCAGATCAAGTTGCAAATCTGGAGGAAGAGGTGAGGCGCCTGAATGATCATGTGGGGGGCCTGAGTCTGGAGAACGCCGGTCTAAGCGAGTGGACGGCATCACTGGAGGTCGATCTGGTTGCTGAGAACGCTGCAAAAGCGACGCTGGAGAAGGATGTTTCGTGGATCCTTAGCGATGGGCTCAGCCGGGTGGTGGACAGGGTGATCAAGAGCACTCAATTTCTCCAAGGCTTGGTTCAGGTGCAGGCGGCTTGTGTGGCGGCAGGGGTGGAGCAGGGAAAGAGAGTTGTGAAAGAGCTGGTGACTGTTGGGGAGTTTAATCCGGAGGTTGAGGTAGACGTGGGCACTAAGCCCCAAGAGATGGAAGATGTCATGGCGACTTTTACTAAAACAGATTTCGCTGGCTATCTCCGCCTAGGCAGTCTGGACATGGTCGGGCTCCGCAATCTTTGTCAAGACGCTCAGAGCGATGGGTCTGTCCCTGGCCTAAGTTCTTCACCCGGTGATGGTAACTGTTGGATAAGTTGTCTAAGTCCATAACTTTATTTGGTATATACTTTACCCGACCCGGCTTGGTCCATTTGGGTTGCACTTCACCCAAACTATTTGTATGGTTAAACCTTTGAGAATTGTATGTTTATGATTTGTTAATATATTATAAGTTATAATATATTAATATGAAATCCTATTATTGAATTAGTATTGATCATAAATTAATTTAGAATTAATTTGGTGATCTAAAAGGTGACTAATTAAATATGGGCTCATGTATTTATATAAGTGTGGGCTAATACTCATTTGGAATGGGCTTGGCATGCATGGGAGTCCATGGATAGTCCATGGGGCTTTTAACCCATGGATCCTTAGAAAGGAAGAGTCATGGGTATTAGGGTTTACATGGATGTAACCCTAATTTCCCACACTATATAAAGGAGCTTATGATGCTTGAAATGGAACTAGTTGTGTGTGTAAGAAGGTGGCCGATTTCTACAAAGCAAACATACACTCTCATAGTTTTTCCAAGTTTGTGGTGATTTGTGATTTCCATTTGAGGCATCCACATTATTGGTGCTTGGCTCTCAAACTCCAAGGAATCAACTCACTATTGAAAAAGTATGTAATTCTTCTAGCTTTTATGTTTAAAGTTCCCCATGCCATGCTAGATAGGTTATGAACCTTGGAAAAACAAATTTGCATGTATTCATAGTAAAACATAGATATAAGGTTTCTAGGGTTGCATGTACACCATAGGAGTGTTAGGATGCTCAAAACCCTTCAGTGGTATCAGAACCTAGGATTGTTTTCTTGAATACTTGATGCAAACTGTGAAAAAATCGAAAAATTGAGTTGTCTGGACAGTGGGCTCGCCGAGTCCATGGGGGGACTCGACGAGTCCAAGCACAAATTCATCCTACTCATCGAGTAGGTTCATGCACTCGATGAGTAGGAGGCTCTGACTGCAGTTTTTTGACTTTTGCTACTGGAAATGGACTAGAAACATTACCCTAAACTTTTTTGATGTTTTAAAACCTGTTTTAGATGGTGTAATGGTTATGCTAATCCATTTACAATGGCTAATGTCAAAATTCCATATCTTATATGTGTTCATATGATTCTTGAAATTTTGATATGATATTCATGTTCTTATGAGTTATTGTTAAATCATAGGAATTACTTGCTAAATTGTTTAATGATTATTTCTTGATCGATTATGTGTTTTAATGGAATCCATAATTTGTCCTCAAGTTATGGATTTCCAAATGTCACTTTCTTTAATGTACATTTAAAACACATAAGTTACATAAAAATGAAGAGTTTTGAATAGTTTCAAAACTTGCCCTCAAGTTTTGGAATTTGTAAAGTCACACACACTTTAATTCCAACCCTTAGGATTTTAAAAGTTAAAATGCAACCCTTATACTATTATAATATTAATGGTTAATATATATATATATATATATATATATATATATATATATATATATATATATATATGTATAAGATCAAGTCGTTTTACCGTTAAGGGGCCTCATTCACGAAGCCGGTCTATAAGGGGGGGGGGGTATAAGGTTGTTGCTTATAAAATGGCAGCTTAATGGGTGTCCACTCTCACCCACCGCTTCCTTGATCGGTGGAGGGTCGTTAGCCGAACGGGTAGGACAATGACTTTAATTCTCATTAAAAGTATAATGATTATTATAAAGTAACTAAATGTTTTTTGTAAATTCCCAATCTTAGTTACTTTAGGAAAATGTGAAAATGGTGCTAACCCATGAAATTCACGCTTTGTACCTTACCAAGTCGTTGGTGGAGCGTGTGTTGTGAACTGACACACTAACTTGGACTAGTAAGGATAACAAAGGGTGACTTAATGTTTATCATAGATCGGTGGAGTGCGTGTGGTTAACCGGCACATTGATTAGGTGATAATATTATGAGTACCAAGTGAATTTGCATGGTTATCCACATCTTGTTTTATGATCCTCGGCATCCCAGTCACAAAACCTGAAGGGCACAATCGAGATTGAAACATGTCATTGAAAAGTTCAATGAATCTTAAAAGAATCTAGGAATTTCAAAAACTAATTAAACCTAATAATTCATTTCGTTTTCATGGTGGAAATTGGTGAATCGTCATTCACCTACCTTCAAATATGTTATAGCTTAGATTACGGCATCCCTCTTCTAAGTTATAATATATTGTGTTGGGTCCTAGCCTTAATATTACATTTGGGTGTCTTATTAAGGACTCTATATATCTAATCTAAACTTGTCTTTCTTCTTTTCAGATGTCTTCCAACAATGCTTCGGGTGCTAACCCTACCGGCTCCTTCTCTCTCATGAACCTTTGTGGGAGAGTCATCTTCGTTGGTTCCAACTTTATGGATTGGATCCGGAACATCAGGATGGTCACTCGTTACGAGGAAAAGGAATATGTGCTCGACAAGGAGCTTAAGGAACTCGATGAGACTACTTCTACTCCTGAGGAGATCGTTGAATACAGGACACGTGAGAGAGATGCCACCAAAGTGGCATGCATCATGATGGCCACGATGACAGCCGAACTCCAAAAGTCCTATGAGGACTATTACCCTTTTGAGATGCACCAGGACTTGATGGAAAGGTACCATCAGAGTGCTCGTCAAGAGCGGTATGACATAATCTCCTCCATGATAACAACCCGAATGAAGGATGGTGAACCCATCACGGGCCACATGCAGAAAATGCAAAGGTAATTGGACCGTTTGCAGAAATTGAATGTGAACTTCTCTGAGGAGTTGGCAATTGACATCATTTTGCACTCCTTACCTTCGTGTTATGATCAATTCCACATGACATACGACATGAACAAGGAGGAAGTTACACTCAGCAAGCTTCAAGGACTTCTGAAGACCGCCGAAATTGGTCTTAAAGGTAAGTCGGTTGTTACTCCTACTCCTACAGCTACCCCTGTTTTGGCTATCGGGCAAGGCAAAGGGAAGAAGAGGAAGACTAGTTCGAAGGGTACCAAGGGAAAGTCTCTTGATGGCTCTTCATCAAGTGGAACCAAAGTTGGTTCTGCTACTCCTTCTGCCATCCCTAAGGATGCTGATTGCTTCTACTGCCATAATAAGGGGTACTGGAAGCGAAACTGCCCAAAGTACTTGCAGGATGTCAAGGATGGGAAAGTGAAACCATCACATGCAGGTATTTACACGATATTATCTAATAACTCACCATATTCTAACTCTTCGGTCCTTGATACAGGTTGTGGTATTCACATATGTTTTGATTTGCAGGGCCTAAGAAGAAGTGAGGATGTGGAGCACCGGAAGATAAACTTAATCATGGGGAATAGGAAGGTTTCATCTGTTCCAAGATTGGAGTTTATACTTTGTTGCTAGATAGTGGGTTAAAGTTAGATTTGAATAAATGTGTTTACTCGTCTGAAATGGGGAGGAATATTATTTCTTTTCATGGTTTGTACAAACAAGGGTTTACCATTTCTTTTGATAATGAAGTTGGTGGTATTAATGCTTTCTTTAATAATGTTCTTTATTTTAAAGCATTACATTGTGATGGTGTGTATGAAATCGTGTCGGTTGTTGATAACCTAGGAAATAATGTGTTATGTATTGATTCATATACTAGCTTGGATAAATCATCATTGTGACATTGTCGTCTTGGACATGTAAGCAAGAAACGCATAGGCCAACTCCAAAAGGATGGAGTCTAGGAGTCATTTGACCTAAAGTCAGATGATAGTTGTGAATCTTGTTTGCTTGGGAAAATAACAAAATCACCCTTCACTGGTACTTGTGAAAGGGGTGAGGGTTTGTTGGACCTTATACATACTAATGTATGTGGACCCTTCAAAATCGCCACAAGGGATACTAATCGCTATTATCTTACTTTTACTGATGATTATAGTAGATATGGTTATGTCTACTTAATCAAGCATAAGTCAGAGACTTTTGAAAGGTTTAAAGAGTTTAAACAGGAAGTAGAAAATCAATTGGGCAGGAACATTAAGATGCTTCGATCCGATCGAGGTGGTGAGTATCTTAGTACAGAGTTCCTCGACTATCTTAAGGAGTGTGGGATTGTCTCACAATTGACACCTCCCAGGACACCACGTTTGAATGGTGTGGCTGAGAGGCGTAATTGGACTTTGTTGGACATGGTTTGCTCCATGATGAGTCGAGCTTCGCTACAAATCTCTTTTTGGGGGTATGCCTTAGAGACTGTCGCCCATATCCTTAATCTAGTCCCTACAAAGAAGGTTGCCAAAACACCTCATGAGATGTGGACTAGGAAAGTTCCCAACTTGGACCACATCAAGATTTGAGGTTGAGAGGCTTTTGTGAGACGCGAGACTCACGATAAGCTCGAACCTCGAAGTGAGAGGTGTATTTTTATCGGCTACCCACAAAGATCCTTTGGTTACCTCTTCTACAGACCCAGTGAGAATGTGGTCTTTGTGGCATGGAGAGGGGTCTTTCGTGAGAGAGAGTTTATGAGCCAAGGAAACAGTGGGAGGAAAATTGACCTTGAATAACTTCAAGATTCAAGTGGTGAAGGAACCTCAAACCCTAGCAATCCACCTGAGGAGGAAACTCCTGTTGATCTAACTGACGAGTCTGTACCTCTGAGGCGTTCCACGAGAGTTAGGAATGCACCTGAGCATTACTATGGTTTCCATATTACTGCGGAAGGTGATACATTTATCAGTGATAGTACACTGGTAAATCTGGATGAACCTAACAGCTACACGGAAGCCACGGCAGGCCCTGAGGCTGCTAAATGGAAAGAGGCTATGGACAGCAAGATACAGTCCATGTATGACAATCAAGTTTGGAACTTGGTTGACAATATACCAGGTCGTAAGACAGTCGGGTGCAAATGGATCTTCAAGAAGAAGACTGACATGGATGGTAATGTACACACTTATAAGGCGCGACTGGTTGCAAAGGGCTTTTCTCAAACTCCGGGAGTTGATTATGATGAGACCTTTTCACCGGTAGAAAAGATTAAGTCTATTAGGGTTATGTTAGCCATTGCTGCGTTTCATGACTATGAAATATGGCCAATGGATGTCAAAATCGCTTTTCTTAATGGGAAGTTGGTTGAGGATGTTTACATAAGTCAGCTAGAGGGTTTTGTCAGCACAGAGTACCCCAATAGAGTGTGTAAGCTTGAGAAATCCATCTATGGATTGAAACAAGCACCTCGCAGATGGAATCTTTGTTTCGATGAGAAAGTCAAAGAGTTTGGTTTTTCGAGAAGTGAAGATGAGTCTTGTGTATATGTCAGAGCTAGTGGGAGTATAGTTAGCTTCTTGGTGTTGTATGTGGATGACATACTGCTCATAGGAAACGACATCCCAACTTTGCAGGAGGTGAAGTCCTGGCTTGGGAAGTGTTTTGCTATGAAGGACCTTGGAGGGGCTGCCTATATCCTAGGGATAAGGATATTAAGAGACAGGAGTAAAAGACTAATTGGACTTAGTCAGAGTACCTACTTGGACAAGGTATTGAAAAGGTTCAACATGCAGAATTCCAAGAAAGGAGAATTACCGATCCAAAGCGATGCCAAACTGAGCAAGGCTTAGAGCCCGAGTACAGAGGCTGAGATAGCTGAGATGAGTCGATTACCATATGCTTCCGTTGTTGGCTCGATCATGTATGTTATGACTTGTACCCTCCCTGATGTGGCCTTCGCTTTGAGCATGGTCAGCAGATATCAGCGAAACCCTGGCAAGGCTCACTGGACTCCGGTAAAGAATATTCTCAAGTACCTGCGGAGGACTAAGGATTGGATCCTTACCCTTGGTGGGAGTGATGACTTGAGAGTAGTAGGGTATAGTGATGCTAGCTTTCAGACTGATATGGATAATTTCCACTCTCAGTCGGGTTGGGTCTTTACTCTAAATGGAGGGGCAATCACTTGGAAGAGTTCCAAGCAGGAGACGGTAGCTGATTCGACTTGTGAATCAGAGTACATAGCAGCGAGTGAAGCGGCAAAGGAGGCGATATTGCTGAAGAACTTCATCGGAGACCATGGAGTTGTACCAGCTATTAAGGATCCTATGGAGATTTTCTGCGACAGCAATAGTGCGGTTGCCTTAGCCAAGGAACCGAGAGATCATGGAAGATCCAGACACATTGACAGAAAATATCACTTCATAAGACATAAGATAGAATAAGGACTCCTCGTGGCAAAGAGGGTATCATCAGAAGAGAATCCTGCAGATCCCCTCACGAAGGGACAGACGAGGGTTAGGCATTTACAGCATGCGAGGCGCATCGGGCTAAAGGATGATATTAGTTTTACAGATTAGATAGCTATTTTTGAAACTTGTAAAATGTAATCAACATTTGATGATGAATAAAAGGTGTGTTTATTTATGAGTAAGGTGTTACTGTCTTTTGTCAATTATTTACTATTGTTTCAGTTTTGCATGTTTTGACTTCCAGAATAAATTACTTTATTCAAACTTCCACATTCGGTCATACGTCGGAAGTAGGTATGAATTAAGACTGTCATGAATTGGGCTTGTAGATGACTAAAGGTGTTTAGCCATAGCAATGGTTGCTACAACATTCATGAGTACTCATAAGTTCTGAGTATTGGAATAAACCCACGCTTACTTGCATCACTTCATGGAATTTATCTCGAGTGATCATGAGACAGTAATATCATATAAGTCTTCAAACCTAGAGATATGAGTTATTGCCTATGAGTTGGTTATGCATTGATTGCACGAAAACACATCAGTAACTTGATGTTATAAAACGTGCCTTTTTGTATAATTCAACAAGTAGTAGAAACAAGTATATGAGTCGAAGTTTATCTGTTCCTTCTAGTCCTTGGAGGATTAGAAGCGATATCTGGGCCCCTCGATGATTTTGTTTTGACCTATGTACCGGGCCCGGTCAGAACCTAATTGATGTGTTCAATTTAGTTCTATGTCAAACAAATCGGAAATCGGGAAACAAACTGCTGGACAATAAGTACGACGTTGTTCCATGTATTTGTCCGGCTGATATCTTGAGAACAGAGGATTATATGATCACTTATCTAAAATGGCGCTTCATATTTCAACAGAGTTTTAAGAGCTACGATTGTCGGTTGGTTGCTGAAGTCATATAGGCAAATATAGTTATTAGACTTATCCAAGTGGGAGACTATTGGATAAGGTGTCTAAGTCCATAACTTTATTTGGTATATACTTTACCCGACCCGGCATGGTCCATTTGGGTTGCACTTCACCCGAACTATTTGTATGGTTAAACCTTTGGGAATTGTATGTTTATGATTTGTTAATATATTATAAGTTATAATATATTAATATGAAATCATATTATTTAATTAGTATTGATCATAATTTAATTTATAATTAATTTGGTGATCAAAAAGGTGACTAATTAAATATGGGCTCATGTATTTATATAAGTGTGGGCTAATACTCATTTGGAATGGGCTTGGCATGCATGGGAGTCCATGGATAGTCCATGGAGCTTTTAACCCATGGATCCTTGGAAAGGAAGAGTCATGGGTATTAGGGTTTACATGGATGTAACCCTAATTCCGCACACTATATAAAGGAGCTTATGATGCTTGAAATGGCAATAGTTGTGTGTGTAAGTAGGTGGCTGATTTCTACAAAGCAAACATACACTCTCATAGTTTTTTCAAGTTTGTGGTGATTTGTGATTTCCATTTGAGGCATCCACATTATTGGTGCTTGGCTCTCAAACTCCAAGGAATCAACTCACTATTGAAAAGGTATGTAATTCTTCTAGCTTTTATGTTTAAAGTTCCCCATGCCATGCTAGATAGGTTATGAACCTTGGAAAAACAAATTTGCATGTATTCATAGTAAAACATAGATCCAAGGTTTCTAGGGTTGCATGTACACCATAGGAGTGTTAGGATGCTCAAAACCCTTCAGTAACACCCCTGCCCACAAGTAGCGATGTTTATTTGATTTGTTTTGATGTAACTCCTGTGAACAATGTTTTCTATTTCTTGCTTTGTTTTTTTGTCTTCGCTGCCCTCAGTGGCAGTCTGAAAGTCCAGGAGTCCGGTGACTTTGAAAATGTTCACTTTATATTTGTGGGTATGAATGTTTGTTGCTACCGCACATATTCTTTTGTTTGGTTGCTTCATGTGTGGTTTATGTTGGCCATCACATGGTATTTACGCAGGGTTTGCTTATACCCCGGGTCTGAGTTCTTTTGTTAGTGAACTCTTTATGCTTTACTAAAGCTGGTCTTTGAGAAATTTGTTCTAATTTGCTGCTTAAATACCCTAGGTGTAGCCAATATCGTCATCTTGAGGCTTACTCGGTTTTGTTTTTCTCATTAGTGGAAGGTTATGACTCTTTTACACTTATGTTACATGTTCTTTTGTATGCTTGCTATAATGTAACTGATGAACATGTTTTGGGGAAAGGTTATGAACCTTTTTGATGAAACCCCCTGCTGCCTCCTTGCAACGATTTCGCTCGTGTGACGTTGGATGATCAGTCCTTGTCACACGGTAAATGTACACAGCCTCTTTGTTTTATTTTTCAAGTTTAAAAATAAGAAGCATCTGAATTGCTTTCTCTCTTTTTTCTAGCTTTAATGTTGGAGCATTATTATCAAACAGAAAATGGTAATGTAATTTTTGTTGGTAACATTTACATGTCAAAACTAATATAAAATGTCTTTGCTAGCATTGAATCTACCTCTAACACTCATTTTAAGAGTAAAAATGACGCAGGCTCTGCGCATTCCACGTTCTTGGAATGACAACCCCGTCCTGAGCTTCTAGGACATAAGCACCATTCTTATGGGCTTCCACGATTTTGTACGGTCCTTCCCACGTGACACTGAGTTTCCCCAATGGTTCAGCATGGGTAGACTCGTTCTTTCTTAGTACCCATTCTCCAACTTTGAAGTTCTTGACCCGGACTTGGCGGTTGTAATAGTTCTCAGTTCGTGATTTGTATAGTGCCTGTCGTATTTGTTCCGCCTCACGTTTTTCATCGAGCATGTCCAGGTCCTGGCGTCGCCCTTCTTCGTTGGCTGCTTCCTCGAAACTCTCAGTTCGCAGGGATCCGACTACTATTTCCAATGGGAGGACTGCTTCCGTCCCATAGGTTAGATTAAAGGGCGTTTCTACCGTGCTTGACCTTGTTGTGGTACGATATGACCACAACACTGTTGGGAGCTCATCCACCTAGGCGGACTTTGATCTGAGTAATCTTTTCTTCAAACCATTAACTATGGTTTTGTTTAATATCTCAGTTTGTCCGTTGGCTAGAGGGTGCGCCACTGACGTGAACCGGCTGGGAATTTTCTTGTCTTCGCACCACTCCTTGAAGGGACTTCCTTCAAATTGTGTGCCGTTATCGCTTATGAGGATTCTGGGAGTGCCAAAACTGGCCAAGATATTCTTGTTCATGAACTTTATCATTTGCTTTCCAGTGACGGTGGCCAGCGGTTCTGCTTCTATCTATTTGTTGAAATAATACACGGCTACTAAAAAAAATTTCACACCCCCTGGCACTGGTGAGAAAGGTCCCACTATGTCAATCCCCATTAGTGGAAAGGTCAGGGACTGGTGATGCTGGTCAAAGGCATAGCCGGTTGATTTTGGAAAGGAGTGAATGTCTGGTATTCTTTTCATTTCTTAGTTAGGGCTGATGCGTCGTTGTAAACGTCTGGCCAATATACTCCTAGGCGGAGTATTTAGCCTGTGAGCGCTCGAGCACCTTCATGTGCCGCTGCGTCCCCAGAATGGCTTTCCTCCAGGAACGTCTGCCCCTCTGTCTTAGAGATGCATTTTAGCCATGGGCTTAAATACCCTCTCCGGTACAGCTAGTCGTCTCTGATTGCAAAATGCGATGCCCTGATCTTGACTTTTCTTGCCTCCTCAGGGTCATCCGGTAGTACGTAATGGTGCAAGTAATCAACATACGGTTTGGTCCATTCCGGTGTAATCGATACTGTATTAACCCTTTGGTTATCGATACTTCTCTCCAGGAGCACTTCGACTAGCACTTTCTTTGTTAAGTGATCATAAGAAGTTGAGGCTAGCTTGCTAAGAGCATCCACCCTTGCGTTCTTTCCCCGGGAGATTTGTTTTATGGAAAAACTTTTGAACGTGTTGGTTAGACTTTGGACTGCGTCTACGTATTTCTGCATCCTTGAGTCTTTAGCCTCATACGTTCCGTTTATCTGGTTTGTGATAAGTAGTGAATCACTGCGTGCTGCTAGTTGCTTTGCACCAACCTCCTTGGCCAGCCTCAGTCCTGCCAAGACTGCTTCGTACTCTGCCTCGTTGTTGGATACTTGGAATTTGAATCGCATCGCGTAAGTGATCTCTTTGTCTTTGGAGATTTTAAGGATCAGGCATGCGCCTGCACCTGTTCCTTCCTTACTTGCCGGTGTACAACTTCCAAAGTTCCGTACCGGCTTCCGGCTCTAATGGATCGACAGAGATTGTCGTCGGCACTCCCTTAATGGTATTTGGGATTTCAACCAGGAAGTCTGTGAGGGCCTGGGCCTTGATGCTATTCCGGGGATGATAATGGATATCATGTTCACCTAATTCGATGGCCCACTTGGCCAGGCGCCCAGACTTTTCCGGCCTTAGCAAAACTTGATTTATTGGGTAACTAGTGAGAACATCCACCTTGTGAGCTTGAAAATATCTATGTAGCCGTCTGGCAGCATACACCAAAGCTAGGACCAGCTTCTCTAAATCCGAGTAATTGACCTCTGGCCCTTGTAGGTCCCTACTAACAAAATGGATGGGTACCTGCTTGCCTTCCCTCTCTACTGCCAACTCCGAGGAGATAGCTTCTTCGTAAGCTGCTAAATACATCTGTAGTGACTCCCCTGGTAGCGGCCAGGCGAGGGCTGGTAGTTGGTGTAAGGCATCTTTCAGTTGTTGCAATGCCGCATCTGATTTTTTTGTCCATTTGAACTGGTTTTTTTCTAGGCATCCTTTGAGTTTTTGGTGCAGAGGAAGCGCCTTTTCTGCAGATTTGGCGATGAATCTTCCCAATGCTGTCAATCTACCGTTGATCTCCGGTACACCCTTGAGGTTGTGGGGAGTTTTTGATTCAAGGAACTCCTGTATTTTAGTGGGATTGGGCAAAATTCATTCCTTGGATATCTAATACCCAAGGAATTGCCCCTCCTCTACTCCAAAAGTACACCTAGCTGGGTTGCGCTTCATCTGCACTTTAGCTAGCGTTTTGCAGGTTTCCTCCACATCGTGGAGCAATGTTTCTTCATCGCGGCTCTTAATTACCATGTCGTCGACATAGACTTCAATATTCCTACCAATTTGGTCGGCGAATTTCTTGTCCACTAGCATTTGGTATGTAGCACCCGCATTTTTTAGTCTGAATGGCATTTTTCGGTAGCAGAAAGTACCCTTCTCGGTGTGGAAGGAAGTTTTCGCCGCATCCTCTCGCTTCATCTGTACCTGATGATAACCCTTGTACGCGTCGAGGAAACATTTGAGTTGAAAACCTTCAAGCGATTGGACTTTCTGATCGATCTCCAAGAGAGGATAGCAATCCTTTCGATAGGCGTTATTGAGATCTGAGTAATCAATGCACATCCACCATGATCCGTTGGCTTTCTTTACCTTGACAAGATTTTCTATCCATGACGAGAACATTACTTCCCTGAGTATGTCGGCATTCACCGGGTCGGCCACTTCTGCGTTAATAGCCTTGTTCCGTTCTACCGTCTAGCCCCTTTTCTTTTGCTTTACAGGGTTACTTCCAAGCGCGATATTGACGCTGGGTTCTATAACCTATCAATCCATGTCTGTCAGATCTGTTGGTTTCTAGGCGAAAACGGTGGAATATTGCTTCAGAAGTGCTACCAGTCGTGCCCTGGTCTCGTCTGATAGGTGAGCGCCAATTCGCACGACTTGTTCTGGATATTCCATGTTTATTTAATGTTGTTCGATGGAACCTTCCTCCTTTGACATCTTTGGGGCTCACACCAATTCAGGAGCGACTATGATCTGGTGGAAATGTTATGCCCTGGTGTTTGTGCGTGAGGATTGTCGTTGATCCATGGCGCGTGTTGAATTTAACTATGCTATGGATCGTCGATGGCACGAGGTGTAGTAAGGAGATTGTCGACCGTCCCAGCAGAGTATTATGCTTTGCTAGAAACCGGATCACAGAGAATGATTGTTCTTGTGACTCGGTCCCTCTCGTCGTGACTGACCAATGTTACGTACAATCGAATAATGCCTAATGGCCACAGACTGTGACCGGTGAACCCCACTAATGGTCCTCCGGTTGGGGGCGTAACCCCTCCTTCCATGCATCTGGTAGTTGCCTAAAGCAGTGCTCATAGAGTATATCGGAGCAACTAACATTGTCGATATATATTCGATGAATTTTTGTGTTATGAATGAATCCAGATATGAGGAGTGGGTCTCGTGGATCCCAATTCAATGGTTTGGGATTTGTACTCGAAAAACTAATATTGAGTAGATTTCTCGAGAGTACCTCTATCTCGTCCTCCGCTTGATGAGTTGTGTTTTACTTACGAGAGTTACAGATAGTAAGTACCTCCATCCCGTCATGCGGAGGTTCCTGCAGCAGATCGGGATGCGATATCGCCGTCTGAGGCGATGAACCATCGGATGACGGTTGCCGGAAACTGCTCTGGAGTACTAGCCCCATAATCGGTGAGATCTTTTCCATGAGCACCTGGATTGGGGTCTATGTTCGTGACGTAGTAGAGTTGTAGAGAACCAGATCTTCTACTGCACACACAGATGTTGTTAGGCTTAGATCGTCATTTTGTAGAGAACCAATATCGTTTATTGGCGGTATCACTCTGAGGATACGTCCGGATGGCACCAAATGTTGTGACTTGATCTACAGGGGTTTGGATGCCAGATAGTGAATCTGTCTTGGGAGATTTCCTGAGAACACAACACAGAAGAATCATTAGAGGACGACCGGGTGCTCTCCCGGGACGTCACTCCGACGATCAAGTTAGTTTTCTGAGAGAGAGAATTTAGGGTAAATTCAGTGAGAGAGAAGATGGATCCCTTCCTTGAGGCGGAAGATATCGTTTTGTACCTGTTACTAACGGATCGTGGGGACCTTGTCGAATGAGTGTCATACGTGGCATCCTCTAACTGGGAGAATTATGCTCACGGTAACTAACTACCTGGTGACGTCAGTTTTGGGTGTCACCTAAGCTTCTTGTCACGTCCTGATTGGTCGTGAGTGAATGAGAAGATGAAGGGGGTATTCGTCCCTCGTTGAGGGAAATGAACTGCCACCCCGGTGCTGGACTACTTGGGCCAAGGTCGGGCCTTGGCCAAGGTCCTGACGAGATAACGTCTCGTTTATACTTTCTGTTACATTTAACGTGGTTGTTCATGGTAACGTTAACAACAGTCAATTATTGTCATATACCAGATTTGATCACTATTTTTTTGTGCAATAGGTCATTAAAGTTACAACTTACATTTCAATTAAGTCATTTTCGTTAATATTTAACGGATCTCTATTTACTAAGCCTATGTGGCTTGCTGACTTGTACCACTATGGCAACATCATATTTTTTATTTGGAAAAATGTCACTGTAGCACAATCAACAATTGTCATTTACCCAATTTGATCACTAAATTATTCTTTTTTGTGCAATAGGTCATTAAACTTGCAAGTTACTTGTCAATTAAGTCACTTTTGTTAATTTATAACACATACATAGTTACCGAGCTTATGTGGAAGTGTGACACGTCGAGGAAGCTTATGCGGCAATTGGCCACAACATTAATAATCTACCATTTTTTAACTTTTTCCTACTTCACTTATATTATTAAAAAAAATATGGGTCACACATTCAACTCATCTCTCTATCTCTCTCACATACAAGATCATACTCCAGAAATGTTCAAAATCATTTTTTGGGAAAAAAAATAACTTCTGCAAATCAAAACCTAGATCTAACGTTGAGCGATGTCACACCCCGAAACCGATGGCGGAAATGTTCTGGGACGGAGGACGTCATGTGTAGCATCACAACCAATGAATAATACCAATCATAGCAACACAACCAGTACAATGCATACTAAAATAAAAATGTTTACATCAGTTCTGAAACTTGTTTGAATTACATCATATAACTTGTATGAATACAAACATTAAACTCTTATTGCTTCAACTCTTCAAAAACCCAGCAGGTACCTGTCTACTGATTTCCTGAGAATACAAGCAGTTTAAAAGAGTATCAACATAAAGCTAGTGAGTTCATAAGCGGTGGTTTGTAGTGAAAATCGTTGATGAGTTCAGAAAATATTTTAATAGTTTCAAGAAAATCCGATATTTTCCTTAGTGAAAACGTAGTATTATCAGTTCTGTAATAAACCATGAATATATGTATGTTTCCAAGAAAATCCGATATTTTCTTTAGTGAAAAGGGTAGTGTTATCGATTTCGTATAAAACCATGACTGTTCGTTACTGAAAATTGTAGTGATATGCGAGAATACTACCTCATGTGACTAGCTAAAACTAATCATGAAGTGTAAGTATTTTATATGTGAAACCATTGCATAATCGGTTCTGTTTGAAAAACCCTGGCCTTAGCCAGAATACGTAGTGTGTATCAGTTCTATTTAGTAAAAATAGAACTGTTGAAGAGTGTTAAGTTGTAAACTAAAGGTGATTTATACATATTGTGAGTCGTATAACCATGCTTGATATGACTAGAGACCTTTCCAATGTTCTTCAGGCGTCGAGTTAAATGACATTTGTACATCTCAGGCGTGCCCGCCTAACTGTAGCTAGCCGTCCAGATGTGGGATTGTTAGTCCCGAATAGATCTATTCACAAATCTCACGCTCTCCCTCCAGGAGACTCTGGTTATACAGTGGTAGGATTTATCCCTGTACACCTAAGGGTACAGTAGTGAAGTAGCGCCTCACAGTATCGTACAATCTAGTTTACATGTAGTGTAGTAGCGTTCTACCGTAGTGAAAATCCGTATGTATACCGTATATAATGATAATTACAGTTATGAAAAACCATGATAAAGTGGTGATGTAACTGTAAACTATTTATGTCTTCGTGCATATGTTTAATAGTGAAAGTTTCTGTACTCGTGATGTTTAGAAACTCCCAAACTATACCGATTATAGTTTGCATGAATAGTGAATAGCGTGTCCGGAAAACTATGCAATTTTTTGTGAAAACGTCCCTTATGCTCAACACAGTACAAAAGGGTTAAAGTATGAGATTTGTATAAGTTTTGAAAACATTTATGTTTAGCTTGTATTCCCCCCTGAAAACATTGAAAATATGGAAAAATGTAGGGGTATGAACTCACAGTTGTTGCATGAAATCGTTGACTGAAAATGAAGATCCTCGAGTTGTTGCACGACACTTAACGAAATCCCATTATCAAATAAATACATATATGTATCTAAATTAGCGATTTCGATAAATAAAGTGTCATAAGAACACTTGTATTCGGTTGAGGAATGTTACCGGGACTTGATCGAATCAAAGAGGGTGAGTTTTCAGCCAAAAGCACCACCAAAAAGATGTGTACGGCCGTGATCTATAGTTTACGGTTTCTGAAGGCTCGGAGAGTTTACGGCCGTAAACTCAAGAACAGAGTTTACGGTCTTTGAAGGTTGGACCGTAAACTCAAGAACAGGGTTTACGGTTCTTGAAGGTGGACCGTAAACTCAAGAAAAATGGTTCTGATTGCTGATTTCGAAGAGATGAGCGTTTCCAGACGTTCCAAAGTGACTCCAAACGTGGTTTCTCGATGTTTTCCGAAGCTTGAAGGCGTTTTGAGTGTTTACGGTTAAGATTCTTAGAGAGAGAAGGAGAGAGTTTTTGGCCAGAAATATTCTAATGAAGGTGGAAGCATCGTATTTATAGGGGTGTTGTGGGGGGTCCACTCTTCACTGACCGTAAACAGGTTTACAGTCGTAAACGAGTTTACGGTCGTAATCTCATTTAGACCGCAAATGCTTGATTTTTCGAGATATTCGGGTTTCCGCGCGATTTTTGGTTCCAACTCGTAAATAATTTAATTAAATATAACTAGATTATTTTCTAAACCAAAAAGTTTGACGGAAAAATTAGCAAATTCGAAATTTTATTAACGAAACTCGCGTAACGGAAACGGACAAAGTTTCGGGTTGTCATATCATCCCCCCGTTAGAGGGAATTTCGTCCCGAAATTCGAACATAGAATACAAATCATGGATTAGGAAAGAGATGCGGATATTTCTGTTTCATCTGATCTTTGCGCTCCCAAGTGAATTCAGGTCCCCGCTTGGCATTCCAGCGAACCTTCACTATCGGGATGCAACTTTGTTTCGTTCGTTTGACTTCCCGATCCATGATTTCGACAGGTTCTTCCACAAAGTTGAGGTTCTCATTGATTTCAATCTCGTCGAGAGGCATCACAAGTGTCTCATCGGATAGACACTTCTTTAGGTTCGACACGTGGAAGACAGGATGGATGTTGCTGAGCTCTCGGGGTAACTGAAGTTTGTATGCCACGGGACCGATCCTAGCAAGGATTTCGAACGGTCCAATGTACCTTGGGTTTAGCTTTCCACGTTTCCCAAAACGTATCATGCCTTTCCAGGGTGAGACCTTTAGAAGGACGCGGTCACCAACCTGGAACTCCAAGGGTTTTCGTCTCTTATCGGCGTAGCTCTTTTGTCTATCTCGTGAGGCTTTCAGTCATTCTCGGATTTGTATAATTTTTTCTGTTGTTTCTCGGATGATCTCAGGACCAGTGAGAGTACTGTCAGGGGCTTGACCCCTGGCTAGCTGCGTATCACCCACCTCAGCCCAGCACAGAGGGGATCTGCACTTACGGCCATAGAGGGCTTCAAACGGCGCAGCCTTGATGCTGGTATGGTAGCTGTTGTTGTAGGAAAATTCAACCAAAGGAAGATGAGTGTCCCATGACGCGCCGAAATCGATGACACAGGCTCTCAACATGTCTTCCAAGGTCTGAATTGTTCTCTCACTCTGTCCATCAGTCTGCGGATGATAAGTCGTGCTCATATCCAATTTAGTTCCAAGAGCCTTCTGTAGTGATTGCCAGAATCTCGAGGTAAACCTGCTATCTCGGTCGGAGATAATAGATGCAGGTACCCCATGAAGGTGAACTATCTCTTGAATGTAGATTCGGGTGAGTCTCTCCATCTTGAAGTTTTCTTTGATTGGCAGGAAGTGGGCGGACTTCGTTAATCGATCGACAATTACCCAGATGGCATCGTGCCCACTCGGAGATCTGGGTAACTTGGTGATAAAATCCATGGTTATCCTTTCCCACTTCCACTCAGGTATTTCCGGCTGTTGAAGTAGACCTGAGGGCTTCTGATATTCGACCTTCACCTTGGCGCAAGTCAGGCACTTGCCCATGAAGGTAGCGATCCCTGCTTTCATGTTTGGCCACCAATAGAGCTGTTTGAGATCCAAGTACATCTTATCCGAACCTGGGTGAACGGAGTATTTCGTCTTGTGAGCCTCATTCATGACAACCTCTCTGTACCCGCCGAACTTTGGGGTCCAGATCCGGTTTATGAAATAGTACGCTCCGTCTCCTTTGACCTCCAAGTTCTTGTCCATTCCTCGCAGTGACTCATTTGCCACGTTCTCGGGTTTTAAGGCTTCCAGCTGAGCCTCTCTGATTTGCACGGTTAAATGGGAATGGATGGTCATTGTTAGTGCCTTCACCTTACGTCCTGAATACTCCTTTCGACTGAGGGCATCTGCTACCACATTGGCCTTTCCGGGATGATAGTGAATTTCGCATTCGTAGTCACTGAGTAACTCTACCCATCGCCGTTGTCTCATGTTTAACTCCTTTTGATCGAAAATACGTTGCAAGCTCTTATGGTCGGTGAAGACAGTGCACTTGGTTCCATAGAGATAGTGTCTCCAAATCTTTAACGCAAATACCACTGCTCCCAACTCTAAATCGTGAGTTGTGTAATTGACTTCGTGTGTTTTCAACTGCCTCGAGGCATAGGTGATGACCTTTCCTCTCTGCATGAGCACACACCCTAGGCCCTGATTGGATGCATCACAGTAGACAACGAAGTCTTCTGTCCCTTCGAGCAGGGACAAGATAGGTGCGCTGCATAGGGCCTGCTTCAATGTTTGAAACGCAGTGTCTTGCTTTGACTCCCCAACTAAAGGTTACCCATTTTTGCGTCAGGGTAGTTAAGGGCTTAGCGATTCTGGAGAAGTTCTGGATGAACCTGCGATAATAGCCCGCGAGACCCAAGAATTGCCGGATTTCTGTGGGTGTCTTTGGTGCAGACCAGTTCTCAATCGCCTTGATCTTGGAAGGGTCCACGTGTATTCCTTCCTTGCTAATCACGTGTCCAAGGAAATTCACCTTCCTGATCCAGAATTCGCACTTCGAGAATTTCGCGTATAGCTTTTCTGCCCTTAATGTTTCCAACACCTGCCTTAAGTGTTGTTTATGATCATTCTCACTCCGCGAATAGACAAGTATATCATCGATGAACACAATCACAAACTTGTCTAAGAAAGGGCGGCACACCCGATTCATCAGGTCCATGAACACTGCCGGTGCGTTGGTTAGACCAAAGGGCATTACTACAAACTCGTAGTGTCCATAGCGAGTTCGGAATGCTGTTTTGGGCACATCATTCTCATGAACTCGCAACTGATGGTACCCTGATCTTAGATCTATCTTTGAGAAATAACTGGCTCCCTGAAGTTGGTCGAAGAGATCGTCGATTCTGGGTAAGGGATATCGGTTCTTGATGGTCAGCTTATTCAGCTCTCGGTAGTCAATGCACATCCGAAAGGATCCATCTTTCTTTTTCACAAATAAGATCGGAGCTCCCCAGGGTGAGGAACTCGACCTTATGAATCCCTTACTGATCAACTCATTGAGCTGACTGGATAGTTCTTGCATTTCCGTTGGTGCCAAACGGTAAGGGGATTTAGCTACAGGAGTAGCTCCGGGGATCAAGTCGATACGAAAATTGACTTGGCGCTCGGGAGGGATTCCTGGGAGATCTTCGGGAAAAACATCAGGAAAGTTATAGACTTCGGGGATGCTCTCGAGGTCTCTAACTCCTTGCGTCACGTCTAAAACATGAGCTAGAAATGCATGGCACTCCTTTCGCAGATACTTCCGAGCTTTGATGCATGAAATGATTCGGAGGTTCGAGCTAGGCTTATCTCTGTAAATCATGAGAGCTTCTCCAGAGGGAAGATTGAGATGGATAGCCTTCTCGAAGCAAAGAATATCAGCATGATTGGGACTCAACCAATCCATGCCGATAATGACATCCAAGCTCTTGATGGACACAGGCATAAGATCGATAGGAAAAGAATAATTGTCTAGGGTAAGAGTACAGCCTACGAATATGTCGTTAGTGCTCTCCTTCTTTCCGTTAGCCATCTTGACGGTAAATGTTTCGGTTAGAGGTTGGGATTTACATTTGATTAGATGTTTGAATGCGTGACTAACAAAAATCCTCTCCGCACCAGAATCGAAGAGAATGCATGCATAAGAGTTGTCAAGGAGGAACGTACCCGTAACAACGGTAGGATCAGCAACTGCTTCCTCCTGGCCCATCACCAGAACTCTCCCTGTATTGCCACCAGTTGTTGCCTTGGGGCAGTTTCTCCTGAAGTGCCCAGCCTCTCCACATACATAACAAGTTTGACCAGTGCCCGCTCCCGGAGCCTGGTTGGTTGGTTGAGCTGGTGTCTTGCAGTATCGAACTGTGTGTCCCTTCCTTCCACAGTTGTTGCAACTCAGCTCACGGCAGGGTCCGTGATGATGGAAGTTACACTTGTTGCACAGAGGTAGTTTTCCAGCATAACCACCGGTAGGGGATTTGGTGGTTGGAACAGCAGTGGGAGCAGCAGCAGGAGCGGTAACAGCATGAACTGCCACTATTTGTTGTTTCTTGGAGGGCTCCTGCGAAGACTGACCCTTTCGTTTGTTACCAAACTTCTTCTTCTTCCCACCGCTTTCCTTTTGCGGCTCGGAGACAGCTAGCACTTCATCCAGATCGATTCCATGATCGATCAAAGTCTGTGCCAGATCCTTGGCGCTTTCAAATGTGGTCGGCCTCGCAGCCAAGACATTTCCTTTTGTTGGTTGTGTCAGTCCCCAGATGTACCTCTCGATTTTCTTGCTCTCCGGGGTGACCATTCCCGGACATAGGAGAGACAGATCACAAAATCTCGCGGTGTAGGCAGCGATGTCGGAACCCTTCATCTTCAAGTTCTAGAGTTCATGCTCCAACTTATGCACTTCGCCCCTTGGGCAGTACTCCGCGAGCATGAGCTCTTTCAGTCTCTCCCAACCCATGGCATTAGCCACTGGCAGGGTTAGGGTTTTGACTCGACCATTCCACCAGGTCAAGGCTCTGTCGATGAAGGTGCAGGCGGTGAACTTCACCTTGTTTGCTTCAGAACAAACGCAAATTTCGAAGATGGATTCGATCTTCTCGAACCATCGAGTCAGGGCGATGACACCTCCATTTCCGTCGAAGGACTTGGGTTTCGCAGTCATGAAGTCCTTGTAGGAACACTCTTGTTGATGTCCCTGACTTCCATCTTGTCTCTGGGGGTCGGTTCCACCTCCAGTTCCACCAGCGTTCACTTGTGCCATTGCTGCAGTCACGGCGGCGGTAACTGCAGCCTGAAACATGACAGGGTCGAACTGAGGAGGTGGTGGTGGTGGCGGAGTGTCGTCGTTCCTTCTGATGGGTCTTGGTCGAGGAGGCATCTTGTTCTAGAAACAATCAGGAAGAAGAGTATGGTAAGTCCTCGAGATATAAAAACAAAATATATCTCATCCTGATAATGAAAGTATTCTACCGAGCGATAAACACAGAAAGGTTACTAGTACAAGTAAGTTATCGCTTAAGGGAGAAGAGGTAGCAACACTTAGAGTGAATCTGTATACTGAGTTTGATTCTAGCGAAAATACTCCTATAATATTTTATGTGAGATGATTTTGGTAAGTTTTAGGCCTGCTGTAGCACCACCGTCATTCCCAAACACATGTTGGTCACGTCTCGACTGAATATAGTTGATCAGGCTATATTCACCCTAGACATGATTACATAACTGCCCAGGTTTAACCGCAGTGTTCCAGCATCCAAATACTTTTGTTCTTTTCTACTAGCGACACGAATTTTGTTATGTATGCATGCTCGTATACTTTTTATAAAAATATTTTATATTTTGAAAGTATACTTTTAGCGTCGAGCACTTAGGCCCCTTAGTGTTTATAGTTGTATACCACGTAAGGTTCGTTATACTAGTTCGCTATAAAAAAAGGGCTCTGATACCAATCTGTCACACCCCGAAACCGATGGCGGAAATGTTCCGGGGCGGAGGACGTCATGTGTAACATCACAACCAATGAATAATAGCAATCATAGCAACACAACCAGTACAGTGCATACTAAAATAAAAATGTTTACATCAGTTCTGAAACTTGTTTGAATTACATCATATAACTTGTATGAATATAAACATTAAACTCTTATTGCTTCAACTCTTCAAAAACCCAGCAGGTACCTGTCTACTGATTTCCTGAGAATACAAGCAGTTTAAAAGAGCATCAGCATAAAGCTGGTGAGTTCATAAGCGGTGGTTTGTAGTGAAAATCGTTGATGAGTTCGGAAAATATTTGAATAGTTTCAAGAAAATCCGATACTTTCCTTAGTGAAAACGTAGTATTATCAGTTCTGTAATAAACCATGAATATCTGTATATTTCCAAGAAAATCCGATATCTTCTTTAATGAAAAGGGTAGCGTTATCGATTTCGTATAAAACCATGAATGTTCGTTACTGAAAATTGTAGTGATATACGAGAATACTACCTCATCTGACTAGCTAAAACTAATCATGAAGTGTAAGTATTTTATATATGAAACCATTGCATAATCGGTTCTGTTTGAAAAACCCTGGCCTTAGCCAGAATACGTAGTGTGTATTAGTTATATTTAGTAAAAATAGAACTGTTGAAGAGTGTTAAGTTGTAAACTAAAGGTGATTTATACATATTGTGAGTCGTATAACCATGCTTGATATGACTAGAGACCTTTCCAACGTTCTTCAGGCGTCGAGTTAAATGACATTTGTACATCTCAGGCGTGCCCGCCTAACTGTAGCTAGCAGTCCAGATGTGGGATTGTTAGTCCCGAATAGATCTATTCACAAATCTCACGCTCTCCCTCCAGGAGACTCTGGTTATACAGTGGTAGGATTTATCCCTGTACACCTAAGGGTACAGTAGTGAAGTAGCGCCTCACAGTATCGTACAATCTAGTTTACATGTAGTGTAGTAGCGTTCTACCATAGTGAAAATCCGTATGTATATCGTATATAATGATAATTACAGTTATGAAAAACCATGATAAAGTGGTGATGTAACTGTAAACTATTTATGTCTTCGTGCATATGTTTAATAGTGAAAGTTTATGTACTCGTGATGTTTAGAAAATCCCAAACTATACCGATTATAGTTTGCATGAATAGTGAATAGCGTGTCCGGAAAACTATGCAAATTTTTGTGAAAACGTCCCTTATGCTCAACACAGTACAAAAGGGTTAAAGTATGAGATTTGCATAAGTTTTGAAAACATTTATGTTTAGCTTGTATTCCCCCCTGAAAACATTGAAAATATGGAAAAATGTAGGGGTATGAACTCACAGGGGTATGAACTCACAGTTGTTGCGTGAAATCGTTGACTGAAAATGAAGATCCTCGAGTTGTTGCACGACACTTAACGAAATCCTATTATCAAATAAATACATATATGTATCTAAATTAGCGATTTCGATAAATAAAGTGTCATAAGAACACTTGTATTCGGTTGAGGAATGTTACCGGGACTTGATCGAATCAAAGAGGGTGAGTTTTCAGCCAAAAGCACCACCAAAAAGATGTGTACGGCCGTGATCTATAGTTTACGGTTTCTGAAGGCTCGGCGAGTTTACGGCCGTAAACTCAAGAACAAAGTTTACGGTCTTTGAAGGCTGGACCATAAACTCAAGAACAGGGTTTACGGTTCTTGAAGGTGGACCGTAAACTCAAGAAAAATGGTTCGGATTGCTGATTTCGAAGAGATGAGCGTTTCCAGACGTTCCAAAGTGACTCCAAACGTGGTTTCTCGATGTTTTCCGAAGCTTGAAGGCGTTTTGAGTGTTTACGGTTAAGATTCTTAGAGAGAGAAGGAGAGAGTTTTTGGCCAGAAATGTTCTAATGAAGGTGGAGGCATCGTATTTATAGGGGTGTTGTGGGGGGGTCCACTCTTCACTGACCGTAAACAGGTTTACAGTCGTAAACGAGTTTACGGTCATAAACTAGTTTACGGCCGTAAACACGTTTACGGTCGTAATCTCATTTAGACCGCAAATGCTTGATTTTTCGAGATATTCGGGTTTCCGCGCGATTTTGGGTTCCAACTCGTAAATAATTTAATTAAATATAACTAGATTATTTTCTAAACCAAAAAGTTTGACGGAAAAGTTAGCAAATTCGAAATTTTATTAACGAAACTCGTGTAACGGAAACGGACAAAGTTTCGGGTTGTCATATCATCCCCCCGTTAGAGGGAATTTCGTCCCGAAATTCGAACATAGATTACAAATCATGGATTAGGAAAGAGATGCGGATATTTCTGTTTCATCTGATCTTCGCGCTCCCAAGTGAATTCAGGTCCCCGCTTGGCATTCCAGCGAACCTTCACTATCGGGATGCGACTTTGTTTCGTTCGTTTGACTTCCCGATCCATGATTTCGACAGGTTCTTCCACAAAGTTGAGGTTCTCGTTGATTTCAATCTCGTCGAGAGGCATCACAAGTGTCTCATCGGATAGACACTTCTTTAGGTTCGACACGTGGAAGACAGGATGGATGTTGCTGAGCTCTCGGGGTAACTGAAGTTTGTATGCCACGGGACCGATCCTAGCAAGGATTTCGAACGGTCCAATGTACCTTGGGTTTAGCTTTCCACGTTTCCCAAAACGTATCATGCCTTTCCAGGGTGAGACCTTTAGAAGGACGCGGTCACCAACCTGGAACTCCAAGGGTTTTTGTGGCTTACACCTTTGACATAAATGTTGTCGGAGTTGAATCGTCCTTATGGTTGTTAACTGGAGCTAAAATCGATGCGTACAAGGGTTTCTGTGAAGGGGAACAGTGTGTTGCTAGAGAATGAGAGAAGAGAGAAAGATGTCTCTGCTCATGTCGGTAATGTCGGAACATAATTCACTCCTTTCGGTGAATGGAAAGATATCTCCATTCATGTACCACGAATTACTCGGTTAGAATGGAAGAATTGACCAAAGGAAATAGGAAAATGGTGTTGGTCTCACTCCAATTTAAGGCCTCGTTTCTGAGAATGAGAAGAAGGTTAGGATTATGTGGGTGGGGTCTACTTTAATTAATTGTATTAAAAATATAAAACAAAAAGAAAAAAATATCAATGTAGCACAATTAACTATTGTCATTTACCTAATTTGGTCACTAATCAATTTTTTTACACAATAGGTAATTAAACTTCCTCGATACGTCACACTTCCATGTAGGATCGGTAACCAGGTATTCGTTAAAAATTAACAAAAATGACTTAATTGACAGGTAACTTGTAAGTTAATGACCTATTGTACAATATATATATATATATATATATATATATATATATATATATATATATATATATATATGTGGAAAAATGTTTTTATATGTGATCATCACTGAAATAAGACGAATTGGTTTTATATTATCTAACAAATATTATCAGTTATTTCAGGTTGCGTAGATTCGTGCTTAATTATGAAATAGAAAAATATGCAAAAGACGAAATACGCAAAGACGGAAAAATAGACGCAATATTTGGTCGTTTGAAGACAAAACAAATCAACACTAAAATTGTCAAGAATTTAAAAACCTCAAGGGTCAAAAATGGAAATTCAATTCACAATTGGATATATATATATATATATATATATATATATATATATATATATATATATATATATATATATATATATATATATATATATATATATATATATATATATATATATATAATGGAAAGAAATGAACAAAGCAAAAAGAACCCAACACCATGTGTGCTACCAATTATTACATCCACCAACAAATTCTTTTTCATTTACAAACGCTAGTGGAAGATTTCTTTTGATTAATTTTGCATATATATATAGATACATACGTGAGTTTGTTATAAAGAGAGTTTAAGTGTGTTTTGTGTTTCCTTGTAATATATCTCCTATTACTCTCTCATCTCCAGAAGAATAAACACATAGCCAACCTCAAAATACTCTCCAAACACCCTCCAAATACCCTCCTTAAACCTCCTCCAAAAACCCTTTCAAATCACCACAACCATCATCACCTTGCTGATTTTCGACTTCAGAATTTGCAAGTTAAGAACAAATTCACCGAGCACAACTGAACAAGATAATACGGGAGAGATTTGCACCGCAAATTATTCAGGACCTTACCTACATTCAGGAATTTTCCTCGATTTTTTTGACCACTGGAAACCCCAGAGAGACGCGAGAGAGAATTGTCTATCCAGAGAGATTTACTACGAAAATCTATATTCATAACCACCCAAAGCTCTTTCAACATCACCCTCTTTGTTACCTTATACCACCAAAACTACAACCTTATTCCACCTTCTACCACCCTCCAAATACTCACTTCAACCTCATCAAATCACCTTAAAAAACCCCATACCCACATACAAAAAACATTACCCGTGTATTTTGTATCGTTTTGTAAACAATTCATTGTTACATAAAAAGAACTTATTGTTACTTACCGGATTGAACTTTGAACAAATAGAGACACAGTCTATTAAGATCCAGTCCAATTCTAAACCAGTTCAGTCAATTTATTGACGAACCGACTTTATATATATTTATATATTTATATATTTTATTACAGCTTTACGTCATTTAAATACTGTCATTTATTTCATTTATAGCTTTCAGTCATTTATAGCTTTCCAGTTTATATTTATTCCGCACTTCTTATTTTTTTTCGCATCTTATCTCCTTAAATATATATATCTGTCACCCAGTAACTGGTATCCGAGCCTTTATTCGTGGTAATCAGATCGTATATTTTCAACAATTGGTATCAGAGCTTGTGTGATTTACCTTGAAATTTTTGTCGAAAACTTTTGGTTAGCGTTTATAAACCTTCCATAAGCTTTTCTTTAAAAATTTCATTTTAATATCACTTGTTCAAAATCCTAAAAAAAAAAAATTAAAAAATTAAAAAAAAAATCTTAAACAAAAAAATTCAGAGCTTGTGTGATTTACTTTGAAATTTTTGTCGAAAACTTTTGGTTAGCGTTTATAAACCTTCCATAAGTTTTTCTTTAAAAATTTCATTTTAATATCACTTGTTCAAAATCCTTTCAAAACAAAAAAATGTCTTCTGCTAATTACTCCAACATGAACTCTGTTTCTATTGCTAACAGCTTGGGATCTGGTTCACAGGCACCCATACTTATTCCTGAAGAGTATAATTCGTGGGTTGGCCGTATGAATCTTCATCTTAACACCATAAGTGAAGATGTCTGGAATTGTGTAGAAGGAACATATGTTACTCCAGAAAATATGGCTACTCTTGCTACAAATCAAGCCACTCTTGCTGAAACCGAAAAAAGGCTGCAACTCCAAGCCAAAAAGGAACTTGTGTCTGGAATTCCCCACAGTATTCTAAGTCAAATGGATGACATAATACTGTTGACTGCAAATCAAATCTGGGAAAATTTAAAAAATCGTTTTTGTGGAAATCAAAGAATTATTGGAAACAAAAGAACATCTGTTTTAAATGAATTCGATAATTTCAAGATGCTTTCATCAGAAACCATCCATGATGCTCATGATAGGTTCAATTTTATTATGGTAAAAATGAACAATTTGGGCATCAAAAAGACACAACACGAGATAAATCTCAAGTTTCTAAACAATCTTTACGAAAGCTGGAAGATGGTTAAACTCATCATTCAGGGAAATCCAGCCATTCATACTGAAACTTTATACAATTTGTATGGAGAACTTCAATCGTATGAATCCTCGATTGACCCACCAACCACTACAGCTTTTGGAGGACCACTTGCTCTCGTTTCCACATCTTCTCAAAACCAAACACCTTTTAATGAACAAAACTTCAATCATTTTAATCAGACATCTTTTCAAAACCAACCCTTTTTGAACAATTCTTTTGATCAATCTGATTTAAATGATGAAGCAGACTACCAACAACTGTGTGCTTTGGTAGCAAACACAAACCTCCAGAGATTTATTCCAAATCACGGTCAATCGAATTTTAAACCAAATTTTCAAAACCGACCATTATTTGGACAAAATAATTCTGGATTTCAACCAAGACCTCAACCTGTTCAAAACAACTCAGGTTTTCAACCAAGACCTTATTTTGGACAAAATTTTCAAAGACCTTCCTTCCAAAACAATTCAAACCAAGGTTTTCAAAACCAGGGATTTCAAAACAATCCCAACTCAAGTCATCATAACAATAACCAAAACAACAGTTTTCAAAACCAAAACAGAGGATTCCAAAATCAAGGTTACACTAATCAAAACAATGGTTTTCAAAACAACCAAAATTTTGGATTCCAACAGAACCCTTCCCAATCTTCCCAACAAATCCAAACTCAAGCTCCTGAAAGACTTCCGATTAAAAGTCAAAAGGATGACAGTGATGAAGAAGTGATCATTTGTCACAACTGCAAAGGAACTAATCACTATGCCAGAGAATGCCGAGCCAAAAACAAAACCAAAGTCAAAGACTCAGCATACTACGCTCAAAAAGCCGATGAATTAAAGAAACATGAAAATCAAGATAAGCAAAGAGCATTGATGGCAATCCATGAACCAAACGTGGAATACTGGCCAACTTCTGAAGACGAAGCTGACAATGAACCAACACAATCAAACTTTTGTTTCGTAGTTGGTGTTGATAGACCTTCAAGAGCTCCAAACGTCATAGAACAGGTATGGTCTATGATCTCTGAACTTGGTCTTTCGAAATCAATTTTTGAGTCCCATATAACCAAGATTGAGAAAAGTCTAGAAGCTGATCTCAAAAAATATCATGACACAATGATCAATTCCGATATCTGCAAATCTGAGTTACAAACCTTGCAACTCAAATTTGGAGAATCAACAAGGATAAAGAACAAATTGGAAAGAGACGTTGAAAGAAAATCAGAAGATTATAATCACGTCTTGGAACAATTAAATCAAACCCTAATTCAGAAAAAGGATTTGGAACAAAAAAATCAGTCAGTCATTTCCTCTGAAACAAAAGATGTTTTAGAAAAGGAAATCCTTCAGTTGAAACAAAACTTTCAAGAATCAACTGAAAAATACAAAACTTTAAATGAAAAACTGACTGATTCTTTAAACCAAACCAATTTTCTTGAATCTGAAAACAAAAGATTGATATGGAATATGAATTCTATCAAAATTGCTAGAAAACTAAGTGATGATGTTTTCACCAAAGCAAACACCTTAGGAACTGGCAAAATTGATACGAATTACAGACCAGGAATTGGAAGAGAATCCTTTGAAAATGAACTAGCTAAACAAGAAAACATGACAATTTGTGAAAACTCTGAATCCACTCTTCCAGATCTTTTCACATCTGCTAATGAGGAAGATTCAGATGACGAAACAGTTATCAACTGTAGCCCAGATGACACTGCTTTCACTGTTTCCAAAAAGTCTATCAAAAGAGTTGTAAAATCTGAAACAAACTCTGCTAGTTCTTCAACAAACCAAATCAAACATACCAATGAAGCAACCATAACCCCACTTAACAAACCAAAGGCTTTTGAAAACAAACCAAAGAAACCTGTTAAACCATACGTCATACCTCAAAAACAGGTTTCCAAACAAAAACCAAAACCTTTTCAAAAACCTTTTGAAAACCGCTTTCAAGAGATCACCTTTAAAAATTCAAGGAACTTTCAAAAACGACCAAATCAGAAAGTTTCAAAACATCATCTTCAAAAAGCCTTTCATAACCGCCAATCACATCCCAGATATGAAGAGAACTTTTCAAAAAAAAATTCACATCTAGGATATCATTCACCAAATCACAGATTTTATCAACCAACGAATTTTCAGAAACAAATCACTTTTTGGGAAAATTTGATAAATAAAATCAAACCTCAACCATTCCATCCTTATAAACCAAACTCTTATAGCAATATGAAGTCAAATGCTACAAGAAGTTCAGTAAACAAAAAACCCAAAATAAAAACAACTAACAAACCAGGACCCATTCAGATTTGGGTACCTAAATCTTCTGTCTAAATTGCAGGTATCTAATGCTGGAGAACCCAAGGATGATACATGGTATATTGATAGTGGCTGCTCCAAGCATATGACAGGAAACCGAAACTACCTTCGTGACTTCAAACCCACCCAAACCAATCAAGACGTTACCTTCGGCAACAACATGACGGTAAAAATCAAGGGTTATGGAAACATAACAAATGGTAACTTCACCATAAAGAAAGTTGCCTATGTCGATGACCTGAAACACAACCTTATCAGTGTTTCTCAACTATGTGATAACAATCTTGAAGTCCTATTCACCAAACAAAGAAGCTTGATCATGGACGCCAAAACCAAAGAAATCATTGTTGATTCTTACTGTGCCGGAAATATGTATCCACTTGACATGGATCTTATCTATGGTAAACCCGATATATGTCTGCTATCAAAAGCCCCAGCAGATATCAGTTGGTTATGGCACCGCCGCCTTTCCCATCTAAACTTTGGGTACATCAACAAACTGATCGGCGATGATCTTGTTAGAGGACTGCCACTTCTGAAGCTTGATAATGACACTCTGTGTGCTGCATGTGAAAAGGGAAAACTTTCCAAATCCACTCACAAAAGCATCTCAGAATCTAGTGTATCTGAACCACTAGTATTGCTGCACATAGACCTTTGTGGCCCTGCCAAAACCCAAACCATACAAGGGAAGAAGTACATTCTTGTTGTCGTTGATGGCTTCTCACGCTTTACTTGGGTCTTCTTCTTAAGACTAAAATCAGAAGCACCTGAAGAGATGATCAACTTCATAAAACAAATCGAACTGAAGCTCAAACAACCTGTTCGAAGAATCCGAAGTGATAATGGTTTAGAGTTCAAAAACAAGACTCTAGATTCATTTCTCAAAGACAAAGGAATTGAACATAACTTCTCAGCCCCATACACTCCACAACAGAACGGAGTTGTCGAAAGAAGGAACAGAACTCTATGTGAAGCTGCAAGATCAATGCTTATCTTCGCTGATCTGCCACAATACTTCTGGGCAGAAGCAATAGCCACAGCTTGCTACACTCAAAATCGTTCCTTAATCCATAAACATCTTCATAAAACACTATATGAAGTCATTAACAACCGAAAACCAAACATCAAATTTTTCCATATTTTTGGCTGTCGATGTTTCATAAAGAACAATAAAGACCACCTCTCAAAATTTGAATCAAGGTCGGACGAAGGAATTTTCCTTGGTTACTCATTTTCTTCAGCTGCTTATCGAGTACTGAACAAACGTACCAGAGTAATTGAAGAAAGTACCGATGTTCATTTCGATGAATTTTATGTCAGGAAATTGGATCGTGAACATTTTGGTTCAAAAATGATCGATAATATTTTTCAAAATCCAATTCAACAAACACTTTCTCCTGACAGAGATATTGAAATCGATCTTAATTTACTTTTTGAACAACCCAAAACCGCTTACAATTCTGAACTTCTAACTACTTCTATTGATTCTACAGGAACAACCACTGAAGGAACTCCACAAACAAACCGAAATGATGCAGATCAATTCGAGGGGGAACCACCTACACATACTTCTTCATTGAAACAAACACCAAATCCTCCTTTAAATACCCCATCCCCAAATATCCAAAACAATCCCGATGCATCATTTATGGGGGAACCTTCAAACCTATTCCAAGATGAAACTCCCGGAGAAGAACAATGGGATACTGAAATTCCAATTATTATAGCGGAAGAGAATCGCTTAATAAAATGGACCAGAAACCACCCAACTGACCAAATCATCGGAGATCCAAACTCAGGCATCCAAACTAGAGCCGCAACTTCTAATGATTGTTTATTTGGAGCCTTCTTATCCATGACTGAACCCAAAACCATACATTCTGCTCTCAAAGATCCAGACTGGGTAAAAGCTATGCAAGAAGAGCTAGAAGAATTTGAAAGAAATGACGTATGGAATCTTGTCCCTACCCCACCCGATGTTTCTGTTATAGGTTCAAGATGGGTATTCAGAAACAAAACTGACGATCAAGGAATCGTTTGTCGAAACAAGGCACGTCTCGTAGTCAAAGGATATTCACAACAAGAAGGAATCGACTACGATGAAACATATGCTCCAGTTGCCAGAATTGAAGCAATTCGCATCTTTCTTGCATATGCTGCACATAAGAACTTCAAAGTATTCCAAATGGATGTTAAATGTGCATTCCTACATGGAGAGTTAGATCGCGATGTATACATCCAACAACCACCAGGTTTCGAAGATCCCAAATTTCCTGATCACAACTTCAAATTGCAGAAAGCTGTCTATGGCTTGAAACAAACACCCCGAGCCTGGTATGCCACATTGACAACCTTTCTCGAAGAATCAGGTTTTAAAAGAGGTTCAATCGATCAAACCCTCTTTCGTAAAATCTATAATAAACATCTTTTAATCGTACAAATATATGTTGATGACATTATTTTCGGTTCTACTAATGAATCTTTGAGTATTAAGTTTGCAGATCTAATGAAGAGCAAATTTGAAATGAGCATGATTGGGGAGATGACTACTTTTCTCGGACTTCAAATCAAATAGTCAACTGATGGCATTTTCATCAACCAAGAGAATTATGTCAAAAACCTACTCACTCGCTTTTCAATGGACAAATCCAATACCGCAAAAACCCCAATGGCTTTTGGATACAAAATCGATGCAGACTTAAATGGCAAACCTGTTGATCAGAAAAGATATCGTGGAATGATCGGATCACTCTTATACCTCACTGCCAGCAGACCTGACATCATGTTTTCTGCATGTGTCTGTGCCAGATACCAAGCAAATCCTATGGAATCCCATGTAGTTGCTGTGAAACGCATCTTCAAATACTTAAAAGGCACTCCCAAACTTGGCCTTTGGTATCCAGCTAAATCCGATTTTCAGCTGAACGCTTTCACCGACTCAGACTATGGAGGATGCAAGTTAGATAGAAAGAGTACATCTGGTAGGTGTCAATTCCTAGGAGGTAGACTAGTGAGTTGGACTTCAAAGAAACAGACTTGTGTATCCACATCAACAGCAGAAGCTGAATACGTCGCTGCCGCCAGCTGTTGTTCGCAAGTCATATGGATGCAAACTCAACTGCGAGACTATGGCTTCAAAATTTCACAAATTCCCATATTTTGTGACTCAACCAGTGCAATTGCCATTTCTCACAATCCCGTTCACCATTCCATGACAAAGCACATCGATATTCGATAGCATTTCTTCAAAGACAACATTCAAAAGGGTCATATCGAATTGCACTTCATCAACACCGAAGATCAAATTGCCGATGTCTTCACTAAGGCTCTCGATGAAACAAAGTTTCAATACTTCCTAGGCCGTCTAGGAATGTTAAATCCAGATAACATCTATCCTTAAACTTTTACTTTTTGTTTGTACAAAAGTGTGTTTACTTTCATTCAAAAGGAAAATTCAAAAACAATTGAAAATTGCTTTCCTTTTAAAAAATTACCAAAAACATTCAAATAACCAATATTTCCAAAAACATTCAGAAAAACAAATCTTCAAAAAAAATTAATAAAAGACTTGCCATAATAAGCTTTTATAGAACCTTGTGATTAATCTTCTCTTGACTTAATTTTCAGATGCTTATGCTCGATGAAGATTTTAAGTCATATTGATTCTCAATTGGAGTGAAGGTTCAAAGATCCTACTTTTCATAATGTATATAACTTTATTTCCTTCGATTTTATTTCATTATTGACGATTTTAAACAATCAAGGGACATAAGGTTAGGAGGTTCAGATGAAAACAAAAACCCATGTGAGAATTTGTGCCTCGTCGATCTAAATCATTGTGGAAATCATTTCTTGTGAGCTTAGGTGTGTCACTATTGCTTATAAGGTATACCCAATTATACCTTGTCACGGTTTCATTTTTGCTTAGATATCAAAATGACCAGGGACGATACATTCATTTCTTACATACTAGACAAACTGTCTTTTATGCCACCTATCCCTACCTAGATAAAAGCCAACCAAAAATGAAGACTTGCGATCCCATGATCCATCAAGAAAACAACGACATATCCTTACAAGAAAACCAAAGGAAAAACAAATATCTATCAACATCCAATCCTCAAAGACAAATCAACAAGAAAACAAATGGATTCAATAAAGATATACCAAACAAAACAAAAAAAAAATATATTCTATATTTGGTATTTTCAAACAAACTTTCAACCAAATGGTTATTTCAAAACAAAAATCATAAAATCTCGCGATTTGTTTTAACCATTTTTCACAAAAGAAGATATCTCAATCACTCAAGTCAAATACTCTTAAAAAGGTCTCAACTGTAGCAAATTCTCAATGCTAAAACAAAATATCTTTTTACAATAAATTGATATTGATCAACAAACAGGATACTATCAAAGAAGAAGCTGCAACAACAATGGATTTCCCGGGATACTGTAGCCTTCATCACTGAAGAATCTTAGTTGCAAACTGCACTATGAAAATTGCTAAACCCCTCTACATGTATTTCCCGACGGAGAGAGAGTGAACTTTAATGGCATGAATGAAGAAACCCGCTGAGTAATGCCGAAACCAGTCTTATGTGATTGATTATCTAATAATGAGACTAAGTGACTTTACAGGAAAAGCATAGCTGAACACCTCCAATATGAGTGTGAGTCGTCAGAGAGAGATATCACTCATTTTTAGTGATCATTAACTTGTTCTGCTGCCAGAACAACCAAACACCCAAAGTGAACTGTGAGCTATACCTATGAGCGTTCATCTGAATCGACCTGTTAGACCACTTGTCGTCGTTAATAATGCTATAAAATCTAAGGAAATTTCTTTAGATACATATATGACTACCCTTTGATAACCGAACCCGAGACTTTGATTCGGAAACAAATTTCTGAAAATCGTTTACATAAGATATGTTAAACCAAGTCACAAACTTTCAAAACGATTACAATGGTTTTATATATATCTTCTCATTGACAAAACTTTTATCCCAAATCTTCAAGATTAAAACTGTTAATGTGATTATATCTATCCTTATTTCATCAATGATCACATAGGGGGAAATTGTGGAAAAATGTTTTTATATGTGATCATCACTGAAATAAGACGAATTGGTTTTATATTATCTAACAAATATTATCAGTTATTTCAGGTTGCGTGGATTCGTGCTTAATTATGAAATAGAAAAATATGCAAAAGACGAAATACGCAAAGACGGAAAAATAGACGCAATATTTGGTCGTTTGAAGACAAAACAAATCAAGACTAAAATTGTCAAGAATTTAAAAACCTCAAGGGTCAAAAATGGAAATTCAATTCACAATTGGATATATATATATATATATATATATATATATATATATATATATATATATATATATACATATATATATATATATATATATATATATATATATATATATATATATATAATGGAAAGAAATGAACAAAGCAAAAAGAACCCAACACCATGTGTGCTACCAATTATTACATCCACCAACAAATTATTTTTCATTTACAAACACTAGTGGAAGATTTCTTTTGATTAATTTTGCATATATATATAGATACATACGTGAGTTTGTTATAAAGAGAGTTTAAGTGTGTTTTGTGTTTCCTTGTAATATATCTCCTATTACTCTCTCATCTCCAGAAGAATAAACACATAGCCAACCTCAAAATACTCTCCAAACACCCTCCAAATACCCTCCTTAAACCTCCTCCAAAAACCCTTTCAAATCACCACAACCATCATCACCTTGCTGATTTTCGACTTCAGAATTTGCAAGTTAAGAAAAAATTCACCGAGCACAACTGAACAAGATAATACGGGAGAGATTTGCACCGCAAATTATTCAGGACCTTACCTACATTCAGGAATTTTCCTCGATTTTTTTGACCACTGGAAACCCCAGAGAGACGCGAGAGAGAATTGGCTATCCAGAGAGATTTACTACGAAAATCTATATTCATAACCACCCAAAGCTCTTTCAACATCACCCTCTTTGTTACCTTATACCACCAAAACTACAACCTTATTCCACCTTCTACCACCCTCCAAATACCCACTTCAACCTCATCAAATCACCTTAAAAAACCCCATACCAACATACAAAAAACATTACCCGTGTATTTTGTATCGTTTTGTAAACAATTCATTGTTACATAAAAAGAACTTATTGTTACTTACCGGATTGAACTTTGAACAAATAGAGACACAGTCTATTAAGATCCAGTCCAATTCTAAACCAGTTCAGTCAATTTATTGACGAACCGATTTTATATATATTTATATATTTATATATTTTATTACAGCTTTACGTCATTTAAATACTGTCATTTATTTCATTTATAGCTCTCAGTCATTTATAGCTTTCCAGTTTATATTTATTCCGCACTTCTTATTTTTTTTTCGCATCTTATCTCCTTAAATATATATATCTGTCACCCAGTAACTGGTATCCAAGCCTTTATTCGTGGTAATCAGATCGTATATTTTCAACAATATATGAATATATATATATATATATATATATATATATATATATATATATATATATATATATATATATATATATATATATATATATTGTTGTAAATAATTGGTGGATGACACAATAATTGGTGCATGGTAATTTTGTCAACATTTCTTACTAGTCACCATTAAATGTAGATAGTAACACTTGTAGTATATATACCATTCTATTGTAAAGAATTGGATGCACGATGAGAAACATTTTCACATGAGAAAATATTTCATATTCCTTCTAAATCTTCTTTTCTCCATTAAATTTCTTTATCAAAGCTACTAGTTTGGTTTGGTTTAAAGTTACATTAATTACGTTTAATTCATAACACGTTATCAGCACGAAAGCTCTAATCAAGGTTATTAAACAAGTGGAAATCACATCTATCCTAATCAAGGTATGTATTACTTAGTAAAAACACTATTAATTATAAAAACCTTCATCATATTAAAATAATAATAATAATAATGAATTAATAAAACTTATACATTATGGACATTATGGACCACTAACAATTTTTATTTCTTATACTAACATTTCTTTATGTATTCTAATTTTTATGCATACTAACACTTACATTATGCAATTAATTTTTATTTATGCAAACTAACATTTACATTATGCAACTAACTTTTATTTATGCATACTAACATTTATATTATACAACTAACTTTTATTTATGCATACTAACATTTAAATTATATTTATTTAGACATGTCAATGTTTATTTATATTTTAGATACTCTTCATAATTTTATTTAAACATTTACTAATATTTAATTATGTTTCTAATTAGTAAAATTATAACAAGTAAAGTTATGTATTGGTTATAAGTCTTATTAAATGATTTATAAAATACATATACATATATACACAACGGATATATATATATATATATATATATATATATATATATATATATATATATATATATATATGCAATGGTTATAAACAACAAAAACAACAACTATATTTTTTTACCATAAATAAACATCTTTACCCTGCTTATTTAACCCACAACAAATATTTCTCTCTTCTATCAAACAAATCAATTTCCAAAAATCAAGCTTCAAGATGATTCATCCTTTTGTGATAATCATATGTTACTTTTCATTCCAATCCTTAACATCGAAGATAATATGGAATTTCATCAACTTTTAGGCTTGTATGCAAGGTTAGCATTACCGCTTCTTTTTTTGTGTAATATTTATTGAAATAAATGGATTTTAATTTTAATTTTAATTTTGTTTAAAATTTATAGTTACATTATGTCCAACATTGCAAAGCTCGAGTTTGCAGCACTTGAAGTTAGTGGGAAAAACTATGTGACATGCATGATAGATGTAAAAATGCATCTTAAGTCCACGGGAATCTCAAATTCTATATATGAATTTAATAATTGTTTGGCACAAGACAAAGCAATAGCACAAGTTTTCCTTCGTAAGCATATTGATGAAATGTTGAGATTTCAATATCTTGATGTTACTGATCCAAGTATTCTCTGGAATCTTTCGAAAGAAAGATTTGATCATCAAAATGAAGTTATATCTCCAAATTCTAGAGATGAATGGAGGACATTGAGGTTTCAAGACTTCAAGAAAGTATATGAATACAACTTAGCTTTGTTCAGAATATGTTCACAACTCAAGTATTGTGGACAAGATGTTACTGATGAAGATATGTTGGAGAAAACTTACTCCACACTTCATGCAACAAGCATTACCTTGATGCAACAATATCGGATGCAAAAATTCACAAGATATTCTGAACTGAATGCATGTCTGCTCGTTGCAGAGCAAAACAATGAACTCTTGATGAAAAACCATGAATCTCGTCCAACGGGATCAGTAGCACTTCCTGAAGCAAATGCTAAAAATATTGATGGTTATCGAAACAATACACGTGGACGAGGGCGTGGTCGTGGTCGAGGACGACGCTATGGCTAGTTTAATCGAAACCAAAGCCATAATCAGAACCATAATTCTGGTCATGGACAAGGTAATAATCGTGGCCGTAGCCAGAAAAGGAATAATTACCAATCTTCACAAAGAAACAATGTCTATACACAAGATAAGGCCAAAGTGGCAAGGCATGACACTGGGACATCACAAAAATCTGATGGTTCATGTTATAGATGTGGTAGCACAGGCCATTGGTCAAGGACCTGTCACACACCTGCACATCTTTGTCAACTTTATCAAGAGTCCATTAAAGGAAAAGGAAAAGAATCAAACCTCGTTGATAATGTTGAATTCACTCCGCTAAATGTTGCTGATTTTTGCAATGACATGGAAGACATAAACTAAAAAAATTTCTATTATTGTTCTAGTAAAACTGTTTTTCCTTCGTTTGTTTTTCATGTAATGTCTTTCCTACAATAAATGAACTTTCTTTTTAATAATAATTATGATTATGTTTATTCACTTATTATTCCTTTCATATGTGAAGTTTAATATGAGTCCAACTGGAGCACAACACCAAGAAAAGATTGGAGATCTTTGTATAGCATATAGTGGTAGTACACATACTATTCTGAAATCAAAGAAATATTTTTCAAAATTAGTACCAACAAAAATAGTCATACATACAATATTAGGTCCTGCAGACTTCATAGAGGGAACCGGGAAAGTCCATTATATATTACCAAATGGTACAAGATTTTGTATAGAAAATGCCTTATTTTATCCAAAGTCTAATAGAAACTTACTAAGTCTCAATGACATATATTTCAAAGGATATGACATAAAGACTGTGACCATTGAAAATAAAAAACATATGTATATTATAGACAAAAATCATGTGCTTGAAAAACTACCAACAGTTGATTATGGTCTGCATTATACATATATACATATGATTGAATCAAATATGGTAATCGAAGGAAAATATTGTGATCCTGGGACATTCAGTTTATGGCATGATAGGTTGGGCCACCCAGGATTAACAATGATGCGAAGGATAATTGAGAATACGCATGGGCATCCATTGAAAGACCAAAAGTTCCCTCAATCCAATAGCATAAAACCATGTACATCTTGATCCCTTGGAAAGTTAATTATAAAACACTTTCCAGTGAAAGTTGAAAGGGAGTCACCTAGATTTGTAGAAAGAATTCAAGGTGATATTTGAGGACCGATTCACCCACCATCTGGACCATTTAGATACTTTATGGTCTTAATAGATGCATCCAACAAATGGTCTCATGTTTGTCTAGTATCAACTCGTAATATGGCATTTGCAAAGTTTCTTGCCCAAATTATTAAATTAAGGGCACATTTTCCTGATTATACTATCAAAAGAGTGAGACTTGATAATGTTGGCGAATTTACTTCACAAGCATTTAATGACTATTGTATGTCTGTAGGAATTGTTGTTGATCATCCAGTTGCTCATGTACACACACAAAATGGTTTTGTTGAATCATTATTTAAACGTCTCCAACTAATAGTTAGACCATTGATAATGAGGACCAAACTTCCTATTTCTGTTTGGGGCCATGCAATCTTACATGCTGGATCATTGATACGCATGATACCAAGTTCATATCATGTATATTCTCCACTACAACTTGCTTTTGGTCAAGAGTCAAATATATCCCATTTGAGAATTTTTGGGTGTGCAATATACGTCCCTATTGTACCACCTCAACGGACAAAAATGGAACCTCAAAGAAGGTTGGGAATATATGTTGGTTATGAGTCAGTCTCTATTATAAGATATCTTGAACGATTAACAGATGATGTTTTTACAGCACGCCTAGCAGATTGCCAATTTGATGAGGCAAATTTCCCATCATTAGGGGGAGAAAAGAAGATTCTGGAAAAGGATATGTCATGGCATGAGCCTTCTTTATCATATCTTGACCCTCGCACAAAGAAATATGACATGGAAGTTCAAAAGATAATGCATTTCCAAGAAATGGCAAATCAATTACCTGATGCATTTACTGACACAAAAAGGGTGACTAAATCATATATATACTAGCTGTCAATGTTCCAGCTCGAATTGAAATTCCACATGGACAATCTGATGATAACGTCACTCACGAGTCTAAAACACGCCTGAAGCATGGAAGGCCATTTGGTTCTAAGGATAAGAACCCACGAAAAAGAAGAGGAGCATAAAATGCACTAGATCATGAGGAAAGTGTTCCTAGAGAAACACGAATTATTCAAATTCCCCCAGGAAAGGAGGATGATGCACAAAATAATGATCAAACGAATAGAACACATGACCAAAATGAAACTAACAATATAAGTGCAATATTTTCTTATTCATTTGCATGTGAGATTATGAATGATGATCCTGAACCACAATCTGTCATTGAATGTCAAAGAATAAATGATTGGGCTAAATGGAAGGAAGCTATGCAAGTTGAAGTAAATTCTCTTAACAAGAGAAAGGTTTTTAGGACCATGACCCTCACACCCAGAGTTGTGAAACCATTAGGGTATAGATGGATCTTCGTACGAAAAAGAAATGAGAAAGACGAAATTGTAAGATACAAGGCAAGACTTGTTGCTCAAGGTTTCTCTCAAAGACCTGGAATTGATTATGAGGAAACTTATTCACCAGTAATGAGTGCAACCACTTTTAGATATTTAATCTTCTTGGCAATCTCTAAAAATTTAGAGATACGTCTTATGGATGTTGTTACAGCTTACTTGTATGGATCACTTGATAGTGATATCTATACGAAAATCCCTGAAGGATTTAAAATGCCTGAATCATTAAGTGCAAAACCCAAAGAAATGTATTATATAAAATTACAAAGATCTTTGTACGGGTTAAAGCAATCTGGACGCATGTGGTACAATCGTTTAAGCGATTATTTGACAAATATAGGTTATAAAAAATAACACTATTTGTCCATGTGTATTTATTAAGAAAACAACATCTGGATATGTGATCATAACAGTCTATGTTGATTATCTAAACATCATTGGAACGAATAAAGAAATCCTTGAAGTGATTGAACTTTTAAAGAAAGAATTTGAAATGAAAGATCTTGGAAAAACCAAATATTGTCTTGGTTTACAGATTGAGCATATGTCTAACTAAATACTTGTGCATCAACCAAATTACACAGAAAGAGTCTTGAAACGTTTAAATATGGACAATGCAAATCCTTTAAGCACTCCAATGGTTGTTAGATCATTAAATATTGATAAGGATCCATTTCGTCCATGCAAAGAAAATGAAGAAGTCCTTAGTTCAGAAGTATCATATCTAAATGCAATTAGAGCTCTTATGTATCTTACCAATTGTACTAAACCTGGCACTTCTTTCGCTGTAAACTTGCTAGCAAGATTTAGTTCAGCCCCAACAAAAAGACATTGTAATGAAATCAAACATATTTTTCGATACCTTCGAGGAACTACTGATTTAGGGTTATTTTACCCTAACAATTCAAAACAAGGCTTGATTGGTTATGCAGATTCAGGTTATTTGTCTGATCCTCATAAAGCTAGATCTCAAACTGAATACGTATTCATGAATGGAGGTACTGCAATTTCCTGGCGTTCTCAAAAGCAAACACTTGTTGCCATATCCTCAAATCATGCTGAAGTAATTACACTAAATGAAGCTAGTAGAGAATGTACATGGTTAAGATCGATGACACATCTAGTTTTAACTTCATGTGGACTTGAAAAGGATATATATCCAACTTTAATTTATGAAGATTACTCAGCATGTGTCACTCAAATGAAAGAAGGATATATCAAGAGCGACAGGACAAAACATATTCCTCCAAAGTTTTTTGAGTACACTCAAGAGCTTATAAAGAACCATCAAGTTGAAATCAAATATGTTCAATCCAGCAACAATGCAGCAGATCTTTTAACGAAGGCACTTCCTACTGTAATCTTCAGGAAACATGTCCATGGCATCGGAATGCGACATATGCATAGAATATAATGTAACGGATGTCTAAATAAGGGGAGTCAACCATACATTAGACTTTTTTCCCTTCGCTAAATTTTTTTCCCATTAGGTTTTATTTAGCAAGGTTTTTAATGAGGCAGTACTTCAAAATTGATGTCTAATATGAAATGATGTCATCCAAGGGGGAGTGTTGTAAATAATTGGTGGATGACACAATAATTGGTGCATGGTAATTTTGTCAACATTTCTTACTAGTCACCATTAAATGTAGATAGTAACATTTGTAGTATATATACCATCCTGTTGTAAAGAATTGGATGCATGATGAGATACATTTTCACAAGAGAAAATATTTTATATTCCTTTTAAATCTTTTTTCTTCTCCATTAAATTTCTTTATCAAACCTACTAGTTTGGTTTGGTTTAAAGTTACATTAATTACGCTTAATTCATAACACACACACACACACACACGCACACACACACACACATATATATATATATATATATATATATATATATATATATATATATATATATATATATATATATATAAGTCAAATAAATAACAATAGTTAATTATACTATAGTAATATTTTCCAACAATTTATGTACCCAAAAATATACATCGAAAAAACAATGTGAAAAAAATTCCCAAAAGTATAATCTTATTAAATTAAACAAAATTTACGAATATCATCCGTATTATGTGATTAAAAGCATCACCATCTTTATTGGTATACACACGAGCATACACGTACAACCGCTAGACTTCCGACAAACATGTAGAACCAACTGCTCCCTGGGTTCTTAAGCAAGTCAACAAACCAAATAGGAAAGGAGAAATGGTGCATTGATTTATAGGGTTAGGGAGGGGGCATTTAGGGTTTCTTATGATGGTTACCATGAACTATGGGTGACGATTCGGACAACAATATCGTATTTTTAGCTAAAACGACACGACACGATAAGTTTTTATATGTTATGAAGACCAATTGACACAATATCGTGTTTTGTTTTACTAACACGAAAACAATGCAATTAAAACATGATAGAAATGACCAGCATGACAATATAAAGACATAATAAAAGATACATTTAGTTTATTTAAATCATAATTAATCTTACAAAATAGGACAAACGTTAAAAACAAGACAAAAACATGAATACAAACTCAATACAACACACAACATCATGTTTTATACAATTAACAGGAAAAAAAATACAAATTTAAATTTCGAACCTCCTAATACTAAAAAGGAATTAATTGTCCTTATAAATTACAAATACTTATCCAAATGCTTGGCCTATTCTCTTTCAAGCCATTTTATTAGCTAAGCCCAATGCCAATTTAATTATCTTAATTAATTAGTAAATTAGTATTTTAACTTGTCTAAATAATCAATAAATTAACTGTTTATTTATTTTCATAAATAAAGTCTTTTATTTATTTTGGTCATTTGAGAAATAATTAATAAACGTTTTTATATATTTCTTGGTAAATAATACATGTATTTCACACATGATTGCTCATTGTTTATGACCTTATAGATTCATAAACAATATAATAAATTCTTTGTTTTTTGCTCATAAAATCCATGACAGATATCTATGTTGGAGTGAGGACACTCCAAACTAGATCTTAGCCGATGTGAAGCCTTACTCGGATACTAAGAAACTAGAGTTGATATTGCACTCCGCCCACCATATCGCAAACCCATTTCGCAGTGCAAGTTATGCGGGGCATTTTGAGAGAATTTTTTCGGAGTCTAAATTATAACCACAACGGCGTTATATAGCATTTAACAAAGCACTATCTCATTGCGCAATAAGACCAATGCAAAATTATTATTATTCGTGTAACATGATTTTTTTTATTTCACAACTAAGAATCATAACTATGTTTACTAATTTATCTATTAGGCCAAAGGGTGTCACGCATTGCTTACTAGCGGTAAGCTTATGTGGCACATATGCCACCGGCGGTAAATACCACGCCAAAATTAATTTTTCACCGTTGGTATAATACCGGCGGCACCTTTTCACCGTTGGTAAATTAAAAATACTAACCTGATTGGTTAATGGAAATTTATGTTTTTTTTTATTTTTTTTTTAATTTCAAAGGTAAAAATTTTACCATACCCCATTCATTGGCAAATTGTAGCAAAAATTGTAAAATCCTACGTGTTGCATATGTGTTACACTTTTACCATTGGCAAAACAACTACCACACCTTTTAACCTTAATAACGGCGAATATTATTGACATTGACCTAACCAGCTGCAATATTGATGACAGTGTCTTTTATTAACGATGCAACCATTTATGTCTAGGAAGGTCACATCCCCACTTTCCATTGTAGTTGAATCGAAGTATGGGGCTATATACGAGACCCACTGTGTGCTCTATAAGGGTGTTTGTGTTTATTCTCGATATAACATAAAAATGAGTTTTTATATGGTTTGTTTATACAGAATATTTACAAAAAATAATCATCTACAGGATTATATATAACTGATTAACCCTTTCACAAAAGAACTAGTAAAGACATATAAGAAAATAGGCAGCCATTTTGGAAAAATCTTCCAATATTTGCAAGTTACCTTGCAATTTCATCTATATAAAGTGGACCTATAATTTTTTTATATTATATAAATATAAGACATAGGTCGATTAAAAAATATTAAATATCAATGTGTAAACTTTAGAGATTTTTTAAAAGTAAAGTTTCGAAATAAATACAACTGAAATGATGAATAAATAAATAATTTAATCTATAATAATAAAATACATAGACACTATAATAATCATAAATTTGCAAACAATTATTTTTAAACAACATTAATTGTTTTGTTCATAAATATGTCATCGTAATTTTTAATGAATATGTTTTTAAAACTTTTGTAGTAGTGTTCTTTAACTCAAGATTAATAATAAAATAATCATATTGTACAATAAAATATAAAATTCAATAGACTGAAAAAAATAAATACAATCACAAATGATAATATCATTGTTTTATTTAAAATCATAATGTAAGGTAATGTTACACCCCCGAACCAGACGGCGGAAACGTCTGAGGGCTCGTGTGACTATCAATTGAAATATCATCACAATGAATATACATGAAACATAACACAATCATCACCAAACATTACATATTACAACTGGTATTGTTCACATCAAGTACATTGTCTTCGGTTACATAATTCCAAAATATTAATAGTACGATAAGTGACATTACACAAAATAAATTCACACACTTTGAAGGTTCTTCTGCTTAACGGTTACCTGAGAATACAAGTTATTTTGAAAACGGTCAACATATATAATGTTGGTGAGTTCATAAGCATGTTTGAATGAAAGTCATTGTATTGTTTGTAAAACCCAGAAAATCCGATATTTTCTATAAAAAAAGTCTGAAAAATAATGTGAAAATCGAGTATAGATGCATGTGTGAATTTTATAGTAGTAACATGTATAAGTATGCAGTTCAAATTTATTTGTATTCTTTCTGTTGTAAGTAGATGATATTTGAATGATAGTATTTCTCCAGAAAATCCGATATTTTCTGATTTATAAAAATGTTGCGGTCCTTGCACTATCGTATGATTTGTTTTGTATCAATATGACTTACGAGTTTTAATTTCCGTAATGTCGTGATGGTAATGGATCTCTATATGAGTCGTTATAACCATGCATGATAGTGACTGATTTGCCTGTCTTGGCATTTTTCCAAACGCCAGATTTTTTATCAAGGTTTTGTCACCCTAGACTGGCCTAGTCTAACTGTAGCGAACAGCTCAGGTGTGGGGGAGTCACCCCCGTATAGATCTATACACAAACTCTCGCTCTCCCTTCAGGAGACTCTGATTATAACTACAGGTTACGGCCATACACTCAATCGAGTCAACCACAAGTCTCACTAGATTCCAATTATTGCCACATGAATGCATACGTTATATGTATTTAGAATTTCGAACCCCAGATGATACATGAATATGAAAGGATAAGGCCCAACAAACATGAAGAAAAGACAACTATGGCCCATTAGACATGTAAGTTATTTCCAGGCTTGTAATGTATGTCATGGACACCATAAAGCTCATTAAGCATACGATGAATTATTCCAGGCTAAATTAGCATGTAAATGGGCCACTAAGGCCCAATGACATGTAAAGACTAATTTAGGCCCATTAAGCATGTAATTGGGTCCCTAAGGCCCAATAGACATGTAATGAATGTATTGGGCCCAATAAACATGCAAATGGATCACGAAGGCCCAATAAACATGTATGGCAAGTACTAGGCCCAACAATCGTACCGTTGTTGTATTTCGTTTATTTTCTATAGTATAGTTCATTTAGTCGAAACATTTATCCATAATGTTATAAAAAGTCTGGTGTTTTGTTATAATGATATTTTTAGTTTGATACGTCAAAATTCTATAATTTGAACTCGTATTTATTAAAAATTACACTTTAGGTTCCTTAAGAACTAATTTGAACATTTAAAGGCTTATTTTTACATAAAATGTCATTTTGGTCTATTTTAAATTAAAAATAACATTTTAGGCCATAAATTTATAAAAATTTATATTTTCGCCCCAAATGTTTAGTAATTGACGGATTTGGCCCAAAAATACTTATATTGACATTTTCAGCCCATTTTTGCAGAAAATTACCTTTTCAGCCCTTATTTGGATAAAATGTCATTATCGGCCCAAACTTTACAAAATTTACATTTTTGGCCCAATTTTGAAATAAGTGTCATTTTCAGCCCCAAAATTTGTAAGTTTTCATTTTTTACTCAAGTTTTGATCAAATAACAATTTTGTCCACAAAAATTCATATTTTTGCATATTAGGCCCAAAAAGACCGTAAGGCCCAATTTAAGGCCCATAATGCAAAATATTACACTTTTGGTCCTTTGGAAGGTGTAGTTGTTATAAAAACTCATTTTTATACAAAAGTGACCCTTTTGATCCTTACAAAACGGTAAGTAATAAAAATTATCCCAATCTTTTGTTTACTTGTCAAAAATGATCCTTATACAAGATTTTTGTTTTGTTTTTCACATCTTAGGCATGTATAACACTTTTATCCTTGTAGTATGATGTTTAGAGTGTTTTAGTTTATGAATCTCACCCATTTTTGTTAGAGTATTCGAGATTCGTCAAGATTTATCACAAAATCACAACATAAACCAAGAAAATCACACACAACATGCAATAATACATAGATCTACACATGAACACTTGTATTCTCCCCCAAAAACATGTAAAAACCGAAAACAAGGGGGTATGAACTCACCTTTGCTTGATGTTTCGGTTTTTGAAGAAGAATGGGAGAAGATGATGTGATTTTCGGCCTTGGTTGCTTCCTTGAAGAAGTTTTCAAACTTGAATGTTTTTAGGAAACATGATCATGAAATGAAGATTTGTAAGTATGAAATTTTAGCATAGGAATGGAGGATAACAAGTAGTACATGATGATAACTTACCAAGAAGGATGATCTAGATGAGAACCTCTTGAAGACACACACCAAATCTCGAAAATTTAGAGAGAATGATGAGAGTTCTTGAGAGACTTCTTGTGAGAGTTTGAGGAAAAATGAAGATGGTGGTAGTGTGTGTGTGTGTGTTCTCGGCCAAATTTAGAGGAGAATGAAGAGAGAGAATGAAAAGGTTAATACATGATGGTTAAGAGTTTTTAGCCTAGATTACCATTAAATAAAATTTAGGTGGCAAGCCTACATAAATCTTGTTTTCTTCATTTTTTTGTTTTAGTTGTTGGGCCGAGAGGGAGAAAGAAAAGGAGAAAGGAGGAGTGGTTTGGGCCCTTAGTTCTTGATTTTGATATTATGGGCCCAAATGGAAGGTTCTCGGCCCATTAGAATAAAAATGAATGGAGTTTATGACCCATTAGGGCAAATTAATTCATTTATGGCCAAATAAGGCCCATTAGAGTTAGAATGAATCATTCTAGGCCCAAATGGTCCAAAATATTAGATTTTGAATACGTAGGTCTATTTAGAGCCCATTTAAGGGTTCTAAGCCGAAAGTAGTCAAATTGGATGCTTATTGGTCCTTTAGGCTCAATAAGAAAATCCTAGTCCATACAGAACTTGAACCAGGATTTTTAGGGTTTCCAACCCTTAGTTGAACATGAGAGATGTATTTGAATGAGCATTCAGTGATATTCACTTAGAGTACATGCCTTACAAAAGTTGATTGATTACATGAAAATAGAATTTCCTAGCTAAAAATGCTAGTTGTGACACCATCCCCCCGTTAGAGGGAATTTCGTCCCGAAATTCTTTCGAAAGATGGGTTCACGAATGAGAGAATAGGTGAGGGTACTTCTGCTTCATCTGGTCTTCGCGTTCCCATGTGAATTCTGGTCCACGTTTAGCGTTCCACCGAACCTTCACAATTGGAATGCGACTCTGCTTTGTACTCTTTTCTTCCCTATCCAATATCTCGACTGGTTCTTCGACGAACAGAAGATTCTTGTTTATCTCGATCTCTCCCAAAGGAATGACAAGAGTTTCGTCTGATAGGCACTTTTTCAGATTCGAGACGTGGAACACGGGGTGTACGTTGCTGAGCTCGGCAGGTAGCTGCAGCTTGTAAGCTATTGGACCAATCCGGGCAAGAATCTCGAACGGTCCAATGTATCGCGGGTTCAGTTTTCCCTGTTTCCCAAAGCGGATCATTCCTTTCCAAGGAGAGACCTTCAATAACACGCGATCCCCGACTTGAAATTCTAATGGCTTTCGCCGCTTGTCAGCATAGCTCTTCTGTCGGTCTCGCGATGCTTGGAGTCGAGCTTTGATTTGGATTATCTTCTCTGTCATCTCACGAATAATCTATGGCCCTGTTAAAATACTGCCCGGTGATTGCCCTTTTACTAGCTGGGTGTCACCCACCTCAGCCCAGCATAGAGGCGATCTGCATTTACGACCATATAACGCCTCGAAAGGAGCAACCTTGATGCTTGTGTGATAATTATTGTTGTATGAGAACTCGATTAGCGGTAAGTGGGTATCCCATGACTTGCCGAATTCGATCACACATGCTCAGAGCATATCTTCGATTGTTTGGATGGTTTGCTCGCTTTGGCCATCCGTCTGAGGGTGGTAAGCAGTGCTCATATCTAGCTGTGTTCCCATTGCCTTCTGAAGAGATTGCCAAAATCTTGAAGTGAACCTACTATCTCGGTCCGAGATAATAGACACTGGCACTCCATGGAGTCTCACGATCTCTTTGATGTAAATTCGGGTCAGCTTTTCCATCTTGTAGGATTCTTTTATTGGCAGGAAATGAGCGGAGTTTGTTAATCTATCCACAATTACACAGATAGCATCCAATCTGTCTGCTGTCTTTGGTAATTTAGTCACGAAGTCCATAGTAATCCTTTCCCATTTCCACTCAGGTATTGCTGACTGTTGCAATAATCCCGAGGGCTTTTGGTATTCCACTTTCACCTTGGCGCAAGTAAGACACTTGCCCACGTAAGTGGCTATCTCTGACTTCATATTTGGCCACCAATAATGTTGTTTGATATCCAGATACATCTTATCTGACCCAGGATGAATAGAGTATCGCGTCTTGTGGGCTTCATGCATGACTACATCTTTGAATCCCCCAATCTTAGGAACCGAGATTTTGTTCATGAAGTAGTGAGTTCCGTCCTCTTTAACTTCAAATCCCTTATCCATTCCCCGCAGTGATTCACTAGCGACATTTTCCAGTTTCAATGCGTCCAATTGGGCTTCCTTGATCTGTGAGGTTAGGTGAGATTGAATGGTGATTTATAGAGTTTTCACGCGACGACTTGAATACTCCTTTCGGCTCAGGGCATCGGCTACCACGTTAGCCTTGCATGGGTGGTACTTGATCTCACACTCGTAATCATTTAGCAGCTCAACCCATCTCCGCTGCCTCATGTTTAGTTCCTTTTGATTTAGAATGTGCTGGAGGCTTTTATGATCGGTGAAAATGGTGCACTTGGTACAATAAAGGTAGTGCCTCCAAATCTTCAAGGCGAAGACCACAGCTCCCAGCTCGAGATCATGGGTGGTGTAATTCACTTCATGAGTTTTTAGTTACCTGGACGCATACGCAATTACCTTCCCGCGTTGCATAAGGACACAACCTAAACCATGATTCGAAGCATCACAGTAGACTATGAAGTCTTCAGTTCCCTCCGGTAAGGATAGCATTGGTGCACTACAGAGGGCTTGCTTCAAGGTTTGGAAGGCAATCTCTTGCTTCTCAGTCCAGTTGAAAGGTACGCCTTTCTGTGTCAATGTGGTGAGAGGTTTTCTATATTGGAGAAGTTATGAATGAACCTTCGGTAGTAGCCAACAAGACCCAAGAATTGGCGAATTTCTGTTGGTGTTGTCGGATTTGCCCAGCCTTCAATGGCTTTGACCTTGGAAGGATCTACATGAATTCCTTCCTTGCTGACAACATGACCCAATAAATTTACACTACGGATCCAAAACTCACATTTGGAGAGTTTCGCATAAAACTTTTCAGCCTGCATGGTCTCTAAGATCTGTCGGAGATGTTGGCTATGCTCTTCTTCGCTTCGAGAGTATACGAGAATATCATAGATGAAAACGATCACGAAATTGTCAAGGAATGGGCGGCAGACTCGATTCATGAGGTCCATAAATGCAGTGGGGGCATTTGTTAGACCGAAGGGCATCACGACAAATTCGTAATGACCGTAGCGAGTTCGGAAATCAGTATTAGGAATGTCCTCATCTCGGACTTTGAGTTGATGATAATCGGGTCTCAAATCTATCTTCGAAAAGTAACTAGCCCCTTGAAGCTCGTCAAATAGATCATCGATTCGTGGAAGGGGATACCGGTTTTGGATGGTGAGCTTATTCAGTTCCCTATAGTCAATGCACATCCTGAAGTATCTGTCTTTCTTTTTAACGAAAAGAACCGGAGCTCCCCATGGAGAGAAGCTTGGTCTTATGAATCCTTTATCCAGGAGTTCACTCAGTTGGCTTGATAATTTTTTCATTTCAGAGGGAGCCAACCTATAGGGTGATTTGGCGATCGGAGTGGCTCCAGGCACGAGGTCGATTCGAAATTCGACTTGCCTTCCTGGAGGTATTCCCGGAAGATCTTCTGGAAATACATCCAGGAATTCACATGCCATTGGAATGTCTTGAATGTTCACTTCCTCTTTGGTCTTATCCACCACATGAGCAAGGAATGCGTAGTTCTTCTTGTGTAGACACTTTTGTGCCTTGATACAAGAAATAAGGTGAAGATTTGTGTCGGGTTTATCTCCATAGATTATTAGGGTTTCGCGATTGGGAAGATGAAGGCAAACGGCCTTCTCGTGACACATAATATCAGCATGATGGGGGCTTAACCAATCCATGCCAATTATCACATCAAAACTCTTAACATTTACAGGCATCAAATCTATTTGGAAAGAGTGGTTGTTTAGTGTTAACGTGCATCCTATACAGATATCTTTAGTTGATTCAGTCTTCCCATTAGCCATTTCCACCGTGAAGGTTTCATTGAGCTTCTGGGGTCGTTGTTTTAGTAAATGTTTAAGCTTGTTACTAACGAAACTTCGCTCTGCTCCACTGTCGAATAAGATGCATGCATATGTGTTGTTAAGTAGGAACGTACCGGTGACAACGGTAGGGTCCTGGACTGCTTCACCTTGTCCCAAAGTCAAAACTCTTCCCGATCCCCCAGCTCCTTGATTGTTAACATTGGGGCAATTGCGCCTGAAGTGCCAGGTTCTCCCACATCCGTAACAGTTATGACTGGCCCCAGCATTGGTTTTGTTGTTGTTGTTGTGGTTGTTATTGTTGTTTTTGTTGTTGTTATTGTTTGGCGTCTGGTTTTGTTGAAGTTGAGTCCTACAGTACTTTGTTGTATTGCCTTTCCGGCTGCACCTTGTGCAAATCATCTCTCTGCATTCCCCCTGATGATGGAAGTTGCATTTGTTACATTTGGGGAGATTTCCTGAGCACTGCTTTGGAGAATTTGGCGTGGATGAGGTTGGAGCATGCGGTGTGGTGGTAGCTTGAGTTGCAGCATTGACAGTCACAGTTTGTTGTTTCTTTGATGATTCAGAGTTTTGTTTTCCCTTTCGCTTGTTGTTTTTCCCTTTCTTGCTCTCACCTTCTTTCTTAACCTTCGCTTCTCCTGTTTTGGCACCCTTTTTTTTTGCCATGATCATACAATTTCTTGGCCAGCCTCTTGGCACTATCAAACGTCTCAGGGTTTGCCGCAATGACATTCCCTTGGATAGGTGCAGTCAATCCCCAGATAAACCTATCAATCTTTTTCCCTTCTGAGGTGATCATTTCGGGACACAAGAGAGATAGCTCACTAAACTTGGATATGTATGCATCGATATCGGAGTTTTGAACCGTGAGGTTCCACAACTCTTGTTCCATCTTCTAAACTTCGCCTCTTAGACAGTATTCAGCCAACATCATTTCCTTAAGCTCTACCCACGGCATCGCGTTCGCCACCGGGAGTGTCATGGCCTCTACATGGCCATTCCATCAGGAGACAGCTTGATCAATGAATGTGCAGGCCGCAAACTTGACCTTGCACCCATCCGGACACCCGCAAATTTCAAAAACTAATTCCACCTTCTCAATCCATCGCTTCAAGGCTATTACGCCTTCAGTTCCATTGAAGGTTCAAGGTTTGGCGTTGGTGTAATCCTTGTAGGTGCAGGTTCGTGTGGTTCCGTGGTTTGTTCCTTGATTTGTGCTTCCGGTTCCCTGTCCATTTCCTTCCCCATCGTTTCCATTGAAAATCTGCGCAAGTGCTGCAGTGACCGCATCGGACACTGCTGCTTGGAATGCCACTGAGTTTATTTCTGGCGGGGTCGGGGTTGCGTTGTTTCCACGGTTGGGTCTTTGAGGCATCTTTCTGTAAAAGAACGGAAAGATGTTGAGTACATATCGTATTCCGAGTTTAGAAATCCATAGACTCGGCGTATCAAGTGTGCATTTAGGTGATTCCATGTACTAACATAAAACAAGGAAATAAAACACATAGCAGATAACAACATCACGATAAAAACATAAAGCATTTCCATTAATACTAATTGTTTTTAATACATGAAAATTTGCCAAAAGGCGTACAGTACATAGGAAAACATATAATCTGACAGCATAACGACTCTATGAGTAGTGTAATCACTTAAACATAAGGTCGATAGAACATAAAGTAGCATACATATAAAAAGGAAAATCATGAAGATACTAGTAAGTGAGGGAGCGAATCCTAGTCATGACGAGATGCGTCTAACAGTAATAGCGATATCATATTCCAAAATGTTGCGCTACTAAAGTAGCCATCTCGGTCATTTCTCTAATGACCTCATCCCTTTCCTGTTCTGCTCGCACAGCTCGCGTCTCCATCGCCAGCAGGTGTTGTCGAAGAGCGGCAATTTCTTATTCCGAAGAGCGGGTTCCACCAATGGAGTCCCTTGGCGGTATAGGCTGGTCCTGATTCACTTCTGTGGTAGGAGGCTTGCCGAGAACTTCATCAGTGTTCTTATCGTCCTCTTCGTCGTCATCAGTCTCGTCAAACTCGTAGTCCATATATGTATACTCCTCACCCTCAAGGTCAGAGGCTGCCTCTGGTCCTACCACGGGGTCTTCTTCAATTTCTCCGTGAGCCACTAGGTTCTGGTGGAAAAGAATGCCCTGATGCGCTCCATCCATGGTGATTGCACGAGAAGCTGGGAGTGAGAAGTGTGTAAAAGGGGTGTATATAGAATTTCAAAATACTCTTATAGTATTTTCATTATTTATGTTTGAATTTCTGAGAAGTTTTGGATATGAGGTAAGTTTCTAGGTCAATTTCCTGCTATAATTACCCCCAAACACATGTTGGTCATATTTTGAATAAATATAGTTGATCGGGCTATATTTACCCCCAATATAACTACATAACTGCTCGGGTTTAATCACAGTGTTCCATTTCCTCTAGAGACTTTTAATGTTATTGTTTTAATGTATGCACTTTATTCAGAGTGTTTTAGTCCCATTGTATTTATAGTTGCATATCAAGTATGGTTAGATATGCCAGTTCACTATAAACAATCCTATGATACCAACCTGTCACACCCCCGAACCAGACGGCGGAAACGTTCGAAGGCTCGTGTGACTACCAATTGAAATATCATCACAATGAATATACATGAAACATAACACATTCATCACTAAACATTACATATTACAACTGGTATTGTTCACTTCAAGTACATTGTCTTAGTTTACATAATTCCAAAATATTAATAGTACGATGAGTGACATTACACAAAATCAATCCACACACTTTGAAGGTTCTTCTGCTTAACGGTTACCTGAGAATACAAGTTATTTTGAAAACGGTCAACATATATAATGTTGGTGAGTTCATAAGCATGTTTGAATGAAAGTCATTGTATTGTTTGTAAAACCCAGAAAATCCGATATTTTCTATAAAAAAAAGTCTGAAAAATGATGTGAAAATCGAGTATAGATGCATGTGTGAATTTCATAGTAGTAACATGTATAAGTATGCAGTTCAAATTTATTTGTATTCTTTCTGTTGTAAGTAGATGATATTTGAATGATAGTATTTCTCCAGAAAATCCGATATTTTCTGATTTATAAAAATGTTGCGGTCCTTGCACTATCGTATGATTTGTTTTGTATCAATATGACTTACGAGTTTTAATTTCCGTAATGTCGTGATGGTAATGGATCTCTATATGAGTCGTTATAACCATGCATGATAGTGACTGATTTGCCTGTCTTGGCATTTTTCCGAACGCCAGATTTTTTATCAAGGTTTTGTCACCCTAGACTGGCCTAGTCTAACTGTAGCGAACAGCTCAGGTGTGGGGGAGTCACCCCCGTATAGATCTATACACAAACTCTCGCTCTCCCTTCAGGAGACTCTAATTATAACTACAGGTTACGGCCATACACTCAATCGAGTCAACCGATAAGTCTCACTAGATTCCAATTATTGCCACATGAATGCATACGTTATATGTATTTAGAATTTCGAACCCCAGATGATACATGAATATGAAAGGATAAGGCCCAACAAACATGAAGAAAAGACAACTATGGCCCATTAGACATGTAAGTTATTTCCAGGCTTGTAATGTATGTCATGGACACCATAAAGCTCATTAAGCATACGATGAATTATTTCAGGCTAAATTAGCATGTAAATGGGCCACTAAGGCCCAATGACATGTAAAGACTAATTTAGGCCCATTAAGCATGTAATTGGGTCCCTAAGGCCCAATAGACATGTAATGAATATATTGGGCCCAATAAACATGCAAATGGATCACGAAGGCCCAATAAGCATGTACGGCAAGTACTAGGCCCAACAATCGTACCGTTGTTGTATTTCGTTTATTTTCTATAGTATAGTTCATTTAGTCGAAACATTTATCCATAATGTTATAAAAAGTCTGGTGTTTTGTTATAATGATATTTTTAGTTTGATACGTCAAAATTCTATAATTTAAACTCGTATTTATTAAAAATTACACTTTAGGTTCCTTAAGAACTAATTTGAACATTTAAAGGCTTATTTTTACATAAAATGTCATTTTGGTCTATTTTAAATTAAAAATAACATTTTAGGCCATAAATTTATAAAAATTTATATTTTCGCCCCAAATGTTTAGTAATTGACGGGTTTGGCCCAAAAATACTTATATTGACATTTTCAGCCCATTTTTGCAGAAAATTACCTTTTCAGCCCTTATTTGGATAAAATGACATTATCGGCCCAAACTTTACAAAATTTACATTTTTGGCCCAATTTTGAAATAATGTCAGTTTCAGCCCCAAAATTTGTAAGTTTTCATTTTTGACTCTGTTTTGATCAAATAACAATTTTGTCCACAAAAATTCATATTTTTGCAATTTGGGCCCAAAAAGGTCGTAACGCCCAATTTAAGGCCCATAATGCAAAATATTACACTTTTGGTCCTTTGGAAGGTGTAGTTGTTATAAAAACTCATTTTTATACAAAAGTGACCCTTTTGATCCTTACAAAACCGTAAATAGTAAAAATTATCCCAATCTTTTGTTTACTTGACAAAAATGATCCTTATACAAGATTTTTGTTTTATGTTTCACATCTTAGGCATGTATAACACTTTTATCCTTGTAGTATGATGTTTAGAGCGTTTTAGTTTATGAATCTCACCCATTTTTGTTAGAGTATTCGAGATTCATCAAGATTTATCACAAAATCACAACATAAACCAAGAAAATCACACACAACATGCAATAATACATAGATCTACACATGAACACTTGTATTCTCCCCCAAAAACATGTAAAAACCGAAAACAAGGGGGTATGAACTCACCTTTGCTTGATGTTTCGGTTTTTGAAGAAGAATGGGAGAAGATGATGTGATTTTCGGCCTTGGTTGCTTCCTTGAAGTAGTTTTCGAACTTGATTGTTTTTAGGAAACATGATCATGAAATGAAGCTTTGTAAGTATGAAATTTTTGTAACATCCAGAAATTTTACGCCAAATTTAAACTTTTCAATCATAAATAAAACCAAATAGTAATTGTTTACAAAAATGTTTTCAATCATTATTCATCAGAGTGTCCCAATAACCAGATAATAAGGATGAGGAGCGGTACAGTCACGCCTTCGCCTTGCCATTACCTCCTGAAGTACCTGAAACAATAAACTGAAAACTTTAAGCCCGAGGGCTTAGTGAGTTACCCCCAAAATGTTGGATTAGATGTCTAAGCCCATAACTATTATTGGTATGTACTTGACCCGAAAGTAGCATGGTCCATTTGGGTTGCATATCATCAGGACAATTTGTTAGGATGGACTTTTGAGAGAATGTTATTTATGGTTTATTAATATATTATAAGTTATAATATATTAATATGAAATCATATGTTTTAATTAGTATCGATCAAGAATTAATTTGGAATTAATTTAGTGATCAAAAGAGACTAATTAAATCTATGGGGACTAATTATGATAATTAGTTATATTTATATGTGTTGGGCTTATGATCCTTGTTGGACCAAGTTTATGTATGGATACATAAAGAGTTGGGCCACATGAACCATGGATCATAAAACCCATGGGTATGGATTATGGGTTATACCCATGACCCTTGGAATCCTACATATAAATAGGTTACTCCATAGCCAAAATCACCACTTCTTTTCTTAGAGAAATATGGAGGTGTTTTGGTGCATAGATTTCTCTCTCAAGAGCCACCTTTGTCCTAGGTGTGTTGTGATTCCATTTGAGGCATTTCATACTATTGGTGCTAAACTCTTAAGGCCAAATACATCAAGACTTCAAGCCACATAAAAGGTATGTTTCCCTAACTAGTATATTATATGGTTTATGTCAAATGCATGCTAGTTATAGGTTTAATGCCTTGGAAACTATTTGCATGTATAATAGAGAAAACATAGATCCAAGGTATTTAGGATTATATGTGCACCATAGGATGTTGTAGTATACTAAAACCCAACAGTGGTATCAAAGCCATGAGTTGTTTTCTATTATATTTGATGCAAATGTATTTTTTTTTTCAACTTGAAGGAAAAAAAACATGAAGTTTGTCAAATTTTATGATAATTACTTGATTTTATGAAAAACTAATTATTTCTAAAATTTGAGTCACTTTACTACAAGAGTTGAATTAGGTCAATTTATTAAAAGATAGAATGATATGATTATTTTATTTGTTTTAAAAATTTGATCTAAATGGTTTTAAGGAGTTACAAATTTTGTCATAAAATTTTGGAACTCAAAAGTTTTTTTTAAAGTTATGATCTTAAGTGTTTTGAAACTTCCATAAGTTATGGATGTGAAATGTCTCATTTATTAACTCTTTAGGTTATGAATTCCAAGAGTCTTCAAAGGATAATTGTCAAAGTTTCAATATTTGTATTAGTTTATATGATTATCTAATTTCTTGAAAATTGTTGATGTGAATTATCTTTACTTATGAGTTTAATCTAGATCATAGAAAAATTATTTGATTATTGTGTTAATTGGAATATTTGATCTTAATGGTTTTTATGAACTCCATAACTTGTCCTCAAGTTATGGAAAGTGAAGAGTTTTTCTTTTTAAAGTGTCATTAAGTCTCATAGGTTATGAAAATAGAAGAGTCACTATTTTTAATGTCATCATTAAATGATTTAATGTCTTCCATAACTTGTCCTCAAGTTATGGAACTTGAATTATTATTTTTTTTCATTAAACCTTAATTAAACTCATAAGTTATGAAAAAATCCAAGAGTTTTGAAAGGTTTCAAAACTTGTCCTCAAGTTTTGGAATTTGTAAAGTTACCCCCCATGTATACTTTAATTCCAAACTAGACCTTAGAATTTTAAAAGTTTAAAATTCAACCCTGATACTATTATTATAATTTTAATTATATAGATATGTATAAGATAAATTCGTCTTACTATTAGTAGACCTCATTCACGAAGCCGTTCTATAAGGGGGGTATAAGGTTACTGCCTATAAAATGGCAGTTTAATGGGTGTCCACTCTCACTCACCGCTTCCTTGACCGGTGGAGGGTCGTTAGCCGAACAGGTAGGACAAAGACTATAATTCTCCCTTCATTATAAGTATAATGATAAATACTAAGTAACTAAACACTTATAAATTCCCAATCTTAGTTACTTAGGAAAATGTGAATAAGGTGCTAATCCATGAAATTACACTTTGCACTTTGTTTAAGCTGTTAGTGGAGCGTGTGTGGTTAACCGGCACACTAACCTGGACTTAACAAGGTAGGCAAAGGGTAACTTAATGTTTATCATAGTATTGTTGGAGGGTGTGTGGTTAACCGGCACATCGATTGAGGGGTAAATATTAAGGGTACCAAGTATATTTGCATGGTTACTTCACACCTTGTTTTGTGATCCTTGGCATCCCAGTCACAAAACCTGAAGGGCACACTCGAGATTGAAACATGTCATTGAAAAGTTCAATGAATCTCAAAAGAATCTAGGAGTTTCAAAACCAATTAAAACCTAATAATACATTTCGTTTATCTTGGTGGAAATTGGTGAATCGTCATTCACCTACCTTCAAATATTTTATAGCTTGGATTACGGCATCCCTCTTCCAAGTTATAAAATAGTTTGTTGGGTCCTAGCCTTAATATATAATATTGGGTGTTATATTAAGGACTTAAATCAACTTTACATGAATTTCTCCCATTGTTGATTTCTGGTTTAGACAACAATGATCTTCCCAAACCAAGCTTTCCTAATGAATATGACTTCCCGAGTTTGGCTCATGGAAGTCATACTTCTCTTCCTCCACCTCCTCCAATTATTCTCCCTAACCCACAAGTTCAAGGTCACTCAAGCCCTAATGGCAAGCAAGGTCTATGTGTAATCACATCTTAGAGATGAAGTCACATATTGACAAGCCGAGAGAGTTGGGTGTCAAAGTCTTGAGAAAGTTGGATGTTCAATCACTTTCTAAGTCACATAGTGAGTTCCTTTGGGACTACTATGAAACAGACTATGACATGAACCTTAATGATCATATCTATTTGCTTGGTGCTGCTGAATCAGCAATGATTTGGAACGATAGTAAAGCAAATTTGATTAGAATATCAACTTCCAAAAAAATTTATGGACAGTGATAATGGTGACACTGGAAATCCAGAAAAAGCATTCTTTTCCCAATGGAAAGGGATTGGCCATTGTCAACCCGGTTGACCAAATGGTAAAGAGAAAGGCTAAGTCTGAGATAGTCCCATTACCAAACGGTCCATATGTTTATTTTGCCAAACGAAGGGGCGTTGATTGCAAAGCTGCCAAATTTACCTAAGGATGTTAAAGTCAATAAGTTTGACTCTACATCAGGTAGAGCCCATTATCTAACTCTGTTAAGTTCTATTCTGAGATCCTCATTACATGATGTGACTGGGTCACATGTTGATGTTTTAAGAATCAAAGAATAGAGAGAAATCTTAAAGGAAGTATATGTTGATTCTGATCGCGAAGGTGGATTTCGATCGCATCAGAATTTTGAGCAGTTGCTTAAGAAGTTATGATATATTGCTAAGGAATAGATAACAACAATTTTCCATGTGGATTGTAAGGATAAATTTTTCCGCAAAGTTTTAAAATAAAAGAAAATTTTTTAATTTTATTTATTTGAAGTATCCTTACAATGGCATTTGTGGAAAATTGTTGCTTATATGATTCCACTGACAGCAATATTGGAAAATGGATTTGATTCTTTCATTTGTGGTAGTGTCTAAATTTACCAAATCAGGAAAGTTCCTCGTCACCCAAGTTTCAATTGGACCGAAACTTGGAATCATGCAAGTTGAATAGTATGATGAATGAGAACTTTCAAGCATTGGAAAATCAAGACTAATTAATTGTTCACATGGATGTGTGAGTCAAGTGAAGGGCTAAAGGGATCGAGTAAACATTCTTGTGCACTGGTCATGTCCACCACAAAGCTCGTTAAGACTATTTGATTTACTAAAGTTTAGTAAATATGGTTATACTTACAAGTTTAAGTATAATTCTGAAACATTGGAAAAGTCTCAATGTATGGCAGAACGAATGGGAAGAATCAAATTAGGCAGAAAGATAAAAGTTTCTCAAATCTGAAAATATGGGAGAGTACTTTAGTATCATGTTTGTGATCATCTTAATGATTTAGAAATCATATCACAATTAGTCCTCTAAAGGTCATCTTAGTGCATTCTTATGACTAAGAAGAGGAGTCATGAATTGTTGAAATGGTTAGATCAGGAAGATGAGTCATACTTCGTTCCAAAACAATTCTTAGAGTCATACTCCAAGATTGTAACTTGAGTGACATATCTTAAAGAAAGGTTTACAACACTTGTCAAATGTAAGAGTAAAAGTGTCCTACTCTTGTACATTTGAAATTGGTAAGTTGTGATGTTTTGGATAAAACAAAGACCAACTAAGGCCAATTGTGTGAAGTGTTTGTCTTTATAAAGAATCTGCACTATCTCTTGAATATTTGGCAAGATAGTCTTATATGTCAAGAGGATAGTGGGAGTCTTAAAGATCCTAAAAAGAATTTCAAGAACTAATCAAGAATAAAACCTGAGGTTCTTCACTAGCACACAACTTGAGGTTTATAACCTATCGTGTTGACATATTCTGTGCCCATTCCAGTTAAAGTTGGCTTTGCATAGGAGTTCTGAAAGTTCTCAATTGGTTGCATAACAACTTGGAAGCAATGGCAGGCCCTGTACTGCCAGGTGGCAAGAAGTTAAGATTGCATAAGTTCAGTCCATATGAGTTTGGATTTGTCATTATCCTTGTCTTGTGACTATGGTTTTGACGATTCACATGGATAAGAACACATACACCATAAAATCTAAGGGTCATAAGGTTTCTCTCCGATTAATGAAAATGATGGTGAGGAAACACTTCCACCAAGTAGATTTGAAGCAGATGGCAAAAGGTCTAAACAATTGAGACTATGATTACGGCATCCCTTTTCATAGTTCTGAAATTGTTTAGACACACATGCATGCTATCTAAGGAAAGGTGTATGATTTTGATAAAGTTTTATCAAAGCATCTCGTATCAGAAATCTGAACTTTGGTAAGAAAGTCAATAAAGTATTGATTTCTAGAAGTCCAGCTGATTTCTGAGTACATGTCAAAGCTAGTGGGAACATAAGTGTTATGCTAATAATCATCATGTTAGTGGGAGCATGATAATTATTGTTAGTGTTGCAAGTTAGCAAGGTAATTATAGAAAACAAAAGTTTCAATTCGTGAGGCTGCAGGGATTGAAAAAGTTGTTTTGCTATAATTAAGGGAGAGGATATACTTCATTTCAGTTCTAAAGGCTTAGATTGAGACCTTGATCATCTTTAGTCAAGAATATATATATATGAATTTCATGTTGGATTGGTTCAAATTAAGGAAATTCTATATATTGCGTTCTCAAAATTCGATTATGATTATGGCATCCCTCTTCATAGTCAAATTTTGAAAACATGGCAAATAAAAATATTGTAGCAAAAGACTGGTCTAGAATCATGTCTTTATGTGAGACATCATGAATCGTGTACCATTTGCTTTGGGTACATGATCGATTGTATGTGCTATAATATTTGTCATTTCTAAATTTTTCCAAATGCCCAGAGGCATTAAGAAGGGAAAAGGTCTAGAATTGTATATGACTAAAATGATTAAGTAATTGTCGAGGACAATCTGAGGTTTACCAAAGATTGGTTCCTCAGGGACAGTTGGAAGTATAGTGCTAATTTTGGAAGGACCATATTGACATATTCTGAAAAGAGGCATCTCTTATTCAGAAGTGATAGTCAAAATGAGAATATGGAGTTGTCTCCATAGGTGGAAGTTATCTGTGTAAGATTAGAAAACTTAATGCAAGAAGCATGTCCAAAGCAATGTACTTTGAATATGAGACTTAGTTTCCATGGAGTTGATCTCCACTGGAATACCTTATAATGACTGTTGACAAGTCTTTGTGACTTTGTACATATTCATTACAGGAGGGTCAGTGCATATAAGTTTAAAATCTAAACAGATTTCGATAAATGATAGGAATTTGAAATTCTCACATTTTTCGATAAGGATTTGGGAGTGTGAAATTAGAATCATTGAAATTATGTTCAATTGCTTTATTTCACAAAGTAAGGATCATAGACAAACATAGAGTGCATACTTGGTGTATGGCAAAGCTATTGTTTAAGAAAAACATAGTGTACATGCTTGGAGCATGGGACAACTAGTGTTTTTAATTCAAGTATAAAGTTGATAAAACCGAAACAAAGAATAATGAGTAATCAGTATGGTGATAAATAAAAGTGTTTATTTATATTCATAGGGTTTGATACCATATTTGATTCATTTATTCTTGTGTTTCACTTTGCATGTTTTGACTTCCAGAATAACTAAGTCGCTCTTCCTGAATGATTAAGTTATTCAAACCATCCACAGTCGGTCATATGTTGGAAGTAGATATGAATCAAGAGTGTCATGGGTTGGTTTGTAGAGGTCCAAGTTGGTGGACAAAGTGGTGCTACAACACTCATGAGTGCTCATAAGTTCTGAGTATTGGATTCAACCCGCGCTCATTTGAATCACTTCATGGATTTTATCACGAGTGATCATGAGACGATAATATCTTATATTCTTCAAACCTAGAGATATGAGTTGTTACTATGAGTTGGTTATACATTGATTGCACGAAAACGCATTTGGTAACTCGATGTTATAAAACGTGCCTTTGTGTATGATTCAACAAGTAGTAGAACAAGCCATATGAGTCGAAGTTTATCCATTCCTTTTACCTTCGGGATAAAAGCGATAATTGTGGGCCCCTCGATGATTTAGTGATGACACATGTGAGTGCTTGGCCAAGCCAGGACTGATTTGATTTGTTCAATCAGTCAGTCATCATAAATCGAAAATCGGGAAACAACAAATGGACAGAGAGAATGATTATAATCCATGTCTCAGTCCATATGATATCTAGAATGGAGGAATATATGATCCCTTATCTAATGGACGCGTCATTGATTTGTTCAGAGTTCGACAACGGCTTTAAGAGCTACGATTGCTAGTCGGGTTATGAAGTCGTACTTGCAATAATAGTTTTAGACTTATCCAAGTGGGAGACTGTTGGATTAGATGTCTAAGCCCATAACTATTATTGGTATGTACTTGACCCGAAAGTAGCATGGTCCATTTGGGTTGCATATCATCAGGACAATTTGTTAGGATGGACTTTTGAGAGAATGTTATTTATGGTTTATTAATATATTATAAGTTATAATATATTAATATGAAATCATATGTTTTAATTAGTATCGATCAAGAATTAATTTCGAATTAATTTAGTAATCAAAAGAGACTAATTAAATCTATGGGGACTAATTATGATAATTAGTTATATTTATATGTGTTGGGCTTATGATCCATGTTGGACCAAGTTTATGTATGGATACATAAAGAGTTGGGCCACATGAACCATGGATCATAAAACCCATGGGTATGGATTATGGGTTATACCCATGACCCTTGGAATCCTACATATAAATAGGTTACTCCATAGCCAAAATCACCACTTCTTTTCTTAGAGAAATATGGAGGTGTTTTGGTGCATGGAATTCTCTCTCAAGACACCTTTGTCCTAGGTGTGTTGTGATTCCATTTGAGGCATTTCATACTATTGGTGCTAAGCTCTTAAGGCCAAATACATCAAGACTTCAAGCCACATAAAAGGTATGTTTCCCTAACTAGTATATTATATGGTTTATGTCAAATGCATGCTAGTTATAGGTTTAATGCCTTGGAAACCATTTGCATGTATAATAGAGAAAACATAGATCCAAGGTATTTAGGGTTGTATGTGCACCATAGGATGTTGTAGTATACTAAAACCCAACACAAAATACCAACACCACACTGATAATACCATAACCGTAATAATCAATCAATCATCATGCATACTGGGCCATCGGCCTGACTGGACCGCCCTACAGGGCCTTCAGTCCAACTGAATCTATACCGAGCCTTCGGCATGACTGGACCGCCACGTGGGCCTACAGTCTTCTCGGACCGCTCATAGGGTGTGTTGGCCTTCAGCACAAAGCAGGACCACCTCAACCCAAGCAACAAGCAAATAACCATGTGCACATAACTAACATTTACTGGCATATACAAACAACGAACATATCTATCTCACTGATTACCAAACATAGCAATCTCTCATAACTAGAGCACTGACCTAACAGGTCACTAACATATCAATCCCTACAGATCATAAAAGCATAACATGCTGTCTATCCTGATTCTGATCTAACAGATCATATCCACATGTAGCATACCATAACGATAACAACTAAAAAGGGCCGGCCTTGGTGCCTTAGACCCTATCGATATAGTGAGGATAACTCACCTTGCAGATGTCGACTCGCTAGATAAACTTCAACCCTCGGATCACTGCCACAAACTTCACCACCTATTACCATAGTATAATCATACCCATAAGCCAACTAATCAATCCTGGTCAAAGTCAAAGTCATCAGTCAAGGTCAACAGTCCATGTTGACCTCGACTCGCCGAGTACCCGCGGCTACTCGCCGAGTTCCTTGAAGTACTAACCCACTCGCCGAGTCACCTGAGTGACTCGTCGAGTTCCTTTGGTTTACGATCGAGACCCTAAGGCCACTCGTCGAGCTTCCTTCCTGCAACTCGACAGTTACCCGCGCATACATAAGTTGGCGCAACCTCATCCGACTCGCCGAGTTGTTCATCCACTCGTCAAGTCTACGACAATCTTCATTGGACTCGCCGAGTTGTTCTTCCAACTCGCCGAGTTCATGCCTATCTTCATATGACTTGTCGAGTCGACCATGCGACTCGCCGAGTCCCTTCAGTCCTTTTTGCCATACAGACTCATTTGAGCCATGCAACGGCTCAAAACTACAGATCCAAGCTTCTAAGGCATGCTTTTCACGTAAAGTTGAAAACTTTACGTGCATGCATAGCTACAAAGGCTCTTAATGTCAAATCCAAGCTTACAATGGGGGTTTCATACTCAAAGAGGTTTCATACATGACCAAAATCGGAGCTTTATGACTCTAGAACCCAAGAAGGTTACAGATCTGAAGTTACAACTTCAGATCTAGCTCATATCCCACATTACCATCTTAACCAAACCATAAACCCCTAGATCTCAACCAAAAGAGGTCTAGAAAGGAAAAGGAGAAAAGGTGACGACTTGATACCTCCAAATGATGCTATGTGAGGTAGATTTCTGATTTCCCACACTTCCTTGCTCCTAGCCTTTTGTTCCCCATGCTCCTCTTCTCAAAAGATCTCCTCTCCAAAGCTTTACACACACAAGAATGACACACAACACGAATTAGGGTTTTCTGAGTTCTCAAAGGACTGCAAAGAGGCCAAAGGAGGCTTATGCTTCCTTAAATAGGGTGCAAAACCCCGGGATTTAGGGTTTCCTCTGCCAGCTCCTACTCGTCGAGTCCCTTCATGGACTCGGCGAATAGGTCACTAAACACGCGTACCAAACCCGTTGCTACTCGACGAGTAGGGCAACCAACTCGTCAAGTAGGCCTTGAAACCAATTAAATTCTTATTTAAACAATACCTGAGAATCGGGGCGTTACAATTCTCCCCCACTTGAACTAGACTTTGCCCTCGAAGTCTGCTGGAATAAACAATGCCGGGTAATGCTCCCGCATTTCCGCATCCGGCTCCCACGTCCACTCGGATCCTCTCCGATGCTCCCACTGCACTTTTACCAAAGGTATCTCTTTATTCCGCAAAATCTTCTTCTTCCTTTCCAAGATGGCTACAGGCCTCTCCACGTAATTCAGGCGCTCATCGACCTGAATATCATCCATCGATACTACTGCCTCCTGATCCATAATACACTTCCGCAATTGTGAAACATGGAACGTGCTATGAATTCGGCTGAGCTCCTCCGGTAGCTCAAGCCTATAAGCCACCTTGCCAACCCTGGCAATAATCCTGAATGGCCCAATATAACGGGGACCCATATTTCGAGTAGATAATAAAATTAAGTAATTATAGTATTTATGTTTGTGAATTAAATTATTTTTGACATTTTAGATTTACTATTTTATTCTTTAAAATGTTTATCTAATATATATATATATATATATATATATATATATATATATATATATATATATATATATATATATATATATATATGTTGTATGTACCGTTGTTTGAGAACGTAGAGAATACTACTTTTATGTTATCATTTTGTATATATAGCTTTTTGTCATTATTCAATAATTAATATATGAGTAATCATATGTTAATATTTACATTAGAATTTACTATGATAATATTATACATACAAAATTAATAGCAAAATGATAACATAAAAATTGGTGTTCTCGCGTTATCATGTTAATTAGTGTTTTTATTTAAATCATCCCATATATAGAGTAAGAGTTTTTGCATACACTCTTTACTCCACCAAATCACTATATTTGAACTTTAAACATGAACCAAAGCTCATGGAGTTCTTCTAACTCCTCGGAACAAGTCACAAAGAGACCAAAACTCATTAAAATGGAGCAAAACACCAAATACTCATAGATCTAATGATGAAACACATTAAATATGGGATCTTTAAGGCTTTCCAAGGTCTAGAAGGTCAATAGAGGATGAATATTTCAAATGCATAGCTTCAAGGACCAATCTTTATTGTTCTCCTTCCTTCTAGAGCTCAAAACCACTAAAAGAGACCACCAAATGGCCATTGAGAGAGTACCAAAATGGATTTAGGAGAGAGAATGAGCTCTAAACACTTCAGTGAAGTCTAGGGTTTAATTATAGGTGTTCTAGAGGAGGTAGAGCCTAAAAATGACGAACCCTTAGGGTTAATGGCCTTTAAATACCCCCAAAAACCTATAAAAAACATGCAACCCACTAGCCGGGGGGCGTCGCGCACATTTAAAGGGCGCTCTGCGCTCCTCCGATAAATTCCTAATTTTCCGGTTTTTAGCTTCAGTTTCAAACAATCATAGCTTCTTCGTTTTCAATGATCTTTATATGCACGCGAAGGTATTGACAAGCCCCACGATTCTATCCAGTTACTTTTGGCTAAAAGCATACATAAATTAATTTATTAATCAACACTCAAAAGTACAGAATATCATTTTTCCCATTTTACTCTTTTGGCTCGAACACACAATTCAATGGCTTAAATCACTTAACCAACATTATCAACATCCAATAAAGTCTAAACTCTATTCCCTTGAATCCCAAGACCTTCATTTGATCAGATTACGATCCTCCTACCCCATATCAGAAACATCCTGAAACTGGATGTTACACATAAGATAATTCAAATAAAAAACACTAAATGAAATGAGAACATGAGAATACTATTTTTATGTTATTATTCTTTTATTAATTTTATATATATACAAATTTATGTTATTATTCAACAATTGATATATGAATAATCATATGATAATATCCATATTAGAATTTACTACAATAATAAACTTATACAAAACTCATGCAAGAATAATAATATAAAAGTAGTGTTCTCACTTTATTTAGTGTTTTTATTTGACCATGTTCATATATATATATATATATATATATATATATATATATATATATATATATATATATATATATATATATATGTGTGTGTGTGTGTGTGTGTGTGTGTGTGTGAGAGCAATGTTACAAAATTCCTTAGACGGTACAAGGACAGTCGACTAGGATAATCAATATTTAGTCTACGTGGGTAGTACTCGTACATGGTAATTATAAAGCAATAAATTTTGAGAAAATTATATATATATATATATATATATATATATATATATATATAAAACAAATAACATAAGTTTAATAAAAATTATAACAAAATAAACCAATATTAATAATAGTGATGCATGTTTAAATGTTAAAGTGTTGAATTATTTCAATAATTAATATTTATTTTCTAATTTTAGAATAATCATTTAATCTTTAGTCTTCATATTTTTGTTATTTTCCATGATTTATTAAATTGAAAAGAATTATAATTAAACAACAACAAAAGTTTTAACATATATATATATATATATATATATATATATATATATATATATATATTAAGTTGCTTAACGATTATAATTTTTAAATTTTTCTTTAAGTAAAAGTTATTCCTTTGATGGATTTGACTTGATTGAGTTTGACCCAATACAACCGAGTTGGACCAATTTGATCTGAGTTGGAACGATGTGTTATAAGTTGGATTGATTTGATTTGACTTTTTTAATTATTCTTGATTTTTTTACTTTTTTCATAATATCACAACATTACACATTCGAGTTTCGGCTACTAGGCCGAATTGACCGGGTTTTACAACATTGTGTATAAGAGATAAATGATCTTGGTCTTTGATTTTCTAAATTAATGGGTTCGACAAAAGGGTGATAATATACTTGTAAGTTCCCCACACAATGTATCTTCATAAGATGAAGAGTAAAAACATGTTTCTACCTTAGAAAATGTAGGAATGGATCCCATTTTACTTAAGTTACGGTTGGTACGTAGTAGAGAATGTTATAAAGCTCGCTTACAGTTTAAAAGTTAGTTCATAGTTGAAAAACTAGTTGATAAAAATAAAATTTGAGAAAAACTAGATGATAAACTGCTTGGAAGATACGACATAAAAAAGCATTTAAAATAATGAGTTATTTATAATTAATTAATGGTATATTTAGAAAAATTGTAAAAAAAAAACTAATCAAAAAGCTTTAAAAAAGTTAGGTTATAAAATACTTTATGGTTTCCCAAAAATTACAACGTAAAAAACCTCGAAAGATAAATTAGTTGTGGCCCGATAAACGAAACATTAGTTAACGCCGATCATAGTAAACAACCCTAAATGTTTTCATGTTTATGGTGAAAAATCGAAGCGAAGGTCTATAAAAACTAATCAAAAATTCATAAATGGTCCCCTATAGTTTTAAAAAAAATTAGTAAGTTCAGAATAACATTGAAAATCACTACATATGTGGTCCTTATGGTTTCAATTTTTACATGATTGGTCCCCGTATTTTTCAAAAATTAGAGGGTAAGGATTAGGATTAAATTAATTGATTAATTTAATTGGATAATCCTTATTTGATTTAATGTAATTAATTAAATGTTAATTAATAGATAATTATTAAATCATTTGGTTTATTTTTAAATTTAAATTAATTATTTAATTTTCGAAATTTAAGTATAAACATAGTATTTTGAAAAAGTTTTAAAATACACATTATACTATATGTAAAATTAAAGTTTAATAATTACTATATGTATAAGACTAAGTCACTCAAACCGCTAGTCTCATTCACAAAACTGGTCTATAAGGGGGTATAAGGAAACTGTCTATAAAATGGTAGTTGAATGGGTGTTCATTCTCACCCACCGCTTCCTTGATTAGTGGAGGGTCGTTAGCCGAACGGATTTGATAGGACAAATTAATTATCATTAAAAGTATAATTCTATTAAAAGTAACTAAACCTTTTTTATTAAAAAATCTCAATTTTAGTTACTTTAGAAAAATATGAATTTGTATGCTAACCCATGAAATTGCACATTACACTTTATGCGTCGTTAGTGGAGCGTGTGTGGTTATCCGACACACTAAAAATGACTAATAAAGAGTTGTAATGTGTATCTCATAAATTATCATTGTTGATGGAGCGTGTGTGTGGTTTACCAGCACATCAATTGGGATGATAAATGACAATGAGGTTACCAAACACATTTGCATGGTTATTCACATCCTGTTTGTGATCCTAGGTATCCCAATCATAAATAGAAGAACATAATCTGAGATTAAACATGCCATTAAATAGTTTCAATGAATCTCAAAAGATCTAGGAATTTCATCAAAACTTAATTTCCTTTTTAAATTTCGTTTTCTACTGGTGGAATTGGTAAATCGTCATTTACCTACCTTTATAAAATTTGCAATTAGATTACGAAATCCTTTTTCTAAGTTGTAAATTATATAGTTTGATTCTAGCCTTAATATTTCATTTTTAGGTTGTTACATTAAGGAATATTCTTATCTCACTAAAACTATCTTCTTTTTACAGATGTCTACTTCAAATGATGCTTCTGGTTCTTCCTCCTCCTCCTAAAACTTTTCGTTGTTGAACAGCTGCTCGAAGGTGACATTGGATGACACCAACTATAACGACTGGATGCGCAACATTAAGATGATCCTTCGTTTCAAGGACAAAGAACTAAATGAGATTGACGAAGAGAAGGCCACTCCTGAAGAATTAGCCACCTACAAGAAGCACTACAATGATGAAACAAAAGTTGTTTGCATCATGGTAGCCACCATGACTCCTGAGATGCAAATATTCTATGAGGATTACTAGCCGTACAAGATGAACAAGGACCTTATGGAAAAGTACCATAAGCAAGCTCCTCAAGAAAAGTACAAGGTGGTAAGGTCCCTTATAGCAAGAAAAATGAAAGAGGGAGAGTCTGTTAGCAGCCACGTGCAAATGATGCAACGATACGTGGATCGCCTTGCTAGGCTTAATGTGAATTTTGATGAGGATTTGGCTATTGACATAGTCTTGAACTCCTTACCAAGTTGTTATGATCAGTTCATCTTGACCTATCATTTAAACAACAATGAGACCATATTGGCTCAATTGCACAGCCTCATGCGAACAAATGAAGCATGAATGAAGGGAAAGAGTATTCCCTCTACTCCTACTAGTGCTCCCGTTTTGGCCATTGGTCAAGGGAAGGGGGAGAAGGGGAAAGGTCCTCCAAAGCAAAACTGGAAGGGAAAGTCTCAAGTTGGGTCGTCAAGCAATGGACCCAAAGGTAAATCCAGTTCTGATGCTCTTCCTGTCTCTGATCCCAAAGAGGCCACTTGCTTTTACTGCAACGACAAAGGGCATTGGAAACGAAGCTTCCCAAAGTATCTGCAAGATATTAAAGATGGCAAGGTGAAGCTGACTTCTGCAGGTATATACACTATCTCATCTAGTAACTCATCATCTTCTCATTCTTGGGTCCTTGATACAGGATGTGGATTTCACATTTGTTCTAATTTGCAGGGGCTAAGAAGAAGTGAGGAGGTGGAGCACAGTAGAATGAACTTGATCATGGGGAATAGGCGATCTTCACCTCTCACCAAGATTAGAGTTTATAGTCTAGTGCTTAAAAATGGTGTTGATTTAGATTTGATAAATTGTTGCTACTCGTCAGAAATGACATGAAACATTATTTCTTTTCATGCATTGTTCAGACAAGGTTTTATATATTCTTTTAATGATGAGAATAGTTCTGTTTCTGCTTATAAAAATGGTCTTTTTTTATTTTGAAGCTTTACCTTGTGATGGTGTGTATGAAACTGTGATGTGTGTAGATAATTTTGACAATAGTGTATTTCAAATTGATTCGTTTAATGGTATAGACAAAGCATGCTTGTGGCATTGTCGTCTTGGACACGTTAACAAGAAACACATCGCCCAACTGCAAAAAGATGGAGTGTTGGAATCATTTGACCTAAGGTCAGATGATACATGCAAATCTTGTCTTTTGGGTAAGATGACAAAATCACCTTTCACTGGATCTTGTGAAAGATGTGAAGGTTTGTTGGATCTGTGTGGGCCCTTTAGATCATCCACAAGGGATGCTAATCAATTCTATGTGAATTTTACTGATGATTATAGCAGATATGATTATGTCTACTTAATCATGCATTAGTCAGAAATCTTTGAAAAGTTCAAAGAGTTTAAGCAAGAAGTCGAGAATCAATTAGGCAGGAAGATAAAGATGCTCCGATCAGATAGAGGCGAAGAGTATCTTAGTATTGAGTTCCACAACTACCTCAAGGAATGTGGAATAGTATCACAACTGACACCTCCTAGGACACCACAACTTAATGGTGTAGCTAAGAGGCGTAATCAAACCTTGTTAGACATGGTTCGTTCCATGATGAGTCGAGCTTCTCTTCCAATTTCATTATTGGGGTATGCCTTAGAGACTGCCGTCTACATTCTTAATCTTGTCCCAACTAAAAAGGTCTCCAAAACACCTCACAAGATGTGGACAGGGAAGGTTCCCACGTTAGCACATATCAAGGTTTGGGGTTGTGAAGCTTTCGTTAGACGAGAGACTGATGACAAGCTTGAACCTTGAAGTGAGATATATTTACATCGGCTACCCACAGAAGTCATTTGGATATTTTTTCTACAGACCTAGTGAGAACGTGGTCTTTGTAGCACGAAGAGGAGTCTTTCGCGAGATAGAGCTCATATGCAGAGAGGACAGTACGAGTACCATTGATCTTGAAGAGATTCAAGAATCAAACGATGAAGGAACCTCTGAAGACGCTAGGGTTCAACTAGAGGAAGAGATTCCAGTTGAACCAGTTGACGATTAATTACCTCTTAGGCGTTCTAGTAGATTTAGAATGTCACCTGAGTTCTATGGTTTCCATATTACTACAGATGGTGATATGTTTATCAGTGACAGTACACTAGTAAATTTGGATGAACCGGCTAACTACAAGGAAGCAATGGCAGGCCCTGAGGAAGCCATATGGCAAGAGGCAATGGACAGCGAGATCAAGTCCATGTATGACAACCATGTTTTGAATTTGGTCGATAATGTACCAGGTCGAAATACGGTTGGGTGCAAATGGACCTTCAAAAAGAAGATCGGCATGGATTGAAAGGTACACACTTTCAAGGCTAGACTGGTTGCCAAGGGATTTACTCAAACACCTGGGATTGACTATGATGAGACCCTCTCACCAGTGGCTAAGATAAAATCTATTAGGATAATGCTCGCCATAGTTGCGTTTCATGACTATGAAATTTGGCAGATGGATGTCAAAACCGCCTTCCTTAATGGGAAGTTAGATGAGGATGTTTACATGAGTCAGCCAAAGGGTTTTGTTGATGAAAAGTATCCAAATAGAGTGTGTAAACTTGAAAAATCAATCTATGGATTGAAACACGCATCTTGCAGATGGAATCTTTGCTTCGACGAGAAGGTTAAGGAGTTTGGCTTCTCTAGAAGTGAAGATGAGTCATGTGTTTATGTAAAAGCTAGTGGGAGTATAGTGACCTTTCTAGTATTGTATGTTGATGACATACTTCTTATAGGAAACGACATTCCAAATTTGCAAGAGGTTAAGTCTTGGCTTGGAAAGTGTTTCGCTATGAAGGATCTAGGAGAGGCTGCTTATATTCTAGGGATAAGAATTCTAAGAGACAAGAGTAAAAGACTAATTGGACTTAGTCAAAGAACATACTTGGAAAATGTGCTAAAACGCTTTAGTATGGAGAATTCCAAGAAAGGAGAACTGCCTATCCAGACTAATACCAAACTGAGTAAGATTCAGAGTCCGAGTACCAATGCAGAGATAGCAGAAATGAGTAGAGTTCTATACGCTTCCGCCGTTGGATCTATCATGTATGCTATGACATGTACTCGCCCTGATGTGTCCTTTGCTTTGAGCATGGCCAGTCGTTATTAGGGAAATCCAGGTAAAGCTCATTGGATAGCAGTTAAGAATATTCTCAAGTATCTGCGAAGGACAAAGGACTAGATCCTAGTACTTGGTGGAAATAATACATTGAGAGTAACTGGGTATAGTGACGCCAACTTTCAAACAGAAAGAGACAACTTCCGTTCTCAATCTGGCTGGGTGTTTACCTTAAATGGAGGAGCAGTTACTTGGAAAAATTCCAAGCAAGAGACAGTGGCAGATTCTACCTGTGATTCAAAGTACATAACAGTAAACGAATCATCAAAGGAGGCAATTTGGTTGAAGAGCTTCATCGGAGATCTTGGATTTGTGACAACCATCAAGGAGCCAATGGAAATTTTCTGTAATAATGAAGGAGCGGTTACCTTGACAAAGGAACCAAGAGACCATGGCAGATTACGATATATCGATAGAAAATACCATTTCATCAGACATATGGTAGAAGAAGGTCACCTCGTAGTGAAGAGGTATCATCTGAAGAGAATCCTGCAGATCCACTCACAAAGGGTCTGAGTAGGGTTAAACACATTCAGCATGATAGGAGCATTGGTCTGAGAGATGATGTTAGTTTTAGTAGTTAGATAGTTAGTTTGAAACTTGTAGCAAAGTAAATGTAATTGACTTTTGGTGATTAAATAATAGATAATTATTTATGAGTTTGTTTACTACCTTTTTTCAATTGTTTATTATTTTGTTTCATTTTTGCATGTTTTACTTCACGAATAATTCAATTATTCAAAAGTACACAATCGATCATACCTTTGGAAATAAGTAGTGAATTAAGATTGTCGTGAATTGATTTGTAGATTGTCTAAAGAGTTTTGGACATAGCAATATTGTTGCTACAATGTTTATGAGTACTTAGAAATGGAGATTTAAGTATTGGATTAACCCACACTCAGAGAATTACTTCATGGAAATTATCACAAGTAATTTTGAGATGATAATATCTTATAATCTTAAAACGGAGATATATGAGTTGTGGTTTACGAATCAGTTGTGCCTTGATGATACGTAAATGCATCAGTAACTTGATGTCATAAAGCGTGCTGTTGTGCATGATTTGATGAGTAAATGGTGCAAGCATATAAGTCAAAGTTTATTCATTCCTTTTTCCTTAACGAGAAAAGCGATATCTTTGGGCCCCTCGATGATTTGGTGTTGACTTATAGTGTCGGGCCCGGCCAGGACTAAATTGATGTGTTCGATTAGAAGTTCTATGTCATTACAAATCAGAAATTAGGAAACAAAGTATTGGATGATCAGATTGATTATGTTCCATGTCTCATGTATGAATGATATCTTGCAGAACGAAGGATTATATGATCACTTATCTTAGGACACGTAACTGACTGGGTCAAAGTTCGACAACGGCTTTTGGAAGCTATAATTTGTTGATTAGTTTAGAAGTTATACTAGCAATTATAGTTACAGACTTATCCAAGTGGGAGACTGTTGGATTAGGTGTGTCAGCCCATAACTATAATTGGTATAAACTTGAATTGATAGTAGCACAGTCCTTTTGGGTTGCCCTCAAACCTAGCAACTGGACACGATGATTTTTGGAGAGAGAGGTTGATTTATTATTTGATTAATAATTTGAAATAAATAATTTATTAATATATTATGAGAATAATATATTAATTATAAATAGTAATATTTAATTAATAATTAATCAGAAATTAACTGGAATTATTTTCGGGATTAATGAAATTAATTAAAAGTGAAGGGTCTAAATTGCAATTGTTCAATATTTGAGCAAAAGGCTCCAGAACCTTCCACCAAGAGGGTGGACGGTTTCTAGGGGATAATCCAGGATTTCTAGATTATCCCATGTGGATAAATATGGAGCTGGATAATTACCAATTTGAAATATTATTATTATATTCAGATTAGGGTTATCAAAGACATCCTTTGTATCACCTGGTTCCTGAAGAAGGTGCTTGAAGAAGGAGCAAGGACGTGTAGGAGGAGAGTAGATCCAGAAGTTGGGCTTCATTTCTGGTTCATCTGAGGTATAAAGCTCATACCTTGTCTACAACATGCTTAGATCTAGTTTTAGGATGCTTTCATTATGTTTTGGTCCAAGTATGTTGGGTTTTGGGATTTGGACGTCCCAAGTGGGCAAACCCTTTAGATCTAGGGCCTTGAGGGGACTTCATGGCATAAAGGTGCCAACTTTATGGTCATGGAAGTCCCATGCAACTTTTAGTCCATCTTTTTGGTCTTTTGAGCCAAGTAGATCATGCATGCAAGTAAAGATAGGAACTTTACGTGACCAAATCATCCCTAGAGTCCAGATTTATTACCTCATGGTCTATCTTGAAGTTTTGAGGGCTTATGGAGTTGGATCGAAGCCATTTTGAGTTAGGATTAGAGCTCATTTCTTCTAGGATAGGTTTTAATGGGTCAAGTCCGAAACTTTACCCTCCTAGGTGTGTTTTCGACCCATATCTGAAATATGAGACTTAGATTCGAAGAATGATGGCTTAATACATTAACAAGTCTTAACATACTGAAGAACTCGACGAGTTCATGGAGGAACTCGACGAGTTGGGTCGAAGTGTCCCGATTCTGTTAAAAGGAAGAACTCGACGAGTTCAAGGATGGACTCGACAGATTAAGTTGAGAAGTCCCGATTCAGCTGATAAGGAGGAACTCGACGAGTTCATGAAAGAAATCGACGAGTTGGATCGCGATTTCAGGGTTTTATGATTTATGGAGCTCGACGAGTTGAAGGGCCAACTCGGCGAGTTAAGTCAACTCGAAATGTTGACTTTAACCAGAATGTTGACTTTGACCTTGACTTTGACCAAAGTTAACCCTTAAGGGGGTTGTGAGTATGAAAGATGAATTAAGTAAATATTTTATGTGTAGGGACGGAGTTGGGTTGATTTCAGAGCCGGGGATTTTTCAGCCACTTTACAGCATTCGAGGTGAGTTACCTTCCCGGTAGCAATGGGTCTAAGGCACCAAGGTTGGCCCACTAGTAGGAGTATGTAGTTAGATAATTAGATGGTATGCCACTATCTATTATGATTTATGTGCTAGCATGTTATGGTATTATGTGATAGTGGTAGGGGTGAAATAGACCCCGTATCCGGTCAATAAGACCGAAGGGGTAGGTCTTGCACCCAGATATGCCTGGCAGTACGATTATGTATGCTATTATGTGGTAGTGGTAGGGGTGAAATAGTCCCCATGGTTGCAAGAGACCGAAGGGGAAGGCCAACACCCTGATATGCTAGGCGGTTACCGGTTGAAAGAGACCGAAGGGGTAGGCCAGCACCCTGATATGCTAGGCAGCATGTTATTGTATAGTATGTGTTCTGATGGGGGAACTCACTAAGCTTTGTGCTTACTATTTTCAGTTTTTGTTTCAGGTACTTCTAGCTCTAAGGGAAAAGGGTCGGCTTGATCGTATCGCATCACACCATGGATTTTCCGCACCAGTGACGTTGGGATTATGACTCTGATGATTTTATATGTATTATGGATTGCACAACTAAACTAATTTATGTTTTCATGATTTTGGAAAAAATGAAATGGTGTGTTTTATGATTATTAAACTTAAAAATGAAATTTTGGGTTGTAATTTTCGGGATGTTACAAGTTGGTATCAGAGCCTTGGTTTGAGGGATTCGGACACACCTTTGGGGGTGTCTGAACTCAAATCGAGGGTTTGAAAGATTTTTACAAGAAAAATATTTTTTTCTAAAATTTAAAATAAGGGTTTTGAATAAAGAACAAGGTGTGTGATGCGTGCAATCAGCCGAGCTCAAGTAAGTTTTCCCCAAGATACTCATACATGTTATATGATATGATTATGAGAACTACATGCTAGATTAGGGCGAAGGATCTAGGATGGATGCCTTATATGCCTGCTGTATGTGTATGAGAACTGCATGCTAGATTAGGGCTAAGGATCTAGGAAGGATGTCTTGTATGCCTACTGTATGTGCTTATTGAAGTACATGCTAGTACTGATTAGTCAATGATATGATGGCCATGTTAGGATATGCTTTGTTTTGGGTACTCATTGCTCGAATGCTGCTTGCTTTGTGCTTTTAGGAGTTTTAGTTATCTTTAATTAACTAGTAAACGAATACGTTAAGTTACATATTACGAGGACTAAATAATTTCAGAAGGTTAGGTCTAGCCATATTTCGCAGCTCTTGTCTGAGTCCAACCGTTGTAGGGTAGGACCTCTCATTCGAAGAATTATCTGGTCTTAGTGATATGTTATGGTTTTCGCGAGCTAGTTAGGGAGAGGTGGCAGGAACTTCTTATGCAGCTGATGACAGATAGTGGGTCGGATATTACCCTAGGGTAAGCCTAGGATGATATTAGCACAGAGAGAAATAGTAGTGAAAGGGACTTGGTGAAGTCAAAGCAATCCTTGAGGAAAGTACGGATAGATGTGGAAGGTAGTATGTGTTGGGTTTTGAGCATTCTAACACTCCTATGGTGTACATGCAACCCTATAAACCTTGGATCTATGTTTTCTCTATTATACATGCAAATATTAACTATTCCAAGGTTTCATCCTAACTAGCATATTATGAAGCACCTATACTACAAAGTTCTAGTTAGATGACATACCTTTTGATGTAGCTTGATGTCTTCAAGCTTTAAGAGCTTAGCCCCAATAGTGTGGAAGCCTCAAATGGAATCACAAATCACCAAAACACCTTGGAAGAACTTGAGAGAATATGTATGCACACTAAAATCGGCCCACTCTTATTTTCACACACTTGTTCCAATTTTGTGAGCCAAGGACCCCTTTATATATTATGGAGGATTAGGGTTACATCCATGTAAACCCTAATACCCATGACCTTTCATTTACATAGGATCCATGGGTTAAAAGCTCCATGTACCATCCATGAAAGCTTAGCCCAACCTAAATGAACTTGGCCCATTCCATATATATAAGAGTCCATATTTAATTAGTTCTTTTTGATCACTTAATTAATTATAAATTAATTCTTGATCAATACTAATTAAATAATATGATTCCATATTAATATATTAGAACTTATAATATATTAATATAAATCATAAATATACTATTCTCAAAAGACTATCCATATAAATTGTGCCGGTGAAGTGCAACCCAAATGGACCATGCCGGGTCGGGTCAAGTACATACCAAATATAGTTATGGACTTAGACATTAATCCAACAGTATGGGTTCGTACTACTGAAAGCAGAGGATCCGTACTCGAGTAAAGGAGGGCTGAGATAGAACCAGGGAACTTGTAGTAAGCGTGAGACCTCTCGATGATATGTGTGACCCTGACGATTATGTGTTTGGTTTCAGAATGGTGGTGACACATCACAGAGCAGGAGGTTCAGGGTCTGGGTCAGGTTCGGGTACGGGTTCCGAGTCAGTTGATGATGGGTTGCGCGAGTTCATTGCATTCGAGATTACGAAAGGCAACCTTGAGTCGACCCTGGTGATTTCCGGGTCAATCAAGGAGGGTATCATTGAGTTGATGAAGGATCGCCTTAGGGCATTCAGGAGTGACATGGCATCTGGCCAGTCAGGGACTCGCGCGCTCTCCTTCAAGGATTTCAGGGGATGAGGTGTGCCAGACTTCAGCAGGGTGAAAGACACCATTGTGTCTAGGAGGTGGATTGCAGACATTGAGTGTGCACAGTTGATGAGCTTCTGCCCTGAGAGGTAGAACGTCAAGTATGCTACTGGTTGTTTGAGGGAGAGAGCTAGACACTGGTGGGAGGCAGTTATTGATACGTTGGGAGCCCCAGCCATTGAGGCTTTGACCTGATCGGACTTTGTGACCAGATTTTGGGCTGAGTCCGCGCCGGATGTGGAGATTCAGCAGCTGGCCAGAGAGTTCTTGGATATGAGACAGACTACTGAGACAGTGGCAGAGATTACCGCCAAGTTCAGGGAGAGGGCCTTGTTGGCGCTTCAGTACGCGGGTGATGAGGAGATGAAGAAAACCCGGTACTATGACATGTTAAGAGCTGACATTCGGAAACATGTCAGTTACTCGGCGTGCCCGACTTTGGAGGACATGATAGCCAGGGCACAGGAGATGGAGATTGATATAGAGCACATCAGGAAGAGAAAGGCGGAGACTGGGCATACGATTAGGGTTTCGGCAAAGAAACCTAAGGGATTCGAGTGGAGGTCGAAGGGCCAGCAGGGCCGGAGCCACTGTGGGAAATGCGGCAAGACGCATGAGGGAGTTTGCAGATTAGGGGCATCGGGCTGCTATAAGTGCGACAAGCTTAGGCACTTTGGCAGGGATTGTACTGCCCCTACCCCCACCATTCAGACATCAGACCTGATTTGCTTCCACTACAACCAGAAGGGACATAAAAAGGCTAACTGCCCAAGATTGGTCTCAACAGCACCAGTGGTGGCGCCAGCTCCGACGACCCTACGGATCACAGATGGCCGACAGGGCAAGCCAGATGCTCCTGTGGTGAGGAGTCGAGCCTTCCAGCTGACCGCCAAGGAGGCTCGTGTCGCACCCGATGTGGTGACGGGTATGTTTTTTCTCCCTATCCTTTACTATGTTTCAGTTTTGATATTTATGTATTATGTATTCTATTTTAGGATCGTTCCATGTGAACGGTATCCTAGTGTTGGTGTTATTTGACTCGGGAGCCACCCGATCTTTCGTTTCTCTTGCACTTAGCAAGAAGTTTGATGAGTCTTCAGGCACGTTAGATTGTCCTTTAAAGTTTGAGATTGCGGACAACCGATCCTTCCGGGCATCAGAGGTTTATAGAGATTGTGTCCTGAGGATGTATGGCGAGCATTACCTCGTGTATTTGGTTCCCATTCCTTTGCGCGGGAACAAGGTCATCATAGGCATGGATTGGTTGAGCCCTAATGGAGCGGTGATCGACTGTGAGCAGCAGTTGGTTCGGGCCAGGACCCCAAGTGGGTGAGAGTTGGTGATTCAGGGTGAGAGACCGCTGCGTGGGCTGGTCATGTGTTCGACAGCGAGAGCCAGATGCTACCTACATGTAACACCCCGTTATTTTCTTCTTGTAAAGTCAACCCTAGTCAATCAAAGTCAAACTTGGGTCAACTAAAGTCAACTTAAATCTTATTCTACCTTAAATGGGTTAGATTAATATTTATAAGTGTTTACACCTTGTATTCAAGGTGTTATATGTTTGAGAGGTGAAAACTTGAAGTCTGAAGACCATTCTTTCTTTCCCTTCGGATAGCAGCCTCGCAACCGAGAACAAACAGACTTCGGCTGTGAACGACGACCGCAAACCCTCGGACCGTGAAAGCTTCTCGGCACCACCGCCTTCGGACCGCAAACGAGGTTCACGGCCGTGAACCCTTCGGACCGTGAACCCTCGCATATATATATATATATATATATATATATATATATATATATATATATATATATATATATATATATATATATATATATATATATATATATATATATATATATATATATATATATGGTTGTTAGCCATTTTCTCTTCATTTCTCATCTTCCAACCGTGAATTCTCCCATTCTCTCTTAAGTATCATCCACAAAAGAGCCTTCTATCACCTCAAAAACGTAAGTAACTCACCCCTCTTCTTTTTGTTACTTGAAAGCCCTTTACCTTCCATCCTAATTCATCATCTTTTCATCTTGAAATTCAATATCTTCAAGCTTAGGGCCGTGAACCATTCATCATTGGGCCGTGAACTCTTCATCTTGGCCGTGAACCCTTCATACATTCATCAATTGGGCCGTGAACACTTCAAGTGTTCTTCATGTTCTTGGGTCGTGAACCACTCATAGGGTCGTGAACCCTTCACTCTTGGTCGTGAACTCCATTTCAGCATCCTAATTTGCTTCTAACACTCCTTTGGTGAGTTATTCTTGCATCCTAGGTTGATTCCCTCACACCTTTGTGGTTATAAACACTAATTGTAGGCCTATATATGTTAACATATGCTAAATAGGATCTATTTGTGCTCAGGACTTCACTTGGCATATCAATCATCCTATATCATATCTTCAATCAAATCTCCAACATAAGGTGAGTTCATACCCCTATAATCTATATTTTTAAATGGTTTTAAATGCTTTTCAGGCGAGGATACAAGTTGAACACAATCAAATTGTGTTAATAATTACATGTGATATCAATCACACAAGGGATTTCCTTATGCTTTTAAGGATTACCAAATACTTCCATAATGACTTAAAGTCATGTTAACTCTTTTAAAAGTCACATAAACTCTTTTTAGAACACCGTTAAACTCTTTTAAATGTTTTTATAACTATTTAAACTTATAATTGTCCAAATCATGTTTATATATGTATAGATATATAAATAAGACTTAAAGGGCTTAGGACTAATGAATTACCTTATTTCCTTTTCCTTGTCTGGATGTGGGCTTAAGGTGGTGTTATTTGTCCGAAGTTCGTTTCCTTCTTAATTATGTATATTATACATATATGGATATAAAAGGTTACTTCAGTCAGTATCATTACCTTTGTATCATGTTGAGCAAAGGGGTACACTCATGAGAAGATCATGCTAATCAGATAGAACGTATAAATTATAATAGGTATAATTTATGAAACAAACAAGAAATCTATTTTCTAGATAACTATACGAGGTCTAAACTACTTTATCAAGAAAAGGGTATAATTCGATCTTTACTCAAACTAAAATGTGATAGTACGTCTTCAGGACATAGCAATATACTTGTTATGTTACATTCTTGTAATCAGAGTCTCTTGGAGGGAGAGCGGGCATTGTGTGTATAGATCTATATGCGATTGACAATCCCACATCCCGACTGCTAGCTACAGTCCGGCAGACAAGTCATGGGGTGACAAATGTCACATATTCAGTTTCGACGCCAGAAGGTCGTCGTGTTCATTCTAGTCCAGTATGGTTACAACTTTATCACATTTTAACCCTAACTAACCAGTTTAATATTAGGGTAGTTATTACACCAGTAGTGTATTTTTAAGAAATACTACTGCACCAATCACTTTCCATAAGCAAAACAGAAAACATTCTTCTTATAATTTTATGGTGAATTAAAATAATGTCATACTAGGTTATAAGTACATTAACACTTAAATAGAACAGTTTTATGGGATTAAAACTACTTTACGGAACGGTTTTATGGGCATTTAAGACTACTTTACGGAATGGTTTGATGGTATTAAAACTACTTATCAGTTGTTAAGCAGAAAATATAGGACTTTCTGGAACGTATTCAGTCACTTTCTTAAAACTAGAATAACATAAAGGACCGTTAGTGGTTAATTCTATAATTCCTTAGTTTATACATTAAAGTTATATATAAATAATATCTGATAGGCAGTGGAATGTGTGATTTCCGCCTTACTTCCTGTTCCTTGTTTGGTTGTGGGCTTAGGGCAGATTCACACTGATGAGAATTAAATTCTCTTAGATCGATAGATTCAAACAGATATTAATGAGACAATAACAAGCAATATGAAACAATGGACACCAACGTGAATTAAACGAATGTCGAATGATTAAAACAGCAACCCTCAGAAGAGCTCGATGAAGAACTTCTACTTTAGAGGGTGCTAGGGCTACAGCACTTGTCAAAAGAAATATTCAGCAGCGTTACAATCGAGATGCATGCATGAACCATAAATACTAAACCCTAAAAACAAACACACGGTTGGACAGGCCCAAACCGTGATTACATATGGACCGAACTTAACAAAGCCCAATGGCGCAACACATGAACTCAATAATCTCCCCGTTTGCGCCAATTTAGGCGAGAGATCACTTCGGTTGAGTAACTATTGTTTTCCTCACAGTCTTGAACAGCTTGGGGATGATGGCAAGAAGAGTTTGACGAAAAAGAATATACCACCGAAGCATATCATTAAACATCTTTTTATCGGCTTCGCTGTTCTGATTACACCCGTGTATGATATCGAGAATATGTTCCAAGCAGGCAGTGGAGAACAGGTGTTTGTCAACAAGAGCGAACAGGCATTTTTGACCTTCTCCCCTGATGAACATGACTGTATGAAACTTGGGGTCGATTTTACCCTTAATCATCACATCGATGTCGCTTGCCTTCCCAATTGGCTTGAAAGTGGGCTTCTTCTTTATGGCAGAGGCGATTTCCTGATCCATCTTTGCGACTTCAAGACAAGCATTCGCTTGATGTGATCTATAATAGGCTCATACTCCTTTTGATTAGTCAGCAAGATATTGTTCAGGAGAATCCAGTCATGAGGATTCAAATTTGGTAAGTCAGCCAGGGATATCATATGAACCGAACTGTCTGAGCCTCGGGTCACTTTAAACTTGATAGTGATAAACTTCCCTGCTGAAGTGGGTTTCAACACCTTGACTGTTGTGATTTTCTGATTACTCCAAGTCAGGTATTGAGGTTGAGCGAACTCAAGATAGTACTCAAGCAGATCTCGATCAACCTTCGGGTCAGGAGAGGGGATGGCAACTGTTGACTCAAAACAATGAAAGATGAATGTCTTTCGGGTAATTGGCATATCAAATTAAGAATCCTTGGAATTGTCAAGAGCGAATGAAAGGACCGGTTCGAGCCAATGTGTGCTTGGAGCTTCAATTACCTCCCTCTGAAGCTTTTCCATAGACCACAGAGGAAACATAGATTTTTTCTGTTCTAGCACTTCGTTCGCTTTCCTCTCCTTATCAAATACTTCCTTCGCTTTTCGAATCTTTGCCTCAATTTCTCGATCATCAGGCTTGACTTTGAGGCTTTCGGTTTTAGAAGCTTTTTCTCCTGTATCAGTTTCATCATCGATTTCATCCTCATCATCATCACCAATCTTCTTCTTTCGTTTGTCCTTCATACTGCCCGAAGCTTCATTACCCTTCGGATCAACAATGACTTTCGGTTGGGAGATAGGTTTGCTTTTTGGAGGATGTTGCGATTGACTTTGAGTGACATTTTCTCCCCCTTGTTTCGGAGGAACAACAGGCTCCGGAACACCCTCAATCCTGCTAAGAATGTCTAGACCAGGTCTCAATTTCTCAGCCAAGTGGTTTCGAATTGAGATAGTAAGGACCGAGTCATGGGCTTCCAAAAGATGTAGAAGAATGGAGTGCACATCACCAACCGAGCTTTTGACTACTGCTCTTTCAGACTTAAGCTCTTCAATCTCCTTGGTTGTCGTTTTGAGCTTTAGATTCTGAATTTTAAGCTGAGAAGTTCGTTTATCAAGCTCATCCATGATCTTGCTTTCCACAGCTAGTTCGGCTTCAAGTTGAGTGAGACGGGCATCCACTGATGTTTGAAGCTCGGTATTGGCAGTTTGGATTGCTTTGCGTGTTTCTTCAAAGTGCTTCTTCTCAGCCTGAAGCGAACGTGTAAGATTATCAACCGAAGCATTCACGGTTTGAGCATTCTTCTGAGCGGCAGCCTGAAGAGAATCAAGAAAAAGTTGAGCATCAGAAACTAGTTTTTCGACGTTTGCGGTCGCTTGCTTGCAATCTTTGGTGGACGCTTCGACTGCAATAGAAGCTTTTTGACAAGTGGAAGTGGAAGCATCGATAGCTTTGACAGCATTAGAAATGGATGTATCATGCTCTTTGACAAAGGTTGCCAAGAGAGCCTTGATAGCAGCTTCAGAGTATGCACTTCCGGAAGAAGAGGAAGAAAGCAGTTGGTCAAGCTTGTCATTCATAGCCTTTAACTGCTTCTTTGTAACAGGATCGTCATCATCATCATCGCTCTGTACTCTATATGGACTATAATAAACAGAATCGAATTCCATTTCTTCGCCTCCAAGAACAGGTTCAGATTCGTGTGAAGGAGGTGGGGATAAAGGTTTTGTGGGTAATTGGGGGTTCAGAACCGAAAGTAGATGCCCCTGTATCAGATACGTTGACACGAACAGTAGGTTCGTTTGGATGAGTAGTAGTTGTGGTAACCTCGGTAAATAAAGGAGTTGGAACTGGAATCGAGGTTGGAGTGGAAGAGGAGATGGGTGGAGGAAAGGGAGCAATAGTAATAGGAACCGATTGTGTAGGAGAGTGAGGAGGTGAGTTTCGGTTACCTTCATTAGTTGGTGAGGGTGGAGGTGAATTACCTCGAGGCGGACTGTCATGAAGAGAACCGACATCATCATTGGACTCTGGTTCGGGCTGTGGGTCAGAGGGAACATAATCAAAGTCACTTGAAGAAGGGAAAGGAGACTTCAGCTTGTGAGCTTTCTTCTTGGTTTTTCGTTTCTTTGGAGCAGTAGGGGCTGCTTGTTCAGACTTTCGTTTCTTGGGAGTAGAGACTTTTGAGGACTGACCTTCCTTCTCCCCTTTTCTTTCAAGCTTCTTTCCCCTTTTAGCTGGTTTATCTGCAGCGTCTAGTGAGCTTTGCATTTCTGGAGTAAGTTGCCTTGGCCCTGTAGGGGGTAGCTTCTTGTACTCAGTTATCACCTTGCTTTCCTTGGAAACACACCTGTACATATATTCCGGAACCAAACCAATAAAGAGAAACTTCGATGGATCTGAGACAAGTATCCTTGTCGTGTGAAAAGTAGCAATAGATGACATCAGTGAGTCTGCCATTGTTGGAACGTGAAACTTTTCCATCGCCCATTGAGTAACAAGAGTCCAAAACCTGGCACAAGAGATTTCAGAGTAGCGTGAAGTAGAGCTTATACTCTGAACCAGTTGAGACCATAAGATAGTCCCAAAGTCCATGTTAACCCCATGGTACAGACCATAAAGAAGGGTCATGAACGCCCTGCTTGCTCCATCAGAACTTGCAACCCTCTCCGATAAACCCTTGGAAAGGAGGGTAAATAAACCGTTCCACTGAGGAGGAAGACATGATTTCTTGAACTTTGACAGAGGTGAGAATCTCAGTGTACCCCATATCATAGAACATTGTGAAGAGTTGAGTGGTGGTAATGGAATCAGGGTTGATCATGGAGTCGTCGATAGCAAGCCTGAGCAACAAACAAAACCTAGCTTTTGAAATCGACGTCTTTTGATTGACGATCTCAAAGAAAATACGCTCCTTTGCTTTATCGTAGACAACGAATGAGTAGACTTGAGAAAGTAGTGACATTAGAACACACTCCACCTGGGTTAGGGCTATGACGAGTGGTGAATATTTGAGGCATTCAACCACTTGCAGCATGTAGGGATCATACTGGAAAGGTGAGATTCTTGATAAAATATCGCCATAAACAAGATCGATTCTTGCAAAAATCGCTGAGATCTACAAGAACCCGCTCTGATACCACTTGTTAGGAATCAATCCGAGATGACGAATATGAAATATCAAGAACAATCAAGAATCAATCACCATCATATACAAGTAATCTGATAAAGGTTTTTCATATAATGATTATGAGATGAACGTACAGAGAAAAACCCTTATCTGGTAAAAAGCTTACACCAAAAGTTAACCTAATGATTATTTATAGGGAACAATAAATATTTACCATAAATATAAACGCGCCCGTTTCAAATTTTATCCAATGACGTGTTTTGAAATCTTATCTTGGTACCGCCGTTTCCACTTCGAAAACTATTCAAATTCCTTTTCAAACTGTGACCAACCCTTTTGCTTCATATAGGACTGGCAATGTTCGCTCCTTAACATGATATACCTCCATGGCATTAACAACTGAAACATCAATTCTGAAAAATAGCCATTAGTACCACGAGCAAGAATTTGGAAAATCATAAAGATCTTCGTGCAAGAGTGTGCCAATAGAAAAGAAATAAAGCAAAGTTTTTGTGGGATGTAAGTGATGTCTATTTAGACACGAAACTATGGATCCCGGGCACGAATCGCTTCCTTCAAAGTCAAGAGAGACTTAGAAGTGTCTGTGTGGTTTCCCGTTGAATTACGATCAAATGTTTATTAAGAAACATTGAAAGGCATCTTTTCAAATTTAAGCTATAAAGGGTGGCTGATCTTCAACCGAACTTCAGTACTTGACATAAGACCGAAAGTGGGATAAAGTACTTGTGAGACCAGTGTAGCCTATTAAACAAGTAGGTTAGTTAATATATTCAGTGACTTTGTGATAATTTGTAGGAATCTCAAAAACAAAATTAAACTGGATCTTATGGGAAGAAATGTCTTGGTGTTAGATAGTTTCATAAAGATCGCACAAAAATAAAAATAAAAAAAGAGATTTTGTGGTACCTTCCACTAAAGTGGTTTCGTTAAAGCGTGGGTGAAAACTAGAACATTTGATTGTTCATCGTCAATTCGTTATTGGTGTTGGATTTTGGGTTTCACTTAGCACGTGGTGAAACGAAGCTAAGATCATCAACACAGATGTTGTGTAACCATAAACCTCAGTGATAAATTCTGAGAGTCTCAAGGGTTACAATGATGAGCCAAAATAAGATGGAGAAAAGTGATGAGGAGGTTAAAGAACCGAAAGCACCTCTGATATATAGTAAGGACCGAGCAGACAACTCTTAACTCAATGTGAGACGAGTAAGGTAGCTCATGACATAAGTGATTTTATCAGCCTGATTGGGAAGATTTGATTTGTGTATATCAAATCAGTAAGGCTACACTTGAAGTATTTGAGGCTTTGGTCGACATACAGCAGCATGCTTCTAGGGACACTTAGCTAGTACTAAGATAAAGAAATGTATACTTGTTCCAGCTCCATCATTTGAATGATCGATGATACCTTTCAGTGATATTTTTGGAATTTTTGACTTTAATGAAAAACAACAAAAACAAAACAAAAAAAAATATTTTTGGATTTTATAAATGTTCTGAAAAAGAAATAAAAACTGAAAGGAAAATATTTTTGATTTTTATGAATTTTCTAAAAAAGAATTAAAAACAGAAAGGAAAATATTTTTGATTTTTATGAATTTTCTGAAAAAGAATTAAAAACAGAAAGGAAAATATTTTTTATTTTTATGAATTGAAACGAAGTGAGAAAAGACATAGACAATGTAAAAACTGTACAACCGAAACTTCACCTAAAAGTAGTGAAGCGAAATAGACCGAACGTTCGGTTCATTTCGGTTCCCAAAAAATCAGGAACCGAAATAAACCGAGCGGTCGCTCTATTTCGCATTCGGTCCATTTCGGTTCCCGAAAATTCTGGAGCCGAAATAGACCGAGCGTTCACTCTATTTCGCGTTCGGTCCATTTCGGTTCTCGAAAATTCTGGAGCCGAAATAGACCGAACGTTCGCTTTTTAATGAGGCGAAAGTAGTTTCGGTACTGATGCTGCTTCCATCATTCCTAAGCCTTGGAGAATTTTATTAAAACTTACTTTAGGTAAGGCTTTCGTGAATATGTCAGCAAGTTGATCAGCAGATCTAACAAAAAGGATTTCCACATTACCATCTTCAACGTGATCTTTGATGAAATGGTATCTTAGTGCAATATGTTTCGTTTTGGAGTGCTGCACTTGATTATGACAAATCCTGATTGCGCTTTCAGAATCGCAGTAAAGAGGAATTTGCCTCATATTCAGGCCATAGTCTCTAAGTTGGCTTTATATCCAAATGACCTGAGAAGTGCAAGATGATGCATCAATATATTTAGCTTCGGCTCTTGAGAGTGAAACGCAGGAATTTGCCTCATATTCCGCCTGTAGTACTCTTTCGGTCCAAACCACATCCTCCAAGATCAGAATCAGAGAATGCTTGAACGAAAAATCCTGATTTAGCAGGATACCATAGACCGAGAGATGAGGTTCGCTTCAAATATCTGAAGATGTTCTTAACAACCACCATATGAGGTTCACGTGGATTAGCTTGGAACCTGGCACAATAACAAACAGAAAACATAATATCTAGTCTACTAGCCGTTAGATACATTAGAGACCCTATCATTTGCCGATATAGGGTCATATCTACGGCTGGTTTCTCCAAAGATGGTGTTAACTTCGTTCCAAATGCCATAGGAACCTTTACTTTGGAATCTCCCATCATGCCAAACTTTGCCAGTAGAATTTTTGTGTAAGCCTCCTGATTGATAAATATGCCTTCGGGTCCCTGTCTAATGTTCAAACCAAGGAAAAAGTTAATTGGACCCATTGAGCTCATCTCAAACTTAGTCTCCATCAACTTCCTGAATTCAGCTGTGAGGCTGGGATTCGTGGAACCGAAGATGATATCATCAATGTAATTTTGGAAAATCATTAAATGGTCACCCTCTTTCTTGCGAAAGAAGGTTGGGTCAACCGAACCTTGTTTAAAGGGTTTCATACTAGGCTCTAGAAGCTTGCTTTCTTCAAACCATAGACAGCTTTATCTAAAATATAGCAATGATCAGGGTACTTTTAGTTCACGAAACCCGGTGGTTGCTCAACATATACAGTCTCCTCTAGTTCTCCATTCAAGAATGCACATTTGACAACCATTTGAAAGACTTCAAAATTCTTGTGAGCAGCGTATGCCAGAAAGATCCGAACTGATTCTAGCCTCGCTACAGGAGCGAAGGTTTCTTCGTAATCTATACCTTCTTCCTGACAATATCCCTTGACCACCAGCCTTGCCTTGTTGCGAATTACATTTCCCTCTTTATCCATCTTGTTCCTGAATACCCATTTCAACCCAACCATAGATGCATCCTTTGGTGTGGGAATTAGTCTCCAGACTCGATTTCGCTCAAACTCGTGGAGTTCGTCTTGCATTGTCTGTACCCAATCGGAGTGATCGAATGTAGTAGAAACTGTTTTTGGTTCTATTTTCGAGACGAATGAATTGAACATGCAAAATTCTACTTGAGAGAACAGAGCAGTTTGCTTCGCTTTTATTTGAGACCTAGTAAGAACACCTTCGGATGTTTCACCGATTACTTGAGTCTTTGGATGATCTTTTGTCCATTTTGTCAGAGGTGGGTAGTTTGGATCATAGGCACGATCCAGTTCAGCATTTATTTCTTCCTCGAATTCTGATTAAGAATCTTCGTCATTTGTGTTGTTTTTCTCCCCCTCGAATGACGAAACCACCTCAACATCTGGTTCAGAATTCTCCCCCTCGATTGGACTTTCATGGGTCGTTGATGGAGAAGGGTTCTCCCCCTGGAATGGTAAGTCAGCTCGTCTTGGTGTCGATGAACTCTCCCCCTGGAATGCAGAAAATTTATGAGAAGGATCATTCAAGCTTTGGGGTTCGCCTTGAACAGGAGGTTCGCTTGAGCGTTGAAGTTCGCCGGAATTGTGAGGTTCGCTTTGACTTGGCTGTTCGGTTGGTCCTTGGTGTTCGCTTTCCATTTCTTTTACTGCTTCATCGATAATTTTCTTCAAGTTGTCGATCTTGTTGTCAGCAGCTTTTGCCTCAGAATGAATTGCCTTCTCTGGTTCATCAAAGAGCAACATGTATTATTCAAATAGATTGGAAAAAGGAACGGAAGACTTGACCTGATTCAGGAAAGATTTCCTCCGTTAACCCTTTACTGGACTGCAGTTTCTTCACATAACTATCATCAAAGGTAACATAGTAGGTTTCTTCAAGTTTCTTTGATCGTTTATTCAGAACCCTATATGCCTTTGAAGTTAGTGAGTAACCAAGAAAAATTCCTTCATCAGCTTTGTCATCAAACTTGTTTCGGTTCTCTTTGGAGTTGAAAATAAAGCATCTTGAATCGAACACGTGGAAGAACTTGATTAGGCTTGCGATTATTCAAGATTTCGTATGGAGTGATGGAAAATCTCTTGTTGAGGAAGGTTCGGTTCTGGGTATAGCAGGCAGCAGCAATTGCATCAGCCCAGAAGTACAGAGGTAGAGAAGCGAAACTTAGCATGGTTCGGGCTGCTTCACACAACAAACGGTTTCGCCTTTCAACTACGCAATTTTGATGTGGAGTATAGGGAGCAGAGAAGTTGTGAGATACTCCCTTTTCAGCGAGAAATTCTTCAAACTCTTGGTTTTTGAATTCGAGCCCATTGTCACTTCGGACATTTCTAACCACCTTTCGCAATTGAAGCTCCACTTGCTTTATAAATGCTTTGAGCTTTGGAGTTGCCTCTGATTTCTGTTTAAGAAAGAAAACCCAGGTGAAACGTGAAAAGTCATCAACAATAACCAAAATGTACTTACTACCACCGATGCTTTCTATGGCTGATGGACCACATAGATCGATGTGAAGAAGCTCTAGAGGTTCAATGATCTTTGTGTTGACAATTGTAGGATGACTCTTTCGGCTTTGCTTTCCCATCCGCATGTTGCACACAAGTGTTCCTTATCAAATTTGAGAAGTGGAAGTCCTCGTACATGATCACCGATAACCAACTTGTTGATATCCTTAAAGTTGAGATGTGAAAGCCTTCGGTGCCAAAGCCAACTTTCGTCAGAATGTGCTTTCGTTAATAAGCATACAGCTGGCTTTCCTCGAATTGGGTTAAGATTTAGGGGATACATCTCTCCTTTTCGCTTGGATTTTAACAATACAACCTTCATTTTCTTTTCAACAATCTCAGAGCCTTCATCATCAAACGAAACCTTCAGTCCAGTTCCCACAACCAGTTGAGAGACACTGATGAGATTGTGCTGCAATCCCTCTACATATGCTACCTTCCTAATTGAGAATTCACCATTTGCGATCATTTTGTAGCCTTTGATCGTGCCATATGAATTATTCCCGTATTTGACACATCCACCATCCTTAAGAGCCCGAAACTCCCTTAGCTCTTCCCTCCTTCCTGTCATGTGACGTGAGCAGCCACTATCGATGTACCATTCGTCGTCGAACTGCTCGTCACTTATAACCTGCAAAATTAAGCAGATTTAGGAACCCAAAGTTGTTTGGGTCCACGTGAGCCTTTTATAGAACAGGGAATTACAATAGAAATATCAACCATATAAGTTCTTTTTATTAGAGTGGTTGCATCTTTTCTTTTGATGGTAAAGACCTTGAGTTTGTTTAAATCAGATTGAGGAATTTTATTTTGATTCTTAACAACTTTGTTTTTATGTTTCCTATGGTTAGCTGACGTCTTCTTTCTTTGCGTTTTGTCTTCAGAGACGAGCTTCCTTTTTCCCCTGCTATCCTTGACATCCTTGTTGGGATTCTGCTTTGTTTGAGAACGAGGAGGATAGGATTTAGGACCGAAACTTGTCTTTCGGTTGTTATCAAAGCTAGACTTGGGACCGAAACTAGTCTTTTGGTTCTTGACACTGCAAGATTTGGGACTGAAACTAGGCTTTCGGTTCTCTTGAATGCAGGATTGGCAGTGGGTGCATGAACCAGAATTATCCTTTGATCTAGATTTTGCCTTGAGATTTGACGCCTTTTCTGTGCGAACATAATTGGAGTTTTAGGAGTTCCAAAACTGTTTCCTTTCATTGAGATTCTTTTGATATCTTTTGTTTCGCTGGCGTTTTTGTTCAGAAAGCTGCTTTTGAGACTTGTGTATGTTAGCTCTTGGCTTCGGTCTCTCAGCATGAGTTTCGCTCTTCAATGAAGAGGTTTCGCTTGCATCCGACTTTGGTTTGCTTGGGATATCCTTGGTACCACTTGTGCTTGGTACATCAAAGCTTGCAGGCTTGTTGAGTGGTTCTGCCACGTATCTGCCTTTAACCCTCCATGAGGTTCTCTCTGATAAACCGACAGTTTCATCTGCATTGTCGATTGGAGCCCACCAAAAGTAGTCATCACAGCCACCTGCGTTATCTTCGTTTACTATGGCTGTCAGTTCGGCTGTGTGTTTTTGAGTAACCCCTGTCGTGGCGTAAACCTGATTACGTATAATTTGCACCTTTTGATAAACCACTGCTTTTGGTTTCAGAATTTTGGATTTATCTTGGGACACACGAGCGAACTCAACCGAATTTTCAGATATAAGGCCTTTGGTAGGTTCGGTTTCGCTCTTAACAAATTCTGAACAATCAACCACATCCTGTACATAAATTTCACTCATATCACTTTCCTCGTCAAATTCAGAAGAGTTATCAACATTTATTTTGTTTTCTGAACTTAATTTGGCATTCAATGAGTTAAATTTTTGTATGGTTTCCGTCTTGATTTTCAATTTATCATTCTCGTCTAAAAGATTTTTGAGCATGTCCTTATGGTCTTTGGACTTGATAAAGGACTCGATTTTGACCGGAACAACCCTGTAAGCGTCAGAGACATTATCTAAGGAGACAATAGATTCACATTTATAGCCATCAATATCAACTTCGTCCGCCTTTAACTCTAGGAAGGGCAAAATCATTTTGTGAATCTTTTTGCCAATGTCACAATCTAAATGCAATTGAGTGATATTTGTATTTAAACGTTTAGCAATTAAGCAAAAAATATTTCTTTGTTTCATCAGTTTCAAATTCTCACGTTGCAAATAAATAACTTCATCTCTTGTCCTAACTAACTCTAACTCTGTCTTCTCTATCCACATCCTTCGCTCCTCATTCTTGGATGTCACCCTGCTAAGTTGATCGGTTAGGTTAGCATTTGTGAGGCGTGTTTGCATTAGACTACCACTTAAACTAGAAAATTTGAATTTCAAATCGTTTAATTCTTTTTCATAGTTAGTTACAGGTATTTTAAGTGATTCGAGAATGGATTGTACCTTCTTGATCAACTGATCGCAGTCATTGATCTTCTCGCTCACAGGTTTGGCAGCAAAACACTTATCTTCCCTCAGATTCGGCTCCTCACACTCGCCTTCGGTTGTGTAACCCCTCATTTGTGACACTCCAGCTGTCACCATCAAGCATCTCCCAGCAAACTCAGCACTCTTTTCTTTCGCCACATATGCCTTGCCATGGGTGGGTTTACGTACTTCTTCATCTTCAGATTCTGTAGTCAGACCTCTACGCCACCGAACTCGTCATCCACAACGTTCTCCTGCACAATTAAAGCATTCATTAAACTGTTAGAGGCTTTCTTCTTCTTTATCTCCTCCAGCTTGTGCATATAGTATGCTTCATCATCTTCACCCTCTTTCTTCTCTGATTGGTTTCTCAGCATGCAATCTTTCGCAAAGTGGTTTTTGCCATGGCAGAAGTTGCAATCATATCCGGGGTCTCCCACTAATTTGCTCTCCTTCTTCTCTTCTTCTTTCTGGGGAGTATTTTTGATCTCCTCTTTGGCCTTTTCTGAGCTATAGCTTCCCTGCCAGTTTTTGTTCTTGGCAACAGGAAACTTTTTGCGAGCAAACCTTTTCGGGTTGGAAACCATCATTGCATATTCTTCGCTTGTCAGATCACATTCTGACATCTCTGACTCTTCTTCATCTTCTGCCACATTCTTTGCTTTAGAGAGAAGGGCCAAAGATCCCATACCAGTCACCACTTTTGCTTCCTTTGTCTCAACACTTTCATGAGACTTGAGAATACCCACCATCTTCGCCAGAGAATAGTTTTTAAATTGCTCGTGGGCCTTCACCATTGATACCACAACCATCCATTCGGGTCTTAAACCATTCATAAATGTGACCTTCTGTTCGATCACTTTCCTTTCAATGTCGTGCTTGATCATTTTGCTTAAAAGATGGTTGAAGCGATCGAAAGTCTGAACAAGTTTTTCATCAGCCTTTTGTTGGAAAGCACCGAACTCAGAGAGCAATAGAGTTTGGATAGAATGCTCCATGTCTTCATCAGTGGAATACAACTCTTTGAGTCTAACCCAGATCTCTTTTTCCGTGGTGCATGAGCTTACTAAACTAAAAATATCATACTTTAAAGCAAATCGAATCATTCTCATTTCTTTAACATTACATAGCAACTTATCTTTTTCGTCTTGAGGAATCTTCTCCACATCAGTTACAAGCTTGTTGTATTCTTTTTGAGTCTTAACGGTTGTATTTTTACCAGAATGAACAAAAGGACCCAATGTTATCGCTTCCCAGATAAGATAACCATTGTCTTCGGAACCAACGACGTAGTCCTCAAAGTGATGCGTCCATACTTCATAATCTTGAGTGTAAAGAATCGGGATTCTGGTTGTAGATCCAATGCTGTTGGAGATATTGATTGGATTGATTTGTGAATCTTCGTGAGGCATGATGACCTTCTTCAGATATCTGCTTAGAATCAGACTTGTAAAGATTGAATAGGGTAATATCGAGATCTATGAACAACGTCAATGAAGGAATGACGGCTTAACAGATCCAATAAAAGCGGAAACCCTAAGAAAATTCTTCAAACAGAAGAGATGCGTATGATTTACACATCCTCCTGCTCTGATACCAATTGATGAGAATTAAGTTCTCTTAGATCGATAGATTCAAACAGATATTAATGAGACAATAACAAGCAATATGAAACAGGGAACACCAACGTGAATCAAACGAATGTCGAATGATTAAAACAACAACCCTCAGAAGAGCTCAATGAAGAACTTCTACTTTAGGGGGTGCTAGGGTTACAGTACTTGTCAAAAGAAATATTCAGCAGCGTTACAATCGAGATGCGTGCATGCACCATAAATACTAAACCCTAAAAACAAACACACGGTTAGACAGGCCCAAACCGTGATTACATATTGACCGAACTTAACAAAGCCCAATGGCGCAACACATGAACTCAACACACACATTTAACTGTCCGTTCGATATTAGATTATATATAGCTAGTATAAACTAAGTGATTATAGGAGGAACTATTGTGGTTACCAATTTATTAAAGAAAATATATGATTTTCTTAAAGAAATCTTTTCATCAAATGTCAAGGAATTATTACAGTTAACTCCGTAAGCACCTAGTGAATACGTCAGGGTTATATACAATGAGGACCTAACAAACAATGGAATGTGTGACTTCCGCCTCATTTCCTGTTCCTTGTTTGGTTGTGGGCTTAGGGCAGATTCACACAATCGATTGTCTATTTGATCTGGATTGTATATAACTTGTATTCATTAAGTACTCATAGAAGAAATTGTAAAAGTCATTTTTACTTATCTCTCGTCACATCAGAAAATATAGGATTTTCTGGAGGAACAGGAGAACTTTTCCAAAGGAATAAGAGTATACTTTTTGTAACAAAACTTCTTATGAACTCACCAACTTAAAATGCTCATCTACTGTTTCAAAATAACTTGTATTCTCAGGGAATTCAATAAATAGGTACACACCCGGAGCTTTTGAGAAGACAGCCTAGTGTCGTGCAGCATCTTTTGTCTTTTATTGTACCTACACTTGATGTCAGATTGGTATCAGAGCATTGTTTATAGTGACAGCCTAGTTTCCGCCGTTCTGGTTTGGGGGTGTGACAGATTGGTATCAGAGCATTGTTTATAGTGAAATCAGTATATCAGTCATAAAAGATATACAACTATAAACACATTGGGATAAAAAAAACTCTGACCGGGAGTTATACTTTAAAAATATAACAATATTTTATAAAAGTATAAGTACATGCAGAATATATACTAGAACGAGTATCATAACAAGAACAAAACTAAAATATTTGGATGTTGGACACTACAGTTAAACCTGGACAGTGATGTAATCATATCTGGGATCAATATAGTCTGATCAACTATATTTATTTGAGAGATGACCAACATGTGTTTGGGAGTGATCATAGTGTTGAAACAAGTCTTAAACTTACCTAGATACCAGAAGAATACTAGAACCAAACATAAAGTTTAAAATACTATAGGGGTATTTTATGATGCTATAGCAGCAAAGCTGAAAACCTATCAACTTCATATATCAAGAAGTTCAAGAATCAATCATATAATTAAAATACAATAGGAGTAGTTTAGGTACCATAAATAAAATATTGGGAAATTTTAAAAAGACCTTTTCTGGTAGGTCTATAATTACTAAGTGTATACGTTAAAGTTATATATAGTCGAGATTCTATAGACTTAGAATAGGTGATTTTCACTCTACTTCCTTATCCTTGTTTGGATGTGGTTTTAGAGTTGGATCACTTATTCGAAGGTCTATTTGATCTGGATTATATATAACCGGTACACACTATGAGATTATAGAAAGACCGGAAAGGATAATCTTCATAAAGATTTAAATTTTTATTAATTTCATAGATTCTTTAGACATTCTCATTCTCGTGTAAACCATATAGATAGATGTGTCACACCCCCAAACAAGAATGGCGGAAACCTTCGGGGGCGGAGGACGTCATGTACAGTATCACAACAATGTATAATAGTAATCAAAGTACAACAACAACCATTGTATTTACAAAGTTACAACTTTTACATCCGTGTTCAAAACATTGTATACATTATCCAAAAGTATAAGTTTAAAAGACATGACTTTATAGATCTCTATCTTCTCAAAAGCTGTGGATGAACCTGTCTACTGATTTACTGAGAATACAAGTAGTTTTGAAAAGAGTATCAACATTAAAGCTGGTGAGTTATAAATATGTTTGGACCTGAAATCTGTTTTCTTGTATATTGATAAAGTGAACATGTTTTACCCAGAAAATCCTATATTTTCTACTATTTTATACTGTATAATGATTTCTGTAATAACAACTTGTAAAATGTAGTTTAGTTCTCATAAAACCTTGAAAAATATGTTTTCTCTGAATTGAAGTAGTATTCTATGTTTATACTTGTAAAATACTGTATTATAGTTTTATAATTAAATAAAACTATGTGAAGTGTAACTTATTCATACAATAATCATTTTGTTCAATACCAAATTATGAGTTATCATAACCATGCTTGCTGACCTAGGATCGCCTAAAATACGACGTTCTTCAGGCATCGAAATATGGTACGACAGTTGTCACCCCAAGCTTGTCGACCGAGTTGTTGCAAGCAGCTTAGGTGCGGGATTGTCAGTCCCGTATAGATCTATACACAAGTGTCACGCTCTCATACAAGGAGACTCTGGTTATAATTTTTAGGACTTTTGTTTTATACCTAAATAAGTACTTGAAGCGTGTCTCACAAGTGCTATATCGATGATTACATGTAGAATAATAAAAAGTTATTTTGTAATAACTATACTCAAAGTAAATTTCATAAACTATATAAAATATAGTCTTATTTTTTTGTTTCTTAGTAAAGTATTCTGTTTGTTTTCTGATAATGTAATTTGTTTGTTTTCCATAATGTATTCTATTTGTATTCTGTTATGTACTATGTTAGTTTTCATGTTATGTACTTTGAACTTGAAACTGGTGAATGAGTTCTCTAAACTATACCTATTATAGTTTAGCTGTTTGTTTTACTGTAAGAATCTGTAATACTGTTATTCCATGAAATTCTCTGTTTGTACTTAGGTAGTATCAAACAGTTTAAAAACCATTTTATATTTATATAAATGTAATGTTTATATAATTGTGATTAATTAGACCATCGATTAAATAACTTTACCCTAAGCCCACAACCAAACAAGGAATAGGAAATGGGGTCAAATTACATATTCTGAATCTTCTGAATCCAAATTATATAATTTACACATATATAAATATATAATTTTATCAATTATAACAATTTAAAAGTACTAAAAATATTTAAAAACTTTTAAGATATTAACACAATTTTATTGTGTTTCACTTGTATTCCCCCCTTAAAACTGTAAAACTATGAAAATACAGGGGTATGAACTCACCTGATAAGTAGTGATTTGGGCAGTGTTTCATTTCTATAAATGATCTTTCTTGAAGAAACCGCGAGTTTCTGATGAAAAACTGGGCTTTATGCGGGCAAAGTTTCGACAGGAAAAGATTATTTTCTCGAGGACTTCGGGGCTCCGGGCTTTCTTCGGGTGTTCGGGGTGTTCCCGAGGCTTCATGGGGTTAAAAGTGGCTTAAATGAGTGTTTAAGAGGAGAGAGGTTTTGAATTTTCTAAACAAAACTCGGAAGCCTTGCATCCTATTTATAATAGGCGGAAACCTCGAAGTACGATGGGCGTAACTTCGGTACGTTGGGCGTACACGATACGCTGGCGTGCCCTCATACGCTACACGTTCGGTGATGCGTGTCTTCGGTCGTGTCAATTTACGCGTAATACGTGTTGCATGCAAAGGAAGGGGCGATGTGGACAATCTGAGGCCTAGCCTCCGAGTATGCTGGGCGTACTTCTCTTTTTAAAAACTTCAAAAATTCATATCTTTTACATACAAACTCTGTTTTTGACGTTCTTTATATCCACGCGTAGGTGAGACCATGCTCAACAACTTTCGTTTAGACTGCATCGGTTAATTTTGACTTTATTTTTAAAGTTATATTTTTAACAGGTCGGGACAGGAAAAGTCCGTTAAAAATTCATAACTTCTTCATCTGACATCCGTTTTCGTTTGTTTTTTTTACCGTTAAACTATAAATGACAAGATCTTTGATTCTCGTTTAGGTTCTTTCGGCTAAAAATCACTCGATCTTTATTTCGAGTTTCGGGCTGTGTACTGCTATGTCGATTCTTAGAAAAATCATAACTTCCTCATACGAAGTCAGATTTGGACGTTCTTTTTATGTAAACTCTCAGTTTAACGTATTCTACGACTTTCATTTTGATTATTAAGGCTAAAAAGCATTCGATTGTAAATTCACTTTTTACGTCGCACAACGTTGTGCCGGTTCTGTCGCGGATCTTCAATTGGTCATAACTTCTTCTTTATAACTCGGATTTTGGCTTTCTTTATATGTACGGAAAACCTTGTGACATATACTACAACTTAGATAATATTATTTACTCTAAATAATTCCTTTTTCAAAAAGTCATGTTTGACGTGAAATAATGGGTTGTTACATTATCCCCCCGTTAGATGGAATTCCGTCCCGAAATTCAAATTTTGAGTGGTTACTCGTGAACTAGGGAAAGAAGTGGGTACTCCGGTTCCCTTTGAACTTCTAGTTCTCAAGTGAATTCTGATCATTGCTGGTATTCTAGCGGATCTTCACTTTTGTGTCTGCTATTTTGATCGGTAGAAAGTAGATCGGTTTGATTTACTTAACTACGTTTACTCAACTGGTAGGATGTCCATTCATAGTTCTAGGTAGGTTTTGTCCTGAAGTTCATGGTAGGACTCATACCTGGTCCACTCATCATTTCCTTATGTATACGAGTCATATATAATTAAGATTGTAAAGATGGTCGGATGGGTGGCTCTGTCCCAAATCCACAACCAGACAAGGAACAGAAAATAGGGCGGAAACACACATCCAAAGTCTATAGGATCTTAATTATATACTACCCTTGCATATACACTTAACAGTGATAGGTTAACCGTATTTGTCCTTAGCCTCTGTGCTTGAACTTGAGTTGTTGCATATGTGGTTTTTGAGAAAGGTTAGTTGAGAATACTTCAGGAAAGTTACGGAAGGATATAATACTCCTCGCATGAGTACTTCGGAGGTTTCAAATAAAAGACGATTTCAAGGTTTGTATTTAGTTTGTTGTTACGAGTGATGGAAGTTTAGTTAGTCGGTCGGTTAAGGCGGAGGGTCTTTACGTGCGTGTATTCTGTAATCACATAATTAATAATGATTCTTTTAGATAGGATGAATATGTTTCCTTCAAAACTATACTAGCTATATATAACCTAATATCGAACGGACAATTGATTGTGTGACTTCTGCCTTACTTCCTTCTGCCTTAAGCCCACAACCAAACAAGGAACAGGAAGTAAGGCAGAAGTCACACATTCCACTGTCTATCAGATATTATTTATATATAACTCTGATATATAAACTAAGGAATTATAGAATTAACCAATAAAGGTCATTTATGATATACTAATAAGTTTTGAACCTTTTGTAAATAAGTTCCTAACTTTATTTACTCTATTGTAAAACATTGTTTTCAGTAATAATTGTTATCGTTTTTAGAAAGTTCAATCGAAAATTGTTTACCTTTAAAATAACGATATTTATCATAGAAAATCTTATATTTTCTATAAAACCGATTCGTAGTCTTAATCGTTCCAGACCGAAAAGCACAAGTATAATTACTATACTTACTTTAATGATATCTAGTTTTAGGGATAAGTTAAGCTGGCTAAAGATTTGTTTGCTCTAAAAACCTGATACGACGATGAGGAACAAGCCAATCCATTTCTAAAGATGACATCAGAACTTCTTATCGTAATAATTGTTAAATCGATTAGGAAAAGTGTTCGTATTATCCTTGTTTATCCTTGTTAGTACTAACAGTACGAGTGTTCTGACAATTGAAAATAATTAACTTTCTTAATATAATCCTTACTAGGTCCCTCCATAATCGCTTGGTGTATACAAATCATGTATAATTAAGATTGGAAAGATGGTCGACTGAGTGACTCTGCCCTAAATCCACAACCAAACAAGGAACATGAAATAAGGTGGAATCACTCACTCTAAGCCTACAAATCTTATTTATAAATGACCCTAGTGTATACACTAAGCCATCATAGCTCACCTACAAGGTTCTTAAGTGTTTATATAAATGATGTGTTAATTTATGATATTAAAAATTTTAAATTTTCAAATATTTTCCGTGAAAATTCGATGTTTAATTATTATTGTTTAGAAAACGTACCAAAAATTTCAAAAGGAGTTCCTTGTTGCTTCTTCATATCCTACTGTTCAATTTCTCCCTCTCCTCCATCATTCCTCTCTGTTGGACAATCTCTCTTGAAATGTCATGTTTCACCACAAGCATGGAATACTTGAATGGTAGTAGCATCGGTGGTTGAAATGATGTGTTGAGTCGGAGTCCTACAGAATCGTGCTTTTTCTTCATTGCTCGTCATTGGACAATTTCTTTGGAAATGTCCATATTCACCACACCCGTAACAAGCCTGGCTAACTTCAACGTTGGGAACTTGGGTGGTTGATTGTGCTAGTGACTTGCAGAAATGAGTGGAGTGTCCTTTTCTATTGCAGTCCTTACAGTGTACTTTGCAATTTCCTATATGGTAGAAATTACACCTGTTGCGCTTTGGTAGGCTTCTAGCATATCGACTAGCTGGAATCGGAGTGGCAGAGGTTGTGGCTACAGGGGTTGCCACAAGTTGCTGCCTCTTGGCAAGCCTTTGAGATGACTTGCACTGCTTTTTTGTTCTTTCGTTTCATGCTCTTAGGTTTATGGGTTGTGGCATTTTTGAAGATCGACACTCATTGGTTTCCTTGGTTATCACTACGGTTTGAATTATCGACACTATTTCCATTTGTGTTGTTAGCATTGAAATGTGCCATGACAGCTGTCACTGCAGCTGTTACTGTGGCTTGGAATGTAGCAGAGTCTATATGTAGAATCGGGGTTTCGTCAGTTGGCTGATCATTTCCATGTGAAGACATGATTCTGTTATAAAATGTGAAGCGAGTTTGTTAATACTATGATCGTTGCTAGTAGTACTTTATCTATTTATATATAATTATATATAAATTTCTCTTTTTGTTGTACAAAACTCAATGTTTTGACCTACATCCCTATGATGTATTTCTGTAAAGGGTTTATAATAGTAGTTTGCCACAAATAGTAACTTGTAATGTGATTATATGAAAGAGAATGGTGATTTTTCAAAGGAAACGAGATGCTTGTCAATTTCATTGGTATATTAGATACATAGAGTTTGGAAAACTTGACCTTGTAATAGGTCTACAATATACCAATTTAACGGAAAACTTGACAGCACACCGACCTATCGAGAATTGAATTCTCGAGGTTGTACTATGAACATGAAAACATCTCTAGTGTATATACGTAGACTTAATCTATATATCCCAAAAGAGTAAGTAAAGTATGCTCTACTCACGAGAAGTGTTGTTCGGATTCCTACTAGATTCAGCCCTGAATTTAGCCAACTGGCGTTCTGTGGCAAACATACGCCTTTCTAGTGTCGCTTGACGTTCTCTAAGTTCTCTAACTTCAGTTCGGCTTGTAGCTAGTTCCTTTCATAAGGTTTTAGTAATATTCCTGGTTGTCTCATGGTTTCTAATCAGATGGTGAAGGTGAACTGTGTTACCTCTAGTGGTAGCACTAACTTGTATGACTCCGTCAATAGTAGATTTTCCTTGTTCTTCGTTACGCGTAATCCTACAAACTAACACTGGAAGGACTCTGTCTGCTGGGCCTCCTTCGTCAAGATTGTAAAATCTTCGGTCTGCTTTGTAAGGACGGTCCTGACCCTGTTCATGACTCCACCTATCTATGTTCACTGCCCACTGAGGTGTTGGACCATGAAAATTTTGTCGAGCATTGGGATTTTGGGCAACTTGGGGTGGGTTACAAGCACCTGATTCTGAGTCAGAATCTTCAGGAAAATCCTCTTCTATTGGATCTTCAGGGTCATTTTCTGGTTCAGCATTGTGCCATCCCCTATTTCCTTGATTGGGAAAGTACAGATTTCCCGGTAGATGAAATCCAGCCATGTTATCTATGCGATAATAAGGGTGATAAGAGACATCTAAGAGATTTGATGAGTCAAATAAATAATTTTTAAGTTTCTATATAAGAAACTTATGGTTGACAGCTAATGTATTATGTATGGTATGACTCATAACGGTTCCTCGTATAACCACAAAGTGTATACTAATTATATATAACTCGGGTAGAATAGACCTTCGAATAAATGATCCTACTCTATATCCACATCCAAACAAGGAAAAGGAAGTAAAGCTAAAGCACCCATTCTAAGTCTATAAAACCTTAATTATATATAAGTGTAATATATACTTAATATTTATATCTCTACCAGTAATGATCCTTTGTTTTTCACAAGTTTGATTCTAGTAAGGATGTCCTTGTATCTCGTTGTTTCTATGTTATTGTGTCATAAAATACTCTTATAGTATTTTAACTTTATGTTTGATTCTAAAGTTCTTCCGATACTTAGGTTTGGTAAGTTTTAGACGTGTTGCAACACCACTATCACTCCCAAACACATGTTGGTCATATCTCAAATAAATATAGTTGATCAGACTATATTGACCCCAGATATGATTACATAACTGTCCAGGTTTAACTGTAGTGTCCAACATCCAAATACTTTTGTATAGTTCTTACTGTGACACTGTTTCTTGTATGTATGTATGTTAGTATACTCCTTATAAAATATTTAGATTTTAAAAGTATACTTTTAGTCAGAGCGCTTCAGCCCCATAGTATTTATAGTTTGTATATCTTTTATGGTCTAAAATACTTAGTTCACTATAAACAATGCTCTGATACCAATCTGTCACACTCCCAAACCAGAACGACGGAAACATTCGGGGGCGGAGGACATTATGTACAGTATCATAACAATGTATAATAGTAATCAAAGTACAACAACAACCATTGTATTTACAAAGTTACAACTTTTACATCCGTGTTCAAAACATTGTATACATTATCCAAAAGTATAAGTTTAAAAGAAATGACTTTATAGATCTCTATCTTCTCAAAATCTGTGGGTGTACCTGTCTACTGATTTCTTGAGAATAAAAGTAGTTTTGAAAAGAGTATCAGCATTAAAGCTGGTGAGTTCATAAATATGTTTGCAACTGAAATCTATTTTCTTGTATATTGATAAAGTGAACATGTTTTACCCAGAAAATCCTATATTTTCTGATATTTTATACTATATAATGATTTCTGTGATAACAACTTGTAAAATGTAGTTTAGTTCTCATAAAACCTTGAAAAGTATGTTTTCTCTGAATTGTAGTATTCTATGTTTATACTTGTAAAATACTGTATTACAGTTTTATAATTAAATAAAACTATGTGAAGTGTTACTTATTCATATAATAATCATTTTGTTCAATACCAAATTGTGAGTTATCATAACCATGCTTGATGACCTAGAATCGCCAAAAACACGACGTTCTTCAGGCGTCGAAATATGGTACGAAAAATGTCACCCCAGGCCTGTCGGCCTAGCTGTTGCAAGCAGCTTAGGTGCGGGATTGTCAGTCCCGTATAGATCTATACACAAGTGTCACGCTCTCACACAAGGAGACTCTGGTTATAATTTTTAGGACTTTTGTTTTATACTTAAATAAGTACTTGAAGCGTGTCTCACAAGTGCTATATCGATGATTACATGTAGAATAATAAAAAGTTAATTTGTAATAACTATACTGAAAGTAAATTTCATAAACTATATAAAATATAGTCTTATATGTTTGTTTCTTAGTAAAGTATTCTGTTTGTTTTCTGATAATGTTATTTGTTTGTTTTCCATCATGTATTCTATTTGTATTCTGTTATGTACTATGTTAGTTTTCATGTTATGTACTTTGAAACTTGAAACTAGTGAATGAGTTCTCTAAACTATACCTATTATAGTTTAGCTGTTTGTTTTACAGTAAGAATCTGTAATACTGTTATTCCATGAAATTCTCTGTTTGTACTTAGGTAGTATCAAACAGTTTGAAAACCATTTTATATTTATATAAATGTAATATTTATATAATTGTGATTAATTAGACCATCGATTAAATAACTTTACCTCAAGCCCACAACCAAACAAGGAATAGGAAATGGGGTCAAATTACATATTCTGAATCTTCTGAATCCAAATTATATAATTTACACATATATAAATATGTAATTTTATCAATTATAACAATTTAAAAGTACTAAAAATATTTAAAAACTTTTAAGATATCAACACAATTTTATTGTGTTTCACTTGTATTCCCCCCTTAAAACTGTAAAACTATGAAAATACAGGGGTATGAACTCACCTGATAAGTGGTGATTTAGGCAACGTTTCATTTCTATAAATGAACTTTCTTGAAGAAACCGCGAGTTTCTGATGAAAAACTGGGCTTTATGCGGGCAGAGTTTCGACAGGAAAATATTATTTTCTCGAGGACTTCGGGGCTCCGGGCATTCTTCGGGTGTTAGGGGTGTTCCCGAGGCTTCGTGGGGTTAAAAGTGGCTTAAATGAGTGTTTAAGATGAGAGAGGTTTTGCATTTTCTAAACAAAACTCGGAAGCCTCGCATCCTATTTATAGGAGGCGGAAACCTCGAAGTACGCTGGGCGTAACTTCGGTACGTTGGACGTACACGGTACGCTGGCGTACCCTCATACGCTACGCGTTCGGTGATACGTGTCTTCAAACGTGTCAATCTGCACGTAATACGTGTTGCATGCAAAGGAAGGGGCGACGTGGACAATCCGAGGCCTAGCCTCCGAGTATGCTGGGCGTACTCTTGTACGCGGGGCGTACTTCTCTTTTTTAAAACTTCAAAAAATCATATCTTTTACATACGAACTCTGTTTTTTACGTTCTTTATATCCACACGTAGGTGAGACCATGCTTTACAACTTTCGTTTAGACTCCATCGGTTAATTTTGACTTAGTTTGGATGACACTCGGTTCATAACCATTCTAGAAACTTACTTCTGCTCTTTACCATGACTGCATCATAAGAATGTAGGTCGGAACATTAAGAACCGTTTAAGAAAACGACAAATTTATATGTATATATAAATGATTAGAATACATCTAGAGACAACCATTGTTGATCACGAGCTCGTTTTCTCTTCATATAGCATAATCATGCCTCCAAAGAAACGTAACCAACCCACCGGCAAAACACCAATCCTTCAGATAGATGCGGCTACGTTTCAAGTTGCAGTCACAGCAGCCGTAGCAGCAGTCATGACCCATCTTAATGCTAACAACGCAAATGTTAGCAAAAATGTTATTGGCAATCCCAATCGTGGTGATAACCAATTTCAGCAACGAGTGCCTACTTGTAAGGACACTCTGGACCACAAACCTAATATATTGAAACGAAAGTTCGAGAACGAGACAGGGAGTTGTTCAACTCAAGGACCCACTGAAGGGCAACAAATTGGGGTAGTTAATACCCCCCATCAGCCCTGCTATCCCAACACCGACCACACCGTACTTAGGAAACCTCCCACACTACAGCAAGTGCAACTACCATCATCATGGATTCTTCCGAGTGCTGCATTGTAATAGATGCAACATGAACGGGTACACCGCCCGCTTTTGTAGGACTCCGGTCGAGTTCATCACTTCAAATGTTGGAACCAGTCCAATATGTCATCTGTGTGGTGAAATAGGACATTACAAGAGGGACTGTCCAACAGAGAAGAATGAGGGGGGAGCGGGAGGAGTTTGACCCCAGAGAATGGGGAAGCATCAAAGAAACCTGCTATATTTTTGGTATGTTTCCATACCCCAATAATTATTTATAATTATGATTACTGTCTCGTTCGAACCAAATTGCAGCGCTCATATAAAAACTGAGAACCCTAGCAGGTAAGCTATGATGGCTTAGTGTATACATTAGAGTCATTTATAATTAAGATTTGTAGATTTAGAGTGAGTGATCCCGCCTCATTTCCAGTTTCTTGTTTGGTTGTGGATTTAGGGCAGGGTTGCTCAGTCAACTATCTTACCAATCTTAATTATACATGACTTGTGTACACCAAGCGATTATAGAGACACCTAGTAGGGATTATTTCATGAAAGTTCATTATTTCAAATTATCATAACCCTCGCTTATTTTTGTACTTATTAGTTTTGGTACAAAAAGGGTTCGCAGTAATGATAACCGAATGAACCCGAAAGCGCGGAAAACTTATGTACATAGGATAGTTCATCATCCTAGTAATCACTTCTTCCAAGTCGACTTAATATCTATTACGTCGAGAAGTTCCGATATCGTCAGTCGACATGGTTTGGCTTGGTCCTCACCATATCAATTTCCTATGATGTGTAAGGAACTTTTCCCTGAATCAACCGTCAAACGAAATTCTTTCGATCTATAACAGCAAGCCTAATACGAATCCTTATATCGTCTCTTGCTTCAAAATTTCAGGAAGTACCCATGCGAGGGGTACCATGCCCTTCTTGTCTACTCAGTAGATAGGAAACTCGAAGCGAAAAGCACCAAAGAAGTCTCAGAAGTCAGTAACCACCCGAAGTATCCCCAATAGATCTCATAGGAAGATCACTTGTACTGCATGTCAAGTTCAAGAATAGAGACTAAGAACTCATTAGGTTAATCTATCGTTGATAAGTGTATACACAAGAGTGGTATATAATTTAGACTCAACAAGATTTAGGATGTGTAATTCCGCCCTATCTCATGTTCCTTGTCTGGTTGTGAACCTGGGGCAAAGCCACCCATCCGAACGTTTTGTCAATCTAAATTATATACGACTTGTATACACGAGGTGTTGGTGGATGAGCCAAGTATGAGTTTTATCATGAACTTCAGAGCAAGAGCCCACAGGCTTACTACAACAACCGTAGATACCTGAGTGGAATTGGTAGTGGATGGCAATAGGCCTTCATAATCAAGTTACCTAAGACAACGGGTGGACTTGATACCATTTTGGCCGATCGTTGACAGATTAACCAAGTCCGCACACTTCCTGCAAATTGAAAGAAACAGGCAAAATAGAGAAGCTAACTAGAACGTGTGTCCGAGAGATTAGTTAGACTGCACGGTGTCCCAATATCTGTTATCTCCGTTCGATACAGTAGAATCGTCTCCCAGTTCAGTCAGTCACTTCGGAAATCTTTGGGAACTAGGCTAGTCATTAGCATAACCTACCATCCACAAACTGTGACATCCCCATTTTCACGGCCAGAAAAGACCGGTTTTGTTTATGCTTTATAAAAATCAGAGTAATTCTTTTAATAAAAATCTTGCGGAATTTGTTCCCAGAAAAACATGATAAATACGTTATCAAAGCATTTCCGAAGAAATGTATTTTTATTCATTTTAAAACATTTGGGATGTCATCGTTAATACAGAAACATAAGCATAAACAGAACTTACATTCATTTACACTAGTGATCTGCATCTCTTTTAAATCTCTCAGTGTAATGTAACTTCATATCGACACCTATGATACAAATAAACTGAGTGGGTCAGGTTGGGAAACCTAGTGAGTACATAGGGTTATCAACCCACAATAATATAATTATTATGTTTAAACATCAAACAATCAACCCAATTACCCATCCCCATTATCTTCTTTACTCTTAAGGATCTACCCTAAGAATCAATTATTCCTCGTTCATTCATTCCTAAGGATCATCCTAAGGAATCGGCACGAAGTCCATCGTTGTCAATGACACAGCTGTCAAGCACAGCTGCTAGTTCTATCACTTAGGCGCAGCTGCCAGAATTGTGACGTTCTATGTGAGGCGCAGCTACCAGTATTGTCCTTCGAGCACAGCTGCTAGGGTTATCTCGTTTATTGACAGTATCGTTTACGAGAGTCCACTCGCAATACATGTCAATGGGTTTTTAGAGTACACCGGTGAACACATCGTTCACAACACCTACAGGTTGCGAGCCTGCCAGTGTTCCACTGGACTGTCTAGAATAGTCCGTGGTTGTCATCCATACTCTGCTAGATGACGGGGCCATCATTTGGGAAAGGCTTCTCACATCGTCCACCTCTCACACTCACCTCGTGGTCTATAACACCTCTCAACTCATCATCCAACTCATATTCCATCTATTACATCTACCCATGTTTTACCCAACATATTCTCGTAGATATATATATACAATTTAAATCATTTAAAACATGTATAAAATCGTTCATCCAGCATAGATAGCAAGTATACAGATAATATGCACACATAGCACGTAATTTATTTAAAATACTTCATATCTATGTGTAAGATGAAAGTAACTATGCACTCACTTGATAAGGTGGTGACTCGGTACTCGGACAGCACTTTGTTACTCTTAAAACAATTTTCCTTTGACAAAACCTAGTATCATTACCACTAGAGTTTAGTCTAATATTCACCGAGACTAATTAATAGTCTAGCTATTATTACTATTATATAAGCATTAAACAATACTCTTCACCCACTATGTACAGACAGGGGCCAGACATGGAACACCGGAGGGCAGGATCATTTTGGCATATAGCACTTCTGAATCCAGCAACCCAAGCGGCCCTCCAAACCAGATTCCCCGTACCGCGAGTGGTTAAAAAGATATTATAACGACACTTATATAACCCATAATAATAGTCCAAATAATTATGATAAGGTCCTAATAACATTACTATATTTAAATAAAAGCTATATTAAATATAGTATAGGCGTAGCTCACTTACAACGGGTTTTTATTAAAAACCGGGCTTCGCTGGAGCAGCGTTTCCGAGCCGAAAGCTTTTTTCTTCTCGGAGCCGTCGGGCGCTCCGTGGCTTCCTTCTCGTGCTAGGGAGGTTCCCTAGACTTGGGAGGGGTTTAGGGAGGCTAGAGAGAAGTTCGAGAGAGAAAGAAAGGCTTATGGTGTGAAGAAATTATGAAGAGTTCATCTCTTATTTATAGGAATTTTATAGTAAAGTAGCCTCCAAGCTTCGTCCGTATCTTTCGCGTACGAGCTCCATTTTCTACGTTCTTTATATCCACGCATTGGTATTTACGAGTAATACAACTTTCATTTAGACCTCGTCGGCTAATTCTCCTTCTATCTCAGATATACAAAAAGTGTATCGTATTTATCGCGCACGAAGAGTAGCGACTAAGCTTCGTCCATATCTTTTGCATACGAGCTCCGTTTCCAACGTTATTTATATCCACGCGTTGGTATTTACGAGTACTACAACTTTCATTTAGACCTCGTTGGCTAATTCTCATTCTATCTCGGATTTACAAAACTGTATCGAATTCGCCGCGCTCGAAAAGTAGAGACTAAGCTTCGTCCATAACTTTCGCATACGAGCTCCGTTTTTGAAGTTATTTATATCCACGCGTAGGTAAAAATAAAATCTACAACTTTACTTTTTACTCTGTCGGCTAATTCTCGACCGATCTTAAATTTAACAGTAGGAGGTGATTACACTGTTAAATGTCCGCGTAAAATTCATAACTTTTACATACGGACTCCGTTTTCGTCTGTCTTTTTGTCGTTGAGTTCCTATTAATGAGATCTTCAACTCTCATTTAGGTCGCGTAAGCCAAAAACCGCTCGAACTAAAATTCGAGTTTCAGGTCGTGCACTGCTATGCCAAATCTTAGAAAAATCATAACTTCCTCATACGAAGTCAGATTTGGGCGTTCTTTTTATGGACACTCTCGGTTTAACATTTTCTACGACTTTTGTTTAGATCGCTAAGGCTAAAAGTCGCTCTATCGAAAATTCACTATTTACGCTTCCCGGTGCCGAGCCGGTTCCGTCGCGAAATTCGACGGGTCATAACTTCTTCGTTATAACTCGGATTTCGGCATTCTTTATATCCCCGGAATCCTTGTTTCGATCACTACAACTTTATGTAAAGATATCGGGCTTATCTCACACTTTAATTTTGACGCTTATTTTTATTCTTTATTAATTATACATTTATAATTAAATAATAAGCACACAAATACACATAATTCACATAGTATTCAAATATTTCATCTTTATTACTTCAAAAAGAGTTACAATAGTTGACCTAGACTATTACATCATCTAAAAATGCTTAGCCCCGAAACTCGGGCGTTACACAAACCGACAGGCAGAATGAGAGAACGATTCAAGAATTAGAAGTCATGCTGAGAGCATATGTGATCGATTTTGGTAAAGTATGGGATACCCATTTACCAACTAGTGGAGCTCTTTACCATACTAGCATTTAAAGTTGCTCCATTCGAAACCTTCTGTGGTCGCAAGTGCAGATCCTCTCTATACTATGCTAAAGTAGGTGACACGCAACTAGCTAGATGTCAAACTCCCGACAGCACCTTCGTTGGTCCGTAATTCATCTGAGAAACTACCTAGAAGAGAGTACGAATCAAGAAGCGACGTAAAGCTTCCAGAATCAATCAGAAAAGTTACGCCTTCAATTGGGAGAAAACCCTTGGAATTCCAGGTTGGTGACCACGTCATGTGAAGGCCTCACTCCGGAAGGGCATGATACGCTTCGGAAAGCATGGAATACTAAATCCAAGGTACATAATACCATTCGAGATTCTTACTAGATTTGATCCAGTAACTTATAGACCCTGACTACCTCGAGAATTCAATAACATATACCCTACCTTCCACGTTTTTAACTTGAAAAAGTGTTTGTCCGACGAGACTCTTGTTATCACACTCGATTAGATCGAGGTAAACGAGAGCCTCAACTTTGTTAAAGAATTCGTAGAAACCCTAGACAACGAACTCGTTAGGACTAATCAGATCCCTATCCTGATAGTGAGAGTCCGCTTAAAGTGCATAGCAAGGACCCAAATTCACTTGGGAGCGTGAGGATCATCAGAAATATCCACATCTCTTTCCCTAGTCTTGGTGTATCTGTATAATCTTAAATTTCGGGAGAAAATTCTCTCTAACGGGGGGACAATGTAACACCCCGTTATTTTCTTCTTGTAAAGTCAACCCTAGTCAATCAAAGTCAAACTTGGGTCAACTAAAGTCAACTTAAATCTTATTCTACCTTAAATGGGTTAGATTAATAAGTATAAGTGTTTACACCTTGTATTCAAGGTGTTATATGTTTAAGAGGTGAAAACCTGAAGTCCGAAGACCATTCTTTCTTTCCCTTCGGACAGCAGCCTCGCAACCGAGAACAAACAGACTTCGGCCGTGAACGAGGGCTGCAAACCCTCGGACCGTGAACGCTTCTCGGCCACCACCGCCTCCGGACCGCAAATGAGGTTCACGGCCGTGAACCCTTCGGACCGTGAACCCTCACATATATATATATATATATATATATATATATATATATATATATATATATATATATATATATATATATATGGGTGTTAGAGATTGTCTCCTCATTTCTCATCTTCCAACCGTGAATTCTCCCATTCTCTCTCAAGTATCATCCACAAAAGGGCCTTCTATCACCTCAAAAACGTAAGTAACTCACCCCTCTTCTTGTTGTTACTTGAAATCCCTTTACCTTCCATCCTAATTCATCATCTTTTCATCTTGAAATTCAAGATCTTCAAGCTTAGGGTCGTCAACCATTCATCATTGGGCGGTGAACTCTTCATCTTGGCCATGAACCCTTCATACATTTATCAATTGGGCCGTGAACACTTCAAGTGTTCTTCATGTTCTTGGGCCGTGAACCACTCATAGGGTCGTGAACCCTTCACTCTTGGCCGTGAACTCCATTTCAGCCTCCCAATTTGCTTCTAACACTCCTTTGGTGAGTTATTCTTGCATCCTAGGTTGATTCCCTCACACCTTTGTGGTTATAAACACTAATTATAGGCCTATATATGTTAACATAGGCTAAATAGGATCTATTTGTGCTCGGGACTTCACTTGGCATACCAATCATCTTATATCATATCTTAAATCAAATCTCCAACAATAGGTGAGTTCATACCCCTATAATCTATATTTTTAAATGGTTTTAAATGCTTTTAAGGCGACGATACAAGTTGAACACAATCAAATTGTGTTAATAATTACATGTGATATCAATCACACAAGGGATTTCCTTATGCTTTTAAGGATTACCAAATACTTCCATAATGACTTAAAGTCATGTTAACTCTTTTAAAAGTCACATAAACTCTTTTTAGAACACCGTTAAACTCTTTTAAATGTTTTTATAGCTATTTGAACTTATAATTGTCAAAATCATGTTTATATATGTATAGATATATAAATAAGACTTAAAGGGCTTAGGACTAATGAATTACCTTATTTCCTTTTCCTTGTCTGGATGTGGGCTTAAGGTGGTGTTATTTGTCCGAAGGTCGTTTGCTTCTTAATTATGTATATTATACATATATGGATATAAAAGGTTACTTCAGTCAGTATCATTACCTTTGTATCATGCTGAGCAAAGGGGTACACTCATGAGAAGATCATGCTAATCAGATAGAACGTCTTCAGGACATAGCAATATACTTGCTATGTTACATTCTTGTAACCAGAGTCTCTTGGAGGGAGAGCGGGCATCGTGTGTATAGATCTATATGTGATTGACAATCCCACATCCCGACTGCTAGCTACAGTCCGGCAGACAAGTCATGGGGTGACAAATGTCACATATTCAGTTTCGACGCCAGAAGGTCGTCGTGTTCATTCTAGTCCAGTATGGTTACAACTTTATCACATTTTAACCCTAACTAACCAGTTTAATATTAGGGTAGTTATTACACCAGTAGTGTATTTTTAAGAAATACTACGGCACCAATCACTTTCCATAAGCAAAACGGAAAACATTCTTCTTATAATTTTATGGTGAATTAAAATTATGTCATACTAGGTTATAAGTACATTAACACTTAAATAGAATGGTTTTATGGGATTAAAACTACTTTACGGAACGGTTTTATGGGGATTTAAAACTACTTTACGGAACAGTTTTATGGGATTAAAACTACTTATCAGTTGTATAGCATAAAATATTGGATTTTCTGGAACGTATTCTGTCACTTTCTTAAAACTAGAATAACATAAAGGACCGTTAGTGGTTAATTCTATAATTCCTTAGTTTATACATTAAAGTTATATATAAATAATATTTGATAGGCAGTGGAATGTGTGATTTCCGCCTTACTTCCTGTTCCTTGTTTGATTGTGGGCTTAGGGCAGATTCACACATTTAACTGTCCGTTCGATATTAGATTATATATAGCTAGTATAAACTAAGTGATTATAGAAGGAACTATTGTGGTTACCAATTTATTAAAGAAAATATATGATTTTCTTAAAGAAATCTTCTCATCAAATGTCAAGGAATTATTACAGTTAACTCCGTAAGCACCTAGTGAATATGGCAGGGTTATATACAATGAGGACCTAACAAACAATGGAATGTGTGACTTCCGCCTCATTTCCTGTTCCTTGTTTGGTTGTGGGCTTAGGGCAGATTCACACAATCGATTTTTTGTTTGATCTGGATTGTATATAACTTGTATTCATTAAGTACTCATAGAATAAATTGTAAGAGTCATTTTTACTTATCTCTCGTTACATCAGAAAATATAGGATTTTCTGGAGGAACAGGAGAACTTTTCCAAAGGAATAAAAGTATACTTTTTGTAACAAAACTTCTTATGAACTCAACAGCTTAAAATGTTGATCTAATCTTTCAAAATAACTTGTATTTTTAGGGAATTCAGTAAATAGGTACACACCCGGAGCTTTTGAGAAGACAGCCTAGTGTCGTGCTGCGTCTTTTGTCTTTTATTGTACCTACTTTTGATGTCAAATATCTAATGTATAAACACTTATGTAAAAACCTATACATTATTAATGCATTGGTTGTTGTACTTTGATTACTATAATGCATGTGTTGTGATACTTGACATGACGTCCTCCGCCCCCCGAACATTTCCGTCGTTCTGGTTTGGGGGTGTGACACTACATCAGGGATGTACGTGTTTTGTTGCTTACGTTATGGATACCCGAGAGGAGGGTAAAGCGAAAGTGAGAGATGTACCGGTAGTGCGGGAGTATCCGGACGTGTTCCCGGAGGATTTTCCTGGGATACCTCCGGAGATACAGGTGGAGTTCAGGATTGACCTAGTTCCGGGTGCGGCTCCGATAGCCAAGGCACCATATCGGTTGGCTCCTCTCGAGAAACAGGAGTTGTCTACACAGCTACAGGAGCTGTTGATTAGCTTCATGGAGCATCTTGGTTTTCCATGATTGATTTGCGCTCTAGCTATCACCATATGAGAGTCAGAGATGAGGATGTACATAAGAATGATTTTCGGACTCGCTATGGTCACTATGAGTTCGTGGTGATGCCGTTTGGGCTCACCAATGCTCCTGCCGCATTCATGGACCTCATTAACCGCATATGCAGACCGATGTTGGATCGGTCTGTGATAGTCTTTATAGATGATATATTTGTTTATTCCAAGACGCAGGAACAGCACGAGGAGCACTAGAGGGAGGTGTTGGAGACACTGAGGAGGGAGAAACTTTTCGCAAAGTTCTCCAAGTGCTAGTTTTGGTTGCGCGAGGTGCGGTTTATAGGGCACCTCGTCAACCAGAATGGTATACCGGTCGACCCGGTCAAGGTAGAGGTCGTGATGAGATGGGAGGTTCTGAGGTCTCCATCCGAGATTTGGAGCTTCCTCGGTTTAGCAAGCTATTATCGGAGATTCATTCAGGATTTCTCCAAGATAGCGGTACCATTGACCCGACTGACCAAGAAGTCGGTGACTTTCCGCTGGGGGCCTGAGCAGCAGGCGGCTTTCGAGACTTTGAGACGAAGTTTGTGCGAGGCGCCGATCTTATCCCTGCCAGAGGGCGTGGAGGATTTTGTAGTATACTGTGACGCGTCCATCCCGGGTTTAGGCGCAGTGCTGATGTAGAGAGGGCACGTCATCGCTTACGCTTCGAGGCAACTGAAGCCTCATCAGGCGAACTACCCGACGCACGACCTGGAGTTGGGGGCGGTTGTTTTTTCCCTCAAGATTTGGCGACACTACCTCTATGGGTTCCATTGTACCATTTACACGGATCATAAGAACTTGAGGTACTTGATGGACCAGCCAAATTTGAACGTGAGGCAGCGACGGTGGTTGGACGTGGTGAAGGATTATGATTGTGAGATCCTCTACCACCCGGGGAAGGCCAATGTTGTGGCCAATGCACTTAGCCGCAAAGCATTCGCAGCCCCGATCAGAGACATCTGTCTGAGGATGACAGTGGTGACTCGGCTATTGGAGCAGATTCGGGAGGCTCAGCAGGAGGCTATGAAGGAGGAAAATCGGAAGAGTGAGCGTATTGTGGGTCAGATTTCCTCCTTCGACTATGATAGTCACGGGCTATTGACACTCCATCGTAGAGTGTGGGTTCCATATCATGGGGGTGTGCGCCAGGTTCTGATGGAGGAGGCCCACAAATCCAGATTTTCTATCCATCCCAGGGCGACGAATGAGTATAGGGATCTTCGTCCTGACTATTGGTGGCCATGCATGAAGCGAGATGTAGTCTGGTATGTTGAGAGATGCTTGACTTGTAGGAAAGTCAAGGCAGAACACCAGATACCGCACGGAAAAATGCAACCGTTGGATATCCCTGTGTAGAAGTGGGAGGATATCACTATGGACTTCATTACGAAGTTACCTCGGACGGCGCGTGGAGTTGACGCGGTATGGTTCATCGTGGATCGGTTGACCAAGAGCGCCCATTTCATACCGATTCAGGAGAGTATCTCGGTCGAGAAGCTGGCATACATCTACATCAGAGAGGTAGTAGCTCGTCACGGTGTGCCGGTTTCTATGATTTCTGACAGGGAAGTGCGGTTCACTTCCAGATTCTGGAAGAAATTTCATGACGAGTTGGGTACTCGTCTGCACTTCAGCACGGCTTTCCACCCACAGACAGATGGTCAGAGTGAGCGGACCATCCAGACCTTGGATGATATGGTGCGGGCGTGTGTTTTAGACTTCGGTGGTAGTTAGGATACCTACCTTCCCTTGGCAGGGTTTTCCTATAATAACAGCTACCACACCAGCATCGACCGTCCTCCCTTCGAGATGCTTTATGGGAGGAAGTGCAGGACTCCAATATGTTGGGGTGAGGTAGACCAGAGAGTCATGGGGAGTACCGAGGTGGTACTCAAGACGACGGAGAAGATCCAGCAAGTCCGGAGTAGACTCCAGACAGCTCAGAGTCGGCAGAAGCGCTACGCTGATAGACGTCGATCGGACTTGGAGTTCCAGGTAGGGGATATGGTCCTTCTGAAGGTGTCAGTCACCTTGGAAGGGTGTCATCTGCTTCAGAAAACGGGGCAATTTGGGCCCCAAGTATATCGGACCTTTCAGGATGATAACTCGGGTGGGCAAGGTAGCATATCGATTGGACCTTCCGGAGGAGCTTAGACAGATCCACAACACCTTTCATATCTCGCAGCTGCGGAAGTACATAGTCGATGATTCTACAGTAGTTCCTTTAGAGGACATTGAGGTGGATGACAGCCTGAACTACATCGAGAGACCAGTAGCCATTCTCGATACAAAGACAAAGGATCTGAGGAACAAGAGTGTAGAGTTGGTGAAGGTGCAGTGACAGCACCGCAAGGGCTTGGAATGGACATGGGAGCCAGAGGATGAGATGAGGGAGCACTACCCAGAGCTAATTCCAGCTGCAGCAGACTTCGAGGACGAAGTCTGAGATAAGTGGGGGAGATTTGTAACACCTGGTTCCTGAAGAAGGTGCTTGAAGGAGGAGCAAGGATGTGTAGGAGGAGAGTAGTGATGGGTTTTATGTACTCTCACATTCCTATGGTGCACATACAACCCTAATGCTTTGGATCTAAGTTTTCTCTAATTATACATTCAACATTGTTTTTCCAAATCATAAAGCCTAAACTAGCATGCAAGGTAACATTTAAATCATAAAAACAGTTAGAAGAGTACCTTGTGTAGTAGCTTGCTTGTCTTTGACCTTTAGGAGCCTAGCACCTCAAGTGTGATGCCTCAAATGTCTTATAACAAACCAAGAACAATAGAATGGACTTGTGAGAGAAGCTTGGGAGCTCAAAATCGGATAGCAACAACTTGTGTGCATGAGTGTAACCGATTTTAGGTGTTAGGGTCTTCTTTTATAGCTTAGGATTACAACCATGCAAAACCTTATGACTCTTCATATTACATAAGCCTTTTGGGCTAAACCTTTCATGGACTTTCATGTAAGTTTAGTCCAACCCTAGTCAATATGAGTCATGAGTCCAACTAGAAGAAATATTGATTTACCTAATCAGTCCCTTTAACTTTAATTAGTTTCTTTTGATCACTAAATTAATACCAAATTAATTCTTGATCAGTACTAATTAAATAATGTGATTCCTCAATTAATATATTATACTTATAATATATTAATAAACCACAATAACCTCTTTCTCAAGTATCCATCCTATCAAATTGTTTCAGAGTGTTACAACCCAAATAGACCATGTTATCATCGGGTCAAGTACATACCAATTATATTTATGGGCTTAGACACCTAATCCAACAGTCTCCCACTTGGATAAGTCTAATAACTATAATTGCCAATGTAGCTTCAGAACCCAAGTAGTAATTGTAGCTCTTTAAAAGCCAATGTCGAATCCTGACGCGCCACTTAGATAAGGAATCATATAATCATTTGTTCTTCAAGATATCATGCGGATAAATACATGGAACATAGTCATACTTATTGTCCAGCAGTTTGTTTCCCGATTTCTGATTTGTCTGACATAGAACTTAATTGAACACATCAATTTAGTCCTGACCGGGCCCGACACATAAGTCAAAACAAAATCATCGAGGGGCCCAAGATATCGCTTTTAATCCTCTTAGGATAAAAGGAACAGATAAAATTCGACTTATATGCTTGCACTAACTATTAGTTAAATCATACACAATAGCACGTTTTATAACATCGAGTTACTGATGCGTTTTCGCACTGTCAATGTACAACCAACTAATAATTGCCAAGTCATATATCTTGGTTTGAAGATTATACGATATTATCATCTCACAATCACTCGTAATAAATTCCATGAAGTGATTCATGTGAGTGTGGGTTGATCCAATACTCAAATCTTATTTCAAGAGTACTCATGAATGTTGTAGCAAACCTTTGAAATGTCTAACTCCTTAGACAATCTTACAAAACCCATTCATGATAGTCTACTTACATAACCTACTTCCAAAGTATGATCGATTGTGGATAGTTTGAATAATCTTATTATTCTGGAAGTCAAAACATTCAAAATGAAACAATAGTAAATAACTGACACAAGACAGTAACTTTACTTATAAATAAAACTCCTTTTATTCAATCATCAAATGTCAATTACATTTTAGCAATTACAAGTTTCTAAATATCTATCTAATCATTAAAACTAATATCGTCCTTCAGCCCAATACACCTTGCATGCAGCAAGTGCTTTTCCCTGCTGAGTCCCTTTGTAAGGGGATCTGCTGGGTTCTTCTCTGACGATATCCTCTTCACTACGAGTATTCCTTCTTCTACTTTATGTATTATAAAGTGATATTTTCTATCGATGTGCATGGATCTGCCATGATCCCTTGGTTCCTTGGCTAAGGCAACTGCACTTTCATTGTCACAGAAAATATCCATAGGCTCCTTTACAGCTGGTACAAATTCAAGGTCTCCAATGAAGTTCTTCAGCCATATTGTCTCATTTGTTGTTTTGCTTGCTGCTATGTACTCTGATTCGCACGTTGAATCATCCACAATTTCCTGTTTGGAACTTTTCCAAGTTATTGCTCCTCCATTAAGGGTAAATACCCAGCCCGACTGAGAGCGGAAATTATCTCTGTTGGTCTGAAAGCTGGTGTCACTATACCCTGTTACTCTTAAGTCATCACTCCCACCGAGGGTAAGGATCCAATCCTTATTCCTCTGCAGGTACTTAAGAATGTTCTTTACCGCAGTCCAGTGAGTTTTACCAGGGTTCCCTTGATATCTGCTAACCATGCTCAAAGCAAAGGCCACATGAGGGCGAGTACAAGTCATAGCATACATGATCGAGCCAACTGCGGAAGCATATGGTACTCGACTCATTTATGCTATCTCAGCCTCTGTACTTGGACTCTAAGTCTTACTCAGTTTGGTATTACTCTGGATTGGTAAGTCTCCTCTCTTGGAATTCTCCATGCTGAAATGTTTCAACACCTTATCCAAATAGGTACTTTGACTAAGTCCTGTTAGTCTTTTACTCTTGTTTCTCAATATCCTTATCCCTAGAATGCAAGAAGCTTCTCCGAGGTCTTTCAAAGCGAAACACTTCCCAAGCCAGAACTTAACCTCCTGCAGGGTTGGAATGTCGTTTCCTATGAGCAGTATGTCATCCACATACAACACGAGAAAACTAACTATACTCCCACTAGCTTTGACATATACACAGGACTCATCCTCACTTCTCGAAAATCCAAACTCTTTGACTTTCTCATCGAAAGAAAGATTCCATCTGCGAGATGCTTGTTTCAATCCATAAACGGATTTCTCAAGCTTACACACTCTATTATGGTACTTTGCATTGACAAAACCCTTTGGCTGATTCATGTAAACATCTTCATGTAAACGTATCACACTCAACAGTTATATGGAAACCATATAATACAGGTGGAACGCTAACTCTACTAGAACGTCTTAGAGGTAGAGACTCGTCAATCGGTTCAACAGGAGTTTCCTCCTCGGGTTGAGCGCCAGTGTTAGAGGTTCCTTCATCACTTGATTCTTGAATCTCTCCAAGATCAATTTGCCTCCCACTGTCCTCTTGGCATATGAGTTCTCTCTCACGAAAGACTCTTCTCCTCACAACGAAGACAACATTGTCACTCGGTCTATAGAATAGATATCCAAAGGATTTTTGTGGGTAGCCGATGAAAATACATCGCTCACTACGAGGTTCGAGCTTGTCATGAGTTTATTTTCTCACGAAAGCCTCGCAACCCCAAACCTTGATGTGGTCTAGCGAGGGAACCTTCCCGGTCCACATCTCGTAAGGTGTTTTGGAAACCTTTTTAGTTGGGACTAGATTAAGGATATGGACGGCAGTCTCTAAGGCATACCCCCATAATGAGATATGTAACGAAGCTCGACTCATCATGGAACGAACCATGTCTAGTAAGGTTCGATTGCGCCTCTCAGCCACACCATTAAGCTGTGGTGTCCTAGGTGGCGTCAATTGTGAAACAATTCCACATTCCTTAAGATAGTCGTGGAACTCGATACAAAGATACTCTCCTCCTCGATCGGATCGGAGCATCTTTATCTTCCTGCCCAGCTGATTCTCCACTTCTTGTTTAATCTATTTGAACTTTTCAAAGGTTTCTGACTTATGCTTGATTAAGTAGACATACCCATACCTACTATAATCATCAGCAAAAGTCACATAGAAGCGGTTAGCATCCCTTGTGGCGGTTATGAAGGGTCCACAAACATCGGTGTGTTTGAGATCCAACAAACCCTCACCCCTTGCACAAGTGCCAGTGAAGGGTGACTTAGTCATCTTTCTAAGCAAACAAGATTCACAAGTGTCATCCGACTTTAAGTCAAATGACTCCAAGACTCCATCCTTTTGGAGTTTGGCTATGTGCTTCTTGTTAACATGTCCAAGTCGACAATGCCATAAGCATGTTTTATCCAAATCATTGGATGAATCAATATGCAACAAATTATTTCCTAAGTTATCTGCAACCATCACAGTTTCATATATGTCATTGCAATGTAATGCTTCAAAATAAAATACACCACTAAAATAAGCGTTTATTGAACCAAATTCATTATTAAATGAAAAGGTAAAACCTTGTTCATACAAACTGTGAAAAGAAATAATATTTCTCGCCATATCAGACAAGTAGCAACAATTATTCAAATCTATTTTTAAACCATTACTAAGCAATAAAGAATAAACTCCAATCTTGGTGACAGGCGACTTTCCCCTATTCCCCATGATTATGTTCATCTTCTCGTGCTCCACATCCCTACTTCTTTTTAGACCCTGTAAATCAGAATAAATGTGTAAACCACATCATGTATCAAGGACCCAAGAATTAGCATGTGATGAGTTATTAGACAGAATAGTATAAATACCTGCGAAGGAGGGTTTGATCTTCCCATCCTTTATGTCCTGCAAGTATTTGGGGTAGCTTCGCTTCCAGTGCCCTTTATCATGACAATGGAAGCACTCGGCTTCCTTTGGATTGGAAGAGGGTGTGACAGAACCAACTTTGGTCCCACTAGAAGAGGATCCAATATGGGACTTTCCCTTGTGACTCTTGGAAGGAGTCTTCCTCTTCTTTCCCGTTCCATGTCCAATTGCCAGGACAGGGGCAGTAGCAGTAGGAGTAGAAACAACATATTTTCCTTTAAGACTACTTTCAGCAGTCCTTAAAAGACCTTGAAGCTTGCTTAGAGTCACCTCCTCCTTGTTCATATGATAAGTCATACGAAACTGATCATAACAAGGAGGTAATGAGTGTAGGATAATGTCAATTGTCAATTCTTCATCGAAATTGACATTCAGCTTTAGCGAGCGGTCCACAAACCTTTGCATCTTTTTCAAGTGGGTCGTGATAAACTCTTCATCCTTCATTTTGGTAGTAATCATGGAGGCTATGATTACCGCTCCTGCCGAGCACTTTGATGGTACCTTTCCATCAAATCCTGGTGCATTTCATAAGGCCAAAAGTCCTTATAGGACTTCTGAAGCTCAGCAGTCATGGTAGCAATCATAATACACGACACCTTTGTCGTGTCCCTCTCATGGGTCTTGAACTCGGCAATCTGTTCGGGAGTAGCGGTAGATTCATCAATCTCCTTAAGCTCTTTATCTAGGACATATTCTTTGTCCTCATAACAAATAGCCATTCGGATGTTTCGAATCCAATCATTGAAGTTCGATCCATCGAAGATGACCCTCCCACATAAGTTCATGAGGGAGAAAGAGCCAGAAGCAGTTGAGTTTGAAGCAGTGTTGGAAGACATCTGAAAGGAAAGACAAAGTTTAGATTAGATAAGGATCCTTAATATAACACACAAAATAAGATATTAAGGCTAGGACCCAACACAATATTTTACAATTCGGAAGAGGGATGTCGTAATCCAATTGCAAAATATGTGAAGGTAGGTAAATGACGATTTACCAATTTCCACCATGAAAAACGAAATTGATTATTAAGTTTTAAATGAATTGAAATTCCTAGATTCTTTTGAGATTCATTGAACTTTTTAATGGCATGTTTAAATCTCGATTATGCCCTTCAAGTTTGTGACTGGGATGCCGAGGATCACAAACAAGGTGTGAATAACCATGCAAATTAGCTTGGTACACTTAACGTTACAAATCACCTAATCAATGTGCCGGTTAACCAAACACGCTCCATTGATCCATGATTAACATCAAGCTACCCTTTGCCACACATTTTCAGTCCCAAATTAGTGTGTCGGTTAACCACACACGCTCCACTAACGACTTAACAAGGTGCAAAGTGCAATTTCATGGAATAGCACCATTTTCACATTTTTCCTAAAGTAACTAAGATTGGGAATTTATAAAAGTTTAGTTACTTTAATAATTATCATTATACTTATTAATGAGAATTAATGTCCTATCCTACCCGTTCGGCTAACGACCCTCCACCAGTCAAGGAAGCGGTGGGTGAGAGTGGACACTCATTAAACCACCATTTTATAGGCAGTAACCTTATACCCCCCCCCCCCCTTATAGACTGGCTTCGTGAATGAGGCCTACTAACGGTAATACTGACTTGTCTTATATATATATATATATATATATATATATATATATATATATATATATATATATATATATATATATATATATATATATATAAGTATTAAACTTTAATATTAATAGTATAAGGGTTAAATTTTAAACTTTTAAAATTCTAGGGTTTGGAATTAAAGTTTAATTAATGTAACTTTTCAAGTTCCAAAACTTGAGGGAAAGTTTTGTAACTTGTCAAGACTTTTGAAATTCATAACTTATGGACTTTTATGTTCCATGAATGAGACCTTTCCAATTCCAAACTTGAGGACAAGTTATGAAACCTTTCAAGACTCTTTGAATTCTATAACTTACATTAGTTAATGGTTTCATAAATAAAGACTTTTCATATTCCATAACTTGAGGACAAGTTATGGAACTTTTTCAAGAACACATATGGATCAAATTAACTAGTCCAATTATGATATGATGATCATTTACCAATTTGACCTAATTTGATTCATATTCAAGATAGTTTCAAATTTTACAAATAACTAGTATTTTACAAAAATCAAGTAGTTATCTTAGAACTTGACAAACTTCATGTTTTTGGATAGGGATAAACATTACCATACTAATAAAATCAAATTTTATGAGCCAAAACAGTTTGTGGTAATGATCCTAATCCAAAACAGGCCAAAAACTCGAAAAATATGTCACCAGATGAGCCAACTCATCGAGCCAGGCTTTGGACTCGTCGAGTTCATGGAAAAACCTCATCCAACTAGTCGAGTCCATATATGGACTCGTCGATTTCATCAGACAGTGGTCAGAAAAATTATTTTTCCAACTTTGAAAATCACACATTTACATCAATATAATAGAAAACATCCTAGGCTCTGATACCACTGATGAGTTTTATGTACTCTAACATTCCTATGGTGCACATACAACCCTAATACTTTGGATCTAAGTTTTCTCTAATTATACATGCAACATTGTTTTTCCAAAGCATAAAGCCTAAACTAGAATGCAAGGTAACATTTAAATCATAAAAACAGTTAGAAGAGTACCTTGTGTAGTAGCTTGCTTGTCTTTGACCTTTAGGAGCCTAGCAACTCAAGTTTGATGCCTTAAATGACTTATAACAAACCAAGAACAGGAGAATGGACTTGAGAGAGAAGCTTGGGAGCTCAAAATCGGCTAGCAACAACTTGTGTGCATGAGTGTAACCGATTTTAGGTGTTAGGGTCTTCTTTTATAGCTAAGGATTACAACCATGCAAACCCAAATGACTCTTCATATTACATAAGCCTTTTGGGCTAAACCTTTCATGGACTTTCATGTAAGTTTAGTCCAACCCTAGTCAATATAATTAATGAGTCCAACTAGAAGAATTATTGATTTACCTAATCAGTCCCTTTAACTTTAATTAGTTTATTTTGATCACTAAATTAATACCAAATTAATTCTTGATCAATACTAATTAAATAATGTGATTTCTCAATTAATATATTATACTTATAATATATTAATAAACCACAATAACCTCTTTCTCAAGTATCCATCCTATCAAATTGTTCCAGAGTGTTACAACCCAAATGGACCATGCTATCATCGGGTTAAGTACATACCAATTATAGTTATGGTCTTAGACACCTAATCCAACAAGTAGATCCAGAAGTTGGGCTTTATTTCTGGTTCATATGAGGTATAAAGCTCCTACCTTGTCTATAACATGCTTAGATCTAGTTTTAGGTTGCTTTCATCATGTTTTGGTCAAAGTATGTTGGTTTTGGGATTTGGACGTCCCAAGTGGGCAAACCTTTTAGATATAGGGCCTTTAGGGGACTTCAAGGCATAAAGGTGCCAACTTTATGGACATGGAAGTTCCATGCAACTTTTAGTCCATCTTTTTGGTCTTTTGAGCCAAGTAGATCATGCATGCAAGTAAAGATAGGAACTTTACGTGACCAAATCGTCCATAGAGTCCAGATCTATGACCTCATGGTCTATCTTGAAGTTTTGAGGGCTTTTGGAGTTGGATCTAAGCCATTTTGAGTTAGAATTAGAGCTCATTTCTTCTAGGATCGGTTTTAATGGGTAAAGTCGGAAACTTTACCGTCCTAGGTAGGGGTGTGCAATAAACCGCATAAACCGCCCGCACCGCACCAAACCGCACTGCATAACGCGGTTTAAAACACTCGCGGTGCGGTTTGCGGTTTGTATTTTTGTTAAACCGCATTATGCGGTGCGGTTTAAGATTACAAAATTGCGGTTTAAACCGCACCGCATTGATAAAATCGATTAATGATTATATATATATATATATATATATATATATATGAAAATATTTTGACATGTCCTAAATTAGTGAGATTATCTTAAGTTATTAAAATGTAATCTTGATTAATCCAAAATTTAACGCAGTTACCATAGGTTTTTGTCTCAAATTCATTTTCAACTAAGATTCTGACCATTATTTTATAGTCACTATGTTTTCTTAACTTATGTATATTCATAAGTAGTTAATGACCACAATTATTTGACCACCAAATTTCTTAATGACCACTTAGTGAGCTGTTAGTGATGACAATGATAGTATTATTATTAAATTTAAAGTAAATAATTAGTCAAACCGCATGTAAACCGCATAAACCGCCCGCACCAAACCGCACCGCATAATGCGGTTTTGAATGTTTGCGGTGCGGTTTGCGGTTTCTAAATAACTCAAACCACATATGCGGTGCAGTTTTCGGTTTTGGCTCTAAACCGCACCGCGCACACCCCTACTCCTAGGTGTGTTTTCGACCCAGGTCTAAAATATGAGACTTAGATTCGAAGAATGATGGCTTAATACATTAAGAAGGCTTAACAGACTGAATAACTCGACAAGTTCATAGAGGAACTCGACGAGTTGGGTCGAAGTGTCTCGATTCTATTAAAAGGAAGAACTCGACTAGTTCATAGAGGAACTCGACGAGTTGGGAGGCGATATTTCTTTTCATCTATGAGAAAGGTAAGTGAAAGAGGGTGTCCATAGGGGTGTTGAAGCAAAGGTATGGATGGTGATCGGTGGTCACTATAGAGAGAGAAAGGGAAGTTGAGTGAAGGTGAGGGTGTTGGGCGGATGCTTTCTCCGAGCATGAACTAACTGAAATGAATAAAATTAAATAATGTTTCGAGTCATGTCAGACGAATAACAACAATTTAATAAACTAACTGAAACACCACTACTTAGCATGACCTCATAATCCATGATCAATGTAATAGATGCAGTGTGTTTTTTCCCCATGATCAAGTTGAGCTCTTCAATATTTATCTTTCTACTTACCTTTAGTCCCTGCATATTCGATCAAATATGAGTACCACATCCAGTATCAAGAACCCAAGAATTAGAAGTTGACATACTATAGATTTCAATCATAAAAATACATGAAGTTCCACACCCTTTGGCCTTCTTCTTCTTCATTTCTTCCATGCACTTTGGACAAATATGTTTCCAATATACTTTCTCTCGGTAGTAGAAAGATATGGAATCTTTGGGGTCGGTGGTTGGTGTTATATCAGAATCTGCCTTTCTCTTGAGACCTTGGTTCGAAATTCCTTTCTTCGTCTTCTTTCCTTTTCCTTTAGGATGAGAAAACTTCTTCTTCTGAGCAACACTACCATGCCCAATGCCCAAGACAGGAGTAAAGTAGGTGGAGCTTCAAGTTTTAATCATACTCGCTTCGACAATCTTTAACATACCATGAAGATCCATCGGAGTCTTTTCTAGATTGTTCATATTGTAGTTCATAACGAACTGGTGGTATGAAATCGAAAGAGAGTTGAAAACCATGTCACTGGCTAACTCCTTAGGAAACTGGACACCTAGTTTTCCAATTTGTCCATGTACAATTTCATTTTCTGAACATGCGTACATACATAAGTCCTATCTTGATGGTTACATATCATCAAGGATTTAACGATCTCGAATCGTTCTTGCCGAGCTTTCTCTTTGAACATTTCCTTGAGTTGTCCATTTTTTTAATGCCCCAAGACTCTTGAAGCTCTTTTGGAGTTCAGAAGACATTGTCTCCAACATAAGGCAAGCAACCTTAGTCGACTCATCGTAATGCTTATTATAAGAAATCACATCCTCATCATTGAGTTCACATCCTCATCATTGAGTTCTGGGAGATCCTCATCGATAACATACTCTTTGTTCTCATACCTCAATATGATCCTTAGAGTGTGGATCCAATCAAGGTAGCTAAGACCAGTGAGTTGATCCCTTGATAAAACTGATAGGAGTGAAAAGTTGGAGTGTGGTGGTGGAGAAGGATGCGGAAGGTTGTTGTGGTTGGTGTTTGGGATCAACATCTATAAAAGAGAGAGTTTAGTTAGTTTGAGTTTATCCATAAACTAATTTACCCAAAAGAATTATTCATTAAGGTTAGGATCCATATTTGTATTTGTAATGTGTACAGGGATGTCGTAAACATACCAAGAGGTTATTTAGGTATGCAAAACCTTTACCAAATTCATTATCTATGAAAATCCCATATCTATTGAGATTTATTGACTAGAGTAAATGGAATGTTAATCTCATATTGTGCTCATTTCATTTATATGAAATGGATGTCGTGGATCATAAAATAAATGGTGAATTTGTTGGTCTATATGCTCAAGAATCATTATTGAATGATATTTCTAATAACATATGATCCTATACGGGTCAAACCTTTATCAATTTGGCGCATATTGAATGTTTATTATTAATATGACTATTAACAAATATAATCAACACTTGTTTTAATTGGAGAAACATTATTTTATGAAAACAATATTTTACCAACATATTTAGAATTATTGTTTCTAGAAAATAATAATAATAAAAAGAGAACAAAAAGTAGTTATATTCATAAGGTATGAATATGTATGTTGTATTTTTGAGTAATCATTTAGTTCATATATAACTAGCTAGTTTGTAAGATAGAGTGCAACACACTCTCGGTTGGTGCATACACACTCAACCGTAAGTGTGTGTATGTGTATAAGAGTTAACTTGTTTGACTTTCTTTCACATGACATACCTTCTTACACTTTCCATACTTGAACTTAATGATGGATGATCCATCATTACATGTGAGGTGGTATATAAACGAGTGTTAGATGCAAAAGAAAGAGAGTTTTTTCATCCGTTCTTCTTCTCTTTTGGGCTACCAAAACCGGGGACTCTCATGCCCTCTCCATTCTCCTTTCTTGTATGGTGTAGTGTAGAATGAAGGCTCTTATAAGTTGCTTATCCTTAAGGATTATTTGATATAAGTCTTAATGGTTTAAAAACAACTTAATACAAGTGAAGACTAGCATCTTTGAGTGCCTTACTCTTGATGGTGGATACATTGTAGATAAACTATATCTTAAGTTTTTGCTATATTCATCAACTCCCCAAAACCAAGTGGGATCAAAGTCTTTAAAGGTTGTCTTCTTAACATCATATGTGTTGTTAATATCTTTCTAGTTTGGTATTTGGATCATCTTGGTGGTTTTGTTAAAATGATCATAAAACAAAACTAGTTATTTTTAGTCTTCTGTTGTCGTTCTTAAAATTGTTTTCTAAAAAAGATCGTTTTAGCTTCTAAAAACCCATCAGAATCAACCATGCAAAAACTGCATGATGCTCAAGATTTGCGAGTCTCACATCATTTCCAACCATAATCCTCAAATTGATGTGTCGGCTAACTGCACACACTCCATCAACAGATTATAAGGAAACGTGTGTTTTTCATGGGTAACACATGATTCACGTTTTTAAGGGAAATTGAGTAATCTAACCCTTATAAATGACCATTTTAACAAAAATAACCAATATTTTTTGGTAAAATGACCACTTTCTCCAGAACATAGCATTCCGGAGATGTGGTCTCCGTTCCGGAGTACCTATTTCGGAGTTCCTACACCGGATTATAACCTCAGTCTTTTTTTCATCTCCTATAAATATAGTGTGTGTGTGTGTGTATGTGTGTCCATATGTGCTTAGAACCTTACCTTCAATCAAGTTATTCGTAATTATCTCTTATTAAACTGCTTCAAAATGAGTTTCTCAGAGAGCCAGCACGAACAAAGCTTTAAAAACCTGCATGTTTACCTTCACAACCTTAGGCGAACTAACACACATACTTACACTCACATCAAAACTGATTTGATGGATCGTTTCGAAGCTTGTTTTGTGGCTATTGGATGGGTGGTATATTTGTTTTTTTTTCACTTTTCTATTGTTTCTTTAAAATATATAATGTTTCTACATCTAAATTAATTCATTTTTGTTCCCAAAAAAATACAAGTCCATGCATTCATAGGTTGCTTCTTGCCTGTCATCTTCATAGGTAGTGTCCCTCTTAGAGGGGAGTACCTAAAAAAAATATTTGTGGTGATTTCTATCTACGCGAACAACTAGACCCTTCCTATAGCATTTGGTCTAGCCATGGAAAATAATCTCTACTGTTGTACCTGGTTCCTTTTGAGGTTAAGAGAAGCTCTAAGACACGGTAGGGAAGTATCGTTCATACCAAATATGGACGATGTTGTTAGTTCTTGCATAGAGCATGTATTCCCTGATTCTTATCATGTGTGTACTTCTAAAAGTGTGTTCAAGTATATGCGCACAAGAGGTGTCTCTGGAAAAACATTACGACCTTTGTTCTGGATGACATCAAACTCATATATTGTTTCTGATTTTGAAGAAAACTTCTGTTGGCTGACCCCTAATGCTCGTGAAATGCTTGCCAACATCGGTCATGTGAAATGGGCAAGAGTCTATTTCTCTAACATCCGTTGGAATGTAGTCAAAATTGATGTTCCCTAATTTTTTTGTGTTATTGGTAAATCAACACAATGTACCGATAATAATGCTTACCGAGGCAATTCATGTCTACATTCAACAGACTTTCGATGAATGCAGATTAATGGCAGGTAAAATATCGGGTGAAATATTAAATTTATTTAAATACCTGTACAAGAACCTTATTTGATAATATTACTTTTCATGAGTACATGATATGGTTCAGATATATTGTCGGGCTGATGTGTTTCAGATTGTCTACCAGACACAAACCGTGCACCCTCTTCCCCCTCCATCAAAATGGGAAATACTAGACCCTTTGATTGCAGTTTCATTGCCAATGTAATTGCAATTAATTATGTTTGTAATTGATTTGCAGTGTGTAATGAAAAATATTATTATTTCCCTAATATTTGTTATATATTACAAAGATAGAAAAAACATAATTTACAAGTATCATATTAATACTAACAAACAAGAAAACATTACATATTAAAAAGATTAATAAGCGTTACAGAAAGGAAAACTTAGTTGATGAACATAAAGCTTACAACTTGTACACAATGATTCCAAAAAAGAAAATCCAACTACAAATTAACACTATCTTCAAGTGCATATTTTGGGTTTCAACTTTCTTCTTCGATTAGAATAAGTTATTGATTATCACCAAATAATTGTCTTTTGCTTTGTCAACCCAACAGATAAACCTAGACTGTGATCCCTAAAAAATTAAGATCAAACACATGACGTATATTGTGTAAATTAATATTAAATCAAAGAAAAATAATATAAGGATAACCCACATACCTCTTTAGGACAAGCGTAAAAAAGCCATCCAGGGTTATTTCTAGTCATTGATGTCCTTATAATACCCTCAGAGCCACAATCGCAGTATGTCATTTCTTTAGATTATGAGAAATGAATTTTTAGTATTAATTTTAACAAGGTAAAGAGTTTTGATGCTTGAATTCCTTTATATAATTGCATTTACTAGGGTTATGGTTCCTGACACTATTCCGAAAAAAAAAATTCGGAGCTACATTCCGGAATTGACATTTCAAACCCTAATTTCGGAACAATAATTGTCCTAGATTTCTGACATATGAGTAGTCATTTAGAACAGTAAAAGTAATAGATTTGTAACAACGTAAATTTTCAAAACAATTTTTCATTTTTAAAACATACTTTCAATCACACGATAATCACAAAACATAATGTATACACTGTGTCATAACAAAACATGTCCCAGAATCTCAATAACATAAACTCCATAAGTGTGTACGGATCATGTCGGCGCCTTCCCGCGATCATCACTAGTACCTGAAACACATAACATAACAACTGTAAGCATAAATGCTTAGTGAGTTCCCCAAGATACCACATACAGCACATACGCCTTTCCAGGCCATAACTCTGTAGGATCTTCCGATCCATGTGTCTCAGGGGACTTTCGTCCCGAATCCCGGTAGACCTTCCGGTCCTACCTGTATCGACCTTCCGGTCCGTAACCTCTTGACCTTCCGGTCCATGTCATCTTGACCTTCCGGTCCATATCATCTTGACCTTCCGGTCCATATCATCTTGACCTTCCGGTCCATACCATACATAGCATACATAGCACATACATATCACATAACCGCACATAGCACATACATCTCATAGCATACAAGACCTTCCGGTCACACATAGGTACCCTTCCAGGTACAGTATAGTGAGAAGACTCACCTCAATGAAGTCGGATAAACTCTCGTGCTCAACGTCCCGACCTAGCCTCCTCCTATTATTCAAATAACATTCTTGATTAATGTTCTCTCATAATCTCATCTCTACAGATTGGGTAGAAGGCCATTCTACCCCTCTCTGAACTCTCTTGAATCAGTCTTAACCAGAACCCTAAAGTCAACGAAAGTCAAATGTCAAACTTTGACCCGACTCATCGAGTACACAAAGGCGACTCGGCGAGTCCATGCGGGTCCTTTGAATCCTTTCAGCCTCTCTTGGCTCGTCGAGTCATCCTTCCACTCGACGGATTACACCTGTCACAAATCGCGGGGCAACCCCGACTCGACTCGTCGAGTCCACTTATGGACTCGACGGGTTGCCTCCATGTTCTTACTCAAATGACCTTCTAAGGTCAGATCTGCTTCCCTAACTATCAGATCTACCCTTCAAGTGCTCAAATGTCACGTAAAGGTGCAACCTTTACGTGCATGCAACCCACATCAAGTCACAAATGGGGAAATAACTCTAAAAATGGCAACCTAGTCCCCAATCTCTCATTTGCTTGCATAAAGCTGAGGGATAGTGACTCTATGGACCTCTAATGGTCCAGATCTGATGCTATTAACACAAAGGGGACCTCATACTCACTAGATCTTACATAAAATGGAGGTAAAAACCCTAAAATCATGAAATCTGTCATATCAACATGAAATAGAAAGGATTATACCTCCAGAGATGAACTCTCAAGATGATTAGCCCAGATCTAAGCCCCCTTCACGCTCTAGATGGGTGTTTCCTTCTTCCTTCTAGCAAAACTACACCAAAAGTGATGTATTAACCTCTTCTTGCTCTCAACTCTCCTACTGCTCTCTCTAGGGTTTCTCTGGGATGAAGTAGCCGCAAATGGAGGCCATAAAGGCCTTTAAATAGGGCACGGGCCTGGGGATTTAGAGTTTCACTTAACAGCGCGGACTCGCCAAGTCCACGCATCGACTCGTCGAGTCCTTCATTAAATCAGACAAGAAATGCGGGCTCCTACTCGGCGAGTCTGAGCGCCTACTCGCCGAGTCCCTCCATAAAACTCAAAATAAATGAACTTTATAGCATACCTGGAAATCCGGATGTTACAAGATTCCTGACATATGAGTAGTCATTCCAAACAGTAAATGTCATAGATTCCTAACAGTATTTCAGACCATTGTTTCGGAGCCACGTTCCGGACCATTGTTGCGGAGCCACGACCCGAATCAGCTATTTCGGAGCCAGGTTTCGGCTAGCTATTTCGGACCATTGTTCCAGACATTTCTTTTATACGTAATTTTCATAGATTCCTGACATATGTGTAGTCATTTCCCAACAGTAAAATTCATAGATTCTTGACAATATGTGTAGTCCTTCCGAACAGTAAATGTCATAGATTCCTGACAGTATTTCGGACCCTTATTCTGGAACCCCATTCCGGATCCGGAGCCACTATCTGGAATGGCTATTTCGGACACTTGCTTTTCGACCTTAAAATGCACCTAGCATGAATCCTCATCGTTTGAAATAAAATTAGAATGAGTTCATCTCACGATGATGTTTGGCATTGTGAAAAAGAAGATTGTTATGTTTGTTCAGATAATAACCCATTTCCGGAAGGCCCAAATTTCCCACTCTCGGATAAAATGGCTGATAACGTTTTCCAAGCTATGAAGGTTGCTGAAGAAGCAAACGAAAGGGACTCTGAAAGAAGTCGCACACTAAATCAACGTGCAGATGATCTAGCGGAAGAAGTAAATGAAAAACAAAAATGGCTTGTTGAAGCTATGAATGAAGTGAAACAAACTAAGAAGTGAATTGAAAATGCAAATAAGGTGATTAATAAGTTGCGTGTAGAATGGACCGTCTAACAGATGTTATAATTAGAGTAGATTTTATTGATTGGGAACAAAATATGTATCTCTTACAATTTCCAAATTTGTGGAAACCAATCTAAGTATGTATTAGGTTTTATAACACTATTTGCAATAATGTTAATGAAAAAGGATAATTGTCATTTTAGATAATCATACCATTCCTTTTACAAAATTCAATTTGAAAAGACATTACAATATCTATCTTTAAAATTAGATTACATTTATGGCCGATAACTGGGAACTTGCATCCGATGCAAACTAGGCGTGTCTACATGATTTTCAAACAATTCCATGTAATTCTCAGTTAGTTCGAAACCATTATCAGTCAATTCGACTCGATCTTCTATTGTTGGAGTTGGCCTACGTGTTTCTTCGATGATGTCCATTGTGTTCACAAATTGTCGTATATCTTCAGACATGGTAACGAGGAGCATTTTCATGTTATATAATGCTACTTTTCTCCGGTCCTCAGCCGGTGAAGGCGGCAATAGAATTTCCAGTATTATCATTTGTTGTTTAGCACGTTGATAATCATGAATCATTTCTAATGCAGTCGTATAAAAAAGACATCGTTGCTCGTCTTCAATACGTGGTGTAACATACTGTATTAGACAACTCATCAACATCGTTCGAGTCACAGGATGTTGGAGACTGAAAACAGAATATACCTAAATTATATTAATATATTATTTAAATACCATTGTCCATAAAAGTATTTAATAATAATTAAAAACACTTCCTGAAACATATTTATAACAAAAAACAAACATAATTGCAACTAGTCTATCATAAGAAGTTTGTCAGCACTTGCTCCGGTGCCATCTTTCGGAATCCTATTTGCTTTCAATATATGTTTTAATACCCTTTCTGATTTCTTTCTTAATTTTATGGGTGCCCTTGTTGCTTTATTTTTATCTTATTTTGAAACTCAGTATCGTCGTTTTTTATCTGCAAAAACAAAATTCCAAAAACATTTTAATACATTACCGTAAAAATAAATTTTAAATATAAAATTATTGTTTTTTAATTATACATTTATCAGACGCAATTCTAAAAGCTCCTGTAAATGGAATACATGTTCGTCGTCTGTAAAACCCACTTTTTTTAACAACATCCACGCTATCTCGTATTTGTCCTAACATGAGTTATTAAACAATACTTAGAAATATATATATATATATATATATATATATATATATATATATATATATATATATATATATATATATATATATATATATATATATAATCTAGTTATTTCGAATCATCATTCTAGAATAGATCATCGGGTTCTGGACCATGTTTTTCGTGTTCCGGGCCTACATTACCATTCTAAAACCCCTACAATACTTTATTCCGGACTAAAACAATCGCTCAGAAACACAATACAAAGTACTTACATAATATTCATACACGTACAACAATAAAAATATTTATAAAAAAAAAGGATGATCCGGATATTCCAAACTTGTTCTTCGTGTTCTGGACCATTCCGCACAATTCCGGAATACGTAAATCGTTTCAGAAAATCAAATGCAAAGTAACTTAAAATGTAGAACTTACTTAGTTTGACGAATCCATGCTCAAAATTTGGTCCGAAATGCGAGTAAACTGTGCTTCGGATGTGCTAATTCCGGAACGCGTATTCTGGATTTTTTGTGTGTGGCTCATATATATACCATTGGGCTACAATATTGGGCTTGGTCCGGTATTCGGGTCCGAAATGACCCATTTCGGACCAAAATGTTAGTTTTCAAAAAAAAAAAACTTTGTTATATTTAAAAAACCCAAAAAAGTGGTTATATTACTCAATTTCCCCGTTTTTAATCATATAAAACGAGAATTTTGTTTAATTACTTTAGTTGATACTTTTAACGTTGAACATGTATCATATCGAACCCTTTTGATAACTTCACTCTTAAAATGCAAAGAGGGGGTGAGGGTGGTAAGCTATGACCTTTTAAAACCGACCTTATTAGGAATCAAATGGACATCCTTAAACCTCTCTTATTACATTAGAACGGGTGAGCCTAGTCATGGATCGACCGATTAATGTTTTAATTAAACATGTGAGGGCACATGTCGTAATTATGTCATACTTATAATAATCATATTATACAATAAATTTATGTCTTATTAAATATTCAAATTTAATTATCTATTAAATAATATTTAAAATGTCACATTAAATATTCCGACTTAAATTTTATTTAAATGTCAAATTATATATATATATATATATATATATATATATATATATATATATATATATAGGAGTAGGTTCAAATGTTTCTAACAACTATTGTGTGCTCGTATGCACAGATCTGGACCAACGGATGGAATAGAATCAATGGTCATGATCTGAGGGTCTATGATATTACAATAGGGTAATATGTACCATATAATCACACAAGTTTCAGCATAAAGGTATTCTAGTCAATTAACCTATATTAAAATGAAATTTTCGTATTTTAAGGATAATTAATTCCCGTTTTTTTTAATAATTCGAGTTTAATTTTAATATAAGTTTTAGTAAAAATCGATTTTATTTTGTCAAAATGACAAAAAGTCAACCATAAACTAGTAAAAATATTTTCGATTTTATTCTTGCAGAATATGGTTACATTCAAGATATTTTTTTTTAATTAACATGCTTAAAGACTTATACAACACATTATAAATAATAATATTTTCTAAATAGTATGGATTTTATTCTTTAAGAATCATTAATTACATTAATTCGTAAAGAATAAGACTATAAACAATTATTACATTCATTCTGAAAAAAATCTAACCTATAATGGTTTAAGAATTACATTTAATCTTAAAGATTAAAACTAAGCATGTTTACAAAAAAAAAAAAAAAAAAAAAAAAATTAAAATCTAACAAAAACACCAATCCATTCTGAAAAAATATTACTGTTAAGAATCATATTATACATTATGGTAGAATACATTCTGGTAGAATACACTATCGTTCTCTATATTTTCTTCTTTTTCCACTTCAAAACCTATATCCACAAATAAAAAACATAATCAAGTTTCAAATCTTAAAAAATTATGTGCATTCTAACAGAATAAAACTATAAATTCTGACAGAATGTAGTAGAAACTACAAAATCTCACAAATTATAATAGAATATAAAAACTATAAATTCTGACAGAATGTTGTAGACATTAAAGAATTATAATTTATTCTCATAAAGAAAAAATAATCAACTTTCAAATATTAAAAAAATTCAGTTCATTCTAAGATAATAAAAACTATAAAAAGTAGTATATAAGACATTCTGACAGAATGCATTTATACAAATAAATTTTGATAGGATATACTACAGAATGCACTTAAGTCATAGTTTTTTCTTCTAATTTGTCAATCTATGTAAGAATAAATTGATGTGAAAGGGAAACATCAACAATATTAAATCAAAGGGAACATCTAAGATAAAAAAAAAATCAACAGTACATAATATGTTGTTCCAATTAACATATGTAATTAATTCAAAGTTCATGGAAGAATGAAGCAAAAGGAATTAAGAGCAAAATTATCTTCTATGTTTACCACTGAGGCAAAAAATAATAATAAAGTAATTTAATTTAAGTCCATACATACATATACACTAACCGACTATATTATGGCTATGTTTACCTATGGTTAATCCCAATTCAAAGTAATATAATAGAAATTCAAGTCAAATCTTAATCAAATGATCAAAAACAAAAACTATCCCATCGATATTATTTCAAGTACACTATATGTGATTTAACTAACAAAACCTTAAAATTAACGACATAAACTATCAAAATAATTAGAAAACTAAAATTGAGAAGGAATTATAAGAACCTGTCTACGAAGATGAGATGTTGACAGATCCTCCGTAACAAGAACAACACAAAAAAGAAATAAATTTGCTGCCAAAGTCAACCTGAAGAGAGTCGTTGGTGGAGTATTGTTCAACAAACTCAACCGAGGGGCCGCTGGAGGTGGGAAACGTTGGTGGATGGAGCTATCAGATGTGGGTGTCGTTCGTATTGGTCGAGAATGAGGATGATCTATTGGCCGACGTTTTAATAGGCGGATTAGGGTTTTAATTGATAAATAAAAATTGATCCCTTAAATAAAGGGATATCAATTGTTAATTTTGGATATTAATTAATACACATGTAATATTATTAATTTACCCTTTTTAATTTAATTAATGATTAAATTATTGCTAAATTTTCATTGGTCCATATTTGCATACAATAGTTGTAGGTAACATACGAACCTACCTCTCTCTTTCTCTCTCTCGCTCTCTCTCTCTCTCTCTCTCTCTCTCTATATATATATATATATATATATATATATATATATATATATATATATATATATATATATATATATATATATATATATATATATATAGGTAGAGGTAGAGGTTCATTTGAGACCACCTATATTTTGTGAGACATGGGGACCAAATTTGTGCCTTTGATCAAAACTGATCTTGTGGCTCATAAGAAAACGTGATTAACACTAATTAATCTAAAAGATTAGTTAATTAGGGGTAGATTAGTCACTAGGTTAAATTTTAGATCATCAGATATGTTATCTTCACGTTATCACAAAACCCAGCTGCTTCGATTCTTTCTACCAATTCACACTAATCGATCAACATTCCTTAATCTTCGATTCACGCTAATCAATCTTCTATTTGCTTTGATTTGAGTGATTGAGGTTTATGTTCATCTATCGACATCAACAATTCATTACAAGATTTTTATCGATTTTAGCTCTGTGATCATCGATTTCATCCAAGGTAGAAGTTCAAGTGTTCAGTCGATTTCTGCTAATCTTCATCTTCAACAATTGCTAACGATCTTTCAAGCTGCGCTTTTTACTCTACATCATGATTTCATCAATTGATCAAGGTTTGAGTTTTCTTCCCCTGAGTTTTCATCGCTTTCAGATCAATGTTTTTTAGCCATTCATCAACATTGGTAATCAATCATCAACTGATATCAATTTCCATCAGATTGATGCTTCGAGTTTACTCTCAAATCAGGTGTTTTATCGATTTAACTTCATCTTAAATCTATTATCATTTCAAGTATTTGATTTCAGCCATCGATTATCAATTTCAAGCTTTTGGTTTTTTCTATGCATTCGAGCACATATTAAATGAAGATAAGCAAGCAAAAACAACGTATCTTCGTGTTATTTTGTGCTCATTCTATAAAATCAATGAGGTATGTACATAACTATTATTGTTCTTGAGCCAATTCTCTTACATTATACATGCACTCTACCTGTTTGATGAAAGTCCTGAATGAATAAAGAGTCTGATGTAGAGTCTGATATATCACTCCTTCCTTCCCACCCTTAAACTTTGTTACTATTTAATGATATTGACCCCAAATTCCAAGCTGATTTTTCTTAACTTAGTGATGACTGGTGTACTTCTTCTTTTTTTCAGTGATTGAAGGACATACAACTGTCATCGATGCAAATGTTCAGTGCATATGTTGGAAGAAGCATATCATCCATATCTTGCCACCATTAATTAATGATGAGAAATTCAAGAAGCATATTGACATGTTGGTTTCAATGGTGCTTGGTCCGTAAAGAGTTAAAGTGGCTAAGAAGTTGATGGATGATGAGGACTTGGTTCGTCTTTAGAATCGAAATCTGTAATGAGGATGTTGGTTTAATTTACTCCCTCCACTCTCTTTATTTCTTTCTTGATGAAATTGTTCTTTACATTTGTGCAACTTTAAACATTGTTATTGCAACAGATATATATCCTAATACCCATCAAACCCCTTTCATCCCTTTCACAGTGTAAAGTGGTACATACAGTTATGAAATTAGCTAAAACTTTCATGTTTTCTATCATTACAACTTTTTAGGTAAGTCTTGAATGGAACTGTAGAGAATGTGGCTCGATAATAATTTCCTGGAGTGTCTCATTCAATGTAGTGGGGTGTTGTAAATTTGCTTATATTTTTTTGTTTGGTTTCAAGTGATGTATTTGAAGTAATTGAATAAAACGATAACACTATATTCTAAGTTTTTACTTTTACATTGGTATTTACAAATAAACTATGCATTATTTTAATTTTCTTACATATATATCGTTATATTCTAGTTCGATATTTGATGTTCATATAATCATTTAGTGTTACATTCTATTTAGAATGTTCTACATATACAAACATCATATAGCATTATTCTATAAGAATATTAAGTTGTAACTTGAATATAGACAACCTAATTAAATTATTCTGTTAGAATGGTATGTATATTCAGAATATTTAACTATAACATTAGAAAGTTATGTAATATAAGTTCATTTTATATGTTATAACATAATTTAGAATATTACACTTTAATATCAGAATATTCCATACAATTTCATAATATTACATATCAATTAACAACATATTAGTAAATACTGTAACCTTGTGATATATTTTTTATAATACAAACTTAAAATTTGGTTTTTAATCTGAGGTTTTTAGAATACGTTTCAACTTCCAGAGAAAAGTTTGATATTTATCCTAAAAGTATTCATTTCATTTTATAAACTTATATGTTTCTCACTCGTTTAAAAAGTTTATTAGTCTAGGTTCCTACATATTATTTGGTTTCCTACATACTTGAAGGGAATGATGGTCTGAATTAGAATATTTCATCTTATAATATAATATTACATCATATTACAATCTTTCAGATTATTACACATTAACATTATAAACTTTTCTTTTCTATAAATCAATTTTTTTTCTATAGACTATTCTATATATTCCTATAACACTATAAATTGTAATTTCAGAATATTACATAATATTTCATATAATATTAGAATCTTACATAATGTAAGTTAATTGTACACATTACAACATAATTTTAGAATACTACGCTCAAATTTTATTATATTACAAATAACTTCATAATATTACATATTAACAACACATTATAAAAATATTGAATATTTTGAATAACTAGATTAATATTATATTATTGAGTATTAAAAAAGCCAAAATTTAATTAGACATTGTTGTATTAGAATATCTTGCATATAACTTAGAATGTCACAGAATATTATTCTATTAAAATATTCTACATATAGATTATAAAAACCTATAACTTTATTTTATTAGATTATAAACATCATACATCATAAACTACAACATTCTAATGATTTTAAACATCATACACTCTACTTATAAAATTTACCTTGAATAGTGATTTAAATTCTAAAAAAGACATGAACATCAATTGACGATAACAAACAACACATAAAATTATTCTATTAGAATATTATATATATATATATACTTATTATAACATAAAACATACAATATTATTCTGATGGAATATTTTACATAGAGATTTTAATTTTAAACTCGTCTAATATGTAAAAGATATTACTACAATTACACGACATAAACTACAAAATTACATGTATTATCATTTAAAACATAACTATTGTTCAACCACAATATTGTTTTATTAAATATTCACCAATCTTCAAACATTCAAACCATAACTATTATTTACCAAACATTCAACCATACATGTTAATCAAAATATAGAAAATATATCCAATATTCAAAGAGAAAAAGACTCCAAATTCACTAACCATTAAATTCTTGCAAATATTTTATCAATTCGATCAACAATCTTCATTTCACTGGATCGCTTCCTATGCCATGTTAAGAAGCTTTAGTCGGTCAGATTTTATAATATTAGAATGTTACATAATATAATTTCATTTTACACATTAAAATATTAGAATATTACACTTTAATATCAGAATAGTACACACAGTTTCAAATATTAAATCTCAACACAATATTAAATGTTAAATAGTTAGAATAGCCAAAATAATAACATATCAATGAGTATTAAACAAGCCTAAATTTAATTAGGTATTATTCTATTATACATATACTTATTATAACATAAAACATAGAATATTACTAACATTACATTACATAAACTATAACATTACATCTATTATTCTTTAAAATACATAACACAAACTGAATGTCAAAATTATACATCTTATATTCTAAAATTACAACTATATTGTCATATATACTTGTTTCATATTTTGTTGGCGTGTATTTGATCAGTTGATGAGCTATCTGACGAGGCACCATGAACTACAAATTTTTATAGACCTTGTCGTACATTCTTTTCTTTAGGATCAAAAACTCATTTTCCCTTGATTTGGTAATTTCGTTATCTAATCTGCATCAAAAAAAATAAACCATATTTTTGTTAAAACAATAAACTAGGATATAAACAATAATTTTTAAAAATGTTCTAAACATGTTGTTTCCAACTAAATCTATTTTGTTTAAAATCATATATTACACATTACTTAACAAAAATGTTCAAAACAAATTATTTCAACAAAATTAAGATGTCTAAAATAATATAATACATATTACTTAACAAAAAGTTTGAAAGAAAGTTGTTTCCAACAAAATCAAAATGTCTAAAATTAGAATATGACATATAATTTTAAAATATTTCACATAATTGCATAGTATATCAAATGCTCTCTGAATATTACACATTACTTCACGAAAATGTTCAAATCAATCAATTTAGACAAAATCAGAATATTTAGATAGCAAAACCCATATCACTCTATTTGTACTACATCTTCCAACTAAATAATGCAATAACATTTGAACTTATACTAATAAGAATACGTAGAATATCAAAATTGAAAAAAAAAACCTTTTTACTAAATTTATACCAGAAGATAAATAATTAACATAATACCTTAAATAACTCACATATGGTCCTCACTGGAATCCTAATGTTACTTTGTTTGAGAACTTTCTTTGAATCCTTTATCCTCGACTCTTTGGTATTGAATTTTCTGAAAATCTGAAATTCATAGCTAAACATGTCGATAATAAAACTACATCATAAATGTAAAAGAATTCAAAAACAGTTAGACTTCAATGTTATCAAACACTATATCATCTAATGAAATAAAGTTATGAAGTAACATATGATATCATATTAGAATAGCTAGAATATAAACTTATGAAACATCAGATTATTAAACTTTTCTTCAATATCCAAATAATCAGCAAAATAGCAATAACATCTAAGATTATACTATAGTTCAGACACCTAAAACATCTTAGAAAATTCTAAAATTCATAGTTAAACCTATATACAATAAACCTATATCATAAACTATAAAGAAATCTTAAACAATTAGACTTCAATGTTATAAAACACTATATCATATAATAAAATCAAGTTATGAATTGACATATGAAATCATATCTGAATACCTAGAATATCAAGTTATGAAACATCAACTTATTAAACTTTTTTTCTAGAATATCAACTAATAAGCAAAATAACAATAACATATCAGATTAAATTATAGTCCAAACACCTGTAAAAAATCTAGAAAAAAAACTTATATGATGTTATAAATTGATTGTTAAATGTAGCTAGAGTACACAATTTCATAAAAAATGCTTCATAAATCATAATCATTGAATAATCAGAATCAAAATCAAGGATAACTCAAGAGCATGTAGAATACAAATGCTTGAATTGTTGTTGATTTATAAATCAAAATAACTATATCATAAACCCTAACTACGTAAATTGGAATAATTTTATTACCAAGTTATAGTAGAAATATAGAAAAAATCAATACACGTTTTCTGAATTAGAGAATGATCAGGTGTATAATCCGAATTGAATCTATAGAATGAAGCATTTCTATGACCGGTTTAGTGTTTATCGTGATGAAATCTGAAACAAATTATAATCACGAAAAACGTGTTGATTCAAAAATAGATGAAAATTGAGCTTGGCGATTCTGTTTTCTACGGTTTTGAATTTTTATAACAACACAAAATAGCAAGCATAATATATTTAATTTTACATTAAAACACACATTTCAATTCATAGACTAACAAGATACCATGTAATAACATTTCAGAATATCTAGAATATTTTACTAGAACATATATTATAATAATTAGAATAGTTAAAATATAGTATAATAACAATCAAGAATATATAAAATAAATATCAATCCAAAATTGTCACACCCCCAAACCAAGGATGGCGGAAACGTCCGGGGGTGGAGGACTTCATGTATAGTATCACAACAACGAGTATAATAGTGCTCAAAGTAAATACAACCATTATAAATATAATTGAAAAAGTTACACCAAAGTATATGTTTACATGTTTCAAATCAATTACATTATGATGACAAATAAACTGTTTGACGATTTAACGTCCCATCCTCAAAATGCTGTTGATTTTCCTGTTTCACTGATTTCCTGAGAATACAAGTAGTTTTGAAAAAGTGTCAACAATTAAGTTGGTGAGTTCATAAGAGTTTTGTTTGAGGAAGAAACCGTTGTTCTTGTAAAAGCGATAGAGTTTGATTTCCAGAAAATCCAATATTTTCTTAGTTAAGTGCGAAAAGAATTTTCCTATGTTATGTAATAATGAACCCTAGAAAGACCCGTAGATTCCTTCTATAATCGTCCAGCGTATATAAGTTATATAAAATTTAAGTTAAATAAACCGTCGAATATAATGGGTCTGCCCTAGGTCCACAACCAAACAAGGAACAGGAGATAAGGCGGGCCCACCAATTCTAAGTCGATTGTGACTAGATTCTTATATAACTCTAGCATATACACTTAGCAATTATAGCTGAAGTCTAACAATTCTAGATGAAATAGTTTTAATAGAGATGTGTTTCCAAAGAAAATCCAATATTTTCCTTAAAGAGTGAATCGTAAGTTTCTATATTAATAAATAGTGCAGCCGAGAATTTCCTATAGTTTCCTTCTATAATCTCTAAGTGTATATAAGTTATATAAAATTTAAGTTAAATAGGTTGTCGAATGTAATGGGTATGCCCTAGGCCCACAACCAAACAAGGAACAGGAAATAAAGCGGACCCACCAATTCTAGGTCGATCATGACTAAATTCTATATAACTCTAGCATATACACTTAGTAATTATGGCTGAAAACTAACAATGCTAGATAGAATGTAGTCTTAAAAACCAAAGACCGAGACTATGCTTATCATAATTCATCAAGTAGTGGTAGTGGACATAAACTATACATATCATAATTCACCAAATAGTGGTAGTGATAGTGAACATGAATTATGCATATTATAGTTTATCAAATAGTGGTAGTGGACATAAACTATACATATCATAATTCACCAAATAGTGGTAGTGATAGTGAACATGAATTATGCATATTATAGTTTATCAAATAGTGGTAGTGGTAGTGAACATAAACTATACATATCATAATTCACCAAATAGTGGTAGTGATAGTGAACATGAATTATGCATATTATAGTTTATCAAATAGTGGTAGTGGTAGTGAACCTAAACTATACTTATTATAGTTCTAGCGCGTTTGTTTGTGATGTATAAGGACCCTTTTCTATGTAAGTCGAATATATAGCAAAATATAACTATGTGTTATCATGCCTTATTTTTTTTGTACTAATGGTAATAATGGAGGATTATTACAATTTAGTGAGTATTTTCTGTTATATAATTATACCACAACAAGAAACACATGTAAAATATGAAATCTTCAAATATTAACACTTTGCTCAACAAGTTACAAAGTGTGATGAAAGTTATAAGTTGTTATCTAGATTTTTACCTTTCTACACGGTTTTAGAAAAATCCTAGAAAAATCATACGAAGTCAAAAACTGATTCCGTAAATTCTGAGAGTTCACAAAATGTGTCTAGTTTATTCATAATTTTTATTATGATTTTTAGGAATCTTTAACTTGTGTTAAAATGTTCATATTCACAGACCGGTCTGAATTTGTTTCTGCAATGATAGGCAGTTTTGTAAAAATCACCATAAATCGTAGAAAAATCGTATGGAGATGTGCAAATAGTCATTTTAAAGGTATGAACCTGAACTATTTGCACCTAATACAGTTTTGAAAACTAAAATATTTAAGTTGACCAAAACAGTCCGTGAATGGAGTTGAACTTTTCTGATGAAGGCTGTTAAATGAGTTTAGTTGTGTTCTTGGTGTTTTAACTTGTATTCCCCCCCCCCCCCCCCCCCTTAAAACTTAAGAAAAACATGAAAAGATAGGGGTATGAACTCACCTTATGTGTTCTTAGAGGATAGATGTTGGAGAAGAGATGTGTTCAACTCAAGAACACTTAGAAGATGCCTTGATGAATCGAGAACCAAGAGTGGAAGAAAGCTTGATGATCAGCCTTTGAAGTCTCAAAAAGTTGAGGGAGATTTTGAGAGAGATTTGGGAGAGATTTGTCATTCTTGGAGAGATTTCTCATACAGAGAGAGATTTGGGAGAGATTTCACATATTTGGAGAGATTTGGCATACTTAGAGAGATTTGGCATACTTAGAGAGATTTGACATTCTTGGAGAGATTTCTCATACAGAGAGAGATTTGGGAGAGATTTCACATATTTGGAGAGATTTGGCATACTTAGAGAGATTTGGGAGAGATTTGACATTCTTGAAGATTTCTCATACAGGGAGAGATTTGGGAGAGATTTCACATACTTGGAGAGATTTAGGAGAGATTACACACACTTGTAGCGATTTCTCCTACTTAGAGAGTTTTGGGAGAGTTAGAGTGCAAGAGATTGGGAGAGACTTCTTTTGTGACCCTTTTGAGTGTTTGGCTCCGAAATTCAAGGTTTGTAAACCTCGTTAAGTCTTGTTATGATTGTTATATGCCCCCGAGGGTTAAGGAATAATGTTTTATCGAGTAGATTCATCACTTACCCTGATTATGGTTTAGAATTTCCGAACACGTGAAAACTCTAAGTGATACTTTATATTAAGATTGCGAGTAGGTACAATAAGAGTCATGATGGAAACCCTAATATACAAGGGTTAGATGATTTGACCGGTTTGACTTGTTGACTTTAGTTGACTTTGACTTGGCCAAAAATTGACGGTTGTCACATCATTCCCCCGTTAGAAAGAATTTTGTCCCGAAATTAGTGTTTCGACTGGGACTTCAAGAATTTGGGGGAAAGATGGGGGAACTTTTCGTAGTATAAAAAATTGATATGGTGGGGAAACAACCCGCCCGATGTTAAATGACGTCCTTGGAATTTCTTATTGTAACTTGTGCTGAGTCGATTTAAAAGGAGTTTATTGTTTTGGAATGATAGAGTATTCTATGTGTGCTTTTATGCTCCCTGTTTTATCCTTGGTATTACCACTATGAATATTTTATAACGTAGTTAGCGAGTTCCAGTATTACGAATGTTTCTACAAATTGGGATGAAATTTGCAATATAAGTCCTACCAGTTCTTTTATAATCGCTTGGTGTGAACTAGCCGTATATCATTAAGATTGCAAGGGCATTCGGATGGGTGACCCCGCCTTAAGCCCACAACCAAACAAGGAACAAGGAATGAGGCAGAATCACACATTCTAAGTCCATAGAATCTTAATGATATATGACCATAATGTTTACACTAGCCATCATAGATTCCCTAGTAAAAACCCTGCGTTTTTATATAGATGATAAGACTTATTTGGGTTTTGTTGTGTTCTCGAGATTCATGGTTGATATACTTTAATCGATGCTAGTTTTAGTAATAAAAAGAAATTTAGAATTTAAACGTCGATGTTAGAAACACGTACTTATATTTACGGGTGGTTCCGGGGTGGTCTCTCCTGTGGTGATCGCAAGCACCCTTCCACCATCACCGACATTCCTTGTCCTTGGACAGTCTCTCTTGAAGTGTCCCGTTTCACCGCACTCGTAACAAGTTGGGCTTGCTCCAATGTCGCGGACCTGGTTGATGGGTCGTGCTGGTGCCTTACAGAAACGGGTAGTGTGTCCCTTCATGTTGCAATTTATGCAATGCAACTCCCGGCAAGCCCCAGTCTGATGGAAGCTACACTTGTTGCATTTCGGAAGGGTTCCAGCATATCGATTTATGGGAGCTGGTGTGGCGAGGGTTGTGGCAACATGAACAGCAACGCTTTGTTGCTTCTTAGTGAAGTCCTGGGTTGGTTGGTCCTTTTTGTTGTCCCCGAACTTCCTTTTGTTGTTTCCTCCTCTTGCTTGATCAGGGGTGGTTGTCGTCGTGTCATGGCTGGCACGATGGTCGATGAGTTGTTGTGCCAATTCCTTGGCACTCTCAAAGGTAGTTGGTCTTGAGGCCAACACGTTATCTTGAATTTCGGAGGACAATCCCCAGAGGTATCGCTCCAACTTTTTGTCTTCCGGGGTGACCATAGCGGGAAAAAGGAGTGCTAGGTCACAGAATCGGGCGGTATAAGTTGCAAGGTCAGAGCCTGTCATTTTGAGGTTCCACAGTTCTTGCTCTAGCTTTTGCACCTCGCCCTTTGGGCAATACTCTGCGTCAGTGACTTAACGTGGCCGTTCCACCAAGTAAGGGCCCGGCCGGAGAAAGTGCGAGCTGCGAACTTGACTTTGATCGCTTCGGGGCACGCACAGATCTCGAAGACAGACTCGGTCTTTTCGAACCACTGCATCAAATCGATGACTCCCCCGCTGCCATTGAATGAGTCGGGTCTGGCATTGGTGAAGTCTTTAAAGGAGCAGTCTCTAGAACGCCCTTGGCTATCTCCTTGAATGGAGTTATTAGTACTGCTCCCTGTCCGTCCTGCACCAACAGTGCTAATTTGGTACATAGCAGCTGCCACCGCGGCCGTGACCGCAGCTTGGAACATAACAGGATCATATTGAGGAGGCGGCGGTGGTGGATTTGTTTGCGTTCCGCTAGTGCGTCTAACAGACCTTCGAGGCGGCATCTTTCTGTTATAGAATTTCAAAGACGTAATGAGCATAAGTCTTTTAGTAATGATTATTAGTTTTTAAGTATAGTATTTCCCGATTTTTCGAATGTGGAAAACAATTCATACCAAAGGACTATATAAATAAACTTATGAATTTAGTAGAAATAACTCGAATGTAATCTTGTGATTTGTTCCATGCCCGATCCACTCCTAAGATCACCCAATGTATACCAATTGTGTGTAATTAAGGTCCAATAGGCCGTTGAACTTAATGAGTCTGCCCTAAGCCCACAACCAAACAAGGAACAAGACCTAAGGCGGACTTACCATTTCTAAGCCGATCGTCTCTTAATTACACATAACCTTGAGGTATACGTTAAGTAATGTTAGAGTTACCATAAGCAAATCATTCGTAATAACGTCCCTGAGACGAAGTTATGGTGGTGGGTAGAAGTAGGTTTTGTACGGGCGTTAAGATCTACCCATCATGTTGCTCGCGCGAGAATAGGGGTAGAAGAGATAATTAATAGACGCCTAATCCTATAATTACTTATAGGGGTGATCCTTATTAGTCACGTCTATAATCACGTAGTGCATACCAGTTATACATAATCTGAGATAGAATAGACCTTCGAATAAATGACTCTACTCTAAGTCCACAACCAAACAAGGAACAGGAAGTAGAGCAATAGTCATAGATTCTGAGTCTATAATATCTTTAATTATGTATAACCTTGGCGTATGTACTCAGTTATCATAGTCCTACTAATAGGAGTCTTTAGTTTTCACATAAGTTGGTTATAGTATCACCAAATACTCCTATAGTATTTTAATGTTTGACTTATGTTTTTCAATGTTTGTTTGTAGATAGAGTTGGTAAGTTTTTAGACTTGTTGCAACAACACAACCATTCCCGGGCATATGCTAATCACTTCTGGGTTAGACATAGTTGATCAGGCTATGTCATTCCCAGACCTGACCACACATCCCCAAGCCTACTCGTGCCATTCAACAATCACAACTTTTGTTTTGTCCTAGTATGATGCTGACCTTAATATGTATGCATGCATGTATACTTTTAACAAGAAACTATTTATTTCTAAAAGTATAGTCATTTGAAAATGTTACATCAGAGACCTTAGTCCCAATGCATTTATAGTTTGTATATCTTATGTGGTTCGATATACTTATTTCACTATAAACAATTCTCTGATACCAATCTGTCACACCCCCAAACCAAGGATGGCGGAAACGTCCGGGGGTGGAGGACTTCATGTATAGTATCACAACAACGAGTATAATAGTGCTCAAAGTAAATACAACCATTATAAATATAATTGAAAAAGTTACACCAAAGTATATGTTTACATGTTTCAAATCAATTACATTATGATGACAAAATAAACTGTTTGACGATTTAACGTCCCATCCTCAAAATGCTGTTGATTTTCCTGTTTCACTGATTTCCTGAGAATACAAGTAGTTTTGAAAAAGTGTCAACAATTAAGTTGGTGAGTTCATAAGAGTTTTGTTTGAGGAAGAAATCGTTTTCTTGTAAAAGCGATAGAGTTTGATTTCCAGAAAATCCAATATTTTCTTAGTTAAGTGCGAAAAGAATGTTCCTATGTTATGTAATAATGAACCCAAGAAAGACCCGTAGATTCCATCTATAATTGTAACACCGTAAATTTTCAAACTAATTTTTCATTTTAAAAACGCATACTTTTCATAACATTTTGTATAAAACCTCATTTATTCAAATTACAAAACACAACTCCATTAATAATCCAGGATCATCAACATAACTCCTTCTCTTATGTGTACAATCAAGCCGGTGCCGTCCCGCGATCCTGAGAACCTGAAACACATAGCACATAACACGGTAAGCACAAAGCTTAGTGAGTTCCCCAAAATACCACATACAACACATAGCCACTCGAGGCTATAACTCGGTATGACCCTCCGATCAATGTGTCTCAGCGGGACCCTCCAGTCCCGTAGCTCGTTGGACCCTCCAGTCCGGTCTAGCTCGTTGGACCCTCCGGTCCAGTCTAAATCGTTGGACCCTCCGGTCCGGTCTACTCGAGGACCCTCTGGCCTCGTAAGTCGTTGGACCCTCCGGTCCGGTCTATATAACACATAACATACATATATCACAATGCACATAAACTCAAACATACACATAACACATAAGACCCTCCGGTCTGCACATAGTTACCACTCTAGGTAATGTATAGTGAGAAGACTCACCTCGGCTAGCAGGTGAGCAAATAACCTCGCGCTCGGATCTCAAACTAGCCTCCTCCTAACACAAAGGATGAATATCTCTTATTAATACTCTTTGCACGAATCAGATAATCGAAGGTGGTTCTTTCTCTTTCTAACTCTTTAAAATGGGTAAAAGACCATTTTACCCCTCCAAAGTCTCTATCACATATGTTGACCAAAACCCCAAAGTCAACAGAAGTCAAACTCGAGTCAACAGTCCAAGTTTGACCCGACTCGTCGAGTGCACTCATGCGACTCGTCGAGTCCCCTCGTATCCTTAGAAGTCTCAAAAGTCCAGCTCAACTCGTCGAGTTGACCCCCAACTCGCTGAGTTATCGCACAATCAATCCATCGGGACAAACCCTCACCGACTCGTCGAGTCAGGTCATGGACTCGGCGAGTCCCTTTGATCTGATTTCTCATTCAGACGATTTCGACCAGATCTATCACTCTAAACTATAGATCTATCATCCCAAGGCTCAATAATTACGTAAAGCTTCGATCTTTACGTTCATACATGATGCTATTGCTTCAAAACGCCAATACATGCTCTTCATGAAGGTTTTTGCTCATCAACCCTCATTTGGACCACTAAAGCTGAGACATCTAGACTCTAAGGACCTTAGGAGGTCCAGATCTGAGGTTTCCAACCATAACCAGGTCTCATTCGACTCATAGATTCAAAAGGATGGAAGCAAAGCCCTAAAACTCCTAAAATGAGATCTAGTACAAGGAATGAACAAGATGAGGACTTTGTACCTTCTCTTAGCAGCCGAAACACTCAATACCACAGATCCACTGCCTTCCTTTGTTCCCCATCATGAAGCTCTTCATCCTTCTTCATAGAAATGCACCAAGAACCACAATATGAGCTTCTCTTTCACTCTCTAGCTCCAATAGCAATTAGGGTTTGCTCTCAGGGGAAGGTAGCCGCAAATGAGGCTATAAATGCCTTTAAATAGGTCCCAAACCCGGGAAATTAGGGTTTCTCTGCCCAGCACCTACTCGGCGAGTCCCTCCTCTGACTCGTCGAGTCCATTCATTAAATCCACGCGAGCAATTCGACTCGACTCGACGAGTTGGTCCCTCAACTCGTCGAGTCCCTCCTTAAATCTCAAGATTAACATACATAATAATGTCCCTGAAAATCCGGATGTTACAATAATCGTCCAGCGTATATAAGTTATATAAAATTTAAGTTAAATAAACCGTCGAATATAATGGGTCTGCCCTAGGTCCACAACCAAACAAGGAACAGGAGATAAGGCGGGCCCACCAATTCTAAGTCGATTGTGACTAGATTCTTATATAACTCTAGCATATACACTTAGCAATTATAGCTGAAGTCTAACAATTCTAGATGAAATAGTTTTAATAGAGATGTGTTTCCAAAGAAAATCCAATATTTTCCTTAAAGAGTGAATCGTAAGTTTCTATATTAATAAATAGTGCAGCCGAGAATTTCCTATAGTTTCCTTCTATAATCTCTAAGTGTATATAAGTTATATAAAATTTAAGTTAAATAGGTTGTCGAATGTAATGGGTATGCCCTAGGCCCACAACCAAACAAGGAACAGGAAATAAAGCGGACCCACCAATTCTAGGTCGATCATGACTAAATTCTATATAACTCTAGCATATACACTTAGTAATTATGGCTGAAAACTAACAATGCTAGATAGAATGTAGTCTTAAAAACCAAAGACCGAGACTATGCTTATCATAATTCATCAAGTAGTGGTAGTGGACATAAACTATACATATCATAATTCACCAAATAGTGGTAGTGATAGTGAACATGAATTATGCATATTATAGTTTATCAAATAGTGGTAGTGGACATAAACTATACATATCATAATTCACCAAATAGTGGTAGTGATAGTGAACATGAATTATGCATATTATAGTTTATCAAATAGTGGTAGTGGTAGTGAACATAAACTATACATATCATAATTCACCAAATAGTGGTAGTGATAGTGAACATGAATTATGCATATTATAGTTTATCAAATAGTGGTAGTGGTAGTGAACCTAAACTATACTTATTATAGTTCTAGCGTGTTTGTTTGTGATGTATAAGGACCCTTTTCTATGTAAGTCGAATATATAGCAAAATATAACTATGTGTTATCATGCCTTATTTTTTTGTACTAATGGTAATAATGGAAGATTCTTACAATTTAGTGAGTATTTTCTGTTATATAATTATACCACAACAAGAAACACATGTAAAATATGAAATCTTCAAATATTAACACTTTGCTCAACAAGTTACGAAGTGTGATGAAAGTTATAAGTTATCTAGATTTTTACCTTTCTACACGGTTTTAGAAAAATCCTAGAAAAATCATACGAAGTCAAAAACTGATTCCGTAAATTCTGAGAGTTCACAAAATGTGTCTAGTTTATTCATAATTGTTATTATGATTTTTAGAAATATTTAACTTGTGTTAAAATGTTCATATTCACAGACCGGTCCGAATTTGTTTTTGCAATGATAGACAGTTTTGTAAAAATCACCATAAATCGTAGAAAAATCGTATGGAGATGTGCAAATAGTCATTTTAAAGGTATGAACCTGAACTATTTGCACCTAATACAGTTTTGAAAACTAAAATATTTAAGTTGACCAAAACAGTCCGTGAATGGAGTTGAACTTTTCTGATGAAGGCTGTTAAATGAGTTTAGTTGTGTTCTTGGTGTTTTAACTTGTATTCCCCCCCCCCCCTTTAAAACTTAAGAAAAACATGAAAAGATAGGGGTATGAACTCACCTTATGTGTTCTTAGAGGATGGATGTTGGAGAAGAGAAGTGTTCAACTCAAGAACACTTAGAAGATGCCTTGATGAATCGAGAACCAAGAGTGGAAGAAAGCTTGATGATCAGCCTTGGAAGTCTCGAAATTGAGGGAGAATGGTGAGAGAATTTGGAGTGTGATCCTTGGAGGAAAAATGAGAGAATGAAGGAAGTGTGAGGAGAGAGGGTGGGTTGTCCAGCTCTTAGGACGTGGGAATGGCTGGAGATTGATGGAAAAGTACAAGGAAGTGACTAGGTATGGTGGGAAGGGGTGTGGGTTGGTCATGAAGTGGGTATGGGTGGTTGCTTGTGTCATATACTAATGCAAAGTCAACACTCCACCAATAATATCCCACCCACTCTTCTTGGATAAGGATTATGCCCCAAAACATGATTAATTAGGAAATAAGGGGTTTTATATATTAAAATATAATTTTGGGTGAAAATTCCGTGTTAAAATCTCGAAAAACGGGCTCAAAACGCTAAAAATATTGGGAACCGGGTAAAAACTGTCAAAATCCGAAGTTCTGGCCGAGGATGCGAAGGTTCGGCTCCTTAGGAACTTAGAACCGAAGGCGAGGCTCGGTAGTGCATGGGAACCGAGAGTAGAAGAGGAACCGAGAGTGGAGGTTCGGCTGCGCGGGTCGCTTCTCGGACCGAAGGTCAAGTCCTCTCGGGCCGAAGGTGGGGAGGGAAGAGTCTCGGTTCGGATTTGTCAGAGGACCGAAATAGACCGACCGCTCAGTCCATTTCGGTTGATAGGGTTTCGGTTCTCAGGAGGTTCGACTCCTAAGAGGTTCGGCTCCTAAGAGGAGTTTCGGTTCCTAAGAGGAGTTTCGGCTCCTTAAGGCTGTTTTTCGCGTAGACTTCCGTTTTCGAGCTGTTTTCGTCAAATTCGAGGGTCGGGATGCCCCGAGTGATTATAAAAAAGTTGAGGGAGATTTTGAGAGAGATTTGGGAGAGATTTGTCATTCTTGGAGAGATTTCTCATACAGAGAGAGATTTGGGAGAGATTTCACATACTTGGAGAGATTTGGCATACTTAGAGAGATTTGGGAGAGATTTGACATTCTTGGAGAGATTTCTCATACAGAGAGAGATTTGGGAGAGATTTCACATACTTGGAGAGATTTGGCATACTTAGAGAGATTTGGGAGAGATTTGACATTCTTGGAGAGATTTCTCATACAGAGAGAGATTTGGGAGAGATTTCACATACTTTGAGAGATTTGGGAGAGATTACACACACTTGTAGCGATTTCTCCTACTTAGAGAGTTTTGGGAGAGTTAGAGTGGAAGAGATTGGGAGAGACTTCTTTTGTGACCCTTTTCAGTGTTTGGCTCCGTAATTCAAGGTTTGTAAACCTCGTTAAGTCTTGTTATGATTGTTATATGCCCCCGAGGGTTAAGGAATAATGTTTTATCAAGTAGATTCATCACTTACCCTGATTAGTGTTTAGAATTTCCGAACACGTGAAAACTCTAAGTGATACTTTATATTAAGATTGCGAGTAGGTACAATAAGAGTCATGATGGAAACCCTAATATACAAGGGTTAGATGAGTTGACCGGTTTGACTTGTTGACTTTAGTTGACTTTGACTTGGCCAAAAATTGACGGTTGTCACAAAAATATACATAGTATTCAACTAAAACATACATTATACTTCATATAAGAATTAGAATATCACATAAAAACATTCCAGAATATATAGACTTTAGTAGAATTATAAAAGTTCATGTTTTGCAAAGTGGAGATTCATCATGTATATAATCAGAATATGATTGTGTAGAATGAGCCATTTTTGTGATCATTTTAGTGTTTTGTTGTGATGAATATGAAACAACTCAACTTAAATTAACTACAAACATCAAATATTAGTAACATTCTAAAGCTTTACAACATACAAGAGATTCAATTAAATACCAAATCAAAAAAATTAAAGTGATAATCCATTGATTAATATAAATCAAATCATATACAAATCAGAATCATGTAAGAACATCTGGAATACTAACATATCAACCCATATTATACAGATTTAGTACCAGGTCATCTCATTAATCAACAAATCTACTTCTAAAATCAAATATATAATTCATCAAATAAGCAAATCCAATATTATTAAGACATTACAATGAGATAAAACCTAATTTATCAATTATTGAAACCTAAAATACCTGCAATAGATGTAATTTCCTCATGTTCTGGATCTTTTAAGTCACCAGTGGAAGTTTTTTGTATGAAAACTTAGATCTGAAGTCTTTAATTGAGAATCAACTATTTCTGACGAATCATCACACAAACCAGGGCTAGAATTAGAATCAATTTTAGCAGAAGGAGCCACGATTAATGCTCGATTAGAAAAAAAAATCTTCAAATTGGTGTACCCAAGCTTTGATTTGGTTGAATGAAATCGTAGTTTTTAGAATAAGAATCAGAAACAATTTCTTCGTTTTTTTCTTGAGAGATTGGAAACAAAGTTTAATCATGAACGAACTTTGAATCGATGAAAGCAAAATGTAATCACGATTCAAGATCAAAATATGAATCAGAACATTGAAAATCAAAATGATAGTGAATCATAATCGCTTTTTAGGGTTTTAACGAGAAGAAATTAGAATATTTTAACTCAAAATCACTCACAGATATAAAATCAAGAAGAAATTATAATATTATATGTCACATGGATTAACTCTAGATGCAAAATCTGAATCTGATTTTGAATGACCCATTTGTTGTAAAACCAAGCTTCGATGTCGTTTGATTCTGGAATGTTGATGCTCGAGAACTTGATCTGATTTTATGATTAATCTGAAACAAATTTGTGAAAGAAGCAGAAGATGTCGATGATCGAGATTTGGATCAAATGAGTTTTAGTGTTCTTATCTAGGGTTTTTAGGAAGAATACCGAGTGTTTTTTGTGAGCTGAATGAAAAAGAATGTAAAATTCCATTCCTGCCCCTCTGTGTCTTATTCTAATCCCAAAGTTTCATTTATTTACAAAATATCACCGCCTACTTTATGCTCCTTATGGTTTAATCTGATTTAATATCAGTCTTTAATTATTCAAGATGAGTGGTCAATATTTGGTCTCCCCGCCTCACAAAATATAGTGGTCTCACATGAACCTAACCAGATATATATATATATATATATATATATATATATATATATATATATATATATATATATATATATATATATATATATATATATATATATATGAGTCTCCTACTTTCTATAAATATTTTTTTGAAAAGACAATCTTAAACTTAATATATAATACACTCTAACGCCCATAATTTGTTGCTATATTAGGTGTAAAACTCGTGTAATACACGGGTTGATTAAAAAAAAGATTAAATATCAAAATGTAAACAATAAATATTTTTTAAAATAAAATTTTGAAATAATGAATGAAAAACATATTAATTGCAATTTATTATGACATCTATTACATTTAATGTTTTACATATATACACATAAATATTATGTGACTTTAATTTTAAAAATTGAAAATTCTAGAAATTGACAAGTGGATTTTATTTTATTTTAAAAATATCACAAAATGATAAGTGTCAAAATTTATGAAAGATTGACATGTGTCAAATTGATTTTCATTTATTATAGTAGATTATTTTTTTTTTTTTCTTTCATCTCTTTTTTATAAATTTCCAAATTTTTATTTTTTGGTATTGTTTGGTAGGGTGGGAGTTACATGTGTAACTCTCGATTTTTGCATGTTAGATCACTGTCATATCATCCCAATTTTGTCTTACATTACCTCACCTCCCCACCCTAATCAACCCAAATCCCGAAGTACTTCCCTTCCAATGGATATATGTACTTGAATCTTTAATCAGTCTTTCTTGCAGTCTCTTTCGTGTGTGTTGCCTAGTTACATTTTTGTGTTTTTTTAGAAATTAACCCTTGAAATACAGCCTGTATAAGTATAACTCTTGCAACATAACAGAAGTAGAAGCCTCTAACTCTCCTTGATGATGTTCACAAGAGCCCATCAACATCCCTCTTTCAACTTCTAAAATCATGCATGAAACCATGAATAGAGTGTATCTTTGCCTCTGCCAAAGGCAACTCAAATCACCCACATGATCCTCTCTCTCTCTCTCTCTCTCTCTCTCTCTCTCTCTCTCTCTCTCTCTCTCTCTCTCTCTCTCTCTCTCTCTCTCTCTCTCTCTCTCTCATAAATTTCTATTAGGGTTCCGGTCTGAGTCTCTAGCTCTCTCTCTCTCTCTCTCTATCTATCTGGTTCTGATGTCTAACAAAATACCACTAAAACACGCTACAAAAGATGAGACCCAAAGCTCGGGTGGTAGTGGCAGAAAAACATCTTCGTTGAGGCCACCGGAACAAACCGTCAAGTGCCCAAGATGCGATTCAACAAATACCAAGTTTTGCTACTTCAACAACTATAACCTTACGCAGCCCAGGCACTTTTGCAAGACATGTAGAAGGTACTGGACCAAAGGTGGAGCCTTACGCAACATCCCAATAGGAGGAGGATGCAGGAAAAACAAGAAGACGTCAAAGACTTCCACTTCAAAGTTTACCATCGGAGATTCATCATCGGATAATGGAGTGTTGAAGTTGTTGGACCGTCATTCACCGCCAGTCATGGATTTTCAACTTGGAGGGATAAACTTCCCTCCTAGGATTAACCAATTCTCCTCCTCATATGGAGACACATCATGTAATCTACCTTTCATGAACCTCGATCCTTTAGGGGTTAATTTCGGTTTGTCAACTAATGTAACAAAGCAAGGAGATCATCATCACAATCAAAGTGGAGGAGCGATAGGAAATTTTCAAGAAATGGGTTTTACATACACGAATCTTCATCAGAATACCAATCTTGCTTCTTCTATAGAGTCTTTAAGTTCTTTAAACCAAGATTTGCATTGGAAGTTACAGCAACAGCGGTTGGCTATGCTGTTCGGTGGTGATGCTGGAGAAGAACATGGTCACCAGCAAAAAGAAACTGGCTTACAACCGATCTTGTTTCAGAATCTTGAAATTTCAAAACCGATAGCATCCTCCATGGGCGGTGAATCAAGAAAAGTTGGTAGCAGCAGTGGCGACGGAGGCGTTGGTGGTATGGCCACTGAGTGGTTCTTTGGCAACAGTTATGCATCGGGGAACGTGAATCCAGCTTCCACAGAAAATGATCAAAATGTAGACATCAACACCTGGAATAGGATTCAAGCTTGGAATCACATGAATCAGTACACGGCACTTCCATAATTTCCATAACTTTAGTAGAGAAATATGCCAGGTTGGATATGAATCTATATGTTATCATGCAAGTAATTTCGTTGAAGATTGAAATGGGAAGATTGGAAAGAGAGAATTATTTAGGGTAGTCTACGTTTAAATTGTATTTTCTCCTAGCTAGAAGCGCTTCAAAGTTCTTGGTAGTCTATCTGTTGTTATTGTAATTGTTTTAATGAAATGTTTTTATCTTTCACCCATGAAATACACAACAACTACTTCTTTCAGAAGTTTGATCGGATCACATGCTCAATGGTTTATTAGATAAAGAGAAATTAAATATCCTCCTACTTTTTGTTCCTACATATCCTCATACCCAATGAAATGATGACATTTGTAATATTTAATGTTCATTTAATGAAATTTAATGATATTTTAGGATACTAATATATCACATGTCATCATTTAAATGGGTAGGAGGATTGATAAGATTAAAAGTTAGGAGGATTTTTAATTTCCCTTAGATAATACCCGAATACACGTGGAGAGTTAAGAAAGAGCAATTAATTAGGTGCTGTTTTTCCTTTTGGGTTCTAAAATTCATAGATTTGAAATTTTTATTTAGAAATCATAAGTTAATTTAACAAGTTTTACTAATAAAGTTCGTCCCATTAACATATTTTTAGAACAATAGCCACGGGTTGAAGTGAACATGGAGATGAAGGTGTGGGGCAGAATATCTTTTGATTTTGTGGAATTGTTTCAGAACTCTCGCTGTCTCTCTCAATCTGGAAACTGTGTTCCTCAGACTTCTAGTTTAACAGTTCTGTGAAACATAACAATAGCTAGGCAACCTCTTTCCTTAACTACTACTAGACCTAGCCTTTTCCAGACTCAACCCCATCCCCATACCTACCTCTCTCTCTCTCTCTCTCTCTCTCTCTCTCTCTCTCTCTCTCTCTCTCTCTCTCTCTCTCTCTCTCTCTCTCTCTCTCTCTCTCTCTCTCTCTCTCTCTCTCTCTCTCTCTCTCTCTCTCTCTTTTGTTATCATGACTTTCATATGAGCCAACTTTTAGCAATTTATATATTCTTTTGGTTCCATTTCTGTATGTACTGATTAGGTCATTTTTGTGATATAATTGTCTGAAAAACTGTTGCTTAGAAAGTGAGTTGAAAGGACAATTAATAGATTTAGAACTGGAAATTAATGAACTAAGAAAGTATCATGATTTAAAAAGTTTAATGATTGTTAGAAATGTCATCCAGTTTTAGATTCTGTTTAGATGGATCTTGGATATTTTTTGAGTTCGCTTTAATTTCATGTTACAGTTATATATGCTACTCATCGCGTTAGTCATTACAAAGAAATTGATATTATTACTATGGATCCATGTTGTATTTGTTGAAAGATGTTATGCAATTTAAATATGATAAAAATAATTTCATTGGACTGTATTCAAATTTTAACGATTGTGAAAGAGTAGTCGGTATCAAAATCTGTACAATATGTCTCGGTATACTTTTACTCTCTCCATTTTTTTTTTTGTTGTTGTAGATGATAACGTCATATGAACAATGTAAATGCCGTTATACTGAGTTTGAAAATCACATGTCTGGTTCAAAAAACTCAACCGTAAACCCTAAATGCAAAAGTACCAGCTTTTTCACCCAATGTCTCCCGTGTGGGTTTGGAATAATAGGAAATGTTTTTCTTTTTTTTCAATTATCTATAGATGCATTTCTATGAGTTATTAAAAATATAAAAACGATCACTAACTTATAAATATTAAAGCAAATTACATTCTAAATCAAATAGACATATTTATTTCCCTTCCTAAAAAGCTCTCTTAGGTAGGGTTTACCTAAAAAAAACAAACAATAACATAAAACTAGATAAAACAAATTTTTGATTTGTTGGCAAAATGATTGTTGTCTACATATCTTTGGGAGTATCTACTATAATAAATAATAAATGAAAATAATTTTGCCACATGACGATCTCTAATGAATTTTGACATTTGTTATTTTGTGATATTTTTTCAATAAATAATATCCACATGTCAATTTATGGTTTTTTTTCAATTTTTAAAATTAAAAAATCACATAATACTTATACTTATGTATGTAAACTATCAAATGCAATAAATATTATACTAAATTGCAATTAATATGTTTCTTAATTCCTTATTTCAAAATTTTATTTTAATCTTTTTATTATTATTACATTTTAATATTTTATTTTTTTTAATCAACTTGTGTAATACAACGGGTTTTACACCTAGGATATAATACACTCCACATAAGTTGATAGTGACATTTTTTGTAATTTTTGTCATTTTTAAAAGATGTTAGGGTGCGGTGTTGAAGATTGTCGTCGGCAAAAAAATAAGGGAGAAAGAGCTAATTTCAACAGTAAATCAAGAGAGAGAAATCGGTAGAAGTTCACCGTTGAATTTTACCGCCAACAAAAAAATAGGTTGATGGGCGATGTTTGTCGCCGGCAATAGATGTCACAAAGGAATACCGACGGCAAGAGTTGTATGACACCGTTTAGCCTAATAGATTGGTGTTTTATTAATAGAATATCGTCTTGATTATGTTTGCGGGCGGACAAACATTTTAGTAGAATATTATTTTTTTAGAAGACTTGTTGACCTAAAAACTTTTGTGCGCCCTATTTTTCTAGAAGACGTGAAATATAGCTTTTAAATCCTGCAAACCTCTTCTAAACCTATTTCACTAGACCTTTTTTAAACTGTAACATTCAATTTTAGGACGTTTCTTATTTCAGAACGGTGGACTTTAATTTAGTCATGAGAATGTTGCATGCTTTAAAGTATAAGGTTTGGGCCTTAAAAGAGTGAGAGTTTGGGTTAAAGAATAAGGATTTTGATTTAAAGGATTAATTTTGGGTTGGGTTCGTTTTGGGCTTATGCTGATTGGGCGTTGCTGGGCCAGGCCAATCACGGTGCGACATATAGAGTGTCACGACGCAAATACTGGTGTAGCCCAAGCCCATGATTTTAGGTTCTACTCTATTTTTAAGAGCATGATCGCTTGGAATTATGTCATTTTAGTTAGCCTCCATCTTCTCCAAACGTTCCATACCCTAACCATAGCCTCCATGCTTGAGTTTTTAGTGTTAAAGCCTTTTTTTGATGAAGCTTGATGGTGAAGGAAGTCTCTCTTGGTGTTAGGAAGCTTTGTCCCAGCTTAGATCCATAATCCTCAACATATTATGGACCTTTGTAAGTCCTCAATTTCAAGCTTTATGTATTCTTCTTTGTAGATATAGGTTTTGTGCAAGTTTTGGTCTCTTGGTCCATACTTAGTTGGAGTTTGGAAAACTCCAGATTCAAAGGTTGCATCTTGATGATTTCTGAACCTATTACGGTGAAATGGAGAGGTTTCAATCTTGTTATTTAGTCCATTCATATCCTTGTAGCATTTTGGGTTTCTTGATAACCTAGGTTGGTTTATGGTGTATTTTATACATGCAAATGGATAAAGTTTGAAACTTTATCCATTAAGTCACTAAGAAGGTCTTTGATTTGAGCTTATGAGCTCTGGACTTAATGATTTAAGGACTTAAAGAAAAGTTGGTTCAGACGGGAATTCACGGTGCGACTTATAAGGGTTCGCGACGGAGTTCTGGGTAAAACGCGACTATTTTGTCGTTTAGTGGTTCGCGACGCATATGGTCAAGGTTCGCGGCTCGCGTGTCGCTGACCGTTGACTTTGACTTTGACCGTTGACTTTTGACTAATTTAACTTTTGGGTCAAACTTGGAAGTTTTGAGCTATAGACTGAGGTTTAGTTTGTAGTCGGATTTGGCTCTAGGATTTCAGATGAGTCTTCTCACTATACTATGTAGGACACTTGGTGTCAGGATATACTTGTTATTCTTTGTAAGTTGCATGAAAGACTATGAGTAGACCATAAAAAATTGTATGAAAGACTAATGGGGGCCATAGCAGGAAAGACTACAGGGGGACTATAGCAACGAAAGTTATTGAAAGACTATGGGTGGACTATAGCATTCACATGAGTTGAAATATACCCCTAGGCTTGGGCCCATTATTATGTTTAGTATGTGGTATTTTGGAGAATTCACTTAGCTTTGTGCTTACGGTTTCCAGTTTAAAATATTTCAGGTACTTCTGGTATCAAAGGGAGCGAATTGATTGTATCGTAACCATTGGAGATTCCACATTTTATGACTTTTGGTAATTACTTTGATAACTATTTTTTTAATTGAACTCGCATGTTAACCATCTTTTAGTTGGCATACAACTTGATTTGGTTTTATAATTAAAAATGAAAATTTTACTCTATATTTTGGGACGTTACATAAACCTATTTCAATCCTCCTTCTTTTCAACCCCGCACTCAAACAACATTAGCCTCCCCTTATGACTTTAGCATCTACACACTGCTCGTTAGCCTTTCCTCCACCTTCGTCAGCGACATACCATGCCTCGGCCTCTATTGGAGACTCCTCCACAGGTACTATCATCTCGCGGAAGTTGTAGAATCCTCCACATGTACGTTCATCATCATTATCATGATCGATTTGTATGATTTCCTGAAACTTGGGTATTTTTTCCAATCAATGATGGTATACTACTTTATAGGAAAGTAATTTGATTATTACATCATTAGATAATCATAAGCTCATCGAAACTCGCAAAAAGAATTTCTTATTATCTTCATAGAAATAGTAAAGCTAATCTTTGATGATGACTTAGAAAAGCTTCCATATGTTTGTGTAGTGATGGAACAATCAGAAGAAAGAAAGAAATATTGGAAGGAAATAGGGATCTAGATTGGATCAACTCACATAAAAATGAATATTTTCACTCGATGTAATGCATTTCTCATTCATATGCTTTGGTTGAAATTTAGATGGATGTAATATGGTAATTTATGTAATTGTAGTTGTATTTAATATGTTCATTAAATCAAATTTCATGTGTTAATTTTATTTATTTTTAAGAAATTATAGATATAGAACCTCCATGGTCTATGAGTGGTATTAAACTAAAAATGGCTAAAGGGGGCATTTAGTAAAATTTGTAGGTTGGTTAAATACATGAATAACTGATTTACGTACATTAATGAAAAATGGTTAAAGGAGACGTTTTATCTATGTAGTATGCAGACCTTAAAAAACAAACAATCTTATGTTTGCATACTACATATTTCTAATCCGGATCTTCTTCTACAGATACGATAAAAGACTACATATATTTTATCTCTTCAAATACAAAAAACATCTAATTGTTGGGCGGAGTCTACTACGTCACTGTCATCCTCGTCAATTTTGATCGGTAAGGTTAACATCTAGAATGCAACTTCTTATTTATATATTCTTCAATAACTTTTAGTACAATCCGCATGATAAATTTACAATATATGTAACACACCTTGTATAAAAAGATGTTGTCTAAAGTTGGTTTTAAGTGTAGTTTCAGTTGGGCAACAATGGTGGTATACTTTGATGAATATCAAATGAAGTTGAAAAAAACTTTATTTTGTGATTTAATAATCCAAATTACGTCACGTAGAATATGTAACGCCCGCAGATTCGGGCTGGTCAATTAAGACATATTTAGCGTTAAAAATGACTTTTTGATAGTAGATTATCTAGGATAAATAATCTTAACCAAAGTTATAGTGTATGTGACAAGGCTTTCGTACATATAAAGAACGTTAAAATCTGACTTCGTATAAAGAAGTTATGCTTCTTCGAAGTTTCGCGATTAAACCGACACGACTTTGCGTATCGTAAAATGTATATTTTTGATAGATTAATTTTTATCCTAAGCGATATAAATAAAAGTTGTAGTGGTCGTTAAACCAAGAGCGTGCATATAGAGAACGTCCAAATCTGACTTCGTAAGTGGAAGTTATGATTTTTCGAAGTTTCAACGCAACATTATACGACTCAAAAACCAAAGTAGATATCGGTTGATTGTTATAAGAACAATCTAAACGAGAGTTGAAGATCTCGTCCATATGGTTTCTTCGATATAAAGATCGTCGAGAACGGATATCATATGAAAAAGTTATGAATTTTTAATGGACTTTATCAGTCTAAGTCTGTTAAAAATATAGCTTTAAAAATAAAGTCAAAATTAGCCCACGGAGACAAAAGAAAACTTATAGATTTTGTCGAGGGCTTACCGTGGATATAAAGAACGTCGAAAACGGTGCTCGTATGAAGAAGTTACGAGATTTTGAAAATCAGGAAATTCGCGTGCGCGCGAAGTGCGCCGCACGCACTGATGACGTGGCACCACGAGAGGGTGCCACGAGGCATGGTCGGGAAGCGCTTCCTCCAGAGACTCGTCGGCGTGGCCCCAAAATAACGCGACACGTGGCTCCATAAGAGTGTGACACATGTCACCTTCTAGAAGGGGGCGTGGTGGGTGAACGACGATGCTGTAACGCCCCGATTCCCAAGTATTGATTTATGTATGAATCCTTTTTGGTTTTTGGGTCTACTCGACGAGTTGGCCGCCCTACTCGTCGAGTAGTAGTGGGTTGGTCCACGTGTTTTAGTGATCTACTCGCCGAGTCCAAGAGCGGACTCGACGAGTAGGAGCTGGCAGATGAAACCCTAGATTTCGGGGCATTTCACCCTATTTAAAGGATCATTAGCCTCCCTCAGCCTCCCCTTTACTGCTTTTTGTCCCTCTTAAACCCTAAATTGAGTGTGTGTGTTCTTTTGGTGTGTGTTCAAGCTTTGAGGAGGAGTTTTGGAGGAGGAAACACTTGAGGAAAACAAGCAAGTTGAGGCAAGAACTTGTGGGACTCAAGATCTACATTAGTAATCACTCTCTTGAAGGTATTAAACTGTTTTCCCTTGGCTCTAGTTCTTCAAATATCTCTTTTGAACGGGTTTTATAAAAGGATTCTTATGTCTGAGCTAAGATCTGAAGTTGTAACTTCAGATCTGGACTCCCTTTGGCCTCTAGACCCATAAAGTTATCAGCCTTGCCTAGAATAAGCCTTCCCTCAAGTGTGAGACTTCATTGCAAGCTTATATTTGTCATTTAAGAGCCTTAAAGCTTTGCATGCACGTAAAGTTTGCAACTTTACGTGATAAGCAGGCCTTGGAAGGTTGGATTTGTAATCTGGAACCTCTGGATGGCTTAAAAAGCATCTGTATGGATGAAGGATTGAAGGGACTCGGCGAGCCGCAAAGTCCACTCGGCGAGTCATAAGGAGATGTTCTTGAACTCGATAAGTTGGATGAACAACTCGGCGAGTCCGATGAAGATTTTCATAGACTCGGCGAGTCAGTAGAATGTCTCGGCGAGTCGGTTAAGGATCTTACCAACCGTTGGGTGCGTGTGAACTTGTCGAGTTGCAAGGGAAAAACTCGACGAGTAGTAAAGGAGTTTCGATTGCGAGCCTTAGGCACTTAACGAGTCACTTCGGTGACTCGGCGAGCAGATGGTTATGTCAGGAACTCGACGAGTGGCTGGATACACTCGACGAGTTCAGGTCAACATGGACTGTTGACCCGGACAGTTGACTTTGACTTTGACCAAGGGTTGACCAGTTGACTTCTGAAGGGGGTATCTTGGGAATTTATGAACCTTGTGATGTGTTGGATACAGGTGGTGGAGTTTGTGATGGTGATCCGGGAGCTGAGCTTTCTAGTTTCAGTCGGCAGCTGCGAGGTGAGTTCTCATCACTATATCAATAGGGTTTACGGCACCAAGCCGGCCCTTTATGATTGCATTCAGGTTTTAGGATGTTGCTATGCTATGAGATCTGTTAGATCTGTATGATTATTTGCACATATGTTAGTGACCTGGTTAGGTCAGTATCCTGGTCATAGGATGTTGATATGCTATGTGATCTGTTAGATCGGTTGATCGTTATGTATGCTAGTGTATGATATGTATGTGCCCATGTTTGTTTGATTGGGGGTTTGGGTTGAGGTGGTCCTGCTTTGTGCGGAAGGCCAACATACCCAGGTCGGTCCGGATAGACTACAGACCTAGGAGGGTATGATAGTTAGACCAAAGGCCCGAAGAGCGGTCCGGATAGGCTGAAGGCCCTGCGAGGTGGTCCAGACGTGCCGAAGGCTCGGAGAGCGGTCCAGATAGACTGAAGGCCTGCGAGGCGGTCCAGTCAGGATGAAGGCTCATTATGTATGTTGTTCTCTGTTTGCTTATATGATATGATTAAGGTTATGAGGTTGGTATTTTGGGGGTAACTCACTAAGCCTTCGAGCTTACATTTATCGATTTATTGTTTCAGGTACTTCTGGTGACCGCGGGAAGGCGAAGGCATGATCGTACCGCTCCTCCTGTCATTACGATTTCATGATTTGATACTGGGATACTCTATATTTATTATTTTGAAAACAAATTTTGTAAATGTTAAATGTTTAAATGTGTTGAAAAAGTTTAAATTGGGCATGATTTTTATGGATGTTACAAGTTGGTATCAGAGCCTTGGTTTGAGTGAATTGGAGGAACATTCGTGCGAATCCAGTCTTAAATCAAGGAAAACTTTTCAAAATAGTTTTAAATGGTTTTCAAAATAAGTAAAGGAGGATGCAGGGTGTACAATCAGCCGGAGCCAGTAAGTAGACCCCAAAATACCATATAATATGTGATTATGTGATATGTTAGAACAACATTATAGTGCTAGGCTAGGGATCTTCAGGAATTGCATGATACAGTTGCTTGATTTCATGATGCCTGCTAGCCTAGGGATTTCTTTTACATGAGATTGACATCATTGTTGTAGCTGCTTAGTGTATGCACCACGGTTATACATAATTAAGATCTTATAGCCTGAGAATGTTTGATTTGGCCTTATGTTCTGTTCTTGTTTGATTGGGAGCTTAGGGTAGGATTGGATATTCGAAAGTCTATAGGGTCCAGCGTTATGTATGGCTAGCATACGCTAGTGCTGCAGGGTTGGTGGAAGTACTCATGGATGGGTGGGTTGTGAGAGGCCGTAAGGCCAGGCATGAGATATCTAGTATTCCTCTAGGAGTGATGATTGAGCGCTCGCTATGTTTTTGCATGTTGTTAGGGTGTTGTGGTGATACTTGAGACAAATATGGGTAGGTGTGGAAGGTAGTATGGGCCCGTACTACTGAAAGCACAGGACCCATACGTGTACCCAGGGAGTCACAACCCCTAGGGTTAGTCGGGATTTGGCTCCCAGTTATTTATGTGGATTATCTGATGTCTTGTGGTATGTTTCAGAATGGCGATGACGAGACGCTTTGTGGCTGGATCCGGTTCGGGATTAGGACCAGGAGACAGAGGCCAGGAGGGGCCAACAGCACCTGAGCCGGTGGCACAGATGGGTACGGACGCGTTGGATGCCAGGATTCGAGAGATCCAGCATGATGAGGTTGCTGCTATGTTTCGGGCACATCTGCCGGAGATGTTTGGGTCGATTAAGACCGTCGTGGTTGAGTACTTTGATGAGCGCTACGCGGCTCTTGCAGAGACAGCTGCCGCAACAGCTGCATCAGCTGTATTCGCGGCAGGGGGAGGAGTCAGTAGGGGTTTCCAGTACCGGGACTTCGATAACACGAAGTGTGACATCCCCAAAATCACGGCCAGAAAAGACCGGTTTAATTTAGCTTTTAAAATGATTTCAGAGTAATCCTTTGATTAAAAGAGTTGTGGAATTTGTTCCCAAAACAAAATATGATAAAATAAGATTTACCAAAGCATTTCATAAAGAAATGTATTTTCATTATATAACAAAACTCGGGATGTCATGTTCCGATAAACAGACCAAAAGCATAAACATTACAATACAGACCTTACAACAGTTATATAAAACAACAGGTCTATAATCCAAAAATAACTTGACAAGTCATCCAACTTATGCTCTGGCGCCACTACCTGTAATACAAAGAAAACTGAGTGGGTCAGGCTTGGGAGCCTGGTGAGCATATAGGGTTTTCAACCCACAATAAATAATTATATTTAATTCCACCAACCAACAATAACCCAATTACCCATTCTCGTTATTCTCACTTTACGTCCCTAAGACAACTAACATAAGGGACCTAGTCTAAGAATATTTCATCGGGGCGACAACACATGCTTCGGTGGTTCCTCAGCAATATAAGTCAAATAAGGCAACCATGAGGGGGATGGAGTACAGCGAATGAACACCCAAGTTCATTAACACCTACAGGTGGCGAGCCTGCTAGCGTTCCACAAGACTGTCTAGAAAAGTCTGTGGTTGTCATCTAAACTCCGCTGGATGACTAAATCAAAAACATCGAGGCCTCTCATCTTTTTATCACAAGACAACTATCTACCCATGTTCTACCCAACATTTTAGTAGATAAAATATACATTTTTATACATAATTTAAAACCTGCATAGTATGTTCATTCAAAACACAATCCAGATAAAAGATGAGACACATAAACATAACACGTATTTCATAGAGAATAAATCATATCTATGAGATTAGAAGATAACATCGATACACTCACATAACACATATACTTAGTACGTTAAATCGATACTTGTATAAGATCGTGCATTTGAAAGAGATTATGTACCCCCTTCAAATCAACACCAATATATAAACACATAACACGTATTTCATAGTAAATACTTCGTATTTATGTATTAGAAGAAAGTAACTACACACTCACTTGATCAGAAGATGATCGGACAGCACTACGGCTTGTAGAAGTAGTATTCTTCGGTGAAACCGGGATCACTTCACACACCGGGCTTCTCGCGGGCAGAGCTTCGGCTCGGAAACTCTTTTCTTCTCGGGATCTTCGGGCTTCGGGACTTGCTTCGGGTCTCGGGATGAACACTGGGGCTTCGGGGGGGTTAAAATAGGGCTTAGAGAGAGTATCGGGAGCGGGAGAGAAGAGATGGAGCAACCATAATCGGCTGACCCTTGATTTCTATTTATAGGCTGAGATTTCAGGGTTCACGTCATGAGTTTTAAGGGCTCACGTTGTGGGGCTTGATCGTCACTGCATGCGTCATCACAAGTGGGGTCTGACAGAGTCCAGGTGACGTTTTTCTGAGTTCACGTCGTGAACACGTAGGATTTCGTGCCCCGAACTTCATAAATTCATATCTTTCGCATACGAGCCCCGTTTTCGACGTTCTTTATATGCACGCGTAGGTGAGATTATGCTCTACAACTCTCGTTTAGACTCCGTTGGCTAATTTTGACTTTATCTTTATTATATTTTTATTATATTATTTTTAGTAGGCCGGGACAAGAAAACTCCGTTAGAAATTCATAACTTCTTCATCCGACGTCCGTTTTCGTCTGTCTTTTTACCGTTGGACTACTATCGACGAGATCTTCGATTTTCGTTTAGATTGTTTCGGCTATAAACCGCTCGATCTCAAATCGAGTATTCGGGTTGCATACCGCTAAGTCGAAACTTCGGAAAATCATAACTTCCTCATACTAAGTCAGATTTGGGCGTTCTTTTTATGCACGCTCTCGGTTTAACGAACTCTACAACTTCCGTTTAGATCACTAAGGCTAGATATCGCTCTATCTTAAATTCATATTTTACGTCATTCAGCGTCGTGCCGGTTATGTCGCGAAACTTCGATAGGTCATAACTTCTTCGTTATAACTCGGATTTCGGCGTTATTTATATCTCCGGAATCCTTGTTTCAACCATTACAACTTTATGTAAAGATATCGGGTTTATCTCACACTTTAATTTTGACGCTTATTTTATTCTTAATTCAATTAAGCCACACAACTAAGCATAAAACACATAATACTCAAACATTTCATCATTAATACTTCAAAAGAGTTACAAAGGTTAACCTAGACTATTACATCAACAATAATGCCTAGCCTGGAAACGTGGGCGTTACACGAAGCCCCCGACATTTGACGGTACCCATGATCCTATTCGAGCCATGAGGTGGTTATCTGACATGGAGGGTTGTTTCTTCATGTGTTCATGTCCTACTGAGCAGAAGGTCAGATGCGCCTTGAACATGTTGAGGCTCGGGGCCAAGGACTGGTGGAGGCTGACGACAGGGTCATACACGGATGAGCAGAGAGCTGCGGTTACTTGGGAGCAGTTCTGGGACATGTTCCGCGCCCGTTACATTCCGCGGATCGAGAGGGAACGTTTGGCACAAGAGTTTTTGAGTCTGAAACAGGATGGAGAGACGGTGACGGAGATCACCCGCATGTTCACTGAGAGGGCGATGTTCTGCCCGAAATTTGCGTCTGAGCAGGCCCAGATGACACGTTATCTGAGCATGCTCAAGACTGACATTCGACAATTTGTTGTCACACAGCGATGTGATACTCTATTGGAGTTACAGGAGGCCGCTAGGCGGCGTGAGTTGGAGATTGAGCTGCAGTTGAGGGAGCAGCGGTCGGCCCCGACACAGTCGCAGCCGGCGCCGAAGCGGTCTAAGACCGCTGATTCTAGGACCGGGGGTCAGCAGAGGCGCACTTGTGGAAAGTGCGACAAGGGTCATACTGGGACTTGTCGAGCTAGTAGCGGGTGCCACAGGTGTGGCAAAGAGGGGCATTTTGCTAGGGATTGTCGTCAGTCTGCCCCTGCCTCGGATATGAGGATATGTTATCATTGTCATCAGGTTGGTCACGTGAAGACCAACTGTCCACAGCTCGCGGCCAAGCCGGCGCAGGCTCCAGCACCGGCTACACTGAGGATTACCGATGGGAGGCAGGGTAGGGCAGAGCCCCCGAAGGCTCAGGGGCGTGCCTTTCAGCTTACGGCCGAGGAGGCCAAGGCATCACCAGATGTGGTTGCTGGTATGTTTCTATCCTTTATCTCATTTACTATATCTGATGTATGCTTATCTGTTGTGCCTGTGATTAGGTACGTTTCTAGTGAACTCCTTACCTGCATTAGTTTTATTTGACTCAGGGGCGAGTCGGTCTTTTGTATCTCAGACATTTAGTAGGGAGTTCAGAGTGCCAATAGGCGAGCTAGAGTGTCCGTTGCGGGTCTCTATCGCCAACGAACATGGGGTTTCTACTTCCTCGATCTACCGAGGGTGTGAGATGGAGATCTTCGGGGTACCTTTTCCGATTGACTTGATTCTGATCCCCATATGGGATGTATGTGTGATTGTAGGGATGGACTGGCTCAGTCGTTTCGGTGCCATGATTGATTACGAGGGTCAGCGGATAGTGGTTCGAACCCCAAGTGGGGGAGAGTTGACTGTATATGATGAGGGCACCAGAGTGGGATCAGGGTTTTGTTCAGCCGCCAGGGCTCGGTAGTATATTCAGCATGGTGGTGCGGGTTACCTAGTGTATGTATTGGATACGCGAGCCAGGGATCAGATTTCGGTTTCCGATGTTCCTGTAGTCAGGGAGTTTGTACATGTGTTTCCGGAGGAGTTGCCAAGGATACCTCCGGAGAGGCAGGTCGAGTTTCGGATCGACCTGGTGCCTGGTGCGGCGCCATACCGATTGGCGCCACCCGAGATGCAGGAGTTGTCGTCACGGCTGCAGGAACTGTTGGGCAAGCAGTTCATCCGTCCTAGCAGTTCTCCATGGGGAGCATCGATTCTTTTTGTCGGGAAGAAGGACTGTTCACACGGGATGTGCATTGATTACCGGGAGTTGAACAAATTAACGGTGAAGAACCGTTACCCACTCCCGAGGATAGATGATCTCTTCGATCAGTTGCAGGGCGCATCTTGGTTTTCCAAGATCGATTTGAGATCCGGGTATCATCAGGTCAGGGTCAGAGAGGAGGACGTGGAGAAGACCGCGTTCCGAACTCGTTATGGACATTACGAGTTAGTGGTGATGCCGTTTGGGCTCACCAACGTGTCAGCAGCATTTATGGACCTGATGAATCGGGTTTGCAGACCGATGCTCGATCGCTCGGTCATAGTGTTTATCGACGACATCTTGGTGTATTCCAAGACCCGAGAGCAACATGAGGAGCATCTGCGGGAGTTATTGGGAGTTCTGAGGCGAGAACGGCTTTATGCCAAGTTCTCGAAATGCGATTTTTGGTTACGAGAGGTCCAGTTCCTGGGGCACCTCGTTAACCGGGATGGGATTTTGCATAAAGCCGTTCTCGCCTCAGAACTCCCAATAACTCCCGCAGATGCTCCTCATGCTGTTCTCGGGTCTTGGAATACACCAAGATGTCGTCGATAAACACTATGACCGAGCGATCGAGCATCGGTCTGCAGACCCGATTCATCAGTTCCATGAATACTGCTGGCGCGTTGGTAAGCCCAAACGGCATCACCACGAACTCGTAATGTCCATAACGAGTTTGGAACGTCGTCTTCTCCACGTCATCCTCTTTGACCCTGACCTGATTATACCCAGACCTCAAGTCTATCTTGGAAAACCAAGACGCACCCTGTAACTGATCGAAAAGATCATTTATCCTCGGGAGTGGATAACGGTTTTTCACCGTTAACTTGTTCAACTCCCGATAATCAATGCACATCCGGTGCGAACCGTCCTTCTTCCTGACGAAGAGTATCGGTGCTCCCCATGGGGAGCTGCTCGGACGAATGAACTGCTTTCCCAGCAGCTCCTGAAGCTGTGATGACAGCTCCTGCATCTCTGGTGGTGCCAACCGGTACGACGCCTTGGCGATAGGGGCCGCACCTGGCACTAGGTCGATCCTGAACTCGACCTGCCTCTCCGGAGGTACTTGATGTGTGTAAAACCAACTAGTTTTAATCCTACTTTTTAAATATAAATTTAACACACAAAAGGCAGTGTACCTGTCAATTGGTGGTATAATTAAGCAAGCAGGGTATCGAACACAGGGAACGACAAATTAAACTAACCACTATAATTATCTAAAAAGCAAATAATAAAAGGAAGGGTTTTCTCTAGTTTTGCAAGACTAGAAACTTAAACAATTAACTAAAACTTAAACTACCAACTAAGCAAGCAAAGATCAACTAAATTCAATAATAAAGAAGACTTATGTTTAGGTTTGAACCCTTTATTCCTATGCTTGATTTTATGGCAAGTGTAATGGATTAACTTTTCATTGGCTACCGATTAGTGTGATTAGGTTCACGTTCGCTATTTCTAATCCTTAGAAAACAAATCAATTCAAACAGTGGCCAGTTGCTTAAATTAACAGGTTTTCTAGTTTATTGATTCGGGTTAAGTAAGACTTGTAGTGGTTAATTAAATTGGTCGTTCAATTAACCTCTTGCTGATGGTTCGTCACACAAGCTCACACATTAACTTACCTATTCTCTATTAACCCTAGTTTCACGTTCGCTATTCCTAGGCATATAACAATGTTTTCACATAAATCATATGAGATTAGCAATTAAGAGATGGTCATACAACTTAATATACTGGTTAATTAACAGAAGAATAATTATAATTAACACATAAGGTTCTTTAACAAGCTTAACAAAACATAATCACCAAATTAAAGTAATCTAACCATAAAATCATACCATAATCATAAAGTCATCTATCCTAAACAGAAGATAATAGTTTTAGCTCATGATTACAGTAAAACTAAGATAAAAAATGAAGTCAAGTAGCTCAAACATAGTTCAACTTAAAGAATAAGTAAGAATGGACTTGAATTTGCCTTGATTCTTCTCAAAATTGGATCTAAGGTTGATTCTTTGACTTCCAGCGCCTTAGCAGGTCTTCTAATCGCAGCTTTCCTCCAAGGGTTTCTTCTCTATGCTAGGGTATCGGGCAGGAATGCCCTTTATATAGATTTTCACAAAACATAGGTGACTCGTCGAGTCCGGTGACCGACTCGGCGAGTCCGTCACTTAAAACCCGTGCACGGCAAGACAGCGTCCAGAATCGCGACAGTTCGACCTGACTCGTCGAGTTGAGGCCCAACTCGTCGAGTCCGTTTGGAATCAGCATTTTGTCAAAACCTAAAAGTCGTCCTAACTTGTGTCTAGTTTTCAGAACATTTTGAATCTCGTCAATCGGAGTTACGGTTCATGAGATATGGCCAAAACCCTGACTAGGGGTCAAGCTGTCCAGCAACATCCTTCTTTCTTCAAAATCCAAGATCCAAGCCTCCAATCGTTAGTTCCACTTCCTTTTCCTTCCGAGCATGTCATTATTTCTGAAAATGAAATATTAAACTAATTAAGCACCTTTTGTTCATTAAATGAGACAAAAACAACATAAAGTATTAAGATGATGCATGAATTTTATAACTAAATATGCCCATATTAGTACTCCAGGTAATTCCTCAGGAAACACATCGGTAAACTCTCTGACCACCGGAACCTCCGAAACTGACACCTGCTCCTTGGCACGTGTATCCACCATGTACGCTAGATAACCCGCACACCCGTGCTGAATGTACTGTCGAGCCCTGGCAGCTGAACAAAACTTTGATTCCAACCTGGTGCCCTCGCCATAAACAATCAGTTCTCCCCCACTTGGGGTTCGAGCTACAACTCGCTGACCCTCACAATCTATCATGGCACCAAAACGGCTAAGCCAATCCATCCCTACGATCACGCACACCTCCCTATGGGAATCGGTATCAAATCTATCGGAAAGGACACTCCGAAGATCTCCAACTCGCACCTTCGATAGACCGACGAAGCAGAAACCCCGTGTTCGTTGGCGATAGAGACTCGCAACGGACACTCTAGCTCGCCTACTGGCACTCTGAACTCCCTACTAAATATCTGAGATACAAAAGACCGACTCGCCCCCGAGTCAAATAAAACCAGTGCAGGTAAGGATTTCACTAGAAACGTACCTAATCACAGGTACAACAGATAAGTATACAACATATATAGTAAATGAGACAAGGGATAGAAACATACCAGCAACCACATCTGGTGCTACCCTGGCCTCCTCCGCCGTAAGCTGGAACGCACGCCTGGCTGCGAGCTGTGGACAGTAATCCTCAATGTAGCCGGCGCTGCTCGACCTTGACTCCTGTCAGTAATCCTCAATGTAGCCGGCGCTGGAGCCTGTGCCGGCCTGGCTGCGAGCTGTGGACAGTTGGTCTTCACATGACCAACCTGATGACAGTGGTAGCAGATCCTCATATCCTGAACTGGGGCCGTCTGACGAAAATCCCTCGCAAAATGCCCCTCCTGGCCGCATTTGCGGCATCCGCTACCGGACCTACAAACCCCCGTGTGCCCCTTTCCGCACTTGCCACAAGTACGGCCCTGATGTCCCCTTGTCATGGAATCAGCGATCTTAGACCGCTTTGGTGCCGGTTGCGTCTGCGCCGGGGCCCGACCCTGCTCTCTCACCTGTAACTCAATCTCAAACTCCCGCCGCCTAGCGGCCTCCTGTAACTCCAGAAGCGTATCACAACGCTGAGTCGCCACAAACTGTCGAATATCCATCTTGAGCATGCTCAGATAACGAGTCATCTGAGCTTGCTCAGAAGCAAACTCCAGGCAGAACATCGCTCTCTCAGTGAACATACAGATTATCTCCGTCACCGTCTCCCGATCCTGTCTCAACTCCAAAAACTCCTGAGCTAACCGTTCCCGCTCGACTTGAGGAATGTAGCGAGCGCGGAACATATCCCTGAACTACTCCCAAGTAACAGCAGCTCTCTGCTCGTCTGAATACGACCCAGTCATCAACCTCCACCAGTCCTTTGCCCCGGACCTCAGCAAGTTCAGGGCACATCTGACCTTTTGGTCAGTAGGACATAAGCATGTGAAGAAACATCCCTCCACATCCAACAACCACCTCATGGCTTTGATGGGGTCCTGAGTCCTATCAAAAGTAGGGGGCTTCGTGTTGTCGAAGTCCCGATACTGGAAAGCCCGACCGGCTCTCAACCCTGTCGCCGATACAGCTGCTGCGGCAGCCGCCTCAGTGAGGGCTGCATAGCGATCATCGAAATACTCCACCATAACGGTCTTAATAGACCCGAACATCTCCGACAACTCGGCCCGGAACAAAGCAGCAACCTCATCATGCAGGATCTCCCGGATCCCGTCATCCATCTCATCTGGCCTCATTTGGCCGATAGTCTCGGGCGCTGTTGGCGCCCTCTGTTCTCCCTCTCCCTCTCCTGATCCTGATCCCGAACCGGATCCAGTCACAAAGCACCTGGTCATCACCATTCTGAAACATAACACAAGGTATCAGATCATCCATACAAAGAGCTGGGAACCAACTCCCGACAAAACCCTAGGGGTTGTGACTTCCTTGCTACGCGTATGGGTCCTGTGCTTTCAGTAGTACGGGCCCATACTACCTTCCACACCTACCCATATTTGTCTCAAGTATCATCACAACGCCCCAACAATATACAGAATCATAGCGCGTACTCAAGCCTCACTCCTAGAGGAAGGCTAAATGTCTCGTAATCGGTGGACTCATCCCAAACAATCTACATATCCATGAAACTTCCACCAACCCTGCAGCACCCGTGTATGCTAACCATACATAATGATGGACCCTATAGACTTTCGAATACTCGGTCCTACCATAAGCCCACAACCAGACAAGGAACAGGAAATAAAGTCAAACCAAACATTCTCAGGCTATAAAGATCTTAATTATGTATAGTCGTGATGCATACACTAAGCAACTACAGTAATGATGTCAATTTCATATAAGGAAAACCCTAGGCTATCAGGCATCATATAATCAGGCAATTCTATCGTGTAATTCCTGAAGATCCCTAGCCTAGTACTAGCATGTTGTTCTAATCATATCTCATAACTCAAATAACCCGTAAGGTAATTTGGGGTCTATTCGCGAGCTCCGGCTGATCGTACACTTGCATCCTCCTTTTATTATTTTGAAAACATTTTAAGAAAATCGTTTTATAACCTTGTCCTTAGTTTGAGACTAGAGACACATGAGTGTTTCCTCCAATTCACTCAAACCAAGGCTCTGATACCAACTTGTAACATCCATAAAATTCGAGCCAAGTTAAAACTTTTTAAAACATTTCAAAACACATGATTATTACAAACTTGTTTTCAAAATAGTATATTGTCAGAGTATCCTAGAATCAAATCATAAAATCATAAAATGTGAGGAGCGGTACGATCATGCCTTTGCCTTCCCGCGATCATCAGAAGTACCTGAACCAATAATCGATAAATGTAAGCTCGAAGGCTTAGTGAGTTACCCCCAAAATACCAACGCCATACAATCATAATCATATCATATAACATATAAGCAAATAACATGCATAATGAGCCATCAGTCTGACTGGACCGAATCCCGATCCTCAGTCTATCTGGACCGCTCTCCGAGCCCTCGGCACGTCTGGACCGCCCTCCTCGGGCCCTTCAGCCTATCCGGACCGCTCACTGGGCCTTCGCCCTAACTAGATTTGCCCGGCCCGGCCTGCAGTCTACCCGGTCCGCCCAGGGTGTCTTGGCCTACTGCACACAGCAGGACCTACCTCAACCCTTTCCCCAACCCAACAAACATGTTCACACACACACACATATATATATATATATATATATATATATATATATATATATATATATATATATATATATATAAACAGGTAAACATGCAGATCTAACAGATCACTAATCATAGCAACCATCCTATAACCAGGATACTGATTTAACCGATCTCTAGCATAGCAACCATCCTAAACCAGGATGAAACCTAACATGGCAACCATCCTTGACCAGGATGAATTCTAGCATAGCAATAATCATAGCAACCATCCTAACCCAGGATGTAATCTAACATAGCAATAACATAACGACCATCCTAAACCAGGATGTAAATCATAAAGGGTCGACCTTGGTGTCGTAGACCCTATTGATATAGTGAGGATAACTCACCTCGTAACTGTCGTCTGAAACTAGAAAGCTCAACTCCCGGATCACCACCACAAACTCCACCACCTATATCCGACACATCACAAAGTTCATAGGTTTCCAAGATACTTCCAGAAGTCCAATAGTCAACCCTTGCCCAAAGTCCAAGACAACTTTCAAGGTCAACAGTCCATGTTGACCTCAACTCGTCGAGTATCCTTAGCTACTCGCCGAGTTCCTAGCATGACTCGCCAACTCGTCGAGTCACTCGAGTGACTCGTCGAGTTCCTAGTGTCCGTGGTCGTAACCCCTCGGCCAACCCGCCGAGTTTTCCCTTTACAACTCGCCGAGTTCATACGTGTCCGAAGGTTGGGAAAACCCTAACCGACTCGCCGAGTCATTCAACTGACTCGCAGAGTCCAAGGCAATCTTCATCGGAATCGCCGAGTTGTTCCTCCAACTCGTCGAGTGCAGGACCATCTTCATGTGGCTCGTCGAGTTGACTATGCAACTCGCCGAGTCTCTTCAGACCTTCATCCATATGGGTACTTTTAAGCCATGCAGCGGCTCCATATTGCAGATCCAGGCTTTTAAGGCATGTTTATCACGTAAAGTTGCAAACTTTACGTGCATGCAAGGCCCTAGAGACTCTAAATGACCAATCTAAGCTTCTAATGGGGCTTTACACCTTAGGAGAGTCTCATTCTTGCACAATCTGGAAACTTTATGGACTTAGAGACCCAAGAGAGTTCAGATATGAGGTTGCAACCTCAGATCTTAGCTCAAACATAAGAAAGGCTTCCTAATTAGCTAGAAAAGCCCTAAAATCCACCCAAAATAGATCTAGAATGAAAAGAGGTCAAGGTAACAACTTGATACCTTCCAAAAGATGCTAACTGAGGTAGATATCAGATCCCCACTCGTTTCTTTCTTCTAGCCTCTTGCCCTCCAAGCTCTTCTTTCAAAGATCCACTTTCCAAAGCTTAAAACACACAAGAATGAAGCACCACACGGATTAGGGTTTTCTGGACTCTCAAGAGACTGTAAAGAGGCTGAAGGAAGCTTATGATTCTTTAAATAGGGTGCAAAACCCCGGGATTTAGGGTTTCATCTGCCAGTTCCTACTCGTCGAGTCCCTTCTTGGACTCGGCGAGTAGGTCACTAAAATATGTGGACCAACCCGCTGCTACTCGACGAGTAGGGCAACCAACTCATCGAGTAGACCTTGAAATCAAAGAAATTCTTATTTAAATCAGTACCTGAGAATCGGGGCGTTACACCATTGCTGCATGGTTACTCGAAAAAAATCAATCAACATTGTTATTAATTGGTAGTTTTCGTGCTTCTCTTGAAAGCGCATTGATTTACTCGGTGTTGTTTGATGTCATAATATTGTACTGAACCATAGGGAAACATGACCTTGCCCATTTCTCGAAACCGATTCTATCTATCCATGTACGACAGTCTTCGTTTAGTGCACAACGTAGCCTACCCATGCTTTCTTTGAAATCAGACTGTTGGTAAGCTTTTGCAGCCTCCTAAAAAAATATTTATTCTATCTTATTTGCCGATCTTTGTTCTCATATTCCTCAACAAATGGTGACAACAGAGTCCGTGATATGCATTTGGGAATACAACTTGAATAGTCATTTCAACTGAATTGGCTCTATTATAATATGATGGCCAAAGACGACATGTCCCCACTACATTATGTGAGTCCTAATAAAAACCATATCCATGGATCCCCACTTTCAGTTTTTCCCGACACCAAATGCAATAGGGAGGATTTGGTTATTACCATCCATGCCTACTGCTAGGAATATGGTGCCCAAGTATTTCCCTTTAAGGTGTGCTCCGTCAATGATAATAATAGGACACAAACTTGTTTGAAACGCACGAACCTAAAAAGTATTTTAATATTACTCATTAAAGTGAACATATGTGTAACAACATTAAATATAAAGAACTCATTATATAAGAAATGTTACCGCGCAACCGATAGCCATGAAAAAGTATTCAAATTTGTTGTCATAACTTGTCTCTATATGTGTAACCGTCCTTGGATTCTTATTTTGCAAGTTGTAACAATATAAAGGTAGTCTATAAAAGCTTTCTTCAGGGGTCCCTCTCAACAAATTTAGAGCATACATATTAGCACTTCATGCTTGCCAGTATGAAATATGTACACTAAGACGGTCATTTAAAGTTCGTTGTATCTGTTTCCCCCGCAATATATTACTTGTACTATCAACTAATATGCCCTTCAAGAAGTGATCCAATACCTTTTGTTGGATTGTCGGTGATGTGGACGTAGATGTGTGTTTGAAAAAGTGTGTTTCTTCGATAGTTTAACCATTTGAAATGTATAGTATTATGTTTGTTACCCGCCGGTCATAATTCTCCATAAAGCAAATAGCTTCAAACTTGTCTTTTGTGGATTTTTTCATTTTATATTGGAAGCCTTCAATAACACTTTTGAATCCTAAATTAAGCTTAACTTGTTCTTTGCTTTTGAAGAGTTGGTATAACTTCACATAGGATGTATAATTGTGGGCTGTGACACCTTTAGTTTCTTTTAGCTAATTCGGGCAATGGTAAAGCTCAAGCATACCCTAATGAGTGGTTTGTGTTTCTTCATAATCGGAAAAAGAAAATGGAAACTTTTCCTATTGTGGTTTTCGGGGTTGTAAGGGTTCAGTTCCCCCCTCTTCACCTTCAGTATCTTCCCCATCAAATTCAGTGTAACTTTGAAAATGTTCAACTGGCTCTCCATGTGCAATTATATTACCATCATCAACCAACATCGTTAGTTTTGTCTCATCATTTACTGATTCATCAACTTCAACTATAGGAGAAGCATCAGAAACAACTTTACCTTTATACCTAAAATCACCCCATCTATAGGGTCTTTTTAAGAAGGAACATGGTTGGTTTTCATAGGTAATAAATTACAAATTTGGTTACTACCACACCAGAATACCCATTTCCACCAAAACGATTTTCCCCGACAAATCGATGAATACCACTTTCTATAACGTTATTAACAATAAACATTTGTACCGTGTTGGGATGCATACTACTAACAAAACTAAGAAAATATCTGATATCACTATCGTCAATAATCTGTATAACTATATTTGATCAAAGACATTGAAAAGTAGACGTATTTGGTTAGTGTGTAACCTGAACTTGGAAACAACCAACGTAATTAACCCAACGAAGTTGATATCATTGCTTATATCTACACCAAAACATGTGTAGTCTGGAGCAATATATTGCATAGATCCCTCGATACGCTGTCATTGCCCTCTACTAGAGGCACTCGAAAAAATCTTGTATATATACTCATTACGGAACGTGTAAGGAAAGTATCAAACACACAAATATATTGCATATATGGAACAAAACACACAAATAACCTAATTTTACATCTCCGGAATCTACGGGCATTCCGGACTACAGTCCATAATTCACTTTTTCAATCCGGAATGTACGGGATGTCAGATTCCGGACCTAATTCCTACCAACCACCAACAACTTCAGAACAAAAATAAATACTCTGGAATATCGTATTCCGGAATACTTTAGACGACCCAACTCCGAAATGATGTTACGTGTTCCGGAATAGGATATTTCGAAGAAAGTGGTCATTTCTAAAAAAATAAATAAATAAATAAATAAAAATAAAAAAAATAAGATAATTATTTTTATTAACAAACTCTTTTATAACGATTAGTTTACTCGATTTCCTTAAAGTCTTAAAAAAACCACTATATTATTTTTTTGTACGTTAAAACCCTTATATTTTTTAAAATGTATCATTCAAGGCATTGAGCTCAGTAAATCCTAGATAGTAAAAAATGTTAGGTAATCGATTCTTAACGTTTCTATTGTTACAATTCATTGATTAAAAAAATTTTAAAAAAATATGAGGGTCTAAATACACTAAAAAAAGTAATATAATGGTTTTTTGAATCCTTTCATGAAAATAGATTAGGTTTTTTTGAGGTTAGAAAACCTTAAATAAGATTTTTAGAAAATATAAGGGTTTAGTGTACTAAAAAATAATATAATGGTTTTTTTAAGCATTTGATGAAAATACGTTGGGTTTTTCCGGGTTTTCCCTTTTTAAAAGTCCATAACAAAGAACATTTATTCCTAAACCAATGCAAAGGTAAAACAATGATGTCATCAAATATTGGTAAAACAATGATGTCCGAAATTCCCCACCCCCAAAATTTCAAATTCAAAAGGCTCAAACCAAAAAGAGTTGCACCTCACGCCTCTAAAACAGCATCTCTTCAATTTAGGTTTTTTACCCAGATTACAAATTCCTATTGAATGGAAGGTGCAACAATGATGTCTGAAACATCCAACGAAGACGACGAACCTCAAATCTCTGAATATTCGGCCCAAGAAAGTATCGCAGCTTTAGAAGTTGAGGGAAACCGGAAGCGTAAAGCATCTAGTTGTGATTTTGATTCACAAAACCCCTTTAGTTCGCAGAGTGATTACACGCATGAAGGCGACAAAGGAACCCCGATTATTACTGACCTGCTTCAGGCTGGTGGTGTTTTTGACTGGGAGAAAAAGATGAGTGCAGTTTCTTCGATGGACGAAGATGACGACCTATCCTTCGATCACATGGTTTGTGATTCAAGCTCCAAGCTAATTCCAAATGGATTTATGAGGTCAGACAGTACAGGTTAGTGATTTCGACTAATTTTCGAATTTCACATAGGTGTAATTTCAAATTTACGATCTATTCTTCCTCGTGTATGATTAGAACAAGTTATTATGTTCATTTCGAGTTTCAGTTCCATCTTTTTCTTTCATTTCGAACGCTGTACATGATTCAGAACTGTTACATTACTGATTCTTTAGATTATTTTTCCTCCAGACCTTGTGATGTTCGTAAATGCTGGAGCAGAAACCATGATTGAATCTGATTCAGATATAAAGTTTGAGGCTGATAACTTCTTTGAAGGAGGAGATACATTTCAAACTAACGAGTGTATGACTGATGGTGGTGATTTTCTCTTCATTTATCACACAGCAAGATTAGGAAACTTCCATTACCGATTTAACAATCTAACTGAGGGATATTACTACATTGATCTTCACTTTGTTGAAATGATAAACACATTTGGTCCTAAAGGGATGAGAGTGTTCAATGTATTCTTGCAGGATGAAAAGGCAAGTTCAATAATCAAATACCCTTTTCTTCAACTCGAAATCTCAATAATTTATTAGAAAAGCTTTCAATTACAATTCTCAAACTTTTATTTTTCATTTTTTTAACAGGTTCTCTCAGATTTTGACATCTTCTCTGTGGTTGGAGCTAATAAGCCTTTGCAGCTGGTTGACTTAAGAGTTTCTGTTAAGAACAATGAAGCAATTGTAATTCGATTTGAAGGCATAATTGGTAGTCCTTTAGTTAGTGGTATCTGCATTAGAAGAGCACCTAAATTACAAGGTATAGCTAAAGTTTGTCTTTTGAAGTAGCATAAATGTAACATTTAAATCTTGATTTTATGTTGTTTCAATTCCAGATTCTGATGTGAAACATGAATTTCTAAGATGTCAAAACTGTGCTACTGAGATAGAAGTCCATTCAGCTCAGGTACAAATACAATGCATGTGAATAATTATGGTTGTTAATTCTTATTAATGATTTCTAATATTATAGAAAAAAAGGATGCGAAAAGAATCAGTAGAAAAATATGAAAAGAGGATACAAGAGTTGACTAGTCAATGCCAAAACAAGAGTGAAGAATGTTATCAAGCTTGGATGGATTTAACTGCAACAAATGAGCAACTGGAGAAGGTTCGAATGGAACTTGATAATAAGTTCTTTGAGTCATGCACTTTTGGTAAGATTTTATCTAAAATGTTTTTACTTTTTTTTTATATATATAAAAACTAGAATTCTTTTTTGATATTTTAAATGTCTTCCCGGGTATCCTTGTATTTTGCAATTTTGGTCCCAAAAAGTCTTTTCTAGTAATTTTGGTCCTTATTTTGAATTTTCCTAACGATTAAAGAACTTTTTGGGACCAAAATTGTAAAACAGCAATACTCAGGGACCATTTTGTAACTTACTCAATTTTCTATCAGATCAAACGATGGAAAAACAATCTGAAAAGATAAAGGATATATCAAGTAGATATGAGCACGACAAGAAGATTTGGTCAACAGCAGTCAAAGAGTTATCAGACAAAATAACTGTAATCAACTAACTACCTTAACCTTTGCAATATTTATCATTAAAACTAGATTCTTTAATTTTAGTAAAATCTTTTTCACAAAATCTTTATGATCATTATCCTATTTAGGTGTTGAAGCAAGATCATGCTAAGTTGTCTCTTGAAGCACACGAATGTGTTGACTCAGTTCCTGATCTAGCAAATATGGTTTCTGCAGTTCAATCTTTGGGTAGGTTTCTCAAAGTGCAAGAAATAGCAACATATTTTCATTTATTTGTTTATTATAGCATCCTACTAAACAAATCAATGGAAGTACATTGATATTTCTTGCATTAATATTGTGTCATTTGCAGTTTCCATGTGTGAGGATCTTAAAGTGAAGTACAGTGAAGAACAAGCGAAAAGAAGAAAGCTTCATAATCAAGTTGAAGATGCAAAAGGTACACCACAATAACATTGTGTTCATCAATACACATTCGTCTCTCTCTCTAGATCTCAAATGGTTTTGGTATGCTTCTTATCGGGCTTCACTAACAGATTTATAGAAGTTTATATGAATTTCTCACCAAATACGACTGTAATTTACAAATACCATACTATCGCATACTGATTTCTTCAATTCCTTTTAGGAAACATAAGAGTTTTTTGCCGATGTCGTCCATTAAACAAATCGGAAGCTTCGTCGGGTTGTTCAACGGTTGTAGACTTCAATACAGCTTCAGATGGAGTTCTCGGAGTTTTAACCACTGGTTCGACATCCACAAAGAAGACCTTCAAATTCGATTGCGTTTTCACACCAAAAGACAATCAAGGTTCGTTTACTCAAAAACCTAATTAGATAACAAATTAATTCAATGATTTTGAATTTCCATTCAATTTCGTTTTTGTACCTTAACCAGATGACGTTTTCGCGCAAGCTTCACCACTTGTAACTTCCGTTTTGGACGGATACAACGTATGCATATTTGCGTACGGACAAACCGGAACAGGGAAGACGTTCACCATGGAGGGCACTTCCGGCAACCGCGGCGTCAATTACCGGACACTTGCAGAGTTGTTTAAAATTTCTAACGAAAGGAGCGATACGTTTACGTATAACATATCAGTTAGTGTTCTTGAAGTTTATAATGAACAGATTCGCGATCTTCTTGCACCTCCATCAACAACTTCAAAAAAGTAAAATCATTATCCAATCTTTGATAATTTATGAACATAACTACTTGGATTCAGTTACTTATTTAGTTTTGGAAATTTAGGTTGGAGATAAAGCAAGCTTCTGAAGGTTTTCATCATATTCCTGGATTGATAGAAGCGAAAGTTGAAGATGTAAAGGAAGTATGGAATGTTCTGCAAACAGGAAGCAGTGCTAGAGTTGTTGGATCGAATAATGTAAATGAACGTAGCAGTCGTTCTCATTGGTAAACAAGGATCTAATTTTTATATCTCTGATTTACATGCTCTTTGTGATGGTTTATTAATTTTGACTTTTTTTTAGCATGCTTTGTATTGTGGTAAGAGCAAAGAACTTGTTGAATGGAGAGTGTACAAAAAGCAAGTTATGGCTGGTGGATTTGGCTGGAAGTGAAAGGATTGGAAAGACTGATGCTCAAGGTGATAGGCTTAAGGAAGCACAAAATATTAATAGATCCCTTTCAGCTCTTGGAGATGTCATATCTTCTTTAGCAAATAAGACCAATCATATTCCATATAGGTTGGTTTACTTTCTTTCTTTTTTAACAAAGAAATTCATATTATAAAAAAGTTAAATCTTTCTTTTTCCCTTTCATCCAGGAATTCCAAGTTGACACATTTACTTCAAGATTCCTTAGGTACAATTCAATTTCTTCTATGCTTATGACAGATGTGGGACAAAATTGCAAAAAGACGTGAATGCCCTTGGTTTTTGCAGGAGGGGACTCGAAAACATTGATGTTTGTCCAAATTAGTCCCTCGGAGAAGGACTTGAGTGAAACATTAAGTTCCTTAAACTTTGCAACAAGGGTGAGAGGGGTTGAATTAGGTCAAGCTCGAAAGCAAATTGATACAAGTGAGCTTCAAAAACTTAAAACAATGGTAAGTAAATGTAAATCAATCATCAATATGTGTTACATTTGTTTATGTGTTATGAGTGTTTTATAGTATTTTGACATTCTTGATTTTGATCATGAAGCTTGATAAAACGAAGCAAGAATCACATTTGAAAGATGAATCGTTGAGGAAACTAGAAGAAAGCTTGCAAAATGTTGAAACAAAAGTTAGAGGAAAAGATCAGACATATAAAAACCAGTTGGAAAAGATAAAGGAGCTTGAGGGAAAATTGGAGATGAAAATTGGATTGCAATCTCAATCAGAAAAAAAAGTTCTAAATCTTTCTGAGAAATTGAAGGCGAAAGAGGAATCCAATGATGTCCTCCAACAAAAGGTGGTACATGATTATCCTGTTCTGATCTGTTCTGTCTGTTCTGATGTCAGGTTTTGTCTGCTATAAAGGTTAAGGAGCTTGAAAGCAAATTTGGAGAGCGGGAACATTCAAATTCAATAACTTATCAACATAAGGTATAATGTGACATTTATTTTTTCTATTTTGTTTTTCCTTCTCATAAAATTAATTTTAGGGATACTAATCAAATGAGAATTTAAAAAGCAGGTTAGAGACCTTGAAGACAAGTTGCAAACACAAGTTCAAGAATCAAAATCTTACTCCAACACCCTTCAAGAAAAGGTCATTAGAAATCACAACCCCTAACAATATATTTCACTTAAATGGGTGATAAAAAAAAAGTTTTATTTTATATTCTTTGTGTTTTATTTTACTTTTCAGATTGATGAACTTGAAAAGAAGTGGAAAGAACAAAAACAGGATTCCGATTCCATCTTGCTCCATCACAAGGTCAAAAAAAGTTTAATCACCAAAAATCATAAAACTCTCAAAAAAAACTTTACACTTTTGGTCCTTGAGTATATGATTTTTGCAATTTTGGTCCTTATTTGAGGTTTTGTAACATTTTTGGTCCCTGTTTTATGTTTTTGGGACACAAATTGAAAAAACCAGCTATACTCAAGGACCAAAAGTAGTCGATTTATTTGGAACATGGACCAAAAATGTTAAAAAATACCTCATGTAAGGACCAAAATTGCAAAAATAAACTATACCCAAGGACCAAAAATGTAACATGTTTTATAATTGCAGATTAAGGAGCTTGAAGAGAAGCTTAAAGAGCAAGATGAATTAAAAAACGAGATGGAAGAACGTATTTTAAAGAGTAGTAATATTATGAACACTCAAAAGATGCCTAGTTGCAAGAGGCCAAGTTTGCCAAGAAGAAATGATTTTGTGGGTAGTGATATAAAAAAGAAAAGGTTGTCAAGAAATAGTGACGTGGAAAATATTGTCACTCCATCAACTTATTGTAATACTGAAAAAGTGGGAAGGAAATCAGAGGTCCCACGACCTCCAACAAGGATGGTGAATAAACCAACTTCATCATCCCGAAGGACTTTGCCTCATGGATTCAAAGAGAAAGAAACCAAGAAAAGGATGTGGGCTTGATAAGTATCATCTATCAAATCAATGCGCCTGATATATTTACTTATATGTATCAGGCGCATTGTATGTATGTATCAGATCGATTGTGTACACAATCGATCTGATACGTATAGTTAAAATACATGTGTGTATTAGGTATTTGTGCAAGTGAGTTTGCTTTGAATATGATTTGAAGTCGATGTTGTTTAGGAACTTATATATTTTAGGTAGAGTAACATGTGTTGTTTTCTAGATGTGTACCTTTGGGTTCACCTAACCTTACTTGATTGATGTTTTAGGAACAATGATGGATCTTAATTTAATTCAAAAGCCGTTATCGCAAGCTCAAATGTTGCTTTTTTTCTTCTTGTTTTGTGATGCTATGATGTATAAACTTATAGTAATGTTGCCTGCTTTAGACTTCTATAAACATGCTATGTTTAATGGCATTTCGAAGAGCAAATGAAAAAGAGTAAATTTGAAACTTATAAAAGTGAGCTCAATAATGATGATAAATGATATGATGTATAAACTTATAGTAATGTTCCCATTTTAGGCTTATAAATGATATGATGTATAAACTTATAGTAATCATTTTAGACTTCTATAAACATGCTATGTTTATCCACTTTTAATCCACATTACCTGCTATCAACAATTTAAAACTAAAAATATTGATGATGTGGAAAGTGTTGTCTTTTGAGCTCAAGAGATATCCATATCTCAATTGATATCTGAAGAGACAATTCATTATTATTACGGACATGGATATCTGAAGATGCATGTTACTAAGATCGATGTCTCTTCAATTTAACTCGCATATGATTTCAAAAGGTAATTTATAGAAATAGTCCCTAAAGTTAAAGGTAATTTACATAAATGGTCCCTAGAGTTAAAGTCATTGTTATTAACAAAATTTCATAAACTAATGGATATTATGCTTGAAAAACATGATGGACATTAATAATTTGTGGTGGAAAAGTACCCATAGTTAGTCCAAATGAAAAAAATAATATATGGTCAGTCTGAACAATTATTTATGAAATACAACAAACTTATGAGCCTTTATTGTCGCAGTACCTTTATAATATCTTACAATACTATGTAAACAATTATTTATGAAATACAACAAACTTATGAGCCTTTATTGTCGCAGTACCTTTATAATATCTTACAATACTATGTAAACGGTGGATGTAATCGGTTGTAATATAGATATTGTAATTTTGTAATCTAAGATTTGCTTCTAGAGTTGCAAGTATTATCCTCGAGACAAAATTTGATGTAGGGCTTAACAGAAGTTGATATTACACCAAACCTCTTCCTAAAAATAGTTTTGATGATTTTGGTATATTCATCTAACAAACTTTTGAGAGCTTTTAGTTTTTATCTTCTAAGAAATTTAAACAAAAAACTTATAATCCAAAAACTACTTCAAATGCTTTTAGCTTTTTTTTGTTTCAATTCATTTCACATATTTCAAAAGCTTGGACTATTTTTTTCCAAACATTTTTACACAAATAAAAGGTACATCCATTTTGCCAAAACATATCCATAAATCGTTTTTATAACATATACTACCAAGCTTAAAGGGTGTAGAAAGATAAAAGTTCTAATGTAAATTGTTATATAAATTTTGATTTGATTTGATTTTATTAGGATTTGATTGGATAAGGATACCATCGATTATGGATAAATATGTAGTTAGGATAGACATGATCCCATAAATAATGGGATTTAGTTAGATAGCTATTTATTGTATATAATATTCCACATCTTGTACATTACGAAATATCAAGAAAAGAAAGATTACCATAAAAATCTTCACACTTCACCCCATATATCAGAACATGCAAATTAATTCATAAACACTCTTTACATAACGCAAAACTAAATCTTACACCACAGACAATATTTTTTTCTTCAATGTCAATCTAAAGATATAACTATGTGTAGCATCCACCAATCACTCTTATTGTATGCTAATATATTAATCTTTTAAAATACAACTCATGAAAATTACAAAAAAAAAAAAAAAAAAGATGTTTGTTTCTCAGGCAAGCTTACTCCTCACTAGTCCTTTGAAGAAATCAAAACTGTATATAATACCACATGAATCTTTTTAGTTTATTTTCAGTTTCATATACTTCAAAAGTAACAATTCTTATTAAAAATAAATTTAGAGTTAAAAAAAAAGTAACAATTTTGATACCTATTTCCATCTGGATGAAGCTCACATCTTTCACCATTATCAGCAATGGCCAATAAGTATCCTGAAGATGTTAACCCCTGAAATTAACAACTCAAATTATCAAGACTCCAAGTATGTTTATTGATATATTTTATAACACTATTTTAATAAATAAAAATTAGAAAAAATGTCATTTAACAATTCTTGATTTGCTCACCTGAACAGTGACTACATTTTCTGTTGGCAAATCTTGTTCTTGGTTTTTTTCTTGAACAATAATCCTCTGCCCACTGCACAAATTAAATCCATAATAACGGAAATTACTTTTTTACCCTTTTTAACAAGATGAATGATGAACAATAACTAATATACCTATGGAGCCATGTCTTGTAATATAGCTCCTCAAGGGGTTGGAATCCTGCATTTTAAATTAAAAAAAAAAAAAACCATGAATTATACTTTTTTAAAAAATATAAAAATAAATTAATACTCACCTTGGTGTATCAAAATATGGAAGAAATGCTCGAATTTATCAAAGAAAGTTGATGTAATATCTTCTCTTTGTAATTTGTAATCAGAATTTAATTTTTGGAGCTCTGAATTCAAGGATGTTGTTGGCTTATCATTATCAACATTCAATCCTACTCCTGCAATTGAAAATTTTAACAATTTAAAAAAATAAAATTGAAGCTTTTTAAACAACAATTAAATGCAAAGATGAAGTTTATCAATTACCAACACTAATATTGAATATCTTGGATTGATATGTTGATCCACACAAAATTCCTCCCACTTTAAGCCCATTGAAGTAAAGATCATTTGGCCATTTTATTCTAACATCAAGAGGAGGAATACCCTGAAATTAATATTACAAAACACTTGTTAATGTTATAAAATGACAAATCCATGTTTAGAAATTATGTTATTTTAGCTTACATTTCTTATAGAAAGATTCTTAATTGCTTCAGTCATAGCAAGACACACAACATATTGCACAAGAGGAACCACATGTCCATTTTCCATTTGCATTGTAAATGATAAAAGAAGGCTTCCCTTTGGAGATTCCCATGTATTGTGTGAACGCCCTAAAATTATAATTGTTGAATTTCCGATAAATGATTTTATAGATTTGAATCATTTGATTGATACCTCGTCCTTTGAATTGAAGATCTGCGATGCATACAGAACCAATTGGAAGCTCAAAGAAGTTGCTGCATAAACCCTAAATGATTCAATGACTGAATTAGAATACAAATGATATGAATTTCTAAAGCTTCTTGCACTTACAGGCTGACAATGTCTTGAGTAGAGGGTAATCGTGGAGACCAAAGAATAAATCTTCCGAAACATTTAGTTTCAAGAGCATCCATGTAAGTATCGATGTTGAATTCGTCTTTTTCTGATTGCGTTTCCATCTCAGAGTGCAAATAGGTCTGGAACTTTACATCATCTGTGATTTTAAGGGTTGAATTTTCTTTCAAAGACCTTGCAAATTCCTTCTCGCTTTCGGATTTTCCACTTAAAACTAGTACAACAGGTCGTTGGGACTCCATGTTTGCTATAAAAAAGTATGTCCCAATTAGTATACTCATATCATAAACACTGGATTCTGCAATCTTAGATGATAGTGATTATGATTTTCATTTTTCCTAATGATGGTTGAATTATTAATTGTCGTTCTTTAAATCGCAATAATCACTTTAAAAAAATGTAATTCAGATATGTTTTCGGTACATATATAACATGATTTGGAACTGAAAAACAAATTAATCAAATGGGGTAGTGGTTTTGGTGTGCAAGATTAGCTTACCTGATGCAGTAGCTACTGAGAGCGAGCGACTGAAAATATTGGAGTAAGAAGGTCGAGTGAAGGAAAAGGAGTGGTGTAGAGAGAGAAAGCAGTGGAAAGAAGTTCGTAAAGTATTGAATAGCATTGGAGAAGCGGTTGAGGTATGGTAGAAAGAGCAATTGATGATGAAAAATGCATTTAGGAGACCCAATCACTCCGGCTTTTCGACGGCGGTGTTCTTTGTGGTTGTTGATGGCGGAGGCGGCGACCAGTGTATAAAAATGAATAATAGTAGAAAATACATATAAAAATATGAATTATATACAAAATTATCGCCTTAAGTCACGCCTTACAAACGACGTGGCTCGCCAAGGCTTGGAAAAGTTTGAGGCTTAACATTGCCGTTAAGTCACGCCTTACGTTATTTAGAACCTTGATTTTAGCTTTTGGTCATATATGGTCATTAAATTAATTTTCGTGTTTTTATTAAATTTTGAACTTGTTGAAATATATACATTATACCAATATGACCGGTAATAATGAGTTTTGCCAGTTCTCGACGTTGTTTCCAGCCAAACATGAATTTTCTGATCATCTTCTCCGGTCAAATTTGATTTTCCGGCGTTATTTCCGACATCTCTGTGAATACCCAAAATGGTCAAGAACTCCGGTCTATTCTCTCATTCTCTTTCCTCATGAGCTCCAAAACATACATCAGATCTTTGATCTGCGATGAACACATACATACATACACATCAGGTTACTGTTCATCGTCTTCAACCTCCGGTTATGGCCTTCTTAAGCAAATCTGAAACAATTTCTTGAGCAAAACTTCGGTTTTTCGAAGAATAAAACCCCAGAACTCAAAAAAAACATCCTCAAACAAATCATCCATGAACGATCTAGCAAATAGTGAAATCTTACACATATGTACATTTGGGTTCATGTTCAAAAAACATCCTTCTAGGTTTCATTTTGATTTATGGCATATTTTGTTTCGATTTATGAACCCATAACTCAAATTTAAAAACACACACACATGAACTTGAATCTGAAATGGAGTTCATATAAGAAATCTAGGATTTGTTTTTTGATGATGAATCTGAAATGGAGTTCATACAAGAAATCGAACTTTGGGATTTTTGGGTTTTTGATGAATGAACTTGATTTGATTTTCATGTTTCAGATCAAGAATACACATTGAAACTCATTTTGAAATCGGAGTGTGTTCCTTCTCGAAAATGGATTTCCGATCTGCCATGGATGTGTTCTTCAAAACTTGATTTATGATTTTATCTAGCTTGACTCTAAAACTCATTTTCTGAGTTGAAGTGGTTGAATGATTTCTGGGTTGAAGAATTTTTGGGTCAAAAGGATGAACATGATTTCTGAGTTCTAGAGATTGATGAGCAAAAACACCACTAATCTGGAACAAAATCGTATTTGGAGGAAATAATGCCGGAAAATCGAGTTTGACCGGAGAAGATGACCGGAAAACTCATGTTTTTGCCGGAAACAACGTCGGAAACTGACAAAACCCACTATTACCGGCCATACTGGTATAATATACACGTTTCAACAAGTTCAAAAGTTAATAAAATACGAAAAATAATTTAGTGACCAAAAGTTAAAGTACGTTACATTTTCAAATAATTATCCTAATTTATTTTTACAAAACAACTTTAATTTTGTTAAGTCACTTCTTACTAAAATCTTACTAAAAGTAATATAATAGTTTTTTTTTATCAAATTTTTGAGAAGCAAGTTTTGCTTTAGGTTTCACAAACATTGTAATGTTTTTTTATTATTTTTTCAAAATGCTTAGATTTAGGTTGTAATTTGTAAAATGATATATATTAGAGGAAAAATATAATCCACTATCTTTGTAAGGTTCTTGCAAAGGTTGTATTCATATTTTCGAAGGGACTCAACAAAATGAATAGAACCCAACAAAATTACTAGGGGTGTTTGGAAATGATTTTAAAAATAATTTATTAACTTATTTTCTTTTCAGAAAATCAATAAGTTAAAAACGTGTTTGTTAAATACTAACTTCTTATGAAAAAAAACTATTTTCAGCCAAAAATTTCTAATTTTTCAAAAAATCAATAATTTCATTGAAAAACAATCATAATTCCCAAACACACCCTAGCACCCACAAATTTGCCTAAACAAACATAAAATATCATATTTTTACTTCATTTAAAAAAAATCCAAACATAAATTCTCTCAAGGTATGGTCAAACACTTAGATATAAGCAAACCCAGATTTGGGTTCAAAATTCATATTTAAATGTATTGTTTTTAAGTCTATATGTTTTAGTAGGACTCCTGCTAAAATATAACAATTTGGCATGAGTCATATTGGCAGGTGTAATGTCCAATTTCCACAACCAAAATTCCATTTTTAATTACGATAAAACTTCACATTTATTAATCCAAGTTGAGAAAATCATTTGTTTAAAAATACATTTGTTTGAAAACAGAGTGATATGGTAACCGCAGAACCCCCAATGTTGCTGAGGAGTGTGTACAGTCACGCCTTCGCCTTCCCACATACATCAATGGTACCTGAAAAAATTATAAACAACTAGGTAAGTATGAAGCTTAGTGAGTTCCCCCCAAATACCATACATCACAAACACATACAAAGTATGCATACCGGGCCTACAGTCACAAAGACTGGATTGCCCCCGGGCCCACAACCATAAAGACTGGATTTCCCTGGGTATGTTGGCCTGCCGCTTCAACCCAACTGCTCCCCTGAGCCCCAAACCCATAAATGGCTCCCCTCTCGTGCCTACAGCTTACGACTGGCCCGCACCTGATATCTTGGCTTACAACACAAAGCAGGACCGCCTCAACCTGACCTACCACAAAATGTCGACATATATATAATCAAACAAGCAATCAAGTAACACATAAACACAAACAACTAACTACACAAGTCTACCCGTTTAACATCTCACTACTGCATTCTATGCCTCTTCCAGCACACTATGCGACTACCGGAAAATCTCCAAGGAATACATAACTATATGTAACCAGATGTGAGATAGACATTTGAACAGGTGATCCCACTCTAGAGCCACAACCAAACAAGGAATATGCAAGAAAGCCTAGATCAAGAGTTCTCAGGCTATCCTACGTGACTACATACAACCCCTAGGACACTCCACTAGACGATAACCAACCTATTGATACTCTAACCAGCATACCACTACTCCTACATCCTAACACACAAGGATATATACTGAAACATGCAAGGCTACATAATACAATCTTGTGGGTCGACATTGTTGTCTTCAACCCATGAGTATAGTGAGGAAACTCACCTAAATCGGAGACCCAAGAAACACCGCGAAACGCTCACTTTCTGCACCGATTGCTCCCACGAACCTACTAGCACTAAAAACACGGAAGAACCTAAATCAAAAACCCAATTCCTTCAAATTTTACCCAAAGACAAATTGGTCAAAAAGTTAACGGTCAACAGGTCAACGAATCTCCACGAAGTGACATGATCTTGGTCATGTCGTGGCTAACTAAAGAAAAAATAGTCGCGAGCTTTTCAACTGTCACGACGTGACAAGCAGTTCGTCACGTTGTGAAAAATGGCTAATGGGCAGCTTAATGGATTAAGCCCTTAATCCATTAATCCACACACTCAAATCCTCTAGAAGGCTTCCTTACACCCCACAAGCCATAAAATTGATACTTTAACGTCTTACATGTTCAATTCAAGTCTTGAGCTCGATTAGGTCACTCATGAAGAAAATATAGGGAAAGACCATCAAGCATGAGTTCAAACTTCACCAAACATCAAATATAGCACAACTAACCATCAAGAAACACAAAGGACCCATAAAGTTGCCAACTTTTTGGAATCCCAACACTCCAACTAACCTAAATATGGATAATAATGCATAAAAATCTAGATCTAGCAACAAGGAATCATAAATATTGAAACTTGAATACTCACAAGGGCCCAGAGAAGTTTCTAGAAGATGAAAATGAGGCTTGCAAGCTAGATCTAAGCACCAAGGATGATCCCATCTTCTTCAAGTCACTAAAACATCACCAAAAGCTTAAGGATTCATCAATAGAGGCTAGGGTTTCATTTGGAAGGGGATGAAGGATGAAGAGGATACCCTAGGACGTGATTTAATGGCTTTAAATATAGAAGAGACCCTAAAATTTGTGGGCTTGGGCTGCAACCATATTCATGACGTGACCACTATCTTGTCACGTCATGACAATCCTTCCCGAATACGCTCTTCCCATTTAACTCGTCACGTCGTGACCTCCCTACGGTCACGTCGTGACACCCGATTTTTCCTAAAAACCATTCTTTTATCTCCTTAATGCCTTAAACCGATCCATTTTGGAAAACAGGTGTTACAGCAGGAACTCCTGCCAAAATATAACAATTTAGAAGAAAGCCCTGCAAAGATGTCAAATTTCGGTAGAAGTTCTTGCCAAACTATCATATTTTTTTACTGAGAAATTGTTCAATTTAAGGTAGACTAACACAACTTTTTAACCCGTTTCTCGGTTTTTCGATATGTAATTATGTTGTTATTTTAATTTGAGTTTTTGGCAGGCTTGCGACACGACAGTGGGACTGGTCGTTGCGTGACATTTAAATGAAAGTCACGGCGTGACACTTAGATGTCACGATGCGGGCTTGTTGAATGGTGAAACCCTAATTCTCGGCCTTTAGGCACTAACTTATAGGGTTGCCTCATTTAGCATTCCCCATTCTCTGAGAACGTCCCTCCTTGCAAACCCTAGCCTCCCTTTGTGTTCTTGAGTTGATTTCATCCAACAAGCATCAACCTTCTTTCCTTGCTTTGAACCCTTATGAATATTCAAGATCCATCTCTTAAATGATAGATCTAGATTATTTAGCTTGGTTTTGGATCCTTCTTGTTGTTTGGGTGGAGTTTGGAAAACTCCAGACCCAAAAGTTGCATCTTGGTGTCTTATGAACCCTTTCTGTCACTTAGAATTAATAATGAAATTTCATTGGTGCCATGCAAGGTCATAAGTTCATTTTTAGTCCCTTTTGATCTAATTTTAAGAGATCTTGGTGCTTAAGGCATGCAAATGGATAAAGTTGGGAACTTTCTCCTTAATACCATCTTTTGATAAGATCTGGAAGGTTAGAGTTCAAACCTTAAAGGATTAAGACCTTGGGAAAAAGGTGGTCGTTAAGCCGTGATTCACGACGTGACAGACTTTGGGTCTCGGTGTGACCTTGAGGGTTCCACGACTATTTTGTCACCTAACATTCGCGATGTGACTAGTGGGTGGTCATGACATGAAGGCCGTTGAACATTGACCGTTGAATTTTGACCAGTTTTACTTTTGGTCTATGATTGTTTAAGCAGTTCGTGTAGTTGATTCCTTGGACTCCGAGTAGTTGATTCCAAATTTTTGATTAAGGTGGGTCTTCTCACTATACTATGCAGGATACTAGGTGTCATGGTATGCTAGATTGTCTTTGTGACTTTGCATGAAAGGATATGGTTGGATCATAACACTTATATGAAAGACTATGGTTGGCCCATATCACATGTATGGAAAACTATGGTTTGATCATAACACCGATATGAAAGACTACGTTTGGATCACAGTTGGAAAGATTGTAGTTGGACTGTTGCAGTAGAAGTGAGTGTACGAATATAGTTGGATCATAGCATTCACATGGGTATGTGGTATTTTGGGGAACTCACTAAGCTTTGTGATTACTATTTAAGTTTAAAATGTTTCAGTTGTTCCAGCAACAAGGGAAAGGGTGTGGCTTGATTGCATCAGATTTGCTGAGATTTATATTTATGGAGATTTCACACTTTGTTTTTACTATCTTTTGATACTATGATCTTTTTACGGTTTATTGAACTAAGAATATATATATATATATATATATATATATATATATATATATATATATATATATATATATATATATATATATATATATATATACTTATTTTCCTATGAATGGGATTTGAAATGTTTGTTTGACTTAAAAAAAACAAAAATTTGGGTTGAAAATTTAGGACGTTACATTAATATATATAGCAGGTTTTATGGTATTTGAGTTGTCAGCAAATTATGAAAAATAAGGTATAGGATGTTTGAGCCATAAACTTGAGCATGTTCTGAAATTATGCCCACAAAATCCGTTATTAGAATCCCAACAAATATGAAGCAAACATATTGTTTTAACCTTTATCATTGAGGATCCACAAAAAGATTGACTGTCTAGAAAGATAGGAGGATATTTTAGGTTTAATATGCAATCAGTGCATAAATATTAGAATAAATACGTGTATTATAAAAATTTGAGGATATATATATATATATATATATATATATATATATATATATATATATACTCCTTACATTTTAACAACACACATACTCTGATGTTCACCGTGGATGTAGCCGATGATCCTGATCATGTGAACCAATTGATTGTCTCTTTGGTTTTTGTTTGCATTGTTACTCCATGTAAATAGTTTATCAAGTTGTAGATGTGCTTAAACCCTAGAGTTAGGCATTGTAATATCCATAAATTTGGACTAGATTATTTTGCTATTTTTAGTGAAAAGTAAAAAAAATGGGGAAATAAATTAAATAAATATAACTACGTAATAAAAATAATTTATAATGTGAAATTTGAATAGTTAACATATAATAATTATGAGAGTACATGATTTAGACATTAAATATGGAGAAAAATATATGAGGGACTAAAGTCGTCATAAATCCAAACTTAAGGGCTAAAAATAGAATATATTTTATCCAATTGCTAGAAAGATGAAAAACTAAGGCTTTTGTGTGAAATAAATAAATTTCATTAAGTAACTAATAGAATTGGTGTCAAATATGAAAGAATTTGACGCGTGAAGGGTCAATTGTGTCATATGAGCATAGATTAGGAGTAGTTAGAAGTTATTCTTCTCGTCTGGAGAGGAAATCGGCATTTTGGGTGTGGGAAACAAAACTATAGAAGGGGAGAGCTTCCATTGGAGAATTTGGTGCTCGACATAAGATCCAAGGTTAATTTGTGGAGAAACAAACTAAAACTGAAGATAAGAACCCACCCTTGATCTTAGAAGCTATAATTCTCCACCTTCTTCATCTAGAACTATCTAGGGTTCTAATTGAGTATTATTAGTTGATTATAATGATGTATCTTATATTTTAACTCCTAATCTCCATAGAATCAAACCTTATTTTATTGTTATGGGGAATGGTGAGAGATTGAAGTTTACAAGCTACGTACATGGTGGACTCTTAATGATTTTGTGTTGATTGATTGTGATAATCAAATTAACTTAGTTCCAACGATTTTAGAACAAATCTTATGTTAGAAATCAACCACCATAATATTCCATGATTGGACCAATTCTATGTGTTCAAGCTTGACCTTGAGTTCCAATGTCCATTCATGAGATTTAGAATGAGTAACTTCATGACTAGATTGTTAAAAGAATGAAATATATCATAGATCATTTGTTTGTTGTATTATTGATGATTGATTTTTTTGAAAAAATGGTTTTAGAAGTTAAATGGAATTTGGAGTTCATTAACTCAAAGAATCAATTCTAACACATGAACCCAATGGAATTGGGAATTACAAGGTTTAATAAGATATCTAAGAGGTTATTAGAAGTTTAATAATCTTAATTGATGATATGTAAATGTTTGGTGATGGACTTAAAAACTATTATGAGCTGATTGAGCAATGAAGATGTTGGATGTCTACATGAGTTTTTCCTAAGCTTTTATGATGTCCAAATGACTTAATCATTAATACATAGATAAGACATGACTTTAATGAGATGAAATAATGTTATTAGATGTTGTAAATTCATTATGAATCATTGATAAATCTTAGGAAAGCTTGGGATCAAAGGGGGAAAATTGATGCTAAAAAGAAAAATCATGCATGTTTGCATCTTAGTGGGTGTCTAAGACGACATGTAGGATGCCTTGGCTTTTGAGTTGGCGTCTCAAATGTTGCCCCAACACCCTTTTTCTCTAAACTTGTTTTATTGATAACCTTTTCATTTGGCATCCCAATCACTCATCGTTTCCACTTTCGTTCATGTTTTAACATAAGGAAGGTTTTGAAATAATATAATTTCAGTTCTAGGATTAAGATCTTAGTAATTGACTTAATCGGCCACTTAATAGGATTTTAACACATCTTATGATGCTCTTAGGTGGCATTTGAGGTATCAATTGTTCTTGAAGAATAATGGAAGTATTACAAGTCTAGCTTTTAGACTGTAGTAATTTTTCTAGGAGTACAAGTTCCTATATCATTTTTACACTTGATGTTTGATTCTACAATTGAGTTATGTTTTTCCTACTTAGAATTTGAAATTATATATATATATATATATATATATATATATATATATATATATCTCTTGGAGTTTGATTTCACTTGATTTGCTTATTGTTTCCTTGCTTGCTATGTGTGTACCAAATGGTTTTGAACATCCTACTTGTTGTATGCATTCTATGAGCCTATGATGTGTTAACCGAGAGATCCTAAGTACCCAAATTGACAATTATTCGTTGTTAGTCGTTGTGAGTAAACTTCTACATAAACCTCATGTATAAAAGTGTGTATTGTTACCCCTTTAATGTCCTGGCGGGATGGTACTAGTACCTAATTGTTTAGCAAAATGGATGGTTACTCATAGGCTTGACATTTTACTATCATTTTTAGTGAGTTGTACTTTGTGAGAATGAAAAGGGTTGGGAAAACATACTGTAACACCTGCAGATTTGGGCTAGTCAATTTAGAGACAATAAGTGTCAAAAATGACTTTTTAATAGAAGATTATTTAGAATAAATAGTCTTAACCAAGTTATAGTATATGTCACAAGGGTTCCATATATATAAAGAACGCTGAAATCCAAGTTATAACGAAGAAGTTATGACTCGTCGAAGTTTTACAGCTAAACCAGCACGACACCGCGTAACGTAAAAAGTGAATTTTTGATATATAACTTTTTAGCCTTAGGGATCTAAATAAAGTCGTAGTATATGTTAAACTGAGAACGTACATAAAAAGAACGTCCAAATCTGACTTCGTTTGAGGAAGTTATGATCTTTCTAAGATTTAGCATAGTAGTGCACAACCCGGAAATCGAATTTTAGATCGATCGATTTTCAGCCTACACAATCTAAATGAGAATTGAAGATCTCATTAATAGGAGCTCAACGATATAAAGACAGTAAAAAACGGACGTCGTATGAAAAAGTTATGATTTTTTTAACGAATTTTAACTGTCTAAGTCTGTTAAAATATAACTTTAAAAATAAAGTCAAAATTAGCCAACGGAGTCTAAACGAAAGTTGTAGATCCCATCGATACCTACGCATGGATATAAAGAACGTCAAAAGCGGAGCTCGTATGCAAAAGTTACGGATTTCAGAAGATAATTAGTTTTTGGAGTAACTAACAAGCGACATGTGGCGCGATCTGAGCCAATGCTTCCTCGCCACGGCTTGGCACCAGATGATGACACCTGGCCACAAACGCACAACGTTCAACAAGGGAACGTCCTGTGTTCGAACCGGACTCAACCTATAAATAGAGGCGCAAATCACCCCAAAAACTCACACATTTCCCATTCTCTCTCTCAAACACCCCTCTTAGCCCCTCCCATTCCCTAGCACTTCCCAAGTGCTAAGAGGCGAGTCCCGGAGCGCCAGAAGGCTTCAAGAAGAATATCTTTTAGCTTGGAGGTTCGGCCCCCGCAGAGCATGGTGCCTAGCCAAACCCTCTTATAAGTAAGTTATGCTTACCCTACTTCAAGTATAGCTTATGTTTAAGTTTATTATCGTTATTATGAACTTATAAACAATATATGTATTATAAAATATAATATACAAAGTGTTATTATAATATCTTTTAACTACTCGCGGTACAGGGAATCTGGTGTGAAGGGTCGCATAGGGTTGTTGGATTTCAGAATAACTTAAATGGCAAAATGGTCATGCCCTCCGGTGTTTCATGTCTGGCCCATGTCTGTACATAGTAGTTGAAAAGTATTGTTTAACACCTATAAAACAATATCGCTCGTAAATAGTCGCTATGAATATTAGACTAAAATCTAGCGGTAATGATACTAGGTTTCGCTTAAAGAAAATAGAATTGTCAGAAGTGAAGCGCTGTACGAGTTTGGAATCATCACTTTAACAAGTGAGTGCATAGTTACTTTCATCTTACACAAAGATATGAAGTATTTAATATAAATTACGTGCTATGTGTGCATATTATCTGTGTTGTTTATATTTATCCTAGATGAATAAAATATACATGTTTTACTCGATTTAAACTGTATACATATTTTATACCTATAATTATGATGGGTAAAGATGGGTACATTAAAGATGAGATGAGATGAGAGATGAATGATGAGAAATGAAAGATGATATAGATGATGATAACTGAAAGATAATGATAAGCGATGACCCAGTCATCTAGCAGAGTATAGATGACAAACACAGACTATTCTAGACAGTCCAGTGGAACACTAGCAGGCTCGCAACTTGTAGGTGTTGTGAACGATATGTTCATCAAATGTACTCTAAAAACTCATTGACATGTATTGTGGGTGGACTCCCTAAAATAATACTGTCAATAAAAGAGATAAACCCTGACAGTTATGGACTTAGTGCCTAACAAATAACCTCGACAATTACGGACTTAGTGCCTATTATATAAACCCTGGCAGCGATGGACTTCGTGCCTATTCCTTAGGACAATCCTTAGGAATGCATAACTGAATGATAGATGATTCTTAGGGTAGATCCTTAATAAATAAAGAAGATAATGGGGATGGGTAATTGGGTTAATTTTTTGATGATGAAACATAATAACTTTATTATTGTGGGTTGAAAACCCTATGTACTCACCAGATTTCCCAACCTGACCCACTCAGTTTATTTGTATCATAGGCGTCGATACGAAGCTACATTACACTTAGAGATTAAAGGAGATGTAAATCACTAGTGTAAATGAATGTTAGTTCTATTTATGCTTATGTTCCTGTATTGACGATGACATCCCAAAGTTTTAATATAAAAAAATAAATTTCTTCGGAAATGCTTTGATAATATATTTATCATGTTTTTGGGAACAAATTCAGCAATATTATTCTTTAAAAATGAATACTCTGATTTTCAAATAAGCATAAATAAAATTTTTAAAATGACCGTGAATTTGGGGATGTCATAGTTGGTATCAGAGCATTAGTTTAAGCGAACTAGGAATAAAGATTTATTTCTGGACTTAAACTTAGAATTCTAAGCGATGATCGTGAGGAGTGTGTCTAATATATTTTAAGTAGTACACCTGAATAGACACAAACACTAGCTTATTTAGGGAAGATGCATAAAATTCTTTTATGTGCTAAATTATTTGTGATGATGCTATCATTTGATTGGATCTATGGTCTGTTGCCGACCGGATCTGGAAACTTTATGTGTTCAGATTTCTAAAAGTTTAGTTACTATATTTGAACTGGCATGTAACTTTTCGAAAAGATAAGGAGATTTATATGTTTATCGTAAATAAAGCTTTCCTATCTATATTCTCGTCACTGCACACCGAACTTCTTATTTGGTGCATAGATCGGCACGGTAGGAACTAGAAACAGATTTAGAATGCTAACGCTAATCAGCGGCGAGTGATTGACTGTGCACCAGAAGTAGCGGTTGCACACGAGCCAATCACTGTGGCAGGAGTACATGCAATGATTCAAATAATGTTGGATCGTTAGATGGAAGAGACAAGGTGTCTATTTCAACAGAATAGGTATGAACCTACTGTGCCCGTTGAACAACCTGAACTGAATGAAGTTCAGTCAGAAGAAGGAAACTATAGTAGAACCGTTGGCCAAGATGAACCACCAGTGGTTAGGAGAAATAACCAATATGAAGGGATTGAAAGAAGCGGATGCAAGTACAAAGACTTCACGACTTGCAAACCATAAACTTTTACTGGGAAAGAAGATCCAATCGGAGTTATGGACTGGATCTCTGAAATGGAGCTAGCTTTCATAACGTGTGGTTGCAAGGTCAAGCTACAAACCACTTATACAGTGCGTCAGTTTAGAGGTGGTGGTATTCGTTGGTGGAACACTTTAGGGAAGACCATAACCCCAATAAGCCACTACAACTGACATGGGCTGAGTTCTTGGTACGCTTTAAACGCAAGTTCTGCTCAGCCCAAAACATGTTGGAACTAGAAAACCAGTTTCTAACATTGAAGAAGGGCAACCTGTCCATTGATGAGTATACCAAATATTTCACATAAAAGATGGAGTTTGATTTGCACATCGTCCCTGAGGAACTAACGAAAGTCGATAAGTATATGAAGGGAATACCATGAGAGTATGCTATGCCAGTACGCCAGGCACCTACTCTTGAGGAGGCTATCTGGGCTGCTAAGTCTGTCGAGGAGATGATCAAGAGTAGAGCCGCCAACAAGGTTGAAGTTGGAGAGAAAACACATTTTGAAGGATCTTCAAGGTCCAACAAGAAGAGTAAAATCTCGAAGTCTGGAGGAGGAGGAGGAGGTGAAGCAAGATGGTGCGATAAGTGCAAGAAGAAGCACTTTGGAAAATATGGCGAAGAGGTGACATGTTTCAAGTGTGGAAAGTCTGGGCATTACGCCAATGAGTGCACATTCAAGAAGAAGGTGTGTTTCAGATATAACGAAGAAGGGCATATTTCTAGGGACTGCCCGAAGAAAAATAAAGTAGCAAGGCCAAATGCACCGCCAAAGCCAAAGGCAAGAGCATCTCAGATGATCCTTGACGAAGCAGGTGACAATGCAAGAGATCAGGAGTGAGGACCTATATCCAAAGATCGGGATATGAAGTAGCCATATAGATAGTGTCATGTGGTGTAGCCTATTATAAGAGGCCTAGTGTATGGTGAACTTGAACATCTATGTAATCGTTTCAAGAAATAATATAAACCTTAGTTATGTTATCCGATGTGTTAAATGACTATGTGAAATACTTGTATGGTGACTTGGAGAACGGCGAGACAATACTTGGGACGAGTATGAGTACGTGTGAAAGGTAGTAGAGGCCTATACTACCGGAAGCACATGACTCGCACTTGGATGAAGGAAAGTCACAAGGTTACCAATGTGCTAGTAATTGATTCTGTTTTGTTCAAGTATGTCGTTACCATCATTTCGGTAATGACTAAGAAGATGATTGTTATTCCGACCCTAGTGGTCATATTAAATCGAGTCCGACTAAGATGAGTATGTTACGTGGTTCAGAGAACCAAGATCGATGTAACATCCGACTTAAGCCAGAAGATTGAAGTGAAAGATAATCGAAGCGATCAATAGAAGTACTGCGATCACCGTTAAAGTAAAGAAGCTTGTAGCTAGAAGTACTACATGCTATAATGTGATTATATCACATTAGAACATGAAGGAAGGTATATTCCATTCTGGAATTTGACTCTAAAAGACCTGAGTCTAAGCATTGCATCATACGATGAGAGGTCATTAGAACATGGCCCATCAGTCTGTTACGATAATCGAAGTAACGAACATATATTAAGTTAAGTAGGAGTCTCCAACAAGGACCAAGTTTGTAACTCAAACATTACAATTGAAAGACCAACATATGATAAAGAGCGGGTGCAAGAGTGAGCACCACCTGCAGTCAAGAAGTCTACGAGCTAGATACTTATTCGAAGGAATATAGGAGTTGCAGTTATTACCTAGGATGAAAATATAATGTATGGAGTCATTATACAAGCCTTGTTTTGTTGATGATTTCGAGACATAATCATCCTAAGGGGGAGATAACTGTAACACCCGCATATTCGGGCTAGTCAATTTAGAGACAATAAGCGTCAAAAATGACTTTTTAATAGAATAAAATTTAGAATAAATAATCTTAACCAAGTTATACTATATGTCACAAGGGTTCCGTACATATAAATAACGCTGAAATCCGAGTTATAACGAAGAAGTTATGACCCGTCGAAGTTTTACAGCTAAACTGGCACGACACCACGTAACGTAAAAAGTGAATTTTTGATATATAACTTATAGCCTTAGGGATCTAAACTAAAGTCGTATTATATGTTAAACTGAGAACGTACATAAAAAGAACGTCCAAATCTGACTTCGTTTGAGGAAGTTGTGGTTTTTCTAAGATTTAGCATAGTAATGCACAACCCGAAAATCGAATTTTATATTGATCGATTTTCAGCCGACACAACCTAAATGAGAATTGAAGATCTCGTTAATAGGAGCTCAACGATATAAAGACAGTCGAAAACGGACGTCGTATGAAAAAGTTATGATTTTTTAACGAATGTTAACTGTCTAAGTCTGTTAAAATATAACTTTAAAAATAAAGTCAAAATTAGTCAACGGAGTCTAAACGAAAGTTGTAGATCCCATCGATACCGACACATGGATATAAAGAAAGTAAAAAGTGGAGCTCGTATGCAAAAGTTACAGATTTCAAAAGATAATTAGTGTTTGGAGTAACTAAGAAGCGACATGTGGCGCGATCTGAGCCATTGCTTCCTCACCATGGCTTGGCACCAGATGATGACACCTAGCCACAAACGCACAACGTTCAGCAAGGGAACGTCCCGCGTTCCAAATGGACTCAACCTATAAATAGAGGCGCAAATCACCCCAAAAACTCACACATTTCCCATTCTTTCTCTCTCAAACACCCCTCTTAGCCCCTCCCATTCCATAGCACTTCCCAAGTGCAAAGAGGCGAGTCCCGGAGAACCATAAGGCTTCGAGAAGAAGATCTTTTAGTTTGGAGGTTCGGCCCCCGCAGAGCATGGTGCCTAGCCAAACCCTCTTATAAGTAAGTTATGCTTACCCTACTTCAAGTATAGCTTATGTTTAAGTTTATTATTATTATTATTATGAACTTATAAATAATATATGTATTATAAAATATAAAAATAAGTGTTATTATAATATCTTTTAACTACTCGTGGTACGTGGAATCTTGTTTGAAGGGCCTCATAGGGTTGCTGGATTTCAGAACAGCTTAAATGGAAAAATGGTCCTGCCCTCCGGTATTTCATGTTTGGTGTAACACCCCTAATCCAACAGAACAAGAATGGAAAGGAAAACCCTAAGTCAAGGAGTCAACTCGTCGAGTTCAAGGAAGAACTCGACGAGTAGGAGCAAGTTCCGTGTTGCAGATTAAGTGGCCGACTCGGCGAGTCTGGTCTAGGTTGGGAAACCCTAATTTCGGGAATTGGTGCCCTATTTAAGCATCATATTCTCATTCCCTCAGCCTCCTTAATGCTCTCTCAAGTCCAGAACGAAACCCTAATGCCTTTCTTGTGATTGTGAGCCATTTTTGGAGTGTGTGTAGTCTACTTGGAAACTTGAAGAAGGAGAAAAGCTTGGAGGAATCAAGAAGAGTATTGTAGATCCAGAAGTAGCTTCTCAATCTCATCACTTTCTGGTAATGAAGTCTTGACCTTGCTCATCAACCTCTTAGATCTCATCATGTCCCTTTTGTTTGAGTTTTGGTTCAAAAGCTAGATCTATGGGGACAAGGACGTACCAAGCTTAGATCCATTTAGATTTGGAGCCCCTACGTGTGGCTAAGGCATAAAGGTGCAAGCTTTATGCAATTAGGATGTCCCATGCAAGCTTAAAGAGATTATCATGGCCTTTTGGAGCCCTAAAGGCCATGCAAGGAAGTAAAGTCTAGGACTTTACGTGGTTATTTGATGTCTAGAGCCTAGATCTTGATTTCCCTGCTTTGGTTTGGAGTAATAAGGGTTTTGGATTATGGAGTTATGTCTTAATGAGATAGGGTTTTGTCTAAACCCATTAAGAAGGATTAGGAGTGGGTATAGTTGGAAACTTTACCCTCATGAGATAATTTCCAACATGTAGATGCAGTTTGGGGTTTGGATCTGAAGTATAGGGGCTTAATCTGTTAAGATGGCCCATTCAGAATGAGGGACTCGGCGAGTCCAAGGAGGGACTCGACGAGTCGAAGTGTATTGTCCCATTTCTGTTCAAACTAGAACTCGGCGAGTCTGCGAGTTGACTCGACGAGTTGATTTGATGAACCGCGAGTCTGTTTAGCCAGGGAAATCGGTGAGTCAGGGGCTGACTCGGCGAGTGGGTTCAAGATTTCAGTGTTTTGGGCTTTGTACTCGACGAGTTGAATGAGCCACTCAGCGAGTTGATTCAACTTGGAGTGTTGATGTTGACCGTTGACCGTTGACTTTGACTTTGACCAAGTTTGACCCGAATTGACCTCTAAGGGTGTTGTGGTCTAAGTGTTATTTTGGGGTATTGATAGTTTGGGGAGTCGAAGGATAAGCAGTTAGGGGGATTACCAGCTAGCAGCCAGAAGAGTATCAGCAGGACTTCAGCAGGGCAAGGTGAGTTTCCTCACTATGTGCATGGGTCTATGGCCACAATGCCAGCCCATTATGTTTATGTTTATGTATAGTAGGAAGACCCAGGGGTTAGCCCTAGGCACTCATTATGACATGTTTTGGATTTAGATCCGTTACCGGGGTTAGCCCGACGTAGTTTATATGTTCCGGATTTCGATCCGATGCCGGGTGGTACCCGAGGTAGTAGTATATGTGTAGTTATACTTTTTATCTTTGTGATACTTGTATGTGCCTGGTAGGGAGGTGAGTTCGGGCGATGCCCCGTATCTCATCACTAGCCGAGTACGGACGGGGTTCCGTATCTCATTAGCAGCAGAGCAGGGGCGAGGCCCGAGTTAGGAGGGAGGTGAGTGTGGGCGGGGGACCGTATCTTACCATCAGCAGGAGTGTGGATGGGGTTCCATGACTCATCAGTAGCAGGACAGGGGCTGGGCCCAAGATAGGCGAGGCCTTAGTACAGGAATACAGTAGAGTAGGTTTAGGTTATGTGTTATGTGCTATGATATGTGTTTTATATGTTTAGCGGGCGGGGCCTAAGAAAGACAGATTTGTATACCGAGCGGGGCTCGATGCCAGGCGGGGCCTGATGCCGGGCGGGGCCCGATGCCGGAGCTTGTCCGATGCCGGGCAAGTCCCGATGCAGCGGGCGGGGGACCAATATGTGTTATGTATGTGGTATGTGGTAGATTGGGGAACTCACTAAGCTTTGTGCTTACGGTTTTCAGTTTTGGTTTCAGGTACTTTCGGTAGTGGAGGGAGGAGCTCGGGGTGATCGCATGGCACACACCATTATTTGTTTACCCTGGGATATTTACTCTAATATAAAAAGGAATATGTTTTGGGATTATACTCTGATTGGGTATAACACTTTTTTTTATGAATGAAATGGTTGATAATTGTGCCGTTTAATAATGATTTAAAAATGAAATTTTAGGACCGTATTTTTAAGGATGTTACAAGTTGGTATTAGAGCCTTGGTTTGAGGGATTCGGATACACTCTCGGGTGTGTCTGAACTCAAACTGAGGACTTGGTATGAAAGTTTTCAAAGGAAAATCATTTTTGTAAAAGAGCTTAGAAAAAGTATTTTTGAAAAGAGAAAAGAACTTTGAAAAAGAGAAAAAGGGTGTGGTGCATGCAATCAGCCGAGCTCAAGTAAGTTTTCCCAAATTACCCATACAAGTTTATGTTATGATATGTGCATTAGAATTGCATGCTAGTTTAGGACTAAGGATTTATGAGGATGCCTTATGTGCCTGTTATATGTGTATGAGCTTTATGAATTACATGCTAGTACAGATTCCTTTTTAAAGGGTAGAACAACTTGATTGGATTATGTGGTTAATTTTCCCAATGCTCGAATGCTGCTTGCTTTGTGCTATTAGGAGTTCTAGTTATCTCTAATTAACTAGCAAACAAATATGTTAAGTTACATATTGCAAGGACTAAATAATTTCAGAAGGTTAGGTCTAGCCCTATTTCGCAGCTCTTGTATGAGTCTAACCGTTGTAGGGTAGGACCTCTCATTTGAAGAATTATCTAGTCTGAGTGATATGTAATGGTATTCGCTAGTTAGGGGGAGATAACAGGAATTTATTATGCGGCTGATGGCGGATAGAGAGTTAGAGGATACCCTAGGGCAAGCCTAGGATGAGAGTAGTGCTGGGAACAATGTTAGTAGCAGTGAAAAGGACTTGGTGTAGTCGAGGAAATTCTTGAGGAAAGTACGGATAGATGTGGAAGGTAGTAGGGGCCCATACTACCGAAAGCAGAGGATCTGTACTCGAGTCAAGGAGGGCTGAGATAAAACCGGGGAACTTGTAGTGCGTGTGTGATTCCTCACCAGCGATGGGTATTTTGATGATAGTTATGTTATGACTGATGCAGTATGGTGACACTACGAGGTAGACCAGTGGGCACTTCAGGTGCCAAGGAGGGATCAGGCTCGGGTTCAGGAGCCGAGCAGCTCGGGGAGCAGATGAGAGAGTTCATATCAGCAGAGATTACGTGCAGTATACTGGACCAGACTCCTTTGATCTTCTATATAGTCAAGGAAGGGATTTTGGAGATTTTGGATAGTCGCCTCGAGGCCCTCTAGGCTGAGCTCGCTACGGGGCAATTAGGGGTTCCTCTGAGACCCAATGTTTATGGATCTCTGGGATCCCTCAGCAGAGAGGGTCCCATTATCAGTTCTTGTCATCAGGGAGCAGAGATGGGGTACACACCTGGTCTTCAGTAGAGTTCACTGCATGATTGGATCGCGGTGGAGGTTTCGCGGGCCGTGCAAGAGGAGTTACCCGACATTATTGGGCGTGTTACTGATAGGTTAACCGCTAGAATTTTGGGTCAGGCAGCGGCTGTTCAGATGATTGATGGGGTAGTCGGGGTAACTCAGGAGCAAAAGTTTGGTTCGGATGTGCAGTTAGGGAAGAGGAAGCGGACTTCTAGTCAGGCTCAACGATTTGTGCAGTCGGACGCTGCCATAGCTGACGCCAGAGACCCGAGTGGTCGTAATGGATGTGCAAGGGGTAAAGGGGTACATGAGAATGTGCACAGTAGGTCACAGTGCGGTAGGTGCGGACGGAAGGGTCATCTCCGCCGAGAATGCACATCGAAGGAAGAATTGTGTCTCCGCTGGCATCAGCCTGGTCATTTCAAAGCAAATTGCCCCCGTATAGCGGTTAAGGCAGTTCAGGTTTCATCGCAGATGCTTCGGCAGAGAGAGGGAGTTCGAGTTCCAATGCCCATGGTTCCATAGGAAGTCAAGATCGAGCCGCAATAGATCGTTGGTATGTATTCCAAATTCATCCTTTGCTATGATTTTTGTTATGGTACTGCATCGATATTGGTAAGGTTAGTTCAGAATTTTGTGGCCTGCTTGTGATCGAGTTATATGCCATCTGCATACCATGAATGTTAGAGTAGCAGTCGAAGATGTTTCCCTTTAGAGCAGGTTCTCAGGATGCGGTCACTGTAGCAAGTGTGAGTGAGGCTTGGGAAGTACTTCTCTACTTTTCAGGGGCAGTAGCGTCACTGTATTGGTTAGTTTTGGAGCACTAGCAGTGGTAAGCATCAATTTTTTTTGCAGAACGATCAAGGAGTAGTAAGAAGGATTGGGAATCCTTTCCAGACAGTGAGTTGTAAAGAGCTAGTTGAATCAAAGTGGGGGAGGAACCCCCATATAGTCAGGAACTGAAGTAAGTGCGAATTTGGGATGAGTTCGCAACTTTGTTGAGAAGGATAATATTCCGAGTGGTTGTTCAGAATGAGAAACACATGATTTGGGAGTTTGGGAAACTTCCCATTGTTGTGTTCGTGTAAAAGCGATCGGTAGATGATTGGTTTGGGAAACCAGGTTGAATATTTTCTCGACGGGACGTGATTTTAGCCAGGATGTAAGACTACGGGATAGCCGTAGCATTCACCAGTAGGCAGACAATACGGGAAGTGTAGTGAGACTGCGGGATGACCGTAGTATTCGTGTTAGTTGATAGCTGGTTTGGAAAACCAAGTTGGAGGATCGCCAGCAGGACTCGAGTGAGTCAAGATGAAGATTGAGTGACTGTCCGGCATGGGATGCTTTCGGATTAGAAATCAGGGTAGAGACAACATGGGGAGTGTGGTAAGACTGCGGGATAGCCGCAACATTGTTAGTAGCCAGTTAGGGGAGTGTGAGCGAGGGCCCATATCTCCTAGTCAGCCTGATAGAGATCGAGAAAGGATAGTTCGTTGAGGATTCAGGATGGTTTAGGAACCGTGCAGCCCTAGATAGGTGAGACCAGGGGCAGGGTCGCTCAGTAGTATGGTTTGGGTGGGACCTGTGGGCGAGGCCCTTGCGATAATAGCAAGACAAGTGAGACTTGAGGGAGAGACCGCTCTAGGATATAGTTTGGGTGAGACCCGTGGGCGAGGCCCATATGATTATAGTAGCACATATGGGATCTGGTAGAGACCGTAGGGTCGAGGTAGGGGATCAAGGATCTCAGGGCTTAGAGAGCCAGAGTGGCAAGGTAGATAGAGCAGTTGCAGATAGCCGAAGTTACTTCGGAAGTCGCTAGGAGCGATTGATCTTGGGTTCAGCAACCGGTGGGAGTCCGGTAAACCAGTTAATGGCAGATTAGTTAGGACCAGGGTGGTCTCGTTTCATCCGGAAAGCGGATAGGGGATAGCAGGACCTTCGGTTGGGGATATCGATAGGATAATTCCTGATGGAGCAGCTAGTTGATCGAGAGGTTCTACGCCACTCACAGCAGGGTTGAATAATCTCAGAGGGAAGGGTTTGGTCCTATTGCGCAGCTCTCGTATGAGTCTAACCGTTGCAGGGATGAATATTTTACTCAAAGGATTATCTGATCCAATCGCTACGATGGGCGTTCAGCACTGAGATATAGTAAGAGGAAGCATTCAGTGGGTATCAGTGAAGTGACCAGCACTGGGAGTGGCTGGAAATGCAGATACAACGAAGAGTATGTCCTTCATAGAGATAGGAAAAGGAGTTGATTGTGTACCGTTGCCTTGGGAAGGTCGTAGCGACACAGAGTAAAGGGGTGAGCCCCTTGGATGCCAAGTGAAAGTACTTGGGGAGTACTGGAGAGATTGTCGGCTGGATAAGAGCCATGTTCTCAGGATTACTGGTGATCAGAGTACTCTCGAGGTTTTTATCTTCAAGGATTAGTTTTTGCTGAATGACCCGACAGAAGGTCAATGGAAGTGATCCCTCGAGGATCGGACTCGGTAAGAGATGTATCCTTCGGGCATAAATGTTGTGAGCAGATTGCAGGATAGTTGGACATAGCGGACTTCGAGGACGAAGTCTAGTTTAAGTAGGGGAGAGTTGTAACACCCCTAATCCAACAGACCAAGAATGGAAAGGAAAACCCTAAGTCAAGGAGTGAACTCGTCGAGTTCAAGGAAGAACTCGACGAGTAGGAGCGAGTTCCGTGTCGCGGATTTAGTGGCCGACTCGGCGAGTCTGGTCTGGGTTGGGAAACCCTAATTTCGGGACTTGGTGCCCTATTTAAGCATCATATTCTCATTCCCTCAGCCTCCTTAATGCTCTCTCAAGTCCAGAACGAAACCCTAGTGCCTTTCTTGTGAATGTGATCCATTTTTGGAGTGTGTGTGGTCTACTTGGAAGCTTGAAGATGGAGAAAAGCTTGGAGGAATCAAGAAGAGGATTGTAGATCCATAAGTAGCTTCTCAATCTCATCACTTTCTAGTAATCAAGTCTTGACCTTGCTCATCAACCTCTTAGATCTCCTCATGTCCCTTTTGTTTGAGTTTTGGTTCAAAAGCTAGATCTATGGGGATAAGGACGTCCCAAGCTTAGATCCATTCAGATCTGGATCCCCTAGGTGTGGCTAAGGCATAAAGGTGCAAGCTTTATGCCATTAGGATGTCCCATGCAATCTTAAATAGATTATCATGGCCTTTTGGAGCCCTAAAGGCCATGCAAGGAAGTAAAGTCCAAGACTTTACGTGGTTATTGGATGTCTAGAGCCTAGATCTTGATTTCCCTGCTTTGGTTTGGAGTAATAAGGGTTTTGGATTATGGAGTTATATCTTAATGAGCTAGGGTTTTGTCTAAACCCATTAAGAAGGATTAGGAGTGGGTATAGTTGGAAACTTTACCCTCATGAGATAATTTCCAACATGTAGACGCAGTTTGGGGTTTGGATATGAAGTGTAGGGGATTAATCTGTTAAGATGGCCCATTCAGAGTGAGGGACTCGACGTGTCCAAGGAGGGACTCGACGAGTCGAAGTGTATTGTCCCGTTTCTATTCAAACTAGAACTCGACGAGTTGATTTGATAAACCGTGAGTCTGTTTAGCCAGGGAACTCGGCGAGTCAGGGGCTGACTCGGCGAGTGGGTTCAGGGTTTCAGTGTTCTGGGCTTTGTAATCGATGAGTTCAATGAGCCACTCGGCGAGTTGAGTCAACTTGGAGTGTTGACGTTGACCATTGACTTTGACTTTGACTAAGTTTGACCCGAATTGACCTCCAAGGGTGTTGTAGTCTAAGTGTTATTTTGGGGTATTGATAGTTTGGGGAGTCGAAGGATCAGCAGTTCGGGGGATTACCAGCTAGCAGCCAGAAAAGTATCAACAGGACTTCAACAGGGCAAGGTGGGTCTCCTCACTGTGTGCATGGGTCTACGGCCACAATGCCGGCCCATTATGTTTATGTTTATGTATAGTAGGAAGACCCGGGGGTTAGCCCTAGGCACTCATTATGACATGTTTCGGATTTAGATCCGCTACCAGGGTTAGCCCGACGTAGTTTATATGTTCCGGATTTTGGTCCGATGTCGGGTGGTACCCGAGGCAGTAGTGTATGTGTATTTATACTTGTTGTCTTTGTGATACTTGTATGTGCCTAGTAGGGAGGTGAGTTCGGGCGATGCCCCGTATCTCATCACTAGCCGAGTACGGACGGGGTTCCGTATCTCATTAGCAGCAGAGCAGGGGCGAGGCCCGAGTTAGGAGGGAGGTGAGTGTGGGCGGGGGCCCGTATCTCACCATTTGCAGGAGTGTGGACGGGGTTCCGTGACTCATTAGTAGGAGGACAGGGGCGCGGCCGAAGATAGGCGAGGCCTTAGTACAGGAGTACAGTAGAGTAGGTTTAGCTTATGTGTTATGTGCTATGATATGTGTTTTATATGTTTAGCGGGCGGGACCCGGAGACAGGCGGGGCCTAAGAAAGACAGATCTGTATACCAAGCGGGGCTCAATGCCAGGCGGGGCCTGATGCCGGGTGGGGCCCGATGCCGGAGCAAGTTCGATGTCGGGCAAGTCCCGATGCAGCGGGCGGGGGCCCAGTATGTGTTATGTATGTGGTATGTGGTAGATTGGGAAACTCACTAAGCTTTGTGCTTACGATTTTCAATTTTGGTTTCAGGTACTTCCAGTAGTGGAGGGAGGAGCTCGGGGTGATCGCATGACACACACCATTATTTGTTTACCATGGGATGTTTTACTCTGATATAAAAAGGAATATGTTTTGGGATTATACTCTGATTGGATATAACACTTTTGTTTATGAATGAAATGGTTGATAATTCTGCCTTTTATTAATGATTTAAAAATGAAATTTTCGGACCGTATTTTTAAGGATGTTACATTTGGCCCCTGTCTGTACATAGTAGTTGAAGAGTATTGTTTAACACTTATAAAAAAATATCGCTCGTAAATAGTCGCAATGAATATTAGACTAAAATCTAGGGGTAATGATACTAGTGAGTGCATAGTTACTTTCATCTTACACATAGATATGAAGTATTTAATATAAATTACGTGCTATGTGTGCATATTATCTGTGTTCTTGATATCTATGCTGGATGAAGAAAATATACATGTTTTACTCAATTTAAACTGTATATGTATTTTATACCTATAATTATGATGGGTAAAGATGGGTAGATTAAAGATGATAGGAGGTGAGAGATGAAAGATGAGATGAATGATGAGAGATGAAAGATGATATAGATGATGAGAGGTGAAAGATAATGAGAAGCGATGACCCAAGCGATGGCCCAGTCATCTAGCATAGTATAGATGACAACCACAGACTATTCTAGACAGTCCAGTGGAACACTAGCAGACTCACAACTTGTAGGTGTTGTGAACGATATGTTCAGCATATGTACTCTAAAAACCCATTGACATGTATTTTGGGTGGACTCCCTAAAATAATACTGTCAATAATAGAAATAAACCCTGACAACTATGGACTTAGTGCCTAACAAATAACCTCGACAGTTACAGACTTAGTGCCTGTTATATAAACCCTGGCAACGATGGACTTCGTGCCTATTCCTTTGGACAATCCTTAGGAATGAATGACTGAATGATAGATGATTCTTAGGGTAGATCCTTAAGAAATAAAGAAGATAATAGGGATGGGTAATTGGGTTAATTGTTTGATGATGAAACATAATAACTTTATTATTGTGGGTTGAAAACCCTATGTACTCACCAGGTTTCCCAACCTGACCCACTCAGTTTATTTGTATCACATGTGTCGATACGAAGCTACATTACACTGAGAGATTAAAGGAGATGTAAAACACTAGTGTAAATGAATGTAAGGTCTATTTATCATTATGTTCCTGTATTGACGATGACATCCCATAGTTTTAATATAAACAAAATACATTTCTTCAGAAATGCTTTGATAAAATATTTATCATGTTTTCTGGGAACAAATTCCACAATATTATTCTTTAATAATGAATACTCTGATTTTCAAATAAGCATAAATAAAATTTTTAAAATGACCGTGAATTGGAGATTTCACATATACATGTCTTGTATTTGTTGTGTTTTATTGCTAATTTACCCTCATTGTTATTTTCAGGACAAAAGTTGGAAGTAGTGCCTGATACTTCCATAAATTAATATCTATGTTTGCTTTTAGGATAAAAGTTGGAAGTAGTGCCTAATACTTCCACTAGTCCATATATTTGTTTGATTTTTGGGACAAAGGTAGTTCTTAGTACTTCCACCGGTCCATATCTTTGTTTGGTTTTTGTGACAAACTTGTTTTAAATCATGGAGTCGTATATTTTTCCGAAATTAAAACTTTAAACTTGTTTTATTAAAAATGAAATGATTTTAAAAATGGTTATTTTAAACTACCCAAGCAAGGGGGTGTTTTATCCCTTACCTATAATGACACCCCTAAAATCATTTTTCGAGATACCTTCCTTTATGGCAACGTGAAGACCATCCATGGAAAGGATAAAAAGGAAGGGTAAAAGTAAGTTTCCTTACTGTAACATGTGTTCAATCTTGAATTCGGCCGCCAAGATTCTAGTGACCAAGATTCTAGCCACATTATTTGAAACCATACCCTCATCTTCTCAAGAACTTCATATGAATAATCTCACAATAATGAATCACATGCATTCTCGAAGTTAACCTTAAACACCTTTAATTTTCTTTGGTTTGTTTTATACTAGCCGATAATTTCATTGAGCATAAGAGGACCATATAAAATTTGTCGGTATTTAATAAAAACCGATTGATTAGTTCTTACAATGTCACTTATCACCGTAAAAAAGATAATTAAAATAATACCAACAATCTTGTATTAGCATCCAATGAGACTTATTGACCTATAATCTTTAATCAACTTTGGGTCTTGTGTTTTTTTGGTATAAGTGAAATAAAGGAGGGTTACAACCTTCATGAATATGAGTGCTTCTCTAAAATTCAAAAATCAACTTCTCCACGTCATCGAAATCAAGTGCCAAAAACATTTAAAAATAGAAATTAAAATCGTCAGGCCCAAGCGCTTTGTCACCCCCACAATCTTACACTGATATTTTTAATCTACTTGAATGTATACAAAGATTCAACAATGACAATTCGTTTCGTAGTTAGCATTTTGAAAGATTCAACAAAGAAAACTGACTCCTACTTTATGTTTTTGACACAAAAATTTGCAGAATATTATAAAGTAAAAAAGTGAAAGTATGTCAATTGAAAACCTATAATACATATTTCTACAATTAATGATGGTTGGATAGGCATAAAAAGTCATGTATATTAGGAACATAGACATTTGGTTTCGATGGGAGAACCGAAAAACAAATGTATTTGTTACATAATAGGCCCCAACATAAGTGTTGCTCCCGAACCCTCGTGTTCTTGCGATCCAATCAAAATATGCTGGTGTGCACTCCACAAATCCCAAACTAACATAATAACTTAATTATTATTACATAATAGGTAACTTACAATGTATAATGATGATAGATGGTTCTACACAATGACATTAAGTAATTTACAACGGATACTGATGATATATTGTCAGTGCTGCGTGGTACTATTAATTACAATTACCAGCTGCAAGACAAAAGAACACCCTAACAAAAAGTTTAGAGTCTTCCTTAATTATTTGGTATGTCGATTTTGACCATTTTTTCTACAAAGGTTTTTTGTTCTATTCAAACAGACCTTCTTTCTTACATGCTTAGTTTTTTATTACTTAAGAAACTATGTAAAAATTGCAAATTTGGGCAATGGGTTGAAGAAGAACATGCCAAAGTAAACCCGAATTTTGAAGATGAGCTTGCAACTATTAAATAGGATGTTTCTTGTCTCAAGATGAGCTTGCAACCATTGCTTTAGCTATTAGGAAATCGTTGCTCGGGGCAACATGTATATATATATATATATATATATATATATATATATATATAGAGAGAGAGAGAGAGAGAGAGAGAGAAAGAGAGAGATAGGTTCAAATATTTTAACTAATTATTGTATAGATGTATGAATGATTGTGGGCCAATCATTTCAAAAAACTGATCAGGGGTATAATAATAATCTTAGCACATTTAATTATGGTAAATATTTATAACATTTACTATCTTTAAATGGAAGAATTAGTTTCTCAACCCTAAAAACCCATTAATCACTTTTTTCCATTAAACCCTATTGACATTAGACTCTTAATAAAGTCCAGGTATTCCTGAATAATCAATTAATAAAACCCTAAATCACTCCCTCCTCTCCTTTAAGCACCGATCAAGCCGCTACTATTGAAGTTCGACCGGAAAACCGCCACCTGCTGCCACCCCTTTCCTTGTAGCTGCTAGAAATCGGAAGTTCAATGAAAGGAACTCGACCTAGGGCTGATTGAGATTGGATCCTTCATTAACGTACGTTAATTTCGCTATTCCTTTAATATCTTCCTTCTTTCTAATCAAAAACCTCAACCACCACCACCTTAACAACTTCACCGATGGAGCTGATATGTATGGCGGTTTCAATGATTCCGAGGCAAAAATTATAAAAAACTTATAAACCCTAAACACTAAGAATCTGAAAATAAACACTAAGAATCTGAAAAAAAAAGGTTATGCAGAATTACTTCTAAGGCTTCTTTGGATCATAGTCTCGCACTCCTCCACCGTCATGTCGTCCTTAGCGGCGGACAAGAAGCTGTTGCCCGAGGGGGGTGTAGAAGCGGAATCGGATGCTGTTGCCATTTTGTTGGTGCGACGATACGATGACTGCGGGTTTGGCCATTGAGAAGTAGACGCCGGGTCCAATCGGGATAGATCCGGTTGCAAGCGGGCCTTTTGTTGGGTCAGTTTGCATATGAGAAACTTTTCTACTTGAGAACACATATATGGAATCAGTAACAAAAGAATTTACTAAAAATATGGAATGAATGATTTGATATGATAAGTTCTTTAAGAATCGAGTATACGTATTTTTAAGAATTGTGAAGTATTTTATGATTTGTAATAAATGATGTTAGATTCATTTTATAACCTCTTAAGAATTGTATAATAATTTTGCATATTTTGTGCTTTCTTGTTTTTACAATGAAGGATTTTCTAAAGAATATTAGGTGATGTGAACTTTTTTTTATATTGTTTGAATAAAGTGAGTAAGTTCAATGTTTTATGTTTATTTGACTATTGGATATGTGAACTAGGTATGTAACCAAGCAAGAATACACCTTTCTGTAGAAAGATGTCAAGTGGTCAAATAGGTTTATCGTACAAGAGAAAGACTTGGAATCGAGTTCAATAACAAGTTACTTTCTTATGATAATGCATCAAATTTTTCATAAGAATAGTTGTCAACAAGTCGATTATTTAGACTATTGAAGAAGATTAAGTATATTTTTTTCAAGAATTGTATATTTGAGAATGATATTTTGTAAGAATTTTATGCATTTTGATGACATTCTGTTAGAATATGTTTAATTATATTAAAATGTATCAAGAATTGTATATTTGAGAATGATATTTTTTCAAGAACGTTGTTATTATTAAACCGCAAGTTCAAGAATTTTGTTATTTTTCAATAGTATTCTAATAGAATAAATTCTGACAAAACAATCTAATAGAACATCTTTATAACAAAATAAAATTCTGACAGAATTATAATTGAATTAATTAAAAAAAATCAGAATTCAAAATTAAGATAATAAAAAATTAAGAAAATTTCATCTTTAAATTTGTGTTTCCTAATTTAAAAGTAATGTAAATATACAATTTTACCCTTCTTTTATATAAATGATATTATTCTATTTATTTTTAATTTAATAATATGGATAAATGATTTTCTTAAAATAGTTAAAATGATTGTTCCATAATAACCAAAGCATATATATATAATAACCAAAGCATATATATATATATATATATATATATATATATATATATATATATATATATATATATATATATATATATATATATATATATATATATATATATATATTAGGGTTGTGAAAATCGCTCTGCGATAGCTCGTGATTAATCGGACTAGACGACGATTAATTGGGGACATAAAAATATTTAAAAAATTAATAAATCCTAGAAAAATAAGTATTTGAAAATTTTAAATTTAAAAAAATTTGAAATTTTAGTATAACATTTTAAATTTTGAAAACTTAAAAATTTGAAAATTTAAAATTTTGCTTTAATATTTGAAAATTAAAAATTTTGATTTTTTTAAATATTTCCCGCCTACGACCGCCAAGGACCGCCAAATCCGAGTTTGACCGATTTTGACCAATTTCCGCCAAACACCCTAATCGTAATCAGTTTAATGCCATCAAACAATTAATTGCCGATTAATCGACCGCCAATGCCGATTTCAGCAACACTGATATATATATATATATATATATATATATATATATATATATATATATATATATATATATATATATATATACCATGAAATTTGACTTCATTTTGAGTAGAAACATTGTTTTCTTTTATTGTTAATTTCTTTCTATTGCTTTTGAACTTGTATTATTTTTGATTTCATGATTCATCCCCAATATCTATGTATTTCAAATGTGGTTTTTTAATATAACTTCCTCCGACACCTACCATATGTATATTTGCATGTTTTTTTTCCTAATCATCATCTCTAATAAATAAAGAACTTTTTGCCAATTGTCAATTTCTTATGCATTTGGACATATGTAATTTTGTGATTAATTCTTAGAAATTAATTTCCACTTGTCATTTTGTGGTAATTTTTGATTTTCTTAATTAACTATCTAATTTTTAGGTTATAGAAAGTAATTAATGTGTCATTAATTTGTTTCCTTATATTTTCAAATTTTAATATGTTTTTTTCAATATATATAATTCAAAATTGACATGTTTCTTTTAAAGTTCAGTGTCATATGGTCAAAATATAATATATATATATATATATATATATATATATATATATATATATATATATATATATATATATAAGAATGGGGTGGGGACTCATTTTAAAGTGAAGATTATATATATTGAAAAATGGCACTGAACTTTAAAAGAAACATGTCAATTTTGAAAAAAATCTAAAAAAAGAAACATGTCAAAATTGACCATATATATATATATATATATATATATATATATATATATATATATATATATATATATATATATATATATATATATATATATAGGCTTAGGTTATTATATTTACACTAATTATTGTGTTATTGTATGTATAAATGTGGGCCAATCATTTTACTTAATTTAAGAAAGTGATTAATATATATTATTAAATTAAAGATAATTGAAAAATACAATCTAATTTCATTCTAAGGGTATTTTAGACAATTGAGATAAATTTAAAAAAGGAAAATTCCATATTTTTGGGGATAATTAACTCTCTTGATTTTAAAATTCTAATTTTTTTAATTACTTTAATTTTAATTATAACGTAATTTTTATAATTAAACACGATTTTATTATGTTAGAATCAGATTCTCTACAAATTTCAGGATACATATTTCTATTAGAATGATATTCTATGTGAATGCCAACACCGACTAATAACACATTTTTGGATACAACTTCAAATTTTTCTTTACATTCTTAAAAAAGTAAAAACTTTATATAATAGTCCATGACAATGAAATACTCATTAATAACAAATAAAATTATGTATATTATTCGACCTTAATATTTTAGCAGAATATATTATTACATATACTCCTATCATTCTATTGTAGATTATTCTATCAGAAGAATAGCTCTTTCCTTGATCATCCATGAAATTATACATTTAACGAAAATAACTGTCATGAATCAAATCATGTAAGAATAATATTCTCTGAGAATGCTTAGAATTAATTTCAAATTTGTGGTCCGTTCTTCAAGCATCAACTTCTGTCAAAACAAAACCAAATTGTAGTTTAGATTCCAACAGAATTGAAATTCATGATTCCATTCCAACAGAATGGAATTCATGATTCCATTTCAGAAACATTGACGAGCTCTTGAGAAAACAAAGCAAAAATCTTTGCAACGCTTTTCATTTGTAGAAGAAAAATTGACACAACATTAACATGCAACATACAAAAAAATTATGAGTTTATTACCATCCATACTTGGCTCGTGTTTCTGCTTTTGTGAGAAAGCCTTTTGAGCGCCTTTCTGCCAATTCCATCTCTTTAGATCTCATATCAAAGTATAAAGATCCAATCTGATGTTTCCTCTTGTGCAGCTTCGTTGGCTTCCCCTTCCCTGAAGAAGCCGACTGAAAATAATCCAGAATAGGAGACTATAAGTACAATTCTAGAACATCAAAATCATTTTCAATCTTACAAATTGAAACAGGGTTCTTACTTCTTACTATAAGACCAAGAAAATATAACCAATTACCTGATATGAGGGCCCAAAAGCTATTCCAGTTGATTTGACTTGGTCTTCTCGTGGTCGATTCTTCATCAGTTCATCCTGACTAACCTCAATTATCTCATGCAGAATCTCATTCCTACCTCTCTTGCCAGGAACCCTCGTCATATTTTGTATAACGGCTACTTCTGAAATTTCTGGCTGCATATTTCTATCAATCCAAATTTCTAAAAACCCTAATTCCCAAAATTCAATTGAATCCCCACCTGTCGTCGGACCCTCTTCTGGTCTCACCCCTCGCTGTTAGAATCAGAAGAGAGTAAGCGGAGAGTTGCTAATCAACCCTTTCTGCCCTCGCTTCACCCTCCTCTCCATCCGATTCAGTCGATTAAACCACCTAAAACACCCCTTGGAGATCAGCGATCTTCTTTGCCTTCTCCATTCGAGTGGCTGTTGATCGGGCCAGAAAGAAAACGCCGGTGATAGTCGGTCGGCCGGTGCCCCTCAATTTATGTAATCGATCTCCCACAACTTTCGTCCCATTCTTTCCCCTGTGCCCGATCGGTCAAAATGACGATACACAAACCAGAAGCAAAAAACGTAGAACGGGGAACGAGGGGAACGAGATCGATTTTGTAGTCCATGATTTAAATTGAAAAGATTAGGTCAATACCATGATTATAGGGATTAATTTTGGAAGTTACTAAACAAATTACTAAATTACCCTTATTTATTTATTTAATGATTTAATTTTTTATTTAATTTTGATTGTCCCACATTTATGCATACGATAACACAATACTGAGTTTAAACAAATGAACCTAGCTCTCTCTCTCTCTCTCTATATATATATATATATATATATATATATATATATATATATATATATATATATATATATATATATATTCCAAAAAAAATAACTTAAGATAGCTATGATACAGTCATTCAAGAATATTCTTCTTTTTAATCTTCAATATTGTTAAAAAAATGGGGATAATAGTATAACTAATTTGGTAGCTGTGAATATAAAAGGAATAAAAGAAATAAAAATAAATAGAAAGATACGATGTTGGTGATGAAGTGTAAGTCGGAGCAGGACGAGACAAGTTACGCGTAGAAGCATCTTTTGGTTTTATGCCGGCTTTTAGATGCTAAGTTTGTTTATGTAATACAAATACGTTTCTTCATGACCTTGTTTGCACACGGATATTGTTTACAATCTATTATTTTTATTGACATAATCGATTAAGCAGGCTTTTATTGGTTTTTTTATTTTTTATATGGTTTTTAACGCAAATTCAAAACTACAATGAAGAATGAGACAAAATATTTTGGTGTCGGACAAATGACTTAGATTCTAAAATGACGTTATATTCATTAGTTAAAGAAATAGAAGACGACAAATGAAAAATATCTCTTTGAGTTTCGATATCAAAAAATAAATCTGTTCCAGTTTTTCCTATGAGCTTTTGTATCAAATAAGATTTGGAAGATCGTCCAAACTGTCACTTCTTTTTAAGATAAGTAAAGTTGATCAGAAGATATTCAGTTGTCTACATGTATAGAGTTTAATTCAGTTTTGTTCAGTGTGGTAAAGAAATTTATCAATTAAAAAAAATAAAACATAAATTTTACCGGTTTGAACGCTATGTTGAATCCGCCTTATGGTCCATCATATAAGAGTAAATAATGGAACACCAACAATATAATTAGGTGTCTATGTTTTTAAACAGTAAATATTACTTTAAAATTTTCTAACTTTAACCCCTAGGCTTCCAATAGAAAAACCAAATTATCCATATCATATATTTACATATGAATCTTGTTCAAAAACAAAATTACAGAGAATATCATGGGAATTGTAGTAGAAACAAAGGAGGCGTATGTTAAAAATATTTTTAAATGAATTGTAGTGATGTCTAATGAGATAAAATTGTCTATTTTTTTCTTTGCCGATGATGCCTTAGTTTTGGAAGAGTGGTCTATTGAATATACCTGAACATATTTGTTCAAATATTGTTGTTTTTTCACTTGTCGTCGGGTATTTGTATTAACTTAGTCAAAAGTAACCTATTTGGTGTACGTGTTGTCAAAAGAAGTGAATAATGTTGCAAGTGTTTTGGGCTGTAATGCAGAAAAATTTCATTTCACTTATTTGGAGAACCTTCTATGAGAAAGTATGCCGGAAAAAATGTATAAAAATTGTCTTAAAAAATTAAACAGTAAACTTTCTCAATGTAAAGTGGAAATTCTATCTTTTAATGTGTCTAACGCTTCTCAAATCGGTTCTTGGGAGTTTTAGGGTGCGTTTGGTTGTGGAAAACTGTTTTTATTTTTTAAGAAAATATTTTCAGAAAATAGAGTTGAGTTTAAGCTTTTAATTTTCAATGAAAATTTTAGAAAACGCGTTTGGTTGAAACTGGAGGAGTTTTCATTTTCCATCTTAAAAATTTGGAGAACTGTAAAAAACACTTTTCTAATTTACATACAATTTGGAAAACTGAAAATTTTTCATTTTCTTGGAAAATTTTGGAAAACTGAATGAACCAAACGCGTTTTCAAAATTTCCGTTTTTCTTAAGAAATTTTCCTAAAAAACTGGAAAATTTTCCACAGTCAAACACATCCTTAATATTTTCTTCTCTTTGTTTCGTTTTCCTTTGTTGATATTGAAGATGGTGGAAAGTTCCCATGGGACTTTCTTTTGGGGAGAAAATCCATGCCAACAAAAATCAATTTAAATTCAATAGGATCAAGTTTTAGCTTCTAAAGTTAAAGGGCCTTGATGTTGGTAGCTTGTATAAGTCTAACCGTGCTTTTCTTTCTAAATGGCGATGATGTTATTATTTGGATCTATAATAATTATATTTATTTTTGCAAAAATTAATCGGTTCCATGATACCATCGGAGTGGAAGGTATCTAACTATCTATCTTTTCTATACTTTCCAACTTATTTGTATATTATTGTTACTAGATATGAGATTTATGTATTACGTGAAAAAACTAAATATAAAATTCTAAACATTTGAAAAGTTTGAATTTATAAGAAAAATAAGAAAAATATTGAATTATAAAAATTAAAGTGTTTTTTTTTCTCTAAATTTAGACAAATAATTTAGATAAATAAATAAAGGAAATTAATGATGTTTTAATTTAGTAATTTTGAAATTAAAAGGAAAGTTTACTAAGGAAATTAATATACATTTATTATTGCATTTAAATACTATTTGGAATTAATAAAATAGAAAAACCATAAAATGACATGTGCAATAAAAATTAATTCAAAATAACCACAAAATGACATTTGAAAATTTGAATGAGTATATAACAAGTGACAAAAAAAAAACATTCATTTATTAAAATAGATATCAACATTTTTTTTTCTCTCCTCTCACTTATACGACATACCCCTTCTGTCTCATAATAGATTCGAAAGCCATTTTTCTAATCTCTCCTACTCCACTCAATTTTTGTGTTTTTATTATTATTTTTTATTTTATACAAACTAATTAAAAACACAAAGAATAATTTACAAATTATAAAATTAATATAAAATAAAACAAAATAATATATATATATATATATATATATATATATATATATATATATATATATATATATATATATATATATATATATATATATAAACATCATGCCGTTCAAAAATAAAAAATAACATCATGTATGGCTTTGACATATTTATTAAAAGGGAAAAATATATATCGTTAAAAAAATATAAAGTTATGGGTTTACATATCCTAAAAAAGGAAAAAAGAAAAAAGAAAACAAGGCATTAGGGATTTAAACCTCCATGGATTAGGATAATATATATATATATATATATATATATATATATATATATATATATATATATATATATGTGTGATAGTGGCTTAAAATGATAGTCTCATCTCTCCAATACATGTAACCACCACTCTAATGCTCTGTAAGGTTACAGTTACGGGAAGTGGTCACCATCAACCCATCAAAACGTTGTCACTTCTGTACCACGACACCTTCATCACCAACCAACTAGACATTGAAAATGGTTACCGCTTCATAATTTTTTTTATGATTAAAATAAATAAAAACATAATTTAAAATATAATAAAATATTTTACATTAATTGAAACCACATTACATTAATTAAAAAACATAGAAAATTAAACTTAAAAAATAGAAAATTAAAGCTAAATTACTAAAAAAAAAAACATAAAAAAACATAGAAAATTAAACCTAAATTACTAAAAAAAAACATAGAAAAATAAACCTAAATTACTAAACAAAAAAAACATAGAAAATTGAACATAAATTACTAAAAAGCATAAAAAACATAGAATCTAGTTGCCATATTTCTCGAGAACTTCTTGTTGAATTTTAAAAAACACACTTAAATTTCCGGGTCGAGATTCGGTTGCAGAACCATGTTTAAAATTTGAAGATCGGTGAGTGCCATTTTTTGCCGACGAGCTTCCTCCGTTGATTAAAATTTTCTTTCTAAAAAACTTAGAGTTTTGTCAATTTCTTCGCTAGTACGTCCTCGTTGGTTGATTTTCCGCTTGAAGATGCCCCATTTCTCGCTTTGTCCCTTCCCGATGGTCGACGAAGTTGGAAGTCCGGTGGACCCCCCCTCCTCCCCCCGGTGGCGTCGAACTCATTATTAAGGTCGAGGCTAACACCAATGTCCGACTCAGACGTTCTCGTCCTTTTGTTGGAGCCGGTGATAAATCCTGAGTGCGTCGTATCCGGATAAAGGACCCATTTTGGACCATTACGACAAACTTCTCACGCTTTTTGGTTGGCGAATGGTTTACCATTGTTGGTAATTTTGTATTGGTACAATGTGGTTGATAAAACGTTGAAATCGTTGCAACCACTTCTATGCATATTTTTAAGATTGTCAAACACGTCGTTAAATTTGGTGCAAGCCGCTCGAAGATCACGCCATTTTGCATTGACCAAGATGTATGTTCGGCCCGTTTTCCTTCCTAATAACGCATGGAAGTGGTCTAAAACATGATTCAAAAAAATTTGACCCGTTTGCGCGTTGCCGACATCCCCGTCTTGTGATATGAAAATTCAAGCTTTAGCTAAAGTTTCCTCCTCCTCTTCGGTTCATTGCGTACTTTTCTTTTTCCTTGGATCTTTTGATCTTTTGAAAAATAACCCATTTGTCGTCTTCGTCGTCATTGTCGAGGTTTATAGGTTGAGATTGAGACAGGGCCGATCCTATGATATTTGATGCCCGGGGAAAAACAAAAACAAAAGGCCCCCTTCAAATTACCAAAATTTATATAATAATTAAATCTAAGTTAATTTTTTTCGAAGAATCTTTGTGATAGACAAACTAAGGATCATAAATAAAAATATTTAGTGATTTACTACAAAAGATTGTTATTATGCAAAATTATATGTATATAACTTAAAATGAATTTTAAAGAAAATAATTAGAAAAATGTCAAAATCAATACTATTACGTAACATTCAAATAAAATCAAACATATAAACCTTCTAGCCTACTATGTGTTATTATTATTTTGATTGTTTATTGGATATAACTTTAATATAAATTATAAAAGAAAGCGAAGTAAAAATAGGAAGAAAAAAAGAAGCAATTGAAAAAAAAAAGATAATTAAACATATTAAAAAAAAGATCAATTAAATGGTAAAAAAGGTTGCTAGTCCAAGGAATTGAGCATATATGTCTAATAAAATGAAAGGATGATCTTACCAAGTCTGCTAGAGTCAATTTCAGATTATAGACAAATAGAATTTATAATTATAAAATAGCTAGTGATATAAAATTAGGGCCCCCAAGTTGATATGGGCCCTGGGCACTGGCCCGGCTTGCCCTCCTCTTAAACCGGGAGTGGATTGAGATAATGAAACTTGATATGGTTGTGAAGGTTGTTGACGTTGAGAAGTTTGGGGTTGAAACTGTTGAGAAAATTTTTGTTGAAAGATTTGAAATTGGGGTTGATCGAATTGTGGTGGTGGTTGTTGTTGTTGGTAGTGGTGTGGGTGGTATGAAAGATTGGTGAATAGAAATTGTTGTTGGATTGAAGATGTTATCATTGCATGTAACTAAGATTTGCTAATGTATCATTTGGAGTGTTTCGGGTGTTTAGAGTGGGTGATGTATTTTGATTTGGATCCATAGGTAGAAGATAAAAAATATATGAGAAGAGAGTGTTTTTTGGTTGAATATGTGTGTTTGTTTTGAAAGAGTGTGTGTTTTTTAGTTTAAAAATTATGTGCAAAATGAATATATATATATATATATATATATATATATATATATATATATATATATATATATATATATATATATAGAGAGAGAGAGAGAGAGAGAGAGAGAGAGAGAAATAAAGAAATAATGAATTGAATTTTTTTTAAATGCTTGAAACGGTCGAAATTGAGCAAACGGTCGAAAACAAAGGACTACCACTCCGGATGGCCTAATCTTCAAGTAGCACAACCAAGGGTACGTACGAGTCGTAACAAGGAAGAGAGAAAGGATGTAAAGGTCATATTAACATTTCATAAATAAATTTTTTTAAATAAAACAATTATTACCTATTAATTCTGACCTATTTCACACACATTTTCACACTACAAATATCATATCTTCTTTATCAAAATTTCTATACATTCCACAGTATAAACGATGAACAATTTTTCATCTTCATCTTTATCCGATGAGTTTAATGTGTTTTTTCATTCGTTCCTAGATATGATAATCACTCTGTTAGGTCAAGAAGCTGAAAGCTCAAATGCAATCAAGAAAACTAGAATTTTGATCAACATGGATCATACGGATGCAGACACACTTTTGGTGAGTGATCATTTGTCGATGATTGCATATATATGGCCATAATAAATTCAAACGTCGTTTCCTATTAGTATACATTTATTCTTATGTATAGCTAATGGTGTGGAAGATAATTACGATATTTCTTTTTCAATTGAGATGAGACACTAGATGTTAGAAGGGTTTTTAGTCTTAAGTTTGGTAAGGACTAAGGATGTAATGAAGCTGATATGTCGTTGTCTTGTTAAGACATATTTTTTGAGCAAGGGCATTATAGTCCATACAAAATGTCATTGACAACAAAAAAAGCATGTAGCAACTCAATTGCAGACAGACTGGCTTCTCATGCTCACTCTCACAGGTTTGATTGCATCGTTGAAACTGCTTCTTATCTCTTGCAAACAAACCTGCTACAATGACAATGACTGCCTTTACTCTTATTCATGTTCTTGAAATGTTTTCTTTCATCAAAGTCACGTAAGAATTAGAAAACGTACAACTAAAGGCATGTTAATTCTTGGTGTAATACTCACTCAAAAATGATGGCTGTCAGAATTTCTCACTTTTCAGGCAGTCTCATCCGTGTAAGAATTAGGGCCGCAGATGTCTACTTTTCTTTAATATGAAATTCAAATCAGATCCTAGAGTTTAACCACTAGGGGAGAGTGGGTGAGCTTGCTTTCGAAAGTTTATAGTTTCCCAGCTAAAACTCACCTACTTGTTTACAGACTTAACTGATCTACAAAAAAAGATAGAAGAAAGGAAAGGCCCCTCGCTGCCGCTTAATTCATTACCAGGAAGAGGGAAATTCGTTTTTTAGTAAGCCCTATTAGCTAGTAAGGGTTGGTTGAAAAGGTAAAGAAGGAAGAATCTGAACGAATGCATGGGCAGGTGAAATGAGCCCTTTTTTAATACCCTCGTCACCTACTAGTGAACCGGAAAGCTTAGGGTGCCTCTCGTTCCTCTTCCCCCATTTGACAACCGTATCTCGTTCGGATGATTCTCTGAAACCCCTTAACTAAGAGAGAGGAAGGCGAAGGGAAGTTTGGAAAAGCCGTTTCTTGGAAAATGTATGGCGTGACTTTTTTAATAAAAATTAATAAGACTTATAGTAAAAAAGATAGAATGATGTATATTTGGATATTTGATGGAATATAAAAGTAATCATTTTATTAGATAGCGTGTCTCTTTTGAATCCCTAAAAGACCATCTACTTTTTTCATGATGCTATATATTTTATATATAAAAATAATTCAAAACAATAATATCAAGTTATTTAAAGATTACTAATAGGGGTAAAAAAATACGTATCCGAAAATCCGAAGTGAAATTATCCGAAATTTCGGATATCCGGATTTTCGGATATCCGAAATTCGGATATCCGGTTTTTCAGATTCGGATACGGATAGTTATTTTCTAAATTTTCGGATATTTCGGATATCCGATATCCGAAATATATATTATTTATTTATTTTTTTAACATTTTTTGTTTCAAATTAAAATAGATAGTATGAGTTGAGGAATATGTTTACTGTGATAACAGATATTACATTGTTTCATTTGATCTTTCTTTAATTCACGTTGTATAATTCTTTGTGTGATAACATAAATTACATTATTTTACCTACTCTAATTATATTAGCCAACACATATATATGTAATTAGAAATATTGATCAATAATATAAAAATGTCTTTAATCAATTCAAGATGTTTTGGTTTACGATGTTTATCCATAATATAGAAATATGCACTATAAAAGGACTTGCACTAGTGTTTGGAACATGAAAATGTTGACTTACGCTTGGTTTTTGTTTCTAATGGAATGAAACTGGTGCATCAACGAATAACTTATTAATTGAATTGATTAAATTAATTGTTTTTTCCATTGGTTTCATTTTGCGACTTTGTGCAACTAATCACTTCATTCTAACATCTATTAATGATATTGTTTAAGTTATTTGAGTTGGTTATAAATTAAAAAAAAAATTGGATATCCGAATCCGTATCCGAAAATTCGAATATCTGAATTTTCGAATACGGATTCGGATATCGAAAATCCACTATCCGAAATTCGGATATCCGAAATTCGGATATCCGAATTTTTGGATATCTGGTTTTGAACACCCCTAATTACTAATGTGTCAAACATATATGATTGAGTCATTCTTTAACCATAGTTCAAGTTTACAAAATAAAAAAAGAAAAAGAATTCAAAAAGTTCATGCTCTAGGATTGAAGTTGGTCTTAAATGATTGTACATATAACTAAACTAGCTAGGCCCAACGACTAAGAAAAAACAATACGATATATATATATATATATATATATATATATATATATATATATATATATATATATATATATATATATATAAAATCAATTGAGAATACCAAAAATGTTGAGAACATGAGACCAATTATAAGCACTACAAATATTAAAATGTAAGTATAACGTTTCAAATTTCCAATCAAAATTTTCATTTTAGATGCCAAGCAAAGCATACTAATTTCATTCACAAAAGAGTAAAATAACCATTTGTTCAAACATCATCAAATCAGAGTCATAACAATAATAAAATGAAAAAAGTGCAGAAGTTCTTTAAAACATATCAACAGATGCAATGCAATCATATTATACGCTTCCCTTTGCTGCTAGAACAACTTGAAACATTTTAAACTTAAAACGTAAAGAATCAGCTACACGAACTGCCTAAACCAAATTCAAGCTAAACCAAACCTATAGGTCAAAACCTCCAAGTTTGACCCAAAAGTCAAACTGGTCAACAAGTCAACGGTCGCGCCGAGACCAACGACCAGTCGCGCTGCGCATCGCTACGTGATAAAATATTCGCGAACAGATTCTATGATTACGCCGTGAACTACTCAATGTCATGCCGTGAAATCCTGCAAGAGTCCCTCCTTCTATTAAGTGCTTAATCCTTACAAATCAAGGCTCACCACTTCAGATCTGAATCTCTCAGAGGACTTAATGGATATAGTTTGCAACTTAATCCATTTAGACATCACCACAATGCACGATCTTAAACCCTATGTCCTTCAAGCTCTTTAAAGGTCAAGCTTTATACACAGACTCAAGAAAACCCGTGCATGATCATTTTTTCACTTAACAGAAGTTCACCAAGCAAATAGATGCCATAAGAATAGAGTTCTCAAATTCCAAGATCATCCATGAAAAGGGATCAAATCCACATTACCAAGCCAACAACAAAGAGAGAAAGCATAAAGGTAAAGACTTTATGACTTAACCAAGTCGATAAATCAAAGAGAATGTAAGATCTAAGCTGAAGCAACACTCCTTGCACCAAGAATAACCTTCTCTCACTTAAAGAATGCACCAAAAAGCTCCAAAACTTGGAAAGAAATGGAGGAAGGGCAATATGGAGGCTAGGGTTTACTACAAGAAAGCTCTTTGAGGTGATGGGGACTGCAAATGAATTGAACATCAGAATTAATGCCTTTAAATACGGGTATAACCATAAAATCATGAGCTTAGGATGCACCAAGATTCGCGTCGTGACACTTCTTGTGTCGTGTCGTGATTGGTCTGGTCCAGTAAGGCCTAATCAGCTTAAGTCCAAATTATTCTCAGCCCAAAACTAACCCTTTAAATCAAAATCTTTATACTCTTGACCCAAAACTTCATTCTTTTAAGGTCCAAATTTTATCCTTTAAAGCTCGAGACTTTGTCATGAATAAATTAAAGTCTGCCATTTCGAAATAAGAAACGTCCCGAAACCAGATGTTACAACTCTCCCCCACTTAAACTGGATTTTGTCCTTGAAATCCGTCTTGATTTAGAATTTTAGAAAACAACTTCATACACAATCGATATGCTTTCTCAACTCCACCCATTAAATCAATACATCCACAACAAGGTTCGCGAGACCTCTTGGAACCTAGTTAATGCCAACAAAACAACCCAATCACTTGAAAAAACTCAACTGCAATAACTACTTCCTTGCCACAGACGACACAAACCATTCTTAATGAAAGCCACTCAAACCGGGAACTCCCAAAACAACAGTTACAAGCCAAGTCCATCGATAAACTTCATAAGACCGGGAAACCATCAATCTATAACTCCTAAAATCATACACAAAGGCAGACGTTCATCCACTCGATATATCCACCCCTAGTTCCTGACTAGGAACATCACCAAACCATGCTGAAACGAGCACTAAAAACATTCAGATAAAAAATTTCAACCAATCCTAGATCCGAAAATTCATGCCCAAAAGACTTCAGATGCACACTTGATTTCCTGAAAGGTCAACACTAACCCACTGCCCCCATGAGCATAACAATGATAAATCCAAAATCCCATGTGGCATCCAAACTCCCATATCAGCTCAGGTGCACAAATGTCAGAAATAGGTATCTAATGTCATAACTAATAATTGTAACTTTAGAAATAATAACAAAGTCCTTTTAGGGTTGCCCTCAAAAGCCAAAATAGCTAGAAATATATTTGAGAGATTGAAAATTTATTACAAGTCAATAAATTAATTTAAAACAAGTTGAAATTAATTTGGAATTAAGTTGGGTGAATTAGAATTAATCTGGGTTTAATTAAAATTTACATGGGCTTAATGTTAATTGTTCAATAGTTGAACAAAATGAACTTTTTGGATCCTCCATAGAGGTGGACGGTGTTGAGGGAGCCCATGGAGATTCTAGAATCGGGCAACGTAACAGATAAGGAAATGATTTGAATCCGGAATAAATATGACTACTTAATTAATTCAAATTAGTTTTATCTGCAAGTTACCTTAGCTATATAAAGACCCCTCTAACCTTCATTAAAGCCTCTCCTACCTCTCCTAAGTTTGATAATTTAGGTTCTCACTAGCCCCTCTCCTATTTCCTAAAGTTTCTAGGGTTTTAGTATTTTGGGTGTGAGCCTTCATAGGCATTTCTACTTTGGGTACTAGATTCTTCCAAGAGCAACAAGAGTTCAAGATCTTCAAGGAATCAAGAGTATATACTATTATACTCTAAAGGCTAGTAATTCTATCATTTTTGTTGGTTAAAATTCATAGTTTTGAAAGTAGGCTGTCATAATATTAAAACCTAGATCTTGGATGCATGTACACTTAGGGTTATATTTAAACGCTTCCGTTGCCTAAAATATGTGTATAGATGCATAAAAAAATTAACAGTGATATCAGAGCCATTAGGTTTTAGTTATGAGTACTACTTTGAAAAACCAAGAAAAACCAAAGAAACTTGTGAATCGCAGGATGTAGAGTGCCTTGACCAGATTCTAGGGTTTCATGATTTTTAATATAATTTTGAAATTTAGGGTTTATCTTTAGTTTTAAATATTGTTTTAATCTATTAAAATTGGATAATTAAACTAAGAGATAAATCTGCCTAAGTAATTTGAAATTCTAGATAATTGATTTAAAATTAATTAAAGATAATATGTTTAAATCATGTATTCTTAAAAGGTTTAAAATACACATTACATATAATTATAATAGTTTATAAATAGAATATGCACAGCCAAAATATTTATATATGTAATATGATTACTCTATGTAAAAGAATCATACACCATGTGTCCTCACATGTTAAATTAATGATCATTCGAATCAAGAGTAGGCCTCATTCATGAAACCATGCTATAAAAAAGGTATAAGAAAACAACCTATAAAATGACTGTTGAATGGGTGTCATTTTCACTCACCGCTTCTTTGTGTGGTGGATTGTCGTTAGCCTAAAGGGTTTGATAGGACGATGCCTCGTTAAAAGTATAACATATGAAGTACTAAAACAAAATTACCATTTTTAGTTATGTTGGGTTTAAGGGTTGCGCCATTGGGCTTCGTTAGTTAGTCCAATATTGTCACGGTATGGGCCTGTCCATCCGTGTTTATGATATTAGGGTTTAGTATGTAAGATCCATGCATGCATCGTTCTTGGTACACTTTTCATCATTATTATTCATTATTGTATTGTAACCCTAGCACACCTCTACAGTCGAAGTTCTTTATCGAGCTCTACTGAGGTGGAGCATATTAATCATTCAGCTCCTATTTGATTCATCGTGTGTTCTTTGCTCTTACTAGTTTGACCTAATCTGTTACGAATCTAATCGATCTAAGAGAACTTTATTCTCATCAATTGGTATCAGAGCAGGAGGCTGTGTAATTCATATGCATATCTTATGTTGGAAGAATCTCATTAAGGGTTTCCGCTTTTGTTGAAATCGTTGGAGCCGTCATCACATTTATTGACGTTGTTCCATGCTTTTAATAAAACCATAATTCAATCGTTACAAGTCTGGTTCTTGACAGATATTCGAAAGAGGTCATCATGTCTCACGAAGATTCACAAACAAACCCCATCAACATATCCAACAACATTGGATCTACTACGAGAATCCCGATTTTATACACTCAAGATTATGAAGTCTGGACGCATCACTTCGAAGACTATGTTCTTGGTTTAGAGGGAAATGGGTATCTAATCTGGGAAGCTATCACATTGGGTCCGTTTGCTCACTCTAGAACTAATAAAGTCATCAAAACTCAAAAGGAGTACAATCAGCTGATGATCGATGTAGAGAAAATTCCTCAAGATGAGAAAGACAAACTGATTGGCAACATTAAAGCTATGAGGATGATCAAATTTGCCTTGTAATCAGACACTTTTCGTCTGGTCAGTTCATGCACGACGGCAAAACAAATCTGGGATAGGCTTAAGGAGCTATATTCTACTGATGCGGATCTAGAGCACTCAATTCAAACTCTTTTGCTTTCAGAATTTGGTGACTTCAAGCAAAAGCAAGAAGAAAAACTCATTCAGTCGTTCGATCGTTTCAATCTTCTTCTTAGTAAGATGATCAAGCACAGAATTGGAAGAGAAGTGATCGAACAGAAGGTCACTTTTATGAATGGTTTAAGACATGAATGGATGGATGTGGTGTCAACAGTGAAAGCTCATGACCAGTTCAAAACTATTCGTTGGCAAAGCTTGTGGGAATACTCAAGTCACATGAAAGTGTAGTGACTAAGGAAACAAAGTTGGTGTCTGGTATGGGATCTTTGGCCCTTCTCTCAAAGGGTAAGAACATGGCTGAAGAAGAAGAAGAGTTGGATCTCTCTAAATGTGATCTGAAAAATGATGAGTATGCACTAATGATTTCCAATCCCAAGAAGTTTGCTCGTAAAAAGTTTCCCACCTCTAAGAACCGAAACTGGCAAGGGAGCTATAGTTCAGAAAAGACGAAAGAAGAGGTTAAGAATGCTCCTCAGCAAGAAGAAGCGAAGAAGGAGAACAAGCTTGTGGGTGATTCCGGATATGATTGCAATTTCTGCCACGGCAAAAATCACTTTTCCAAAGACTGTATGTTGAGAAAGCTATCTGAGAAGAAGGATGGAGAAGATGATGAAGCATACCATTCACGCAAGCTTGATGAAATAAAGAAGAAGAAAGATTCTAACAGTTCTATGAATGCTTTGATTGTGCAGGAAAACATTATTGATGATGAGTTTGGTAGAGTAGAAGTCTGGTCCACAAACTCTGAAGATGAAGAAGTGCGTAGGCCCACGCATGGTAGGGAATTTGTGGCAAAAGAAGGAAAGTCTGAGTTTGCAGGAAGATGTTTGATGGTGACTGCTGGAGTGTCAAGATTGAGAGGCTATAAACCGAGGGCGATAGTGAGGAAGCGAAGGAAAGAGAAGACAAGTGCTTCGCTGCCAAACCATACTCGAATCACTAAAAATAGCAGTTACTAACTATGAAAAGGATATAAATGAATTAAAATTCAAGTTTTCTAGTTTAAGTGGTAGTTTAAAACAAACTCGCCTCACGAATTCTAACCTAACCGATCAACTCAGCAGGGTGTCTTCCAAGAGTGAGGAGCAAAGGATGTGGATAGAGAAAAAGGAACTAGAGTTAGTTAGGGCTAGAGATGAACTGATTTATTTACAACGTGACAATTTGAAGTTTTTAAAACATAGGAATATTTTTTGCTTCATTGCTAAACGTCTTTATTCCAATATTACTCAGTTGTATTTAAATTGTGAGATTGGAGATAAGATTCACAAAATCTTTTTGCCTTTCCTTGAATTAAAGGAAGACGAAATTGATGCTGATTGCTATAAATGTTAATCTATTGTCTCTTCGGATGAGATTTCTGATGCCTACAGAATCGGTCTAGACAAAATCGAGTCCTTTATCAAGTCCAAAGACCACAAGGACATGCTTAAAAACCTTTTGGACGAAAATGACAAAGCAAAAATCAAGACCGAAACTGTACAAAAATTTGACTCATTGAGTACCAAGTTAAGTTTAGAAAACAAGATAAATGTGGAAAACACTTCTGAATTTGATGATGACAGTGACATGAGTGAAATTTCTGTAGAGGATGTGGTCGACTGTTCAGAATTTGTCACAAGCAAAACCGAACCTATCAAAGGTCTTATATCTGAAAATTCTGTTGAGTTCGCTCAGTTATCCCAAGACAAATCCAAAATTTTGAAACCGAAGGCAGTGATATATCAAAAAGTACAAACCGTACCAAATCAGGTATACACCACAACATGGGTCACTCAGAAACACACAGCCAAACTTACAGCCATAGTAAACGAAGACAACGCAGGTGGCTGTGATAATTACTTTTGGTCTGCTCCAATCGACAATGCAGACGAAACTGTCGGTTTATCAGAAAGAACATCATAGAGATTCAAAGGAATATATGTGGCAGAACCACTCAACAAGCCGACGAGATTTGATGTACCAAGCACAAGTGGTACCAAAGAAATTCCATTCGAACCTACGACAGCGGCAAGAGAAACCTCTTCATTGAAGAGTGAAACTCATGCTGAGAAACCCAAGTTGAGAACAAACATTCACAAATCTCAAAAGCAGCTTGCTGAACAAAAACGCCAGTGAAACAGGAGATATCAAAAGAATCTCAATGAAAGGAAGCAGTTTTGGCACTCCCAAAACCCTAATTATGTTTGCAAGGAAAAGGCGTCCAATCACAAAGCCAAAGAAAACCCAAAGGCTAACTCTGACTCATCCACTCACTGCCAATCCTGCAGTCAGGGGAACCGAAAGATCAGTTTCGGTCCCAATTCTTGCAGCGACAAGAACCGAAAGAGCAGTTTTGGTCCTAAATCTCATCTTCCTCATTCTCAAACAAAGCAAAATCCTACAAGGAGGTCAAGGGAAAGGGAAAGCTCGTCTTTAAAAGCGAATTGAAAACGAAGAAGACAACAGCTAACCCTAGGATACAAAAGAAAGTTTTTGTTAAAAATCAAAATAAAGCTCAACAATCTGATTCAATCCAAACAAAAGCTAACAAAATTAAAGTTTTCACCATTAAAAGGAAAGACGAAACCACTCTAATAAAACAGACATATTTGGTTGATCTTTCAATTGCAATTCCCTCTTCTGTAAAAGACTCACGTGGACCCAAGCAACTTTGGGTTCCTAAATCTGCTTGAGTCTTGCAGGTTATCAGTGATGAGCAGTTCGACGGCGAATAGTACATTGACAGTGGCTGCTCACATCACATGACAGGGAGACGGGAAGACCTGAGGGAGTTTCGGGCCCTAAAAGATGGTGGATGTGTCAAGTATGGAAACAACTCATACAACACTATAAAAGGCTATGGAATGATAACGAACGGAGATTTTTCCATTCGAAAGGTGGCCTACGTGGAAGGATTGCAGCACAATCTTATACGTGTATCACAATTGGTAGTAGGGACTGGGCTGAAGGTCTCGTTTGATGATGAAGGATCAGAGATCATTGAAAAGAAAACCAAAACAGTTCTGTTAAAGTCCCAGCGCAAAAGCGAAATGTATCCACTGAATATTAACCCGATACGAGGGAAGCCTGCAGTATGTCTTCTAACGAAAGCTCATTCGGATGAAAGCTGGCTATGGCATAGAAGACTTTCGCACCTTAACTTTAAGGACATCGACAAGCTGGTTCTTGGTGATCATGTACGAGGATTGCCACTTCTCAAATTTAACAAGGAACATTTATGTGCTGCATGCGAAATGGGAAAGCAAAGCCGAAAGAGTCATCCAACTCGTGTTAACACAAAGATCATTGAACCTCTTGAACTTTTACACATTGATCTATGTGGTCCATCAGCAATAGAAAGTATCGATGGTAATAAGTATATTCTTGTTATTGTCGATGATTTTTCATGTTTCACCTGGGTTTTCTTTCTTAAACAAAAATCAGAGGCAACACCACAACTCAAAATTTTCATTAAACAGGTGGAAGTAAAGCTGAGAAAATTTGTGAGAAATGTCCGAAGTGACAATGGGTTAGAATTCAAAAATCACGACTTTGAAGAATTTCTGGCTGAAAAGGGAGTAACTCACAATTCCTATACCCCACAAAAAATGGTGTAGTTGAAAGGCGAAACCGTTCGTTGTGTGAAGCCGCCCGAACTATGCTCAGCTTCGCTTCACTTCCTCTGTACTTCTGGGCTGATGTGATTTCTGCTGCTTGCTATACCCAGAACCGAACCTTCCTCAATAAGCGATTTTCTATCACACCGTATGAGATTTTGAATAATCGCAAGCCTAACGTTAAATTCTTCCATGTCTTTGGTTCTAGGTGCTTCATCTTTAACTCCAAAGAGAACTGAAACAAGTTTGACGTGAAGGCGGACGAATGGATTTTTCTTGGCTACTCTCTCACCTCTAAGGCATATAGGGTTCTAAATAAAAGATCAAAGAAAATAGAAAAAACCTATTATGTCACATTTGATGACAACTATGTGAAGAAACTTCAATAAAGCGAAAGTCAATTGAAGGAGATTTTTCCACAAACAGGTCAAGTCACAGATTCTATATCAAATCTGTTTGAAGAGTACATGTTGCTCTTTGATGAACCGGAGAATGCAATTCCCTCTGAAGCAAAAGCAGCTGATAACAAGGTTGATAATCTAAAGGAGATAATTAACGAAACTGCAAAAGCCATGGCAAGCGAACCTCAAGGTCCAGGCGAACCCAAAGGTCCTAGGGAACCCAAAGGTCCTAGTGAACCCAACAGTCAAAGCGAACCCACATATAACCGCACCACTTTCCAGGGGGGAGTTCGTCTACCTCAAATCAATCTGATTCGCCTTTCTAGAGGGAGAACCCATATCCAACAATGAACCATGGAAGTCCAACCGAGGGGGAGAATTCTAATCCTGATTTGGAATTTGCTTCATCATTCGAGGGGGAGAATGGCAATACGAATGATGACGACGCTCAGTCAGAATCTGAAGAAGAAGTTAATGCCGAATTAGATCCTGCTTATGATCCTAACTACCCTTCTCTCACAAAATGGACAAAAGATCATTCGAAAACTCAAGTAATTGGTGAATCATCTGAGGGAGTTCTAACACGCTCTCAACTGAAAGCGAAGCAAACATCTCTATTCTCTCAAGTGGAATTCTACATGTTTAATTCGTTTGTTTCCAAGATTGAGCCGAAAATAGTTAAAACTGTACTTGATCACTCTGATTGGGTCCAGGCTATGCAAGACGAACTCAATGAGTTTGAGCGAAACCGAGTCTGGAGACTGATTCCTACACCAAAGGATACATCTGTGGTTGGATTAAAATGGGTATTCAGGAACAAATGGACAAAGAAGGGAACATGATACGCAACAAGGCTAGGCTAGTGGTTAAGGGATATTTTCAGGAAGAAGGAATAGACTATGAAGAAACCTTCACTCCTATAGCAAGGTTGGAATCAGTTCGGATCTTTTTGGCATACGCAACTCACAAGAATTTCGAAGTTTTTCAAATGGACGTCAAGTGTGCATTCCTGAATGGAGAACTAGAAGAGACTGTATATGTGGAACAATCACCGAGTTTTGTAAAGGAGAAGTATCTTGATCATTTCTATATTCTGGATAAAGCGGTTTATGGTCTAAAGCAAGCTCCTAGAGCCTGGTATGAAACATTAACTCGCTTTCTTAAAATGTCAAAATTCAAACAAGGTTTGGTTGACCCAACCTTCTTTCGCAAGAAAGAGGGTAACCATTTAATGATCGTCCAAATGTATGTCGATGACATCATCTTCGGTTCTACAAATCCTAGCTTAACGGCTGAATTCAGGAAGTTGATGGAGACTAAATTTGAGATGAGTTCAATGGGTCCAATTAACTTTTTCCTTGGACTGAACATAAGACAGGGACTAGAAGGCATATTCATAAATCAGGAGGCTTACATGAAGACTCTACTAGCGAAGTTCTACATGATGGGAGATTCCAAAGTAAAGGTTCCAATGGCATTCGGAACAAAACTAACACCATCTCTGGAGAAACCAGCGGCAGATATGACCCTCTATCATCAAATGATAGGGTCTCTAATGTATCTAACAGCTAGTAGACCAGATATTATGTTTTCTGTCTGCTATTGTGCCAGGTTCCAAGCTAATCCACGCGAACCTCATATGGTGGCTGTGAAAAATATCTTCAGATATTTGAAGCGAACTTCGTCTCTCGGTCTGTGGTACCCTGTGAAATCAGGTTTCTTTGTTCAAGCATTCTCTAATGACGATCTTGGAGGATGTGGTCTAGGAAGAAAGAGCAGAACTGGCGGGTGTCAATTCCTTGATGGAAAACTCGTTAGCTGGCAATCCAAGAAACAAACGTGTGTGCCTCTTTCTACAGCCGAAGCTGAATATATTGTAGCAGCGTCTTGCACTTCACATGTCATTTGGATACAAAGTCAACTTAGAGACTATGACGTAAACATGAAGAAAATTTCCCTCTATTGTGACTCAGAAAGCCCTATTCGGATATGTCACAACCCGGTGCAACACTCGAAAATGAAACATATAGCATTGAGATACCACTTCATCAATGATCACGTTGAAGATGGTAATGTTGAGATCCACTTTGTTCGATCTGCTGACCAATTGGCTGACATCTTCATGAAGGCTTTACCTGAAGCAAGTTTTAATAAAATACTCCATGGCTTAGGGATGATGGAAGCTGAGTCAATACCGAAACCCCTTTTGCTTCCTTAAAATTAAGCAAGCGAAATAGAGCGAACGCTCGGTCTATTTCGGGTCCAATTTTTATGGGAATTGAAATGAACCGAATGCTCGGTCCATTTCGCTTCATCTCTCCAAAGGTGAAATTTCGGTTGTATACTATGTACACTATGTATACTTTTTCTCAATTCATTTTATGTTTTTCATTTCTTTTCATAAAATCCAAAAATATTTTCTTTTGTGTTTCGTTTTATTTCTTTTTAACATATTAAAACAAAATCCCAAAAATATCACACTGAAAGGACTCTTAGAAGACTACCACTGATGGAGCTGGGGCAAATATACTTCTCTTTATCTCTGTATTAGCTATGTGTCCCTAGAAGCATGCTGCTGCATGTTGTCCAAAGCCTCGACGACTCTAAGTGAAGCCTTAATGATTCAATATATACAAATTGTTTCTTACCAATAAGGATGCTTCAATCACTCAAGTCATGAGCTACCTTACTCATACCGAGTTAAGAGTTTTCTGCTCGGTCCTTACTATATAGCAGAGGTACTTTCGGTTCTTTAACCACCTCACACTTTTCTCCATCACTTTCGGTTCATAATAGTAACCCTTGTGACTCTCAGAATTTACCACTGAGGTTTATGGTTGCACAAAAATCTGTGTTCATGATCTTAGTTTCATCAACCATGATCTAAGTGAAACCCAAAGTCCAATACCTACAATGAATTGACGGTGAACAATCGAATGTTCTAGCTTTCACCCAAGTATTAACTAAACCAGTTTAGTGGTTGGTACCAAGGAATCTCTTTTTATTTTTGAGCGTTCTTTATGAAATTGTCTAACACCAAGACTTTTCTACCCAAAAAAGATCGAGTTATTTATTTATTTATTTATTTTTTTGAGATTTCCACTATATCACCAAGTCACTGAAAATTAATCAAACCTACTTGTTTTATGGGCTACACCGGTCTCACAAGTACTTCAACCAACTTTCGGTCTTATATCAAGATCCGTAGTTTGATTGAAGTGAAAGCCACCCTATTTGCCTCACATTCAAACAATGCCTTTCAATGCTTCTTAATAAGTATTTGATCGTATTTCAACTGGAAACCACACAGACACTTCTAAGTCTCTCTTGACTTTGAAGGAAGAGATTCGTGTCCGGGATCCACAGATTTATGTCTTAATTGACATCACTTATATCCCACAAATTATTTGCTTTATTTCTTTTTCTTTGGCACACTCTTGCACGAAGATCTTTATGATTTTCCACAAGCCTTGATCGTGGTACTAATGACTATTTCTCAGATACAATGTTCGGTTCAATATGCTGTGGTGGTACACAATGTTTGGAAGCGAAGGCTAGATGATTCTAAATGAAAGAGAAAGGGTGAGTCCCATTTCAAAGGGAATTTGAAGAGTTTTAAAATCAAATAGGCGGGGAATGGATAATATCTTCAAAGGCGTGTGAATTTGAACTGTTTCCTTTTCTCACGCCGCCTGACGCCATTGGCGCACTTTTCGGAGTTACAGTTGTCTTATCACGCTTTTTCAGGTATCGATTCAGAAAATCGTGTAATCATCACTCCAGATTTTTCTCTCTCCTGGTAATCGTATAAAGGGTTTTCCCACCTCCCTTTTACGTCTTTATCACTACCAAAGTCCTCTAGAGCATTAAACGACGATTTTCCTCTAGTGTTCATCTTCTTCACCTCGAGTTTCAACAATGGCTGACTCATCGTCTCTTCAAGAACAAAGCGCACAGTCGACACTTCTCATCGTCAAGGCAAATCAAAACCTTATTATCGAATTGTCTCCTTTTCAGTACGATCCTTACATGCTTCAGGTGGTTGAATGTCTCAAATATTCACCACTTGTGATTGCTCTAACAAAGGTGGAATGTGTCTCGGTGTCTTTCCTCTCTCAAGTCTATTCAACGGCGTCATACGATAAAGCCAAGGAGAGGATCTTCTTTCAGATTTTGGATCTAAAAACTTCGATTTCAAAAACCCGGTTTTGCTCACTGCTAGGGCTAATCATCGATGACTCCATGGTCAACCCAGACTCAATTAGCACGACCCAACTTTTCACCATGTTCTACGATATAGTGTATACTAAAGTTCTTACCACAGTGACAAGGTTCAAGAAATCATGCCTTCCTCCACAATGGAATGGCCTGTTCACTCTTCTTTTCAAAGGTTTATCAGAGAGAGTTACAGGTTCCGACGGAGCAAGCAAAGCGTTTATGACTCTTCTCTATGGCCTTTACCACGGGATCCACATGGGCTATGGGTCTATTCTCTGGACTCGGCTGGTACAAAGCCTTACATCGTCCTCTCGTTATTCTGAAATATCATGTGGTAGGTTTTGGACCCTTGTTACTCACTGGGAAATGGAGAAATTCCACATTCCTACAATGGCAGACTCTTTGATGTCTTTTATTGCCACTTTTCACACAACGAAGATTATTGTCACCGATCCATCCAAGTATCTGTTCATTGGTTCGGTTCCTGAATCAATGTACAAGTGTGTGTCTGGGGAAAGTAAGGTTATCAGCGAATACAAGAAGCTTCCTCCTACAGGACCGAGGCAACTCACTCCTGAAATGAAAAGCTCAATGGATGCTGCTGATAAACCAGCGAAACAAGGGAAAAAAGGCTGAACGCAGAAGCGAGAAGGAAGGACCTTTGTCTAAAGCTGCTCCACCTAAAAGGTGAAAGTCAGAACACGCAGCCACCTCTGTTCATAAGAAGTGTAAGATCAAAAAGAAGGCTCCCAAGCCAAAGACTCCGTCATCAAGTGATTCAGAGTATGTTCCTTCTGATCATCAACCTGAACAAGAGTCCAGCGATAATGAAGATTCTCAAGAAGAGAATTCACTCAGAGGAGATTTTCCTCCTCCTTCACCAACTCATCAGGGTAACCGAAACACACCCCCTTCCTCTCCTACTCACTCTGTTCCTATCACTATTGCTCCATTCCCTCCTCTAATCTCTTCTCAAGCTGCAACTTCTATACCAATACCAACCCCACTATTCCCCGAAATTACCACCACTACTACTACCCCAACCGAACCTCAAGTTCGTGTCAACGTATCTGATACGGGGGAACCTACTTTAGGAACCGAAACTCCAATAACTTATATACCTCTCTCCACCTCCTTCCAACGAATCTGACACCGTTCTTGGTGGGGAGGATGCCGACTTTGATTCCTTCTACTTTAGCCCCTACAGAGTTCAAAGTGATGATGATGATGAAGCTCCTGTCACGAAACGACACTTAAAGGATCTTAATGAGAAACTTGACAGGCTTATTGATTCTGCCTCTTCCTCTTCAACTACTGACTACTCAGAAGCAGCAGTCAAGGCTTTGTTCTCTACTTTGGTTAAAGAGCATCAGGATTCCATTGATAAAGCTACTAAAGCTGTCGATGCTTCTACCTCTTCTTGTCAGAAAGCAACCGCAAATGTCCAAAAAATAATTGCTGATGCTCAAGTATTTTTGGATTCTCGATAGGCAGCTGCTCAAAAGAATGCCAATATGGTCAGTGCTACTATTAAGGAACTCAATTCTACGCTTCACGAGGAGCATAAGCATTTTGAAAGCATTCGAACGGGAATTCAGGCTGATAGTGCACAGTTCGTTTCTTCAGTTAAGGCTCATTTTGATCAACTCCAGGCCGAACTTGCTGTGGAAAACAGAGTTATGGATGAACTGGATCGTCGAACTGCTCAACTCAAAACTCAGACCTTGAAGCTTACTCATGCGACCAAAGAAAATGATGATCTCAAATCTGAACGGGCAGTTATCAAAAGTTGTGTTGGCGATGTGCATTCTCTTTTGTCTAACCTTCTTGAGGCCCACGATTCGGTTCTTACTCTTATTATTCGACGACACTTAGCTGAAAAGCTGAGACCAGCTCTTGAAATGTTGAGCCGAATTGAAGGTGTTCCGCAGACTGTTGTCCCTCCGAAACAAAGGGGAGAAGCAAGTAAGAAACCACCCCACAACCGAAAGTCACCACTGAACCGAAGGGTAATGAAGCTTCAGGTTCGAGTGTGAAGGACAAAAACAAGAAGATTGTTGGTGATAGTGATGAGGAAGAAACTGAAGTAGACGCTCTTAAAAGAAAGCAGCTTGATCGAGAGCTTGACGAAAATCTTCGTATTGTAAAAGAAGAAGAAGAAGAGAAGGAAAGGAAGAGAAAAGAGGCTCATGACTCATTGGAAAGTAGAAAAACACTATTTCCTTTGTGGACATTGGAGAAATTGTTAAAAGAAGCAATCGACTCGCCCAACACTCACTGGCTTGAACCGGTTATCTCATTTGATTGAGAAAACTCAAAAGACTCTCAGTTTGACATGCCTATTACTCGAAAGGCATTTTTGTTTCATTGCTTCGAGCCAATCGCCTTTATTCCTTCTCCTGATCCAAAGGTTGATCGAGAATTAATTGACTATTATCTCGCATTTTCTCAACCACAATACTTGACTTAGAGCGCACAGAAGATCACAACAGTCAAGGTATTGATACTAACTTCAGCAGGGAATTTTATCAATGTGAAATTCAAAGTGACCCGAGGCTCTGACAACTCGGTTCATCTTATTTCCCTTGCTGATTTGCCAAACTTAAATCCACATGACTGGATCCTCTTGAACAACATTCTGCTAACTGATCAACAACAGTACGAGCCTATTATTGATCACATCAAGCGAATGTTAGTTTCTTACATTCATGAGGTTGCCAAGATGGATCAAGAGATCGCCTTTGCCTTAAGGAAGAAGCCCTCAATCAAACCAATTGGGAAGTGATGTGAACAAGATGCAGATGGGAAGATTGACCCGAAGTATCATACGGTCATGTTCACCAGAGCCGAAGGCCAAAAGTGCTTGTTCGCTCTTGATGATAAACACCTGTTCTCCACTTCTTGTCTGGAGCACATTCTTGATATCACTCACAAGTGTAAGGTAAATAGTGAAGCTGATAAGAAAAAAATTTCGGATATGCTTCGGTGGTATATTGACTTCCGTCAGACTCTTCTTGCCATCATACCGAAGCTATTCAAGACTGTGAAGAAATCTACTCTTACTCAACCGAAATGATCTCTCGCCTCAATTGACGCAAAGGGGGAGATTGTTTGGTTTAAGGGTTGTGCCATTGGGCTTCGTTAGTTAGTCCAATATTGTCACGGTATGGGCCTGTCCATCCGTGTTTATGATATTAGGGTTTAGTATATAAGATGCATGCATGCATCGTTCTTGGTACGCTTTTCATCATTATTATTCATTATTGTATTGTAACCCTAACACACCTCTACAGTCGAAGATATTTATCGAGCTCTTCTGAGGTGGAGCATATTAATCATTCAGCTCCTGTTTGATTCATCGTGTGTTCTTTACTCTTACTAGTTTTGACCTAATCTGTTACGAATCTAATCGATCTAAGAGAACTTTATTCTCATCAAGTTATTTAAGGAAAATGTGAATAGTTGATAATCCATGAACAACACACATTATTCCTTCCTATCTGGTTATGGGACATATGTGGTTAACTGACACATAAATTTGAGAAGTAAGAAGAAGATGATGTGGCATTTATGGTTTTAGTTTGTTGGCGGAGTGTGTGCGGTTAACCGACACGTCAATAGAGGACCATGACATAATCAAGGGTCACGCATTTTTGAATGGTTGGTTCACCATCTTATTTGTGAGACCTCGGTATCGCATGCACAAATAGATGTCGGGAATCAATGGTCTTCCTCTCCCACCTCCTCAACCCACCAATTCAAACTTCTCCCTCATTTTTGTTCTTCAAAGAGAGAAGCTTACTGGCGGGCCTGGCTATCTCGATTGGATGAGAAATCTAAGGATCACATTGAGGAATGACAATCATGCATACGTGCTCGATGATTCCATCCCAGAAATCGATGAGAACTTGTCTGATGAAGAAAAAACTGCCCACAGAAAACACATCGATGACTCGAATAAGGTTTTATGCATCATGATTTCCGCCATGTCCTCGGACCTCCAAAAGACTTTCGAGAACATTTGGGCGTATGAAATGAACTTGCAATTGGCTGAAATGTTTCAGCAAAAGGCAAGGAAAGAACAATTTGATATTGTCAAAACCCTAACATCATGCAAACTCAAAGAAGGTGGATTGGTGTGTTCTCTTGTTCAATAAATGAAGAGCTACATAGACATGATCGAGAAACTCGATGTTGTCTTTGATAAGAACCTAGTAATGGATCTTGTGCTTGGTTCTCTCCCTAGTTCATATGATAATTTCACAATTACTTATTAATTGAATAGTATGGACAAGACATTGATGGAGCTCTATGGTCTCTTATAGACAACTGAAGTCAATGTGAAAGAGAATCATGTTGTACCTCTACCTTAAGTTCTCGCCATTCAGAATGATGATGTACACAAGAGGAATCATTATAATCCAAAGTTGTAAGGGAAGGTTGTGGATTCACATTCCCTAAATGGAAATGCGTCTGTTCCGCCAGCGAGCGATCTAAAAGAAGCATTGTGTTTCTACTGTGGCGTTAAGGGGAAATGGAAACGAAGTTGTCCAAAGTACTTGAAAGATCTAAAGGACGGAAAGGTTCAAGTGACTGGATCCAGTTCAGGTACTTTTATAATTAAACTTCATAATACTACTACATCTAATTCGTGGGTTCTTGATACAAGGTGTGACACTCACATATACATTGTATTGAAGGGACTAAAGGAAAGAATGAAGCTTAAGTATGGAGAGTTGAATCTAATCATGGGAATAGATGAACATCGCATGTCTCGATGGTTGGAGAGTTTGAGTTGAAGCTTGGTAGTGGAGTTTTGATTAATTTGGTTAATTGATGTTACTCTTTGGAGATGTCCAGAAACATTATTTCATTTCATGCATTGTATAGACACGGTTTTTAGTTTCGTTTTACAATGAAACGAGTGATATTTTAGTTTTTAAAGATGGTTGTTTTATGTTTAAAGCTTCCCCTTGAAATAGAATATATGAAAGTGTTGTTTGTGTTTATAATAATAGGAATGTTAACTTGAATATTGATTCTGACGTGCTAGATAAATGGTGCTTATCGCATTGTCGCCTTTCCTACATAAATAAGAAACGTATCGCCAAGCTCCAGTCGGAAGGAATCTTGGAATCATTCGACCTAAAATCAAATGATGTATGCGAATCTTGTTTGTTAGGCAAGATGACTAAATCACCATTCACACAGACTTGAAGCAACAACCTTTCTCTTAAGCCTTGTACCAAATAAGAAGGTTTTAAAGATATCTCATGAAATATGGAATAGAAAAGTTCCATCACTTAATCACATTAAGGTATAAGGTTGTGGGGTTTTTGTTTTTCGCGAAACCCAAGACAAACTTGAACCCAAATTTGAGAGATGTTGATTTGTCGGTTATCCACAAAAGGCTTTTGGATATTTGTTTTACAGACCTATTGAAAACGTGGTCTTTGTAGCTTGAAAATGAGTGTTCCTTGAGAGAGAACTTATATCTCAAGAAGTCAGTAGTAGTCAAATTGAACTTGAATAAAGTCGAGAGCCAACCAATGGTGAACCTTTAGTTGACACTAGCACTCAACCAGAGGTTGAGAAACCAATTGAGCCTAATGACATATCCTTACCTCTTCACATATCCGGTAGAGTTAACAATCCTCCCGAGTTTTATGGTTTCCATATAACGGCAAAAGGAAACACGTTGATCAGTGATAGAACAATATACAATCTGGATGAGCCAGCTCTTTTCAAGAAACCGATGGCAAACCTTAAGGCTGTCCAATGGAAAGTGGCAATTTACAAAAAAATTCAGTCCATGATGGATAATCGAGTTTGGATTTTGGTTGACCCTACACCTGGTCTTAAGAAAGTAGGATGAGACCGACATGGATCTTCAAGGATGAGACCGACATGGATGGAAATGTACATACATTTAAAGCTAGGTTGGTGGTAAAAAGTTTTACTCAGACTCAAGGAATTGATTAAATGGAAACGTTCTCACTAGTAGCTAAGGTAAAGTCTATTAGGATACTTCTTGCCATAGTTGCCTTTTATGATTATAAGGTATGGAAAATGGATATTAAAACAACTTTCCTCAATGGGAAACTTTCAGAGGATGTATACATAACACAACCAGAAGGGTTTGTACATGGCAAGTATTCGATTAAAGTGTGTAAGCTTGAAAGGTCTATTTATAGACTTAAACAAGTGTTGCCAAGCTAATATGTTCTTCCTTGATAAACTCAAAGAGTTTGATTTTGAGAAGTCCATATGATTCTTGCTTATATGTCAAAGCTAGTAGGAGTGTCGTTTTGTTACTAGTATTGTATCTAAATGACATACTACTCATAGGAAATAGTGTTCCTAAGTCTGAAAGTGTAAAATCTTGGCTCGAGAAGTGTTTTGCTATAAAGGACTTAGGGAAGCGGCATATATACTTAGTATAAGAATCTATAAAGATATATCAAGGCGTTTAGTAGGAATCAGTCATAATACATATTTGGATAAGGTATTGAAGAGATTAAATATGGAAAATTCCAAGAAATGAAATGTTACTATATATCAGAGTGTTAAGTTGAGCAAGTATCAATGTCCTAGTTCTAGTGATGAACATGATAGAATGAGTCGAATCCCATATGCTTTAGCTATATGGTCAATCATGTACGCTATGACGTGTACTCTTCATGATGCATCGTATGCTTTGATCATGATTATTCGATATCAGGAAAATCCAGGACTAAGTCATTAGACGACTGTTAAGAACATTATTAAGTATTTGAGAAATACAAAAGACATGTTGCTTGTGTATGGTGGTGAATAAGAACTTGTTGTTAAGGGATATAGTGATGCATGTTTCCACACAGTTAAAGATGATTTGAAGTCATAGTTTGAATGGATATTCATTTTGAATGGGGGTGCGGTGACATGGAAGAGTTACAAATAAGAGACGGTGGCATATTTTACATGCGAGTCTAAATACATTGTTGCAAGTGAAGCGTCCAAGGAAGCTACCTGGATCAGAAACTTCATAGGTAGCCTTGGAGTTGTTCCGATTAACAAAGATCCATTTGAGATATTTTGTGACAACGAAGGTTCAATCACTTTGACAAAAGAATCTAGAGATCACGGAAGGTCAAGGAATATAAAGAGGAAGTTCCACTATATTCGAGATAGAGTTGAGGATGAAGATCTAGGTGTGAAGAGAGTATCGTAGGAGGAGAATCCAACCGATCCATTCATAAAAGGGATGTCCAAGGAAAGACATAGTGTGCATCCTAGCATCATATGAATGAAAGATGATATTAAGTTTAGTAGCTAGTTGATTAAATTTGAAACATTTAAAACAATGAATAAATTTTGTAATTGTTATGGTGATTAAATAATGGTGATTTATTTATATTCAAGTGTGTTACCATTTACAATTAATTTATTATTGTGTTTTAGTTTTGTTACATGTTTAGATCCCCACTTCTCGGGTATTAATTTACTCAAACTCTAGAATCAATCCTACTCTTGGGAGTACGCATTGAATTAAGATTGCCGTGAAGTGTTAGTAAATTGTCTATAGTAGACATAACATAGTTATTTCCACTAACGTTCATGAGTGGTTAATGGTGATTTAAGTATTGGAGAAGCCTACACTCAGAGAGATTACTTCATGAATTCAATCACGAGTAATTCTGAGATGATAATAACTTTTATTCTTAAAATGGAGAGACATTTGAGTTCTTTACATACGAGTTGGTTGCATATTAATCTTACTTTAACGTTATCCGTAATTGGCGGTCAAAACGGGTAAGTATATGCATATTTTATGAGTAGAAAAAAATTGTGTAGTCGAATATTATTTGTTCCTTTTTTGCCTCAACGGGGAAAGCGATATCATGGCCCCCTCAGTGATTTGATGATGACATTAAAGTTCTAGCCTGGCCCAAATTGAATTGATGTGTTCAATTAGTAGTCTGATTTGATCATCATAAATAAGAAACCATGAAACATAATGTTGACTGTTAGTTTGATTCATAATCCATGACTCAGTTCACAATGATATCTTGTAGAAACAAAGGAATAACTGGTCACTTATCTAAGGACAGACTTTTGATTAGATCAGAGTTCGACAGTTGCTATGGAAGACACAATTTTTTGGTTATTTGAAGATTATTTGACCAATAGTAAGTTATGAATTGTCTAAGTGGTAGACTATTGGAAACAGGTGTCCAATATCATAACTAATTAGTGTAACTTTGAGAATAATAACAAAGTCCATTTAGGGTTTCCCTCAAGAGCCAAAATAACTAGAAATAGAATTGATAGAGTGAGATAAATAGTTTTTTAATTTATTACATGTTAATAATGTTGAATCTATATGCCCAATAATCATTATTGAGTGACATTGCTAATAATATATGATCCTATAGGGTCACACCTTTATCAAGTTGGCATATTTTGTATATTTATTATTAATGTGATTATTCATAAATAACATCAATTCTTGTACTTTAATTAGGGAATGATTATTGTTTTGTGAAAATAATAATTATAAGAGAGTGTAACTAGTTATTATTTCATATGGTAAGAATTAATAAGTAATGCACAACCTTTTGGACTAGTTGCATTCTTTTGTCTTTTACCTAAAGGAAAAGTTTATATTTTATAAACTTAGAGTTTATAAAAATTAAAGATGTCATCTTCTTTTTGAGAGACATGGCCTAATTTATTAAAAATATATGGAGGTTGCTTGTCAACCTCCATGACTTGTCTTCCCATGCTTCTAAAGGCTACAAATACTTTAGAATATTTTAATGTAAATCCTTTACCTTGCATGGGATATAAAAGGGGACTCATTGCATGAAAAAACTAGCTAGTTTTTTTGGATTTATTCTCCTCATCTCTTTCTCTCCAAAACCATGAGCATGTGAGAGCTTAGAGCTCCCACTCTTTTGAAGTTGTTGCTTGCTTTTTGGTACTTGCTTTTTGTCTTCCTTTAGTGCTTATTTGTTAACCACTTAAAGGCTTAAAGAAAAAAGTATTTCAAGAAGGAACTAGCATTCCAAGTGCATTACTCTTGATGGTGGATACACATAGAGAAATTATACTCTTTAATTTTGCTATCTTCATCAACACCCCAAAACCAAGTGGGTTCAAAGGCTTCAAAGGTTGTCATTCTAAAAACTCTTTGGTTGTTTTTATTTCATTCTAACCTCTATAAATGGATCCTTAATGGTTTGGTTTTGTTATAAACTAAAATAAAATTGCTATTTTTTAAGTCTTCCATTGCGGTTTTTATGAAAAACAAACTTATATTTTGTATCAAAGCCCATCAAATGAATTAATTGAAAACTAGTTGAAAATAATTTGGAATTAATTGGGATTAATTAGAATTAATCTAGATTTAATTAAAAGGTACATGGGTTGAATGTTAATTGTCCAATAGTTGAATAAAAGGAACATTCTGGATCCTCCATGGAGGTAGATGGTGTCACATCCCAAAACCGGAACGGCGGAAACGCTCGGGGGTGGAGGACGTCATGTTTAGTATCACAAGACATGCATCATAGTAATCAAAGTAATAAACAACCATTTCATTAGGAAGAAAGTGTTTACAAAGTATGTGGTTCACATAACATAGAATACAAAGTAAATAACAAACAAGACATGAAGTTGTTATGCTCCATCTTCTAAATCGCAGAGCACGAACCTGTCTACTGGTCTCTTGAGAATACAATTTATTTTGAAAGCGTAGATCAACATTTAAAATGGTGAGCTCATAAGATTTTAGTGATGTAAGTAAGTTTTAAGAAAGTTGTAGTAAGTTGTAAGTTCTTTTAGAAAAGTTCGCCTGCTCCTCCAGGAAATCCTATATTTCCAGCTTTGATGAAAGATAAGTAAAAATGACTCTACAATCCTTTCTATGAGTACTAAATGGATACAAGTTATATAAAACCCAGAGTAAACAAACAATCGGTTGTGTGTATCTGCCCTAAGCCCACAACCAAACAAGGAACATGAAATGAGGCGGAAGACACACATCCTATTGGTTGTTAGATCTTCGTTGTATATAAGCCTGGTGTATTCACTTGGTACTCACGGAGTTAACTGTAATAGTTCCTTTATATTTGATGAAAATATTCTTTAAGAAAACCCTTATTTCTTTTAGTTAAAATAGTAACCACAATAGTTCCTTCTATAATCAGTTAGTTTATACTAGCTATATATAATCTAATATCGAATAGATAGCTAATTGTGTGAATCTGCCCTAAGCCCACAACCAAACAAGGAACAGGAAATGAGGTGGAAAACACACATCCAACTACCTATCGGGTATTAATTATATATAACCCTGATGTATAAGCTAAGGTATTATAGAATTAACCACCTAAGGTCCTTTAAGTTATACTGGTTTAATAAAATGGATTAAACCCTTTACTGGTAAGTTTCTAGTTTTGTATACCAAATGTTCTATTTGAAAAGTATGTTTTGTACTAGAAAACGGTGCATTGATTTAGTGTCCTATGACCTGACCCATACGTGTTACCCCTTATGATTACTTGGTGTATACGGAACATATATATATCTAAGATCGGATAGATAGTAGGCTGGGTGAATCTGCTCTAAGCCCACAACCAAACAAGGAACAGAAAATGAAGCGGAAAGCACACATCCTACTATCTGTCAGATCCGATTAATATATATTCCTGATGTATAAACTAAGGAATCATAAAGTTAGCATTATAGGCCCATTTCTACTGAATGTACTAGACTCCACTGTTCTGTTTGTCGTTTGAAAAGATGTAAGTTTTCCCTAGTTTATAACTATCTTAACTCGAAAAATAGTTTGCATTAACTTTCAAGTGGAACTGTCACAATATGAAAGTAATGGGAAAATGTAAGTACTCGGTTGTCTTTTAAATTGACATCCTGAAGTACTGATTACCTTAAAACAAGTTTGTTTTATTAAGATCATAATGTGATGAGTAGTACCCATACTATACGCTCTCCCTGCAAGAGATTTTGGTTACCAAACGCGACTTCCACAAACATATTGCTAAGCCGTGTAAATTCACATTAAAGTTATATGATCATGTATACCCACTTTACTATCACCTTTTGTTTAGAACAATGAGTTAGTGATTATTGGTATAATTAGATCCTGGTTTGTTCTTCTACTATAGCATCTTAGTAGGTTCTTTCTGTTATAGTATCTTAGTATGTTCTTTCTGTTATAGTATCTTAGTATGTTCTTTCTGTTATAGTATCTTAGTATGTTCTTTCTGTTATCGTGTATTGTATCTACCTTCCTGTTTCTCTTTATAGTATGTTCTAGTATCTAGTATGAACTGAACCCCTAAACTATACCTATTATAGTTTACTAGTACGTTTACTTGAACTGTTACTGAAAAAGACTCATTTATCTACTAAGTTATGATTGTACTTTAAAAATGGAGTTTTATAAACTATAAAGTAACATAACTTTAAAAAGAGTTTTTGAAATGTTTTGATCACTTATAAAAACATAAGCAATCCTTTGAAAGATGTTTATAACAAACATTTACACAATTAACATTGTGTTCAACTTGTATTCCCCCCCCCCCCCCCCTTTAAAGCATTTAAAACAGTTTAAAAGATTGATTATAGGGGTATGAACTCACCTTATGTAGGTGATTCAAACGAATATGCGCGTAAGGATGAGAAGTTCCACGAATGAAGTCCTGAGACACAAACGAGTCCTAAATGACATATAATGGCATATATAGGCATGAAATTAGTGTTTATAAGCAACTAAAATGCAAGGAAACACTCTTAGGGACTAGGAAACACTTGGACCAAGTGTTTGAATCACATATGATTCATCCTAGGGGAGTGTACAACCACAATAGGGGGTGCGGCCTTGGTGTTTACGGCCAAGGTGTTTACGGCCATGGTGGTTTACGGTCTAGGGTGTTTACGGCCAAGGGAGTTTACGACCGTAAACTCCTGGAGATCACCCTCAAATCGTTTGTTCCAGGTGTTTGGGCTAATGATTCTACTAGGTAGCAAGTGTATGAAAGGAATACTTACGATTTTGAAGCCTTAAAAGGGGTTTTTGGCCACCAAGAACAAGTGTGTATTCTTGGTGAAATTTGATGATCTTGAAGATCTACCCAAAAAAATGATTTTCATGGATGAAATCAAAGGGTGATACTAGATTAAGAAGGATAACAACAAATAGATGGAAGAAACACTTATGTTTTTGAAGATCAAAGTGAAGAACTCGATGATACTTGAGAGAGAATCGATTTTCTAGACTTGAAAGTGTGAGAAATAACTAGAAATGAAGGGATATCCTACATAAAGGCAAGGAATTACGGCCAACCAAGAGTTTACGGCCGTAATCTCTAGTTTACGGCCGTAAACTCCAAGTGATGGAGTTTTCGGCTTGATTACCACTTGAAGAACTTAAGCTGACACATCCATACACTTAATCCGTAAGTGTACTAGGCTTAAAACTCCTTAGAATGACCCTTAACAAGGCTATAAGGAAATAGAAATGAGTCTGACTTTCGGTTGAATGGCTGGAGTTACAAGATAAAAATTTTCGGGTTGTCACAGATGGTTTTGAGGGAGCCCTGGGAGCTTCCTTAATCGATCCAGGTAACAGACAAGGAAATGATATGAATTTGGATTAAATATGATTATTTAATTGATTCAAATCAACTTTATCTTCAGGTTATCTCAGCTAGATAAAGACCTTTCTGGTCTTCATTAAATATGATCCTACCTCTCCTAAGGTTGAAAATTTCGGTTCTCACTATCCTCTCCCTTCTCTCCTAAAGTTTCTAGGGCGGGTCTTTAGAGGTATTCCTACTTTGGGTGCTAGATCCTTCCATGAGCAACAAGAGTTCAAGATCTTCAAAGAATTAAGAGTATATACTATTATACTTTAAAGGTTAGTAATTCAATCCTTCATGTTGGTTTAAACTCATAGTTTTGAAAGTAGGTTGTCATCATAGTAAAACTTAGATCTAGGGTGCATGTGTACTTAGGGTTATATTTAAATGCTTATGTTGCCTAAAATTCATGTATACATGCGTAGAAACCCCAAAACATCTCCCTGATAAATCATCCAAGAGATCTACAACGAACTCACTTGCTCGAAATTCCAGAACCAATACCCAACACTGGTAACCAAACTCCTAATAAACAACCTAGGAAAGCAAATAGAGATCCACGAATGCAAACATTCAACAAGTGACTTATGATGAACAAAATCCTACGAAATGCATGATCTAAAACCAGTTGGGCACTATGCCTCAAGTCTTCCTATAATGTTCTAACAACCAACTATGCCAAAAAGATTAACGAATCGAGACCTAAGAGTCTAAAAAATATAACTAACGGGTCCAACCCACATAAATCATATACTCACTGGTTTACGATATGTCGTGACACCATCTAACCATTGGAAAGATAACCTCACGGTAGCCCTGAAGACTCACGACCAGCACCTCAGTGGAAGTATATGTACTCTACCATCATCCCACCGACTTGTAGAAACCTAGTCAACATCCATCACTACCCTTTCCAATTAGCTGAACACATCCAACCAACTATCCAACATATCCTGCCATCTAGGAAGTTACCGAGGACCAACCACAACCTTACTTACGTATTCCATCACTTCCTACGTCTCCTCAATGTATCTCACTAAAAGATCACACTAGCCACTATGAATCTACGCATTCCTTGCCTTTTCACTCTTCCCGAAGAGTTAAGTACATTGAAAATCGATCCTTAGGACATCTAACGAATCTCTATCCTTCTCGCAACATCAAACTGGAGTCTAATACGATATCACCAATGGATCTAAATAAATGAAGAACGTCAATCCACAATGGGAACATTCTCACAATCAACTAAAATAAGATTTCAAACCTTAGGAAAATTTGAGCAGACTTCTGAAAATTCCCAACTAACTCATAAAACTCCCAAATTCGGGGGAAAACTCCAAAATTTACCCATAAAAATGATGATTGAACCCTGGTCGAATCGACCCAAACAACTATCCCCTCCTACATGACATCCAAAAACTGAACTTTATGCGTACACAAGGTCATCCGTAAAAAATTGGACAATTGTATCCGACAACTAAACTTTCAGTATCCCAAGACAATATCTGAACTCTATTATTCTTGAATAACATTTCCACAACCAAATAATTCAAGAGAACGCCTAACTAGATACATGGATATATAACTACCAGAACTTGACAAAAAGTCGTCTTCATCTCTAAACCCTCAACAATTATTGTCTGAACTCTTTGAATGCCCTCAACTTTTGACAACGAACATTATAACCATTTGATTAAAAATGGGCCAAACCACTAAAATCCTCAAACCTCATATACTGCTGCTATATAGCATTCTTGAAAGACATCATGACCGCAACCAATTTAAAAGTTGTTCCTCGGTAGTCACTCTCAATCCTTCGTATGGTTGAAACCCGGACAAAGCCCATGCTAAAACACACATACCTCACTCTGAAACTAATTAACAACTATCAACCCTTGACAGTATATACCTGATCTATGTCGCGAGCTTACTGCGCTCTCAAAACCCGATATACAACTTGAGTGGACCAAATTCTTTCTTCAAAATACCTAACTCCCAAGGAAACTACTTGCCACTGCGAGTTCCTTGCCCGCCAATTCCCTGTTGTGAAGACAACTCATGCGTTCTTGAGGACATGAACCTGATACCTACTTCTGATGTACCCACAATATTACCAATTCTTGATTTCTCCTATACGATTGAAGGGGAAATTATCGGGTCCTTGAGAAACATCACCAAAAAACTTCATAGTTACGTATATTATGATGATATCATGCCTTTCCTCCTTTCCTACAACAAAATCTGATCCAACAACCTCACATACATGAGCCGCAACATCCTTAGACCCATGACGTTAAAGTCAAAAGTCATACTGTCTTTGAAGATCTAATCAAAATACTCAGCTCTCCCCCCCTTAGGGTTCAAGCTATCATCAACCTTCATCCACTATCATTAAGGCCTCAACTAGTTCTACCAAAACATATCATCCTTGATCATGATGTTGCATAAATCAGAGAAAGATAACCCTCGGGTAATAACCCACTAATTCCAAGGAAACTCTGAATCTTAGATGGAGACATCGAAACTTCGTACCGCGAAGCTGCCTTGATCCCAACTGGATCAACCAAGACATCATCTTGGTTGACTAGGTGCCCAGAGAACTGCACCTCATACAACCCAAAAATCGTGCTTGAAGGATTTAAAATACAAGCTCCTCCTTATACGACCTCATGAATCTCATGTTGAACTACTAACAACCTTCACAACCTATTAGGACACTAAATCCTTCACTAACCAAAAATGTTCTGACCACATGAATTGACCACGAACTCAAACTAACCTAAATCGAACCATCAAATAACCATAGAAAAATAAAAGATATCACAACATAATGGAAACATACCAGTGGCAATGACGTTTTATGGAACAAATATCACTACTCCCACTTAAGTGCCCCAACTGGTTACATAGAAAACATACTCTCTTCTTCTTCTACTTGTAGTCCTGACTAAAATGAACCTCTTGACCACAACTAAAACACCTAGATATAACCGATCAACAGGTACCACCATGCACCTTCCCATAATTGTCGTAACAAATCCGACTCCCTAGGTAATCTGAGCGAGTTCCAAAAGTCTTGAACTTCTTAGCTATCGATGGCATCATAACCCGTACATGCTCTTCCATCATCTATTGGGCCTTCATCCCAAACTCTGTAACAATATGGTCGCCCCTCATTAGAGACACCTCGTCCTCCCTAAATCGAGTCATGAACTCCTCCCATGACATTGTCACTACCTCGAAAACAGTAATAAATTGATCGATCTTCCAAACATCCCTCACCATACCACACATCAGATCCAAAGAGAACTGAACTTGTACCTTTTCAGGAAAGAAACTGGTACGCAATACACCTTCCATCTCCTCAAATAATCACATAATAAGAACTTGATATTTACTTTCCTCGATGCGGGAGGCTGATACACTACCATACCATTTCTAGTGATGTCCATGACCTTCAGCCGTTCAGCCTTCAAGATGTTGTAATCTTTATGTCGATTATCTCGGTTATTTCCTCTTCGATCCTTGTAACCAATGTCGGTAGTACCTTGAATAAAGCCTTCGAGATTTTAGAATCCACTAGAACACGTAGGTCTACATCAACCAGAACCAATCCACCATGATCGGTTATGCTAGAACTAGAACAATAAACATTCTCTCCTTGCCTATCCATCACTATACCATAGGTATAACTAGTAACAAAACAAAATAAACACATAGTGTTAACCCGTACTATTTCCCATCTTCCAGGTCCTCATATTTCTTGTGACTCTCCCTCATACACTAACATGCTTCTTAGGATTCCCACTCCACACGCATGCCGAAAGGTCTCTACTGACATTGATAAGTTGTCTTATGAATGCATGTCATACATAATCAAAATAAAATAGACGTACGAATAGATGTCTCTACCACAAGCCCTTCATCATACAAGAATAGACAATAAGGTTGAATCAAACATTCTAAGGCTATCTAGTCTTAATCATGTACCACCCTAACACATTCGTCAAACAACTTTCCGTTATTAGCATAAACCCTAAAAGCACATAGTAACACATAACATGCATACGAAGGCATAATTCCTAAGAAGACATTCTCGCATGTAATCATGAGAAGATGCCTAGCCTAACTTCTAGCATGCATAACATACTAAAGAACATATAACATATCAACATGCATGCATATTTTGGGAATTACTTACTTAAGCTCCGAATGATTGCACACATCTCATCTTTTCTTTCTTAAAAACATTTTAGAAAACATTTTCGTAAAAAGAGTTTCTCAGTCCTCAGTTTGAGTTTAGATGCACCCAGTACTAGCACGAATCCCCCAAACCAAGGCTTTAATAGCAACTTGTAACATCCTAAATTTCCAATCAAAATTTTATTTTAAATACCAAGGAAACCATATTAATTTCATTCCCAAAAGAGTCAAATAACCATTTGTTCAAACATCATTAAATCAGATTCGTAATAATAATAAAATTAAAAGTGTGAAATATCTTTAAAACAAAACAACAGATGCAATGCAATCATACCGCGCCCTTCCCTTTGATGGTAGAACAACCTAAAACATTTTACACTCAAACCGTAAACACAAAGCTTAGTAAGTTCCACAAGATATCACATACCATACAATAACGGGCCCAACCCAACAACCATGTAAGTAGGTCGAGCCCAACGGGTCCAAGCCAAGAAACATATAAGCGGGCTCAACCTAACGGGCCCAACCCAACTAACATATCATCAATTAAGCAAGACTCATCAAAAAAACAAGCATACATTAACACCTAGTGTCCTGCATAGTATAGTGAGAAGACTCACCTGAATCCTAGAGTTAAATCCGACTACCCGAAGTCCGAAGGAATCAACTACACGAACTGCCTAAACCAAACACAAGCTAAACCTCTGCCTATAGCTTAGAACCTACAAGTTTGACATAAAAGTCAAAATGGTTAACAGGTCAATGGTTAATGGTTAACGACCGTTCGAAGACAAAGGATCAGTAGTGTCATGCATCACTATATGTCAAAATAGTCGCAAACATCTTCCAAGTTGACGCTGCGAACTAATCAATGTCGCACCGAAAAATTCAGCCATAGTCCTTCCTTTTTTAATTAGATCCCAATCTCTTAGGGGTGTTAATGGATAAAGTTTCCAACTTTATCAATTTAGACATCACCACAAAGCAAGATCTTAAATCTAATGGTAAAATATTTGTACATGGACTCAAGAAAACCCATTCATGATCCTTTTTCTCACTTAATAGAAGTCCAACAAGCAAATAGATGCCATAACAAGCTCTAGAGTTCCTCAAACTCCAAGAGTACCCATGAAAAGGGACGAAATCCACATTACAAGACAAGAACAACAAAGAGAAAAAGCATAAATGTGAAGACTTTATGACTTACCCAAGTCCATAAATCAAAGAGAAGGTTAGATCTGATGGGATTTCGGTAAAACAAATAAACTTAAACCCTTAAGTTCACATAAAACCTAAAGGTTCTATGTTTTCACCATTGAACCTATAACTATGAACATCAAATGATAAACCCTTGATGGTATATGTTATTTTTGAAAATACCAAAAGAAGGTTTAGAATTACATACCTTATTGTTATTGTAGTAAATAACAATGATTCTTCAAATGTAGATCTCTTGAAAGTTAGCACCACAAATGCTATGCCTCTAATGGAATCACACCCAAACTAGTAACAGAATGACTTGAAGGAGTACAGAGGAGGTATAATCCTTTGGAATAATGAGTGGTCGAAAAATGAAGGCCTTAGGGTCCTTTATATAGTGGTACAAGGAAGCCATGGATAACCCTAATTGGAGTATAATAATAATATTTCAAATTGGTAATTATCCAACTCCTTATTTATCCACATGGGATATTCTAGAAACCATAGAATATCCTCAAAAACCGTCTGTTGCTTAAGAAGGAAGGTTCTGGAACCTTTTGCTCAACTATTGAACAATTACACTTCAGACCCTGCACTTTTAATTAATTCTATTAATCCCAAAATTAATTATGATTAATTAGTAATTAAATAATACTATTTCTAATTAATATATTATTTTTCATAATATATTAATAAACTTTTTATATTAATTTATTAATCTATCTCTCTAAAAGTCATCTTGTCCAATTGCTAGATTTGAGGGCAACCCAAAAGAACTGTGCTACTATCAATTCAAGTATATACCAATCATAGTTATGAGCTTAGACACCTAATCCAACAATCTCCCACTTGGATAATTCTGTAAGTATAACTTCTAGTATAACTTCTGAATCGATCAAGAAAATGTAGCTTCAAAAAGCCACTGCCAAACTCTGAACCAGTCAGTTACGCATCCTAAGATAAGTGATCATATAATCCTCCGTTCTGCAACATACCATTCGGACATGAGACATGAAATAGAATCAATCTCACTGTCCAAGACTTTGTTTCCCGATTTGTGATTTGTGATGGCATAGGACTTCTAATCCGAGATATCAATTTAGTCTTGGCTGGGCCCAACACTATAAATCAACACCAAATCACCGAGGGGCCCAAAGATATCACCTTTCTCTTTAGGGCAAAAGGAATGGATAAACATTGAATCATATGCTTGCATCCTTTACTCATCGAATCATGCATAACAATATGTTTTATAACATCAAGTTACTGACGCGTTTACGCATTACCAATGTACAACGAACTTGTAAATTACAACTCATATATCTCCGTTTCAAGATCATAACATATCATCGTCTCAGAGTTACTCGTGATAGATTCGATGAAGTAATTCTCTGAGCGTGAGTTTATCCAATACTTAAATCTCCATTTCTAAGTACTCATGAACATTGCAACAACACTATTGCTATGTCTAACACCCTTAGACAATCCACAATCCATTTGATGACAGTCTTAATTCACTACTTACTTCCAAAAGTATGACTGATTGTGGAATTTGAATAATCATATTATTCGGGAAGTAAAACATGCAAAATGAAACACAAGAATAAACAATTGACAAAAGGTAGTAAATAAACTAATAAATAATTTTCTATTATTTAATCACCAAATTTCAATTACATTTACTTTGTTACAAGTTTCAAATTCACTATCTAACTACTAAAACTAATATCATCTCTCAGACCAATGCTCCTAGCACGCTGGCTGTGTGTTGTGACATAAGAACATGGTTTGGCATGCGGAATTAAAGATTACACAATGAACATGGTGATTTGGGTGTTCAAGAGATGTATTGAATATGTATGGTGTTACACAAAAAGGGACATAGATCTATATCTACATAAATAACACACACTTACACACTCATTTTTACACCTCTCAAGCACACCTCTACAAGTGGAATAAACCCACCTTATATAGAGGTGTTTACATGTCTCTCTCTCTCACTCTCTATCTCATGCCACAAGGCTAATGCACCACATGCAAGTGGGTTTTACAAAAGTCAAACATTAAAAAGTCATTCATGGAAAACTTTATACCCCAACATTCTCCCCCTCAAAGTTAGGAATGAATGACCCACTTCAATTCTTCCAAAACCGAGCAACTACGCGATCCGAGCCTCAAGGGTGACACATGTCGAAACGAACTTCAATCTTCAATTCTTCCATGATTCTTCAATTTGGGCTCTAGGATGTGAGACCATACAAATCGAGCATCAACGAATGATCACGAGCTTCTCAAACTCCAAATTGATCACCAAAAGTTGAGCATAAAAGCACACCCCAAAAATCTTCAATAAAACCAAACCCATTTCGAAATGAAATCATTTCCGAACTTATAATTGCATCATTTCGTAAGATTCAAAACTTCAAGATCACTTCGGTCGTCAAATCCGCGTAATATGAAAAATTCAAGTTCGAATTTCCATATAAATTTCTCCAACTTTTTATAATCGAAACTTGATTATAAAACTTTCAAGGAAAGAGAACGTGCTCTATTCGGAATTTTTCGTGTCAAAACTCCCCCTTAACATGTGGCATAAACTTTGTGCTTCAATCCGGAAAATCCAAAAAATATTCAATTTTAAGCTTCGGTCACGGATCGTCTTTGACAAAATTTCACAAAAATGGGTAGAAATTGTCAATTTCAAAATTCTGCAGTGACCCGGTGCGCCCAAAACAGCCAAAAATGCAAAACTCTCCCCCTTTTCCAAAGTTGGGTAGAAAGCGTCAATTTGCATAAACTGTAGGGGATTGAAATGCATTTTCTTCAATTTTCAGCAAAAACAGTCCTTTTCGAATTTGGGTATGAACCGCCAAACATTCGAAGCCTCAGGGACTATTTTCGAAAATTCTGCCCTCTGTGTTCCAAACATACGAAGAATTACACCAAACATACGAAGCTTCAATTAATTTTCGAAATTGGGTGAAAAGTGTCAAACATTCGAAACTTCAGTCAATTGTCAAGGTTGCCAAATATTCGAAGGTTAAGGGACTGAATTTCAAAATTTCGCTTTTCTTCTGCAATTCATACGAAGCCTAGCCAATCATACGAAATTGGACCATTTATACCACTTCGTTAAAAGTGCAGGGACCAAAACTGTAACTGTTTGTTTTCTTCTTCCATTCATACGAAATTTAACTCTTCGTATGAAATCCTCTCTACCCCTTCGTATGAAATTCAACTGCACCCTTTGTACGAAAATCATTTGCCCATTTTCTCTCTCCTCTTCGTTTAATCATAGCACCAAATCCATAGCCCACGTTAACGAATACGAAGGCATTCGAAGCCTCTGAATCATGTCTTAACTGTTCAATCACTGAATCAACATTTTTGTTCTTACAGTCTTCGTTTCCATTCAATTTCCAATTGAAATCAATCCCTGTTATACAAACCCAACATTAAACACCCTTCGTACAAATCCAAATATTCCAAATCTTCGTTTAAAAGAACAACACCCTGCGAATGATTTATACTCAGTTAAGCTTAGATTTCCAACCCAGTCGATCATTTGTTCACAATCAAAATTTCGTTTGTCCCCAAACCAAACCTATAAACAAACGAACATTGACCCTTCATATTATTCAAAATCCAAACACAGGGACCCTTCGTACATTCACCCAGTTCATCCAAATCAAAATTATCACAATCCAAACAATCGACCATACAGGAAAGGCTTCGATTGATCGACTCCAAACCATCGTCCATACAGGAACCCTTCGTATATTAACGATCAAAATCATCTTCCCAAATCTTCGTTCTCACAGCCTTTATCCTTCGTTTTTCATCAACATCGACTCGATATCACCGATTCCAAACAATTAACTGCAAACTCAGTAAAAGCTTACTTCCAACATCGACTCACAATCAGCTTAACCTTTCGAACATTGACTCCAAAATCGACATTAACACAATTTCAAAGCCGATCTTATGCCATCGATTCCAACTCCTTTCGTTCCATCGAATCATTCAATTTCAAAATCGAATTTAAGAGTCGAACAAAAATCGTATGAACTATCATTGACACCAAGAACCCCAATCCAAGCCATTTCGAAATTAAACACCAAATCAACCATCATTTCGACATTCATAACCCCAAAACAACTTGTATGAACTAATTTCTTCTACCAATTCAGTGATTCATCTCAAAAAAAAATTACTTTGACTTTTTCTGAAATTGACTTTTCGAAGTCAAAGATGAACAAACAGCAAATTGATGATTCAAACACCAAATTTTGGATCAAAACATGATTATCCAGCAGTTTATCATCAAACTCATGGGTTCTTTGTACAAGTTCATCAAAATCAAGCATCAATTTTGACGATTTCTTCACTTGAACTTGTATGAAATCGATTTCATCATGTTTCAAATCACATGAAATGAAAGTATATTATCAGATTATCAATCGACATCAAACAAAAGAAAGCAAACAAGATTATCGAGAAAACGAGAAGGGAAATCATGTGCGATCGATTAAGAAGTAAGAACAGATGCGTGTGAATCCAAATGTACAACCCATGGAAGCGTGTGACTCTATCCGGAACGAGTTCAATAGATCATACGCTGTAAATGAATTTGGACTCTCATGAACAGTAATATCTCAAATTTTGGGCTCAAATCGACAATGAATTGTAATATCAGAATTTTGGGCTCACATCATAAACGATGAATAGATAAGCAAAAAAAATTGTTTTGTGCTTCGAATATTGGACTTAATGAACAATAACAGAAATTTGATTTTGTTTTTGGTTGGTGTTGATCTTTAAAAAAATTATTGGATCATCAATGGGGTTTTTCAAGAAAAATTTGATCCAACGAGTCAAATGATCACAAATCAAAAACGCAACGCACGAATTCAATGAAATTAAGAGAGATCATAGAGAGAGACTCACCAAAATTGCTCCAATTGTGACAAATGTTGCCAAACCGAGAATCGTTCTTCAAAAATCACCTTGATCTTGAAGACCCGCTCTGATACCAATTGTAGTGGTGTTGATTATGATGGCATGTGCGGAATTAAGAATGATTTAGTGAATCATCAAGTAAAATCAAGAACATGAACACAAGATCTAAATAATTCTTTTAAGCTCTCATTAGTTTAATAGAAAGAGTACAAAACGGGTTTTGCAATTTTCTCTCTCTAAACTAATCTCTCAAAATGTTCATTAGATAAAATGAGTGTCACTCACTTCCTTATAAAGGAAAGACAACTCATTATGCACACACAAAGGAGTAAGCCCTCATAACATCCAAGAGTGACTTTGCACCCTTACATTCTCCCCCTCAAAGTTAGGATTGGATGTCCGACTTCAATCTCCAACGAGCACACGCGATCAAGACCAAACTCCCCCTCGAAGTAAACACCGGTCTTCAAATCCGCAAATGAAAGACCCACTTCGAATACCCATCATTCTCCCCCTTTTTATAATCAAAAAATGATTATAAAACCCATTAAGGGTGAGAAGCGCTCGAGGAATGAACTTTACAAAACTCCCCCTTGATGTGTGCCAAAAATGAAACACCAAAAATCTTGCACAAAAAAACAATCACGAAAAAGCCACAAAATTTTCCAATTTATGAAATTTTTTCACTTTTTGGGTGAAAGTTGCAGGGACCCATTACGCCAAAAATAGCTAAATATGTGAAACTCTACCCCATTTGTATAACTAGGCATAAAGCGTAAATTCACACAAACTGCAGGGACTGAACATGAAACTTCTTTCCATTTCTCAGAAAATTAGTCCTTTTTCGAATTTGGGCATGAACCGCCAAATGTTCGAAACCTCAGGGACTATTTTCAAAAGTTATGCCTTTTGTTCCCCAAACATACGAAAGATACCCCCAATTACCAATCATTCGAAAGTTTAGGGGTTGTTTTCGAAACTTTTCCATTTGTCTTCAAATCATACGAAACTTTGGCCAATTCGTACGAAAGTTTAGGGGCCATTTCGTAACATTTGCCTTCTTTTTCAATTCGTACGAAATCACATCAACATACGAAACTTCATCTGCATAACCCATTTGAACAATTTTCTTGTTCTCCAGCCATTGTTCACTTCGTACGAAATCATCACAACCCTCCGTACGAAATCTTTCTCTCTCCCCTTCGTACGAAACTTCATCTGCCCATATGAACGAAAATCTTTTAAGCCTTCTTCTTCCCTTCGTACGAAATTGAATCAAAATTTCCCAGTTCATCGATTTCGTTCCTTCTCATATTGACATCAAAATCAATACTTCGTTTTTCAGTAACAAACATCCAAAAACTCGTCGACATCCAAATCTTTCGAAATCACAAATCAAAATCTGATCATCGACATCAACTATTGAATCTCTCATCGCTTCGCGTTTCCAAATAATCAACCATCGACATCGATTTCTGTTGTACACAAATCGACTATCGACTTACAAACCCAGATCGTTACTAATCGTCAAAACCGAATCGATATCAACATCCAAAATCATCGACAACACGTTTGAGTTCATAGCCTTCCCCAACCATCGATTCCAAATTCATCGACATTAACTTCTCAGTCCAAAACGAAATCATCCATGGATATGAAAGTGACTTCGTCTGTTCATTCTTACAAATTCCATTCGACTTTGTCGATGTCGACTCCAAATCAAAAATCTTCGTTTTTCTTCAACAGCGACTAGACATCAAATATTCTCCAATATTTGAAATCAGTTACAATCGATTTCAACTTGAAACATTCGCATCTAACGATCCCAAGAAACTGTTCGACCATTGAATCCATAACATCAAAAATTGACTGCCGACTCCCAAAATCTTCGATTGAGAACCAAAAACTTCGATTATCGACATCAATTGTTCGCTTTACCAGACATCGATAATAAATAAATCGATTTTTCTCAGTGCGTTCCTTCTTTCAAGTCTCGTTTGTGACAACCGTCAATTTTTGGCCAAGTCAAAGTCAACTAAAGTCAACGAGTCAAACCGGTCAACTCATCTAACCCTTGTACATTAGGGTTTCCATTATGTTTCCTATTAAACAACTCGCAATCTTAATACAAAGTATCACTTAGAGTTTTCACGTGTTCAGAAATTCTAAACCCTAATAAGAGCAAGTGATGAAACTACTCGATAAAACATTATTCCTTAACCCTCAGGGGCATATAACAATCATAACGAGACTTAACGGGATATACAAACCTTGCGTTGCGAAGCCAAACACTCAAACAGGTCATAAAAGAAGTCTCTCCCAATCTCTTTCACTCTAGCTCTCCCAAAACTCTCTAAGTAGGAGAAATCGCTCCAAGAAGGTGAAATCTCTCCCAAATCTCTCCAAGTATGTGAAATCTCTATCAAAGCTCTCTCTGTATGAGAAATCTCTCCAAGAATGTGAAATCTCTACCAAATCTCTCCAAGAATGTGAAATCTCTCCCAATTCTCTCCAAGTATGTGAAATCTCTCCCAAATCTCTCTCTGTATGAGAAATCTCTCAAAGAATGTGAAATCTCTCCCAAATCTCTCCAAGTATGTGAAATCTCTCCCTAATCTCTCTCTATATGAGAAATCTCTCCAAGAATGTGAAATCTCTCCCAAATCTCTCCAAGTATGTGAAATCTCTCCCAAATCTCTCTCTGTATGTTAAATCTCTCCAAGAATGTCAAATCTCTCCCAAATCTCTCTCAAAATCTCTCTCAACTCCTTATAATCACTCGGGGCATCCCGGCCCTTAATTTAGTCGAAAACCGTTCGAAAACGGAAGTCTACGCGAAAAACAGCCTTAAGGAGCCGAAACCCCTCTTAGGAACCGAAACTCCTCTTAGGAGCCGAACCTCTTAGGAGTCGAACCTCCTGAGAACCGAAACCCTCTCAACCGAAATGGACCGAGCGCTCTGTCTATTTCGGTCCCCTGATCATGCTGAGCCGAGACCTGACTTTCGGCTCACCTCTTCCCACCTTCGATCCGAGAGGACTACCTTCGGTCCGAGATCATGACCTTCGGTCCCTTCTGATGAGCAGCCTGCGAGACCTCTCGGTTCCCATGCACAACCGAGCCTCACCTTCGGTTCTATGCTCCTAAGGAGCCGAACCTACGCACCTTCGGCCCTGAAGTTCGGATTTCAGCAATTCCTACCCGGTTTTCAACATTTTTAGCGTTTTAAGCCCGTTTTTCGTGATTTTAACGCGGGATTTTCACCCAAACTCGTATTTTAACATAATAAACCCTAAATATTCATATTTTGAATATATTTTGGGGAAAATCATTGACTAAGAATAAAATCTATTTAGTGAGATATTTAGGTGGAGTGTTGACTTATCCTTTGGACAAGGACACAAGCAACCTCCCCATACCTTCATAGTACAACCCCTTGTCCTTCCACCATACCTAGTCATTCCATAGTACTTTTCCCACCATTTTTCAGCAACACACACTTGGTCAAGAGCTGGAAAACCTTCCTCTCTCCTCACATTACTCTCATTTTCCTCCAAGTGACAAACTTCATTCTCTCTCACTTCCTCTCTCTAGATTTCGAGATTCAAGGCTATTCTCTAAGCTTTTCTTCTACATTTGGTAAGTATCTTCCTCCTACACTTAGATATTCTACTATCCTTCATCCAAATCATAGATTGCTTACACAAATATCGTCATATTTGTTGTTAGATCTTCGAATCTTCAAGCATCTCCCAAGTATTCTTGAGTTGAACACTTCTTTTCTCCATTATCCATCTACTGAAATCACTCAAGGTGAGTTCATACCCCTATCTTTTCATGTTTTTCTTAAGTTTTAAGGGGGGGGGGGGGGGGGAATACAAGTTAAAACACTAAGAACACAACTAAACTCATTTAACAGCCTTCATCAGAAAAGTTTAACTCCATTCATGGACTGTTTTGGTCAACTTAAACATTTTTGTATTCAAAACTGTATTAGGTGCAAATAGTTCAGGTTCATACCTTTAAAATGACTACTTGCACATCTCCATACGATTTTTCTACAATTTATGGTGATTTTTACGAAACTGCATATCATTTCAAGAACAAATCCAGACCAATTTGTGATTAAGGACTTTTTCACACAAGTTGGAGGTCACTAAAAATCATAATAAAATTTATGAACAAACTAGACTCATTTTCCAAACTCTCAGAATTTACAGATTCCGATTTGGACCTTGGATGATTTTTCTATAAATTTTCTAAGAACAGTAATAGAAAGGTTAATACTAGAAAAATGCTATCAATTTCATTTGCACCTTGTAACTTGTTGAGCAAGGTGTGTATCATTATGTGAAGATATGTTTTTACATTATATGTCATTTCGTCTTAGTGTATTGACATACATCAGAAAACAAATGGATTTTTACCTCCACGAGTATGGTAATTAAATTAGTGTTTTAAACAAAGTTTATATCCATAACATACAAACATTTTGATAAACTAGTGTAAATATAGTTTATGTTCACTACTACTACCACTATGTTATAAACTATAATAGGTATAGTTTATGATTCATTTACATAACAAAGACTACTTTTACAAGAAAACTATACATTACAAACGTTTTGATGAACTATAACAAAGATAGTTTATGTTATACGAGCAAACTTCCTACGAAAGGTTGTATTTCTACATAAAAGAGTTTTCGGATCACCACACGTAAAATTGTTAATGAATAACTTTGTGAGACACTCGCTTCACGTTACTTCCAAGGTAACGAAATCAAAAGTCCTGTAATTGTAACCAGAATCTCCTGGAGGGAGAGCGTGATAGTTGTATATAGATCTATATTGGGATTGACACCCCACACCTTGCTGTTAGCTACAGTGGGACCTCGAGGTCTACGGGTGACAAATGTCATAACAGTTCCGACGCCTGAAGAACGTCGTTTCAGGCCAACTAGGTCATAGCATGGTTATAATAACTCACTTATGGTATTCGCAAAACATAAGATTTACGCAGTGTTCTATCACTAAATCGTATTTATGACAACCTAAACTTGTGCATATTTTCATAAGTGCAGAAAACATGGATACAGTTCTAATCTTAGGATAGCTAAGAATACATCTCAACTAGAGTTGTAGGTTTCGGGTATAATTGCAGAGTGTATAAGTTGGAGTTATATAAGAGTTCAGTCACAAATCGACTTAGCATTGGTGGGTCCGCCTTATTTCCTGTTCCTTGTTTGGTTGTGGACCTAGGGCATACCCATTATATTCGACAGTTTATTTAACTTTAATTTTATATAACTTATATACGTTGGGTGATTATAGAATGAATCTATGGATCATCTAGAGTACATTATTTCCTAACATAGAAACTTTCATTTCACATCTCATAAAGAAAATATTGGATTTTCTGGAATCACACTCATTCTCTTTTACAAAGGAAAAACGATTTCTTTCTCAAACAAAACTCTTATGAACTCACCAACTTAATTGTTGACACTCTTTCAAAACTACTTGTATTCTCAGGAAATCAGTGAAACAGGAAACCAACAACATTTTGAGGATGGGACGTTAAATCGTCAAACAGTTCATTTTGTCATCATAATGTAATTGATTTTGAACATGTAAACATATACTATGATGTAACCTTTTCAATTATATTTATGATGGTTGTATTTACTTTGAGCACTATTATACTCGTTGTTGTGATACTATACATGAAGTCCTCCACCCCCGGACGTTTCCGCCATCCTTGGTTTGGGGGTGTGACATCGTTCGTCATCAATATCATAAACCCATCAATTTTTGAAATTGATCCTCCAATCAATCATGATTTCGACATCTATATCTCATATTCAACTCAAATCAACGATTTCAGCCTTCTATTCTTTGATTCATCACTCAAAAATCGAAGTTTGACTTTTTGCTGTGTTTGACTTTGCGATGTCAAAGATGAACAAACAGCAAATGGATGATTCAAACACCAAATTTTGGATCAAAACATGATTATCCAATAGTTCTTCACCTCCTTCAAATGTTCTTGATCAGTTTCTTCAAAATCAAAACATTTATTGATTATACCTTGTTCATCATTGGTTAAGCATATACAACCGATTCACAAGATTAGATTCAAGAACAAATCCTGATTTATTTGTAAGATCGATGAGAAGAACATAATACACAAGAACTCGGAAAAATTTATGAGTTACGACTTACGAACTATCAAGAAGAAACAATTTATGACAAAGAACGAAGTGAACAAAGTCTATACGCAACCGCATCATAGTAAATCGATCAGCAAACCAATTTGGGTATTGATCGAATTTTGGGCTCCAAGTGTATGGGTCACTAAACAGTAGCATGATCATGATTTGGACTGGGCTTTCAATTGAATTATCCATTGCAATTGAGATTGGATAAAAAAATATTAAAATATTGAATTTAGGGCTCAATCAACAGTGAATATCGAGATTTAAAAAAAAAATATGAGAAAATATGATTTTGATCTAAACAAAAAATAATTGGATCAACAACAGGGTTGAAACGGATTAGATCCAATGAGACAAATCGATCAAAAATGAAAAACGTAAACTACGAATCAAAATCATGGACGTTTTGGAATCCATTTGAGATTTTGAGTTACCTTCTTGACGAATCGAGTTCCATTTTCAACGGACGAGTCAAATTTAGAAGATCTTGGTTCTTTTGTCGGAACGAGAAAATCTCCAATTTGAACATTGTAACACCCATTATGCGTGTTGTACAACTCGTTCTTCGTGTTCTTCGTCAAACCAAGAACATCTTCAAAAGAACCTCCAACACTTTTGGGTTTTGACTTCAAATTCAATGCAACATTTGGAGATTGTTGCTTTGGAACCCAAATTTGCTTCACGAATTTCGGCTTCACAACATTTAACGATTTTTGTGAGTAAACCCGCTTGTTCTTCTGATTAATCTTCTTCTTCTTTTTCTTTCTCATCTTTTTGCACCTTGAAGACTTGATTTCATGAACAAACCCACTTTCCACAACATGAACATTTTGAGTTTGAATCAAATCTTTTGGAGTTTGATACTTGTGAATTTCTTGGATCACCGGCTTCCGATAAGGAATCATTCCTTCAAACGAATCACAAGAACACAAAATATCATCGGTTTGAACTCCAATGGAGCAAAAAACTTTTTCATCATGAGAATCAACTTGAACTCCTTTTTCTTGAACATCAAGAACATCACATTGAACTCCATTGTCAAGAACTTCAACAAACTTAAGAGCACGAAGATCATTTCGGTTTTCAATTAGAGAAATGTATTTCTTATTAAACAAATCTCTTTCTTCTCCTTCCTTTTGATTTCTACTACGAACTAATATGGACAATGCAATTTTATTCAACCATACAATCTTACAAAGTGGTTGAAAAAGCAAGCTTCCATTATCATCCTTCAAATCTCCATAAGAAACCATATTACCCCATGAAATCAATTTGCTTAACACCAACCCATAAAATTGATCTTCATTGACTTTCTATTTGATATCATCAACGATCACAATCCAAGAATCATATGGCAAATCCACCATGATCACAAAAACTTGAAAATTTCTAGAGAGAAAGTAAAAATCACTTGAATTCTAGTGAAGAAAATCAAATTATGAATAGAATCAAAGATGAATTCAATTTATAGAATCCAAAAACTCTCTAAAACACGAAGATCCAAGATCAAAAAATGAATCACCAAATCAAGATAGCCATCAAGGATCAATTCTTGATCCAATCAAGAACACCTGCTCTGATACCAATTGTAGTGACATAAGAACATGGTTTGGCATGCGGAATTAAAGATTGCACAATGAACATGGTGATTTGGGTGTTCAAGAGATGTATTGAATATGTATGGTGTTACACAAAAAGGGACATAGTTCTACATCTACATAAATAACACACACTTACACACTCACTTTTACACCTCTCAAGCACACCTCTACAAGTGGAATAAACCCACCTTAGATAGAGGTGTTTACATGTCTCTCTCTCACTCTCTATCTCATGCCACAAAGCTAATGCACCACATGCAAGTGGGTTTTACAAAAGTGAAACATTACAAAGTCATTCATGGAAAACTTTGACCCTACTCAGTGTCTTCGTCAAAGGATCTGCAAGATTCTCTTCTGATGATAACCTTTTCACGATGAGATGACCTTCTTCTACCCTATGTATGATGTAATGGTACTTTCTTTCGATATTTATATACTTTTAATGATCTCTTGGTTCCTTAGTCAAGGCAATCACTCCTTCATTATCGCAGAAAAGTTCCATTGACTCCTGAATGGTCGGAACAGCTCCAAGGTCACCGATAAAGTTACTTAACCAAGCCGCTTCCTTTGATGCTTCACTTGCAGCTATGTACTCTGATTCACAGGTTGAATCAGCCATCGTTTCGTGCTTGGAACTCTTCCAAGTTACTGCTCCACCGTTCAGAGTGAACACCCAGCCTGACTGAGAATAGAAGTTGTCTCTATCTGTCTAAAAGCTGATGTCACTGTATCCACTTACTCTCAATGTATCACTGGCACCAAGGACTAGAAGCACGTCATTCGTCCTCCGTAGATACTTGAGAATATTTTTAACCGCTGTCCAATGAGCTTTACCTGGATTTCTGTGATAATGACTGACCATGCTCAAAGCAAATGACACATCAGGGAGAGTACATGTCATAGCATACATGATCGACCCCACAACAGAAGCATAAGGTACCCGACTCATATTACCTATCTCTTCATCTTTACAAGGGCTTTGAGTCTTACTCAATTTGGTATTGCTCTGGATAGGCAGCTCATTTCTTGGAATTTTCCATACTAAACCTCTTTAGCACTTTATCCAAGTATGTACTTTGACTAAGTTTAATTAGTCTCTTCCTTCCATCTCTCAAGGTTCTTATACCGAGAACATACGCAACTTCTCCTATGTATTTCATGGAAAAACACTTTCCAAGCCAAGACTTAAGTTCTTTCAAAGTTGGAATGTCATTTCTCATGAGTAGTATGTCGTCAACATACAAAACTAGAAAAGTCACTATACTCCCACTAACCTTGATATACACACATGACTCATCTTCACTCCTAGAGAAACCAAACTCTTTGACATTCTCATTGAAACATAGATTCCAGCTGCAAAATGATTGTTTCAATCTATAGATGGATTTCTCAAGCTTGCATACTCTATGTTGATACTTTGCATCTACAAAACCATTTGGCTGACGCATGTAAACATCTTCAGCCAACTTCCTATTAAGGAAAGTGGTTTTGACATCCATATACCAATTTTCATAATCCTAAAATGCAGATACAACGAGGATTATCCGAATAGATTTTATCTTACCCACTGGTGAGAAGGTTTCATCATAGTCAACCCCGGGGTTTGAGTAAAAGCCTTCGCAACCAGTCGAGCCTTGAAAGTGTGTACCTTTCCATCCATGTCGTTCTTCTTCTCGAAGATCCATTTGCACCCAAATGTTTTTCGACCTGGTACATTATCAACCAAATTCCAAACTTAGTTGTCGTACATGGACTTAATCTTGCTGTCCATTGCCTCTTTCCATTTAGCAACCTTAGGGCCTGCCATTGCTTCCTTGTAGTTAGCCGGCTCATCCAAATTTGTAAGTGTCCTATCACTGAGAAATGTGTCACCATCTGTAGTAATATGGAAGCCATAGAACTCAGGTGGCGTGCTGACTCTACTGGAATGACTAAGAGGTAATTACTTTTCTAACGGTTCAATAGGAACTTCTTCCTCTGGTTGAGTGCTAGTAGCATCTAAGATTCCTTCACTGGTTGACTCTTGAATTTCTTCAAGGTTAATGGTACTCCTGCTGTCCTCTCTCTCTCTCTCTCTCTCTCTCTCTCAAGACTCCCCTTCGTGCTACAAAGACCGTGTTCTCACTAGGTCTGTAGAACAAATATCCAAAAGACTGGTTTGGGTAACCAATGAAAATACACTTCTTACTTCTAGTTACTAGCTTGTCATGAGTCTCTCAGCTCACAAAAGCTTCACAACCCCAGAATTTGATATGTACTAACGAGGGAACTTTCCCTGTCCACATCTCGTGAGGTGTTTTGGCAACCTTATTTGTAGGGACAAGATTGAGAATGTAGGTGGTTGTCTCTAAGGTATAGCCCCAGAAGTGAATAGGAAGAGAAGAATGACTCATCATGGAACGAACCATGTCTAACAAGGTCCAATTACGCCTCTCATCCACACCATTCAATTGTGGTGTCCTAGGAGGAGTCAGTTGTGAAACTATTCCACATTCTTTTAGATAGTCGTTGAACTCAATACTAAGATACTCTCCACCTCTATCAGATCTAAGCATCTTTATCTTCCTACCCAATTGATTCTTGACTTCTTGTTTAAACTATTTGAGCTTTTCAAAGGTTTCTGACTTATTCTTGATTAAGTAGATATAACCAAATATGCTATAATCATCAGTGAAAGTCACATAGAATTGATTAACATCCCTTGTGGATGATCTGAAGGGTCCACACACATCTGTGTGTATGAGATCCAACAAACCCTCAGCTCTTGCACATGATCCAGTGAAATGTGATTTTGTCATATTTCCCAAAAGACAAGATTCGCATGTATCATCTTACCTTACGTAGAATGATTCCAACACTCCATCCTTTTGGAGTTGGGTGATGTGTTTCTTATTATTATGTCCAAGACGACAATGCCACAAGCATGCTTTGTCTACACTATTAGACGAATCAATATGAAACACATTTTTGCCTAAGTTATCAACACATGTCACAATTTCATATACACCATCACAAGGTAAAGCTTCAAATATAAAAATACCATTTTTAAGCAGAAATAGAACCATTCAAATCTTTAAATGAATATCTAAACCTTGTGTGAACAATGCATGAAAAGAGATAATGTTTCTTTTCATTTCTAATGAGTAGCAACGATTTATTTAATCTAAACAAACACCATTGCTAAGAAATAGACTATAAACTCCAATCTTGGTAATAGGAGAAGATCGCCTATTCCCCATGATCAAGTTCATTCTACTGTGCTCTACCACCTTACTTCTTCTTAGCCCTTACAAATCAGAACAAATGTGAAATCAACATCCTGTATCAAGGATCCAAGAACAAGAAGATGATGAGTTATTAGATGAAATAGTGTATATACCTGCAGAAGATGGCTTCACCTTGCGATCCTTGATATCTTGCAGATACTTTGGGCAGATTCTTTTCCAATTCCCTTTGTCGTTGTAGCAAAAGCAAATAGCCTCTTTGGGATTAGAAGATTGTGGGTTATCAGAACTGAACTTTCCTTTAGGGCCACTACTAGATGACCCTGCATGAGACTTTCCCTTCTAGTTTTGATTGGGAGGACCTTTCCTCTTTTTACCCTTTCCCTGTTCAATGGCTAGGACAGGAGCACTAGCAGGAGTGGATGCTAAACTTTTTCCCTTCATTCTTGCTTTAGCTGTCTACAGAAGGTTATGCAATTGAGCCAAAGCGGTCTTAGTGTTGTTCATATGATAGGTCATAATGAACTGATCATAACAACTAGGTAAGGAGTTTAGGACTATATCAATAGCCAAATCCTCATCAAAATGCACATTTAGCCTAACAATGCACTCCACGTAACGTTGCATTCTTTACACGTGGCCACAGACAGATTCTCCCTCCTTCATCTTGCACGTCATGAGGGACTTGACCACTTTGTACTTTTTCTTGACGAGATCGCTTATGGTAATTTTCCATAAGGTCCTTTTTCATCTCATAGGTCCAGTAATCCTCATAAAACCTCTGCAACTCAGGGGTCATGGTCGCTACCATGATGAAAGAAACTTTTCTTGCATCACCGTAGTGCTTTTGGTAGGAGGCATATTCTTCAGGAGTAGATTTGCCTTCTTCGACTTTAACGAGTTCCTTTTCGAGAACATACTCTTTATTCTCAAATTGAAGGGTCATCTTTATATTTCGCATGCAATCATTATAATTGGAACCATCTAATATGACTTTGGAGCAGATAGAGAGCAATGAGAAGTTATGGTGGTTGGAGGAGGAGGAAGCAGAAGCATCAGTTGGAGTAGACATCTGTAAAAGAAAGGTAGTAATCTAATTGCAAATTTTATAAAGGTAGGTAAATGACGATTTACCAATTCCACCAATAGGAAACGAAATTAAGTTAAGTGAAATTCATTGGTATTTTGAGATTCATTGAAACTATTCAATGGCATGTTTAATCTCATATTATGCTCTTCTATTTGTGACTGTGATATCGAGGATCACAAACAAGATGTGAATAACCATGCAAATGTGGTTGGTGACCTCATTGTCATTTATCATCCCAATTAATGTGCTGGTAAACCACACACGCTCCATCAATAATGATAATTTATGAGATAGCCATTACAACTATTTATTAGTCCCTATTAGTGTGCTGGTTAACCACACATACTCCACTAACGACTTATAAAGTGTAATGTGCAATTTAATGGGTTAGCATACTAATTCTCATTTTTCTTAAAGTAACTAGATTTGGGATTTTAATAAAATAAGGTTCTAGTACTTTTCAATATCATTATACTTTTAATGAGAATTAAGGTCCTATCAGGTCTGTTCTGCTAACGACCCTCCACCATTTTATAGGCAGTTTCCTTATACCCCCCTTATAGACCGACTTCGTGAATGAGGCATACTAGCTACTTGACTGAATTAATCTTATACACATAATATATTAATAATTAACAATAATATATAAGGTGTATTTTAAGCTTTTCAAAGTACTAGGTGTATAGTTTAAATTTCAAAAATTAATAAATAATTAATTTTAAATTTAAAAATAAACCAAATGAATTAATATTTATCCATCAATTAACAATTAATTAAATATATTAAATAAATTAGGGATTAACTAGTTAAATTAATCAAATAATTTAATATGAATCTTTACCCTCTAAATTTTCGAAAATTATGGGTATAGGATTTATCCAATTTTATAATTACCCCTTTTAATCAAATTAAACTAACAATTATCAATAAACTGGAAACCCTAACCATATAGAAATTTTCAAAAACTTAGGGAGGAAGGTTAGGGTTTCAAAACCCTAACCCTAATTTCGAAATCCAAGGGGATGGGCTAGGGTTTTGAAAAAAACCTACCGCTTTGATACCACTGATGGGATTTAGGTAAAACGAATAAACTTAAAACTCTTAAGTTCACATGCAACCTAAAGGATTTATGTTTTCACTATTGAACCTATAACTATGAACATCAAATGATAAACCCTAGATGGTATATGCTATTTTCGAAAATACCAAAAGAAGGTTTAGAATTACATATCTTATTGTTATTGTAGTAAATAACAATGATTCTTCAAATGTAGATCTCTTGAAAGCTCTCACCATAAATGTCGTGTCTCTAATGGAATCACACCCAAACTAGCAAGAGGATGACTTGAAGGAGGCGAGAGGAGGTATAAGATTCAGCTATCCCTTTGGAATAATGAGTGGTCGAAAAATGAAGGCCTCAGGGTCCTTTATATAGTGGTACAAGAAAGCCCTGGATAACCCTAATTGGAATATAATAATAATAATATTTCAAATTGGTAATCATCCAACTCCTTATTTATCCACATGGGATATTCTAGAAATCCTCGAATATCCCCAAAAACCGTCTATCACTTAAGAAGGAAGGTTCTGGAACCTTTTGCTCAACTATTGAACAATTACACTTCAGACCCTGCACTTTTAATTAATTCTATTAATCCCAAAATTAATTCTGATTAATTTCTAATTAATAATTAATTCAATAATAATGTTTATAATTAATATATTATTTTCATAATACATTAATAAAATTTTTATATTAATTTATTAATCACATAATAAATTAATCTCTCTCTCTTTCTCTAAATGTCATCCTGTCCAATTGCTAGGTTTGAGGACAACCCAAAAGGACTGTGCTACTATCAATTCAAGTATATACCAGTTATAGTTATGGGCTTAGACACCTAATCCAACAAGATTTAAGCTGAAGCAACACTCCTTGTACCAAGAATCATCTTCTCTCACTTCAAGAATGCACCAAAAAGGTCTAATCTTGGAAAGAAATGGAGGAACGGAAATACGGAGGCTAGGGTTTACTACAATGAAGCTCTTTAAGGTGATGGCGGCTGCAAATGACCTGAGCATGAGAAACAATGCCTTTAAATACGGGGTAAACCCTAAAATCATGGACTTGGGCTGGACCAGCATTCACGCCGTGACACTTCCTGTGTTACGCCATGATTGGCGTGGTCCATCAAGGCCCAATAAGCTTAAGCCCAAATCATTCTCTGCCCAAAACTAACCTTCTAAATCAAAAGCTTTATACTACTAAGCCAAAAATCTCATTCTTTTAAGGTCCAAACTTTATCCTTTAAACCTCGAGACCTTCTCATGACTAAATTAAAGTGTGCCATTTCAAAATAAGAAATGCCCCGAAACCAAATGTTACACTAAGGCTAATATCAATGGGCCATTTATATAATTTCTAGAGTTCATGGGATGAAATTATAAATTTTTAATAGACTAGAAGGGTATTATTGTCGTTAACTTTTAGTATGTTTTTATCAAGTTACTAGAATATATATATATATATATATATATATATATATATATATATATATATATATATATATATCCCTCATGTATCCTTCATCCTCTCTCTATATATACCGACTGCAACCTTTAAATCCTAATATCTACAAGTCGTCACCACCATATGCTTCCAACACCATCATCACAATCTTCGTCCTTTATCCTTCACTGCAACTACAAAACTTGCAACTCGACATCAATATTTGCAAATTTATCTCCTATAACTACTTCTTTGTTCATCGAATTTTCTTTTGAAATTCTAGAATTGCAAATTGATCTAAATCGGGAAAGGATGGTATGAAGGTATTAATGAATGGAGAAGATTAACATGGTCAAGGTGTTGAATTAATTTTCATAGAGAGGGAAGTCTTTACGGGTTGAAGGCTTGGAGATTGAATAAGAAATCAAAAAATTGACGATTGTCTAGTCTGGATGCCGAAGTTTTAGAGCACAAGTCGAATGTCGAGTCGTCAGATCGGATGTCAGATTGGAAATCAACACTTGTTTTCCTTTTTTTTAGCAAACTAACTTGGTTGTGACATCATCTATTTCAGCCATTGAACCTAGCCCTAAATGGTACGTGATGTCCTAAAGAGTGAGGATTGATGGACCGATGATGAGTATTGCAAGAAAAGGGTTAGACACACTTTCTTTTACATTTATCATCTACAAAACTACCTTCTTCAACAAATATCTACTTGTTCGGTAGTTGTATCTATTGGTTATTATATGTTTTATTTATTTATGATTACCTTCAACGCTGTCCCACTCACTGAACCACTACATGGTTTTTACTCAAGATCTTTAATTTAATTTGTTTTCGATTTGATTTTAAATTTTTGTTACTACGAAACATATATTTTTAGTTTATTTGATCATTGCACTTCTCATTCTTTAGGCGTTTACATCTTCAATTTATCTTTTGGATATGTAGAACTTTTTTTATTACCAATTGGGGGAGAATGAAGTAGAAATACCCCAACAATGAAGTGTTTGGTAGTGTTTGTCAGAATCATTCTTCAATCCATATCTTTAAGTGTCATTGATATCTTAATGGAATAAATTTGGAGTTGACGACATTATATAGACCTCCTTCTATTTTAATTATGGCTAAATTGGTTGAGTAGTGTTAAATTCTTTAGACAAAACGATTTTACCTCATTTTTTCTGAGTAGGTCTGAGTGTTGTTTTCTCTGTAACTTTTATTCTAGTGGTAAACATTTATTTATGATTATAACTATAAATGTAGTAATTCACATGTAATTCATTTATGATTCTAACTCCAAAGGACTATTCCTGATGTAGATCTCGTGGTGACGATCTAATATTTCTTGATGTGGATCCAATGTTTCCCGTTCAAAATACAGTAATTTCTTAGTAAGTTTCAATGTTTCATATGAAGATCCATATTCTAATATTTAATATAAGCATGATGTACAAAAAAACATCATTATTAGTAATTTTTTTACCTTGAACATAACTTTTGGATTAAGTTATTTTCTCGTCTCCAATTATTTCATCATCAATATGCATTGTAGATCCTATATTTACTAATGTTGATCCATAACTGATGCTTTTGTTATCAAATCCAAAAATATAATAATAGTTTTAGTTCATTTTAGTTGATAATATATACTTTGATCCCCAAATCTTAAAATCAAAGCATAAAAATTATTAATAGAACATTTTTTTGACCTAAATATCAACATAGAACATGATATTAACATCTTTCTTGTATATCACCTAGTTAATTTTTCATTAGCACTGAGTATTAATCAATTTCAATATCAATCAACATTTTTATAGAAAATTTGGAAACAAAAAAGTTTTTCTTACATGAATTCATATGATTTCAAGTTAAAACTAAAATCAACGTGTTAGATGAATATCATTCTTCAAACTCATGTTATTGTCTTTGAATTTCATTTTGAATTAATGTTTTAGCAAAAAAAAAAAATAGATACAATATGTTTTTTATACATTAATTTGGATGATTAAAAGCTTTTTGTGAATATAAAGTCGATTTTTAACCTAATTCTAAATATAGAGCCCTATATGAACACTTTTTTTTTATAAATCATATTTTTTGAATCGCAATAGCTTTAAATATCAATGAACATAGCTTTAAATCGAAGTTCTTACCGGAAAAAAGAGTTAAATCTGTCAATTTCCTAAATGGTTTCATTAAAATCAAACATGATTTTACGTGATTTGATACAAAGGATCATAATCAACAGTAAAATATTTTTTTGTGTTCGAATCTAACCTAATTTTGCGTTATTTGAATCAAACATTGTAGATTTCAGTATAAAGGATGACAATTTCAATCTGTTTAAGTATTTCTTCGAATTTGCTTGATGAATGAAGCTGATTTTACGTATTTTAAAACGAAATTTGATGATTTACAGTAAAACATAACTTTTTTGTTTGAATCTATCGTGATTCTGCATGTATTGAATTGAATATTAAATATTTCAGTTGAAAGATTCATGATTTCAACGTCTTGGAGGTATTCTTTGTATTTGCTTGATGATCGCGGAAGACGACGACAACCAAAGTATTCTACGTCGGAATCTATAAGCGTCAGCCAAGTTATTTTCTTCTCAACCCTATGTTTAACATCCATTTTCAGGTATTAGTTCCATGACATCTAATTTATTTTTTTAGTTTTAATTTTGGGGTTTTTGATTGACCACGACATGGTGGTGGAGATCCATCGTGACGCAATCACGTCATTTAAGTCAAGGCGTGGTTTGGTGTTAGACTGTGGTGCGGTGGTGGTTGGACACTAAACCCTAAATCTCGGGCCTTCGGCCCTATTTAAATACATTAACTCCTAGGATTTGGTATTATATCATGCTCAATCTCAGAGAAACAATCCCATGCAAAATATGGCCTCATTTTGAGCTTTTGAGTGATTTCTTCCATTTGGTGTAGCTTGAAGGTGTTCTTGGTTACTTGAAGTTGATTTTTTGAGTGATATCAGCAAGTACCAACCTTCTTACCATGATTTGCACCTTTTTAAGTCTTTAAGTTCCATGCTTCATGCTTCATACTTGGTAGATCTAGGCTTTTAGCTTGGTTTTGGTCCCTTTTAGTTTATTGGGGTCTTATGGACCCTTTGTGACATATTTGATAGATTTTTATCTTGCATTTGATGTCATGCAAGGTCATAGGTTCATTTTTGGTCCTTATTGACCTAGGCTTATAGATTAGATGTTTATAGTGTTCAAATGGATAAATTTTGTAACTTTATCCATTAAGTCAAGGTTCTTGTAAGTTCTGGAAAGTTAGAGCTCTTGACTTTAAGGATTAAGTCCTTAATGGAGAAGGTTGTTAAGCCAAGAAACCACGGTGCAGTGAGTAGTTGGTCGTAGTGCAGGTCGCGAGATTCATACACAACTATTTTGTCCTTTAGTTACCACGTTGCAGCTAGGGAGCTAGTCGCGACGTAGAGGTTGTTGACCGTTTACCTTTGAATTTGACCGTTGACTGTTGACTTTGTGACCAGTTGAGATTTGCTCAAATTTAGAGATTTGAGTTATTGACTTAGGTTTGAGCCTTTATTTCGTTTAGGTGATTGCATAATTGTCGTTCCAAGACTTTGAGTGTTTGTCAACCAACTTTGATTCATGTGAATCTTCTCACTATACTATGTAGGACACTAGGTCTCATGGTATCCTTATTGTCTTTATGATTCTTGCATGTATCTCTGTATGTTTGTTCGGCTGGCCTCGTTGGGTTGGGCCCAATTATATGTTTATTTGGACTGGGCCCTATGGTATGTTTATTGGGCTAGGCCCTCTTGGTTGAAATTGATCGTTGGGTTGGGCCCGATGAATTGTATGGTATGTGATATCTTGGGGAATTCACTAAGCTTTGTGCTTACTATTTTAAGTTTAAATGTTTAAGGTGATTCTTCAAGCAAAGGAAAGGGCGCGGTGTGATTGCATCACATGTAATTTTCTTTTATTGAGACTCCACACTTTGATTTTCTATGACTCTGATTTTTATGATGTAAACATGTGACTGGTTGTCTTTCCATGAAATTAGTATGGTTTCCATGTTTAAAATAATTAATTTGGTTTGAAATTTAGGACGTTTCACAATAGTTTTTTTATTTAGTCAAGCCTAACAAACATTATTAATTAACTGCAACCCATTTATTTTTTCTTGACGAAATTACCCTGAATGAGCTCAATTTGTCAAGATGTGTGATCACATTCCTCACTATTTTTCTAGTGTTCACCGGATCCAGATGATATTATATATATATATATATATATATATATATATATATATATATATATATATATATATACTGTAAGAGAGACATTTTTCCTATCATATTATGCATTTGAAACCTCATTGACCTTTCAATTTCGAGCTTTTTATATATATATATATATATATATATATATATATATATATATATATATATATATATATATATATATATAGAAAGAGAGAGAGAGAGAGATAAAGAGAGAGAGAGAGAGAGAGAGAGAGAGAAATGGTCAGCATAAAACCAAATTTGTTAATAGAATCATATATTCAACCATTAGATCAATTTAAGACCAAAAAGGTATGATGATAAAATAATTATTCTATTTGAAAATGGAAATAATAATTTATTAATAATGTTTCTAAATTATAGGATTTATTTAAAATTAATCACAATAAAAAAAGGAATAAAAAATTCAAGCATCAGTCAGGAATCAATAAAATATCAAACAACAAACATCAAAAAAATTTATTATTATAATTAATGTTCATATGTTAATATTGACGATAACTATTCATAGTCGAACATTTGAAGTATATGAAAATTTGTACATGTTCATAACTGAATATGTATGAATGTTATGATCATATATGAATAAATGTTTATAACTGAACATGTATGAAAATTATGATCAAATATGAATAAATATCCAGAATTTGGTAATGTTCATAACTGAACATGTATGAATGTTATGATCATATATGAATAAATGTTCAGAACTAAACATTCATAACTGTCAGATTTGAACAAATATTCATAATTGAACATGTATAAAAATTAAGATCAAATATGAATAAATGCTTAGACATTTTTAAACAAAAACTAATAAATTGGTTATGTTCATAAATATTCATAACTGAGCATATATGAAAGTTATAACCATCAAATATGAATATCAAATATATAAATGTTCATGTATAAACATATGTATGAAAGTTGTAAATATTTAGTTAGGCATGTAACTAGCTAGTTATGCTTTAAGTAAAATACACACCTGAAAGATCTGGTATGCCCAAGAGTCATTATAGAATGATATTGCTAATAATATATGATCATATAGGGTCACACCATATAGCACGTCAATTGATTATTTATTAATATAATTTGATTATTAATAAATATATCAACACTTGTATTTAATTGCAAAATTATTATTTCATGGAAATAATATTTTACTAATTGGGAATTTATTATTTGTGGAAATAATATTTATTGGAGAAATAAAAACTTATGAAATATATCATAAAGTATGATTATTTATAAGTTATATTTATATATCTTAATAAACTAGTTCAATTTATATAAAATGTAGTTTTATATAAAATAAGATATTTATATATTCATATTGATATCTTAATAAGCTATTTATAATTTATATAAAATGTAGTTTTATATAAAATAAGATATTTATATATGACTAATTATATATATATATATATATATATATATATATATATATATATATATGTTGGGAATTCTTAAATAAGATTTAACTTTTATAAATAAATATATATATATATATATATATATATATATATATATATATATATATATATATATATAACTAGCCATGAGACAACTTTTCTCTTCTTTGAGACATGCTTTTTCGAAAATTGAAAGGGAGACCAAACATGGCTCTCTTTTGAATTGTTTAATGGTGCATGCCATGCTTGGAATAAGGTTGTCCCATGCTCTTTTTGCTTTATGGTCTCCTTTTGTTTTTTGGCCTTTATACAAGGGAGAATATGAAGGCGTTAGAAACAAGTTCTTGCATAATTCTTCTTCTTCTTTTGGCTATGAAAACAGAGAGCATTGTGCTCATATAGGGTTTCCAAATTTCGAGCTTTATAAGCTCTCATTCTCCTCCATTCTCTTGCATTTTGATGTTAGACAACGTCCCTTTGTTGCTTCACCTTTGAACATATATTTGGTATATATTTCAAAGGCTTATGGACAACAAATTACAAATAAATACTAGCATGTTTTGATGATTCTAATCTTGCTTGGTGGATACTTGTAGAGAACTCTTGTTTTAGAGTTTCATGCTACACTTCATCAACTTCCAACCTCCCATGAGGATTAAAGTCTTCGAAGGTTGTTATGCTTTCCCTTCTATGGTGTTTTTAATCTTTCTAACTCTTGCAAAATGATTCTTGGTGGGTAAAATAGTTTTAGTTTTATTCAACAATTTTAAAGCATCCGTTGTCATTTTTACCGGTTGTAAAACCGAATTTTTGAATAAAAACCCAACAATTGGTATCAGAGCTATTTTTGCAAGATTAGTTAGATTAGTTCTTTAGTTGATGAAATCTTTGTTTTTGGAAAACATGGATCGTTTTCTCTTTGCCTGAAAAATTCATACATATTTTCTATGACAACTTTAAAATGTTTATAATTGTTATTTTTGACCAAAAGTTAAATGCATCTTTTTGGTCATAAAAGTTGTCTTAGAAAAACAAAGAGTTGTTATATATATTTTTGAGTATATATATATATATATATATATATATATATATATATATATATATATATATATATGTATGTATGTATGTATGTATGATGTGTATAAAATTGTCATGGACCTTGGTGTTGTTGCATGTGTTGATTTATTTAAAATGGTTGTAATTATTTATTCATATGGTATGTAATAATTAAATAGATAGCTTTCTTTTGTTAATTTTTGTAAGTAATAGATTAGTTTTAGAAATAGTTTATTTTTATAAAAATGTAACAAGAATGAAGATGGTGGCCATTTTAAAGATCAAAAGTTTTTAAAGTTGATTTTATTAAAGTTTCTCAAACTTTATAAAATTATTTTTATAAACTTGCTACAAGGTGTTGAAGCAAGTGAGAGCACATGAAGACTTTACAAGATAAAGGTCTCTTATGTCCCTTTAGGAATGGACTTGATAATTTTGTGATGGCTCACAAAATTATTACTAGTTAATGGCTTGGTTTATGCACATATGTTATAATTGTTATGTATGCTTGTGTTATTTTATGTTTATGTTATTATTATTATGTTATGGTTTTAGTTTTTCAAATGCAAAATAATATTTTAACATAAATAAACACCACAATGAGTTTGGTTTTAATGAAATTTACCTTTTAACATAAGATGATAAAAATAGTTTTACAATAAATCAAGTTTTATCGTTAAAACTTGTAACCGGTAAAATTTTGGGATTAAAATTGTATAAGTTTAAAATTGAGATTTATAAACTTATCAAACTCCAAACCTTATTTTATAAAACGAAATTTTATTAAAAGGTTTCCAAATGTTCTAAAGCGCTCAAACGATATAAGTTAATAGTAGTTATTAATTTAAAATTTGATCGCATCAATTTTATAAAACCGGGTTTTATAAAAGGGACATTGTTAAAATGTGATTTTTTTTTCATAAAATAAGATTTTTTTAAAAGGGTATACCATGGTTTATTGAATGCATGCAATAAACATGATATAACATGTTTTTTAAACTAGGATTATAAAAACATCAAAGACCCCTTACAAACCTCAAATTTATGCAATGATTTTTAAAGAACACTCGCACGTCTCTTGTATGCACTGGTGGAATAAAGGATACCTAACTGCTTGGTGTTATCTTTTGATGGCCGATGTGTTTTCGTGATTTCTATAACCAAGTTATAGGCCGATTACAAAAGTTTTTCAAATTGGATGATTTGATCGGAAATCTCTTGTGATAAAGGATACCTAAGCAAGAGAGTTCAGAGGCATAGATTGGATCAAACATGCCTAATTAAATTTGTTATTAGTTATCCCATAAATCTAGGAATTATATGGTAAGATATAAATGATAATCGATATCTACCGGGTTGAATTCGGATAAATGGGATAAATGATACCTAACCATTTATTTGTTTTGCTACTTAGATCCTAGACTTTGATAATTAATGTTTTTAAAAACTAAAAGCGGTATTAATTATTAAAGATTAAATATTGAAAATACTAAATGAATTTTGTTAGAATTTTGTAGATATATAATCCACTCTCGTAACCATGAATTGCCATTTCTCTTTAAATGACTTAATGAAACAATAACATTCAATAGATACAACTTTAATGAATGAGTTCATGTCTTAAGAGACAATCTAATGAGAGATGTGAAATTATATACACTTAAAGGACCTATTCCTAAATAAATAGCTTTGAGCAATAGAGCTGAATATGATACCTCGTAAATGCATCACAGTGATGCTCAAGATGCTTCTAACATCATACTAGGAACAATTATTCATGACTTCTAGGAAGTTTTGGATAATTTATATATATATATATATATATATATGATAATATAACAGGTTAAACAATATTCCAATAAATATAGTGATATTTTGTTGGAATAGTGCAATGCTAAAAGAGTCACTTTGTGTGATCTAAAAGGCCCATGTTTTATAAAATAAGCACCTTTAAGCCCAAGAAATCCAATAAGGCCCACATAGATGATCTGGTTTTTTTGTGAAGAAACTGGACATTCGTAGAGGAACTGCTCCTCTTATCTAGAAAGAAAGTCTGGAAGAGACTAGTACTTCATGTATCTGCTGGATAGAACTCATACTTTTCATGTAAGACTCAAGTACTTGGTACTTAAATGTTAATCCAATATTTGTAACTTCATTGAAAATATTTACAGAAGAAAAACTAGTTGAGCACAAGCAAGTTGGAACTACACTCTCGAAGTTTAGTTTATTATTTATGCTTAGAACATAAATTGATTGTAATATAAAACAATGTTTGTTTTGGAACAATGTATGTTTTAAATTTAGCATGTCTAAATATTTATGTCTCAGTTATTTATTTGAATGTTTGATTATTTACTAGATCGTTTTTCATAACGATAATACTCATATTCTGAAATGATTGACTTCTATTTTTGAGACTAGATCTCTTAATAGAATTACAAAGTAAATATCAACATTTTATAAATAAAATTAAGTTCTATTTGCAAGCACTTTTATTTAAACTATTTTTTAATCAAACTTATCCATGACATTGTTATCTTTATTGTATAAATGAAATCCACATATTCCAACTTCAAGAAAGGGATATTTGAAGGCAAATAATGTAGTTTATTTGACATATGTGAATCTTATTTATATATAAAAGATTCCTAATAATATTTTTACTAAAGTGTAGAAAAAATAATTGTTAAGGAACTATACACTTTGGTGTATGACTTCCTTTCTAATGAATGTCTATGATTGAGCACAAGATACAACCCAATAGTACCATCTAAAGCCTTCGTGATGATAAACGGTGAATTAAACTTTACTTGATATAGTTTACTTTCTAATCGGTAGAAATGTCCTACTTTTAACCTTTTTGGGATTATACTTTAATCACTATTAACTATATCTAGAATACAAACACCAACTAATTACATAATTGTAGAATATTCTAAAAGGGCATTTAGATTATTATATACAAACCCACCAAGAATAAGTTCCTTTATTCCTCTGAAAGTTGAGTTAGCAGAAAGAAAGCTTCTAATGACAAAGCAAGTGGGAGGCACGTGGAACTTGAAGCAACTCAAGAACCATAGCCGGATGTAACAATTATTGGCACTAGTTTCAACAAGGAATTGTTAAACATGAATAATAGCTACTCATAAACACAAATTGCTCACAATAATGGTAGAAATCATCTATGACTTGAGAAATGTGGAATCTATCATTGATGAGTTCTTGATGGTTTCTAGTTAAGCCATCAACTACCAAAATGTTATATCAGATCTTGAATCTGAAAAATGACTTAGAGTCATGAACATTGAGATGTAATCCATGTTTAATAATCAAGTGTGGGCTTGATTAATCTTCCTCTCTATAGCAAGGCTAGAAGGAGTAAGATATTCTTCTAGAAAGAATATATATATATATATATATATATATATATATATATATATATATATATATATATATATACACACACATTTAGTAATACTTGTTATATAAGGATTTTCTCATACTCATGTCATTGAATATAGTCATTATCATACTCATGACATTGACTGTGATCAAACCTTTTCACAAGTAGCTATGATTAGATCAGCAAGGATATTATTTACTATAACTTCATATTCTTAATATGAGATATAGCAAATAGATTTCAAGAAATACCGCTTTTCTTAATAGACATCTATTACAAAATATCAATATAGTTTAGCCTGGAGGTTTTCTTAATCCATATTATCCTAACCAAATGTGTAAGGCTTAAGATCCACTTGTGGATATAAAGAAAACATATCAAGGATGGAATAGTCATTTTAATATAAAGATACAAGGTATGATTTTATATCAAAATGAAAAAGAACGTGTGTGTGTTTACTAAGAACTAGTGAGAGGATAGTGATATTCCTAATATTATATGAAAGAGACATACTTAATCATTTGAAACGACATTCCGACTATGCAAGGTCATTTAAGCTTGACGAAAAGTATTTCTAAAATGAAAGACTTAGAAATGATAAGATACATTCTCGGAATGTAAAATCTATAAGAGATAGATAAAGATGAATGTTAAAGGTTTTAAAATTATTTTTGCCTGAAATGACAATATATTGAAAGAGGTCAAGATACAGGATTCCTTTGGATGATTCTTTGCATTGTTACATGACACATTCGTTGGGTTTTAAGCACTATAACACTCCTATGGTGCACATGCAACCCTAGATGCTTTGGAACTATGTTTTCTCTAATTATACATGCATTTTCAAATTTCCAAAGAATATAACTTAATTAGCATACAATTCCAAGTAACAACTAGTTAGATATCTTACCTCTTTTGTAGTTCTTGACCTTGGAAGCTTGAGTACCTCAAATGTTGTGCCTCTAATGTGTCACAAACACCAATATGAAAAGGAGGCTTTTTAGAGAATAAGTTAGCTTGCAAAATCGGTTTACACACTCTTGTATATATGGTTCACCAATTTTGTCACTATGGGGACTTTTTTATAGTGTTTCTCAAGGCTAGGGTTTCATCCATGAAACCCTAATGCACCATGACCTTCCATATCCCTTAGGCTCCATGGGTTAAAGCTCCATGGACTATCCATGAACCACTCAGACCACCCTAATGGATCTTTGGCCCATACTATAAGAATGGATTATTTACATAATCAACCCCTTAGATTTAATTAGTCACTTTTGATCACAAAATTAATTCCAAATTAATTCTTGACCAACACTAATTAAATAATATGATTTCTCAATTAATATATTATACTTATAATATATTAATAAATCACCAATAATCTTATTCTCAAAAGTCCATCCTATCAAATTGCACTGGTGAAGGCAACCCAAAAGGACCATGCTACAATCGGGTCAAGTACATACCATATATAGTTATGGGCGTAGACACCAAATCCAACAGTCTCCCACTTGGATAAGTCTAATAACTATAACAACCAATGTAACTTCAAGATCCGATTAGCAATCGTAGCTTCCAAAAGCCGCTATCGAACTCTGACCCAGTCAGTGACTGTCCTTAGATAAGTGATCATATACCCCTCTGTTCTACAAGATATCAAAGGACAAATACATGGAACATAGTCATACTTACTGTCCTGTAATTAGTTTCCCGATTTACGATTAGTTTGACATAGAACGTAATTGAACACATCAATTTTGTTCTGACCGGGCCCGATACATAGGTCAAAACAAATCATCGAGGGGGCCAGATATCACTTTTGATCCTTCTTAGGATAAAAGGAACAGATAAATTTCGATTCTATATGCTTGTACTAACTACTCGTTAAATCATGCATAACGATACGTTTTATAACATCAAGTTACTGATGCGTTTACGCATCATCAATGAAAAACCAATTTGTAGTTAAGAACTCATATATCTTGGTTTGAAGATTATATGATATTATCATCTCACAATCACTCGTGATAAATTCCATGAAGTGATTCTGATGAGTGCGGGTTGATCCAATGTTCAAATTCTTATTTCACAAGCACTCATGAATGGTGCAGCAGACTCTTGCTATGTCTAACTCCTCAGACATCTACAACCAACTCATGACAGTATAGCCTCATACCTAGTTCCAATGTATGATCGACTGTGGATAGTTTGAATAATTATATTATTCCGGAAGTCAAAACATGCAAAATGAAACAATAGTAAATAATTGACACAAGACAGTAACTTTACTTATAAATAAAACTCCTTTTATTCAATCATCAAATATCAATTACAATTTGCCTATTACAAGTTTCTAATTTATCTAATTATTAAAACTAATATCGACTTTTAGCCCAATGCCTCTTGCATGCTGCAAGTGCTTAACCCTATTCAGTCCCTTTGTAAGGGGATCTGCTGGGTTGTCTTGTGACGATATCCTCTTCACCACAAGGTGTCCTTCTACCTGATGTCTTATGAAGTGGTACTTTTTGTCAATATGCCTTGATCTACCATAATCTCTTGGTTCCTTGGTTAAGGCAACCGCCCCTTCATTATCGCAGAAAACTTCTATGGGCTCCTTTATGGATGGCATAACTCCAAGGTCTCCGATGAAGTTCTTCAACCATATCACCTCTTTCGATACTTCGCTTACTGCAATGTACTCTGATTCGCACATTGAATTACCCACAGTCTCCTGCTTGGAACATTTCCATGTTATTGCTCCTCCATTTAGGGTAAACACCCAGCCCGACTGAGAACGCATATTGTCTCTGTCGGTCTGAAACCCGGCGTCACAATACCCTAATATTCTCAAGTCATCACTCCCACCAAGGGTAAGGATCCAATCCTTAGTCCTCCACATGTACTTAAGAATGTTCTTAACTGCAGTCCAGTGAGCTCTACCAGAATTCCCTTGATATCTACTAACCATGCTTAAAGCAAAGGCCACATCAGCGCGGGTACAAGTCATAGCATACATGATTGAGCCAACTGCGAAAGCATATGGTATCCGGCTCATCTCTGCTATCTCAGCTTCTGTACTCGGAACCTAAGTCGTACTCAGTTTGGTATTGCACTGGATAGGCAAGTCACCTTTCTTGGAGTTCTCCATGCTGAAACACTTCAGCACCTTGTCCAAGTAGGTACTTTTACTAAGTCCTATTAGTCTCTTACTCATGTCTCTCAAAATCCTTATCCCTAGGATATAGGTAGCTTCTCCAAGGTCCTTCATAGCGAAACACTTCCCAAGAAAGGACTTAACCTCCTGAAAGGTCGGGATGTCATTTCCTATGAGTAGTATGTCATCCACATACAACACGAGAAAACTAACTATGCTCCCACTAGCCTTGACATACACACAGGACTCATCCTTGCTTCTCGAAAATCCAAACTCTTTGACTTTCTCATCAAAACAAATATTCCAACTGCGAGATGCTTGTTTCAATCCATATATGGATCTCTCAAGCTTACACACTCTATTAGGGTATCTTGTATTGACAAAACCCTCTGGCTGACTCATGTAAACATCTTCAGCTAACTTTCCATTAAGGAAAGCGGTTTTGACATCCATCTGCCATATTTCATAGTCATGAAATGCAGCTATGGCCAACATAACCCTTATAGATTTAATCTTTGCCACTGGTGAAAAGGTATCAACATCGTCAACTCGTTGAGTTTGAGTAAAGCCCTTTGCAACCAGTCGCGCCTTATATGTGTGTACTTTTCCATCCATTCCGGTCTTCTTCTGGAAGATCCATTTGCACTCGGCTGTCTTTCGACCTGGTTCATTGTCAACCAAGTTCCAAACTTGATTGTGATACATGGATTGAATCTCGCTATCCATAGCCTTCTTCCATTTAGCAGACGCATGGCCTACCATGGCTTCCGCTTAGTTGTTAGGCTCATCCAAATTTACCAATGTTCTATCACTGATAAACGTATCACTTTCTTTAGTAATATGGAAACCATAATAAAACTCAGGTGCAGTCCTAACTCTGGTGGAACGCATCAGAGGTACAGATTCGTCAATAGGTTTAACATGAGTTTCCTCCTCGGGTTGATTGCTACTGTTTGAGGTTCCTTCACCGCTTGACTCTTGAAGCTCTTCAAGATCAATTTGTCTCCCACTGTCCCCTTGGCATATAAGCTCTCTCTCACGAAAGAACCCTCTTCTCGCGATGAAGACAACATTGTCACTTGGTCGATAGAAGAGATATCCAAAGGATTTCTGTGGGTAGCCGATGAAAATACATCTCTCACTCCGAGGTTCGAGCTTGTCGTGAGTCTCGCGCCTCACAAAATCCTCGCAACCCCAAACTTTGATGTGGTCTAAAGTGGGAACCTTCCCAGTCCACATCTCGTGAGGTGTTTTGGCAACCTTTTTGGTAGGGACCAGATTAAGAATATGGGCGGCAGTCTCTAAGGCATACCCCCAAATTGAGATTGGTAATGAAGCTCGACTCATCATAGAACGAACCATGTCCAACAAGGTTCGATTGCGCCTCTCAGCCACACCAATCAGCTATGGTGTCCTAGGAGGTGTCAGTTTTGAAACAATTCCACATTCCTTAATATAGTCATGGAACTCGATGCTAAGATACTCTCCTCCTCGATCGGATCGGAGTACCTTTATCTTCCTGCCCAATTGATTCTCCACTTCTGCCTTAAACTCTTTGAACTTTTCAAAGGTTTCTTACTTATGCTTGATTAAGTAGATATAGCCATACCTACTATAATCATCAGTAAAAGTCACATAGAAGAGGCTAGCATCTCTTCTGACAGATCGGAAGGGACCACACACATTAGTGTGTATGAGATCCAAAAAACCCTCACCCCTTTCACAAGTACCAGTAAAGGGTGACTTAGTCATCTTTCCAAGTAAACAAGATTCGCAAGTATCATTTGATTTCAAGTCGAATGATTCCAAGACTCCAGCCTTTTGGAGTTGGCCTATGCGCTTCTTGTTGACATGTCCAAGACGACAATGCCATAAGCATGTTTTATCCAAATCATTGGATGAATCAATATGTAACACATTATTTCCTAGGTTATCTACAACATTCACAGTTTCATACACATCATTTCAAGGTAAAGCTTCAAAACAAAAGACACCATTATAATAAGCATCAATACCACCATTTTTATTATTAAAAGCAAAGGTAAAACCTTGTTTATACAAACTGTGAAAGGAAATAACATTTATCGCCATATCGGCCGAGAAACAACAATTATTCAAATCTAAATTTAAACCATTACTAAGCAATGATGAATAAACTCCAATCTTGGTCACAGGCGACACTTTTCTATTTCCCATGATTAAGTTTATCTTCCCGTGCTCTACATCTCTACTTCTTTTTAGTCCCTGCAAATCAGAACAAATGTGTAACATCCGGAATTTCGGGTATGTTTCAATTTTGAGGATTTAGGATGGACTCGACGAGTCGCAGGTCTGACTCGCCGAGTCACGACGAGTTGATCACGAGGATTTAATGAGCGGACTCGACGAGTCCAAGTATGGACTCGCCGAGTAGGTACTGGGCAGAGAAAACCCTAACTTCCGGGGTTGGAGCCTATTTAAAGGAACTTATGACCTTGGATGCGCCTCATATCCCCTGTGAGAAACCCTAAATCGCCATTGGAGCCAAGGGAGAGTTCTTGTGATGAAATCAAGTAATTTTAGTGTGGTTTTGCAAAGGAAGAGAAGGGATTCAGCTAGAAGGACCAAAGGAGGTTGTTATTCTGAGACATCCAAGCAAGGATCTCCATTTTGAGGTAGTATTTCGCCCCTTCCTTCTATTTTGTGTAGAATCCTTGAATCTAGGGTTTTCTTTACCCTTTATTGGATAGTATATGATGCATATGAGGTCCCAATATGGAAAAAGTATTAGATCTGGACCTTAAGAAGTCCAGAGAGTCCCAGTCTTCCAGCTTTTTGCAGTTCCATTGGAGTTATGAACCGAGGTTGCCATTTTAGAAGCTATTTCACCAAAAGAAGCCCTTTGTTGGTTGCATGAGTGTAAAGGTCGAACCTTTACGTGGTTATTGTGTATGGGAAGGTCAGATCTATAGTTTAGAGAAGCAGATCTGACCTCAGAAGGTCTTTTGAACGTTGCCATGGAAGGAACTCGCCGAGTCCATAAGGGGACTCGACAAGTCGAGTCGGGTTGCCCCGCGATTCTTGACCAGTGGAAACCCGTCAAGTGAAAGGCCAACTCGACGAGTCAAGTGAGGATTTATGAGGACTAGGAGGGCATGGACTCGCTGAGTCACACGAGTGCACTTGACGAGTTTGGTCAAAGTTTGACCGATTGACTAGAGATGACTTCTGTTGACCTTAGGGTTTTGGTCAAACTGATTCAAGAGAGGTCAAGGAAGGGTAGAATGGTCTTCCACCCATTCCTTAGAAATGAGAACAAGAGAAAGTATTGATTCGAGATGTTATTATGTTGATAGGAGGAGGCTAGATCGGGCTATCGAGCAAGAGAGATTATCCGACATCGTACGAGGTGAGTCTTCTCACTATACTTTACCTGGAATGGTAACTATGAGTGACCGGAAGGTATTATGTTTATGAGTTATGAGATTTCATGTGATATGTGACCGGAAGGTCTTATGTGCTAGGACGAGTACGTGATATATGTTTCTATGTGATATGTATATGTTATGTATGTTTTGAGTAGCATGGTATGGACCGGAAGTTCGGCAGTGTATTGACCGGAAGGTCAGCATGGTATGGACCGGAAGGTCGGCAGTGTATGGACCGGAAGGTCAACATGGTATGGACTGGAAGGTCGACAGAGTAGGACCAGAAGGTCGACGGAGTAGGACCGGAAGGTCTACTCCAAGAACGGGACCGGAAGGCCCCTGAGACACATTGACCGAAAGGTCTAGTAGAGTTACAGCCTCGAGTGGCTAGTTGTATGTTCATGGTATTTTGGGGAACTTGATGGGTTTTAAGCATAAGAACAATCCTATGTGCTCATACAAATCCTAATGCTTGGATCTAGGTTTCTCTATTGTACATGCAATGAATCCAAGACTTACAAACCCTAGATCTATCAAATAAGAACTGAAATGAGGGTTTAGTAATTACCTTTGATTGTTATATAGCAATAACAATCAATCCTTGCTTTGATTGGCTTCAGAAAGCTTAGTGCCTCAAGTGTTGCACCTCTAATGGAGTCACAATCACCACTAAGCAACTTGGATGAAGATGGAGGATAGAGGAGGCACCAAAACCAGCTGTAAACCCTAAAGGAAGTGTTCACCACGTTTTTGGGGCTTAAGGGTCCTTTATATACATGTAGGCTATTAGGGTTTACAACTAGGAAACCCTAATCTGACTGCTTAAGCCCTAAGCAGCCCATGGACCCTTTCTGGAACATGCCTTGGACGATTTCTAATGGGCTTCCCCTTAGAATTCGTCCAACCTATTATTCCAAGGTGATCCATAGCCCAATTATATAATTATCTTATAATTACACAACAAGTCCCTTAAGTTTAATTAATCTCTTTTAGCCACAAAATTAATTCTTAATTAATTCTTGACTAATATCAATTAAACATTATGATTTCTCCTTTAATATATTATTCTTATAATATATTAATAAATCATAATTAAACCTTTCTCTCCTTAATTCATCCTACATATTGCTATGGTGAAGGCAACCCAAAAGGACCATGCTCATAATCGGGTCAAGTACATACCAAAATAGTTATGGACTTAGACACTATTCCAACATAACTCACTAAGCATTTGTGCTTACAGTTATGGTGTTATGTGTTTCAGGTACTAGCGAGGATCACGGGAAGGCGCCGACATGATCCGTACACACTCATGGAGTTTATGTCTTGACATTCTGGGATATGTTTTGTTATGATAACATTGGATACATTATGTTTTGATATTATCTTGTGACTAAAAGTATGTTTTAAAAAGGAAAAATTGTTTTGGAAATTTACGTTGTTAAAAAATGTGAATACCACAACCTGTATCAAGGACCTAAGAATTAGCATGTGATGTTTCATTAGAATGAATAGTGTAAATACCTACAAAGGAGGGCTTGATTTTCCCATCCTTAATATCCTGCAAGTACTTTGGGCAGCTTCGCTTACAGTGCCCCTTTTCATAGCAATGGAAGCACTCTGCTTCCTTTGGATTGGTAGAGGGCACAACAGAACCAACTTTGGTTCCGCTAGAAGAAGATCCATCTCGGGACTTTCCCTTGGAAGGAGCCTTCCTCTTTTTACCCTTACCATGTCCAATTGCCAGGATAGGGGCAGCAGTAGGAGTAGGAGTAGTAGCAACATATTTGCCTTTCATGTTGCTTTCAGCAGTTCTGAGGAGTCCCTGAAGCTTGCAAAGAGCGACCTCCTCATTGTTCATATGATAGGTCATACGAAACTGATCATAACAAGGAGGTAGGGAATGAAGAATAATGTCAATAGCTAATTCTTCATCAAAGTTGACATTCAAATTTAGCAAGCAGTCCACATATCTTTGCATTTTCTGCAAGTGGCCCGTGATGGACTCTCCATCCTTCATTTTAGTGGTGATCATGGAGGCTATGATCTCATACCTCTCCTGCAGAGCACTTTATTGGCATCTTTCCATCAAATCATGATACATTTCATAGGGGTAGTAGTCCTCATAGGACTTTTGCAGCTCAGCAGTCATGGTTGTAATCATTAGACACGACACCTTTGTCGCATCCCTCTCATGAGTAGTGTGTTCAACAATTTGTTTAGGAGTAGCAGTAGTGACATCAATCTCTTTGACCTCTTTATCTAGGACATATTCTTTATCCTCATAACGAATAGCCATCCTGATGTTTCGAATCCAATCATTGAAATTCGAGCCATTGAAAATGACCCTCCCACATAGGTTCATGAGGGAGAAAGAACCTGAAGAGATTGGGTTGGAAGCATTGTTTGGGATAGACATCTGTAAAAGAAAAGGAACAAAGTTTAGATTAGACAAAAATCCTTAATAAATCACCCAAATGAAATATTAAGTCTAGGATCCAACACAATATTCTACAATTGCGAAGAGGGATGCCGTAATCCAATTGTAAAATATTTGAAGGTAGGTACATGACGATTTACCAATTTCCACCATGAAAAACGAAATTACTTATTAGTTTTTAATTGGATTTGAAATTCCTAGATTCTTTTGAGATTCATTGAACTTTCAATGGCATGTTTAAATCTCGATTGTGCCCTCTCAAGTTTGTGACTGGGATGCCGAGGATCACAAACAAGGTGTGAATAACCATGCAAATATACTTGGTACCCTTAATGTTACAAATCACCTAATCAATGTGCCGGTTAACATTAAGCTACCCTTTGCCACTCTTTATTAGTCCCAAATTAGTGTGCTGGTTAATCACACACGCTCCACTAACGACTTTAATAAAGTGCAAAGTGTAATTTCATGGATTAGCACCTATTCACATTTTTCCTAAAGTAATTGTTAGTGTCAAATATGTTGTAATGTGTCGAAGTTATTTGAGTCATTTTCGAAAGTTATCTTATCTATTTACTAAGTCGTAATAGTTTCGAAGTCTTGATGTTTAGCGCTTAGTATTTTTTGTATACTTTCTTATTCTCCTATAAATAGGAGTTGTACTCAGAGTTAGAGAGAACTTTTGGCGAGTGATTCTGTCTTGTTTTCTCTCTGTAAACGAAAGTATAATTGAGCTATAAACCAGATCTTATTTACTCTCGTGTTCATACTACTTTGATTACTCTGATTACATTCATACTCGATTAACTCGCAACTACAATTGGTATCAGAGCAGGAATCGTACTGAAATGATCTGATTTTCATCTTGTATCAATTGTATTTTGAGTATCATTTTGATTCAAAAATTTCCGCACGATTGATACTCAAAATCATTCTTGATCTTCAGTTGTGATTCGATTCTGCAACTTGTTTGTTTAATCGAGTGTTCTTCTTATTCTTTCTGTTCAATTCATACATCAAATCTCAAAGTTTCTGAAGTTTATTTGAAAATTCATCCGTACATCCATGGCGAATTTTAACATGAACACGATGATGTCGTATTCTCATCTCTTTGGTTCGTCTACAAAGATTCCAATGCTGATTCCAGAGTATTACGATCAGTGGGCTGATCGAATGGAGGATTACTTGAATGACATAGATGAAGAGCTATGGAAATGCATTACTAATGATGTAATTCCACCTTCTTATGTTGAAAGCTTGGGTACTTCTTCATCAACTCCAAGTGTAACTGAACAAAGTGATAAGTTGAAGAACTATGAGAAGAAATACATGAGAGAGCTTCGCGGTGCTCTTCCTCCTATGGTGTATAAACATGTTCGCACTTGCAAAACTTCAAAAGTGCTCTGGAATACGTTGAAAGAAAAGTACTAAAGGAGTGAGAAGACCAAAACCAGCTCTGTCAAACAATGTCTGATTGAATTAAGAGAATTCAAGCAGAAAGGTGGAGAAATGATTGAAATGGATTACGATCGTCTGAACGAGATTATCTACAAGTGTACAAGGTATGGAATCAAAAGGACTAACATGGAATACAACATTAATTTTGTTATGGGTCTTCACAAAGAATGAAGGAATATTCGTTTGATGATTAAGACACAGCATGGCTTCGATTTTTCTACCTTGAATGCTGTTTACAATCAGTTAAAAACTCATGAAACTGAAGTGAATGAAATGGCAGAAGAGTCAAGGATCAGTCTGGGTGGTCCTTTACCTCTAGTTTCGAAGGTCAGTGGTAGAGAAAGTGAGAAGGAAGTTGCTGAGAATGAAAGTTCTGATGAAGAAGGTCTTATTGTCAACTCGGACGATGAAGTTGTTGCATTTTACTCCAACAACAAGGTGAATAAGTCCTGCAAGAAACCATTTAATGTGAAGATGAAGTCTGGAGAAACAAAGGGAAGTTATTATGGGAAAGTAAGTGAGGAGAAGAGGTTTAAGAAGAAAGAGGTAAAAGCTGAGGATTCGAAACAAGAGAAGAAGCTGAAGGGTGATTCAGGGATAGATTGACATTATTGTCATGGAGCAAACCACATGGCTAATGAATGTATGTTGAGAAAGAAAGAAGAGAAGAAGAATCAAGTGAAGGATGAGGCTTATTACTCTGGGAAGCTGGAGGAAGTAAAGAAAAAGTCGAAAAATCTTTCACTTGTGGCCAGAGGAGAAGATGAAGATGAGGGAAAGTATCAGATATGGTCATCGGGGTCTGATGACGAAGAAATAAGGAATCCGACCCATGGGGCCATGTATGCAAGGTATGAGGATGTCGAAGAAGAAAATGTTACAGGCAGATGCATTGTTTCAAAGTCAGTCGATAATGCATCAATGACTGCGAAGGTACGTTCTCTACTTCAATCTTTTAACATTCCTTCATCTGCATTTGATTATGTATTAACTGAGTTTGATGCATCTGTTACTTATGTGAATAATCTTGTTATTTCTGCTAGCAATGAAGCTAAGAATGCTAGTAATCAGTTACTAGAAACTCAAAGAATCTTGGATTCAAAGAAGACTAAAATAGAGTGTTTAGAGTTGCAGATAACAAATATTATGATAGATAGAGATAAACTTAGCACTGATAATAAGATTTTGTTGAAACAAAGGAATATATATCGTAATTCTGCTAAGAGACTCTATGGAAAATTAACTGAATTACATCATTCATGTGAAATTAGTAGAGAACAACATAAGAAGCTTCTACCATTTTTAGCTTTTGAAAGAGAAAAAGTAGATGCGACTTCTTATGATTGTGAGTAGAATATTTCTGATTTTGACAAAGTTCCAGATAATTGATATAAATATGGAATTGTGAAAATTGATGAATGTTTGGATGCTAATGAATTAGTTGACATTGTGAATGAAACCTTAACCAATAATGAACAAATAAAGATTTTGAAAAGAACTGAGAATTCGACATCTGATTCTCAATCTAATTTTGTTGATATTGAAGATAATTCTGATAATATTAGTGAAATTAGTGAAATTGAGAAAGAAAAATATGTTGATTGTTCTCAGTTGTCTGTCATTAATGTCACATCTTTGAGTAAAGGAAAAGAAAAATGTAATGATTCGTTCGTTAAGACTGACACTGATCATGCCTCCACTTCGAAAGATTGTGATTTTGATAATGTGAGTGCTAGAGAAAGTCACACTGACAGTAGTGACGATGAGGAGGACTATGAGGAAATTTCGAAAAAATAAACTTCAAAAACTGATGATTCGAAAGAAAAAGAAATTCCAAGAGTTGTTGATCAAGTGTATGGTGAAACAGAAAATTTCGACAAAGCGTTAAAAGAAAAAGGTGCTCGTTATCTCGAAACAAATACGGTTGTTTATCCAAACTTCAAGTGTTCTGATGATGTCATCTTTCCAAATCAAGTATTTGTTACTTCTGGAATGTTTATAACATCAAGTCTGAATTTAACAAATTGGTAGAAGAAGATAATAAGCAAACTTCGAAAGAAGGTTTTTTCTCTAATCAAAGCATTGTTGAAAATAATCTAACAAAGAATTCATATTCTTTTCAAAGACAAAAAACTCAACGAACTTGGGTTGAAAAATCAAAATTTTCAAAAGAAGTTGAAACAGAAGTGAAAGTTGAATCCCAAAAAGTGAAAATAAATGCAAAAGAATTTAAAGATCAAATTGAAATTTTTTCGAAAGAAAATGGAATTTCAAAGAGACAAGCTCGAAATAAAATCTTTTGGCAAACTGTTGAGTCACGAAAGAAACCAACTGATTTGCAAAAGACAACAACTGAAAAGACAATGTCTGAAAATGTTAAGACAAAGTCTTCAAAAGTTCAGTTACAAAGAAAAATATTGCTCTGTCTGTGCTCAATCAAATTCAAACAAAGATTTTTCGAAAATCAAAAATCATGATACAAAGTTTTTGTCAAGAAATCATAGTCACAAATCAAATGAAAAGACTTTTTCAAATTCGTCAAATTCACCATTTTTGAAAGTCTAATTCTAACAATCAAACTAGGTTTTCCAATAATGGTTTTTCTAAATCCTTTCCATCTAAAACCAATTCGTCGTCTTTTCAACATCAAAATTTTGCTCAACAAAGGTTTGGGTTAAATGTTGAAAATCAAAAGTTGAATCAAGTTCATTTACAACGAAATATCAAATTCACACCACAACAACCAAAATTTCCCAATCCCTCCGCAAAACAAAAATTCAACGTTTCGTATGTCAAGGGAAAATCAAATGATAAAAACATCAGTCATTGGCTTGAAGGCAAAGGGAAGTCTTATCAAACAGGAAAATACTCTCAACAACAAATAAAAAATTCTTTTGAAGAGTATTTGAACGAAATGTCAAATGTCAGTTCATCATCAAAAGACTCGACACCTTCAATCCACACATGGTGTCCTGTTTCAAAAGAAAAAGAGCCACAGTCTGAAAAGAAAAAGGCGAAAGTCAGTGAAAGTCCTAAACTTTCGAAAAGTTATATTTCTGAGCCTTTACCAAATGATGTGGACTTAATTGATAGTGTTAATTCTAAAGTTCGTAATTGGATTTTAGGATCTTCATTTCACACTGTGTTTCAAACTCATCATAAAGGACCCAAACAACCTTGGGTACCTAAAATTTTCCACTCATTGCAGGTTTTATGTGACGAGCAATATGATGAACAATGGTATATCGATAGTGGTTGCTCACGTCACATGACTGGAAGGAAAGAGAATTTACGTGATTATCGAAGTTTGGAAAATGATGGTGTTGTGAAGTTTGGAAACAATCAAAAATGTCAAGTCAAGGGATATGGTAAAGTCACAAATGGGAATTTTATGGTAAACCGAGTAGCTTATGTCGAAGGTCTTCAACATAATTTAATTAGTGTTTCGCAACTTGTTGTGGGCACTGGAAATCAAGTGGTGTTTAATGAAGAAGGAAGCATTATTTCGAATGTCAATACAAATGAAGTTTTTCTCAAATCCAAAAGAAAAGGAGATATGTTTACTCTCGACATAAAGCCAATAGTTGGAGTTCCATACAATATGCTTACTATCGAAAGCCTCATCATATGTTAGCTGGCTTTGGCATCAACGTCTTTCTCACTTGAACGTTCGAAATCTCAATAAATTGGTGGTAAATGATCTTGTTCGAGGCTTACCTGTTTTAAAATTTGATAATGATACATTATGTGCAGCTTGCGAACAAGGGAAACAACATCGTCAAGGACATCCAATTGTCATCGATTCAAAAAAAATCGAACCATTGGAACTTATTCATATTGATCTTTGTGGACCATCAACTGTTGAAACTCAACAAGAAACAATATATTTTAGTCATTGTTGATGATTTTTCTCGATTTACTTGGGTTTATTTTCTCAGGATAAAGTCAGAAGTCGCTCAAATAATGATTGATTTTATCAAAAAGATGGAAACAAGTTTGAAGAAGAAAGTTCGAAAAATCAAGAGTGATAATGGTGCTGAATTTAAGAACAGTGTTCTTGATTCATTTTTTATAGAACAAGGAATTTCGCATAATTTTTATTCACCCTATACACCTCAGCAGAATGGGGTGGTTGAAAGGCGTAATCGTTCTCTTTGTGAAGCTGCAAGAACGATGCTCACATATACGAATCTTCCTCAATATCTTTGGGCAGAGGCAGTTTCCACTGCATGTTTTACACAAAATAGATCATTCATTCATCGAATATTCAACATTACTCCTTATGAGATAATAAATAATCGAAAACCTAATGTCAAATTCTTTCATGTTTTTGGTTGCAGGTGTTTTATCATGAATCTCAAGGATAATCTTTCGAAATTTCAGTCCAAAGCTGACGAAGGAATTTTCTTGGGCTATTCTCATAATTCGGTTGCATATCGATTGTTGAATAGACGGACTCGGAAAATTGAAGAGACATTCAATCTTACTTTCGATGATTATTACATTAAACAAGTTGAAAAGTGTTTCGAACAAAAACCAATTCTTAATGAATCAAAAGATGAATCAGAAAGTATTAATTCATCTGACTTTGATTATGATTTAATTTTTGGTGTTCCAGATAGGGTTGTTGATGCTGAAGTTCATGCTCAAGATAATCAAATTCCTGAATCATTGAAGCATTATGACCGTTCGACAATGACTGAAGTTGCTGATGATTTAAACTCGACAAAACTTTCTCCTGACAATAACGAAAGTATGCACAACGATCAAGTGGAGGGGGAGCACTTGAAGTCACATTCTCATGATAAGAGGGAACATTCTTTTGAGGGGGAGAATAGGATAATGAATGATGAAGTTGAGGGGAAGCAACCAGAAATTGAAATTGTTGAGGGCAAGCTAAATGTGTTGAATAATGATTGATATGAAGCTTTTCATGATATAAACGATAATAATTATGTTGCAGGTTCAGAGAGTGAATATATGTTCGAAGATGCGCCATTGGATTTTGATCCGGCTTATCCACCATTAGAGAAATGGACAAGAAATCATCCGAAAGAACATGTGCTTGGAAATCCACAAGATGGTGTGTTGACAAGAGCTCAACTTCATGCAAAGAGTGAGGTACTCAATGCTCATCAGGAGTTTTGCATGTTTAATGTCTTTATTTCGAAAATTGAACAAAATTCATGTAACATCCCCCTCTGGCACGTATCACAATATTGTACGCTTTGGGCCACTCGACACGAGGACTTCCCAGGGGGGCACCCATCGTGGTACTACTCCCGCCCGAGCATGCTTAACTGTAGAGTTCTTATAGGATCTGCTGCCCTCACGACTTTAAAACGCGTTGTGACAAGGAAGGTATCCACACCCCTTATAAGGAGTATTTAGTTCTCCTTCCAAGCCGATGTGGGATCAGGTGCAACCCACATTTTAAAATGAGGGGATGAGGATTCGAACTTGGGACCTCCTTCCCCCTCCTTATTCAGCCAAAGCTCTAACCAACTGGGATGGGTGACCCCCTGGGAAGTTTTCGTGTCGGGAGCCCAAAGCGGACAATATTGTGATACGTGTCGGATGGGGATGTTATAAATGTGGGGCACGGGTCTATATGTTCGACGGGGACGTCGAACTCTATAATGGGGGGGGGGGGGTGAAGGTGGGTTAGACCTAATCCCACATCGGCTGAGAAGGAGAAGTAAGCATTCCTTATAAGGGGTGTAGATACCTTCCCTATCACAACGCGTTTTAAAGCCGTGAGGGCAGCAGATCCCATAAGAACTCTGCAGTTAAGCATGCTCGGGTGGGAGTAGTACTAGGATGGGTGACCCCCTGGGAAGTCCTCGTGCCGAGTGGCACAAAGCGGACAACATTGTGATACGTGCCAGACAGGGATGTTACAAATCAGTTAAGGCTGCAATGGAACACTCAGATTGGGTTGTTGCAATGCAGCCTGAATTCCAACGAAACAATGTTTGGAGATTAATTCCTAAACCTAAAGATGTTTCGATTGTTGGTTTAAAATGGATTTTCAAAAATAAAACAGACAAAGATGGTAATATTGTTCGAAATAAAGCTAGGCTTGTAGTTAAAGGTTATTCACAACAAGAAGGTATCGACTATGAGGAAACCTTCACTCCTGTCGCAAGACTCGAGGCTGTTCGAATATTTTTAGCCTCTGCAGCACACAAAGATTTTGATGTCTATCAGATGGATGTCAAATGTGCTTTTCTTAATGGAGAACTTGAAGAAACAGTCTACGTCAAACAAACTCCAGGTTTTGTAAATGAAGAATTTCCTAATCATTGTTATATCTTAGATAAAGTTGTATATGGGTTAAAGCAAGCACCAAGAGCATGGTATGCAACTCTTACTTCTTTTTTAAAACAATCAAAATTTAAACAAGGATCAGTTGATCCCACACTCTTTCGAAAGAAAGTTGGGGATCATCTTATGCTTGTTCAAATATATGTAGATGATATTATTTTTGGCTGGAATGACCCTGCTTTGTCTAGAGATGTCGAAAATCTGATGAAAAGTCAATTTGAGATGAGCATGATGGGAAAAATAAACAACTTTCTTGGATTGAATATTCGTCAAAGCAGAGAATGAATTTTTATCAATCAAGAAAAATACACAAATAATCTACTTGAAAATTTTGGATTGACGAATAGCTCGAAATTACGAGTACCAATGGCGGTTGGAACAAGGCTTACACTTTCGTTAGATAAACCAGCTGTTGATCTTACTTTATACAGAAGAATGATAGGTTCGTTACTTTACCTTACGGCAAGTCGACCTGACATTATGTTTTCTGTTTGTAATTGTGCTAGATACAATCGAATCCCAGAGAACCACACTTAACAGCTGTGAAGAATATTTTTCGATATCTCAAAGGCTCAATTTCATTAGGATTGTGGTATCCTTCGAAAACTGGATTCTTCATTCAAGCATTTTCAGATGCTGATTTAGGGGGTTCCAATCTTGATAGAAAAAGCACAAGTGATGGATGTCAACTACTGGATGGGAAGTTAGTAAGCTGGCAATCGAAAAAGCAAACTTGTGTTTCAATTTACATAGCAGAAGCAGAGTATGTTGCTGTTGCAGCTTATACTTCGCAAGTCATATGGATTCAAAGCCAACTGCGTGATTATGCAATCAACATGAAGGAAATTTTGTTGTATTGTGATTCACAAAGTGTCATATGCATTTGTCACAATCCTGAGAAGCATTCAAAAACCAAGCATATTGCTCTTCGCTATCACTTTATAAAAGATCATGTTGAGGATGGCAATATCGAAGTTCACTTTGTGAAAACCACGGATCAACTTGCTGATATTTTCACAGAGCCATTGGATGAAAAATCATTCGTGAGAATTTTGGGAGGTCTAGGAATGCTCGAAGGAAATTCCGTTCCTGGGTTAATTTCAAAAGCATGACAAAAGAAAGGTGCACGAGTGTCGATTCAGAGGTGCTGAATGGTTAGTCTATCATTCAGAGGTTACTGTTCACATTCAGCGCTTCGACACGCTTCGATTTCGACATTTTGTACACACTGCTTAATCACAAATTTTCGTGAGTTTTGTACATAATTTTTTTCTTTTATGTCGAAAATTCAAAAATACCAAAAATATTTTTTTGTTTTGTTGTTATTTGTTTCAAAAAATCAAAAAGCACAAAAATATTTTATGTTTGTTTTGTCTTTCCATTTTCGAAAAATCAAAAAGATCAAAAAGATTTTACTTTTGTATTGTGTTTTCAATTTTCGAAAAATCAAAAAGATCAAAAAGATTTTACTTTTGTTTTGTCTTTTCAATTTCGAAAAATCAAAAACTAAAAAAAGATTTTCTTGTTTTTGGAATTTGTATTCTATTTTCTAAATGCAGATTTTATTAAAGATCATCCATGGTTCATGCTTGCAGTTCTAGGGTCAGGTATATTTTTCGAAAAACTTTTCTCTAGTTAGGTTGTCCCTAGAAGCATGCTGCAACATATTGACCTAAGCCTCTTTTGACTCAATGTGTGTTTTCAAAGCCTTAATGCAGTTTTCATCACAAAAATTTCTTCCCAATCAAGCTATCTTCACATTAGTCCTTGAGCTATCTTACTCTTCTCAATTGAGTTAAGAGTTTACTGCTTGGTCCATACATAGCAGAGGTACTTATGAATCTTTTACCAAATCTTTTTCATCCTAAAGTTCTTAAACTTTCATACACAATGACATATGTCCGCTATATTTATGGTACAACCAATCAGGATCTAGACATATCAAACTTCTGTGTTAATGATCTAACATCATGAGACCGTGATGAAAGTGAAACCCTAAATGTCGAACCCCTTTAAGGAATTGACGGGGAACTGTGTTCCAGAACTCACGAAACATTTGTTTCAGTACCAATATTTGATACTCAAAATCATACTTTTTTCTTGAATAGTTATCTTGATCAAATGTTCGAAACCCACGACATTTGTTTCCAAACAAGATTTAGGTCTAATTTTGGTTTCAAGAATGTGATTTCTGTATGAGTGTCATTCTCAACATTCGTTGCTTGGTAAATTTTTCAAAGCTTACTTGTCACTGACTACACTGGTCAAATAGGTAGTTTCGTTTACAACTTGTCATACTTATGTTGAGTATGCTTTGTAACGAAATTTCAAACCACCATTGAAGCCATATTAAAAGAATCCCTTCGATACTTCTCAATAAGTATTCGATTGTAATTCACGGGAAACCACACAAGCTGTTGATCATCTCTCTTGATGATTCGCGAAGCAATATTTGCCCGGGATTTATCTGCGTTTATGTCGAAATTATATTTTTTACATCACATATCCAAAAAAAATTTACTTTGCTTCTTATCTTTTTCCTTGACTCACTGCACTCACGAAATCCTTGAGGTTCTGAGTATTACCAACTCAGGCGGATGATTTCGAAAGTCTGGTAAATAACTTCGTTTTCAAATCCCAAAACGAAAGAGCCTAACCTCTATTCCGAAGGTTTTGGTCCTTATCCACAAGTACTCACGAAGAGACTTTTGATGTGACGGTTTGCTTACTCTGCGTCTTTCTCGGAGATCGTGTCCCATACTTTTTCTGACATGGTGTATATGACGGCTAATGGTGCAACTTTCAAGGGCCATGTGTCACGATCATTAATGGTAACCGTTTGAAATTCAAAAAGGGGGTACATATAAAAGGGTCAATTGGGTCGTCATTCCAAGTTTACGCGTACTACAAATTCTCAAACACGATCTATGCTCTTTATCTCTTTGTTCTTCATCACTTTCAAACAAACCCTAGTCATGGCTGATCTTTAATCCAACACTACTGACGATGCATCCTCTCAACCCATCATGAAGATTCAAAGTACCAATTATCAAGTGGATGGTGATGTTACAGTTTACCCTGAAGAACTCAAGATGCTCATTGTTGCTTTAAAACAATCTGTTTTATCGACTTCGATGTTCAGTGCATTTGAAGTACCAATGTCCTGGTTACTATGACCTTCAATTTGATCAATGATAAGAAGTTTCGTCTTACCAAGAAGTTGTTTGTCAAGATTCTTGAAATCCCTGATTCTCCACCTTTCTACAAAGTCACTAATGAACAGGTGTTACACATGTTCAATGAGATGGGTTATCAACCTACACTCTTGAAGATCAGTAAATTCAAGAAGTCTGGTCTTCCAAGTTTTTGGAATTTTCTTTTTGGGATTTACCTTCGATGCCTCACAGGTCGAAGTGTTGGTTTAGACAAAGGAAGTATGGAGGTGTATTCTATGGTCGCAGGTATTTACTATGATCTCCCTGTTGACTATGCGACTCAGATGTTGAAAGAATTTTTGAAGAGTATCGAAAACACAAGTGCAGTAGATGGGATTTCATGTGCATGGTATTGGAGTCTAATTCTTCAATATGCTTATGACAAGGAAAGTATTTTGGTGCCTGCTGATGAGCCTAAAGCAGAATTCTTGAAGTATCATTATCCAAAGATGCTTGAAGATGGTGTGAGTATTTTTCCAACAGTTGCTAAGATTCCTGATGGGATGCTCAAGAAGGTTGATCCTTCGAATCCAGTGTTGGAGGCTTATTTGCTCACTGTCAACACAAATGATGGTACTGGTGTGTAGTTAACAAAACGTTATGAAGGTTCTTCGAAGAAATCTCAAAAACAAAAGATAACTGATGCTGTTCCTGAAGAAAAGGTTGATCAATCACCCAAGAAGAAGGTTGGAGTAGTGATTAAATTTTTGAAACAGTCAGAGCAAAATGTTGAGCCTGAAACTAATGCACCTTCAAAGGAAATTGTTCCTTCGAAAATTGGTGTATTCAAGCGTCTTAAAAAGAAAGCTCATCGATCACGAACGTCTCCTGAAAGATCTTCTAGCTTTTCTCCATCTATGGTTCGAAAGCCACATATAACTAGGAAAGGATTTGTTCTTCGTGAAGTTCATGTTCCTGTTACTCCATCCTCAAAGAAATGAAGGGCTGAGGATGTTGCTAAGCATATTTCCAAGAAAAGTAAGAAGAGAAAGTTGATTCTTTGTGAAGACTCTATGGAAGAGGAAGAAGTTCCTGACACACCAATGGGTGATGTTTCACCTAAGAAGATATTTCCTGTCAAGTCGAATATCGAGGAGATAGGAATTTCCAGTAGCTCTGTGTGAACTTCTATAGTGGACACATCTGTTATTCATGGTGAATCTATAAAGGTGTCAACTCCTGAGCAAATTTTGGTCACAGCACCCGAGGTTTCGTTAACTGAGTCATATTATGAGGAGGTTCAAACCTCAGGCATTTCCACACACGTATCTCATACGGATGTGAATGTTTTCATGGGTGAAGGAGTCTCGAACAATGAACATCTAGTTTCTACTCAAGGTATTCTTGAACCTTCCATCATTCTCACCAATACTTCGTTACCACCATTTGTCACCAATGTTCCTACAACCACGCATTCCCCAACTTTTGATTTCGTCATAAATCAACCTATCACTACTCTCTTTACATCCCAATCAACTGATCCACCCAAACCCAATTCCGATGATGAAATTGATGGCGGAGGTTTTGGAGGAACATTTGCAGACTTAGAATTTGATCCTGAGGAAGAAAATATTCCGAATCATATGCTAATGTCTGGAAAACAGTTTAAAATACTCAACAGAAAACTGAATTCCATTCTTCAATCACAAGTTGATGTTGGGAGTAAGCATTCAGTATCTGGAATTGAAGTTGACGTGATGCTTAAAGCTCAGGAGCTCCGTCTACATCAGAAATTGGATTTAATAGATAAAAACAATGAGCTCAGAGTCAAGGCTCAAGCTGACTCATTCAATGGTGAAATTAAAGAGCTAAGGATGGTGGCAAAAGAATGACATGTTCTTTTTGTTAAAGATGTTAAAACTGTGCGGGAGGATGTGAACATAAAATTGGAAGAGATGAAAGTGAGTGTATCCATAAAGCTCAGTGAGTTGGAAAACAAGTATGCTTCTATCTTGGAGAAAGTTGATATTATTGTTGCTAGTGTTACTTCGTTTGTTCAAACACATCAATCTCTTGTTCCCAAGTTTGATGAGAAAGTAACTACTGATGTTACCAGTTTTGGTCAACTTAATACCATGCTTGTCGAATTGAAGGAGCTTGTTTCGAAGTCTAGCTCATCATCTCTCTTCACTCCTGAGTTTGTCGATCAGAAGTTTCGCTCATTCGAGACTACGATTCAAAATGTGTTGGCTCCATTGTCTCGCATTGTTACACTCTTACCAACGAATGCCCCGCTTGTTACCACAAGGGTGCAAGGGGGAGAAAAGGAAGCAGTTGGTAAAGGAGTAAATGTTAATGAGAAAATGAATGAAGAAACAAAGGTTGTGGGAAAAGTTTTCAAGACTCAGATTCCTACAACAAACCAATATTTTCGAAGGCTGAACCGGTGATGGCAACTACAGTTACTACAAGGCCAATTTCAAAAGGCATTGTAATTGAGTCTACTGGTGGAGGGAGTTCTTCGAAACCCAAACAAAATGAAGCAGATAAAGGGAAAGGAAAAGGGGTTATTATAGAAAAGTCCAAGGAAGAAAGAAAAGCTGAAAATGAAGCAGAGATGGAGAAGCAACGTCAAATTCAGAGTATTTTGATGCTTCGTAACAATGATCCTCCTGCAATGAACAAAGGTGATCCAATGAAGTTGCATGGTTATGAAAATATTGAAGCAAGAGTGTCATACAATGAAATGTATGCATTCAAGAAGAAGCCAAGGAAAAGCTATGCAATAGAGAACACAGATATGAATCAACTTGATTTCCCAATCAATGAAATGATGTTCATCACAGCTTAATACAAAATTATTGAGAAATTCAAGAATGAAGATGACTTTCTTCATATGAAGCTAAGGTTTCATGTTGTGTTGGGAAAGAATCAGGAAGAGGTTTGGTACCTTATCAAGATTCTGCGTGTGATAAGTGTGACTAAGGATGTGTTGTTTGAAAACATGATTCAGAATTTTCGATTTCATGTTGTAAGGGCAAACAATGTGGTTTGTGATTTTTCGGTTGCTGATTTTCCATTGATGAACTTGAATGATCTTATTCAAGTTGCATTGATTCTCAAAGATATGGACGCTTCGAAACTTCAAGGGACAGGCAAGCAGATTTTGAGACTTGGTCTAGGTCACATCAAAATCTTTATAGACAATTACTATGATTGTCTAGCCTTAACTGATATTGAGCTATATACGACACTGGGAAAGGAAGTAAAAGTAGCTCAAGAAACTATGAAGGGTCAAGAAGAACTGAAGAAGTTTGCTGATGGGGAATTTTGTTTAAAGCCTATGGGATTAGTTTTTTCGGGAAAAGACAAGAAAGGAAAAGCTAAGAGGTTCTTATTTCAAGCTTCAGAAGTGGAACGGTATACTACAACTCAATATACGAACTTTATTGTTCGTATGAATAATTGTAAGACAAACAATGAAGGAGATAAGACTGATCTGAAGAAGGTTATGAGCGGGTATACAGAGGTTCGAAGGTTAATGCATATGGCTTCTCAAATTCTCACAAATTAAGTTCGACACTGATTACAAAGGGGGAGAATGTTAGTGTCAAATATGTTGTAATGTGTCAAAGTTATTTGAGTCAGTTTCGAAAGTTATCTTATCTATTTACTAAGGCATAACAGTTTCGAAGTCTTGATGTTTAGCCCTTAGTATTTTTTGTATACTTTCTTATTCTCCTATAAATAGGAGTTGTACTCAGAGTTAGAGAGAACTTTGGCGAGTGATTCTGTCTAGTTTTCTCTCTGTACACGAAAGTATAATTGAGCTATAAACCAGGTCTTATTTACTCTTGTGTTCATACTACTTTGATTACTCTGATTACATTCATACTCGATTAACTCGCAACTACGGTAACTAAGATTGGGAATTTAATAATAGGTTTAGTTACTTTATAATTTCATTATACTTTTAACGAGAATTAATGTCATGTCCTACCCGTTCGTCTAACAACCCTCCACCAGTCAAGGAAGTAGTGGGTGAGAATGGACACCCATTAAACTTTCATTTTATAAGCTATAACCTTATACCCCCTTACAGACTGGTGTAACATCCCGGAATTCAGGTGCGTCTCTTAAACCCTTCTTCTTTTCCAAGTTGTCAAGTTTAACCCTTAAAGGAAATATTAAGGCAAATGAGTACGCTGGGCGTACTGAAGAGTATGTTGCGCGTACTCATGCGCTTAAGTTGGACGCGGACTCGCCTAGGTACGCTGGGCGTACCCAGGGTTACGCTGGGTGTAGCGAGCCCAGATGCAAACCCTAATTTGAGGCTTATACTCTATAAAAGGAATGTTAAGGCCTTATCCCCAGCCACCATACTTCAGTGAGTGAAACCCTAAGAGAGCAAAAACCCGTCATAAGCTTTTGTGTGTGTTCTTAAGCTTGAAAGTGTCATTTCAAGGTGGGGAAAGAGAAGAGAAGGCCATTTTAGGAGCTAGAAGTTGGTGGACAAGAGTAGATCCGAATTCTTCAGAGGTTGGAGCTTCTTTCTGAGGTAAAAATCTCAAAGCTTTCCTTGTCATTTTTGATTTGTGCTTCTTGGACCAATTTTTAGGGTTTTTGGTCCCAAGGTGGAGACTTTATGAGCAAATGGTCTCCATTGGCCTAGATCTGCCATATTTCAGGGTAATATGAGTTGTATGTTCATAAAAATCCAATCTTGGACGTGAATATTGAGCCATGCATGAGATCTAGACTTTATGAGGAAGAAGGAAAGGTGTTAGAGTGATTAGGGACCTTTACAGCCATGCAAAGGCTTAAAGGTCTCGACTTTATGGATTAAGTGATCTTAGAGAAGTCATATCTGGAGTTTGAGTTTATGTCTTAATCGTTTAAGACCAAAAATCCATGAGGGCATGAAACTGAGACTTACGTTGGGCGTAAATCTCAGTACGCGCAGCGTAAGGGTTTGAGACCCCGATTCTGGATCGCCGGAGTACGCCCCGCGTACAAGAGCTGGTACGCGCCGCGTACTGCCCCCTGTTGACTTTCGTTGACTTTTAGGGTTTTGGTCAACATTTGGACTTTTCGGTCAGGGAGGGGTAAAATGGTCTTTTACCCTTCTGTGGGTTGGTAGAAAGGGATTTAATCTAGCCTTTGAGAGCCATTATTTATTTGAGTATATTGTTTATGTGATTAGGCGGGGGCTAGATCAGTATATCCGTGTGCGAGATTATCCGAGTTACCCGAGGTGAGTCTTCTCACTATACTGTACCTGGAAAGGTACCTATGTGTGACCGAAAGGTCTTGTATGTTATGAGGTGTATGTAGTGTATGCTGTTATGTGATATGTATGTGTTAGGTATGTTATGAATGATGTGGACCTGAAGGTCAGGATGATGTGGACTGGAAGGTCAGGATGATATGGACCGAAAGGTCAGGGTGAAATGGGCCGGAAGGTCATTACGGGTAGGGCCGGAAGGTCTACCAGGGTTATGGGACGGAAGTCCCCTAAGACACAGAGACCGGAAGGTCTTATATAGCCTTGAGTGGCGTATGTGCGTATGTGGTATTTTGGGGAACTCTAAGCAATTATGCTTACAGTTGTTATGTTATGTGTTTCAGGTACTAGCGAGGATCGCGGGAAGGCATCGGCATGATCCGTACACACTTATGGAGTTTATGTTATTGAGACTCTGGGACATGTTTTGTTATGACACAGTGGATACATTATGTTTTTATATTGTCGTGTGATTGAAAGTATGATTTAGAAATGAAAAAATTGTTTTGAAAATTTACGTTGTTACAACTGGCTTCGTGAATGAGCCTACTAATGGTAAGACTGACTTTTTCTTTTATATATATATATATATATATATATATATATATATATATATATATATATATATATATATATATATAAGTATTAACATTTAATATTATAATAGTATAAGGGTAGAATTTTAATCTTTTAAAACTCTAGACTTTTGGAATTAAATGTCTTATTAATGTGACTTTACAAATTCCAAAACTTGAAGGCAAGTTTTGAAACTTTTCAAGACCTTTCATATTCATAACCTATGAACTATTATGAGTTTTAATATCCATGGATGTGACCTTTCATATAACTTGAGGACAAGTTACAATAATACATTTCATTAACAATTAGATCAAATTTTTGGATCAAACACAATTATCAAATAATAATTTTTTTCTGTTGATCTAAACAAACTCATAACAAGACAATTCATATCAAATACTACATATAATTACTTTATTATCTAAAGATTTGACAATTTCCTTTTAAATGGATGAATACAATCATTACCAATTCAGAAAATACAATTTTTATGATTACAAAACAGTTTGTGGTAATGAATTTATCCATTTCTGGCCAAGAACTCGAATTTTCTGCACACAGGGGCACCAACTCCTCGAGTACATGAACTAGACTCGCCGAGTTGATGCCTTACTGAGCGGACTCGACGAGTCTGTTCATGGGACTTGGTGAGTTCCTCTTTCAGAGTGCAGAAAAGTCGATTTTTCAGCTTTGAAAACAAGTGTGCATCAAGTATAATAGAAAGCAATCCTAGGCTCTGATACCACTGTTGGGTTTTAAGCACTATAACACTCCTATGGTGCACATGCAACCCTAAATGATTTGGAACAATGTTTTCTCTAATTATACATGCATTTTCAGGTTTCCAAAGCATATAACTTAACTAGCATACAATTCAAAGTAACAACTAGTTAGATATCTTACCTCTTGTGTAGTTCTTGACCTTGGAAGCTTGAGCACCTCAAATGTTGTGCCTCTAATGTGTCACAAACACCAATATTCAAAGGAGGATTTTTAGAGAATAAGTTAGCTTGAAAAATCGGTTTACACACTCTTGTATATATGGTTCACTGATTTTGTCACTAAGGGGACTCTTTAATAGTGTTTCTCAAGGCTAGGGTTTCATCCATGAAACCCTAATGCACCATGATCTTCCATATCCCTTAGGCGTCATGGGTTAAAGCTACATGGACTATCCATGAATCACTTAGACCACCCTAATGGATCTTTGGCCCACACTATAAGAATGGATTATTTACATAATCAACCCCTTAGATTTAATTAGTCACTTTTGATCACAAAATTAATTCCAAATTAATTCTTGACCAACACTAATTAAATAATATGATTTCTCAATTAATATATTATACTTATAATATATTAATAAATCCCCAATAATCTTATTCTCAAAAGTCCATCCTATCAAATTGCACTGGTGAAGGCAACCCAAAAGGACTATGCTACAATCGGGTCAAGTACATACCAGATATAGTTATGGGCTTAGACACCAAATCTAACAACCTTTTGAGTTTGTCTCAAAGGACCTAGCACATAGGTTGAGCAAGATGAAATGATTTATATTCTATTTGCTTGGCAAATGAATCCATCATTTATGTCATATAACGAGATACAAAATTGAATACATGGTTAAGTCACTAGATGATTGTGAGAACATTCTAAGAGTACATAAGAAGAGCTAAGAGAATGTATATGAGATAATTTGTTTAAAACAAAATCTTAATGTAAAGAGCTACATATGATTTTGATTTCTAAATAAATATAGATAATTATGAATTATAATTGGATTATGACTTCATTATGGAATGAAGAGTAAGTTTAGTTGGAATGAGGTCCAAGCAAAACAAAATAGCACAATATACTAAATAAGAATACACTACCTTTAGAAATTTGAAATCACATATAATTGGATGAACTAGATCATTGAAAAACTAGGTTGAATCCTTCCATTCAGGGATAACCTAGAAATCTTTTGTGAGTAATATAGTGTACTTAATCAAGTTAAGAAACACTATGTCACATAAGAGCACCAATTATATTCTCCAAAATATTTAACTATACTTAGAGTAATTTCAAATATGAAGATGATTGTATTCGCAGAATTCACACAAATTAAATTTAGTCGAACCCAATAATAAAGTCTTTCCTTTTAAGCTAAGTATGAGTGGTCACACTTCAGCCATAAGACCTTTATTATTCTAGTAATGGGATTTTGATTTGAATTTAGTATTTGGATATAGGAACATTGTAACAACAACTATTAAATAATGTTTTGATATACTGGGATATGATCATTACATTAATACTTGTTGTGTTCTATATTAACATGTTTAATCCATGAATAATCATATTATTCTAAAGGTTCATAGTCGGTCATGATTGTGGGAACAATTATGAAGTAAGACTAATATGAAATGGATTGGTTGACTCTCACTAGATGAAAGTAGGCAAGTGGTTGTAACCAAGTTTCATAAGTACTTGTCAGAGAACTAATACTGAACGAACCCGCATCAAGATCATCTCATATATCGCAGTTATGAGTGATACTTGATTAAAAGGTACTATCTTTGTGTCCTAAATACCTGAGACACATAGAGGGACTTAAGTATAGGGAGTACTGTGCTTTGATATGGTCAAATGTTGTTCCTTAACCGGGCAGTTATAAAAGTCATTTTCGGGTATGGTATGAACTATGCAAGGGGCTTATGTAGTCAAGATGGGATTTGTTCCTCTTATGTGCTGAGAGTTAGACATCTAACACACGTTACCCAAAGTTGAATTACAAATGAGATTGATTGTGATCCAAGGCACATGTTCAATAGGATGTCTGTAACAAAGGGATAATTGACAAACTTACCTTAATACATCAATTTAAGCTTAGAGCTTTTGGGAATTGGATGTTGATGAATGGCATTCTTCGTCATGTGTTCTTAGGGGTAGTGAAATGTTGCTAGACGTTCACCACTGTCTATATCAATCTATGATGAGTCTTTTGCAAGTGGGAGATTGAAAGATCTAGTATGCCCAGGAGTAATTATAGAATGATATTGCTAATAATATATGATCCTATAGGGTCACACCATACAACAAGTTACCGTCAATTGATTATTTATTAGTATAATTTGATTATTAATAAATATATCAACACTTCTATTTAATTGGAAAATTATTATTTCATGGAAATAATATTTTACTAATTGAGAATTTTTTATTTGTGGAAATAATATTTATTGAAGAAATAACAACTTATGAAATATATCATAAAGTATGATTATTTATAAGTTATATTTATATATCTTAATAAATTAGTTCAATTTATATAAAAGGTAGTTTTATATAAAATAAGATACTTATATATGACTAGTTATATATATATATATATATATATATATATATATATATATATATATATATATATATATGTTGGGAATTCTTTATAAATAAGATTGAATTTTTATAAAGATTATATATATATATATATATATATATATATATATATATATATATAATAACTAGCCATGAGACAAATTTTCTCTTCTTTGAGACATGCTTTTTCGAAAATTGAAAGGGAGACCAAGCATGGCTCTCTTTTGAATTGTTTAATGGTGCATGCCATGCTTGGAAGAAGGTTGTCCCATGCTCCTTTTGCTTTATGGTCTCCTTTTGTTTTTTGACCTTCATATAAGGGAGAGTATGAGGAATTAGAAAGAAGTTCTTGCATAATTCTTCTTCTTCTTTTGGCTATGAAAACCGAGAGCATTGTGCTCATATAGGGCTGCCAAATTTCAAGCTTCATAAGCTCTCCTTCTCCTCCATTCTCTTGCATTTTGATGTTAGACAAAGTCCCTTTGTTTCTTCACCTTCAAACATATATTTGGTATATATTTCAAAGGCTTATGAACAACAAATTACAAGTGAATACTAGCATGTTTTGATGGTTCTACTCTTGCTTGGTGGATACTTCTAGAGAACTCTTGTTTTAGAGTTTCATGCCACACTTCATCAACTTCCAACCTCTCATGAGGATCAAAGTCTTCAAAGGTTGTTATGCTTTCCCTTTGATGGTTGTTTTAATATTTCTATCTCTTGCAAAATGATCCTTGGTGGGTAAAATAGTTTTAGTTTTATTCAACAATTTTAAAGCTTCCGTTGTCATTTTTACCGGTTGTAAAACCAGATTTTTGAATAAAATCCCAACAACACCAAGGGCCCACATCTCTTATACATTGTCATGAACATCATAAGTCATGGGAAGTTTGTGTGTTTGACTTGTGTTGCATTCATATCTTCCTTACAAGACCATAGTTATACATTAAATAAGGTGTGGTCCTTCCATGATGCGTGAGAGTATATAAAGGATACATGGGATGTAGAAAAAGGCTAGTTTTTTCTATCTCATTTTCTTCACTAATTATTTTGGGTTGCCAAAATCGTGAGCTTCAAGCTCAAATTCCCTCTCCATCTCTTGCAATTTGGTGCATCTTTTTGGATGATCAAAATTGCTTCTCCTTTTAAGTTTTATTTGGTATAAACTTTAAAGGATTAAGAATAACTTAATTCAAGTGAAGACTAACATGTTTTAGTAGTTGATCATTAGTTGGTGGATACCTCTAGAGAGCTTCTTCTTTGGAGCTTCTTGACATATTCACCAACTTTACACCTCCCGAGAGGAATCAAAGTTTTCAAAGGTTGTTGTTTCTTTTTCCTTCAATGGTTGTTTTAACCTTTCCTTGCTTTGCAAAATGATCGTTGGTGGTTAAAATGGTTCTAAGTTTATTCAAATCTTAAAATGTTTCCGTTGCTAATCTCGTAGTTTAGATTATATAATTAGACTATATTTGAATAAAACCCAACAGTAGCAACGACGTATATTTATATATAAATAAGTATGTGTCTGTTCACAAATGATTATTCTTATATGAATATGGCGGTTGGTAGCGGAGGTGATGGCGGTGGCAAAGGTATCAGTATCGGTGACAGTTGTGGTTGCGGTGGCAACGGTAGCGGAGATGGTGGATGTAGAGGTGACGAAGGTGGTGGTAGTGGTGTCGGTGGGTGGTAAAGGTATAGTTGGCGATGACAATGGTAGAGGTGGTGGCGGAGGCGATGGTGATTGGTGTCAGAGGTGGTGACGGTGGTGGTGGTAGTTGGTGGCGGAGGTGGTTGGTGGCAATGGTGGTTGGTGGCAGTGGTGGTGATGGTTGGTGGCAGAGGGGAGGTGGTGGATTCTTATATGAATATACTTACATATGAATATTACATATCCCCCGTCGCGCTGGTACGACAGAGCATTTTGCGTCAAAAATAAATGATTGGATGAGGATGATTCCCCCATTCTCAACCTTTCTCTCTCTCTATCTCTATCTCTCTCTATCTCTCTCTCTCATAGAGAGAGAGAGAGAGAGAAAGAAAGAAAGAAAGAAAAAAAGAAAGGAAAGTTCTTTTCAGAACTTAAAAATTTGCGAGAAACAGAGAACTCCTAATCCGCTTAATATTTTTCGAAACCAACACCACCAAATCTGCTCAAGATACAACGTCTAAGACAGATCCAAGCTCCAAAGAAGATTTGATGATTTTTTTTTTGTTGAAATGTCTATATATGCATATTTGAACGAGGATCAAATGTGCATCTATGCGTATTTATTTATTTTTTTGTGTGTTTTTTTGACGTTTTCCATTAGCAAATATTTTAAAAGCATCAGAGTCACATCGTTGTGTTGGATTTGAAATTTTTTGAAGAAAATACAAGTGTGCATATGCACACATTTCAAAAAAAAATCATAAAATCTTTTTTTAGCCTAGATATGATTTGGACACAAAATTTGGTGACTAATGATAGTTTTAGTTTTGAAAAATCTTAAGAGGATTAGTAATTCTCGGGTTCTCTCAAGTCATTTAGTTATCAAATTAATATATATATATATATATATATATATATATATATATATATATATATATATATATATATATATATATATATGACATTAGTGTACTTTACCATTTTTATCAACTATAGTTATAAATAATAAAGAAATCTCCGATAAAATCTCAAAATTTTGACTCAATTTACATTTTAGTTCTAAATTAATTTTAACCCAAATTTTTTGACCGGTTGGAACTGATAACAATTTAATTTAGGACTATTTTGTTAATTGACCTAAAATATTGAGACTTTTCTGCAAACAAAATCCTTATTATTATTATTATTATTATTATTATTATTATATATATATATATATATATATATATATATATATATATATATATATATATATATATATAAGTATACTATTTTTATATTCATTAATTAATATTGTTAATAATACATATAATACGTTTAAATGAAAAAAGAATATTAAAGACATTTTTTAAGGGTGAAGGTAAAGGAGATGATAATGTTTTAAGCATCAAACTCATGAATGTCTGTTTGCGTAGTCTCACTTTGTATATGACTATTTCACATTTGTTATTATTGTTTTCAATTCAAAATATTAACACTTAACAATTTAAAGGAAGTTGTCTATTAGTAAAATTGTTTATAAATAGTTTAAGGTAAAAGGACTCAAATCTAATAGATTCACTACAAACATCTTCATAGGTAACCCATATCAAAATTTAAAAGTATTAACTACAATATCTTGATTAATAAAATGCAATATGACATGTTTTGCTTTATCACACTATGTTTCCAAAAATCCACATGAATAAAGTAATGAAAAAAAGCGACCCATATTGGTAATTCAAATACTTACACACAAGACATACACACATAACACATGCTCACACACTAATACAAGTGATAGCAGACACGACCCAAACTTGATTCAAGAAAATATATACAAGAAATGTTCATTTACAAATTGAGAATGATTAACAAAAAACTAAGAATTTAATGATAATATTGATAGTCCATGACGCAAAATCACTATTTATAAACAATTTTAAAAATAGCCAACTTTTTTTTAAATTGTTAAGTGTTAATATTCTGAATTGAAAACAATAATAAAAAAGGTGAATTAACCATATACAAAGTGAGAATATACAAACAAACATTTTTGATTTCAATACTTAAAGCATCACCATCCCTCTACCTTTTTCACCCTTGAAAAATGTCTTTAATATATATTTTTTTTTATTTAAATGTATTTATATGTATTATTAACAATGTTAATAATAACGAATTTAAAAAATAGTACATTTATTTATATTTTTAATATAATAATAATAATAATAATAATAATAATAAAGATTTTGTTTGTAGAAAAATCATAATATTTTTGTTTGTAGAAAAGTCACAATATTTTGGGTCAGTTTACGAAATAATCAAAAATTAATTTGCTACCAGTTCCAACCGGTCAAAAAATGTCAAAAATGTAAAATTTGCCAGTTTTTAAGATTTTTTTGTAAGAAAAATAATTTAGGACTAAAATGTGAACTTGGCCAAAAATTTAAGCTTTATCGGAGATCTCCCTAAAAAAGTGATTTAAATTTATATGACATTATTATAAGTAGTATGTTTAATGCTGTAAAATACAGTATTATAATGAAATGAAACTAAAATAAATATTATAATAAATGCATCATTTAAAACGTGTGTTTCGTTGGTCTTGCATTCAAGTCTTCATTGCACCACAAATTTCACGGACTTATAATTTGTATCGTTCGCATTTATTATCAATAATTTGGAGTTGACACTAAAAAAATAAATCCTAAAAACTAATCGCTGAAACTTAAAACTGATGAATCACAATTTTATAAATGTATAACTCTTTGTGCAAGATGTACAAATTAGCATAATCAAAGAGCTGTGCATTCACTATATGCATTATGTGTCATTTACTTATTTTCTATATTTTCAAATTTAATCAAACACTAGAAACACATCTACAAAACAAATTGGATAGACCTTGACCAACTTAAATTAATAATAATTTTTTTTCACAATTTTAATTCCTTAAATTTGCTTTGTTTATTATGATACAAATTCTTGTATGTTTTAATAGATAAATATCAATAAACAAGTTTTAAAATATAATACATAATTTCAGTTTAAATTGATAGAGTATAAATAAAAATAACTGATTCGTACGTTATAACATTTTAAAACATAAATTATTTTTATTATTATTATTATATATATATATATATATATATATATATATATATATATATATAAACTAAAAAGTATTGTGTACATACCTTTATAACAAATGATTTATATGTAACAGTGGTTTTAACGCTATTAATAAAATTACACCTAGCCAATAAACCGACATCCCCTATTATTCATTTTCTACTAACATCGAGAAAATGGATTTTACCAAATTTCACAAAATTCAATACAGTATGCTGTTTTCTTTTTCAAAACATTATCACATGCATTAACTTACTAAAACTGGAAAACAGTTATTGGTCCTTACCAAACTATTTTTGATGTAGCATATTATCTAACTAAATGACGGTATATAAGTATATGTTTTAAAGATATTCATAAAAATACGATTTTTCTAATCATTTATGACAATTTGAACCATCTTTTGCAAATTGCAAGAAATAAAATAAATAATCAGTTTCGAAATTTAGGTTATGTTTATTTTTTTGAAACAAAAATTCATGAAATCTGCAGACCACCTTTGCAATCCTCGTAGCAGAAGAGGTGGATCAAACGGCTGCAGACTGTAATAGGAAGTGTGTTTGTTTTTTAACATCTGCAAACTGCTGCAGATGTTAAAAAAAACAAAATAAACTAATTTTATAAACCGAAAATAGTTTTTCAACACCAAAAATTTAATAATTCTATTCTTAAAACATTAAAATAAAATTCATACAACCAAATTAGTCTTACAATAACAATTTGAAAAAAAAATCATACAACCAAACTTTAATAATTCTCATTCCATATTTTGCATCAACTGCTCGATAATTTCATCCCATAACATGTTATATATTCACGGTCCGCTGCACTACTATGTGTTGGAATCTCATCTTCATCATCATCAAATGACACATTGTTTTTTCGAATCGAGAAATTTGGTTCATCATATCTTGCAAAATACTCATCAGTCAGTCTCTCTCTTCTTATAAAATTATGAAGCGTGAAACATGCAAGGGTAATGTTTCTTTGTGTAACCAACGAAAATGGCGTCATCATCTTCAATATAGGGAATCGTGCTTTCAAGATACCAAAAGCATGCTCAATAATGTTCCGAAGTTTTGCACGTGCATGGTTAAATTTTTTACTTACTAGTTAACGCACGTCTTTGACGGAAATCTCCAAGCCAATACCTCACTCTAGAATCATGTGTTATCTCTTCCCAACCGGCCACAACAAATGTAAACATCATGTTGAAGTCACAAATTATCAATACGTATTGGTAAAAATCGCCTATTTCCCTACTTCTATATAAATCTTGTTTGTTTGCTGCGACAACATGTATCAAAGTGTCATCAAGTACACAAACTACTCCTTTGAAAACCAGTAGTAGCCTCTTATTGATGGGTTTTAGCATAACCACAATTCCTAAGTGTGTATGCAACCCTAATGTTTTGAATCTAGGTTTTCTCTAATTGAACATGCAAACTTGAACACAAAATAAGAAATCCTAGGTTCTATGAATTATAATCAAAATTCATATAATAAATAAAATACATACCTTTAAGATTGTTATTGTAAACAATATTGAATACTTGCTTGAAAGACCTTTGGTAACAAGCGTCACAAGTGTCACGCCTCTAGTGGCTCACAAACAAACTCAAGCAACCAAGGATTACTATATATATATATATATATATATATATATATATATATATATATATATATATATATATATATATATATATATATATATATATATATATATATAGGGCTAGGTTATTTTGTTATTTACATTTATTGTGTGCTAGAATGCACCAATACAAATTTAGTAAATTAAATAATTACTTAATTAAATAAATATAGATATTAAATGATTTCCATAATTATATTTATATTAAATGATATCCATAATTATAATTCTCATTTTATGGAAACTAATTAAATCCGTCATTAATGTCAGCAATAACATTCTTTCAGAATAAATTCGCATCTAAGTTTTTATACATGAGTTCGTATTTTGTTTCAGGACTCAATCACTTAAAATACAATAAAATTGCATAGAATATGAAGAACGAGAGTGTATTCTACTAGAATACACTCTCATTCTGCTAGAATACACTCTCATTCTTCTAGATATGAATTCATTCTGAAAAAAATATTATTGTTGACATTAATGACGAATTTAATTAGTTTCCATAAAAATGAGTTATAAGTATGGATAGCATTTAATATACATATCATTAATACTAAATTCCTATTGGTGCATTCTAGCACACAATAGATGTGAAAAACATTTGAACCTACCTATATATATATATATATATATATATATATATATATATATATATATATATATATATATATATATATATATATATATATATATATATATATATATAGAGAGAGAGAGAGGAGGGTTCAATTGACAAAAAAAAGGTTGAGAATGGGGGAATCATTCCCAGCCACACATTTATTTTGCCGCAAAACACTTAGGCGTACCGTCAGAAATGGATAACAGATAAACATGTGTTTTCCAACGAAACATGTTTCCTTAAACTATGCTAATCATTACCTTAATATACACAAAAACATACTTTTTTTGTTTTTTTTATTTTTAGAAAGCCATTATTATCGAAAAATTATTTTAAATATATCAAAATTCATAATTTTTTATTCTCTATAAATAGATTTATCTATATATATATATATATATATATATATATATATATATATATATATATATATATATACACAGAGAGAGAGAGAGATAGCAAGAGAGAAAAGAGGTGAAAAAATTCAGAATTCCTCTAAGGAATCAAGTGTTGGACAAAATCAAACCCTATTAGTGTTTATATAGGTGATAAGGAAGGTATTGGATAAGGCAGGTGTATCCACGATAACCCTAATCCATTAACTTCATCCCTAAGGCATCCAAGGCACCCTTAGATCCCAAGAAAACCCTATGAGCATCTAGATTTCGTTCACCCCCTTTAGGGAAATAGCCCAATGTTCAACTATTAAACATTGTCACCTTTAGTCCCTGCAGTTTCAATTAATTCCTTTGATCCCAAAATTAAGAAGGGTAGAACGGGAAAAATTATAGGTCGGGTTCGTACATGAAATACGAATTTTGTTCGAGAACCTTTTAGTCCAAGATATTTAGATAGGGTTGTAGAGCTCCTCGATACCTTTCTATGGAGATAAAGAACGTCGAAAATGGAGTTGGAACAAAGAAGTTATGACCATTTAAAGTTCGAATGATTTTTGAGTTAGCCGTGTATGATGTGCATAGGGGAGTACGCTGGGCGTACTAGGGAATCCCTAGTACGTTGGGCATACCAAAAGTAGGCTGGGTGTACCAGAATTACGTTGGGCGTACGCGATTAGTGCCTATACCATATTTTTGTGGTTTGATCCCTATTTAAGCTCGTTAATTTCCCCAAACCCATTCCATTCTCAGCCTCCACCTCTCCAACACCCTCCCTTGAAACCCTAACCCTAGTTTGAACCTTGTCAGCAAAATAAGGTTCTTTTAAGTGCTTTGGAGTGTTCTTGGTGCACCTTGGAGAAGAAGGAACTCATTAAAGAAGTGTTGGTTGCAGTGGAGCTTGTAGATCCAAACCTTGTTCACCTTGATCTTTCTTTTGGAGGTATAAAGTTTGAATCTTGATAATGAAATTGTTAGATCTTGAAATTTTGTGACCTTGTTATGGATAAAGTTGGAAACTTTATCCATCTAAACATCATATTGATTTAGATCTGAAGGTTGGAGATTTGGACTTAATGGATTAAGTTGAAAAAAGATGTATTTTTGGTCCCTTTGAGACTTAAAGACTAGATCTTGTTTGTTGAGACCATTCTAAGGGATAATTTTGGAAATTGTATTCATTATGTAGCTATTAGGAACCATAAAAATTTGATCTTGGTCCTTCTATCCCTTCCATGCAAGATTTTGGATGTCTTAATGAATTAGTAAGTTAGGGTTTTAGCTTTTGGACCTTCCCTAGCCATGGAAAGTCAGAAAGGTGGAAACTTTATAACTTAAAACAATGTTTTGAGGCTAGATCTGAGCTTCGATGAAAAGTCCTTAAGGGATTAAGTGCTTAATGAAGGAGTGGGGTCAGGTTACGTACGTTGGGCGTACTTTGAGTATGCTGGGCGTACTCAACTGCCTTGGACTTTGACTTTTGTTGACTTCTGTTGACCGTTGACTTTTTAACCAAGTTTGACTTTGGGTTAAACTTGAGGATTTGGGGCCATTGATTAAGATTTTATTTGGTCCTGGTGTTAGTGGATTCACCTTAGCAAGCAGTACAGAAGGGAGCATATCGCAGTCTTTCAAGGTTCTTCGATTTAGTTGAGTTTCGCCTAATTATACCCGTGGGTCGAAGGCAACAATGCCGGCCCACTAGTTTTAGTTATCTTTAGTAGAAGGATGCCATAGGGACTATATATAGTCATGTAGGATAGACTGAGGACTCTTGATCTAGGCTCTTTTACCTGTTCCTTGTTTGGTTGTGGTTCCAGAGTAGGATCACATGTTCGGGTGTCTATCTCACCTCTGAGTATATACAATTATGCATTCCTTAGATTGTTGATATTTAGTATGTTGCTATTTTGTAGTGACCAGTTAGATCTGTATCCTAGTAGTTGGTATGTTGCTATGATGTAGTGACTTGTTAGATCTGTATCCTGGTAGTTGGTATGTTTCTATGACGTAGTGACCTATTAGATCTGTATCTTGGTATGTTGCTATGATGTATCCTGGTAGTTGGTATGTTTCTATGATGTAGTGACATGTTAGATCTGTATCATGGTAGTTGGTATGTTGCTATGTTTTAGTGACCTGTTAGATTTGTATCCTGGTAGTTGGTACGTTGCTATATTGTAGTGATCTATTAGATCTGTATCCTAGTATTTAGGATGTTGCTATGGTAGTGATCAGTAGATGTGTATCTCTACATGTACTTGTTGGTTATAATCTAGTAAAGTGCTTAAGGATTGTATGTGGTCATGTACGATAGCCTAAGAACTCTTGATCTAGGTTATTTTTTCCTGATACTCGTTTAGTTGTGGCTCTAGAGTAGGATCATCTGTTCGGTTGGCTATCTCACCTATGGTTACTTATGGTTATGTATTTCATGGAGGTTAGTTGGTAGCGGGACAGTATGTTGTGAGAGGACTAGTAGGCGGTAGTGAGTTGTATGATTGATGTTTGCCTGTATTATGTTCCTACTTGATCCTTGATTGTTCATATGTCGACATATGGTGGCAGTGGGTTGAGGCGGTCCTGCTTTGTGTTGTACGCCAAGATACCCAGTGCGGGCCAGCTATAAGCCGAAGGCACGAAGGCTCGATAGGAGCGGTTGGGTTGAGGTGGTAGGCCAACAAACCATGGGTATTCCAGCCTGATGGCTGAGTGGACCTGATGCTTGCTTGTATGTTAATCGTATGGGTTATTTTGGCGGAAGTTTAGTAAGCTTTGTGCTTACCCAGTTGTTTATTGGTTCAGGTATCATCGGTCGTTATGGGAAGGTGAAGGCATGACTGTACACATTCATCACCAACAATGAAGATTTTGTGCTTTAATATTACTCTGATTTTCAATAAATGTATTTGGAATAAACGGTTTTCTTTAAAATGGATTTATAAATTGGAAGCTTTACTTAAAGAAAATGAAAATTTTTGATTGTGAAAATGGGACGTTACAATAAAGGTAGAAACTTTATGACTTAAGATGATGTTTTAGGGCTAGATCTGAGTTTGGATGGAAAGTCCTTGAGAAATAAGCACTTAATGAGGATAATACAATTCAAACAAAGTACGTTGGGCGTACCAAAGGGGTACTTTGCGCATACTGGGTTAGAGTCCCGTGTTTTTGGCTAAGTCTCGAATTCACTCAGCGTAGTGACTGACTACGCTGGATGTACTCAGTCAGTTTGACCTTCTTTGACTTTTTGTCTTGCTGACTTTAACCTTTGACCAAGAGTTTGACCAAGTTTGACTTAGGGGCATTTTGGGTGTTTTGAGTTGTAGTTTGAGTTTAGATAACTGATTGTTGTATAGGTGACTTGTAGAGTTGGCATTTGGAGCAGTGTTCTTTTCTGCTATCTTTTCAGACTGTGAGGTGAGTTCCTCACTGTACTTATGAGTCGAAGGCACCAATGTCGTCATAGTAGATTGTTATTATTGTTTAGAATATTGTTATGTTGTAGTGATCTATTAAGATCTGCATGATTATATGTTTATTGTTATATGTTTTATTTGTTGTATATGTCGACATAGTGCAGTTTGGGTTGAGGATTCACTACTATGTGCGTAAGCCAACAGACCGGGGCATTTCAATATGATGACTGATTGGGCCAAGGCAATCCAGTTCGATGACTGTGGACCGTGGGTAATCTCGTTGGATGGTTGTGGACCCGAGGGTAATCTAGTCTGATGACTGTGGACCCAACATGCATGTTTGTATATGATTCTTTACGTGGGGTATGTTGGGGAGACTCACTTAACTTTGGCTTACAGTTTATGTGTTATGTTTCAGGTAATTCATATTATTAGGGCAAATCAAAGCCGTGATCGTGCACATCCTACAGTTTTTATGAGATTTGATTTTGAGATACTTTGATTTGTGACTTGTAATTCCATGGGGTGATCTCCGTTGGAATACTCTATAATGTATGTTGACAAGTCTTTGTGACTAGTGTGCATAATCATTACAAGAGGATCAATTCATATAAGTTTAGAATCTAACAGATTCTAGTAAATGGTAGGAATTTGGAATTCTTACATTTACGATAAGGATTTGGGATTGTGAAATGAGAATCATTGGAATTATGTTCAATCGATCTATTTCACAAAGTAAAGATCATACACAAACTTAGTGTGAATACTTGGTGTATGACATAACTATTGTTTGGAAAAACATAGTATGCATACTTGGTGTATGGCATGACTAGTGTTTAGAAAAAACCATAGTGTACATGCTTGGAGCATGGGACAACTATTGTTTTAATTCAAGTATAAAGTTGATAGTTTGAAACAGTATGCAATGGATAATGTGTAATCAATATGGTGATAAATAAAAGATGTTTTCTTTATATTCATAAGTTCTGAGACCATATTTGATTCGATTATTCTTGTGTTTCACTTTGCATGTTTTGACTTCCAGAATAACTAGGTCATTCTTTACGAACGACTAATTTATTCAAACCATCCACAGTCGGTTATATGTTGGAAGTAGATATGAATCAAGACTGTCATGAAGTTGCCTTGTAGATGTCCAAGGTATGGGACATATCAAGAGTTGTTGCAACATTCATGAGTGCTCATAAGTTCTGAGTATTGGATTCAACCCACGCTCGCTGGTATCACTTCATGGAATTTATCTCGAGTGATAGCGAGACGGTAATATCATATAAGTCTTCAAACCTAGAGATATGACTTGTTTCCTATGAGTTGGTTATACATTGATTGTACGAAAACGCATTGGTAACTCGATGTTATAAAATGTGCCTTTGTGTATGATTCAACAAGTAGTAGAACAAGCATATGAGTCGAAGTTTATCTATTCCTTCTTGGATTAGAAAGGATTAGAAGCGATATTTGGGCCCCTTGATGATTTTGTGTTGACCCATGTACCGGTCCCGGTTAGAACTAAGTTGATGTGTTCAAATAAGTTCTATGTCAAACAAATCAGAAATCGGGAAACAAACTGCTGGACAATAAGTAAGACATTGTTCCATGTATTTGTCCGGCTGATATCTAGAATAGAGGATTATATGATCACTTATCTTAAATGGCGTATCATCATCTTCTCAGTTCCGCAAGACCTTGAAAGAGCTACGATTGCTGATCGGTTCCTGAAGTCATTCTTGCAGTTATAGTTATTAGACTTATCCAAGTGGGAGATTGTTGGATTAGGTGTCTAAGTTCATAACTATTCCTGGAATGTACTTGACCCGGTTGGCATGGTCCATTTGGATTGCATGGCATTGCAACACTTGGATAGACTAAATGAGAGAAATGACACTTAAGGATTATTAATATATTATAAGTTCTAATATATTAATAATATTATTTAATTAGTATTGATCAAAGAATTATAATTTGGAATTAATTAAGTGATCAAAAGGAGACTAATTAAATATATGGGGTTGATTGTGTAAATCATCTATTCTTGTATAGTGGGCTAATGATCCTTGGTTTGTATGAATTGGGTTAAAAACCATAAGGTGCTCCATGGATAATCCATGGAGGTTACAAACCCATGGATCATGGATATATGGAAAGCCATGACAATTAGGGTTTACATGGTGTAACCCTACTTGTGCCACAACTATATAAAGAACCCTATGCAAGCAAAATCGGTACTACTATGACTACTACTTGTACAAGAAAGAGGGCAAGCCAATTTTGAGGTGTAAGTGAACTTCTCTCAAGGTCATTCCAAGTGTTGTGGTGTTGTGTGAGACATTTGAGGCATCACACTTGAGGTGCTAGGCTCACAAGGTTCTCAAGGAATCCAAACCACAAAGGTATGTTCTTCTTCTAGAATTTATGTTTAAAAGTTCCCCATGCTATGCTAGATAGTTGAAGAACCTTGGAAAATCAATTTTGCATGTATCTTAGTAAAACATAGATCCAAGGTTTCTAGGGTTGCATGTACACCATAGGAGTGTTAGAATGCTCAAAACCCTACAAGAAGGTGTACTTATGTTTTCATTAAGTAGAGAAGGTTTAATCATGATTCCTTTGTTGAACTATTTGCTATCAATATCGAAAGACTTTGAAGGTAATTTTTTCTTTGTTGTTATAGAAAAATTAAAAAAAATATCGAAAAGATTTTCTTTATTTTTGTTTTTAATTTCTAAAAATCAAAAATCCAAAAAGATTTTCTTTAAAATTTTCTTTTATTTCAAAAATTCTTAAATATTTTTGTCTTTTATTTTCTTTATCTTGTTTAAGAAGTTCATTGTAACACATGTTGTTCATAAGCATGCAAAAGCAAAGCTCAATAGAGATCATGTAACATTCACAACTTATTAAGTAGTTAAGAGTCCCTAGAAGCATGTTGTTGCATGTTGTCCAAAGCCTCATTGACTCATTGTTTGCAAATCCTTAATGAATCTTCTCTTAAAAATTCTTCCCAATAGGTTGTATTAACAGTAGACCTCGAGCTACCTTTCTCTTCTCAATTTGAGTTAAGAGATTACTTAATGGTCCAATTTTTTTGCAGAGGTATAATGACTTCTTTTATCTAATCTTTTTCACCCAAAATATCTAACACATTGCACACACCATGACGCATATCCCAAGAAATTTGTAGTAAAAAACAACTAGGATGTAGGTGTGCTACAAATCTATGTTCATGATCGTAAATCATTTTTTCATGATGAGGATGAGACCCAAAAAACCTTACATCTTAAGTAATTGACGGTGAACTATTTATTTGTTCAAGATTTTTACAATGAATTGACGAATGAAACCTTATGTTTCGATGTACCTTTTCAAATGTTCAAAGTCTCATTTTCATTTTTTATGTGTGATCTTGATGAATGGTACCAATCTCAAATCATTTCTTCCCAATAGATCCAGTTCTTTACTTTTCTTATAAAATGATATTTATGTCTCAATATTTACTTCGATCTTTAGTCACTTAAATTTTTCCAAAGCTTACTTGTTTTTTTATTACAATGGTCACTCAATTATTTTCATACAATGTTTCGCTCTTATGTTAAGTTGCAAACTTGTTTGAAAATTAAGCCTACCTACAAATCTTGTTAAAAGAGGCCCTTTGATACTTCTTTATAAGTATTCGATTGTAATTCATGGGAAACCACAAAAGCACTTCGATTTCTGTCTTAATATCAGAGGAAGCATATCTTTGCCTGGGATCTTACTGCCTTTATATCAAAGTTTCTTTGATATCACACTATCCAAAATTTTCTTATTTTGATTTTATCTTTTCTTTTCGAACACAATGGCACTGAAATCCTCGAGGTTTTGGGTATTACTAACCCATAAAGATTTCGCAAAGTCTGACTTATGATTTCATCAGTGAATGAAGCCCAACCTTCAGTTTGATACTTGGCAGATAACGAAGCTTGGTGGTTGTTTTATTTTATTGGTGATGATGAAGTAACCGTTAGGATGTGACGTTACTGTTGCTTTATCATGGATCAAGAAATACGCTCATTACATATACACGTGGCGGATGGGATGATGTCGTTTCAGTTACTTACTTTCCACGTGTTAATTATTTATTGGATTTTTATTTGAATTTGAATTTGACGTCGGTTATAAAAGAAGACTTGGTGGTACAATTCAATCTTTCTGATTCCCGGTATCTACGCAAGAACCCTAACCCTACTTTTTGACTGAAATTAAAATTCTCTCTCGATCATCATGACTATTGCCAATATTGTTGTCGATCAATTTAACACAACTGGATACGAAGTTTATGTGCCTAACATGAAGATTCAATGCACCAACGTCTGGTTTAATCTGTCAATTGCAGCATACGCTGACGAGTTGAAGATGCTAGTTCCATGTCTCAATGATTCTATACTTTCTCATGCTCTAATAACATCGTTTGTTATTCCGATGAACTGGTTATCACTAGTTGCTACTACAACGGTATACAATAAGATGGCTGAAGTTGTTACATTCCCGATGGAATCTAAAGGCATCAAGAAGTTACATAAGAATCAGTTTGTCCAAATTCTTCAACTACCATCGGAGGGTTCATTTAAAGTTCCTACGTTTGAACAGGTACTTCACATGTTTAGTGAAATGGGTTATTAACCTTTTATTTCCCTAGTTAGCAGCTTTAAGAAGTCGAATCTTCCTGTCGTGTGGAATTTTTTCTTTGGTGTTACACTCCGTTGCTTAACTAGAAGGAGTTTTGGTTTAGACAAAGAAAAAAAACCCAATTTTATTCTGTTATGGCGGGGTTATATTATGGCATGAAGGTTTATTATGCTTCACTATTGTGGTTTGACTTCACCATATCTTTAAAGCTATCAAAGATGTCTACTGAAATAGCCAGTGTTCAGTTTTGGAGTCTTATTTTGCACAAAGCATACACTCAAGCAGACATTCAGGTTCATAATGATGTTGAGGTTGCACAGTTCTTGCATCTTAATATTCCTAAAGCTGCTATTGATGATCCTGTTGTATTTTCGAATGTTGGAAGGATTCCTGATGCCATGCTTCAATTAGTGGCTGAGAAGAATCAGTTATTGGTTCAATACAGAACTTTTGTGCTTCTTACTTCTTATGGTGGTCCTATTCCTAAGAAGGTAACATTTAAGGTGGCAGAGGGATCCTCTAAAGGTTCTCAAGTTGTTGAAAAGAAGCAATCATCGAAGCCTAGTGTTTCTAAGAAAGCTACAAAAGAGGTTATTAAGAAGACAATTGATGGTGGTTTTGAGAAGGAAGTCACACCTATTCATGCGAATGTTGTTACAGAAGTTGTAAAAGAACTTTCTATTCCTGAGCCTATTGTTAAGAAGTCAAAGAAGTTGAAGATGAATTCTAAGTCTTATGGTGTTGTTATTAAATATGTTACTGATGATGTAGTACAAAAGAAAAGGAAAGACATAACTATTGGCTTGTTAAAGAACTTTCAGAAGCTTAGGGCTCAGACAGTCGAAGAGCCTTCTACTAAAGCTACGTCCACATCAACTACCCTTGAAGCAGATCGTGATAGTGAAGAGACAAAAGATGAAGTTTTAGGGAATGATTATCTCAATTTTCATGATTCACCACGAAGGGATGCCACTGTCGAATCAAATGTCGAGGAGACAAGCACCTTGGTGTCACTGTAAACACGTATAATGTGGATACAAACATCGATTCTGGTGAACCAATCATTACTTCTATTCCAAAGTCAAATGATGGTACTCCACCCGAAGGTTCTATTTACAAGTCTAATATGGAGGAGGATAGGTCTTTAAACATCCCTGAGAGCGTATCTAATAAAGACTCAAATGTTACTGTGGGTGAGGAGAATTCGACATCTGCTATCGACACTTCAACTGTTCCACCACCACCACCTTCGTCATCACCACCATCTTCAACTATCATACCACGAGTAATTCCTGAAGTTTATCTTATATTTCAAAGTGTCATCAATGAGCCTATTACTTCCTTACATTCTTCTCAATCCATAGATCAAGAGACGCCAAATAACGAAGATGAAGAAGAAGATGAAATGGTTGGATTTTCTAAGTTACAATTTAATCATGAAGAGGATAATGTCGATGATAATGCAATTATGTCAGGAAAGTGATACAAAATCCTTAACTCTAAACTCAAAACCATTCTTGAATTTATGGATGATTCTACTGGGAAATCCTCTATGAGTGGTGAAGAGGTTGAGTTTATATTAAAGTCCCAAGAGTCACGAATAAGGACTTTGATAGATAATGTTATAACAAGTTTGTAAGAACGTCTTGCGACTCAATCTAGTTCTTAAAACATGAAGTCAAAGAATTTCAGAATGTTGCTCGTGAGAGATATGAAATTTTTTAGAAGCTTGTGAATTCTTCAAAAGAGTCCATTGAGTCAAATACCAAGGATTTTGTTGATTCTTTTCATCTGAAGTGAGGAAGATGGATAAGTTTTGTGTGGGCATCAAGGATAAAGTTAATGTTCTTATGGATTCAACTTGATGCTTAATTGAATATTTTTGTGCCTTCAATAAGGATTATGTTGGTGATTTGAAGCTAAAGAACGAATCTGATGCGAAGGTGTTTACAAATATTGAGAACTCTTTACCAGTTTTCATGAGTGTTTTTCGAAGTTTGATTTTCCATCAACAACTTCAATACCTCAAGATCAAATCTCATTAGTGGTTTCTTCATTGGAATCAAGTTTCAAAACTCAAGTTGCTCGGATATTGGATTTGGTTCTTCGATTACCCACCAATGTTCCATGTCCGTCTACGAATGTGTCACAAGTAGGAGAAAAGGGAGTTGGTTCATCGAAAGATAGTTGAGAAGATAGAGGAAAAGTTGTTGGGAAGTTGATTTTGACTCAAATTCCAACTTCTCTACCAATGAAAGCCAGCATGAGAACTTCGACAACGACTACTACATCAAATGTTGAAGTTGATATGCCAAAGTTATAATCAAAGAAAGGGTTGAGCATAGGTGATGGAGGTTTAGGTTCTTCAACAGTTAAACATGTTAATACTTCTGATCCAAAAGATAAGGGTAAAAGTGTTCATGTGTAACCTACAACTGAAAAAAAAAAAAAAGAAGCTTCAAGCACTTGAGTTTGAAAGAATGAAGCAGTTAAACAACATCATGCGAATGAGAGAAAATGACCAACCTGGTATCAACAAGGGAGATCCTAACAAGGTGTGGTGTTACGAAGGAATTTAAAATGTGGCTTATAGTGATGTGGATGCGTTTTAAAATATCCAAAGAAAAGTTTGCAATTTAAGATACAGATTTCAATCAAATGGATTATCCAATAAATCATGCCATGTATACTTTTGCTCAGTTCAAGGTTGCTGAGAATTATAAAGATGTTGATGAGTATAAGAAGTTGAAGATTTTTTCCATGTTGTACTTGGGAAGAATGAAGAAGATGTGTGGTCTTTGGTGAAGATTGTCAAAATCATGTCGATAACTCCTGATACTTTGTTCAAAGGAGTCTTGCAAAACTATCAATATAGTATTGTCCGGTCAAACATCATTTTATTTGACTTCACCATTTTTGACTTTCTTTTAGTGAATATGAATGATCTCATTACGATGACGAAGCTCTTGGGTGATTTGAGAAAATCCAAAATTCAATACAAAGCTTCGTATATCATTGGGTATAGTCACATCAAGAGCTATTTTTTTTGTTATTATGCTTATCTAGCATTAAGAGATATTGATCTCTCCACTGTTGTCAACAAGAAGTCGAAAGTTCTAATGGCTTTGTTGAAAGGGAAAATCAAAATTAATGATTATGAAGATGGCGAAATCATCAATCAACCTTTGGGGGTTGTTATCCAAGGTAAGAATAAGAATGGGGGGGGATAAATACTTGTTTCATACTAAATAATGTTGAAAGATATTCGAACCAACATCTTTCAAGTATCCTTCTCCGTATTAACAATTGCAAGAAGAATTCGAATGAAGTCGGAGCGGAGATAAGGAAGATCGTCGTATGGTACATGGAAATCAGGAAGGTTTTACTACAGGTGATAAAGACATTACCCTTAGTCTGAAGATTTGATATTTGATCACAAAGGGGGCAAATGTAGAGTCTAGTTATTGTGATATATCGAACCTTAGGTAGTGGTCTTGGTAGAGAATGTTTTGTTGATAACAAAGGTCTTCATGACTTCGTTATGTATGTATTTTACTAGGCAAATATGTAGTTTCGTTATGTAATGTCGAAGTCCTAGTATACATTTTGTATCTGTTCAGTACTCTATAAATAGAGTAGGTGCATAAGTCAGAGGTAGCTTTTCGCATTGTGTACTTTTACTTTCACTCTCTACTTCTGTCTTGTACCAATCTGGATATTAAGTTGAATCAAAGATCTTATTTACATCGTGTGTTCAATTTGTACTCTGATTTACATTTATGATTGATTAAACAACACTTCATCATGGTCACTGGCAGAAGCCATTTTTCTCATTTAGGACTTAATCCATTGAGTCTTTTGCTCTAACTTTCTAGAAGGATTCCTTTCCCTCAAATGAACCATAAAAATCCTTACTTTGCGGACATGAAATTTTAATGCATGTCTCTCCCAAACTAGGTAAAAATAGGGTAAGAAATGGATTCAAAACTCCATGCATGGCACCAATCAACATGAAAGTCTAGATTTAAAACATATGATGACCTAGGGTCCTCTAGAAGTGATAAAGGTACCAACTTTATCAAAAACAAACATTCATATCAACATAACATGAAGGAAGTGAGCTCCAAAAATCTAGATCTACATGGATGAACCATAAAGGTGAGAACTTGGAGACTTACCCAATTTCAGAAGATGCACCAAGAGATGGAGACAAGATGCTAGCTGATCCTTTTCTTAACAAAGCCTTCCTTCAACCTTCAAATGACCAAAACACCAACAAACAGCTGAAAAGATAAGAGGAGGGCTAAAGTTTTGAGATAGGAGGGTGGGGGTTGAGGGGAAATGACCTAATTGTAGAGATAAGGCCTTTAAATATGGAGGAAACCCTAAAAATTATGGGCTTGGGCTACAACAGATGCCACGTCGTGGCATCCCTGTTGGATATAGTGTCTAAGTCCATAACTTTATTTGGTATGTACTTGAACTGACCCGGCATGGTCCATTTGGGTTGCATGGCATTGCAATACTTGGATAGACTAGATGAGAGAATAAGGCACTTATGATTATTAATATATTATAAGTTCTAATATATTAATAATAGTATTATTTAATTAGTATTGATCAAGTATTAATCTAGTATTAATTTGGTGATCAAAGTGAGACTAATTAAATATATAGGGTTGATTATGACAATCATCAATTCTTTTATGGTGGATTAATGATCCATGGTTTATGGGTTTGGTTATAACCATATGGAGCTCCATGGATAGTCTATGGGAGTTACAAACCCATGGGTCATGAGAAATCAAGAGTCATGACAATTAAGGGCATTCATGTGTAAACCCTAATTGTGACAACACTATAAAAGGAACCCTATGGCTAGCAAAATCGTGACTTAGTGTTACTAGAGAGGGCATAACCGATTTTGAGTGCTAGAAGTATTCTCTCAAGTTATTCCAAGTCTTGTGGTGTTGTGTGAAGCATTTGAGGCACAACATTTGGGGTGCTAGGCTCACAAAGTCTTGAAGGAATCCAAGCAACAACAAGGTATGTATTTCTACTAGTTTTTATGTTTTATGTAATCCCCATGCCATGCTGGTTAGGAAATAACCTTGAAAAAGAAATTTGCATGTATATAGAGAAAACATAGATTCAAGGTTATTAGGGTTGCATGTACACTTAGGAAGTGTTAGAATGCTCAAAACCCATCAATCCCTTCATGCCACATCGTGGAGGCCACTACAAATACGCGATTCATAAAATCCATAACATATCATGGCCATCCATGCACCACGTCGTGGCATAGGCTTTTCCCCAAAAACGGGTCTTTGATCCCATTAATTCTTTAGCTAGTCTATTTTTCTAAAACGGGTGTTAACTCTCCCTACTTAAATTAGATTTCGTTCTCAGAGCCTGTCCTTATAAACTATTTATAAAACACCCTTCGAACCCTTGGTGGGTTCTTCCAACTCCACTCTCTTCTTGCAATAGTCGAAGCCACTCTGAATGCCCGAAATTGTAACTATAAATAAAAGGATCATCAAAACTAGGCGCATAAGCCAACCTGAGCGGAAACTCCCAAAGGTCAAATCACGTCTTATGTAGCATTGGAATAATGATCTATACTGGCACTTTCTTCAATCCTAAAAGCCGATGCAATCCTTAGCAAGAAATACGCGACCCGACGAAGAAATGAATACCAACACGTCATGACTAACCTTCATCGAGAAGAGCTGACTTCTTCGTCCATAACTTGAAGACTCCAAACTCATGTATGACTTCTAGACAGACAAGGCCACTCTCATCCAATCAAAACTTTCTGACCTTACGTCATCCTACTAATAACTGAAGAATGAAATCTAAGACCAACTGTTGAAGTTGACAACCTCACACACGGACGCGCAACAAAACTCCACACAAAAGCCCAATAGAAAAAGGATAACCTAGACTATACATCAACATGTATCTAATATCCCCTTTGTCTAGACAAAGGAATGACTTAGAGACTGTCGCCCATATCCTTAACTTAGTCCCTACAAAGAAGGTTGCCAAAACACATCACGAGATATGGACAAGGAAAGCTCCCTTGTTGGCACATATCAAGGTTTGGGGTTGCGAGGTCTTCGTAAGACGAGAAACTCACGACAATCTCGAACCTCGTAGTGAGCGATGTATTTTCATCGGCTACCCGTGGAAATCCTTTGGATATCTCTTCTATAGACCGAGTGAAAATGTTGTCTTTGTTGCGAGGAGAAGGGTTTTCCGAGAGCGAGAACTCATAAGCCAAGGAGACAGTGGGAGGCCAATCAATCTTGAAGAGTTTCAAGAGTTGAGCGATGAAGGAACCTCTAACACTGGCGCTCAACCCGAGGAGGAAACTCCGGTTGAACCGATTGACGAATCCTTACCTCTTAGACGTTCCGAAAGAGTTAGTGTTCCACCCTAGTTTTATGGTTTTCATATTACTACAGAAGGGGATACGTTTATTAGTGATAGCACACTAGTGAATATGGACGAACCTAACAGCTATAACGAAGCCATGGCAGGCCCGGAGTCTGCGAAATGGAAAGAGGCTATGGACAACGAGATTCAGTCCATATATGACATCCAAGTTTGGAATTTGGTTGACAATGTACCAGGTCGTAAGACGGTCGGGTGCAAGTGGATCTTCAAGAAGAACACTGATGTGGATGGAAATGAACACACTTATAAAGCACGATTGGTTGCGAAGGGTTTCACTCAAACTCCTGGAGTTGACTACGACGAAACCTTCTCACCAGTTGCGAAGATAAAGTCTATCGGGGTGATTCTGGCCATTGCTGCATTTCATGACTATGAAAAATGGAAAATGGATGTCAAAATTGCTTTCCTTAATGGGAAGTTGGCTGAGGATGTTTACATGGCTCAGCCAGAGGGTTTTGTCAATGCGAAGCATCCCAATAGAGTGTGTAAGCTTGAGAAGTCCATTTATGGACTTAAGCAAGCGTCTCGCAGATGGAATCTTTGTTTTGACGAGAAGGTCAAAGAGTTTGGTTTTCTGCGAAGCGAAGATGAATCATGTGTATATGTCAAAGCCAGTGGGAGTGTAGTAAGCTTTCTCGTATTCTATGTCGACGACATACTACTCATAGGAAACGACATCCCGACGCTGCAGGAGGTTAAGTCCTGGCTCGGGAAGTGCTTCGCTATGAAGGACCTTGGAGAGGCTTCCTATATTCTGGGAATAAGGATAGTGAGAGACAGAAGTAAGAGACTAATAGGACTTAGTCAGAATACTTACTTGGACAAGGTACTAAAACGTTTTAGTATGGAGAATTCAAAGAAAGGGACTTACCAATCCACAGTAATGCCAAGTTGAGTAAAACTCAAAGTCCGAGTACTGAAGTCGAGATAGCAGAGATGAGTCGAGTACCTTACGCTTCCGCAGTCGGCTCGATCATGTATGCTATGACTTGTACTCGCCCTGATGTGGCCTTCGCTTTGAGCATGGTCAGCAGATATCAAGGGAACCCTGGCAGAGCGCATTGGATCGCAGTCAAGAACATTCTTAAGTACCTTCAGAGGACCAAGGAATGGTTTCTAGTCCTCGGTGGGAGTGATGACTTAAAGGTACGAGGGTACAGTGACGCCACCTTTCAGATCGACAGGGACAACTACCGTTCGCAGTCGGGTTGTGTCTTTACCCTCAATGGGGGAGCAGTGACTTGGAAAAGTTCCAAACAGGAGACCGTAGCTGATTCAACGTGCGAATCATAGTACATCGCAGCAAGCGAAGCGTCAAAGGAGGCAATATGGTTGAAGAACTTCATTGGAGACCTTGGAGTTGTGCCAGCCATAAAGGAGCCTATGGAAATTTTATGTGATAATGAAGGAGCGGTTTCCTTGACCAAGGAACCAAGAGATCACGGTAGATCTCGACATATCCACAGAAAATATCACTTTATTCGACATCGGGTGGAAGAAGGACTCCTCGTAGTAAGAGGGTATCGTCAAAGGATAACCCAGCATATCCGCTTACGAAGGGACTGAGCAGGGTTAAGCATTTGCAGCACACTAGGAGCATTGGGCTGAAGGACGATATTAGTTTAGATTAGATAGTTTAGAAACGTGTAATAGATAAGGTTGTTATTAACATTCGATGATTAAATAAAAGAGTATTATTTATTAGTAAAGTTATTGTCTTATGTTAATCATTTACCTATTGTTTCATTTTGCATGTTTTGACTTCCTGAATAATTGAATTATTCGATAATAATCGAATTATTCGAACGGTCCACAGTCGTTCATATGTTAGAAGTAGATATGAATGAAGACTGTCATGAATTGGTGTGTAGATTATATAAAGTGTATTATACATAGCAAAAGTTTTCTACAACGTTCATGAGTGCTTATGAACTTGATTTGAGCATTGGAATAAACCCACATTTGCTAGAATCACTTCATGGAATTTATCACGAGTGATCGCAAGATGGTAATATCATATGGTCTTAAAGCCTAGATATATGATTTATTGTTTGCTAGTTGATTGTGCATTGATAATGCGTAAACACATCAGTAACTTGATGTTATAAAACACATTTGTGTGTATGATTTGATTAGTAGATAGTAAATGCATATAAGTTGAAGTTTATCTGTTACTTTTATCCTAAGAGGGTAAAAGCGATATCAGGGCCCCTCGATGATTTGATTTGACTTATGTGTCGGGCCCGGTCAGGACTGAATTGATGTGTTCAATTAAGTTTTATGTCAAATGAATATGAGATCGAGAAACCAATTGCTAGATAATAAGTATGACAATGTTCCATGTAGTTGTCCGCACGATATCTAGAACAGAGGATTATACGATCCCTTATCTAAAGGACATGTTGCTGATAAGATCAGAGTTTGACAGCGTCTGTGAGAGCTACGATTGCTAATCGGATTGTGCTTACATTTATAGCTACTAGACTTATCCAAGTGGGAGACTGTTCGATTAGTGTCTAAGCCCGTAACTATATTTGGTAAGTACTTGACCCGGTTGTGCATGGTCCTTTTGGGTTGCCTTCACCATAGCAACTTCACAGGGTGATTTATGAAGAGAGATAAGATATTATGATTTATTAATATATTATGAGAATAATATATTAAAGGAATAATCATATTATTTAATTAATATTAGTCATAGATTAATTAGGAATTAATTTGGTGACTAAAAGAGGTTAATTGAATAAAGGGGCTTAAACTGTCAAATGTGTGATAGTTGTGTTTTGGGCTATGGATCCTTATGAGTTATAGGGTGGCCGAAATTAAGGAGTATGGGCTCCTTGAATTCGTCCAAGCCTTACTCTAGAAGGATCTTTGGATTGCTTAGGGATTAAGTTATTCAATTATGGTTAAGGATGTAACCCTAGAAGCTCACAGTATAAATACACCCCTAGGGTTGGAGAAATCGACCACCTTGCTTCCTTGGGAACCCTAGAGCCGATTTCTACACCTCTCCTCTCTTTCCAAATCATCCTCTTGCTAGTTGGTGTTTGTAAGCCATTAGAGGAGTGACAATTATGACTCTAAGCTCCAAGAACAAGAAGATTCAAGCAAGAAACTAAAGGTATTCATCTAGATCTGATTTCATATGTCAAGTTTCTATTGTATTCACTAGATCTAGAATTGTAAGCCTTGGATACATTGCATGTTCAATTAGAGAAACCTAGATCCAAGCATTAGGGTTTGCATGTGCACATAGGAAAGTTCTTATGGCTCAAACCCATCAGTGGTATCAGAGCTTTGATTGATTTCTATTGATTTGATGCATTGTTTGATTGTTCTTGCCATGAAAAATCATTTTTTTGTGCCCCTGACTGACAGACTCGGCGAGTCCCATTGTGGACTCGGCGAGTCGTATGAACTCGACGAGTCCATAATGGGACTCGGCAAGTCAGAGCGTCTGTCAGAGTAATTTTCGGGATTTCTTGCTGTTTCGCTTAAGGATACTTACATAAATTGTTTTGGGTCAATAAAATACGAATTTTATCACATGTTTGACCATATCCTTGACAAAACAAAAGATAATTACCATTTGTTTAAATAATAGTTTCCTTATTTGATAATAATTGATTATTTGAATTAATTGGTGAATTGTCTTGCAAGTAATATTGACTAGGTCAAATCTAGATAATCATTAAATTAATTAGTTAATTTATATTATTTGCTATTTGATCCTTTATGTTTTGAAAAGTTCAAAACTTGTCCTCAAGTTTTGAAATTTAAGTTTTGTGATTAAAAGTTTAATTTGATCTATTTAAATTTCAAACCTTAGAATTTTACAAGTTTTAAAATTCACCCTTATACTTATAATATTATAAGATTAATATATATATATATATATATATATATATATATATATATATATATATATATATATATATGTATAACTTAAATGCTAGTCTTACCGTTAGTAGGTCTCATTCATGAAGCCGATCAATAAGGGGGTATAAGGTTATGGCCTATAAAATGGCCGTTTAATGGGTTTCCATTCTCACCCACTGCTTCCTTGATTGGTGGAGGGTCGTTAGCCGAACGGGTAGGATCGAGCAAACATTTCCTCATTAAAAGTATAATGAATCTAAATAAAGTAACTAAATGTTTTTCAAAATTCCCAATCTAAGTTACTTTGGGAAAAAGTGAATTGATGCAATTCCATGAAATTACACTTTGTACCCTTGCTAAGACGTTAATGGAGCGCGTGTGGTTAACCGGCACATTAATTGGTTTCTAAGCAAAGGTAGCAAAGGGTGACTCATTGTTTGTCATAGTTCGATGGAGCGTGTATGGTTAACCGGCACATCGAATAGGTGACTGTAACAATGAGGGCACCATGTACATTTGCATGGTTATTCACACCCACTTTGTGATCCTCGGCATCCCAGTCACAACCTAGAGGGGCATATCGAGATTTAAACATGCCATTGAAAAGTTCAATGTATCTCAAAAGATCTAGGAGTTTTTCAATACATTTAAAACCTAATTTCATTTTCGTTTTTCATGGTGGAGAATTAGTGAATCGACATTCACTTGCCTTCAAATTATTTACTTGTTAGATTACGGCATCCTTTTTCTAATTTGTAAATAATGTTGTTGGTTCCTAACCCTAATTTTTCATTTGGGTGATTAATTTGGGAAATTCATTTTCTAATCAACTTTGTCTTTTTTTCCTTTTCAGATGTCGAACACAAACAACAACACTTCTGGGTCAAACTCCTCTGGTTCATTCTCGCTCATGAACTTGTGTGGGAAAGTGATCTTCGATGGGACCAATTTCAGTAATTGGATCCGCAACATTCGCATAGTCACTCGCTATGAGGACAAAGAGTATGTCCTCGATGAGAAGCTAAAGGAGATTGACATCGATACTGCTACCGCTGAAGAGATCGCGGCCTATGAGGCCCACGAGCGTGATGCCACGAAAGTCCATTGCATCATGCTAGCGACTATGACTGCAGAACTTCAAAAATCCTATGAGGACAAGTACCCCTATGAGATGCATCAGGATTTGCTGGAACGCTACCACCAGAGCGCTAGGCAAGAGAGGTATGAGATCATCACTTCGATGATCACTACCAAAATGGGTAGTGGAGAGTCCCTTACCGCTCATCTGCAAAAGATGCAGAGCTATGTCGATCGCCTACTAAAGTTGAATGTGAACTTCGATGAAGAGCTGGCAATTGACATCATACTTCACTCATTGCCTTCCTGCTATAGCCAGTTCCGCATGACCTACCACATGAATAAAGAGGAGGTCTCTTTGAGCAAGCTCCAGGGCTTATTAAGGACTGCTGAGAGCAACCTCAAAGACAAATCTGTTGCATCAACTCCAACTCCTACTGCTGCTCCTGTCTTGGTAATAGGGCAAGGTAAGGGTAAGAAGAGGAAGGCTTCTTTAAGGGGCCACCACAAGGGAAAGTCCCAAGATGACACCTCTTCTAGTGGAACCAAAGTTGGTTCTGCTAAACCCAACTCAAACCCTAAGGAGGTAGAGTGCCACTACTGCCACAAGATAGGTCATTGGAAGAGAAGCTGCCCAGAATATCTGCAAGCCATCAAGGATGGGAAGATCAAGCCATCTTTCATAGGTATTTACACAATTAAATCTAATGGTTTATCACATGCTACTTCTTGGGTTCTTGATACAGGATGTGGTTATCACATATGTTCTGATTTGCAGGGACTAAAAAGAAATAGGGATGTGGAGCATGGAAGGATGAATCTGATCATGGGAAACAGAAGAACGTCGCCTGTCACCAAGATTGGAGTATACTCCTTAGTTCTTAGTAATGGATTAGATTTAAATTTGAATAATTGTTGCTATTCGCCAGATATGGCTAGAAACATCATTTCATTTCATGGTTTATATAGACAAGGTTTTAGATATTCATTTGATAATGAAAAAGGTTCTATTTATTCTTATTTTGATAATGTTTTATATTTTGAAGCATTGCCTTGTAATGGAATATATGAAACTATGATGGTTGTAGATAACTTAGGAAATGATGTGTTGTGTGTGGATTCTTTCAATGGTATGGATAAAGCATGCTTGTGGCATTTTCGTCTTGGACATGTCAACAAGAAACGCATAGCCCAACTCCAAAAGGATGGAGTGTTGGAGTCATTCGACCTTAGGGACGATGACGTGTGCGAGTCTTGTTTACTTGGAAAGATGACCAAGTCACCCTTCATTGGCACTTGTGCGAGGGGTGAGGGTTTATTGGATCTCATACATACAGATGTATGTGGACCATTTAGATCCGCCACAAGGGATGCGAATCGCTTCTATGTGACTTTTACAGACGATTATAGCAGATATGGGTATATCTACTTAATCAAGCACAAGTCGGAAACCTTTGAAAAGTTTAAAGAGTTTAAACAATAAGTGGAGAATCAGTTGGGCAGGAAAATCAAGATGCTTCGATCTGATCGAGGTGGAGAGTACCTAAGTCTTGAATTCCACGACTACCTCAAGGAATGCGGAATAGTTTCGCAATTGATGCCACCTAGGAAACCACAATTGAATGGTGTGGCTGAGAGGCGTAATCGAACCTTGATAGACATGGTTCGTTCCATGATGATTCGTGCTTCACAACCTATCTCATTCTGGGGGTATGCCTTAGAGACTGCCGCCCATATCCTTAACTTAGTCCCTACAAAGAAGGTTGCCAAAACACCTCACGAGATATGGACAGGGAAAGCTCCCTCGTTGGCACATATCAAGGTTTGGGGTTGCGAGGTCTTCGTAAGACGAGAAAATCACGACAAGCTCGAACCTCGTAGTGAGCGATGTATTTTCATCGGCTACCCGCAAAAATCCTTTGGATATCTCTTCTATAGACCGAGTGACAATGTTGTCTTCGTTGCGAGGAGAGGGGTTTTCCGAGAGCGAGAACTCATAAGCCAAGGAGACAGTGGGAGGCAAATCGATCTTGAAGAGGTTCAAGAGTCGAGCGATGAAGGAACCTCTAACACTGGCGCTCAACTCGAAGAGGAAACTCCGGTTGAACCGATTGACGAATCCTTACCTCTTAGACGTTCCGAAAGAGTTAGTGTTCCACCCCAGTTTTATGGTTTTCATATTACTACAGAAGGGGATACGTTTATTAGTGATAGCACACAAGTGAATATGGACGAACCTAACAGCTATAAGGAAGCCATGGCAGGACCGGAGTCTGCGAAATGGAAAGAGGCTATGGACGGCGAGATTCAGTCCATGTATGACAACCAAGTTTGGAATTTGGTTGACAATGTACCAGGTCGTAATACAGTCGGGTGCAAGTGGATCTTCAAGAAGAAGACTGACGTGGATGGAAATGTACAAACTTATAAAGCACGATTGGTTGTGAAGGGTTTCACTCAAACTCCTGGAGGTGACTACGACGAAACCTTCTCACCAGTTGCAAAGATAAAGTATATCAGTGTGATGCTGGCCATTGCTGCATTTCATGACTATGAAATATGGAAAATGGATGTCAAAACCGCTTTCCTTAATGGGAAGTTGGCTGAGGATGTTTACATGGCTCAGCCAGAGGGTTTTGTCAATGCGAAGCATCCCAATAGAGTGTGTAAGCTTGAGAAGTCCATTTATGGACTTAAGCAAGCATCTCGCAGATGGAATCTTTGTTTTGACGAGAAGGTCAAAGAGTTTGGTTTTCTGCGAAGCGAAGATGAATCATGTGTATATGTCAAAGCCAGTGGGAGTGTAGTAAGCTTTCTCGTATTCTATGTCGACGACATACTACTCATAGGAAACGACATCCCGACGCTGCAGGAGGTTAAGTCCTGGCTCGGGAAGTGCTTCGCTATGAAGGACCTTGGAGAGGCTTCCTATATTCTGGGAATAAGGATAGTGAGAGACAGAAGTAAGAGACTAATAGGACTTAGTCAGAATACTTACTTGGACAAGGTACTAAAACGTTTTAGTATGGAGAATTCAAAGAAAGGGACTTACCAATCCATAGTAATGCCAAGTTGAGTAAAACTCAAAGTCCGAGTACTGAAGTCGAGATAGCAGAGATGAGTCGAGTACCTTACGCTTCCGCAGTCGGCTCGATCATGTATGCTATGACTTGTACTCGCCCTGATGTGGCCTTCGCTTTGAGCATGGTCAGCAGATATCAAGGGAACCCTGGCAGAGCGCATTGGATCGCAGTCAAGAACATTCTTAAGTACCTTCAGAGGACCAAGGAATGGTTTCTAGTCCTCGGTGGGAGTGATGACTTAAAGGTACGAGGGTACAGTGACGCCACCTTTCAAATCGACAGGGACAACTACCGTTCGCAGTCGGGTTGGGTCTTTACCCTCAATGGGGGAGCAGTGACTTGGAAAAGTTCCAAACAGGAGACCGTAGCTGATTCAACGTGCGAATCAGAGTACATCGCAGCAAGCGAAGCGTCAAAGGAGGCAATATGGTTGAAGAACTTCATTGGAGACCTTAGAGTTGTGCCAGCCATAAAGGAGCCTATGGAAATTTTCTGTGATAATGAAGGAGCGGTTTCCTTGACCAAGGAACCAAGAGATCACGGTAGATCTCGACATATCCACAGAAAATATCACTTTATTCGACATCGGGTGGAAGAAGGACTCCTCGTAGTGAAGAGGGTATCGTCAGAGGATAACCCAGCAGATCCGCTTACGAAGGGACTGAGCAGGGTTAAGCATTTGCAGCACGCTAGGAGCATTGGGCTGAAGGACGATATTAGTTTAGATTAGATAGTTTAGAAACGTGTAATAGATAAAGTTGTTATTAACATTCGATGATTAAATAAAAGAGTATTATTTATTAGTAAAGTTACTGTCTTATGTTAATCATTTACCTATTGTTTCATTTTGCATGTTTTGACTTCCTGAATAATTGAATTATTCGATAATAATCGAATTATTCAAACGGTCCACAGTCGTTCATATGTTAGAAGTAGATATGAATGAAGATTGTCATGAATTGGTGTGTAGATTGTATAAAGTGTATTATACATAGCAAAAGTTTTCTACAACGTTCATGAGTGCTTATGAACTTGATTTGAGCATTGGAATAAACCCACACTTGCTGGAATCACTTCATGGAATTTATCACGAGTGATCGCAAGATGGTAATATCATATGGTCTTAAAACCTAGATATATGATTTATTGTTTGCTAGTTGATTGTGCATTGATAATGCGTAAACGCATCAGTAACTTGATGTTATAAAACGCATTGTTGTGTATGATTTGATTAGTGGATAGTAAATGAATATAAGTCGAAGTTTATCTGTTCCTTTTATCCTAAGAGGGTAAAAGCGATATCAGGACCCCTCGATGATTTGATTTGACTTATGTGCCGGGCCCGGTCAGGACTGAATTGATGTGTTCAATTAAGTTCTGTGTCAAATGAATCTGAGATCGAGAAACCAATTGCTGGACAATAAGTATGAAAATGTTCCATGTAATTGTCCGCACGATATCTAGAACAGAGGATTATACGATCCCTTATCTAAAGGACAGGTTAGGGATTAAGTTATTCAATTAGGGTTAATGATGTAACCCTAGAAGCTCACAGTATAAATACACCCCTAGGGTTGGAGAAATTGACCACCTTGTTTCCTTGGGAACCCTAGAGCCGATTTCTACACCTCTCCACTCTCTCCAAATCATCCTCTTGCTAGTTGGTGTTTGTAAGCCATTAGAGGAGTGACAATTGTGACTCTAAGCCCCAAGAACAAGAAGATTCAAGCAAGAAACTAAAGTTATTCATCTAGATCTGATTTCATATTTCAAGTTTCTATTGTATTCACTAGATCTAGAATTGTAAGCCTTGGATACATTGAATGTTCAATTAGAGAAACCTAGATCCAAGCATTAGGGTTTGCATGTGCACATAGGAAAGTTCTTATGGCTCAAACCCATCACAACCATACTAGAGAAGACTAATAACTCAAACCCTGGCCCTGGGGACTACAACTATCCCAAGCTATCCATCCGGTAACTATCAAGCCAAAGGTGTTAGATCCAAAACCACACCATCCACTCTCAGATGACAATCGGCCTTAACATGGCCTGGCTGACTGCAAAAAATACCCTTGACTCCCTCTGACTATAGTCCCTCCTGTAGTGACCCTTCTGATCGAATTTGAAACATCCTGAAACTGACGCGTGACAAACTCCCCAATGATCCAGACCACACCTGAATCTCCTCGCCGAAATTCAGTCACCTTGGCCTTCTTGACTATGGCTACTGTTGAATGAATCTAATCCTACTTCCTCTTCTGTTGTTGGGTCTCTAACTCCTACGCTCTCTCCCTGGTTGTCTCCACTAAACCGGAAAGAGTCTTATGACTCAAGATACTCTCGTGCTCCTGGATCTTCTTCCTCAACATGTCATGGTAGCGAGTCATACTCATCTCCTCCTTGGCTGCATACAGAGGGAAAAACAACAACCTCTCCTTAAACTTGGCGGTGATCTCAACCGCCGTCTCTAAAGTCTGCTCAAGCGCCAAATAGACATGAGTCAACCGTTGAACTTCAACTGCCAGCACAAACTTTCTCTTGAATCTGATAACAAAATCCTCTTATGACATGGACTCGACCCCATCAGGTTCAAGGCCTTGGACAACATCGCACCACCAATCCCTAACTCTGCTCAGGAGAATACATGTTGCATATCTGACCTTGGTCTCCACCGGACAAAATCTGGCGCGAAAGACACTCTCCACATCGACAATCCAATGTATACTGATGATAGGATCCTTTCCCCAAAAGGAATGAGGAGCTCCACAAGCATCAAACTCCCTGAGGAAAACCTCTCGAGTCCTAAGTCGATCAGCCTCCAAATCAGCCCGAAGAACCCTAAGGCACTCATCCATCACAAAAAACAACTCATACCTGACAGAGCTGATCAAACCAAGCAAATCCTCTCTCATGAATCTTGAAATCTCTATAGCCATGACGTGGACATGATATTGCCACAACGTGGCGACTGTATCAGACGAAAAAAATAAAATGTAAACTCGTCTTTTTCAGCTCAAAACATACTTTAAAAGAGCAGAGACGATTTTTGACGATAAAAGGGCAATTTCTTGGTTAAAGGATCGAATCTTGAAGACAAAATGAAGGGATTACCAACCAATATTCAAATTTGGGTGTAGATTAAAGGTAAGGGTTTAATCTCTTAAAAATTCTCCTGAAATTGTATGAATTCGAATTGGGGTTGAGAACATAATCCGAAATTAGTTGTGAAATGAGAGAAATTAAAGTCTAAACAGGTCATAAATGGTGTCTCTACTTTAGTTATGTGTATGTGAAGTGATTAACATGACTTAATCTTGAATTGGAGATCTTCCTCATGAACCCTAATTTAGTGATTAAGCTAGGTTTTAGATGTATGTAGTTAATTAAAGTAATAATAGTATAAGAAGAGTGTTATTACATGATTATTATGTTTTGATTCATGAATTTGAAGTTGATTGCTATAAACTTGAATTATGGAAAATGATAAATTGAATGTTCTAAGCATATAGCTTAATGAACTTGAGTTCAATAATATTTAATTATTGAAATCAACATGAATTAGTGTGTAGGAATAATGGAATAGCTATTTTGAGTTGGATTGAAATATCTGCTATAAATGAGAATGGAATATCTAGATGATATAAATGTATATAAATGAATGGATCCTTGTAACAACTTTGGGTGCTAGAGCTGAGGACAAAGTTTCGGTGTAGGGACATCAAGAAACCAACAAGTTATAAGGTGGGTAAAACTTATTTTACTTATGAACTTGAATTCATGTTATTACCTTGTTGTATTGTTATATACACGATGAATTATAGTGGTAATCTTGGTGATGGAAATACCACGGGAATAAGAATGAGCTATAACGGTGATCTCGGTGATTGAGATACCACGAAAATGAAAATGATTTTTGGATAGTTACACTTCAAGTTTATGAAAATGGTTTTATTCACTAAGCATATAGCTTATTATAGATGTTGTTATTGTGTTTATTTTACAGGGACTAAAATGGGATTTTAATCAAGGTCTTTTGTGAGCAAGAAAATGTTAGAAGTCACTTTTATGTATGTAAAACATATTTTTTAGTATTTTGTAAAAATCCAATGTGATTTTGGGATATGTTTTGTACATGTATTAAAGTTGAAACAAAAATTCTATTACGTATAAAACTTTTGTTGTATGATATTTATTATAAATGGAAAGCATTTGGGTGTAAATTTGTGTTACAAGTTCAGGTGGTACAAGTTTGGTATCAGAGCATTTGTTCAAGGGACCTAGGTCATGGAGTGTGGGATTCTAGACATGAACTGTGGGAGGAAAGTTGAGATTGACTGCAATTGAGGTGGTATGTAGATTGTGATTATATGAATATTAGATATGTACTAGTTTTTAAACAAGTACATGATACGTGATGTGGAATGAGAAAGAAAGTTCATGTTAAGATGAACTAAATTATTGAATTTTTATTTTGAAGTGGGTGAATACTCGAAATACCGGAGCGGGTGGTCAAAGAGGTGGTCGTGCTGGTTCCCAAGGTTCAGTTCGCTAGCTAGATCCGGAAGTACCTCTAGATAAACAGCCAAATCTCTGACAAATAATTGTTGAAGAAGTAGCAAAAGATATTCAAGGTTTACTACCACCTCAAGTGGAAGAAGTTACAAACACAATCCATTATCGGCCTCTTGTTATTATAGAAGGAGAAGGAGAAAATGTGGGTACTCATGAAGTTGTAAAGACAACTGGAACTAATTTTGTGGAAAACAAGGGAGATTGAACTTATAAAAATTTTATTGATTGCAAACAAAAGGAGTTCGTGGGAACTACAGATCCCGTGGTTGCTATGACATGGTTAAACCACACTGAAAATATATTTCATACTAGTAACTGCAAGGAAGAAGATAAAGTGGAATTTGAAACTAATCTACTCGTCAAGGATGCACACTATTGGTGGGATATGATTTCTAGTACCTTTGGAAACAGTTTAACCCGTATGTTGACTTAGGCACAACTTCTAGTCAAATTTGAAGAAGAGTATTGCTCTCTCATTTCTTTGAGACAGGTAGAATTATCATAAATTGGCCATAATCAAGGTCGCTGAGTCTATACACATCCGATGCGACCCGTCCTTCTTTTTCACGAACAGAATCGGGGCTCCCCAGGGTGAACTGCTCGGTCTAATGAATCCCTTGTCTAACAGCTCCTGCAGCTGTGTAGACAACTCTTGCATCTCAGGAGGAGCCAACCGATATGGTGCCTTGGCTATCGGAGCCGCACCAGGGACTAGGTCGATCCTGAACTCTACCTGCCTCTCCGGAGGTATCCCAGGCAACTCCTCTGGGAATACATCCGAAAACTCTCGTACCACAGGCACATCACCCACCGTTGCCTTATCCATCCCCCGGGCATCCATAACATAGGCGACAAATCATGCGCAACCCTGCTGAAGGTAGCGCCTAGCTCTCGCTGCTGAACATAAAGCTGGTCCTCGCTGTGGCCTCTCGCCCTGAATCACCAGCTCTCCCTCACTTGGGGTCCTGATCCGCACCAACTGTTGCGCACAGTCAATCACTACCCCATTGAGGCTTAGCCAATCCATACCAATAATAACCTTGTTTCCCCGCAAAGGTATGGGAACCAGATCTACCAGATAATGCTCCTCAAACAGCCGCAAAACACAATCTCGGTAGACCTCGGATGCTCGCACTGACCGGTCGTCCGCAATCTCGACCTCTAGAGGGCAATCCAACACGCCCGAAGACTCAGGAAACTTCTTGCTAAGCGCAAGAGATACAAACGATCGGGTAGCACCCGAATCAAACAATACCTGAACTGGGATACCGTTCACGTGGAACGATCCTATACAGAGCACATACATAACATATCAAAATCACAGCGACATAAAACAAAAGCATAAGAAAGAAATCGTACCCGTCACCACATCGGGTGCAGTGCGTGCCTCCTCGGTTGTCAACTGAAATGCTCGGCTCCGCACCACTGGGGTCGGTGCCTCCGCTGGCGCTGCTGCTGTCGCTGCTGTCAATCTAGGGCAGTTGGCCTTCTTGTGGCCCCTCTGATTGCAATGGAAGCAAATCAGGCCTGACATCTACACTGTGGGGGCGGGGCAGTACAATCCCTGCCAAAGTGCCCCGTCTTGCCGCACTTGTAGCAGCCTGTCGATCCCTCTCTACAAGTTCCCTCATGCGGCCTGCCGCATTTCCTGCAGCGGCTCTAGCCCGGCTGGCCCTTCGACCTAATGTCGGATCCCTTGGGTTTCTTCCCCGAAACCCCTGTAACCTGCTCAGACTTAACTTTTCTCTTCCTGGCATGCTCCAAATCGAGCTCCCTCTCCCGCGCCCTGGAAATCATGGACTCCAGGGTCGGGCAGGCTGAATAGCTGACATGCTCTCGAATATCAGCCCTCAATATATCATGGTAGCGGGTCTTCCGCATCTCCTCATCCCCCGCATACTGGGGTACCAACAGGGCCCTCTCCCTGAACTTGTCGGTGATCTCCGCCACTGTCTCAGTCGTCTACCTCATATCCAAAAACTCATTGGCCAGCTGCTGAAGCTCCATAGCTGATGCAAACTCAGCCCTGAATCTGGTCACGAAATCTGACCAAGTCATAGCCTCGATGGTTGGGGCTCCTAACGAGTCACCAACCGACTCCCACCAGTCTCTAGTTCTATCCCTCAAACATCCCGCAGCAAAGCGGACCTTCGACCCTTCCGGACAGAAGCTCGTCAACTGCACAGACTCAATGTCTATGATCCATCTCCTGGCAGCAATGGGGTCCTTCACCCTATGATAATCCGGCGTACCACTCCCTCGGAAGTCCTTAAAGGACAATGTGCGCGTACCCGTCTGGCTAGACGCCAGATCACTCCTGAATGCCCGGAGGCGATCCTCCATCAGCTCAACAATCCCCTCCTTGATCGACCTGAAAATGACCGGGGTCGACTCAAGGATGCCTCTCATGATCTCAGACGCGATGAACTCGCGTAGCCCGTCATCAACCTGCTCGGATCCTGCACCCGAGCCTGATCCTGACCCTGTTCCTGATCCTGAACCTCGTGTTCCATGACACGTGGTCACCATACTAAAAATATACGCATAAACGTCAGGATCATACATGCTATCGATAGGTCTCACACACTCTCCAAGTTTCCTGGTTCCATCTCGGCCCTCCCTGACTTGAGTACGGATCCTCTGCTTCTAGTAGTATGGGCCCATACTACCTTCCACATCTATCCGTACTTTCCTCAAGGATTGCTTCAACTTCACAAAGTCCCTTTACCGATATCCTTTTCCACTAATCTTGTCCTAGGCTTTCCTAGGGCACCCTCCGACCTACTCTCCGCCATCAGCTGCACAAGGGGTCTCTACTATCCTTCCCTATCTAGCTTGCGAATACTGTTACATATTCGCTCACTAGATAGTTAAAGTTAGCCAGAACCCTTATAGCACAAAGCAAGCAGCATTCGTGCATTGAGTAACCAATTCAGGCATAACCTATACAGGGCATCCTACTGCTGACTAAACAGTCCTAGCATACAGCTCATACCACATGCATATAAGGAACCCTTCCTAGATCCTTAGCCCTACTCTAGCATGCAGTTCTCAGAATCATATATATCAGGCATACAAGGCATCCTCCTAGATCCTTAGCCCTAATCTAGCATGCAGTTCACTGAATCATATATCATATAACTTATCATAACAAGTATGGGTATCTTGGGGAAAACTTACTTGAGCTCGGCCGGTCGCACGCATTACACACCTTGTTCTTTCTCAAAACTCTCTTAATCAGATTTTTGAAAACCATTTTCCTTGTAAAAATCTTTTAATCCCTCGGTTTGAGTCCAGACACCCCCAAGGGTGTGTCCGAATCCCTCAAACCAGGGCTCTGATACCAACTTGTAACATCCCAAATTTCAAGCCCAAAATTTTCATTTTTAATTAGGTAAACCACAATATAGTTTACCAAAACATTTCCCATGCCATGTCATTTGTAAAAAGAAATATAACAATGTGTCTGAAAATCATATTGTCAAAGTAAAATAAATCAGAGTACATTCCCAGATACTCCATGCGGAAACCATGTGTGTGTGTGATGCGCTGCTACACCGCCGACTCCTTCCCCTTAGACGAAGAGGTACCTGAAACCAAAACTAAAACTGTAAGCACAAAGCTTAGTGAGTTCCCCCATCATACCACATACCATACAATCACATAGCATATATACTGTCGGGCAATTCTGGGGCGCCCGTCCTACCCATGTCAAGCCATTCTGGGGTGCTGACCTACCCATGTCAAGGCATTCTGGGGTGCTGTCCTACCCATGTCGAGCCATTCTGGGGTGCTGACCTACCCATGTCAAGCTATTCTGGGGTGCCGACCTACCCTCCGGTCTTTCAACCGAACACAGGGACTATTTCACCCCCTACTGCTAACACATAATATCATATCTCAATCATGATGTTAGACGTATCTGGGGTGTCCGACCTACCCGTTGGTTCTAACGACCGATTCGGGGACTAGTCCCCTCCTACTGATACTGTCTCACATAACATAGCAAACTAGCATAGTCACATATCAAGCAAACTAGCATACTCGCATGTCAAACAATAACAGACCAGACAATTATCACAAAGACAATCATCTCAGCTAAACAACTACTAGTGGGCCGGCCTTGGTGTCGTAGACCCACTTCTACTGGAAGGTAACTCACCTCGATGTCGTGTAGTGTCTGAATTGTCCTCGGTGTGAAGGTCGGCTCTCCTCGACCCCTCAATCCCTACACGACAACCCTCAAGTCATCAAACAGAACAAACAACCCTAACCAGGGTCAATACTTAAACCAAGTAAGTCAACATTGGTCAAATTCAACACCCAGTTGACCTGACTCTCCGAGTTGGTCTACCAACTCGTCGAGTCCATACTCCACTAACCTGATCTAACCCCGACTTCACTCGTCGAGTCTAGCAAGAACTCGACGGGTTCTCCTTCATTCAAACCATCGGGATCATCTTCATCTGACTCGTCAAGTTCCTCCTTGAACTCGTCGAGTTCATCTCCCTCATAAAAATGTGTCGAGTCCATCTTCAAAGATTGGGAGATTGCCTTGGACTCGCCGAGTCTGTTCATACACTCGTCGAGTCCCATGATTCCCAGGTCCTTTTTCGTGTCTAAACATCCACGGGACTTCCTCCCTAACAACTGGTCCATCCACAGAAAGGATTTGGTGGTCAATACACCGCGACTCGTCGAGTCCCAAGAGCGACTCGTCGAGCCCATCCATGACCATTACTATACAGTCGATTTAAATGGGTCTTAACACATCAAAACCATAGATCTGGCCTCCTAATGTCCATTTTTCACGTAAAGTTCCAAACTTGGTGCACATGCATGGGGTCTTTGGCTCAAAAATCCATAAAAGGTGCTTTACAATGTGCATGGGGCTCTCATGGCCATAGATTTGGCACCTTTATGCCATGAGACCCCTCTAATGACTCAGATCTGGAATTAGAACTCCATGAAACACTTCACAAATCCGAAAATGGCTTGGAAAGCCCTAAATGCACCCAAAATCTAAGCCCTAAAGATGAATAACCAAATGGAAGACCAAAACAGGGGCATTTTACCTTGATTGAGCTGAAAATGGAATAAGATCTCTGGATCTACAAGCCCCAACTCGAATTCCCAAGCTTCTTCCTTCCTTTCAAGCTTCACAAACCACCCAAGAGCACCAAAATGGCCTTAGAACACACAAAAACGGCTAGGGTTTCGATATACAACTTCTTGGGAGTGATAGGGATGATGGAGGCTGAGTTAAGGCGTTTAAATAGGGTGCAAAACCTCAGATTTAGGGTTTCACTCAAACAACACCTACTCGTCGAGTCAATCTCCCGACTCGTCGAGTAGGTCACTTAAACTGTCTGCGGGTCTCGATTCTACTCGACGAGTTGGGCCTCCAACTCGTCGAGTCCCAGAGAAAAACACAAGAATACTTGAATAAAAAGGCATACCAGGAATTGAGTGCTACAAATGGTTCCTAACAAACATGCTTGACATTACCAAGCATAAAGGAATCCAAATTCTTCAAAAAAACTAAAGAGCTCCAACATATAACTACAACTCAAAATGATAAAATCCAAATAGTTCTAACACACATTTACAACAACAACAATCCAACCATACATAATCATTTAAAATAGAAATAGAGTTGATTAAGACACTATCAGTCAAATAGATCATCCAATATTACAAATGAGACAACAAAACATAACAAAAATAATATTGATAGCGTTGGTGAATGCTGCTCCCGACCGTACTGAAGAAGACTGATAACTCAAACCCCGACCCTTGGGATTCCATCCGTCCCATGCCTCCCATCCGATAACTATCAAGCCAAAGGTGCTGGATCCATAACCACACCATCCACTCTCAAAGGACAATCAGCCTTAACATGGCCTAACTGACTTCAAAAGGAACATTCCCTCGACTCCCTCTAACTACATACCCGGATGTAGTGACTCTCCTGACCACATCTGAAACATGCAGAAACTGGCACACGACATTTACTCCAATGAGTCTGACCACAACTCACACAAAATCCATGATTATCTCGATCTCCTGACCAAATGGCCGTCACCCAAGCCTTCTTGGCTATTTTTGTTGATGCATAAACCTGATCCTGCCTCCTCTTCCCTTGTTGGGTCTCCAACTCCAGCTCCCTATCCCTGGCTGCCTCCACCAAACCGGAAAGGGTCTGATGCTCCGAAATGTTCACAAATTCCCGAATCTCTGCTCTCAACATATCATTATAGTGAGCCTTCTTCATCTCCTCTATCGTCGTATACTGAGGAAAAATAATGTTCTCTCCCTAAACATGGCGATGATCTCAGCCACCATTTCTGAAGTCTGCTCAAGTGTCAGATACTCATGACCCAACTGTTGAACCTCAATCGATGGCATAAACTCTCTCTTGAATCTGGTGGAAAAATCTTCCCATGACATAGGGCTCGACCACATTAGGTTTTAGGCCCTGAACAACCCCGCACCACCAATCCCTAGCCCTATCGCGCATAATACATGTAGCAAATCTGACATTGGCCCCTGTCGAATAGAAGCTAGCACAAAAGGCACTCTCCACGTCTGCAATCCAACGCATACTGGTGATAGGCTCCTTCCTCCCAAAGAAACCGGGAGCTCTACAAGCATCAAACTCCTGAAGGAAACCTCTCAGGTCCTGAGACAACTGACCTCCCAATCAGCCCGAAGAAGCATAAGCCACTCGTCCATCACTGAAATCAACTCATCCCTGACTAAGCGAATCAGACTAGGTAAATCCTCTCTCATGAATCTCTAAATCTCTATAGCGATGATGTGGTAGACATCCATCTCACTCAGAATTGCATCCCCAATAGGAAATTTCCCCTTCCTGAATTTGAAAGATAACGAAAACACTTCAAAATAAATACACATTTCAACCCCCATTATGCATACCCACCTACAAGTTCCTCGGTATTCTTTAAACACCCCTTCCCCATGTATGGATCATGTGCTTTCAGTAGTACGGGACAATACTAAATTCCACACCTATGCATACTTGTTCCAATGCCTATTAAAAGACTCCCAGGTCACTTCGCAACACTTTACTAAACTCCTCGCATGCATGTATATGTCTAGACATATGCATAATACTACACTTCCTAGACTCTCCCTCCAGGAGTCTTTCATTCCCACTCGCTCCCGCATTGCTAGAAATCTCTACCAATACCGTTGGTTGCCTTGTGTATGCAAGTTATACACAATATATGACCAAATAGACTGTCGAATAAGTGATTCTTCCTTAAGCTCACAACTAAACAAGGAACAGGAAATAAGGTCAACTCAATCATTCTAAGGCTATACAATCCTAATCGTGTATAACTCTAAAACATACACCTAGCAATTAAGCAACACATAACAAACAGTTGTCTAGGCTAAGGCATCATAGATGTTAGACAATTCTATCATGCAATTCCTGAACAGATCTGCATCCTACATTCTAGCATTCATAACAATTCATATCATAAATACAAGATCATATGGGTATATAAAGAATTACTTACTTCCCGAGCTTCGGCCGACTGTACGCATCACATCCTCCAATTGTTATAAAAATCTTTTTAGAAAATCTTTTTCTTGAATAAAAGCATTATCTTTCAAAAACTTATTTAGAAAATCTCTCAGTCCTCAGTTTGAGTTCAGACACACCGTAAGACGCACCCGAATCCCTCAAACCAAGGGTCTGTTACCAACTTGTAACGTCCCGAAAATTACGAAGAGATTTTTCATTTTTAAAATAGATTAACCAATTACACCTTTGTTTCAAAAACCATTGAATAACATTTTATTGATCGAAAACCATACATTATCATAGTTAAATTTACAAAACCGCATAAACGAGTATTAATGATGCATGTGTGAAGTCCCTCCCAAATCTTATCAGGAACGGCCGCAAAATGTTTAATCCACAACTGTAAGCATATAGCTTAGTAAGTTCCCCAATATACCATATATTCCACCATATATACAATGCATCTACATAAAGTTCCTCGGATGTAGCGCCAACCTATCAAAATACATACAACATACATATCAATACAGACAGTGTGAATGCTATGGACCTCCCACGGTCTTACAAGCACTCATTGCTACAGTCCTCCTGCAGTTTTAATTGTTATGGTCCTCCCATAGTCTTACATACGGTTGCCACAGTCCTCCCATTGTCTTTCATATAAGTGTCATGGTCCTCCCATGGTCTTTCATACAAATGTCATGGTTCTCCCATGGTCTTTAATGAAATTGACAGGGGCCAGATCTTAGTCTTTCATACAATACATAAAGTCATATGTAGTCAGGGATCAGATAGACAGACAAACAGCTAATCCACCCGAGAGCGAACAATCAGACAAGAACATCACAATCATGCATTAGACCAGGAGTTCTCAGGCTATCCAAATTAAACTACATAGAAACAAAGCTATCATTATTACATAATCATATAACATAAATAAATAACATAAACTAGCATATTACATTCCTTGGTAACTAGCCTTCCCTAGTTACCCTACCGTTGACCAATTTTCAATTAAGTCATTCGTTGGTCAAACATACATAATCTTGATAACTGGCCCAACCCAGTTACTCTAACAAAACATAACGCATAATAGTATTATACAATCAACAAGAAATATCCTACCAGTCTAGCAGTCTAGCATACCAAGACATCAAGTGTCCTAAACTGCATATGCATAACAATGAGTTGTCCTAGTCAACTAGCATACTTGTACTCTAACAGTACCTCTATCCTACCATGCAAATGATAGACAATGAGATACGGGGCATAGTAAGAAACTCACCTAAACTGAAGAACTGGAGAATCACAAGAACACTCTCACACCTTGCACTGCTCAATCCCACAAAATCCACTTTTATCAGGTTGTTGGGTGTGGTCAACGGTGTTATGAGGCCAAATATTACCACATCACATTCCAACATGTTATAACATGAAGTGGGGGTGGTGTATACATGTGATAACATGGTGTTAAGAGAGACAGAGGGGGGGGGGGGGGAATGACGTAAGACATGACATAAGAAGCAAGGGATGCATTATTGAAGACATGTGGCCTTTCAAATATGGAAAGGATTTGTAATTTGTCTTTTCTAATAATGTTAAGTGTCGGTAAAAATAATTGAGTAGTATTATAATATAATGTGACATAAAGACCTATGTAAAGTAGTTTGTTTTCTAGCAATCAAACGATTGCAATAATGTAAAGATTCCGTGTGTAATTAGCTCTTTGGAGCCTATATAAAGGGCTTTGCCCTTAGTGAATAAAGCAGAGTGATTTGTGATATAGATGAGTTGTTCTCAATCTTCTTCTGTTGAAATAGTTTTCTATTTCTGAATAGCAGAATCCTATCCAAATATATCCAATATAACCATATCATACTCAAACAATCCATCATCAGATCATTACGACGCATCATTCAGGTATAATTCTTTTAACATATTTTTAATTCCGTCATGTTTTTCAATTTGGTATCAGAGCTAAGTAACGTTCTTATTATTCAATATATAGTTAATAAGAAAATATACATATGCAGCATCATAAACATAATAATAAATAATCATTGTTTTTAAATATTCATATTTAAAAAGGTTATCAACAATTAAAATATTTATCGTAAGAAGATTTAATACCATAAATATGTCTCAAGATATTTTCAATTGTTAAATTACTTTTATTTCTTCATGATAGTATCATTTCGAGTTGTTTTAACTATTAATTCTACAAAATTTGAAATTTTTATTAAAATAATACTCGTTTTTAATAATCAAATTAATCAAATTCATGCTTGAAATATATATTTATGTCTAACAAAATTTTGATGAATTGTATTCCTAATAGAAATATTATTCTAACAATACAGCAAATCCAAGAATCTATAAATAATTCTAAGAAAAATCTCAAGGATTCTTACAAACCTAATAATCAAGGTACGATTTTAAACAATAACCATATTCATGATGTTAGATATTTCATAAGAACTAGTATTAAAATCCGTTACAAGCAAATACGTCGTCTAAAAACAAAACTATTTGTATTTTAAAACGTATGTCTTTTAAACATTCATTTGTACTATTACTATTATTTTCTATCTTTGGTATGACCATCATCATTTGTCATCATAAACATTATTATAATTACCACTACTATTTTTAAATAAATTTTAATCGTAACTTTAAATCTAAAACGAAACTAAACTATTATTATTATAAAATTATAATCATGAGCTTTTCAAGCCTAGATACAAATAAACAAGAATTAAAATTTTTTCGTAAAACATTGAAACAATCTAAAAAAATTCTTTTAGATTTAAAAATAGATTCTAACATATCAATAATAAATTGTATATCCAATATTGAAGCAATACATATAATAAATAATAGTATCAATTGGAAACAAGAACAAATAAAAAAAACCTTGAAAACAAGATAACAAAATTAATTTGTTAAATATGTTTAAAAAATAGAAAAAGCATTAATAATAACTACTTCACTAAGGAAAAGAAACTAAAAATTTTATTTTACACACAATATATATGGAAACTTTACAAGAAAAAGTAGAAACACTGACTAAATTATTTGCAGCATTAGAAATACCATCTGAAACTCAAGAAAATAATATAGAAATAGAAAATAATTCAGATAATAATGACGCAGAAGTAATATATGATTTTTCTTCAGATGATGAAAACCCTTATTCAAATCCATATAGAGATTCACAAAACAATTTTGGATTAAAACGAAAACAATCATATGTTGAAGATGATTATCAAAGTCAATATATTTATAGACCACCTTCATTAGAAGAAAATTTTTTATATAGACAAGGAATGGTTAAAAATAAACAAAATAAATGGGAAAAAATACCTCCTCAATACATACCTAAGTTATTTACATTTCCAACAAATTCAGATATTCTTTTTATTGATTGTGACCAAAATCCTGAAGCAAAAATTCAAGAATTGAGTAATAAAATGGGAGTACAAATGTATTAAGCCGTCTTATTCAGGAATTTAAGAAATTTACACCCAAAACATTTTCTTAATTATATCATTCATAAAACACAAGGTAACGCATATCGTTTTCTTTCATCTCTTGATGAAACCGAAACAATGATGATAGCCACCACTGATGCTATGGAAACATTTAAAAATGTATTAAGCCGTCTTATTCAGGAATTCATAGGAAAACAAATTGAAGACAAAATATCAAAAGAAGCTTTTCAATTAGAATCATTATGGCATTTAACTAATTTACGAATTTATAATATGTGTTATCTAGAACCATTTATATGCGAATATTCCGAACATTATTATAATTTAGATCCCACTAGAAAAAAGGCAGTGTTAGATATGTTCTATCAAAAACTACCATCATCAGTAAGCCAAAGCGTAATAAAAGATTTCCAAGAAGCATTACAACAAAATAAAATTGCAGACACTCTAGGAGCACGAATAAGTATATTAAAAGCATGGATGCAGAAAAAATGTTTAGAACAAAAAACAACACAAGATGCAAAAATAGATTTATGTTGTGACATCCTTTCTAATAAAGTAAATCAATATGGTTGTAAAGAAAAACAACAAAGTAAAAAGAAAATTTGGAAAAAACAAACTTATAAACCCAAATATAAAGAATATTATAAACAAGGGGAAAGAAAATATTTCCGAAATAGAAAACAATATAAACAAAAATATCAATCCAAAACAAATTATTGCCCATCGAATAAAAAAGACTGTAAATATTTATCTATTAATTAACTATTAATCAAATTATTAAATCTTGTAAGGATTATCTAATTAAATTAATCCATTAATTTAATCCTAATCCTTATCCCTCTAAATTTCGAAAATTAGGGTAAGGATAATTATCCAATTAATCTAATTAAGTAACAATTATCCAAAACAAGAAACCCTAGTTATCCTCTAGCATATTTCGAAATTTACAAGGGAGGAGGCTAGGGTTTTCAAAACCCTAACCCTAATTTCGATTAAGGTTCTTTGGAGGCTAGGGTTTTCGAAAAAACCCTTTGATCCAAAACCCTAGAAATCGAAAATTTGGCCTTTAGGGTTTAATAGCTATAAACCCTAATTTGCAATTCAACAATTGTAGCAATTCAATTTAAAACAATAATGGCTCTGATACCACTGAGGGGTTTTAGGTACAACAAATAAACTAGAAAACAATTCCTAAGTTCACATGCAACCTACTTTGGATCTATGTTTTAACTATTGAACATACAACTTTGAATTGCAAAACTAGAACCCTAGAGGAGAGAGGCTAATTTCGAAATTAACAAACTAGGGTTTAGGGTTTACATACCTTTCAATTGTTATAGCAAACAATTGATATTCCCTTGATCTTGATCTTGATCTTCTTGGAAGCTTTAGCACCACAAGTGTAATGCCTCTAATGGAATCACACCCAATGACTAGCAAGAAGGAAAGTAGAAGAGAGAGGGGAGAGGGAGTATGCAAAATCTCGGCCTTAGGGTTTCTTCAAAAGAAAGAGTGACCAAAAACATGAACCAGGAGGCTCCTTATATAGCTGAGGGATCTAGGGTTTAAGGGAAACCCTAGTTATCCTTTGCTTAGGGCCTAAGCAAACCCAAGGGCCTTATCCAAGCCCCTATGGACGAAATTATTAGGGTTTCCCCTAAAGATTTCGTCCACCCTCTTCCAAGGGGGTTCTAGAGCCTTCCACTCAACTATTAGATAATTGCAAACTAGTCCCTACACCTTATAATTAATTCTTTTAACCCCAAAATCAATTCTGATTAATTTCTGGCTAACAATTAATTAAACATAATGATTTCTAATTAATATATTAATCCATTAACATATTAATAAATCATTTATATATATATTAATTTATTAATCTTATAAATTAATATCTCTCCTTTCATAATTTCCTTGTCCAGTTGCTAGGTTGAGGGCAACCCAAAAGGACTGTGCTGCTATCAATTCAAGTACATACCAATTATAGTTATGGGCTTAGACACCTAATCCAACAGTCTCCCACTTGGATAAGTCTGTAACTATAATTGCTAGTATGCCTTCTAAATTTGACCAGCAAATTGTAGCTTCCAAAAGCTGCTGCCGAACTCTGACCCAATCAGTTACGTGTCCTAAGATAAGTGATCATATAACCCTTCGTTCTGCTTGATATCCCCAGACAAAAGACATGGAATGTAATCAATCTGTTTGTCCAGAATCTATGTTTCCCGATTCCTGATTTGTGATGATGTAGGACTTCTAATCGAACACATCAATTTAGTCCTGGCTGGGCCCAGCACATAAGTCAACACCAAATCATCGAGGGGCCCACAGATATCGCTTTTCCTGTTAGGGCAAAAGGAACGAATAAACGTTGACTCATATGCTTGTATCTTTTACTCATCAAATTATGCATGACAATACGTTTTATAACACCAAGTTACTGATGCGTTTTCGTATCACCAATGCACAACCGACTTGTAAATTACAACTCATATATATCTTCGTTTCAAGATTATAAGATATTATCGTCTCAGTATTACTCGTGATGAATTCCATGAAGTAATACTCTGAGCGTGGGTTTATCCAATACTCAAATCTCAATTTCTGAGTACTCATGAACATTGCAGCAATTCTATTGCCATGTCTATCCTTAGACAATCTGCAATCCAATTCATGACAGTCTTAATTCACTACTTACTTCCAAGAGTACAAGCGACTGTGGAGTTTGAATAATCTCATTATTCAGGAAGTAAAACATGCAAAATATGAAACACAGTAATAAACAATTGACAAAAGGTAGTAGCCAAACTTATAAATAATACTTTATTATTTAATCACCAAAAGTCAATTACATTTACTTTGTTACAAGTTTCAAAAACTAATCTAACTACTAAAACTAATATCATCTTTCAGTCCTATGCTCCGAGCATGCTGAATATGCTTAGCCCTACTCAGACCCTTTGTGAGGGGATCTGCTGGGTTATCTTCAGATGACACCCTCTTTACTATAAGATGGCCTTCTTCAACTCTATGTCTAATGAAATGGTACTTTCTATCGATATGTCTGGTCTTACCATGATCTCTCGGTTCCTTTGTCAAGGCAACCGCTCCTTCATTATCGCAGAAGAGTTCCATAGGCTCCTGGATGGTTGGAACAACTCCGAGATCCCCGATGAAGTTCCTCAACCAAGCTGCTTCTTTCGACGCTTCACTTGCTGCAATGTACTCTGATTCACAAGTAGAATCAGCCACCGTATTTTGCTTGGAACTCTTCCAAGTAACTGCTCCTCCATTCAGTAAAAATACCCAGCCCGACTGAGAACGGAAGTTATCTCTATCCGTCTGAAAGCTGGCATCACTGTAACCATCTACTCTCAAAGTATCACTGCCACCAAGCACAAGAACCCAGTCCTTTGTCCTTCGCAAATACTTGAGTATATTCTTAACTGCTATTCAATGAGCTCTACCTGGGTTTCCCTGATAGCGACTGACCATGCTCAAAGCAAATGCCACATCAGGGCGAGTACATGGCATAGCGTACATGATCGATCCGACAGCGGAAGCATAAGGTACACGACTCATGTCATCTATTTCAACATCTGTACTCGGGCATTGAGTCTTACTCAATTTGGTATTGCTCTGGATAGGTAGCTCTCCCTTCTTGGAGTTTTCCATACTAAACCTCTTTAGTACCTTATCCAAGTATGTGCTCTGACTAAGTCCAATTAGTCTCTTCTTTTTATCTCTCAATATTCTAATCCCAAGAATATAGGCAGCTTCTCCAAGGTCTTTCATGGCAAAACACTTTCCAAGCCAAGACTTAACTTCTTTCAAGGTTGGAACATCGTTACCAATGAGTAATATGTCATCGACATATAACACCAGAAAAGTTACTATACTCCCACTAGCCTTGATATACACACAAAACTCATCTTCACTTCTAGAGAAACCAAACTCTTTGACTTTCTCATGGAAGCAAAGATTCCAACTGCGAGATGCTTGTTTCAATCCATAAATGGATTTCTCAAGCTTGCACACTGTATTGGGGAACTTTGCATCAACAAAACCCTCTGGCTGACTCATGTAAACATCTTCAGCCAACTTCCCATTAAGGAAAGCAGTTTTGACATCCATTTGCCAGATTTCATAATCATGAAAGGCAGCTATGGCGAGCAATATCCTAATAGATTTAATCTTAGCTACTGGTGAGAAGGTCTCATCATAGTCAACCCCTGGGGTTTGAGTGAAACCTTTTGCAACCAGTCGAGCCTTGAATGTGTGCACATTTCCATCCATGTCTGTCTTCTTCTTGAAGATCCATTTGCACCCAACTGTCTTGCGACCTGGTGCACTATCAACCAAATTCCAAACTTGGTTGTCATACATGGACTTAATCTCGCTGTCCATTGCCTCTTTCCACTTGGAAGCCTCTGGGCCTGCCATTGCTTCCTTATAAGTGACTGGTTCATCTAAGTTTACCAGTGTTCTATCACTTATGAATGTGTCACCATCTGAAGTAATATGAAAACCATACAACTCAGGTGGCACACTCACCCTAGTGGATCTTCTAAGAGGTAATGAGTTATCAATTGGTTCAACAGGAACTGTTTCCTCTGGTTGAGTGCTAGTGTCATCTAAGGTTCCCTCATTGGCTGACTCTTGAATTTCTTCAAGGTCAATAGTGCTCCCACTGTCCTCTTTGAATATGAGCTCTCTTTCAAGAAAGACTCCTCTTCGTGCTACAAAGACCACGTTCTCACTAGGCCTGTAGAACAAATATCCAAAAGACTGCTTTGGGTAACCAATGAAAACACATTTCTCACTTCTAGCTGCTAGCTTGCCGTGAGTCTCTCGTCTTACGAAAGCTTCACAACCCCAGACTTTAATATGTGCTAACGAGGGAACTTTCCCTGTCCACATTTCGTGAGGTGTTTTGGCAACCTTCTTTGTAGGGACAAGATTGAGGATGTGGGCGGCTGTCTCTAAGGCATACCCCCAGAAGTGAATGGGAAGCGAAGCCCGACTCATCATAGAACGAACCATGTCTAACAAGGTTCGATTACGCCTCTCAGCTACACCATTTAACTGTGGTGTCCTAGGAGGAGTCAATTGTGAGACTATCCCACATTCTTTCAGATAGTCGTTAAACTCGATACTAAGATACTCCCCGCCTCTATCGGATCTAAGTATCTTTATCTTTCTGCCCAATTGATTTTCGACTTCATGCTTAAACTCTTTGAACTTTTCAAAAGTTTCTGACTTATGCTTGATCAAGTAGATATATCCATATCTGCTATAATCGTCAGTGAAGGTCACATAGAATCGATTAGCATCTCTTGTAGTTGATCTGAAGGGTCCACACACATCCGTGTGTATGAGATCCAACAGACCTTCACCTCTTTCACAAGACCCTGTGAATGGTGATTTTGTCATCTTTCCCAAAAGACAAGACTCACACATATCATCTGACTTTAGGTCAAATGATTCCAACACTCCATCCTTTTGGAGTTGGGCTATGCGTTTCTTGTTAATGTGTCCAAGACGACAATGCCACAAGCATGCCTTGTCTACACTATTAGACAAGTCAATATTAAGTACACTATTTCCTAGGCTATCAACACAAGTCACTGTTTCATACACACCATTACAAGGCAAAGCTTCAAACATAAAAACACCATTCTTATAAACAGAAATTGAACCATTCAAATCATTAAAAGAATATGTAAAACCTTGTCTGAACAATGCATGAAATGAAATAATGTTTCTCGTCATCTCAGACGAATAGCAACAATTTATTAAATCTAATCTAACATCATTACTAAGCAGAAGCTGATAAACTCCGATCTTGGTTACTGGTGAAGACTTTCTGTTTCCCATGATCAGGTTTATCCTTCCTCGCTCTATCTCCTCACTTTCCTTTAGACCCTGCAAATCAGAACAGATATGAAAACCACATCCTGTATCAAGGACCCATGAACGAGAAGATAATGAGTTATTAGCATAAATAGTGTAAATACCTGACGAAGATGGCTTCACTTTGCCATCCTTGATATCTTGCAGATACTGTGGGCAAGATCTCTTCCAATGCCCCTTTTGGTTGCAGTAAAAGCAAACTGCCTCTTTTGGATCAGAAACATGGGGAGTGGAACCATTGGGCTTAGCCTTTGGGCCATTACTAGATGACCCAGCTTGAGCCTTGCTCTTCCAGTTTTGCTTGGGAGGACCTTTCCTCTTTTTCCCCTTTCCCTGTCCAATAGCCAAAACAGGGGCACTAGCAGGTGTGGAGGGTATACTTTTACCTTTCATCCCTGCCTCAGCTGTCTGCAACAAGTTGTGCAATTGGGCCAAGGTCTGCTCAGTATTGTTCAAATGGTAAGTTAGAATAAACTGACCATAACATTCAGGAAGTGAGTTCAAGACCATGTCAATGGCCAATTCCTCATCAAAGTGAATATTGAGCTTGACCAAACGCTCTATGTAGCGTTGCATTCTTTGCACATGTGACACAACTGACTCCCCATCTTTCATCTTGCAAGCCATGAGTGACTTGACTACTTCGAACTTTTCTTGACGAGCTCGCTTATGGTACTTTTCCATAAGGTCCTTGTTCATCTCGAAAGGCCAGTAGTCCTCATAGTACCTCTGCAGTTCTGGGGACATAGTTGCCACCATGATGCATGCCACTTTGGTAGCATCATCGTAATGTTTCTTGTAGGCAACAAGATCTTCAGGAGTAGCTTCATTCTCATCAAGCTCTTTGAGCTCCTTTTCAAGAACATATTCTTTGTTCTCGAAACGAAGAGCCATCTTGATGTTGCGCATCCAATCGTTATAGTTTGAGCCATCCATAACGACTTTGGAGCATATATTGAGCAAAGAGAAGTTTTGGTTGGAGGAGGACGAAGCAGAAGTGTTTCCAGGAGTAGACATCTGAAAAGAAAGAAAGTTTTAGTTAGATTTCAAGATACCTTAATAGAATAACCCAAAGATATAATATCAAGGTTAGGATCCAACTATGAAGATTCACAACTTAGAAATGGGATGCCGAGATCCAAGTGCAAATTTCATAAAGGTAGGTGAATGACGATTCACCAATTCCACCATTAGACGAAACAAACGAAGTGAAATTCCTAATTCTTTTGAGATACATTGAAACTATTCAATGGCATGTTTTATTCTCAAATTATGCTCTTCTATTTGTGACTGGGATGCCGAGGATCACAAACAAGATGTGAATAACCATGCTTGGTAACCTCATTGTCTTTATCATTAACTATTGATGTGCTGGTAAACCACACACGCTCCATCAAAATGACAATTATGAGATACCCATTGCTACTCTTTATTAGTGTCTTTTAGTGTGCTGGTTAACCACACACGCTCCACTAACGACCAATAAAGCATAATGTGCAATTTCATGGATTAGCATACTTTTCACATTTTTCCTAAAGTAACTAGAGTTGGGATTTTGAAAATAATGTTTTAGTACTTTCTTTAATATCATTATACTTTTAATGAGAAGTAGTTGTCCTATCAAATCCGTTCTGCTAACGACCCTCCACTAATCAAGGAAGCGGTGGGTGAGAGTGGACACCCATTCAACTACCATTTTATAGGCAGTTTCCTTATACCCCCCTTATAGATTAGCTTCGTGAATGAGGCATACTAGCGATTTGACTGACCATATTCTTATACATATAATATTAAACCTTTAATTATAATATATATATAAGGTGTGTTTTAAAACTTTTTAAAACTTCAAGGGTTTATATAAATTTCGAAATTTAAGCTGTTAAATTCAAATTTAAATAAACCAATTCACTAGATTTAATATTTATCTATTAATTAACTATTAATCAAATTATTAAATCTTGTAAGGATTATCTAATTAAATTAATCCATTAATTTAATCCTAATCCTTATCCCTCTAAATTTCGAAAATTAGGGTAAGGATAATTATCCAATTAATCTAATTAAGTAACAATTATCCAAAACAAGAAACCCTAGTTATCCTCTAGCATATTTCGAAATTTACAAGGGAGGAGGCTAGGGTTTTCAAAACCCTAACCCTAATTTCGATTAGGGTTCTTTGGAGGCTAGGGTTTTCGAAAAAACCCTTTGATCCAAAACCCTAGAAATCGAAAATTTGGCCTTTAGGGTTTAATAGCTATAAACCCTAATTTGCAATTCAACAATTGTAGCAATTCAATTTAAAACAATAATGGCTCTGATACCACTGAGGGGTTTTAGGTACAACAAATAAACTAGAAAACAATTCCTAAGTTCACATGCAACCTACTTTGGATCTATGTTTTAACTATTGAACATACAACTTTGAATTGCAAAACTAGAACCCTAGAGGAGAGAGGCTAATTTCGAAATTAACAAACTAGGGTTTAGGGTTTACATACCTTTCAATTGTTATAGCAAACAATTGATATTCCCTTGATCTTGATCTTGATCTTCTTGGAAGCTTTAGCACCACAAGTGTAATGCCTCTAATGGAATCACACCCAATGACTAGCAAGAAGGAAAGTAGAAGAGAGAGGGGAGAGGGAGTATGCAAAATCTCGGCCTTAGGGTTTCTTCAAAAGAAAGAGTGACCAAAAACATGAACCAGGAGGCTCCTTATATAGCTGAGGGATCTAGGGTTTAAGGGAAACCCTAGTTATCCTTTGCTTAGGGCCTAAGCAAACCCAAGGGCCTTATCCAAGCCCCTATGGACGAAATTATTAGGGTTTCCCCTAAAGATTTCGTCCACCCTCTTCCAAGGGGGTTCTAGAGCCTTCCACTCAACTATTAGATAATTGCAAACTAGTCCCTACACCTTATAATTAATTCTTTTAACCCCAAAATCAATTCTGATTAATTTCTGGCTAACAATTAATTAAACATAATGATTTCTAATTAATATATTAATCCATTAACATATTAATAAATCATTTATATATATATTAATTTATTAATCTTATAAATTAATATCTCTCCTTTCATAATTTCCTTGTCCAGTTGCTAGGTTGAGGGCAACCCAAAAGGACTGTGCTGCTATCAATTCAAGTACATACCAATTATAGTTATGGGCTTAGACACCTAATCCAACAATTTATGCATATACAACTGATTCTGATTCAGATGCAGGTACATAATCCTATGGAAAAAGTATTATTAGAATTAGAACTTGAGGGAAACCTCATATCTAACCTATCTGGAATATACATTGCTAAAGCATACAATGGTATGAAAGTACCATCTGAAGTAAACAATGATAAAGTATACAGTGATATGAACATATCACCAAAAGCATACAGTGATATGAATATATCACCAAAAGCATACATTGATATGAAAATTCTCATATCATCATTTGAAATATTAAAAACAAACAAATTTAAGCAATCATTCAGGTACCCAAGAGGCGCAAGTATTCAGACAATCGAAATATTGAAATGGAAGCAATCATGAAGCAAATACAACACCAGCTCAAACAGAAACAGGAGCAAAAAGCATCGTTAATCAGACAACTTGAGGTAGTCAAACATGAAGAAGAACAACTGCAACAAACATTACAAATTTTATCATATTCAGCACCTAAAGAAGAAGCAGCTAGCAGTTCAACAACGAATCAACCAAAAGAAGAAATCCAAGAAATTTCATCCGATGATAGTCAGCCACAAACAATACTCAAGTCAGAAAAACAACCTATAACACAAAATCCAGAAGAATATCCACCACTTCATGAAAATCAAAAAAATATAAAGAAATTGTACGTGATTTTCAACGGAGAAAACAAAGGAATATATGACGATTGGGGAATTGCCAACTCATATATTCTTGGAAAAAATATCATTCACAAAAGCTACAAAACGAAAAATGAAGCAGAAGCTGCATACAACGAAGCATACAAAGCAGTAATAAAAGATAACGTCAAATGTTCAAAAACAGTCCTCCTGACATCACAAAAACCTATATCCAGCTTTACGCCACAAAAACCTGTATCCATCCCAAGATCTCTTAACCAATTAAATGCAAAAATTGCCCTTGAATCCATTCTATCAACCAAAGAAAAAGAAGCCATAAAAAAACCATCTGCCAAAAAATTTGCCGAATTATGGGACAGCCTCATTTCATACACCGAAGTCCATTCTTTAATGGGCTTTTACCCAGTAGTCAGGCGCCCAGGCCCTAAAGCAGTCTTTTTAGCCGATTTATCAGATCCTATGACTTTATGGGATTATTTTATTCATGGATTTATCGACACCATCTATCTAGAATGCACCAATTTACACTGCATCAGCGAATTCCCTTCGGCTGTGCAAACTATCATCAGAAATTACAAAGTACGCTTTGCAAAACAGGAAAGAGGATTATTCATTAAAATGCATTCTAGCTACCCAATTTTTGATGAAGACTCTCAACTAATTGTCCCAAGTATTACTTTTGCAAACATGGGAATAAGCAACGGCTCAAAACCAACAAAAGATGATCTACCCCATGAATCACCAACACAGGATCATCTAATTTTTGCACTCGCCGGTGTTTATTTAGCATCATCACGTATAGGCAACGGTAAAGATCAAAAGTCAAGAATCAGAGTGAATTATGCCAGTAAAACTTTCATTATCTATTCTTTAACAGACAGTGAAATCACTCCGGAAGCAATGAAAGCAATTGAAACCTTCGAACAACCCTTCGAAAAATTTTCTCATCAATTGGCTGAATTACCTGCTGATATCAAAAAACAACTTTGTAAACATATTATGCATGCACCAAGACACAATTGCAGTCATTGTTCAGAAAATACAGAAGAAACACCATTTATGGAAGATTAACATCAGCCATGATACAAGCAAACATTATTAAAAAATATGTCTTTTTGGAGGCGGGAAGAATGACGTAAGACATGACATAAGAAGCAAGGGATGCATTATTGAAGACATGTGGCCTTTCAAATATGGAAAGGATTTGTAATTTGTCTTTTCTAATAATGTTAAGTGTCGGTAAAAATAATTGAGTAGTATTATAATATAATGTGACATAAAGACCTATGTAAAGTAGTTTGTTTTCTTGCAATCAAACGATTGCAATAATGTAAAGATTTTGTGTGTAATTAGCTCTTTGGAGCCTATATAAAGGGCTTTGCCCTTAGTGAATAAAGCAGAGTGATTTGTGATATAGATTTGAGTTGTTCTCAATCTTCTTCTGTTGAAATAATTTTCTATTTCTGAATAGCAGAATCTTATCCAAATATATCCAATATAACCATATCATACTCAAACAATCCATCATCAGATCATTACGACGCATCATTCAGGTATAATTCTTTTAACATATTTTTAATTCCGTCATGTTTTTCAATTAACATGAAGTGGGGGTGGTGTATACATGTGATAACATGGTGTTAAGAGAGACAGAGGGGGGGGGGGGGGTTTGATTGGTTGGAAATGGTGTTGCCTCCGGTTGGCGTTACCACAACTCATAACATAACGCGAGGCTAAGGCGGTGTTTCAGCCGTTATCACCACGTTAAGGTGGTCCACATAGGCAATAACGTCGTTTTTGTGTCCCATACCGAGCAGTCTCATGTAAAGTTGGAAACCATTGGTAGAACTAAAATTCTAAATTGTATGTTTGTATGTATGTATGGTTGATCTTTTCCGCAATAACCTTGTTAAATTAATTGAAAACTAATATACTATTATGCAAATAATATAGACACATTTTTGTTTTATTTCATTTTGTTGTCTTTTCATTTGAGAATTGCTTATATTAGACAAAATCAATGATAAAATTGGTGGTGGGATATAAACCTAACTGTTGATAATAACTAATAGGTGATATGATAAGTATTGGCCCAATTATTTGACATTTGATAATAAATTAATAGTAAATATCACCATTATAGTAAAATGGATAAACTAAAGAATTAATTGATAGATAATGTCAAAAAAAAAAAATCGTAAAGAGGCATTATACAAAATCTAAGTTGAGCATTAACTTTATATCTGTGCATAATGAGAATTTGTGCACCCCCACTTGATTTATACGGCATAAAACGATTCATAAATCGATGCTATATTGCATCGATGACATCATAAAAACATATTGTTATAAGATTTTGGTAATTTAATTACAAGTATTCTATTAATAGATTAACTAATTCAGGATGATTAACGTATTTTTGGCATGTAAGCTTATAATCTCATATAAAATTTTTAAATTGGATTATCTTAATTTTAAATTTATTATAAAAATCATTAACTAATTGACAAATCATATGTTGGTATCTTTGTAACCATACCAATAAAATATATGAAAATTTATGAAAGAGAGGTGATAGTAAAGCATATTTTATGTTACATTCACATCTCCACCCAACCCACCTTGATTATAAATTTTGTCCCCTGTTTGAACTCTCCATGTAACTCCCTCCTCCTCTTCCTCTTCTTCTTCTTTCTCTCCCTCTCTCTTTCTCTCTCTTGATCAGACATGGCTGTTACAGGGTCTTTTATGAAACTGCAACTCTCTTCATCCCCATGTCTAACAGCTCCAAGGCTCTGCAAATCCTCAAGAAAACAGGTCACACGTCCTTTGATCGTTTTCTTTTTCAATTCCATGCTTTTCATGAATTATGCAAAACTGAAAGCTCCCTTTTGCTCGTGTTTTAGCTTAAATGCTTGAATTTCCTCTACAAAATATTGGGATCTAATGTCGAATAGCTGATTTCGGGATGAACTTTGCTAAAAATGGAAATATGTTTGTTTTTACAGTTCCGGGTGAAAGCTTCAGCTACTGGTTCAGATGCTGAAGATGCGAAGATGACGATCACTAAAGACAAAAACCGGTGGAAGATCGATTTCTCCGGCGAAAAACCGACGACACCATTGCTGGACACCATCAATTTTCCGGCGCACATGAAAAACCTCTCAACACAGGTTTGATAACTGATAAGAATACTATAGTTGTTCGTCACTTCTTCCCAGTCAGTTACTGCATCTCTAACTTGTACACTGCGCATATTTCATTGTTTTTTCAGGATCTCGAACAGCTAGCGGCGGAGTTGAGAGTGGACATCGTATATTCAGTGGCAAAAACCGGTGGCCATTTAAGTTCAAGTTTAGGAGTTGTTGAATTGGCTGTAGCTTTACACCACGTTTTCAACACCCCAGATGACAGAATCATATGGGATGTAGGCCACCAGGTGAAATTATTACTATTTCTTTTTCAAATTGGAGTTGATTTTTGAGTATTATTTGATCTTAACGTTTACCTTTCTGTAAAAACAGGCATACCCACATAAGATTCTTACAGGAAGAAGGTCGAAGATGAACACCATAAGAAAAACTTCAGGACTTGCAGGTTTTCCAAAACGAGACGAGAGTGTTTATGATGCTTTTGGCGCCGGACATAGCTCCACCAGCATCTCCGCCGGCCTAGGTATGTCTGATTCCCAAAAAAAATGAACTTTTCCTTATTGGGGATAAATCATAAATCATAAATGGTGAATTTGGAATCGATTCAATAGGTATGGCTGTTGGAAGAGATCTATTGGGGAAGAACAACAATGTGATCTCTGTAATTGGCGATGGCGCCATGACAGCTGGACAAGCATACGAAGCCATGAACAACGCAGGATTCCTCGATTCAAATCTGATCGTCGTGCTAAACGACAACAAACAAGTCTCTTTACCCACAGCCACATTAGATGGACCTGCAACACCTGTCGGAGCTCTTAGTAGCACTTTAGCTAAACTCCAAGCAAGTCCCAAATTCCGTAAGCTTCGTGAAGCTGCAAAGGTAATTAATTGACTAATCGATTAAATTTCGCCATTGATTAATCGATTGATTCTGCAATCTAGTAAGAATTCGTGAATCTAAATTTCTTGATTCGTGAACAGAGTATCACGAAGCATATCGGACCTCAAGCCCATGAAGTTGCAGCGAAGGTGGATGAGTATGCGAGGGGTATGATTAGCGCTAGTGGGTCGACATTGTTTGAGGAGCTCGGGTTATACTATATTGGCCCAGTTGATGGACACAATGTTGAAGATCTAGTCACCATTTTTGAAAAAGTCAAGTCAATGCCTGCACCTGGGCCTGTTCTTATTCATATTGTCACCGAGAAAGGAAAGGGTTACCCTCCTGCAGAAGCCGCAGCCGACAGAATGCACGGTAAACATTATCACATTATTACATTATCAGACAGTGTGGGTAAGCTCAACAGCTCAACAGAAAGTATAGCTCAGGGGTTGCTGGAATAATAACTTTTTTTTTTACGGTATCTGAAAAGTTTTGTTCTGATTTTAGGAGTGGTGAAGTTTGATGTGGAAACGGGAAAGCAATTTAAGACGAAATCCCCGACACTTTCATATACGCAATATTTTGCGGAAGCTTTAATAAAAGAAGCTGAGGTGGACAATAAAGTGGTCGCGATACATGCAGCCATGGGAGGTGGGACCGGGCTCAATTATTTTCAAAAAAAGTTTCCGGATAGATGTTTTGATGTGGGTATCGCGGAGCAACATGCGGTTACTTTTGCAGCAGGGTTAGCAACCGAGGGTCTTAAGCCGTTTTGTGCTATCTATTCTTCGTTTTTACAACGGGGATATGATCAAGTGAGCACTCAATTCTCACTTTCATTAGACTGGACAGATGACAGTCTAACATCTGTCCCATCTTTGTAGATGGGACAGATGCAAAAGTTTGTTCAGTATTGTCCAGTCCAGTCAACCAGTCAGATTTTTAGACTCTGACGGATAACTAATAAATTGATGGAATAATGTTAGGTGGTGCATGATGTTGATCTTCAAAAGTTACCGGTACGATTTGCGATGGATAGAGCCGGATTAGTGGGGGCAGATGGGCCCACACATTGTGGAGCATTTGACATTGCTTACATGGCATGTCTACCAAACATGGTGGTGATGGCTCCATCAGATGAAGCCGAGCTCATAAACATGGTTGCCACGGCTGCAGCCATTGATGACAGGCCAAGTTGCTTCAGATTCCCGAGAGGAAATGGCATTGGTGTACCTCTTCCTCCTAACAACAAAGGAGTTCCCATCGAGGTACTTTGACTTTTTAGGTCAAACAAGTTACTTTTCAATTTAAAAATTGATATAGAATTTTCAATCTTTTTGAGAAAAAGATTCGTACCCGAATTGAAATTTATAGCCAACGACAAAATCAAATAAATGGTGACGTTGGTTTTGTAAAAATTTGGTGTCGATTTGAATCTTGAAAATAGTTTATTTGACTTTGACTATTTGACATATGAACAGATTGGTAAGGGGAGAATACTATTGGAAGGAACTAGAGTTGCGATTTTGGGATATGGTTCGATAATCCAACAATGTTTAGGTGCTGCTAGCTTGCTTCAAGACCATAAAGTGTCTGTAACAGTTGCAGATGCACGGTTTTGCAAACCGTTGGATGCAGAGTTGATCAAAAGATTGGCCAATGAACATGAAATCTTGCTTACAGTAGAGGAAGGCTCAATTGGTGGATTTGGATCACATGTTGCCCATTTTCTGAGTTTGAATGGCATTTTAGATGGAAAACTCAAGGTAAACAACATTTTTAGACATTGTTAGATAGACATCACTTTATCCATACCATTTTAGACATTGTTTAACACTTTATTCGGGTGACACTTGATAAAAAAAAAAAGGCTAACTTTGTTTATGGGATGTTAATTTGCAGCTAAGAGCAATGACTCTTCCTGATAGATACATTGATCATGGAGCACCACAAGATCAACTTGAAGAAGCTGGTCTTTCTTCAAAACACATATGTTCAACGGTTTTATCACTTGTGGGAAAGCCTAAAGAAGCATTTCAGTACAAGACAATCATGTAGACGAAGACCAAGATCCAACTGTCTAATTAATTATACAAATATGTTTCAGGTGTTTAGAGTTGAAATCAGGAAACTGAGGGATAGTAACAGTTTGTGCATATATATGTTGTTTTTCTCCTTTAAAAATGTAGTAATGTATTACATAATTTCACCAACAATAGAGGATTGTGCAAGATCAGTGAAAATATATTTAGGGAAGAAAGATGGGAGGGGATTTTTCTATAGTTATTGTTGTTTTTGGGTTCTAAAAGAATGGCCGAAAGTTATATTATATTATAAATAGTGTGAATGATCCCAACTTGAAGCACTCAAGCTGACACAAAATCCAAATTATGGTCTTCAAGGCATTCTCTTATGGTCCTCAACTTCGTCTGTTTTCAACGGAAAATTCCGTCTCTTATAGTATGCAGACTAAGTAGGATGTTCTTTAGGTCATTTTGTCTAAACCAAAAGCCATTCCTAATCCGATAGATGGATGATTCATTTAAGGAAAATAGTGAATAAACATGACCAAGAATATTGATCCTCTCACAATTAAATTTGTTTTAAGTTTCAAAGGTTTTCTCTATTTTGTTCTTAAGAACACTAATAGGAATTGGTCATTCTTTGGCTAAGGGCAAATATTTTAGATTCAGTTATTTATGTTTCATTAAAAAGACAAAAATACATTTTCACATTCTTTTTATTTTTACCATGATTCATCGAATCAACTTGAATTATCATTCTCTCCACACACCCACCTACTGCTACCCCACCTCCCCCACCAGCGGTAGACTCATAGAATTTTGTTATGGGTAGCACCAAAAAATATATGGAAAAGTATAATAAGATAATTAGAACCGATTTTTTCCTTTGTTGTTGGAGTATGCGTGGGACGAAGGCAACAAGCCTAGTTGATTCACCAAGGTAATGTGCTATTAAATTGGACTTTTGATTTAGTAAATAATGGGATAATTAATTAGACTTTGGACTTTTGATTCAGTCTAGAAGTTACACCTATTTAATCTCAGCATGCATAAATAAAATTCAATATTTTGAACATTTATCGGAAGACATTGAGGGTAGCACGTGCTACCTATGTCAATTACCTACGTCCGCCCCTATGCCAATTACCTACGTCCGCCCCTGACCCCAACCTACACACATATACCCCTACTCTATCCCCATCCCATCAGCACACCCACACCCACACCCATGCATACACACATACACATGTTTCTTGGGCCCCAACTTGTATTTTCCGCATTGGTTCTCGGGGGTTTGTTTCTACTAGTGGTGACTTGTTAAATTGTGTGTTCAGTAATACAAAATCGTTGATGAAATTTGTCATCTCCGATTTTACAATATTGTGTTTGAAATGAAATTTGTATCGAAGAAATTTGAGAGTCAAAATTTGTGTTAAGAGGTGGTGTCAGCATTTGTGAGTATTGTTGCTGAAACGGAGGTTGGAATTGCGAGGTTGGCGGGAATTGATCCAAGAGATGGCTCTTGTGAACCCGTAGGCCGTTTGTTTCGGTACAAAAATGTTTTTTACTTGCGAGGATTCATTTAAGAGAAACTTAAAATAGAAAGTTGAAAGAAGAATAATGTGAAAAAAATGAAAAGTTTAAATGGTTATTTATAGTTTGATTTAAAAAAAAATAACGTCATTATAAGAGTCGTGAGAAATTAAGAGGAGAGAGGAAAGATAAGAGTTTGAGATTAGCGGTGGATATTCACTATGCTTTCCTTCTTTTTCCCTACACCACAAGTGGTGTAGACGATGTTTTCGCCCTCCCCGTCAACATCACTTCTTCAATTCCAACATCACTTCTTCAATTCCATTTAGTTCACTCCTACTAATCAGTTTAATATTATAAAATTTGTGATTTATTTTTAATATTATAAAATTTGTGCTTTATTTTAATAATGTTAGTATACTATTATGTTAGTTTTAATTATATTTATAAATATATCTTTTGATATTTATCATCTAGCTTTTTGTTGAAGGGTGTACTAAGGCTATGTTTGGCGTACTAGCTGAAAAACTATCTGTTAGCTGAAAAGCTAGCCGATAGCTAAAAAGCTAGTTGTTAAATCGAAAGCTAGCTGATAATTGAAAAGCTAGCTGATAAAAAATAATGTTCGGTAAAACTAGTTGAAATATATAAAATACATAAAATGACATTTAAGAGAATGTGTTTCTATAATTAATTAAGGGGTATATTTGGAAAGTTTTATAAAAACTCTTAAAAAGTTAGTCTAAGTAGCTTTTTAAAAAGCTAGTTTATAAATTATTTTTTGACTTGCCAAACACGACAAAATAGAAAAACTCGAAAAATAAACCAACTTATTAGCTAGCTGTGGGGTGCCAAACACAACCTAACATTTCACATTTCACCTTTCACTTTTTTATACACCGACTCCTCGTTTTCCATCACTCTTTCACATTTCAAAACCTAAGAAATAATCACCCTTCATTTCCTTTATTATTACTTTTTTTAAATTACCATAATTTAATAAATAATTAAATTAATAAAAACATATTAATAAATACAAAACTAATAAAAATGTAACTATCATAAAAATAATTAAAACCAAGTTATAATATTTTTCTGTAGTACGATCACCGACCGTTTTATTTATTTTCTTTTCAATCGTAACAAATCTTTTATATAATCTCTTATTTATCACAATACAACAAGTGAGAAGACAAACAAGCACGGCTAAACCTTATAAAATGGTTGCAAATCGAATCGTTACACCTCTCTATGTGGTGGGGTTTACACACCGGGCCTTCTGTAATAACAAAAATTAATATTTCAGTTAATCTGGCAAACACAAGTTTTGTAAAACACGACAAACTATTAGGTTAAAAAATTACACAACAAACTATTAGTTTAAAAAACTATTGTATGTAAAAATCAGTTTTAAAATGTTTTTTCAATGGACAAAATTTGCAGGAACCATTAAAGATACGTGCGGTCCATGCCATGTGAAATGGTTTTACCTACGTATGTAAAGCGGTCCATCTATTGTCCCAACCTCTATTTTGCATTCTCAAAAATTTCATCACTTAAAACATTTATGAACTTTAAATAATCATTTATGTTTTAGAGTGAGTGCTCCAACAACCACATACATTTTGCAACTATAAACTCATATCTAAGGCATTTGAAATTAAAATATGATTTCTCAAATAATATATGAAATATGATGCAATTTATGTTAGATATTACATCAAAATTAATGTCTTCAATTATGTTTTTGCCAAGTATATATGTAACAGTGATACTGATAGGAAACACTCGTATCTTCACCTCCTAGTTGCTCAGAAGCAGCCAGTGATCTCCATGGCCGAAAATGGCGATCGTAAGCTTCACATAGCAATGCTCCCATGGCTGGCCTTTGGCCACATTATTCCATTTCTTGAGCTAGCAAAACTTATGGCCACCAAAGGCCATAAGATTTCATTCATTTCAACTCCTCGAAACATCCACCGTCTTCCTCAAATCCCATCAACCTTAACTCCTCTCATCAACTTCATCAAAATCGATATACCAAAAGTTGAAAATCTCCCAGAAAACGCCGAATCCACAAAAGATTTACCTTTCAATAAGGTTAAGTACCTCAAAATGGCATGCGATGGCCTCAAAAAACCCATCACAGATTTCCTCGAAACCTCATCCCCAGATTGGATCATCTGTGACTTTGTTACTTATTGGTTGGGGCCCCTAGCGGCGGAACATGGCGTCCTCACAGCTTATTTTAGTGTTTTTCCGGCGGTAATGCTTGGTTTCGCGGGTTCCCCGGAGGTGTTGATGTACGGCGATGATGACCAGTCGGTGGAACAACAGTTAATGAGCCAACCAAGGTGGGTTACATTCGAAACCGAAGTTCAGCCATCTCCTTTTCAGATCACCAGATCACTTCAAAACTTGACTGGCGACGATGAAAACATCAAGGATGGTTATCGTCTTGGAGCCACCGTCATCGGCTGCGACGCCGTGATTGTGAGAAGTAGTTCTGATTTTGAGCCGGAGTGGCTGAATCTCCTGAAGAAACTTTACCGAAAACCTATCCTTCCGGCCGGGCTGTTACCGGCAGCGGTGGCAGACGACCATGCATGCTGGGGGGAAACGAAAGAGTGGCTGGACAAGCATGAGAAAGGCTCGGTTGTTTACATTGCTTTTGGAACAGAAACGAAACCGAATCAATACGAGTTAACTCAGTTGGCTTTAGGGTTAGAATTGTGTGGACTACCCTTTTACTGGGTGTTAATCGATCGGCGTGGGTCATCAGATGACGAGGTAATCGAGTTGCCACGTGGGTTTGAGGAGCGGACACGTGGACGTGGGGTGGTGTGTAGAGAGTGGGCACCACAATTTAAAATATTTAGTCATGAATCGGTGGGTGGGTTGCTGATTCACTCAGGCATGAGTTCGGTGGTGGAAGGGCTTCAACTCGGTAAGCCACTCGTATTGTTGCCTTTCGTAATAGACCAAGGTGTGATTGCAAGTTATTTGGTGGAGAAAAAGATGGCGTATATGGTTCCTAGGGATGAGTTGGATGGGTCGTTTACGCCAGAATCGTTGGCTGACTCACTGAGTCTAGTGATGGTGAAAGAAGAAGGGAAGATGTATAGAGACAAAGCCAAAGAGATGATGTCGATGTTTGGTGGCAGAGATATTCAAGACAAGAGTTTGGATGAGGTGCTGCAATTTTTTCAAAAGTCTTTGAAATTATAGTTTGGTTTCGTAGGTCCGTGAAATAACTATTGACCGTTAGAATCTAAACACTGTCGGTCATATCAACTTATCAAGTGTATAATCTTTCTATACTAAATAAATAAAGGGAAAATTACTAATCTACCCATTTTTCTTAATCACCTATCAAAACAAAGCCAAAATATACCAATTAGCCAAAAATAGCCCATAAAACCGTAGTCAACTTAGGGTTGACTACGGTCAACGCGGTTGACTGCTATTTTATTGAGAAAACTATTATTTTGTGCTAATTGGCTACTGTTTCATGGGCTCGTTTACTTTTTCGTGGCCCATTAGCCCAAAGTATATAAAGAAATTTTTTTCAGATTAGGTCATTTTTTCTATTGTTTTTTTTTTGTTTTGCCTACTTTTTTCTCTCAATGGAGCACCCGAAGAACAACCAGATTTGTCTACTTTTCATCAAAATTTTACCGTATTTGTGATTAGAAGTAGGTTTTATATATCTGGTTAAATTTTTTTTGAAAAAAAACGAAAAAAAAAAAAATATAAAACCGTAGGTTTCATACGAAACCTACGGTGTACAAGTTCCCAATGCACAGATTGTGCATTGTCGACTTGTACACCTACGGTTTCGTATGAACCGTACGGAAATTATTATTTTTTTTCGTTTTTTTTTAAAATCGATTCAATGGGATCGGAATTATGTTAATTTTGTAATCGTGTATTTAAAAAAAAAAAAACGAAACCGTAGGTTTTATGGAAACCTACGGTGTACAAGCATTTACTGCACATTTTGTGCAGTAAACACTTGTACACCGTACGTTTCCCAAAAACCTACAGTTTTGTAATTTTTTTTTTTAAATAACTAATAAACATTTGCACCCCTTTTATGTATTTTATGATTTTTTGTTGGCAAAAAAAAATTGTACTATTGATTTGGAAATGTTTTTATTTATATAATTTGTATCCCCTTTTATATATATATATATATATATATATATATATATATATATATATATATATATTATTTTTTGTTGGAAAAAAAATAACCTATGTTTTTATATATATATATTTTTAATTATTTTTCAAAAGAAAGTTATTTTTAAACGTATTTTTTAGGATTGTACCCCCTTATATGTATGTTATGATTCAATGTTTGCATGTTGTTTAAAATGATGTTATTTTCTATGTCTCAATTATAGCATACATTAGCAATGTACTATTGATTTGAAAATGTTTTTATTTATATAATTTGTAGATATTTTGAAGTATATTGTATTGATAAAATAACATTGTGTTTTGCTACTTTCGGGTTTGTTATAAAATATGTTAATGTCACACCATTTTGAAAGTACAATGCTAAATTTGGTATACTAGTAGTATAGAAAATATAAAAAAAATGTAGTCAATTAATTTCCTTTGGTATTTCATACAAAGTAAATAGAATATATGAAATGATTAATTCTTATATTGTGTGTTTTCTCTAATTGTTTATCAGTATTTTTAGTTTTATAAAACTTTATTTAACCTTAATGTTTATTTAATTTTGTAGCTTCCAAACAAATCGATGATGGGTCACTTATCTGTCAAAGCTTCATGCCATAAATTGCATGAAGTTTTGAGTCGCTTGAACGGACCCGTGCGCGATCTGTTTTCAACAACTAGCTTCGGTTACTTGTTGGACTTACCAGCTCAGTCCGGAGATGGACTTCTTATTCATGGGCTGTTACTGCATATGTTGCGTCCTACTGCTGAAACGGACGCAGCTGAACGCCTATATTTTAGGTTTTCTAGACGTACGCTATCATTTGGGCCGGAGGAGTTTTGTCTAGTGACCGGACTTTACATGGGTCGGTGTCCTAACTCAATGATCGAATTTTCAACCATGTATAAACACGGTTATGGTGAAAATACATTTCGGTCCAGAGTCTTCCCATATCGCACAGACACTTCTTTAGTTGTAGAAGATTTAGAGCTCCTTATCTTGAATTAACGGTTCAATGACATATCGGCTCAAGACGGTGTTCGTGCCATTTTGCTATATATCCTCAATCAAGGTTTTTTGGGAAAGGAGCTTAATGATAAAGTTATTGTACATATTAAAAACACTCTTTTTTATACTCTATATTACAAAAAAAGTAATAAATTTTTTTTTTTAAAAAAAAAAATTAAAACCGTAGTTTTTTGGCCAAAATAGTAGATAAAACCCCCAAAATAGTAGATAAACCCACTCCAAAAAAAAAAGTAGTTTTTTTTGCGAAAACCGTAGCCTACGGTTTGGGAAACCGTAGGTTTTAAAATACCTACGGTTATGAATGTTAAAAATGAAAAAAAATATATATATACAAAACGCGAAACAGTAGACGAAATGGCGAAACAGTAGACGAATTTTGAAACCTACGGTTTCGTGGGCTATTTTTGGCCATTTGCTAATTTTTGGTTAAATTGTTAATTACCCCCTTAATTTGGCTAGATTAGTAATTACCCCATAAATAAAAGAATTGTTTTGTTTTTAGGGGTAATTACTAATCTAGCCAAATTAAGGGGGTAATTAACAATTTTTAGCCAAAAATTAGCAATGGCCAAAAATAGCCCACGAAACCGTAGGTTTCGAAATTCGCCTACTGTTTCGTAATTTCGTCTACTGTTTCGCGTTTTGTATAAAAAAAAATTTTCATTTTTGACATTCAAAACCGTAGGTTTTTTAAAACCTACGGTTTCCCAAACCGTAGGCTACGGTTTTCACAAAAAAAACTACGGTTTTTTTTTAGGGGTTTTATCTACTATTTTGGGGGTTTTATCTACTATTTTGGCCAAAAAACTACGGTTTTAATTTTTTATTTTTTTAAATTTTTTTTTATTATTTTTTTGTAATATAGAGTATAAAAAAGAGTGTTTATAATATGTACAATAACTTTAACAATTATTTTGGTTTGAATTATTTTATTTTAATTTTAACAGTAGTCAACTCTGACGGAAAGAGTAGACTACTTTTTGGGTAAAGTTGACTACATTGTTGCTAAATTTGACTACTTTTTTGTTAAACTTGACTACTTTTTCGTCAGAGTTGACTATTGTTTTCAACTTATCTTATATATATTTAGTATTTTATATTTTTGGAAAGTTTATTCTCTCTAGCTTCTTAATCCTCAAAATTAAGATAATGAGTTGTAACGAGTATTTTGTATTGCTCATTACGGATGGAAGATGGGAGTTTGTTAATTCCCAATTATCATATGTTTGGCCACTGGGATACAATCCGAGAATGTTTTATTTAGGTGTTGAATTTTACGAAAACACAACGTTCACCGAATTTGTTCAGTTGGTCAAGTGCAAGATGGGTCTTCCCGAATAATCAAAAGTTAGTTTGGACTATCAACATCCAGAACAACTCTATTATTGTGGTATTGTTGATGATCGTGATATTAGAAAGCTGATAAAGGTAATAAATGGCGTTGGAGATAAATATGTGTCTGTGTATGTGGTGGTTGAAGAAGGCGTTTAGCCGAACGAAATGGATGATAGAGGAAAGGCATCTGCAGCAAATTTATCAAGTGGAAAAGGGAGCAACAACCCAATAGGTAATTTTAAAAGTCCAAGTAAAAGTCAATATCATAGTGTTGCTGAAAATGTAAATGTAGTGCCAGAACCGATTATGTATGTTACACCGGAGAATTATAAGTATATCGGTGATAATGATGTTGGTGCATATGTTAATGATGTTGGTGTAAATGAATCATTTGACAAAAAAAAAAAGCAGTAGCCGTGGTGAATAAGGTTGGTAATGAATTTGGAAAACAGGAAGTTCCGTTTTTGCATGATGGTGAACTAAAAGGATATGGCGAGTTTGCGGATTGTGACAAGTTGGATATATCCGGCCTAGATAGTGATTCTAACAGAGAAGAATTAGATGACGAATCTAAGCTTATTTATTCAGATACCATGTTTCATGGTATGCCCCCTTTGCCTTCGTGTCCTGTAACGCTGATGTGAACATTCCATGTCAGAGGGTGGATATAAGTGAAGAGATTAAGGTTTTAGACATTTTTGATGACAAAGAGTTGCTCAAGCTTGCAATCGGAAGACAATGCATGGAACAAGGTAAGCAGTATAAGACTACCAGATCGAGCAAAGGAAGGTTCGAGGTTGTTTGTTTGGTTAAAAATTGCTCATGGATGGTTAGGGCAAGGGGAATCCAATCGACTACTGCTTTCCAAGTCACAAAAGTTGTTGACCAACACACATGTTGTGCGACAAATTTGGAGTCTAATCATCAACAATCAAAGAAAAAGGTACTCGGCCACTTTATCGCTGAAGTATTGGCTGGAGACTATAATGGAGTTTATCGGGGCAATGAAATTGTTAGGGACATCAATTCGAAATTTCCAATCAATATCTCATACCAACAGGCATGGCGTGCAAAACAGTATGCGTTGTTGATGTTAAGAGGTACCAAAGAGGATTCATTCACCAAACTACCAGTGTATCTGCACAACTTGGTCAAGCACAATCCAGGAACTGTTACTCAGATAAGAGTAGACGATGATGATCGGTTTGAGTTCGTGTTTATCGCGTTGGGTTGCTCGGTAAGCAGTGTTAATTTTTATAACAAATATAACATATGAATCCTAATTGGTATTTGTTAATGCAATAAAAAATAATTGTAGGTACGAGCGTTCATCAAATATTGTAGGCCGACCCTAATAATTGATGGTGGTCACCTAAAGGGTGAATTCAAAGGCACGATGTTGCTCGCAGTGACAATGGACGGTCAAAACCAAATCATGCCTGTTGCTTATGCCATTTGCAAAAGTGAATGTACTGAGACGTGGTCCTGGTTCCTTCGAAAGCTACGTGAATGTATAGGCAACTTGGAAGACCTTACAATCATATCTGATAGGGCTCCATCCATAGCGACGTCAATTGCAAATATATTTCCTCACGCCTATCATGGAATATGTGGTATCCATTTGTATTTCAACATTTCAGCAAAATTTGGAAGCAGCGATACAATGCACGCATTATTTTGGGAGACATGCAAAGCCTATACCATTGAAAAATTCGATAATGGGATGAAAAAAATAAAAAATGTAAATATTCGTGTATGGGAATACCTACAAAACATCAACCCAGAAAGATGGGCCAGGGAACATTTTCCTGGGAATCGGTATTTTCTTATGACATCAAATAGTGCGGAGTCGATAAATTCAATGTCACGATTTGCAAGAAAGATGCCAATATTGATGTTGATTGAGTATTTTCGTGCAACAATGCAACAATGGAGTTTTCAGAAACGTAATGTTGCAGGTACTAATATTTTATATACATTGTTGATTGATTATTTTCTTAACTCGTGTAGTAATAATTTTATGAAAAAATATGTCTATTTTTTTAGCTGAAACTAAAACAACACTCACCCAATGGGCTGAAACGATTATACAAGCAAATAAGAATGCTTGTAATAATTGGATGGTGTACCCTATCTCAAATAGCAGATTTGAAGTGAAAAGCTCTAACCACAAAAGTGTCATTGTTGATTTCCAACAAAGAACCTGTACATGTAGGCGGTGGCAAATAGATGGCTTACCTTGTGGCCATGTTATAAAAGTGCTGACAATGAACCGTTACGAAGATTGTTCGGAATTCGCTTTAAAAGCTTACTTTACAGAAACATTGAGGAAAACTTACGAGGAGTCTGTGAACCCCTTACCAAGTCCATCTGAGTGGGAGATCCCCGATGATGTGATGACCGTGAAGCCACCCATAATGGAGAGACGTCAGTCGGGTAGGCCAAGAAACACTGGACGTATTCCGTCGCAAGGTGAGCGTCCCATACGACAAGAATGTTCTACAAGCGGTCAATTTGGACACACTAGGAACGATTGTACGGGTAGGGGATCGGGGAGCGGATCTGGGGGGAGGAAAAAATCTACACAAAAGGGCATAATGACTGATGAGTTTGTATCCGGGAGCGGGTCACAGAACGAAAGCGTGTACCCTACTTTTGATTTCAATAGTACATTTGATTTGAATTGTCCTTAGATTAATGTAGGAAAGCAATGAATTCCCGTATTTGTAATTTTTTATTGCTTGTATTAAAAAGTACTTCTGAGATTATTAATTAAATCTAGTACTCCACTTATTAACTCCTTTATTCCATGAAAAGTAAAACACAAACATAAAACATTATAGAAATCGAGATACACCCTTACGAAACATTACATAAGACATTTCACATAAAAGAGCCTTCTACATGAAACATTTGTTATTTTTAAGTAGGATCCATGCATCCTCATACTCGAAGTCACTTCCCTCGTGCTCCAAAATGTAATGATCTTTAACCATTTCTAAAAGATCTTCGTCGTTGTTTGGATAACGATACCTGTTTTTAAGATGATGATACCATCGATTAAACCATGTGATTTTTTCCTTTAAATCCATCCACTTACCAAAAATATCTTCTTGTGTTCGGTGTTTTCCTTCTCCCAACGAGAGGTTAAACATGGCTGTTATGCGGGTCCATTCATCACCTTCTAAGCAATCAGGGTTAACCATGGTTACATCATCGTAAATGTTCAACCAACAACGTGTTACCACCATTACCTCTCTTATCGTCCATGGATGTGGAGTATTGGACGGAGCAACTGCGTTGGAAGAAGTTGGTTGATTGGAGGCCATTTTTTATATGTTAGTAAAATTTGTAGTATAAATACCCCTCCATTGTAAAGAATGAGACACACCACAAGTTATAAGATATATAACTTTCATATTCTCTCTAAATATTCTTTCTTCTCAATTAAAGTTCTTATCAAAGTTTACTAGTTTGGTTTGATTTATAGTTATATTAATTACGCTTAATTCATAACACGTTATCAGCACGAAAGCTCTAATCAAGGTTATTAAACAAGTGGAAAATCACATCTATCTTAATCAAGGTATGTATTACTTATTAAAAACACTATTAATTATAAACACCTCAATCATATTAAAATAATAATAATACTAATGAATTAATGAAACTTATACATTATGGACATTATGGACTACTAGCAATTTTTATTTCTTATACTAACATTTCTTTATGTATTCTAATTTTTATACTAACATTTACATTATGCAACTAATTTTTATTTATGCAAACTAACATTTACATTATGCAACTAACTTTTATTTATGCATACTAACATTTATATTATGCTACTAACTTTTATTTGTGCATACTAACATTTAAATTATATTTATTTATACATGTCAATGTTTATTTATATTTTAGATACTCTTCATAATTTTATTTAAACATTTACTAATGTTTATTTATGTTTCTAATTAGTAAAGTTATGTATTAGTTATAAGTCTTATTACATGATTTATAAAATACATATACATATATACACAACGAATATATATGCAACGGTTATAAACAGCAAAAACAACGGCTATATTTTTTACCATAAATAAACATCTTTACCCTGCTTATTTTACCCACAACAAATTTTTCTCTCTTGTATCAAATAAATCAATTTCAAGAAATCAAGCTTCAAGATGATTCATCCTTTTGTGATAATCATGACTATAATAGTCATGTTACTTTTCATCCCAATCCTTAACATCGAAGATAATATGGAATTTCATCTACTTTTAGGCTTGTATGCAATGTTAGCTTTACCGCTTCTTTTTTGTGTAATATTTATTGAAATAAATGGATTTTAATTTTAATTTTTATTTTGTTTAAAATTTATAGTTACATTATGTCCAACATTGTAAAGCTCGAGTTTGTAGCACTTGAAGTTAGTGGGAAAAACTATGTGCCATGGATGATAGATGTAAAAATGCATCTTGAATCCATGGGAATCTCAAATACTATATATGAATTTAATAACTGCTTGGCACAAGACAAAACAAAAGCATAAGTTTTCCTTCGTAAGCATATTGATGAAATGTTGAGATTTGAATATCTTGATGTTACTGATCCAAGTATTCTCTGGAATCTTTTGAAAGAAAGATTTGATCATCAAAAGGAAGTTATACTTCCAAATGCTAGAGATGAATGGAGAACACTAAGGTTTCAAGACTTCAAGAAAGTAAATGAATACAACTCAGCTTTGTTCAGAATATGTTCACAACTCAAGTATTGTGGACAAGAGGTTACTGATGAAGATATGTTAGAGAAAACTTACTCAACATTTCATGCAACAAACATTACCTTGATGCAACAATATCGGATGCAAAAGTTCACAAGATATTCTGAACTGAATGCATGTCTGCTCGTTGCAGAGCAAAACAATGAACTCTTGATGAAAAACCATGAATCTCGTCCAACGGGATCAGTAGCACTTCCTGAAGCAAATGCTACAAATATTGATGGTCATCGAAACAATACACGTGGACGAGGGCGAGGTCGTGGTCGAGGGCGAGGCCGTGGCTATTTTAATCGAAACCAAAGCCATAATCAGAACCATAATTCTGGTCGTGGACGAGGTAATAATCATGGTCGTGGCCAGAAAAGGAATAATTACCAATATTCACAAAGAAACAATGTCCACACACAAGATAAGGCCAAAATGGCAAGGCATGACACTGGGACATCACAAAAATCTGATGGTTCATGTTATAGATGTGGTAGCACAGGCCATTGGTCAAGGACCTGTCGCACACCTGCACATCTTTGTCAACTTTATCAAGAGTCCATTAAAGGAAAAGGAAAAGAAGCAAACCTCATTGATAATGTTGAATTCACTCCGCTAAATGTTGCTGATTTCTGCAATGACATGGAAGACATAAACTAAAAAAAAATCTATTATTGTTCTAGTAAAACTGTTTTTCCTTCGTTTGTTTTTCATGTAATGTCTTTCCTACAATAAATGAACTTTCTTTTTAATAATAATTATGATTATGTTTATTCACTTATTATTCCTTTTATATGTGAAGTTTAATATGAGTCCAACTGGAGCACAACACCAAGAAAAGATTGGAGATCTTTGTATAGCAGATAGTGGTAGTACACATACTATTCTGAAATCAAAGAAATATTTTTCAGAATTAGTACCAACAAAAACAGTCATACATACAATATCAGGTCCTGCAGACTTGATAGAGGGAACCGGGAAATCCCATTTTATATTACCAAATGGTACAAGCTTTTGTATAGAAAATGCCTTATTTTCTCCAAAGTCTAATAGAAACTTATTAAGTTTCAATGACATATATTTCAAAGGATATGACACAAAAACTGTGACCATTGAAAATAAGAAATATATGTATATTATAGACAAAAACCATGTGCTTGAAAAACTACCAACACTTGATTCTGGTCTGCATTATACATATATACATATGATTGAATCAAATATGGTAGTCGAAGGAAAACATTGTGATCCTGGGACATTCAGTTTATGGCATGATAGGTTGGGCCACCCAGGATTAACAATGATGCGAAGGATAATTGAGAATACACATGGGCATCCATTGAAGGACCAAAAGTTCCCTCAATCCAATAGCATAAAACCATGTACATCTTGTTCCCTTGGAAAGTTAATTATAAAACACTCTCCAATGAAAGTTGAAAGGGAGTCACCTAGATTTCTAGAAAGAATTCAAGGTGATATATGTGGACCGATTCACCCACCATCTGGACCATTTAGATACTTTATGGTCTTAATAGATGCATCCAGCAAATGGTCTCATGTTTGCCTATTATCAACTTGTAATATGGCATTTGCAAAGTTTCTTGCCCAAATTATTAAATTAAGGGCACATTTCCCTGATTATACTATCAAAAGAGTGAGACTTGATAATGCTGGTGAATTTACTTCACAAGCATTTAATGACTATTGTATGTCTGTAGGAATTTTTGTTGAGCATCCAGTTACTCATGTACACACACAAAATGGTTTGGCTAAATCACTGATTAAACGTCTCCAGCTAATAGCTAGACCATTGATAATGAGGACCAAACTTCATGTTTCTGTTTGGGGCCATGCAATCTTACATGCTGGATCATTGATACGCATGAGACCAAGTTCATATCATGTATATACTCCACTACAACTTGCTTTCGGTCAAGAGCCAAATATATCCTATTTGAGAATTTTTGGGTGTGCAGTATATGTCCCTATTGCACCACCTCAACGGACAAAAATGGGTCCTCAAAGAAGGTTGGGAATATATGTTGGTTATGAGTCAGTCTCTATTATAAGATATCTTGAACCATTAACAGGTGATGTTTTCACAGCACACCTAGCAGATTGTCAATTTGATGAGGCAAATTTCCCATCATTAGGTGGAGAAAAGAAGATTATGGAAAAGGATGTGTCATGGCATGAGCCTACTTTATCATATCTTGACCCTCGCACAAAGCAATGTGACATGGAAGTTCAAAAGATAATACATTTCCAAGAAATGGCAAATCAATTACTTGATGCATTTACTGACACAAAAAGGGTGACTAAATCATATATACCAGCTATCAATGTTCCAGCTCGAATTGACATTCCACATGGACAATCTGATGATAAAGTCACTCAAGAGTCTAAAACACGCCTGAAGCGTGGAAGGCCATTTGGTTCTAAGTATAAGAACCCACGAAAAAGAAGAGGAGCAGAAAATGCACTAGATCACGAGGAAAGTGTTCCTGGAGAAACACGAATTATTGAAATTCCCCCAGGAAAGGAGGATGATGCACTAAATTATGGTCAGACAAATAGAATATATGACCAAAATGAAACTGACAATATAGGTGCAATATTTTCTTATTCAGTTGCATGTGATATTATGAATGATGATCCTGAACCACAATCTGTCATTGAATGTCAAAGAAGAAATGATTGGGCTAAATGGAAGGAGGCTATGCAAGTTGAATTAAATTCTCTTAACAAGAGAAAGATTTTTGGAAACATTATCCTCACACCTGAAGTTGTGAAACCATTAGGATATAGATGGATCTTCGTACGAAAAAGAAATGAGAAAGACGAAATTGTAAGATATAAGGCCAGGCTTGTTGCTCAAGGTTTCTCTCAAAGACCTGGAATTGATTATGAAGAAACTTATTCACCGGTAATGGATGCAACCACTTTCAGATATTTAATCAGCTTGGCAATATCTAAAAATTTAGAGATGCGTCTTATGGATGTTGTTACAGCTTACTTGTATGGATCACTTGATAGTGATATCTATATGAAAATCCCTGAAGGATTTAAAATGCCTGAAGCGTTAAGTGCAAAACCCAAAGAAATGTATTCTATAAAATTACAAAGATCTTTGTATGGTTTAAAGCAATCTGGGTGCATGTGGTACAATCGTTTAAGCGATTATTTGACAAGTAAAGGTTATAAAAATAACACTATTTTTCCATGTGTATTTATTATGAAAACAACATCTGGATATGTGATCATAACAGTCTATGTTGATGATCTGAACATCATTGGAATGAATAAAGAAATCCTTGAAGTGATTGAACTTTTAAAGAAAGAATTTGAAATGAAAGATCTTCGAAAAACCAAATATTGTCTTGGTTTACAGATTGAGCATATGCCTAACGGAATACTTGTGCATCAATCAAATTACACAGAAAGAGTCTTGAAACGTTTCAATATGGAAAATGCAAATCCTTTAAGCACTCCAATGGTTGTTCGATCATTACATATTGACAAGGATCCATTTCGTCCATGGGAAGAAAATGAAGAAGTCCTTAGTTCATAAATATCATATCTAAATGCAATTGGAGCTCTTATGTATCTTACCAATTGTACTAGACCTGACATTTCTTTCGCTGTAAACTTGCTAACAAGATTTAGTTCAGCCCCAACAAAAAGACATTGGAATGGAATCAAACATATTTTTCGATACCTTCGAGGAACTAGTGATTTAGGGTTATTTTACCCTAACAATTCAAAACAAGGCTTGATTGGTTATGCAGATGCAAGTTATTTGTATGATCCTCATAAAGCTAGATCTCAAACTGGATACGTATTCATGAATGGAGGTACTGCAATTTCCTGGCGTTCTCAAAAGCAAACACTTGTTGCGACATCCTCGAATCATGCTGAAGTAATTGCACTAAATGAAGCTAGTAGAGAATGTACATGTTTAAGATCGATGACACAACTAGTTTTAACTTCATGTGGACTTGAAAAGGATATATGTCCAACTTTAATTTATGAAGATAACTCAGCATGTGTCACTCAAATGAAAGAGGGATATATCAAGAGCGACAGGACAAAACATATACCTCCAAAGTTTTTTTAGTACACTCAAGAGCTTATAAAGAACCATCAAGTTGAAATCAAATATGTTCAATCCAGTAACAATGCAGCAGACCTTTTTACGAAGGCACTTCCTACTGCAATCTTCAGGAAACATGTCCATGGCATCGAAATGCGACATATGCATAGAATATAATGTGACGGATGTCTAAATAAGGGGGAGTCAACTATACACTGCACTCTTTTTTCCCTTCGCTAAGGTTTTTTCCCATTGGGTTTTCTTTAGTAAGGTTTTTAATGAGGCAGTACGTCAAAGTTGAACGCTAAAATGATGTCATCCAAGGGGGAGTGTTGTAAATAATTGGTGGTGTTGTAAATAATTGGTGGATGACATAATAATTGATGCATGGTAAATTTGTCAACATTTCTAACTAGTTACAATTATATGTTAGTAAAATTTGTAGTATAAATACCCCTCCATTGTAAAGAATGAGACACACCAAAAGTTATAAGAGATATAACTTTCATATTCTCTCTAAATATTCTTTCTTCTCAATTAAAGTTCTTATCAAAGTTTACTAGTTTGGTTTGATTTATAGTTATATTAATTACGCTTAATTCATAACAGTTATGCCTTTATTAAAAAAAATTGGACCAAAGCTGAATAAAAATTAAAATGTAGGCCAAAACTGGCAACCTTAATAAAGTTCAAGGACCATTTATGTCAAAAAAACAGGCCCTCACATAGTTTACTGTTCATAAAGCTGTTATGCCTTAATATGTATATAAATTAACGGGATAATGACTTGAAAGGGTAATGGACTTTTGACTTTATTCACATTTAGTCACTAAACTTTTTTTCATCATTTATTTGTCACTGAACTATTGAAACTGTTCATATTTTACCCTTATGACCGGTAACAACCGGTCATAAGGGTAAAATGTGAACAGTTTCAATAGTTCAGTGGCAAATAGATACTGAAAAAAAGTTTAGTGACTAAATGTGAACAAAGTTGAAAGTTTGTTTCCTCTCAAATTATCCTAATATTATACCCTGAAAAGGTATAAAAAATCGAATTATTTCATCACGCTCCTTAAGTTGTTCCTAACTATTTCTAGTTATTAAGGGTTATCCAAAAAGTATTTTGTTTTTAGTTCATAAAGTTATATCAATTTAGTTTTTATCTTAGAAACCTAATCTAATATTATTGGCTACAAATAGGGTGTTTTGATTCTATCTAAATATCGATGCTCAACTTCATGTTTGAGCTGATGCAAGTTAACTTGAAATCTTTATGAAGACGACATCCTTAATGTAAATCTAGTAGTTATTGATAATAGATTTAAAATTGATGTTGCTACTTAGTTTCATTAAAGAATCAACTTCTTTTCCTCTCTCAGATGTTGTTGGTTAGTTCTTTGCGCAGTTTCAGTTTATATTTGACTATGTGTGTTTCCTGTACAAAACTGGTCAAGAAAAGCTATTTTGTGTATGTTTAAAATAAAAATATCATATTGTTCTTTATCGTTTTTTCTTCTTTAATGAAAATAAGATGCTTTAAACTCACAGACAAATTAATACTATACCAGTTTTTTTTTTTTTTTTTTAATACAATCGTTAAAAATGAAAAAAAATAAAAGTAAAAAATTTCTAACTAACGAGGGAGAATTCCTATAACAATTTTTTACATACGTGGCTAATTTTGAAATTGTAATATAATATGGACCATTTATGTATATGTTAACATAAGTTACATAAGAAAAATAAAAAAGAATAATAATATTAAAAATACTTCTAAATGTATATTGTGTGTAATATGAAAATTTCGATATCCTTTTTAATAGTAAATATACTAATATGATGTATGTCAATATATGGAGTATAACAACATACATAATGTATCAATGTATGTATGTATTCTTTTATAAACAACGTATATGGTGTAATGTATGTCAATTTATATGTTGCACAATTTTATAACACAAAATTCATACATATAATATTATGATAACTTTTATACATATAATATTGCATAGTTCTATAACATAAAACTTATACATATAATATTGGCTTCGTTTTTCGTTTTTTTATACATTTTTCGGGGTATAATATTAGGATAATTTGAGAGGGAAACTAACTTTCAACTTTGTTCACATTTAGTCACTAAACTTTTTTTCGTTATCTATTTATCACTGAACTATAGAAAATATTCACATTTTACCCTTATGACCGGCTGTTACCGGTCATAAGGGTAAAATGTGAACAGTTTCAATAGTTCAGTGGCAAATAGATAATGAAAAAAAATTTAGTGACTAAATGTGAACAAAGTCGAAAGTCCATTACCCTTTCAAATCATTATCCCTAAATCAACTAATTTCTTTTTAAAGCTCCTTTTGTCCTTTTGCAAAATAATTTCCTTCTAGTTGGTATGTTGGCAACCATTTTTAAACCTTTTTTTTTTTTTGCAAAGTAAATATTTATTATGTAATATTTCTAGTTTTTAAAAATTATCTCATTTAAAGTTTTAATTTTTAAAAGATGAGTTTCTACTTAGTGGAACGGTATTTAAAACCATCAAGTTGAAAATACGACAACATACTTGATAGAATTTTTCGACACATATTAGATTCAAAACTTGTTTGATTCGATTCACTGCATCAGTAGTATTTTTTTATATACTAAAAACGTTTGTTACTTTAATTAAAATGTCATATATTTGTTCACGCTCATACGGTTGAGGATGGTTTTCAAAAGCAATAATTCATTTCACAATAACCATGTTTTTTGATGATCAAATATATTGTGATCCAAACAAATAATACAATGATATCATGTAGAGTATATCATGTAGAGTGGTCATAACCTCATTGGTTACCTACTAAATATGTAGCAAATAAGTCCTTTAAATCCATGTGTGTGTGTGTGTGTGTGTGTGTGTGTGTGTGTGTGTGTGTGTGTGTGTGTGTGTGTGTGTGGGGGGGGGGGGGGGGGGGGTATTTTGACTCTAAAACCATGTTAGTTTTTAAATGAAAACAGATTAGATAAACTATGTAACCAAATTCCGAATGGGTTTAGAAATGATTGTATAATTTGTACAGTTAAAAGTGAAAATTTTTTGAGCTTAGAAATAAAGATGTTATCAATCCGTCTCTAAATTATAAAATGGACCTAGTTCACTTTTGGTATAGATCCGCCACTCTCATAAAGTAACATGTGGTTTTGTGTTTCTATCTAAATAACACACACATCTCTCTTCTTCCGCAAAAGACTAACAAAAGAAGGGTTTCTATCTTATGACTTTCACTTTTCACAATTTGACTACTAAACTTTGGTTTGTCTAAGACCCCATACGAATTGTCAATTATCACAATAAACCAATTTTTACACCTTTTATTACAATTAAGGCTAAGTACCAAAGTAGTGATGTACTTTAATTTCCCAACGTGACTTAATTTTCACATAAGGAATATTTCATCTTAGTTCTCACTTTGCCTACTTATTAACACCAAGTTTCACAATAAAATATCTTTGAAACCCCTTGCTGGAATTTTCCATATTTTTAATTTTACAGATGTCTACCTCCAAATCACGGGTGTTACAATTCTTCCACTTAGGAGAATTTTGTCTTGTAAGATTAAAAAAACAAGTAATGGTATTGCTTCCAAGTTCCAACACAAGCTTTAGTTTCCTAAGGGCCAAGATATTCATCGTCATATTAAATCTTTTGCATTCATCTCATGACATGTACATGTCATGCAATCATTATTTCATTCTTTTCCATGTACTAGTCCATGGGTGGGGCCATCAGTCTCCTTGTTGGTGTATTTCTCAATTGGTATATGTTGAATATGTTATGAACATGATCCAACTCAAAAGGTAATCAAAGCTTATACGCTTGTTTCCATCTCCTGACTTGTGATGACGCGTCAAATAACACATGGATTTAATTCTTCACTTTACCCTAACTGGATAAGTTCTTGCCAAATAGAGTCTTTCTAAATTACTCGATCTACCACTCCGAGGTTTCTCTAAGTTCACACAAAACATGTGATGGTTTTGAGTTGTCATCATTCATTTCCAAATTATTTTTCTCTTAAAAAGTTGTTAGTTGCACCGATTTCTCTTGTAATCACTTCCAAAACAGAATGTAGAACAATCATCAGGTCGATAATAAACACCCAATGCATTTGTTTCCTTTAACTTCTTTTAATCTCACTCATATTCATCATAAACCACCCATGGATGGTTTCAACTTGATATTTCTCTTTGTACTTCCTTTAACTTCTTTTAATCACCATTGACCTTCCTAATATACCACCCGAATGACAAATAGAATTCAAAAGTGATATAGTTTTGGGAGCCACAAACATTATCAACTATCTCCTATGGAAATGTAAGAGTTAATGTGACAACTGCAAGAACTTTTTAATAAGGTGTATATACATCTGATTTCCTCATCTTGCATAGCACCGATATTGTTTATGAGGAAAAAAAAAAGACAAGACTATGAGTATGTGTATAGATTATGATGAACTAAAGAAAGTCATGATCAAGGATCAATACATGTTACTACGTATTGATGATTTGTTGACCCAAGGAGCAGATTACTTCTCTAAAGTTGACTATGAGTCAAGTCATCATCAAGCTAAAGTGAAAGAAAGTGACATTGAGAGGACAACACTTTGACCAACATACGGACATTAAGAATTTTTTTGAATGTATTTTGGTCATATAAATGTTTCGGCCACATTTATGGATCTAATTGATGGAGTTTGTAAACCATATTTGCATCATTAGGTAATTGTGTTTATTCATGACACAGTGGTTCACTCTTGAAAGGAAAAACAACATAAAAGTCATCTACAAGAAATACCAAAAACTTTGAAATGTAAAGATAAAAGTCATCTACAAGAAATACCAAAAACTTTGAAATGTAAACGGTTATATGGAAATTCTCCAAGTGTGACTTTTGGTTATGCGAAGTATAACTTTTATCTCATATTATGAACAAGATTGAATTGAAGTCGATCCAACAAATACTGAAGCAATCATGAAGTGAGAACCCCAATAAAGAAATGTTTTTATTATAAGCATCATGATCAACGTATTATTTTAAATGAAAGTATGCATAAAGACATGTACAACATGCAATAGGAATGGATAAGCATTACAATAATATAAAATGAAAGAGTACAAATCTTAGAATAAGATATAGCAAGTAATAAAGAATGATGCACAAGATGTTAAAGCATAGATGATGTAGAAGTAAAGGTATAAAATATACAAGTGTATTAAACAACAAAGATCTCAAATATTATTATAAAAAAAATATAGCTTGTAACCACATACACTACAAATTAGCACTATTCACATTGAAAGTCAACTAAAAGTTTAGAAATACAATTAATGACCCTTTATACAATTTTAACAACATGATTTAGTTATAATTAAAAAACATTTTTTTTTAATTCTGAAAAGTCAATTAGTTTGGGGAAGTGAGTTTACTTTCATCTGAATCATGTTTCATTGAAGAATCTCCACCCATCAATTCTTGAAATGCTTCAACCTTCACAGGTGGAGCTCTAACCATCATTCCCATATTCCTGCATACAATCAATAAAACTTCAATCTCATTCTTTCTTTTTCTTTTTTTAGATAAATAAAAACAAAAAGTATGTTGCTATTTCTTGAATTTAATAACTTTCTTACGGAGAGTGAGCTTGTGGGTGGAGTTGGGGGATTTGGACAGACGCCATTGGTCGAAACTGATTGTTTTGAGCTTGATACGCTGACATGGCAGCAAACTGCTGCTGTCGAAATTGCATTTGAGGGTTTCGATAATTCATGGTTGCAAATCCACCATTATTGTTGTTGTTGTTGTTATCCATTTGGAAATCAGATGGATTTTCAAGTTTGACTTCCACCATTGACCTTTGACTTTCATTATCCAAATTCATATTCATCACACCAACACCACGAGGATTTGGAGTTGCAGGTTGACGCCTTCGCATGCGGTCCCACTGTTGCTGTTGTTGTAGAGGATGAACCATTTGGTTTTGCATTTGTCTTGCAAACTATTAAAAAATATAAACAAAAATTGTTATTATGTGGAAATGAAATATATATATTATATGTATATGAAGTAGAGATTGAAAGTTGACTGACTTGATGGGGTTGACCAACTCTAGTTTGACTTTGTAATTGCATTTGTGTCTGCATTGCTTGAACTTGCATTTGTGTTTGTTGAATGTTGTTCTTGGAACTATCTTTAACAACCTCGGTAAAAGCCGCAAGGTTACTGAAGTAATTCAAGAACATGTCGAATAATTAAATATTAAAAAAAGGAAAATATTTAAGAATAAAAAGTTTAAAAAGTTTCAATTTTGATAACAAAACAGGACAAAACAACGTGTATTGTGTTTGGCATGCGTTGTACTGACAGACTTTCCCACATACTGATGTCAATTAGACAAAAATTGCAACTTTATGTCCCACCGAAAAGACATAAATGCCCTCCAAAGTCAACAATAATAAAAAGTTTAAATTTTGATAACAAAACAAGTTCTACTGTGTTTGGCATGCATTGTACTGGGACATGGACTGGGACTGATGTCAATGAGACAAAAATTGCAACTTTATGTCTCGCCCGAAAGACGTAAACGCCCTCAAAAGTCAACAATAATAAAAACCAAAATAAAAAGTTCCAATTTTGATAACAAAACAAGGTGTACTGTATTTGACATGCATTGTATTGGGACACACACCGATGTCAATGAGACAAAAATTGCAACTTTATGCTCCACCCAAAAGACATAAACGCCCTCAAAGTCAACAATAATGAAAAGTTTCAATTTTGATAACAAAACAAGTTGTACTGTGTCTGACATGCATTGTACTGGGACACAGACCGATGTCAATGAGACAAAAATTGCAACTTTATGTCCCACAAAAAGACGTAAAAGCCCTCAAAAGTCAACAATAATAAAAACCAAAATAAAAAGTTTCAATTTTGATAACAAAACAAGTTGTATTGTGTCTGGCATGCATTGTATTGGGACAGGGACATAGATTGATGTCAATGAGACAAAAATTGCAACTTTATGTCCCATAAAAAGACATTAACGCCCTCAAAAGTCAAGAATAAGAATGTGATCACACGTACCCATGTCCAATTGTTTGGAGGAACATCTTAAGTAGACCAATAGCCGAACAATCTTTTCTGTAACTATCAGAAAGGACTTTCAAGATTCGACCTAATTTACAAATATGACACCCAACTAATTGAGCTAATATATCCAATGATCCACCAGAAGCCGATTCAAAACCAACATCAATCAACAACCGGGACACCATTTGTCGAGACATTTCCGAAGCTTGTTGAGAACTCAAACCATTTTTCATCCCAAATGTTCCATTTTTACCCCTATCAAGACCCCCTTGTTGCTCCATGTTAAGGTACTCTGGCCTTATACCAAGTCTCTCCAACATAATGGGGCTTTTCGTCATTATCAGGGGCAAGGGTAAATTGTCCAAAACTCCATTACACTTTCCCATGTGAACATTTTCTAATTGATTTGAAAGAGGTAAAGCACTATCGGGAACTGAGTTTGCTGAAAACATTGTTTCGGGGAAAAATAATTCATCATCTGGGGTTTGACCTTGACCGGAGTCAAACATGGGGCTGCCCGAAGTTAGGGTTTGTTCTTCCATGAAAACTGCCCGGCTTCTTTTATGCTTTTGGGCAATTTTGAGATAGTTAGACATTTGTTCGGGTGTACGTTTTTCAGATTCTCTGTCACCTGAAGGTAATCTGTAGGGTTTTGTGGCTCTGTATTTTTCAAAGAATTGAGTGTACCATGATTCTGGGCATCTTTGAGAGATATTTTCATCTTCAGATGTACCATATCTAGATCCTATACCAAAGTTTGGTTTTTGTTGAACCTGTGAAACCATGATAATTGATTTTAGAGTTTGAGTTAACTTCCATTTTATATAATTCAGAAGTAAAGAGGGTTTGTTTTTAGAGAAGAGTGAGCTAACATACCTTTGAAGATGGGGCTACATTTTGTGTAGGATTCTCTAGAGTATAAAAAATATCATCACCATGTAACTGCAAATCTGAAGAAACAATCGAATGAAAAATTTGAATTAAGGGGGTGTTTGGATAAATAGTTTTTAGCTTATTAGCTTATTGCTTATTTGCTTATTGCGGTGGGAATAAGCACTTTTTTAAAATGTGTTTGGATTAGCTTATTGCGGTGGGAATAAGCAATAAGCAATATGCATTTTAAGTGTTTGGAAAACAAAACAGCTTATATGAGTAAAATGACCAATAAGCAATAAGCAATAAGCATTCCCCCCCTGCTTATTAAAATCAGCTTATTTTGCTTATTCCTACCGCAATAAGCTGATTTTTAAAGACTCCTATCCAAACACTTAAATTTGCTTATTGCTGTGGGATTAAGCAACAAGCAATGGGATTAAGCAATAAGCAGCCTATTTTTTCCCTATCCAAACACCCCCTAAGATTCTAGTGAAGATCGACACACTACATTACTAGAAGATAACAGTTCACAGAAAAGGAATTATCATGACAAACGATAAGCAAAGCAATTTACAAGAATCTTACAGGTTCTAGAGAAATCGTGGAAAATAGTTCTAAGATAAAGAATTCATAACCAGATTCAAGAGATGTGATTAAAGAAAATCATAACAAAATTTCGAGACAATTGCTTGATTTATCAAGGAAAAACATCTATCTGGAGATTTTATAGAGCAATTCACAGCCAAATTTTAAGAGCAATTGTTTCAATACATTGACCAGGAAATTCTTACAATTTGGATTGAGCTTCGAATTGGAAGAAGGAGAAGATCGATTGGACAGAGGGAAAAGCGAGACGCAAGCTTTGTCGAAGAGGAGAGCGCGAACACGGAGTTGAAGTTGAATTTGAGCCCTAGACTTGGTCTCGTCGATTCTCATGAAGGATTCCCAAGAAGACGGCGATGATAAGAATGGAGAGAAGGTGGCGTGCAGAGAATCATCTCCAATCCACGATCTCCAGACGCCTTGAGATTCAAGTTTCCGGGCAAGCTCGAACCCACGTCCGTCGTCGCCCAATAACGCCATTGAGGGTTGAGGGCGTTCTTCGACAGTCAGAGTCGCAGAAGTAGGTTAAAGACAAGAGAGAGTTTTATGTTGAGAAGTGATGTTGGGATGGATATTTGAATCTGATCCTTCAAGTATATCGATTTCTCATACTTGCCCTTGATCAACAATCTTTTTTATTTTAACTTTTAAGAATAAGTTACAATTTTTAAAGGAATCTTCGTTTTAATTGGAGAAATGGTTATCATTAGTTTTTTTTTTTTTAATGGTTTCGGTAAGTATAATTTAGACTTTTTTTTTCGGCATAAAATTCATTCTCTTTCTCTCTCTCAAAAGAAATTTAATAAAAAAAAACTATACTAACAAAGATAAATAAAAATAATAATAGATAATAAAAATAATTATGAGATGATATTATGGACACACACCAACAACATTATCATATTACTTTTTAAAGTTATTATTACCATATATTTATCATTGATCTTACATTTTAAGTCATCATTACTATATAATTATTATTTAACTAACTTTTATTATTAAACATCATTATTTTATCCCTACCCTCTTTATACTTATCATTACCCTTAATGATTATTTTTTAATAATTAAAGTATGATGACATATTTTTTATTAATTAATATTACTTTTAATAATTAGGTTATGATGATATACTAACATATTTATAATTAATTATTTATAAATTTTATTTATTAAAATACTATTTATTTCATTTATTAAATATATAATTTATAATACTATTTTAAAAAAGATGTGTAAATTTTTTTATACAATTTTTTAAAATAAAAATGTTAAAACACAACACAACAATAATAAAATAATATTTTAACGCAACAAATAATAAAAAAAAGTTCAAATATATAATAATATTTTGACGCAAAAAGTAATAAAAAAGTTCAAATTCATTCGCACTTAATCTTTAATATGTATCCAAGGTGTTTCAGAAGTACAAGAACTAAGTTGATTGTATAAATCAAAACGAGGCCAATACATAGTTTGACATGTAGATGCAGACAGACTTTTATGGGCATTCAAATATGTTGTGGTAGGAGGCGTTGGGTAATTTCTTTCAAAAACACTGATATATAATGATTATTGTGTACAAGTGCCAACGTAATGGCTCGGTGGGGTTGGAACTCTTCGGGACCTTTCCAAAGAGGGAAGCATGTCGTAGATTGTTCGTAGCTTAAACAATGAACGATCACACCAAACTTGTTGGCAATCAAGTAACCAGTAAAAGGCATATGCAACCAATGTCGTCGGAAAGGTGCAAGTGACTGAAACCAACACAATGACTGGTATACCTCATTGAACCCGTCAGTAAAAACTCTATGGTATGTGTAATATTGACTCTCTACCTCTTCAAACAATTGCTTTCGAATATACAGTCACGGGTCTTCATTATACCCCAAACAAACAACTATCGCTCGAAACCCACAATTTCCATCGCCTTCTACATCATGTATATCGTCGATGTAATCATGAAATATATTTGGAATACCATTCATTTGGAATCCGGAGGGCATCATTTATCCCTACCCCATTTATACTTATCACTATCCCCTAATGATTATTTTTTAATAATTAGATTATGATGACATATTTTTTATTAATTAATATTACTTTTAATAATTAGGTTATGATGATATACTAACATATTTATAATTAATTATTTATAAATTCTATTTACTAAAATATTATTTATTTCATTTATTAAATAGATAATTTATAATACTATTTTTATAAAAGATGTGTAAATATTTTTATTCAATTTAAAAAAAAATTAAAACACGACACAACAATAATAAAATAATATTTTAACGCAACAAATAATAAAAAAAGTTCAAATATAAAATAATATTTTGACGCAAAAAATAATAATAATAAGTTCAAATACATTTGTACTTAATCTTTAATATGTATCCAAGGTGTTTCAGAAGTACGAGACCTAAGTTTATTGTATAAATCAAAACGCGACCAATACATAGTTTGCCATGTAGCAGACAGACTTTTATGGGTATTCCAATATGTTGTGGTAGGAGGCATTGGGTAATTTCCTTTCAAAAACACCGACATATAATGAATATAGTTTACAAATGCCAACGTAATGGCTCATTGGAGTTGGAACTCTTTGGGACCTCTCCAAAGAGGGAAGCATGTCGTAGATTGTTTGTGGCTTAAACAATGAAAGATCAAACCAAACTTGTTGGCAATCAAGTAACCAGTCAAAGGCATATGCAACTAATGTGGCCGAAAAGGTGCAGGTGACTAAAACCAACGCAATGAATGGTATACCTCATTGAACCCGTCAGTAAAAACTCTATGGTATGCACAATATTGACTCTCTAACTCTTCAAGCAATTGTTTTCAAATATAAGCCACTGGTCTTCAGTATACTGTAACACCCCGAATCCTGGATGAGAAATTTAAGAGTTTTAATACACTTTGGAGGACCTACTCAACGAGTTGGTTGGTCCCGACTCGTCGTGTGGGGGCTGAGCTGGCCACGCGAGTTATGAAGCCTACTCGTCGAGTTGAAGGGCTGGACTCGACGAGTTGAGTCTGTATTGAGAAAACCCTAATTTTAGGGCTTGCACCCTATTTAAAGGCCCTTAAGCCCTCATTTCTGCCTCCCTGACCATTTAGACACACTAAGAGAAACCCTAGACGAGCTGTAGTCGTTGAGAGAGAGAAAGAGAGAGAGAGAGAGAGAGAAAGGCTAAAGATCTTGTGTTCAAGTGCATTTTTAGAAGAGGATTGAAGAGCAAGGAGGTTTGGAACGAGAAGAAGCTTTAGATCCAGTGCTCTTTCGGTGCTAGCTGTCAATTGGAGGTAAAAAGCTATCTCATTGATCGTTCCTTTTGTTAGATCTCTTTCTAGAGAGTTTCAGGGCTTTATCCCATCTATGTTTTGGTTTGGAGTTGTTGAGTTGGTCATGGGAGTTGAGACTACATATCTGAGCTATATGAGTCCCTATGAGCCCAAAGTTTCGAGCTTTATCAAGCTTTGGGCAGGTCTTCAAGCGTAAAGACCTTTATGGAGCTTGTTTTGGCATTTTGAGTCCTATATGCCATGCATGAACGTAAAGCTTGAAGCTTTACGTGGTATCTCAGCCTTGGGAGGCTAGATCTAGAGTTTGGGGTTGTGAATCTGCCTTAAAACATCTGAATGAAAAAAGAGACTTAAGGGACTCGCCGAGTTGATGAGCCAACTCGACGAGTCGGCTAGGCTTTCCCCGACGAGTCTGGACATGAGTAACTCAGCGAGTTGATGAGACAACTCGACGAGTTAATATGGGTTTCCGCGACATTTCTAAAGAAACGAGGGGACTCGACGAGTCACAGAGATGCACTCGACGAGTCGGGTCAACATGGACTGTTGACTCGAGTGTTGACTTTAGTTGACTTTAGGGTTTGGTCAAGACATGGATTATGGGAACCATGGAGGGGTAAAATGGTCTTTTACCCATCCCAAGATTTAGAGAGAGAAAATAGCTTGGTTTATTTAGAGTTGTGATCGAAGTGCTAATTAGAGATAATTATCATATGTGTTAGGCGGAGGCTAGATCGGTGATTCGTGTACGAGGTTTATTTAATTGCTTACGAGGTGAGTCTTCTCACTATACTTACCATGAGTGGTAACTTTGTGCGACCAGAGGGTCTTGTATGCTTATATTGAGTATTGTGATATCCTGCATTATGTCTTTGTGATTTATGTTGTGTATTATTCTGAGCTTTACTGAGTTAGGACCGGAGGGTCCACCCGAGTTGTGGGACCGGAGGGTTCCACTGAGACACATTGACCAGAGGGTCTTATTCGAGTATAGCCATGAGAGGCAAATGAGATGTGTGTGGTATTTTGGGGAACTCACTAAGCTTCGTGCTTACCGTGTTATGTGATATGTGTTTCAGGTACTTCTCAGGATCGCAGGAAGGCGCCGGCTTGATTGTACACACGAGATGGAGTTATGTTTTGAGGATCCTGGATTTTATTCAAACAATTATGAATATGTGTTTTCGATGATTTGACAATTGGGTATTTTGTGAAATGTGTTGATGAGATTTATGTGATTTTAAAATGGAAAATTTGTTTGAAAAATTACGATGTTACATATACCCCAAAAAAACAGCTACCGCTCAAAACCCACAATTTCCATCACCTTCTACATCATGTATATCGTCAATGTAATCATGAAATATATCTGGAATACCATTCATTTGGAATGGATAATGCCTTTGGGGTTAATTATTTAAGTCAACCCCACACGAAAATCTATGCCTTTGGGGTTCATCATTTAAGTCAATCCCACATGAAAAGCTATGCCTTTCAGGTTCTTTATTTAAATCCACCCATTAAACTTTGATGTGGTTGAGAAGCTGCATCTACGAGGAGCATAATTTGGCGGATTGGCTTTCTTTTTCTGTTGTTTCTTCACACATGGTCGTCCACGCGTGTTTTTTAACCGTATGTTCTCCAACATCAGTTTTATGCGGATCATATATCTCTTCTAGCTTTCTCCTATAAAACATTTTCCCGGCTTTTGATTGTTTATTGAAGTTTTCTTTAAATTTATCCACTACATCATCACAATTAATATCATCGTCTACTACAGACGTCGTATCTGAAATATCAAGCTTCCTCCAAAAGATATCTATTGAATACAAGGGTATATGTTCACATGCATTGAAATATAAAATAATTATTTATCCAATATTTAAAAATCTATTTGTATGTTGTAGTTGAACATACTAACCTGAAATGGAGTAGAAAGAAAGCATGCAAGCACATGGTAACCCACAACTATTACGAAGTTTGCAACCATAATTTGAGGAGTCTAACATTAAATCACCCAACCTTTGGATCTCTCCTAATATTATATCTAAAGCTTCATTTGAAACATGGCCCCATAGCAATTGGAAACATGACAAGTTGTGGTGATTGTACCGAACAATCAAGCTATTTTCAAAGATTTCGTTGATCGAAGTAAGTTGCGATTGCACGGATTGATTAATTTGTTGCACGAATTTATCGAGATTAGAATTTGATGAGTTTAAAATTTTCTTTAACTTGGAATGTTGACTCTCGGCTCTATAGGTCGTGTTGTTTCCAAAATTGAGATGTTGATCAACCCAAACACACACAAACATTTCCTTGTACTTGTTGAACCATGTATCATCTATGTATCTCATAACACCTGTGAAGTAAAATAAATTAACAAATAAGTACATAGACACTAATATGAAGGTTATGATTTAGAAATATAGTTAATAAACAAGCTTACGTGGATAATTTATCAACATTGATTGTAGTCGTTTGTAGTTTTCCGTGTATGCCATCAATGTTGGAGACTCAACTAGTAATTTCCATAGTACTCTAAAAGAGTCACGGTCGCCATCCAATGTGATAATCTTGCTGGAAATTTTTAAAATGTTTTGCTTAATATGCCATCTACAAAGTAATCGTGCCGCATCCGGAAACACTGTTTCACATGCATTGATGAGTTCCAACTCTCTGTCTGTGATTATTACACGTGGGTGCATAACCATATCAAGTATTGACTTTACACAATTTAACACCCAAGTATAGTTGGCTTCCTTTTCTCTATGTATAAAGGCAAAACCTATAGAGAACGTCTTTCGAGTTGAGGTCATACCAACAATTTCTACAAGCGGCTTCTTATATTTGTTGGTTTTGTAAGTCACATCTATCATCAACACATGTGGAAATGCACGCCATATCTTCCAAGATGTTGAATGGACGAAAAATAGATTCTCCAACTCATTTGAATCGCCTGTATTAAGCTCATACAAATAATTATTGGTGTGCAAAATGGACATAAGAACCTGCATTGGAGTTTTTCCTGGTTGCTCGCGTCTGTGAATCTTTTGTTGTGTGTTATATATTGTTTGAGCTACCGACACATTATTTTCGTTTTACGCCTTCAAGGTTGACAGAATATCATGTGGCGCCAAGTTCTTTCTTGGTAGATCTTCCACCAAACGAGTCTCGTCAACAGATAACCTTCTTACATACGGATGCCCCTCCATATGTTGTGTAAGTGGATGATTATGATCATCACATATTACCCTCAGACTCCATTTATTATGTTCTTTTAAATACTTTCCTTCCAGTTCAAATTTACAATTAGTCTTTCTGGTTCCAGATGCTCTAATCGTGTTAGTAGCTTTATATTCACCCCACGATCACACATAAGTATGACTTTATACACAAAGTCGTTGACATATGCCTTTGATCTTTTGTTGATAATGACATATCCTAGAGAGTGTGCTTTGTTTTGTGTCCACTCAAACAATTCCTCACGAGACTTGAACATCTAAAATTGAATTTTAAGTGTTTTAGTTTATATGAAAAATATAAAACTTCATAATGTACTAGAAGTATATAACCTGCTTGGTGGAAAATGCCGATTTCTTGATAGAAGTATCTTCATCTTGAGCAAATACGTTGATTCCAAATAACTTAAACATCTCTATATACAAAAAACCAAATAATTTAATATTTTTAAAATTAAAAAAAGCATGTATTAACAAAAATTAATTATGTGTAATTTTTAAAGTTTATGTAATCTATTAAAAAAACACCAAAAATTAATTATGAACAATTTTTAAAGTTTATGTAATCTACTAAAAAAACTATTACATAATTTTATGATAAAAAAAGCCAACGTTCTTTTGTTAAAATGAATAAATATATATGCATAAACTATATAAATATAAATGTAAGGGTAAACAATGTCATTTTTTAAAAAACAGAGATGTTATTAATGTAAATTTATAAGGTATAAAGTTCTTATTTTGTATTAACGCTAGCTCTAAAACACAGCCGCCAAGAGAGAAAGAGAGCAGCGATTTCTGGCGGCCAACGTTTTCCGGCGGACCGCACGAGATTTCCGTCGACCTTCACCTTCAAGCGAGCATCACGTGTTTTCCGACAACACTTCAGTTGACTTCATGAGTTTTCCGGCAACACTTCAGTCGACTACACATGTTTTCCGGTGGTAAATGTTGCAAAAATGGCGGTGGTCAATGCGTTTCCGACGTTTCACTCGTGTTTAGCATGTTTTCCGGCGACGTTTCCCTCTCCTTCATTCAAGCTCAACTTGTTTTCAGTCGAGTTTAGGACGTTTTCCGACGACGCTTCCGACGTTTCAGATTATCTATTTCCCGTTCCTCACTTCTCAATTGCTATTTTTTTGTTTCTCTCTTCTCCGACGAAGATGACACTGTTAGTGGTGGCAATATATCGTCGGCCGCCGGCGGTGGTTGAGGATAATGGTTGCAGGATGGCTTTAGATTAATAGATTTTTTAATATTTGTTAATATTTTACTTAATCTTACTTATTTTACTTTTTTATATACAAGTATTGTAGTTTATTGTGTAATTAAGTGGATTGACAATGTGTTTTACTATGTAATTGTTGGTTCTAGTATTGACATTGTATTATTTTTAGAAGCGAAACTCATTTTTCGAAAATAAACACAGTCTTCTATGAAAAAAAAGCTGAAAATACTGAGATTATTAAGAACACTGCTTTTCACGTAACCGTTTACATTAATTGGCTAATAAGTCTGAAATTTTCAAAAGCTGCAATAAACAAAAGTCAACCACCAAAAATATAATGATTAAGGGGTTATGATTACTGAAAGTAAGGTAGGAATAACAATACTCTTATTATTATTTTATTATGGGTTCTACTATAGACACACCAATCTACAACACCAACCTACATTATTAGGTTTACTTTTTAGGTGAATGATGATAAATTATTGTCATATAATTATCAATGATCTTATTTTTTAAATCATCATCACAATATAATTATTATTTGACCAACTTTTATTATTAGTTCATTAACATAATAAATAAATCATTATTAATTAAAAATTAAATTTTTATTACTAACTTTATTATTATTATATATATATATATATATATATATATATATATATATTAAAGTTATGAAGAAAAGGAATAGTAAATTTGTCATTTTTTTAGTAGAATTGATCCCTGTATTATTATTAGGCTTCAAAGTTAGGAATAATAAATTTGGATGTTTTTTGGCAACTTTGCTCCTCATTCTTTAACCATTTTGACACTTTTGGTCCTTGCAACCAATATTTTTACACTTTTTAGGAACTTTTTAATATTTAAAGTTTGGCCACAAAACTTTAACGGTTTGACAACTTTGATCCCTTTTCTAAAAAGTTGCAAATTCTTACCCCTTTAATTCTTTAGCCATTTTGACACTTCTGGTCCTTGCAGTCAAAACTTTTACATTTTTTCATAAAAACTGGATGTTTTTTGGCAACTTTGCTCCTCATTCTTTAACCATTTTGACACTTTTGGTCCTTACAATCAATATTTTTACACTTTTTAGGAACCTTTTAATCTTTAAAGTTTGGCCACAAAACTTTAACGGTTTGACAACTTTGATCCCTTTTCTAAAAAGTTGCTAATTCCTACCCCTTTAACTTTTTAGCCATTTTGATACTTCTGATCCTTGCAGTCAAAACTTTTACATTTTTTCATAAAAACATGAAAAAAACGGTCTGGGGCAAAGTCCGGACTTTTCATCCTTGCACTTTTTACGTCTGTCATATTTATCGATTCGCAAACAACATTGAAAGCTTCTGGCCCCCACGTAGCAGGGGTAACCTTTCTAGTTAATATTAATAAGTTTAAATTTAATTTTTATTAAGATAAAAAACAACAACAATATTGTTTTTATAATATAATAACACAAATAATAATATAAAAAAATAAATTCCAAACAAATTTTCATCAACCTAATATCATTGATAGTATAAATAATATTATAAGAAAAATAAATTCCATACAAATCTGCATCATTTTTTTACTTTTAAATATTACATAACAAAAATTCGAGACAAAAATAACTACTAATCATCTATAGTCATAAAAGATCTTTTCGTAGGTTTGAGTCGCTTATACAATTTTAGACGCAACTTATACATAGTTTGTCAGTCGGTTGCGAACGGGTCTTTGTGGCGGATCTATAATGTCGAAAGTGGAGGCATCGGATACTCTCCTTCTAACTGTACCATCACATAGTGATTGGTGTATACAAGTGTAAATGTAAGGACACGATGATTATGAAACTCTCTAGGACCTCTCTATATAGGGAAAAAGGTTACAGAGCATACTGTGGTCAAAAATTGGACGATCACACCAAACCTGTTAGCTATTAGGATACCTGTCTCAGGCATAAGCATATAGTGTTCTGGTGGTGTTGTCCTATCTGTCATGAAGAAAGACAATGAATCAAGTATTCCATCACACCCAATTCTTCATCTGACGTCAATAACTCGTCATATAATTGCCGACGAATGAAAAGCCACTCATTTTCATCATACTCGAGACAAACGGCTACCGATTGAAAACCACAATTCCCATCACCCATTACATTTTCTATACGCGTGATGTACGGATGAAATATTGATGGAATTTCCTTTAACAATGAACTATGTTCCATCGGTGCTTCCTCATTCAAGTCAAACTGGAATGACCATTGGCCTATTGGTTCCTCGTTCGAGTCAAATTGGTATGAACATTGGCCTATTGGTTCCTCGTTCATGCCCATGAAGAATGAACTATGCCTAGCCGGTCCATCGTTCAAGTCGAAGAATGGTGAACTATGCCTAGTCGGTTCATCATTCAAGTCAAAAATGATGAACTATGCATAGTCGGTTGATCGTTCAAGTCGAAGAATGATGAACTATGCCTAAATGGTTAATGATTCAAGTCTAAACAACTATATCGGTGATGAGCTTGACTTTGATGGTGACCACGCTTCACTTTTGGGCGTCCTTGGTTATATTCTTAACCTAAGGTTCATTTATCACAATTTTTGTAGGATCGATTATCTCTTCCATCTTTCTTATATAATTGTATTTAACATGATCTGGTTGATTGTTGAATTTCGCCTTCCACCTTTGCATATGATCATCAACATTAAGATTCCCATAATCCACAAATACACAAGGCTTAAAATCAAGATTGCATTTTTATGAACAAGGGATCTAAAAAATGCCAAGATCTATCATCCTTAACTTCTGGAGTAGCTCATACTCTCATGCATGACTTAAAGGACCATAAACATCACACAAACAAGCCCTAACCAGATCTAACAAACCGAACCATCAAGTTAAGAGCTTTATACCTCAAACAGCTTTCCAAGATGATGGGGATTCTGGATCCATAAGCTCCAGCCACACCAATTCAACTTCCAAGTGTCCATCTTCCTTAAAAATCACCAAAAAACACACTCAAAGTTCACTTCTAAGCTCAAACACTTAAAAGGGCACTTAAGGTTTTGTTCTTAGGGTTTGGAGAGGTGGAGGCTAGTCATAAGAAACTCCCAAAGCAACTTAAGGTGTTTAAATATGGCACAAACCTTAAAAATTAGGGTTTGCCCTTATGAGCGTACACCCAGCGTACTACCATGTACGCCCAACATACGTGGGTTACTTCGCGTCCAAGCCATAGAGCCAGTACGCCCAGCGTAATCATAGAGTACACCCAGCGTACTCGGCTAAGGACCAAAACCGTCGATCTTCCAAAGGCCATAATGTATTCGTTCTAAGTCCGATTTAGACGTTCTTTATATCCACGAAAAGGTAATGAAAATCTCTACAATTCTATCAATTCTCCTTTGCCTTAGAACTTCCTGAGCTTATATCCAAAATTCATAAAAGGCCCGAACTATCACTTTACGGTTATACCCTTGGGCTCCAAAACATAAACCGAACTCTCGGATCACCTAATCTATATTATCCACATCCAGGAGGTCTAAATATCTCCTTCCCCAAGGCCCATAGCCTTATGATAATTGTTCTTCGGGTCACGACCCCGAATTAGGAAACGATTCGAAATAGGGTGTTACAAGGATTCTTCTTTGTTACTGGCCCTTGAGAATCTAGAATGTGCCTTGTGAAAACATTGATGCCATTGTAGAACGTTGAAATTTCTTATTGAACGTTGAGATCGTGTGGTAGGAAATTTAGTAGCATCTCCTTATAACGTTACCATGCTTGATACAATGATTCCCTATCGACTTATTCGAAGTTCTGGATATTCATCTTAAGCTTAGCAATCTTTGATGGAAGGCTGAATTGTTGGATGAATTGTTCTTTTATATTGTTCCATGTCGTGATTGATCATGTCAGTAATGAATTTAACCAATGCATGGATGCATATTTGAATGTGATTGGTAGAATCCTTAGCATCACTGCATATCTAGTCACATTGGGAGTGTTGAAGTAGTCCGCAATTTCGAGGACGTCATTGACATGTTGATAGGCGTCTTTGTTATCTTTTCTATAAAACAATGTCTCTTTTAATATGTTGAGGATGTGCCCTTTTAGCTCGAAGTTCGTTGCATCCGGGATTTTTGGTCATACAAGGCATGGTCTGATGCCTTATCGTGTGTCTTGGTTATACTGCTCCATGGTCATTTTTGCAATGCCAGCCTTTTCTTCTAAATCATTGTTGTCTCCTTTAATTTCGGTTTAGGATTTTAGTTTTGGATCGGTCTTGTCTAATTCATATCCTTCTTCTTTCTTGTCCTTCTTTCTCTTATGAAACTCTGATTCTGGATTGTTGAAGGCAGATACTATCTTTGATGATGATCCCATGGTCATGTACTAAATGAAACAAAACAAAAATATACGTGTAAAACGAAAAAAACAAAATAAATATAAACTTAAAAACAGAGGAACCACGACGTGGCAATAGAGTTACCACGTTGTGGTAACTGAGAATTCATAAAACAAAAATGAACTTTTTGTGGATTTTATCCCACAAAAAGGATCGAATTACTAATGGAAATAATTTCAACTGAAATTAAAGCGTTCCCGGCAACGGTGCCAAAAACTTGATGCGTATTTTTCACACTAGTTAATATTTATAGAATTGTACTTATTATTAACTAGAACTGCTACACAATTAGGCAAGTGTACCTATTCGTTTGACAATATAGAGACGGTAAATACGGATTGTCGAACACTTAGGGATCTGGAATGATTTTAGGCTAAAATAGCTATGTAACGGCGGGTTCCTGGTATGTATTTAAATTATAATTATTCATTTTTATAGAGCAACTCGACGAGTTAGAAGCCCCAAACTCTTCAAGTAAAGATGAGATGAGACACAGGTTTTAAGTAACCTACTTGACGAGTTGAGAGCCCTCAACTCGACGAGTAGGCTGGCAGAGGTGAAACCCTAATTTCGGGGTTTTGTACCCTCTTTAATCATCTTAATCCCCTCATACTAGCCTCATTTCCAGCTTCCAAGTCCCAAACCCTAGATCTCAAAACCCTAATGCATTGTGTGAGCTTGTGAGTCATTTTTGAGAAAAATCTTGTGTGTGTGAAGCTTGTGGAAGAAGGAGAAGCTTGAGGACTCAAGAAGGAGGTTATAGATCCATCAACTTCACTTCATTCTCAGCATTTTCTAGTAAGCAAGCCTCAAACTTGCTTAATGATTACTTAGATCTCTTTCCTATCACTTTTATTGGGTTTTTGGTCCAACTAGCATGATCCTTGGGAAATGGACGTCCCAAGTGAGTATACTTTCAGATCTAGAGCCTTGAAGGGCTTTCATGGCATAAAAGTGCAAACTTTATGGCCATTGAAGCCCCATGCAAGCTTTAGGATATCATTTTGGCCTTTTAAGCTCCAAAAGGCCATGCATGGAGAGAAAGTTAGAGGCTTTACGTGTTCATGTAGCGTCTAGGGTCCAGATCTCAGTTGGTATGCCTTAGCTTGAAGTATTAAGAGCTTTTGGTTATGGAGTTAGGGTTTGAGCTAAATCACTTAAGGAAGGGTATTAACGGGTAAAGTTGGAAACTTTACCCTTAAAAGGACATTTTCGGTATATATGTGAGGTATGGAGCTTAGATCTGAAGAATAGGGGTTTAATCCATTGAGAAAGGCTTAACAGACTGAAGAACTCGACGAGTTGGGACGATTTGTCCCGATCCTGTAAAGGGCAGAATTCGACGAGTCTGAGGAAGGACTCGACGAGTTGACTCGTTTTATCACGATTCTGAGAAGTATGGAAACTCGACAAGTTAGAAGATGACTCGACAAGTTGAGTCAACTCGTGGCTGACTTTGACTTTGACTTTAACTGGACATTGACTTTGACCTTGACTTTGACTTTGACCAAGGTTGACCCGTGAAGGGGTTTTGAGTATGGAATGGTATCTAAGAGGTTGTTATGTATAGGGTGTGAGTAGAGTCGGGTGCGGAGCAGAGACATTTCAGCTATTCACACGACATTGAGGTGAGTTTCCTCCTGTATGAACGGGTCGAAGGCACCAATGTCGGCTCGTATATGTATGCTAGTATGTTCCGGATCAAGGTACGATGTCGGGCAGTGTCCGATGTAGGTTTATATGTTTCCGGACTTCGATCAAATGTCGGGGAAAGCCCGAGGAATGTTTGTATGTTTCCGGACACTGGTCCGATGCCGGGGAAAGCCCGAGGAATGTTTGTATGTTTCCAGATTTCGGTCAGATGTTGGGCGGGGCCCGAGGAATGTTTATATGTTTATGTTATGTGATTATTTATGTGTATTTGTTGACATGTTTATATGTATACCGAGCCTTGCTTGATGTCGTGCGGGGACTGATGCCGGACTTCGGTCTGATGTTCGGCGGGGCTCGATGCCGGACATTATCCGATGCCGGGTAGGGCCCGATGTAGCGGGCAAGGCCCATGTTATGTCATTATGTGATTATGTTATTATGTGTATGGTATGTGGTAGTTTAGGGAGACTCACTAAGCTTCTTGCTTACAGTTTTCAGTTTTGGTTTCAGGTACTTCTGGTAGCCAGGGGAAGAGCTCGGGATAACTGCAGTGCACACACCATTTTTTTTAGTCTGGGATGTTTTACTCTGATATATTGACATGTGTTTTGATATGATACTATGATTTGATACGATGACTTATGTTTTTGGATGAAATGATTTTGGTAACTATGGTTTATTTAATAATTAAAAAATAAAATTTTTAGTCATGATTTTTGGGATGTTACAATCTACTACTAGCAAATTAGACAAATAAAGTAAAGTAGGGTTTGTTTATGATTTTGCAAGTTTAGAAACTTATTTCATCACATCAACTTTTAAATTAGCTGGAAACGAATAATTATTTAAACTAAAAACAAAGCAGATAACGATTTGAAAACAAGATAAAAAGAGCACCTTCGTTTAGATTCAATTCACCTATTCCCTATAGTTGATTTTATTGATTGTGCAATGGATTCAACTTTGTCATTTACTGATTCCTAATATGACTAGTATAATGTTTATAATACTAATCCTTTGATTTAATAAGACTATCAATTGCAGTAATCAAGTGAACTAATAATCATACAAATGTTCAGTTCGAATTATAAAAGACTTGAATTCTAAATTGATATCAAGGATAATGAATACCAATTATCTATACATGAATGGTCATCGCATATAATCTCACACATTAAAGTTGCCAACATTTCTATTTAACTTTAGGTATTTGGTCAAAACCCTAGTCCAACAATTCTATAGTTCATAAAATCATAAGATCCAAGCAAATCAAGCTAGGTTGATCATATAAATCTAAAAATTGTTGGGTTTTATTTAAAAAAACTAGTTTCAAAAACTACAAATAATGGCTAATGGAAGACTTGAGTTTTATAAATTACATAAATATTTTATTACCCACAAAGGATCATCTTGCAAGGAGAAGAAAGATTTGAAGCACAACCATAGAAAGGAAGAAGAAGCAACAACCTTTCAAGAACTTTGGGTCCTCTAGGGGAGGCTTGAAAGTTAATGGAGAGAGGATGAACCCTTGAGACACCAACAATGTTCCAACTTGATGTAATGCTAGTTACAACTCTTAAGCTTTAAGTCAAAACAAGATTATGACTTAAAGAGAGGATGCAAGCAATAATTATCTTCAAAGTGCAAGACTTGAGAGAATATGGAGAGGGGAGGAAGAGCTCTCGGATTTCATAGGAAAGGAACGACCAAGATTGAATCCACTCTCCATTATTTAAAGTAGAATGTTAATCCAAGAGTCCTTAACCATTAAGCTCTTTAGACAACCTTGTCCGCAAGCATGCACCATACTTTGAATTCTTTTTATTAAACAAATAAGAAAGCCATGTTTCTCTTTTTCCTCATGCATGGCCGGCCATGGAGTAAAAAAAGAAAAAGAAGAGTTAGATTTTATAAAACTCAAAGTTTATAAGATATAAACTTTGTCTTTTGCTAAAAGACAAAAAAGGTTTCCAAGTCCAAAATGTTGTACATGACTTATTAATTCATACCTTATGAAATAATGTGTTACTTGTATTGTAAAAAAAATCATTTCCTTGAAATAAATATATTCTCAATTTATTATAAAAGTTTATGAATATTTATTAAAACAAATTTCTAATAAATAATCAATAGTATCAAGTTGTTGTTAGTATGACCCTTAGGATCATACGTTATCTAGCAATATCATTTAATATGACTCTTGAGCATACTAGATCTTTCAATCTCCCACTTGCGCAAGACTCATATCAAACAAATATAGATAGTGGTGAACATCTAGCAACATTTCACTACCCCCACCATCATACGACTTTGTGTCATTCCATTAACGCCCAATTCCCCAGAAGCCCCAAGGCTACAATTGGTGAGTAAGGTAAGTTTATCAGTTATCCCTTTGCTACAGACATCATGTTGAACATGAGATATAGTTCGCAGTCAATCTCATATAAGTGTTCAACTTTACATCAGTCCTTAGATGTCTAACTCTCAACGAATAAGAGGAACAAATCCCATCTTGACTATATACGTCTCTTGCACGGTTCACATCATGGCCGGTAATAGCTTTTATAACTGCCTGTTTAAAGAACAACATTTGACTACATCAAAGCATAACATTCTCTACACTCAAGTCCCATATATGTATCTCAGGTGTTAAGGATATACAAATATTACCTTTATCAAGTATCATTCATGACAGCGATCCACGAAATGATCTTGAATGAGTCAATCCAATACTCGCTCTCTAGCAAGTACATATGAAACTAGTTACAACGCTTTGTCAACCATTCTTATTCATATTAGTCTTACTTTATTACTGTTCCCACAAGAATAACTGACTATGGATTTTAGAGTGAATAAATTTACTCATGGATTAAACCTGTTAATAAAGAACACAACAAATATTTAATGAAAAGATCATATGCCATATATATCATAGTCATTACAATATATGATGTTATAATGTTCTAATACTCAATACTAATACATAGATCAAAGCCAATCACTAGAATAACGAAGTCCTATTCCTCGAGCATGGCCTTCAAACTTTACTTGAGGAAGGGGCTTTGTGAAAGGGTCCGCCAAATTTTCATCAGTGTGAACTTTGCGAATACTAATTTCACCTTCGTCAACTTTATACCAGATGAAGTTGAATCTTCGGCTAATATGCTTGGTCTTCTTGTGTGATCTGGGTTCTTTTGCCAAAGCAATAGTACCCTCATTGTCACAGAAAACGTCTAGGGGGTCCTGAATGGTAGGGAATACCCCTAGATCTCCAATGAATTTCTTCATCCAAGCAGCCTCTTGTGCAACTTCAGAAGCAACAATGTATTCTGACTATGTAGTGGGTGCAACAACACTTTTCTTGGAGGTTTTCCAAGGTACCGCACCCCCATTGATAATGAACACATATCCTGATTGCGATTTGCAATCATCTCGATCAGTTGTGAATGAAGCATCAGTGTAGCACTTTACACTTAAGCTTTCTTCCATGCCTCCATACACGAGGAACATATACTTAGTTCTTCGTAAGTACTTGAGAATGTTCTTCACAGCTATCCAGTGACTTTCCCCTGGATTTTTTTTTGGAATTTGCTTACCATGCTCATAGCATAAGGAAGATCAGGTCTAGTACAATTCATGGCGTACATGATAGATCCAATAGCCGAAGCATATCGAACATCTTTCATCTTGTCTAGCTCAGCCTTTGTGCTAGGACACTAAGATGAACTCAATACGGTGCCATGTGCCATATATACAAATCCTCTCTTAGAGTTCTCCATATTGAATTGTTTCAACACTTTCTCAATATATGTACCTTGGCTTCAACCTATTAATCTTTTTGATCTATCTCTATAGATTTTGATTCCAAGAATGTATTATGTCTCACCTAGGTCCTTCATTGAAAATCACTTTCCAAGCCAAGTCTTTACACCTTGTAAATTTGGAATGTGATTTCCCATGATTAATATGTCATCCACATATAGGACTAAGAATGTCACCGAGCTCCCACTAGTTTTTATGTAAACACAAGATTCATCTTCATTTCTAATAAAACCATACTTTGTGATTTCATCATCGAAACGATGATTCCAGTTACGAGATGCTTGTTTTAATCCATGAATGCATCTCTTTTTAGCTTACACACTATATTAGGATGCTTTTGGTCGACAAAACCTTCAGGCTGAACCATATAGACATCTTCTTCTAAGTGCCCATTTAGAAAAGCGGTTTTGACATCTATTTGCCATATCTTATAGTCATAATATGCAGCTATAGCAAGTAGTATCCTAATAGATTTAATCCTAGCGATTGGTGAAAAGGTTGTTGGATTAGTGTCTAAGGCTGTAACTATATTTGGTAAGTACTTGACCCGGTTGTGCATGGTCCTTTTGGGTTGCCTTCACCATAGCAACTTGACAGGATGATTTGTTAAGAGAGAAGAGATATTATTGTTAATATATTATGAGAATAATATATTACAGAAATAATAATGTTATTTAATTAATATAAGTCATATATTAATTGAGAATTAATTTGGTGACTTAAAGAGGTTAATTGAATAAAGGGGCATAAACTGTCAAATGTGTGATAGTTGTATTTTGGGCTATGTATCCTTATGGATATGAGGGTGGACGAATTTTAGGGTTTGGATACCATAAAATCGTCCAAGCCTATTATCTAGAAGGATCTTGGATTGCTTAGGGCCTAAGTCATTCAATTAGGGTTAAAGGTGAAACCATAGTAGCTCATAGTATAAAATGGATCCCTTGGGGTGGGGAAATCGGCACTCATGAAAGGCAAGAAACCCTAGGGCCGATTTCTCTCCCTCCTATCTCTCTCAAGATCATCTTCTTGCTATTTGGTGTTTGTAAGCCATTAGAGGAGTGACAATTATGACTCTAAGCTCCAAGAAGAAGAAGTATCAAGCAAGTAATTCAAGGTATTCTTTTAGATCTGATTTCATATGATTAGATTCAATTGTTTACATTAGATCTAGTATTGTAAGTCTTGGATACAATGCATGTTCAATTAGAGAAACCTAGATCCAAGCATTAGGGTTTGCACGTGCACATAGGAAAGTTCTTATGGCTCAAACCCATCAATGGTATCAGAGCTTTGATTGATTTCTATTGAATTGTTGCATTGGTTGATTGCTTGTTGCTTGAAAAATTCGATTTTTGTGAGACTGCCTGATGAACTCGGCGAGTTCCACTGTGGACTCGGCGAGTAGCTCCAACTCGGCGAGTCCATAGAGGTACTCGGCGAGTTCGAGCGTCAGAAGGAGGAAGTTTCGGGATTTCTTGCTGTTTTACTTGAGGATACTTGCCTTAACTGTTTTGGGTCATTAAAATCCGATTTTAATCATATATATGAGTATATTCTTGACCAAATAAAAGATAACTGTCAATTAGTTGAATAATAATTTCCTTATATGATTATAATTGATTATTTGAATAGAATTGGTAAATTGTCTTGCAAGTAATTCTAAATAAGATCAAATTGAGATAATCTAATTAGTTGATTTATATTATTTGCTATTTGATCCTTATGTTTTGAAAAGTTCTAAACTTGTCCTCAAGCTTTGAAATTTTATATTTTATGATTAAATGTTTAATTTGGATAATTTAAATTTCAATCCCTAGAATTTTACAAGTTTAAAATTCAACTTTATACTATTATTACAAGCTTAATATATATATGTATAATTTAAAATGCTAGTCTTACCGTTAGTAGGCCTCATTCACGAAGCCAGTCTATAAGATGGGTATAAGGTTGCTGCCTATAAAATGGCGCTTAATGGGTGTACATTCACACCCACCGCTTGCTTGACTGGTGGAGGGTCGTTAGCCGAACGGGTAGGATAGGGCAAACCTCCTCTCATTAATAAGTATAATGAATCTATATAAAGTAACTAAACATGTTTTATAAAATTCCCAATCTTAGTTACTTTAGGAAAAGTGAATTGATGCAATCCCATGAAATTACACTTTGTACCCTTGCTAAGACATTAATGGAGCGTGTGTGGTTAACCGGCACATTAATTGGGTTCTAAGCAAAGGTGGCAAAGGGTGACTCATTGTTTGTTATAGTTCAATGGAGCGTGTGTGGTTAACCAGCACATTGAATAGGTAACTGTAACAGTGGGGGCACCTTGTACATTTGCATGGTTATTCACACCCACTTTGTGATCCTCGGCATCCCAGTCACAAACGAGAGGGGCATATCGAGATTTAAACATGTCATTGAAAGGTTCAATGAATCTCAATGAAATCTAGGAATTCTCAATACATTTAAAACTTAAAGCTTATGTTTTTCATGGTGAAGAATTAGTGAATCGTCATTCACTTACCTCCAAATTATTTGCATGTTAGATTACAGCATCCCTTTTCTAATGTGTAAATAATGTTGGTGGGTCCTAGCCCTAATTTTCTTTTTGGGTATTAATTAGGGGCTTAATTCTAATCAAACTTTGTTCCTTTCTATTTGTAGATGTCTAACGCAAACAACGCTACTGCTAGCTCATTCCCGCTAATGAGCCTTTGTCAAAAAGTGACTTTCGATGGAACGAACTTTAGCGAATGGATAAGATACATTCGCATGATCGCGCGTTACGAGGACAAAGAGTATGTTCTTGATGAGAAGCTCGAGAAGGTCAATCCAGAAACTGCTACTCCTGAAGAAATGGCTGTCTTTGAGAACCATGAGCGTGATGCAACGAAGGTCCATTGCATCATGATAGCCACAATGAACTCAGAATTCCAAAAATCCTGTGGAAGTTTCCTTCAAACTTCAACATTGGATGATTTCTAGAATACCATTCTACACATGTGGTTTTAATTTGTCAAGAATGGGTGGTAGCATGTTTGTCAAGAATGGATGGTAGCATGTTTGTCAAGCTTGGATGGTAATAGACAATTGAATTCATACATTCATTTGCCTATAAAAGGAAATGAAACCAAGCTTATTAAAAACACCACACCTCAAATTACATCTTCATTTTTCTCTCATATTCATACAAATATATATTTGATATATTTGTTTTTCTTTCCTCTATCTCTGTAAACACTGAATATTATAGTAAATTGGTTCTCGGCTTCCTCCGCCCGTGGTTTTTCCCGATTTGGGTTTCCACGTAAATATCGCGTGTTTTTTTCTTTTTATCGTTTGATTTATTCTTGGTTGATTATTCAAATAGTTTTATATTCCGTTGAATCGCTATCGTGATATTTGGGTTTTATACTTCGATCTTGAAGTTATCGATTATTTATTGTAGTCGATTTGTCTACAAATCCTATGAGGACATGTATCCTTATGAGATGCATCTAGACTTGATGGAGAGATATCACCAAAGCGCGAGGCAAGAACGCTATGAGATCATAACGAATATGATCACTGCTAAAATGGGAAGTGGAGAGTCTCTAACTGTGCACTTGCAAAAGATGCAAAGGTATGTTGATCGTCTTCGCAAGTTGAATGTCAACTTTGGGGAAGATTTGGCTATCGACATTGTTCTTCACTCCTTGCCCTCATGCTACAACCAATTTAGGATGACCTACCACATGAACAAGGAAGAGGTCACCCTAAGCCAACTCCAAGGGCTCCTGAGGACTGCTGAGAGCAACCTCAAGGACAAGTCTGTTGCACCAACTCCCAATCCACCCGTTGCTCCTGTTTTGGCTATTGGACAGGGAAGGGGCAAGAAGAGGAAGGCTTTTTCAAAGAACCACCGCAAAGGAAAGTCACAAGATGGTTCCTCTTCTAGTGGGACCAAGGTTGATCCTGCTAAGCCCAACCCAAACCCAAAGGAGGCAGAGTGCCACCATTGCCACAAAATAGGACATTAGAAGAGAAGCTGCCCGGAATATCTGCAAGCCATCAAGGATGGGAAGATCAAGCCATCTTTCGCAGGTATTTACACAATTAAATCTAATGATTCATCTCATGCTATTTCTTGGGTTCTTGATACAGGGTGTGGTTACCACATTTGTTCTGATTTGCAGGGACTAGGAAGAAATAGGGATGTGGAGCTTGGAAGAATAAATCTAATCATGGGAAACAGAAGAACGTCGCCTGTCACCAAGATTGGAATGTATTCTTTAGTGCTTAGAAATGGATTAAATTTAGATTTAAATAATTGTTGCTACTCGCCAGATATGACAAGAAACATCATTTCTTTTCATGGTTTATTTAGACAAGGATCTAGATATTCGTTTAATAATGAGAATGGTTTGATTTATGCTTATCTAAATGGTGTTTTATATTTTGAAGCAATGCCTTGTAATGGAATTTATGAAACTGTTATGGTTGTAGATAACCTAGGAAATGATGTGTTGTGTATGGATTCTTCCAATAGTATGGATAAAGCATCCTTGTGGCATTGTCGTCTTGGACATGTCAACAAGAAGCGCATAGCCCAACTCCAAAAGGATGGAGTGTTGGAGTCGTTCGACCTTAGGGAAGATGACACGTGCGAATCTTGTTTACTTGGAAAGATGACCAAGTCACCCTTCACTGGCACTTGTGCGAGGGGTGAGGGTTTATTAGATCTCATACATACAGATGTATGTGGACCCTTTAGATCCACCACAAGGGATGCAAATCGCTTCTATGTGACTTTCACAGATGATTATAGCGGATATGGGTATATCTACTTGATCAAGCACAAGTCAGAAACCTTTGAAAAATTCAAAGAGTTTAAACAAGAAGTGGAGAATCAATTGGGCAGGAAAATCAAGATGCTTCGATCTGATCGAGGTGGAGAGTACCTAAGTCTTGAATTCCACGACTACCTCAAGGAATGTGGAATAGTTTCACAATTGACGCCACCTAGGACACCACAATTGAATGGTGTAGCTGAGAGGCGTAATCGAACCTTGCTAGACATGGTTCGTTCCATGATGAGTCGTGCTTCACTACCTATCTCATTCTGGGGGTATGCCTTAGAGACTGCCGCCCATATCCTCAATTTAGTACCTACAAAGAAGGTTGCCAAAACACCTCACGAGATGTGGACATGGAAAGCTCCCTCGTTGGCACATATCAAGGTTTGGGGCTGTGAAGTTTTCGTAAGACGAGAAACTCACGACAAGCTCGAACCTCGTAGTGAGCGATGTATATTCATCGGCTACCCACAGAAATCCTTTGGATATCTCTTCTATAGACCGAGTGACAATGTTGTCTTCGTTATGAGGAGAGGGGTTTTCCGAGAGCGGGAACTCATAAGCCAAGGAGACAGTGGGAGGCAAGTCGATCTTGAAGAGATTCAAGAGTCGAGCGATGAAGGAACCTCTAACGCTGGCGCTCAACCCGAGGAGGAAACTCCGGTTGAACCAATTGACGAGTCCTTACCTCTTAGACGTTCCGAAAGAGTTAGAGTTCATCCCCAGTTTTATGGTTTTCATATTACTACCGAAGGGGACACGTATATTAGTGATGGTACACTAATAAATATAGATGAACCTAATAGCTATAAGGAAGCCATGGCAGGCCCAGAGTCTGTAAAATGGAAAGAGGCGATGGACAGCGAGATTCAGTCCATGTATGACAACCAAGTTTGGAATTTGGTTGACAATGTACCAGGTCGTAAGACGGTCGGGTGCAAGTGGATCTTCAAGAAGAAGACCGACGTGGATGGGAACGTGCACACTTATAAGGCGCGATTGGTTGCGAAGGGTTTCACTCAGACTCCTGGAGTTGACTACGACGAAACCTTCTCACCAGTTGCGAAGATAAAGTCTATTAGGGTGATGCTAGCCATTGCTGCATTTCATGACTATGAAATATGGCAAATGGATGTAAAAACTGCTTTCCTTAATGGGAAGTTGGCTGAGGATGTTTACATGGCTCAGCCAGAGGGTTTTGTCGATCCAAAGCATCCCAATAGAGTGTGTAAGCTTGAGAAGTCCATTTATGGGCTTAAGCAAGCGTCTCGCAGATGGAATCTATGCTTCGATGAGAAAGTCAAAAAGTTTGGATTTGTACGAAGTGAAGATGAATCATGTGTATATGTCAAGGCCAGTGGGAGTATAGTTAGCTTTCTCGTTTTGTATGTCGATGACATACTGCTCATAGGAAACAACGTCTCGACTCTGCAGGAGGTTAAGTCCTGGCTCGGGAAGTGTTTCGCTATGAAGGACCTCGGAGAGGCTTCCTATATTTTAGGAATAAGGATAGTGAGAGAACGAAGTAAGAGACTAATAGGACTTAGTCAGAATACTTACTTGGATAAGGTAATAAAACGTTTTAGTATGGAAAACTCGAAAAAGGGAGAACTAATGATACAGAGTAATGCCAAATTGAGTAAGACTCAAAGCCCGAGTACAGAAGTCGAGATAGCTGAGATGAGCCGAATACCCTATGCTTCCGCAGTTGGCTCTATCATGTACGCTATGACTTGTACTCGCCCTGATGTGGCCTTTGCTTTGAGCATGGTCAGTAGATATCAAGGGAACCCGGGCAGAGCTCATTGGATTGCGGTCAAGAATATACTTAAGTACCTTAGGAGGACCAAGGAATGGTTTTTAGTCCTCGGAGGGAGTGATGACTTAAAGGTGCGAGGGTATAGTGATGCCAGTTTTCAGACCGACAGGGACAACTACCGTTCGCAGTCGGGCTGGGTCTTTACCCTCAATGGAGGAGCAGTGACTTGGAAAAGTTCCAAGCAAGAAACTGTAGCTGATTCAACGTGCGAATCAGAGTACATTGCAGCAAGCGAAGCGTCAAAAGAGGCAATGTGGCTGAAGATCTCGGCATATCGACATAAAATATCACTTTATTAGACATCGAGTAGAAGAAGGACACCTCGTGGTGAAGAAGGTATCGTCAGAGGATAACCCAGCAGATCCGCTTAGGAAGGGACTGAGCAGGGTTAAGCATTTGCAGCACGCTAGGAGCATTGGGCTGAAGGACGATATTAGTTTAGATTAGATAGTTTGGAAACATGTAATAGATAAATGTAATTGACATTTGATGATTAAATAAATGAGTATTATTTATAAGTAAAGCTACTGTCTTATGTTAATTGTTTAACTATTGTTTCATTTTGCATGTTTTGACTTCCTGAATAATTAAGTTATTTGATAATAATCGAATTATTCGAATAGTCCACAGTCGTTCATATGTTGGAAGTAGATATGAATGAAGACTGTCATGAATTGGTGTGTAGATTGTCTAAAGTGTATTAGACACAGCAAAGGTTTGCTACAACGTTCATGAGTGCTTATGAACTTGATTTGAGCATTGGAATAAACCCACACTTGTTGGAATCACTTCATGGAATTTATCACGAGTGATCACAAGATGGTAATATCATATGGTCTTAAAACCTAGATATATGGTTTATTGTTTGTTAATTGGTTATGCATTGATAATGCGCAAACGCATCAGTAACTTGATGTTATAAAACGTATTGTTGTGTGTAATTTGATTAGTGGATAGTAAATGCATATAAGTCGAAGTTTATCTGTTCCTTTTATCCTAAGAGGGTAAAAGTGATATCAGGGCCCCTCGATGATTTGATTTGACTTATGTGTCGGGCCCGGTCAGGACTGAATTGATGTGTTCAATTAAGTTCTAAGTCAAGTAAATCTGAGATCGAGAAACAAATTGCAGGACAATAAGTATGACCATGTTCCATGTAATTGTCCGCACGGTATCTAGAACAGAGGATTATACGATCCCTTATCTGAAGGACAGGATACTGATAAGATCAGAGTTTGACAGCGTCTTTGAGAGCTACGATTGCTAATCAGATTATATTTGCATATATAGTTACTAGACTTATCCAAGTGGGAGACTGTTGGATTAGTGTCTAAGGCTGTAACTATATTTGGTAAGTACTTGACCCGGTTGTGCATGGTCCTTTTGGGTTGCCTTCACCATAGCAACTTGACAGGATGATTTGTTAAGAGAGAAGAGATATTATTGTTAATATATTATGAGAATAATATATTAAAGAAATAATAATGTTATTTAATTAATATAAGTCATATATTAATTGAGAATTAATTTGGTGACTTAAAGAGGTTAATTGAATAAAGGGGCATAAACTGTCAAATGTGTGATAGTTGTATTTTGGGCTATGTATCCTTATGGATATGAGGGTGGACGAATTTTAGGGTTTGGATACCATAAAATCGTCCAAGCCTATTATCTAGAAGGATCTTGGATTGCTTAGGGCCTAAGTCATTCAATTAGGGTTAAAGGTGAAACCCTAGTAGCTCATAGTATAAAATGGATCCCTTGGGGTGGGGAAATCGGCACTCATGAAAGGCAAGAAACCCTAGGGCCGATTTCTCTCCCTCCTATCTCTCTCAAGATCATCTTCTTGCTATTTGGTGTTTGTAAGCCATTAGAGGAGTGACAATTGTGACTCTAAGCTCCAAGAAGAAGAAGTATCAAGCAAGTAATTCAAGGTATTCTTTTAGATCTGATTTCATATGATTAGATTCAATTGTTTACATTAGATCTAGTATTGTAAGTCTTGGATACAATGCATGTTCAATTAGAGAAACCTAGATCCAAGCATTAGGGTTTGCATGTGCACATAGGAAAGTTCTTATGGCTCAAACCCATCAAAGGTTTCATCATAATCAACCCCATGAGTTTGAGTGAATCCTTTAGCAACAAGTCTTGCTTTGAATGTGTGTAAATTGACATCCATGCCAGTCTTCTTCTTGAAGTCCCACTTACTTCCACCAGTCTTGCTATTGGGAGGAAGTTCAACCAAGTCCCAGACTTTTTTTTCTCTCATGGATTGCATCTATGTGTTCATGGCTTCAAGCCATTTGTCATATTCGGGATCTAACATTGCATATCGGTAGTTGATGGGCTCATCAGCATTCATCATCATGAAGCACTCGTCAATGAGAAATCCATATCTCTCGGGTTCACGACAAGTTCTACCGGATCTGTGAACGCCTTGTGTTTCAATAGGTTGAAGGACAATGATCTCTTCATCTTCAACAACCTCTTGTTCAGTACTAGTACCAACTAAGGTTGCATCGGGTTGAGGTTCTTGATCTTCTTCAAGTTCCACGCGCCTCCCACTTGCCTCATCCATTAGAAACTTGCTTTCTAAGAATTCAACCTTTCTTGAGATAAAGATCTTATTCTCACTAGGAATGTAGAAGTAATATCCTAAACAATCTTTAGGATATCCTACAAAGATGCATTTGGTAGATCTATGCTCAAGTTTGTTTGAGGTCTCCTGTCTAACATAAGCTTCACAACCCCAAACTTTCAAATAAGATAAGGATGAAGCTTTTCCATACCACGTCTCATAAGGTGTTTTCTCTACCTTTTTAGTTGGTGCCATATTCAAGATACGGGCTGTGGTGAGTAAGGCATAACTCCAACATTATAAAGGAAGGGTACTTCGACTCATCATAGATCGAACCATATCAAGTAAGGTCCAATTTCTCCTCTCTGAAACACCATTAAGCTGTGGTGTTCTGGGTGGAGTGAGTTGTGAGATAATTCCATGTCTCCTTAGATGGTCTTGGAACTCTTGGCTCAAGTACTCGCCTCCTCTATCCAAACGAAGGATTTTGATTGTTTTGCCGAGTTGATTTTCAACTTCACTTTGAAAAAATTTGAACTTTTCAAATGTTTCATGTTTATGTTTCATCAAATACACATAACCAAAATGACTAAGGTCGTCAGTGAAGGTGATATAATATCTTCCACCATATCTAGACATTGTTTTGAAAGGTCCACATACATCAGTGTGTATGATGCCTATAAAACACTTGCCCTTTCACTTGTTCCAAAGAAAGGGGATTTTGTCATCTTGCCACATAAGCAAGAATCACATATGTCAAATGACTCAATGTCATTTTCCCCCAAATGTCCACTTTTTTGGAGTTGAGATATGCGCTTCTTGTTTATGTGTCCAAGTCGACAATGCCATAGATATGTTTGGTTCAAATCTTGTTTGAGCCTTTTGGTGTTAACATGATAAAGGGACTTATTTTTTGAGTTGTCATCTAGTTTTAATTCATAAATTCCATTTATTGCTCTAGCCTCAAAATAGAATATTCCATCCAAGAAGGAATGAATATTATCATCAACAAATTGAAGATTAAAACCAGATTTTCTCAAACGGGAAACTGATACAATATTTCTAGTAATAAAGGTGATTAAACACACATTGTTTAATGTTAAGTACATACCAGATGGTAAATGTAAATCAAATGTCCTATTGCTTGGACTGCAACCCATGCTCCATTGCCTACATGCAATACCATCTCATTTGTCTTCAGTTCCCTACTCTTTCTGAACCCCTGCAACAGATTACAAGTATGAGTTCCACAACCAGTATCAAATACCCAAGTGTTAGATGAAAAAGTAAATAGTCCCATTTCAATCATGAAAATGGATATACCTGAAGGTCCTTCCCCGGCCTTCTTGTTCTTCAACTCAGCAAGGTACTTAGGACAATTCCTTTTCCAACGCCCGAAAACTCCACACTCAAAACATGTGTCATCTTTGGAAGCCTTTTCCTTCTTCTTGGGTGGTGGATTTTGGGGAGCTTTCTTCCCTTTTCCCTTGCCAGCTTGTGGCTTTCCCTTGAAGTTCTTGCGTTTGTTCTTCTTGACTTTTCCTTCCTTAATCATGAGCAATTGGGGGGTTTTACTTGGGATATTCTTCTCTACAGTTTTTAGCATCCCGTGCAACTCAGAGATAGGTTTCTCCCACCCATTCATGTTATAGTTCATGATGAAAGCATTGTAAGACTTTGGCAAAGAGTTCAGAATGATATTTGTAGCCAAGTCTTGTGGATATGGAGAGCCCAATCTCTCCAACTGATCCATGTAACTTTTCATCTTGAGAACATGTGTGCTCACATTCCCACTTTCCTCCGTTTTCATGGCATGGAGTGCTCTCATAGTGTCGAACCTTTTGGTTCTAGCTTGTTTACCAAACATCTCCTTGAGATGTTCAATTATGTCAAAGGCAGTGTAGTGTTCCAGTTCTCGCTGAAGATCGGGAACCATAGAGGCAAGCATAAGACATGAAACATCAAGTGAATCATCAATATGCTTTAGCCATGCATCATGTGTAGCCTTTGGGAGAACATGTGGTTCATCGGGGTTTTTTTTTCAAGTACAGAGTCTTTCTTTTCTTGTTTGAAAACGATTCTTAATTTTCTGTGCCAATCCAAAACGTAGGAGTGGTTGAGTTTTTCTTTGTCAAGAATTGACCAAATGTTCATTGGGTGATGTGTTACAGTAGTTGGTGGAGCCATCTATAATAGTTTAACAAAGTTTTCATTTAGTATTTAATTCTTTAAATAATAATACCATTTTGTTTCCAAAAACATTATTTATTTAAAGTCTATGATCCAAGTTACAAATCAAATAAATGGTTATGTATCATTTATCCCATTTACTCAATTTTAACAAGGTAAATAACTTGTATTAATTACACAATTTGTAATTCCTAGATGTATGAGACCCTTAACAATCCATTTGTTAATTTGACATGTTTGGTCTTATCTATGCCTTGGAACACTCTTGCTTAGGTGACCTTTATCACAAGAGGTTTCCAATCAAGTCATCCAATTAGAGAAACTTCTATAATTGGCCTATAACTTGGTTATAGAAATCGCAAAAATAATTTGGCCATCAAAATATGATACTAATGGTTAGGTATCCTTTATCCCACTAGCATTATACAAGTGATGTGCAAATGTTTCTAAAGTTGGATGGCATAGATTTGTATTTTGAAAAAGGGATTTGATTGTTTTTATAACATCCCAAAATTTAAGGCTGAAAATTTCGTTTTTAATTAAGTTATTATAAAACCATAAGTAATAAAACATCCATAATAACATCTTATGCCAAAAACCAAAGTAGAAATAATCAAAACATGTTATCATAAAACAATATTATAGTGTAATCCCCAAGATCTCATGTGCGGAAATATAGTGTGATGCGTTGCGATCGAGCCGACTCCTTTCCTTTGAAAACGAAGTACCTGAAACCAACACTGAAAATTGTAAGCACAAAGCTTAGTGAGTTCCCCCATCATACCAAAAACCATACATAACACATACTGACATGCATATCTGGGTGCCGGCCTCCCCTTCGGTCTATTTCAACCGGATATCTGCCTAGCATATCTGGATGCTGGCCTCTCCTTCGGTCTATTTCAATCGGATAACTGCCTAGCATATCTGGGTGCTGGCCTCCCCTTCGGTCTATGTCAACCGGAAAACTGCCTAGCATATCTGGGTGCTGGCCTCCCTTTCAGTCTGTTTCAACCGGATAACGACTATTTCACCCCTACCACTACCACATAATAACATAACATAAACATACTGCTAGGCATGCATGGGTTCAGACGACCCCTTCGGTATCTTTCAACCGATATCTGGGGACTATTTCACCCCTACTACTACTAACATGTATCACATAACATCCTAGCACACAAACATAACAGACAAGAGCATACTAGATAATTATCACAAAGAAAATTATCTAACAAACAATTCCTACTAATGGGCCGACATTGTGGCCTTAGACCCACTTCTACTGGAAGGTAACTCACCTCACACTGCTGAAGTCCCGCAGACCCAATCCCAGCTGCTGGATGACAGATTCTCGAACTGTCAATATCAAAACATTACCCAATTAATAATTGGGTCCTAACACATAACCATAAGTTCTTGGAGTAACAGGCTACATTACCCCATCTTGGCTTGATTCAAGCCCAAGGCCCAATCCAAAGGCCCAACAGTCAACTATGAGTCAAAGCCCAATATATAGCCCAATTTTCCAAATTAGGCCCAAACCTTTACAAGGTCTTACCATAAGGCCCAACCATTTAGTCCAGTCCAAACATTCGACATTCTAATGGCCCAATATCCTATAATCATAAACCCAAACTATGGCCCAATTTTCCAAATTGGGCCCAAACCCCTTACATAGGCCTTACCCTAAAGCCCGTTAAATTATTCTAGTCCATTTGATTGTTCTTGGATGGCCTAATATTGGCCCAATAACCAAAGCCTAATAGAAAGGCCCAACTCAAGGCCCAATTGAAAATTAAGGTTTCTTACATGAAATGATGCTTAGGGTTAAGTGTTCCTACTTAACCCATTAAGGACTTAATCCAACAAGTCCAATATTGCTTTGGGTTGATTGCAAATAATTATTAATTAATATATTAAGTTTAGTGAATAATTCAAGTGCGGGTCCCGATCAAATTCCCAAAATTAGGGTTTCACATAAAATGACAACTAGGGTTAAGTGTTTCTCACTTAACCCATTAAGGACTTAATTCATTAAGTCCATCACTCTTCTAAATAAATCATATGGTGTGATTGGGCTTTATACACAATTCTCATTCTAATGGCCCAATGTGGGTCCCAATAAGTCCAAGGCCCATAAATCCAATATTAGGGTTTTCTAAACCCTAATTAGGGTTTCCAACCCCATCTTAGCCCAATAGGCCCAATAGCTAGGTCTTTTGATCAATTAGGGTTCATTAGGCCCATTAGTCACATGTTTGGTGGTTTTGAGTCACAATACAAACGAGGCACACCGCCACCCGACACGGCGGCAGGAGGCGGCAGCCACCACCCTACGGTGGTGGTTTTTAGTTTCATTTTATTATTCTAATCTCTAATTACATTTTACAAAGCTTTAATCCCAAAAATAACACACACACACACTCAAAATAATCACACACACACAACCACCCTTGTGGTGGCCGGTGGTGGCAGCCACCACCTCACGGTGGTGGTGGTGGCCTTTTCTTGGTTTTCCGGCTAGACAAAATACACACACACACAAACACACTTCATATAGCAGTATACACTCCAGCCACCCACCTGGTGGCTCACGGCAGCGACAGCAACGGATTTGGGATGGCAGCGGCGGCAGCCACCATGGATGGCGGCCATGGTGGTTCTTATTCTTGGTTTCCGGCCCACAACACACACCTGCTCTTCTCGGTGAAGCAGCAACACACCCTAACGTGAGCCCATGCACCATACGAATGCAGCTGGTCCCTCCTAATGCCGGCGAATCTCGACCGGAGCACTGAAACGGAAGATTGCTTGGACGGCGGCAGTGGCGGCGTCTCGCTGCTGTGGAATGGAGTCGGAGGCGAAGACAGCTGGGGCTGTACCGGGGATCGTCTCGGTGGCTACGAGTGGTGACAGAAAGAAGGAGAAGGAGAACGGTGGAGGTAACAGTCACGCCCGACAGTCACGTCGTCGACCCGTTCTCGCCGGAAGGAAGTAGTTGCGACGTTCGGCGGTGGTGGTAACATGGAGTTGGCGACGCCGGAGATGGTGGATGTGAGCGAAACCGATGGTGCGGCGCCGGCAGTAGAAGAAGGGAGTGGCGGCTGCTATTGTTCAACTAGGTTTAGGGTTAAGGTAATGTAACAGGAGGAATGAAGACGTCGGGTTTAAATCCCGCTCCAATCAAAACCTTTGCATAATTTACAAGTTTGGACCCTCCTCATAAACATCTTTGCAAACCAAGGCCCATAATTTACTTTTCCTACCCTTGTTCCCACAATTCTTTTCATTTTAGGTCCAAAAGTTACCAAACAGCCCCTCATCTACAAATTATTCTCAAATGGAGTCCATAAGCTACCATTCGGCCCCTAGCCTCCAAAATCTTTTCAAATTAAGTCCCAAAAATTACCGAGTAGTCCCTGCCTTCACAATTATTTACGAAATAAATCCGAAGCTCACACTTTTAACCCCTAACTTCTAAAATTAAGACAGTTAACTCATCGAGACCAACACATTGCTATACAATTATTAATTTTAGGGCTACGATTCATTCATCAATTTGTTTTATTTATTTATTAAATAAACAGGGTGTTACATTTTTATTATTCTATTTAAAACATGTGATATCATGACAATTGCATGCATCCAATATGTCATGGTATCAATTTTCTAAAAAATCACTTTTAAGGTTCTTATAAAAACTTGGTTTTTATATTTCGGTTTGGTTCAATTTTAAAATTAATAACTAGTATTACATTTGTGTTTGAGCCATGTAGAACATTTTAATATTGTTTAATAAAACTTCCTTTCATTAAATAATACTTTGGGGTTTGAATAAGTTATAAAAACATGATTTTTACACTTATAATTTAATATTTCAAAAGTTGCCGTAATTAGCAATTTTATAAAACCGGTTTTATTTTATGGCTAGAATATGTTACATCCAATGTCCATATTTTATATTTTGAAATCCAAACTCCATGTGATGTTTATTTTGCCCAAAAATAGTTTGGGTTTGTGAAAAACTAATTATCAATCACACAAAATATTTACTTTAAAAATAAACAACACAAACATGCATTTGACATAAACAAGCCTTAAACTATATAACATTTTTGTGAGCCAACACAAAAGTGTTAAGTCCTTCCTAAGGGACAAAGGGACCAAATATTACAACTTGTTCTTCATATGATCTTCAAGCTCCCACTTGCAATGACAACCAACTTTGTTGCAATTTTATAAAAACTTTATAAAAGTTATGAACTTTTATAAAATCTTTGTAAAACCGTGGGTCTCCATGGATTTTCAAGAAATGGCCTCCATCTTCATCTTAAATCTAGTCTAAAACTAATCTATTACATAAAAAATAACAAGAATAAAAACTAGCTACTTTATTACATACTTTACGAATAAAAGAATATTACAAACCATTTTCAACCAAATCACACAAACAACAAAACAAAATGGTCCAAGGCTTGTTTATGCACTCTAAAATACATATAAACATAAAAGTATCTTTGTTTTTTCTAAGACAACTTTAAGTGACAAAAATGCATGTAAGTTTTTGTCACATAAAATAACAATTATAAAATTGTCAAAAAAAATATGTATGAAATTGTTTTTATACAAAAACAAGTTATCCATATTCTCCAAAAACTAAGATTCTCATAAATCAAAAATCTAACCAAACTTGCAAGGTGGCTCTGATACCAATTGTTCGATTTTATTTAAAAAACTAGTTTCAAAAACTACAAATAATGGCTAACGGAAGACTTGAGTTTTATACATAACATAAACATTTTATTACCCACCAAGGATCATCTTGCAAGTAGAAGAAAGATTTGAAGCACAACCATAGAAAGGAAGAATAAGCAACAACCTTTGAAGAACTTTGGGTTCTCTAGGGGAGACTTGAAAGTTGATGGAGAGAGGATGAACCCTTGAGACACCAACAATGTTCCCAACTTGATGTAATGCTAGTTACAACTCTTAAGCTTTAAGTCAAACCAAGAGTATGACTTAAAGAGAGGATGCAAGCAACGATTATCTTCAAAGTGCAAGACTTGAGAGAATATGGAGATGGGAGGAAGAGCTCTCAGATTTCATAGGAAAGGAATGACCAAGATTGAGCCACTCTCTATTATTTAAAGTAGAATGTTAATCCAAGAGTCCTTAACCATTAAGCTATTTAGACAACCTTGTCCCTAAGCATGCACCATATTTTGAATTCTTTTGATTAAACAAATAAGAAAGCCATGTTTCCCTTTTTCCTCATGCATGGCCGGCCATGGAGTAAAAAAAGAAAAAGAAGAGTTTATATTTTATAAACTCAAAGTTTATAACATATAAACTTTGTCTTTTTCTAAAATACAAAAAAGTTTTCAAAGTCCAAAATTGTATACATGACTTATTAATTCATACCTTATGAAATAATGTGTTACTTGTATTGTAAAATAATTATTTCCTTGAAATAAATATATTCTCAATTTATTATAAGAGTTTATGAATATTTATTAAAATCAATTTCTAATAAATAATCAATAGTATCAAGTTGTTGTTAGTGTGACCCTTGTGATCATATGTTATCTAGCAATATCATTTTAGTATGACTCTTGAGCATACTAGATCTTTCAAAAATACTCATCAATAAATAGAAAATATTGAAACTTTAACACATATGGATCTTTATCAAGCAAGCATAATAAATAAACGACTAGATTAAATCGGAAATCTTTAAAATCAATGCATTGTGTAACGCCCAGTTCTATGTATGAAATTCTCACCATTTAAGTTTGAGTTGTGGGGAGGCCACGACGTCGTGAACCGATCACCACAGCGTGGCAGCGTTGCATGAAACGCGTGTTTCTCATGGTCTCCATGACGTAACCTTCTTCACCCACGACGTGGAGGCGACAGCAATGTAAAGCCTAAATTTTGTCGGGTTCTGTGCACTATTTAAGGTTAGTGATGGCTAGGGTTCCTTCCACCCTCAGCCTCCATCACCTCCAAAGCACCCTAAACAAACCCTATCCTCCCTTTGAAGTTCTTGGCACATTTTTTAGCGGTTTTGTGCCCTTGGAAGGAAGAAGACGGAACTCTTGTGCATAGATCCAGCAAGCATCTTGTCTTTACTCCTTTTGTGCATCTTATAGACTCTTTATAAGTCCACAAGCTTCCACCTCTTTGGTTCCTTCTTCATAGATCTAGGTTTTATAGACAATTTTGGAGATTGGATTGGTTAGATGAGATAACGTTTGCAACTTTATGGCTTATTTTAGTCCCTTGGTTACTATATCTTCTGGATCTAGAAGATAAAAGAGTTTTAAGAGCCATGCATGAGGTTTAGGTCATTTTTCTCATCTTTCGACCTAGTTGAGTGAAGGACATGCATGGGTCATGCATGTCCATAAGTTTTGGATTTTATGGACCATTAGGGTCCCAAGAGGCTTACCGGAGAGTATGAAAAGGACCTTAACAGAGTAAGGCATGAATCCATTAAGTTGTCCAAGTGCAGTAGCCACAACATGGCAAGATAGGTTCAATGACGTGGCGATAGAGGACTTCACGACTATTTTGTATGCACATTGGCACGACGTGGTGGCATGTCTGCCACATCGTGGTAGCAGATTATGATCGTGATCGATTTGGATAGCCACGACGTGGCTATCGGTTGGCCATGACATGGAGGTCACCTAGAGTTGACTTTGACCATTGACCTTGACTTTTGACCTATTTGACTTTTAGTAATATTGCTAGTTTTAGAAGATAGACTAAGGGTTTACCTTGTATGATTCCTTAGGAGGTGTGTAGCACCCACTCTCTTCATTAGGGTGAGCTTGTTAGCTATCGGTTGCCTTTGTGAGGTTAGTCTTCTCATTATACCATGTAGGACACTAAGTGTCGGATGTGCTTGTTGTCTTTATGACTCTTGTTGTTATCTTTGCATGGAAGTCCATGGGGAAGGCCATGTAAATTGCAGTATTTTTTTAAGACTAAGAATTTTTCCTTTAGCATTCACTTGGGATGAAATAGGCCCGTTGGCTGAAACAGGCTGTTGCATGAGTGATTGTAAGTCTATGATTTTGCTCATAGCATTTCACTTGGGATGAAATAGGCCTGGTGGTTGAATTAGTTCGTGTTTCATGTTTATTGTTATGTATGGTATATGGTACTTTAGGGAACTCACTAAGCTTTGTGCTTACGATTTATGTTTAAATGTTTCAGGTACTTCTGGTTCCAAAGGGAAAGGTCTGGCGTGATTGCATCGCATCCACTGGAGATTATGCATCTATGATTTTTTTTATTACTTTGATGTTATTTTGAAACACTTCTTGATACTCTGACTATCATTTTGGAGTAATGGATGAATGATTTGGTTGATTTAAAAATGAAAAGTTTTACCGTGTATTTTGGGATGTTACACATAGGTTCAAGGTTATCTACTCTGAATGAAAGAAAAGGGTTTTTAACCCATAACTAAAGCAGTAAAACAATAAAAAATGAAGTACACTTTGAAACACATGAATACATGATAGGAACAAAGCAAACTGAATGATGAATCGTGTCTATACTCTCGATCTCTTCGAATCTAGCTCCAAACTCGATCTATGGTCTCTAAAGGCTCTAAGAAGGTTATCTGGTGTTCAATAGTCAAGTAATACTTGTTGCATAAGTTAGGTTATAAGAAAAGACGATTATTTATAGTTACCATAAAAATGCCCGCCACACTGTAGCAAATGGATGACCATGTTGTGGCATCATCTCCTTCGCGTGCCCACCAAGCCTTCTAACGTGTAATTCTTCTGAAAAGCATATCAAATAATTACTCTTCACAACGACGTGGAAAACATGTGACCACGCTGTGGAACTTCAAAATCCTTTAAGTTTTGACTTTTGTTAACTCAGTCCAGCAATCCCACTTCCCGCTCCAAATTTCCGCTCATTTTGTCATGAACATGTCTTCGCTGCTACAAAACAAAATTGAACATAATAAGTATCGTTTATATTTAAATTAAGACCAAATGTAGCTAAAAAATTAAAATATCCCATAAAATATATAACTAAATATGGTGATATCAATACGGAAGTTGGTCCAAAAACATAAAACATGAGTTTTTGGTAAATTCGAAGTATGAGAGAATGTGACATTATAATTTCTTCACAATAATATAATATAAACCATACATATCATGGTCTTCTAAATGTCCAACATTTCCAAAAAAGGCCTTCAACTTCATATACGAGTACATGTCAAAATAATACATTAGGTTTTTAGGGAGCTTAGTGAGTAAAACCAGAATCTATGGAATGAAATTGAGTAATGAAAATAACCCAAGTTCTAAGCCTAGATTCCAAAAAAAAAAATAATAATAATAAATAAAAAATTTGAAAAACTTTTTCAAAATAACAAACATTTTCCATAACCTTTTCTTTATATCATAATTGTTTTACAACAGCAATTTCTCATTTTACAAATCATTTCATAAAAATAATTATGAAGTTCAAGAGTAGATATTATTATAACCAAACCCAACTCAATCCACTGTACAAAAATAAATCCCTTGCAATTATGGTCCCAATGATCTCTTTGGCCTCGACCAAGTAGTAGCATAACACTAAACCCATTGCCGACCACCAAGGTCAACTTATAGAAAATTTAAGACCATTCCACGAATGACCAACGAATAGGTTTGCAAAGTCCATCCCCACGACCACTAATGTCAAATAAGGGAGTGGGTCCCTTCATGTGCCCGGACACTCACAAGCCAACCCATCCTAGCATGTTGGTAGGAGTGAGAATGGTTCGGTTTGGTTCAGTTTTATGCTAAAACCAAACCCGAACCAAAAAGTTCGGTTTTTTATTTTGGAAAAACCAAACCATCAGTTTTTTTCGATTTTGGTTTTCCGATTTTTTAGCTAATAAATTATAATACTTGACTCATTGGATTTTAAAAGCTCATACTTATTTAATATATACTCCAACACAAATATGCAAATATGTCTCATCCATTTAATCAAAATGAAAATTACTATAAAAAAATGGTGCCTATTTTTTATATGCGTTCTCGTTTACAAATAATCATCGTTAGTATAACATCCCAAAATTCAAGGCCAAAAATTTCATTTTTAATATGAGAAAACCTATTATAACGTTGTTCCAGACATTGAAAACATTTCATTTAAAACCAATATCAGATTCAAATCCCAAACATCACATAATGCGGAATAACATGGGTGAATGCGATGCGATCGTCCTGAGCTCCTTTTTCTTGAAACTGAAGATACCTGAAACCAAAACTGTAAACCGTAAGCACGAAGCTTAGTGAGTTCCCCAAATACCACATACAATACATATCAACTGGGCCATACATGCCAGACATAATGTGAGCCATACATAACAAACATATCCATAATCAAGTAAGGTGCTATGTGCCAAACATAGTCTTGCTGTTATGCCACGGCCGCACGTGGTCTTTCTTGTCAAGCCTGGGGCCACTCCCTGGGTCTTACAGACAAGTTCCAAGAGCCACCCCTTGGTCTTCCATGCACGCATCACATCGGGACCATCTTCAACCGACTCGCCGAGTTCATCCTTGAACTCGTCAAGTTCATCTTCATCATATGAATGTGTCCAGTCGAGTACGATGATCTTCAAGTCCATAATGAGCCCAACTGGCTGAGTCCTCAACACACACCCGCTATCAAAGGGTTTTGGGCAAGAAAACGGCTTGACTCGCCGAGTCCTAAGAGCAACTCGTCGAGTCCTCCTAAGTCCAAATCTATTCAGACGATTTCAGTCGGGCACAAAGCATCCAGGACCCAGATCTAACCTTCTAGGGTCGAAATAATACGTAAAGCCTCTGGCTTTACATCCATGTATGACCCTTTTTGCTCAAAAGGCCATAAAAACCTCTTAAACCTTGCATGGGGAGTTCTAATGGCATAAAGCTTGCACCTTTATGCCCTAACCACTCTTAGGGACCCCAGATCTGAAAGGATCTTTGCTTGGGACATCCTTGTCCCATAGATTAAGCTCCATGGTCCAAAACTCTCATAAAGTGGACATAAATAGATCTAAGAAGCTATAAGTCAAGATGAAGACTTGATTACCAGAAAATGATGGAAATGAGATGGTGTTGCTGGATCTACAAGTTCCTCCTTGAACCTTCAATCTCCTTCTTCTTCTTCTAGCCTCCAAGAACACCAAAATACTCAAGAATGGCTCACACACTCACCAAATGATATAGGGTTTCGTGGGTTAAGTTCTGGACAATGGGGGTTGGGAATGGAACTAAGAAGAGGAGAATAAGATGCTTAAATAGGGTGCCAAGTCCCGAATTTAGGGTTTCCCAAACCCTGACCAACTCGCCGAGTCGGTCCTCCATCTCGTCGGGTAGGTCACTTAACCCGCGACCCGGAACGCGCTCCTACTGGTCGAGTCACCCCACCTACTCGACGAGTCGCCTTCTAATTTTTGAGGTTTTCCTTCCCTTTCTAGGTCTTCTGAATTCGGGGTGTTACAACTCTCCCCCACTTAAACTAGACTTCGTCATCAAAGTCTGCTACGGCCCACTACTCCGCAACCTCTCACGACATTCCTAATCGCCGCATAACTTGCCTGCTCGGTCCAATCCTCGAAGGACCGCTTCCGTTGGCCTTCCGTCCAGTCTTCCTGAGCGAAATGCTATACCTCGAAGGTATCTTTATGAGAACCACCGAATCACTACAAACCTTGAGTACATCGCCCTTACCCAATCGACAATCCTGCCGGTACTCTCCGAGTACTTACGCTGGACATCCAAGGGGTTCACGTCTTTTTCCAACGCGGTCACAGGCCTTCCCAAGGAAACTTCCATAAGCAATAACCTTCTCTATCTCTAAGAACCAACCCTGTGCTATACTAAATCTCCAATCACTCCCAGTGCTGGTTCCTTCACTGTTAACTACTGAGTGCTTCCTCTTATCACGCCTCAATGCTGAACACCCAACCCAACGGATGGATCAGATAATCCTTCGAGTAAAAGATTCGTTCCTGCAACGGTGAGACTCAGACGAGAGCTGCGCAACAGAATCAAATCCTTCCCTCTGAGATTATTTAACCCTACTGTGATCGGCGTCGCACCACTCGGTCAACTAACTGCTCCATGCAAGAATTCCCTTATCGCTACCTCTGTCCGAAAAACCCACAATCTCTTATCTTCTTTCCGGATGAACCGAGACCACCTTGGTCCCATCCACTTTGTCGGCTATCTAAAAAAATATTGGGTCCTGCATGGTTACCGAACTCAATTATGTTGTGGCCTACTCACCTCCGTGTGGCCTGCCTTGACCTGGTTTAACCTATCTGAAAAACCCCGCAAGCGAGACACACCCCTGATACATTCTTACTACCGAATCGGGACCGATGAATGCTGCGGGCCACCCCGCAGTCTCACTCTACCATTATACTAACAGCTAACTGACGAGTGCTACGGGCCACCCCGTAGTCTTACCATACCAAATCTACGTGCCACGCCTCAATCTTACTATACTAATGCTACAGGCCACACTGCAATCTAACTATACTAATGATACGGGCCACACCGCAGTCTAACTATACTAATATACGAATGCTACGGGCCACACCGCAGTCTTACAACGTCCTTACGCTATTTGCCAACAAGTGAACGCTACGGACCACCCCATAGTCTTACAACACTCCTACACTCTCTGCTAACCATTGCTACGGGCCACCCCGCAGTCTTGCCACACTTCTCCTGCTATCTGGCCCCTGGCGAATGCTACGGCTAACCCACAGTCTTCAACACTTCCCACGCTGACCGGCTACTAGTGAATGCTATGGCCATTCCACAGTCTTACAACACTTTCCATGCTGGCTACTAACCCGAACACCCCTATAATCGAGCATACAAGCACAATCTAGTACCCCAAGCTGCACTCATGTCCTGACTGAAACTCCCAACCGATTTTTCTGAAACCTGTTGTCAGACATCCTGATAATGGGATCTCACCATTGGCAAGTTTTCCGAACTTCCAATTCACACTATCCTCAATTCATACAGCCTCCTGGGCCGTCTTTCTCCCTGACAAGAGAGCAAAACTTATCCAAGTTTCAAAACCGCTCCTGCTCCCGTAACATGATTGTTTCTCCCCCACTTAGCTTCGACTAAGTCTTTACGGCACGCGAAAATCCAAGGATTTCCATTCCTTCCTCCCTTACACAATAGGCATGCTAACTACCATCGCCTTAATCTTGCTAGCGATCCGTCACTAGCCCACTCCAAATACCGCACGATTACCGAATACTAGATGAACACTTTCTGCATCCCCAATACTGATAATCCCCTGAGCTCAAACTGACATCCTTAATGTCCGAATAACTAATGCTCAGAGCAACCTCTTCAGTGATAGACCACTTCCCTTGATGCTTCCAAAAGCCATCCCAAACACCAAGACTAAAACCACAGAATCCTGACGATGGTGGATGACCACTTTGTGGACCCTGACCACAGACCTCCACGTAATGCCCCTGAACCGATTTCGGCCGTAACCGAGATAATACTGGACACTTCGAACCAGAAGCAAGAAATGTCCGTACACCAGCTACTAATAATTACTGGTATGCAATTGACATATGACAATTCCGAAAATACAATCCGAATACAAGCAGAGAGAGAACTCATACATACTATCACCCGAGACCGAGGTAAGAACAATCATAATACATATAGAATTGAAAATAGCCATTGATACATACCTGCAACATTCCCTACTGTAATCCGGATCTCTCTCGTCTGTCACTGCAAGGCCCTACCCTCTCGCCTATCCGTAATCCTCAATGTAGTCGGGGCAGACGCACTCCCTACTCCTCCCCTCATTGTCGGGCAGTCGGCCTTGTTGTGGCCCACCTAATTGCAGTGAAAACATAATGGGCTTGCCCCCTGTGGGTAGTCCCTGCTGACGTGACCATCACTGCCACACTTGTAGCAGCCTGAACCCCTGGAACGACAAACTCCCTCGTGCAGTTTCCCGCACGTGCTGCACTGACTTCAGCCCTGCCGACCTACCAATCGCTGATCTGAAGTCTTGGGTCTCTTCCCGGGACCCTCCAAAGTGTACATATGATCTGACCTCCTCTTTGAAATGTGCTCCAAATCAATCTCCCTCTCCTGTGCCCGGGCAATCATAGAGTCTAGGGTCGGGCATGCTGAGAAGCTGACATGCTCCCGAATATCAGCTCTCAACATGTCATGATAGCGGGTCCTCCGCATCTCCTCATCCCCTGCATACTGAGGCACCAATAAGGCCCACTCCTGGAACTTGGCGGTAATCTCCGCCACCGACTCCGTTGTCTGTCTCATGTCTAGGAACTCCCTGTCCAGCTGCTGAAGCTCCACAGCCAGCGCAAACTCCGCCCTAAACCTGGTCACAAAGTCAGACCAGGTCATAGGCTCAATGACTGAGGCTCCCAAGGAATCACCAACTGACTCCTACCAGTCTCTAGATCTGTCCCTCAAACATCCCGCAACAAATCGAACCTTCGACCCCTCAGGACAGAAGCTCGTCAACTGTGCAGACTCAATGTCTACAATCCATCTTGTGGCGGCAATGTGGTCCTTCGCCCTGTGGAAATCTGGCGCACCACTCCCCCTGAAGTCCTTGAGGGACAGTGTGCGCGATCCTAACTGGCTGGATGCCATGTCACTCTAGAACGCTCTGAGGCGATCCTCCATCAGCTCAATAATCCCTTCCTTGATCGATCCGAAAATCACCAGGGTCGACTCAAGGATACCTCTCGTGATCTCAGACGTGATGAACTCGCGTAGTCCCTCATCTACTGGCTCGGAACCTACACCCGAACCTGATCCTGAACCGGATCTTGATCCTCCTGCTCCGTGTCGCGTAATCATCACCATTCTACAACGAAACACATCATCACCAGGGTCATACGTAACCTCAGAAGGTCTCACATACTACAAGTTTCCTGGTTCTATCTCGACCCTCCTTGACTCGAGTACGGATCCTCTACTTTCAGTAGTACGGGCCCATACTACCTTCCACATCTATCCCTACTTTCCTCAAGGATTGCTTCGACTTCACCAAGTACCCTTTACTTCTGTTGCACTCTGCCACTCTCCTCCTAGGCTTTCCTAGGTTCCCTAACCCACCCAGTCTTTAGCTGCCGAGAGACTCTTCATAATGCCAATTTACCACTACATGAATACCATTACATGTGGCAAGGCTCAGATAATCCTTCGAGCAAAAGACTCATCCCTACAACGGTTAGACTCAAACAAGAGCAGCACAGTAGGGTCAAATCCAGTACTCTGAGATTATTCAACCCTGGTCACATGTGACTTAACGTATTCATCTAGTAGTTAACTCCCATCACTCGAAATTCCACAAAGCACAAAGCAAGCAGCATTCAGACAATGGAAAATCTAACCAACAGATTCCAATCAAGATATTCTGTACTAGCATGCAATTCAAAGGCTCATACAATCAGGCATAACCTAAACAGGCCATCCTACTACTGGCTAACCAGTTCTAGCATGCAATTCTACAAATTCACATAAGCACACAAAGTCATATCTCTTAGATCCTTAGCCATAATCTAGCATGCGATTCATATAATCATATCATGTCACATAACAAACATGTATTGGTATTTTGGGAACCACTTACTTGAGCTCGGCCGATTGCACGCATCACACCCATTTCTTTTCAAATTTTCTTTTATAAAAATGATTTCCCTTCTGAAAATTTTCATACCAAGTCCCCAGTTTGAGTCCAGACACGCCCGAGAGTGTGACTGAATCCCTCAAACCAAGGCTCTGATACCAACTTATAACATCCCAAAATTCAAGGCCAAAAATTTCATTTTTAATATGAGAAAACCTTTAATAACGTTGTTCCAGACATTGAAAACATTTCATTTAAAACCAATATCAGAGTCAAATTCCAAAGATCACATAGTGCGGAATAACATGGATGAATGTGCTGCGATCGTCCCGAGCTCCTTTTTCTTAAAACTAAAGACACCTGAAACCAAAACTGGAAACCGTAAGCACGAAGCTTAGTGAGTCCCCCAAATACCACATACCATACATATCAACTGGGCCATACATGCCATACATACTGTGAGCCATACATAACAAACATATCCATAATCAAGTAAGGTGCTATGTGCCAAACATAGTCTTGCTGTTATGCCACGGGTCGCACGTGGTCTTTCTTGTCAAGCCTGGGGCCACTCCCTGGGTCTTACAGACAAGTGCCAAGGGCCACCCCTTGGTCTTCCATGCAAGCATCACAAAGACAACTAGCATACATACTACTCTACTTGGCTAATCAGCATACAATGTGCCAGGAGCCACCTCCTGGTCTTTCATTCATAATAGCATACAGTGTGCCAGGATCCACCTCCTGGTCTTTCATACATAATGCCTAGGGCTAACCCCCAGGTCTTCCTACTATACATAATATCATGCAGTGTGCCAGGAGCCGCCTCCTGGTCTTTCATACATAATGCCTAGGGCTAACCCCCGGGTCTTCCTACTATACATAAACTAAATGGGCCAACATTGTGGCCGTAGACCCATACAACCAGTGAGGAGACTCACCTCGCACTGCTGAAGACTAGCTGAACACTTCTGGCTGCTAACCGGCAGCTCCTGAACTGTTGATCCTTCGTCTCCCCGAACTATCAATAGCCAAAATAACACTTAAACTACAATACCCTCAAAAGTCAAACTAGGTCAAACTAGGTCAAACTTGGTCAAAGTCAACATCCAGTTGTCTTGACTCACCGAGTTGGTCCACCAACTCGTCGAGTCCCTATTCTTCCAAAATGATACAACCCCCCTCTCCCCCGCGGCTCTACTCGTCGAGTCTAACAAGAACTCGACGAGTTCATCTTCAACCATAACATCGAGACCATCTTCAACCGACTCGCCGAGTTCATCCTTGAACTCGTTGAGTTCATCTTCATCATATGAATGTGTCCAGTCTATGACTCGCCAAGTTCTATGAACAACTCGTCGAGTCCGTCTTCATGGGTTGGGAGATTGCCTTGGACTCGTCGAGTTGATCTTTGAACTCGTCGAGTACGATGATCTTCAAGTCCATAATGAACCCAACTGGCTGAGTCCTCAACACACACTCGCTATCAAAGGGTTTTGGGCAAGAAAACGGCTTGACTCGCCGAGTCCTAAGAGAAACTCATCGAGTCCTCCTAAGTCCAAATCTATTCAGACGATTTCAGTCGGACACAAAGCATCCAGGACCCAGATCTAACCTTCTAGGGTCGAAATAATACGTAAAGCCTCTGCCTTTACATCCATGTATGGCCCTTTTTGCTCAAAAGACCATAACAACCTCATAAACCTTGCATGGGGAGTTCTAATGGCATAAATGAAAGAACCCCTTTCTATACTTTCATATTTCTGAAAGACCCAAACTTTCATACTTGACAATATAGTTACTCCAAAACGCAACATGCATATTTATAAAATAGTATTTTACATTGAATAAGTGATTACAAAGGATTGGATACAAACCGACTATGTTTTAAGATTTTACATAACTACCCAGGATATTGTAAATCTATACAAACCTAAACCAAAAATACAAAAATAATATTACAACTATTCTAAGTCTTCCAGCTATACTGGGTGCTTATTGCCTGCATTATGTTAAAACATTGGGAGGGGTAAGCGATAACGCTTAGTGAGTTCAATAATATATACAATATAACGTTATGCCATATATATATACCAATATGGCAGAAGCAAATAGGAGCAAGGAACAACAAAGGCATAATGTGATAAGCTTTCCCTAACAATTATTGATTTGATTCAAAGATATACAATCATTGAGACATAACAATTTCCATACTTGATATACATCAATAACGCTTTGGCCCAAATGGCACAGAAGAAATACAACTTCGGATTAACATTTTGGTAGATTTCAGGTTTTCACGCCCTGTCTAACCATCTGCCAATGCCATAGAATAGATTCATTCACTTACTGGGGGACATGCTCTACATGGCCAGAGGCTACATACCAGTACCACTGTGAATCTGAGTTCTTAAACTGATCACATGGTCAAAGGTATAGCTTTGCTATCATAAATAGCAGAAATAAAAATAACACGGAAAAATACTCAGGAATATCATTCTACCGAAGCCAAAGTGATGCCTATGTCATACACTTCATGGTCAACGGTTCATACCAATACCCAAGTGATGCCTATGTCATACACTTCAAGTTAGAGGTACAGCCTTGCTATAAAAATAGCGGATACAACAACTCGAGATGATAACATGGAAAAGCACATAACACATATAACACATAACATACAATTGTTTCTACATATTAAACTCACCGTGAATTAACCGGGGGTCAAAATAATAATTTGGGCAGCACTTCGGCTCTAAATATGACTTTCGTCGTTGAAAACCGGGAGTTTTCTTGAAAACCGGGCTCTGCGAAGGTACAGCTTCGAAACCGAAAAAAATAAATTTTTCGGGCTTCTTGGGAATCTCGGGGCGTGTTTCGGGCATTGGAATTAATCCTAGGGCTTCGGGGGAAGTCAAAATGGTAAAAATATTGAAAAGGGGTGAAAAAGTGGCAAAAATGAACCTTTCCTCGGCAATGCTCGCAGGCACTATTTATAGTGTGCGAGCCGGAGTCTTCGGATCCAAGAAGTAGCGAGTCAGCAGCGACGTGGCATCAGGAGGCGAAGGCATGCAGAGCGAGCTCGGACACGACACGGAAGCAGCAACGCGTCGGATGGCTACTGGTCGCGACGTTGGTCGAATCCGGAAGCAGCACACATCAGACGTGCGAGGAACCGTTGATACGTGGCGCGCATGACTCATCGACATCGGATACGTGGCTGATCGCGGTGGCCGGCACTGTTCATGCGAGATTCCCCGGGTCTTATCCACAATTTCTCGGTTTTTGTGCAAAAATCTTCCGAAATTCATAACTTTTGCATACGGGCTCCGTTTTTGACGTTCTTTATATGCACTCGTAGAGAAAATTATGCTCTACAACTTTCGTTTAGACTTCGTCGGAAAATTTTGAGTTATTTTTATATTATTATTTTTAACAGACCGGGACTGGTAAATCCGTTAAAAATTCATAACTTCTTCATCCGACGTCCGTTTTCGTCAGACTTTTTACCGTTGTACTGCTAATGACGAGACCTTCGATTCTCGTTTAGGTTGTGTCGGCTAAAAATCACTCGATCTAAAATTCGAGTTTTTAGCTGTCTACTGCTAAGCTGAAACTTAGAAAAATCATAACTTCCTCATACGAAGTCAGATTTTGGCGTTCTTTTTATCGAACTTCTCGGTTTAACGAATACTACGAATTTCATTTAGATATCTAAGGCTAAAAAGTAGTTTATCAAAAACTCACTTTTTACGTCATTCGGCACCGTGCCGGTTTTATCCCGGATCTTCGATTGGTCATAACTTCTTCGTTATAACTCGGATTTCGACGAGGTTTTCGCCTACATGTTTCTAACGAGATTATCTACAATTTTCAATAATAAAATTTTACTTATTTCAAATTTTATATTTTCGCTAAATTTCACTATTTGGCTTTTAATTGGAATCTCATAAGACTTCCAACATTTAATGAGTGATTCTAAACATAGTTTTACTTCATTTCTAGTAAAAACTATCTGTTAGAACTCAACACTCAATTTCACATAATATTTCATAATATTATTAACTTTTCAAATTACATAACACGATTTCAAAACGTGTATGTTACAATTACCTCCTCCTTTTGAGGATTTCGTCCCCGAAATCACCACGATTTGGACAAATGAGGATATTTCGCTCTTATCTCATTCTTATTTTCCCTAAGTATAAATTTATTATCCCGTTTCACCTTGAATAATGGAACCGTTTCATCATACATGCTCAAGCATTTACGTAGATATCTTACATGAAATACATCATGAATACCTGCCAAATCTTCAGGCAATTTCCAAGCGATATGCTTGTTGACTAATTCTCTATATAATTTTGAAAAGTCCAACAAATCTAGGACTCAATCTCCTTTTCTTCTCAAATTTCATAATACCTTTCCACGGGGTTACCTTCAGTATCACCCACTTGGAATTCTATGGATAGTCTACTCCATTTCTACACAGGTCTTTTCTCGATCCTGGGCTACGTTCATTCTTTCTCGTATAATTTGAATCTTATCAGTGGTGTCTTGAATCATTTTAGGACCACCAAGGATTTTCTGTCCTACATTATGCCAACATAATGGTGTTCACATTTACTACCGAACTCTAAGACACATGCACGAAGCATATCTTCTATTGTTTGGATTGTTCTCTCCGTCTAACCATCGGTCTGGGGATGATAAGATGTGTTGGGAGCAACTCGAGATCCCAATTCACTTTTCATACTCGCCCAAAAGTGAGAAGTGAAGCGAGTATCACGATCAGAAATAATCTTTAGTGGCACACCATGTCTCGCCATAATTTCGTCTAAGTAAACTTGTGCATATTTCTTCATTAGAACTGTTATACGTATGGCGAGAAAATATGCACTCTTAATCAGTCGGTCGATAATTATCCAAAGGTTATCATTCACATTTTTCTTCTCCTCTTTCGAGGTATTAACTGTATAAGCCGGATAAGTAGAATATCCCTTCGATATAAGTTTACGAGTTTTTAAGAAAGAAATTTATTATTTTCACCGTAGACATAAATAGAATCCCTCCTTTCGATAGGGATGCATATCATCTCTTCGTAGCACAAGAGATCTGCGTAGTTCTTTGACAATCGATTCATGTCGAGAATAATATCAAAGTTGGGAAAGAAGATAGGAATTAGGTTAGCAGGAAGATTATAACTTTCAATTCCTATGACACTATCTCTATAGACTTTATCAACAAGTAATGATATATTTCCTATGTTATCTATATGAAATGATTAGACAATTGCGTAACAAGCAATTTGAAAAGAATGTGCGAATTTATAAGGCACGAAAGAATCTGAGGCATCACAATCAAATAAGATGTGAGCAGACCTAAAGTTTACGAGAAAATTACTAGTCACAACATTCGAGTCCTAACTTACTTCCTCTGTGGTAATCTAAAATGTACGATTTTTAACTTTTGGTTTGCCAAACTATTGTCAAACTCTTCAAACTTATTAATTACTAGCGGTGCTCCATCCTGCACCCGCTCATCATTCTCTATTGGGCCTTCGATCCTAATCCTTGAGTTAAAACTCAATTCTCATTGCAGACTCCTGCTCCTTCTTGGTTTATAGACTAAACCCAAGATAAGGTCTTTACTTTTGCTATAACAGCAACTCGAATGGTTTTATTCTAATGACATTTGTATTTATAACACATAAGATACATAATGAACCAAACTCTTGTATTAAAATCAGATCGAATAAATCAAGCTGATGGAATAAAGAAAATGAAAAGAGTTTGATCAACACGTGGATGCTTTGGAACAAAAAGAATAACACCACGTATCTCTAATTCGTGCTTTCGTACATATACATCTTTTAGCTTTTGGCACCTCCTCCTTTTTAGTTGGAGTACTCTTTGATTGTTGAATGGAAACTTAACTCCCCGCCATTTAACTAGTAAGAGTAGGGCGGAAACATTTCTTGTGGCCAGTAACACCACATAGCAAGTCACATCTCTGGCTAATGATTGCTCAATTCTTTAATGAAGATTGTTATATTTCTATCGACTACCTCGACCATTTACTTCTTCAGTATTCCTACTGAAGTTTTGTCACTATATAAGACATGGTTCTCTAAACTAATCAACTCCTTTCGTGGATTTATACTAATCGGACTCGATTCTTTATGACATTAAGATTTGAACAATAATTATCTTCTTAGTCATTACCGAAACGAAGGTAACAACACACATGAATAAAACAGAATCATTTACTAGCTTCTTGGTAACCTTGTGACTTTGCCTGATCCAAGTGTGAGTCATGTGCTTCCAGTAGTATAGGCCTCTACTATTATTCACACCTACTCATACTCGTCCCAAGTATTGTCTCGCAGTTCCCAAGTCACCATTCAAAAGTTTTCACAAAGCAAATTTTCACAACCAAGTGCGTTCAAACAAGTACATACAACAATTTCTCCTAGACTCAACTAGGGTTTTTGCGTTTCTATCAAACATATATTGGATTACCTATACTCGCCCTCTAGGATTCTTCTCATGCATATACTCGATATAGAATATTCTAATATTTTTCCATAGGTCGATAGAAATTTTACTTCCATTTCTTCTTATAAATTCTTTCTCGGGTAGTGTCTACTCTGCAAGACATACTACACCCAAAATTTCCTCTAGCAGTGTAATGACAAATAGTTTCCAACTACTTACATCATCTTCTAACTCATGCAAACCATCATGCATATTTGTTGGTTTCATTATCCTTTCATGACATCGTTATTCCTGTATCTGAGTAAGTCTTCTTCTCATGGTTGTATCTTTTAAGTCTACTTCATAGGAGTCTATCCTAAGAAGTTTGCATTATAGCTGCATCTCAGCAAGCTCTATTAGCTTCAACTTGGTTCTCTGTCATTCTTAACTACAACATTTCTTCTCATACAATAATATGAGTGTATAACTTCTTCAACTAAGTACTCTACCTTACTCTAACAAGTAAGCCACTCAGCCTTTTCACAACCGAATAACCTATTTCACTATCCCAATCTTGTATGTTAAAGTCGGCTTAACACACAATGGAACTTCCATAGATGTGATAGAAGTCAATCATCACTCAGTATTTATCAAATGCTAAGTCTGAGCATCTTGTATAGGGTTACTACTTGAACTACATACTACATCACCAAGCCTTGGCCTAATAAGTCTAAAAACTTCATTAGCCTTTCCTTTGATCTTCATTTAATTCTTCTAAATCCTGGACTACATTAATTTCAATACTGTTGAAGTATTTATCACCATCCTCGGTTCTTCCGACTCTATAAACTATCACTGCTTTAATCTGGACAGCGATTGAAGAACTTCATTGGTTATGCTAAAACATTTATCTCATCCAAATGTATTTCAAATGCACATCTTTCTTCCAAATATGTTATTATATTATCTTACATATTTTAAATGCATAATACCACTTTATAGGTATTAATACACTATTTACGATTACACTTCATATTTATTATTTCACGATATCCTTCGATCGTTTATCAATAAACTTATCAATATCAATTATCATAAGTATCTTTATTACTTCGAAAAATTTCATATAAATTCTATTACGAAAATTCTTAGAATTCTGAACATAAAATTTTCTAAACCAAGGTCGGCAACAGACCTTAAACTTTCTCAAATAATAGCAATAGAGGTATGAAACCTAAAGCATGCTATATTTACTTATCATTTAGCATTTAATAGAATATAAGGCATATCTCCTCTTAATATTCTAGTGCTTACCCCATTAGGTATTCAACCTAAAATATACCAGATACATGTTGTATCATCTTCACTTAACAATTCATGTTTAAATCTAGAAATTCTCAAAATTCCTAGTTCATATATACTAATTCTCTAAAATTTTTGAAGTAACTTAATATCTTAGAATACTAGGGTTTATCACTACCCAATACCCCACTTAAGTGTTTCCTATGGTTTGTATCAATATATTTACAATGATTCAATTCATATATTGAACTTCCAATAGTTTAAGTCTAAATACCAATCCATGGAATTTAGTTCGCTTAAACCACTGCTCTGATACCATGATTGAAAGAACCCCTTTCTATACTTTTATATTTCTGAAAGACCCAAACTTTCATACTTGACAATATAGTTACTCCAAAACGCAACATGCATATTTATAAAATAGTATTTTACATTGAATAAGTGATTACAAAGGATTGGATACAAACCGACTATGTTTTAAGATTTTACATAACTACCCAGGATATTGTAAATCTATACAAACCTAAACCAAAAATACAAAAATAATATTACAACTATTCTAAGTCTTCCAGCTATACTGGGTGCTTATTGCCTGCATTATGTTAAAACATTGGGAGGGGTAAGCGATAACGCTTAGTGAGTTCAATAATATATACAATATAACGTTATGCCATATATATATACCAATATGGCAGAAGCAAATAGGAGCAAGGAACAACAAAGGCATAATGTGATAAGCTTTCCCTAACAATTATTGATTTGATTCAAAGATATACAATCATTGAGACATAACAATTTCCATACTTGATATACATCAATAACGCTTTGGCCCAAATGGCACAGAAGAAATACAACTTCGGATTAACATTTTGGTAGATTTCAGGTTTTCACGCCCTGTCTAACCATCTGCCAATGCCATAGAATAGATTCATTCACTTACTGGGGGACATGCTCTACATGGCCAGAGGCTACATACCAGTACCACTGTGAATCTGAGTTCTTAAACTGATCACATGGTCAAAGGTATAGCTTTGCTATCATAAATAGCAGAAATAAAAATAACACGGAAAAATACTCAGGAATATCATTCTACCGAAGCCAAAGTGATGCCTATGTCATACACTTCATGGTCAACGGTTCATACCAATACCCAAGTGATGCCTATGTCATACACTTCAAGTTAGAGGTACAGCCTTGCTATAAAAATAGCGGATACAACAACTCGAGATGATAACATGGAAAAGCACATAACACATATAACACATAACATACAATTGTTTCTACATATTAAACTCACCGTGAATTAACCGGGGGTCCAAAATAATAATTTGGGCAGCACTTCGGCTCTAAATATGACTTTCGTCGTTGAAAACCGGGAGTTTTCTTGAAAACCGGGCTCTGCGAAGGTACAGCTTCGAAACTGAAAAAAATAAATTTTTCGGGCTTCACGGGAATCTCGGGGCGTGTTTCGGGCATTGGAATTAATCCCGGGGCTTCGGGGGAAGTCAAAATGGTAAAAATATTGAAAAGGGGTGAAAAAGTGGCAAAAATGAACCTTTCCTCGGCAAGGCTCGCAGGCACTATTTATAGTGTGTGAGCCGGAGTCTTCGGATCCGAGAAGTAGCGAGTCAGCAGCGACATGGCATCAGGAGGCGAAGGCATGCGGAGCGAGCTCGGACGCGACATGGAAGCAGCAACGCGTCGGATGGCTACTGGTCGCGGCGTTGGTCGAATCCGGAAGCGGCACGCATCGGACGTGCGAGGAACCGGTGATACGTGGCGCGCATGACTCATCGACATCGGATACGTGGCTGATCCCGGTGGCCGGCACTGTTCATGCGAGATTCCCCGGGTCTTATCCATAATTTCTCGGTTTTTGTGCAAAAATCTTCCGAAATTCATAACTTTTGCATACGGGCTCCGTTTTTGACGTTCTTTATATGCACGCGTAGAGAAAATTATGCTCTACAACTTTCGTTTAGACTTCGTCGGAAAATTTTGACTTATTTTTATATTATTATTTTTAACAGACTGGGACTGGTAAATCCGTTAAAAATTCATAACTTCTTCATCCGACGTCCGTTTTCGTCAGACTTTTTACCGTTGTACTGCTAATGACGAGACCTTCGATTCTCGTTTAGGTTGTGTCGGCTAAAAATCACTCGATCTAAAATTCGAGTTTTTAGCTGTCTACTGCTAAGCTGAAACTTAGAAAAATCATAACTTCCTCATATGAAGTCAGATTTTGGCGTTCTTTTTATCGAACTTCTCGGTTTAACGAATACTACGACTTTCATTTTGATATTTAAGGCTAAAAAGTAGTTTATCAAAAACTCATTTTTTACGTCATTCGACACCGTGTCGGTTTTATCCAGGATCTTCGATTGGTCATAACTTATTTGTTATAACTCGGATTTCGACGAGGTTTTCGCCTACATGTTTCTAACGAGATTATCTACAACTTTCAATAATAAAATTTTACTTATTTCAAATTTTATATTTTCGCTAAATTTCACTATTTGGCTTTTAACTGGAATCTCATAAGACTTCCAACATTTAATGAGTGATTCTAAACATAGTTTTACTTCATTTCTAGTAAAAACTATCGGTTAGAACTCAACACTCAATTTCACATAATATTTCATAATATTATTAACTTTTCAAATTACATAACACGATTTCAAAACGTGTATGTTACAATAAAGCTTACACCTTTATGCCCTAACCACTCTTAGGGACCCCAGATCTGAAAGGATCTTTGCTTGGGACATCCTTGTCCCATAGATCAAGCTCCATGGACCAAAACTCTCATAAAGTGGACATAAATAGATCTAAGAATCTATAAGTCAAGATGAAGACTTGATTACCAGAAAATGATGGAAATGAGATGGTGTTGCTGGATCTACAAGTTCCTCCTTGAACCTTCAATCTCCTTCTTCTTCTTCTAGCCTCTAAGAACACCAAAATACTCAAGAATGGCTCACACACTCACCAAATGATCTAGGGTTTCGTGGGTTAAGTTCTGGACAATGGGGGCAGGGAATAGAACCAAGAGGAGGAGAATAAGATGCTTAAATAGGGTGCCAAGTCCCGAATTTAGGGTTTCCTAAACCCTGACCAACTCGTCGAGTTGGTCCTCCGACTCGTCGGGTAGGTCACTTAACCCGCGACCCGGAACGTGTTCCTACTCGTCGAGTCACCCCACCTACTCGACGAGTCGCCTTCTGATTTTTGAGGTTTTCCTTCCCTTTCTAGGTCTTCTAAATTCGGGGTGTTACAGTTAGATGGTTAAGTTAACTATTTTCCTTCATTTAATAGTATCAAAAAATCTTCACTTTTGAATCTCACAATCAATATGAGATGTATGCGATTTGAGTTTTTTAATCTTTTAACCTTCTAACCTCTCCTATCATATACGTGTTTCTCCTACACCATAGAATATTAATTTTTATTATTTTATTTATTACTTTATTAATGATGTGATATTTATATATAAAATGACGTCATTTTGTGTATTTTGGTTCGGTTCGGTTTTTTTCGGTTTCTAGATATATCAAAACCAAACCGAACCTAAAAAATCGGTTTTTCTAACAACAAATACCAAACCATCAGTTTTTCAAATGATTTTGTTTTTTGTTTTTTTTTAAGGTTTGGTTTCGGTTTTTTTGCACACCCCTACATGTTGGAGATAATATCAAAAACATATTAAAATGAACTTTAATTTTTTTTTTTTGTAGATGCCCAACAATTTTATAAACAAACTTTCATGAAATTTTTTGTTGGAGAACAAGAATTGGAACGGTGTTAAATTTGTTGATTGACATTGTACTTAAGGATTGTCATTGGGCACGAAAACAAGTTGCACGTTCTAGAAAAACTATTTTCTTTAACATCATTTGACAAAGCACAAAGCACCTGCTCATTGTCATAAAGCTTGAATTATAATGTACCATGAGCAACATGAAGTTGTAAACCCTGCAGTTTCTAGCATTATCCATGGCCTCCAAAAAACGGGAACCATATGAACCATTGGGTGTTGCATAAGAACAAGACTTATGGAGGAGGGATCAAAGTGAATGAAGTATCATGGAAAGGGGAGATATGTCGAGAATGACAACACCCATAGGCGTGAAGAGTTGGTTCGGTGGTGTTTGGTGGGGGGGGGGGGGGTTGCCAATTGGCGGCCATGTGAGGCTACCTATGAGAGTGGGGTCACCCACAAGTACTTCGGTAAGTACTTCGGTCATAGTTAAGGCAATGGTGGATAGGCGATGCAGGAGACCTATGACCACATGATTGTCTCCACGGTTGTTGCGACGGTTAGATCGTATTTATTCTGGCAACTAGAACAACATGAACCTCAATCTGGTTATTGTCGGTCGGGCTCATGATGAGCTTTCGGTGTTCAAATTGTTGGAAACGATGAATAATATGGATGTGATGTTGAGAGGGATGAGAGAACCGCTGCTCCGCAGATTGAAGCATAGATAAAGCTTGCAAAGAGTATAGAAGAGAATGATGTTGTATGTGTTGGCGAATTTCACTGAGTTAGATAAGGCATGAGGCGTGTTCTGATCCAGTAACCATTAAATTGGAGTATCCTCCAAGATTACTTGGTGTGATGACTAAGTACTAGAATCCTTGAGCAATAAAGAATTATATATAAGGAAAGTCTAGTTGTCTTTCTTCCAGGAATCCTTGTTTTATGCTAATGTGTTTGTTTAGTATAAAACTGGTGATTGTTTTCCTCCTGTAATAATCAGTTGAGAGATTGAAGTTTTGAGTTATAATTTTCTTCAATAAAAGTTCATGCAAGTTATGCATTATAGCATATGTTTTTCTGCTTTGCTTGAATTGGTATCAGCGCATTGAGAAGAAGAAGCGCATGCGACAGATTACAACAGAAGAAGAGAGTTCTCCTATTTTTTCTGTTTTTGTTTATGCACAGCAGGTGAGCTTCTCCTGCGATAGAAGGGGAACTCGTGATCAGAGATTTGTGAAAGAAGAAGAACGTGTGATAGTAGGTGAAGGAGGAAGAACAAGAAGTTGTTTCCTTTTCTTTTGGTCGATCCCTTGCTACAGGAGAATAAAACCTGCAACGGTGGTGAGAAGATCTGTTGTTTCCTTTTCTTTTTCGGTATGTGGTGTACTAGCGATTGAGAAAGATCTTGTGTGGAGATATCAAGAAAAAAAATATTTCTCTTGTGTAGAAGTGTAACAACGTAAATTTTCAAACACAATTTTTCATTTTCAAAATCACATAATTCTCAATATCATATTTCAAAAACCCCAATTGTCAAATTGTCAAAAACACAAATTCATAAATTGTTTGATAAAATCCAGGATCCTCAAAACATAAAGTCCATATCGTCTGTACAATCAAGTCGGCGCCTTCCCGCGATCCTGAGAAGTACCTGAAACACATATCACATAACACGGTAAGCACAAAGCTTAGTGAGTTCCCCAATATACCACACACATCTCATTAGCCTCTCATGGCTATATCTCGATAAAGACCCTCCGGTAAATGTGTCTCAATGGAGACCCTCCAGTCCCACAACTCGGGTTGGACCCTCCGGTTCTAACTCAATAAAGCTCGGGATAATACACAACTTAAATCACAAAGACATAATGGATGATATCACATAACTCAGAATAAGCATACAAGACCCTCCGGTCACACAATGTTACCAATCAGGTAAGTATAGTAAGAAGACTCACCTCGTAAGTAAGCAAGTAAGCCTCGTACCCCTCGAACAGTCTAATCTCCGCCTACATGCCATAATCATCTCTAATTAACACTTATAACCACAACTCTAAATAATTTAAGCTCACCCCTCACTATAACTCTTGTAAAGGGTAAAAGACCATTTTATCCTTCCATGGTCTCCATAATCCATGTCTTGACCAACCCTAAAGTCAACAGAAGTCAACACTCGAGTCAACAATCCATGTTGACCCAACTCGTCGAGTGCATCTATGAGACTCGTCGAGTTCCCTCGTTTTCCTCATAAATGTCGTAAAAATCCAACTTAACTCGTCGAGTTGTCTCGTCAACTCGCCGACTTACAACGCGTCCAGACTCATCGGGGAAAACCCTAACCGACTCGTCGAGTCGGCTCACCAACTCGTCGAGTCCCTTTAGTCCATTTTCTTATTCAGACGATTTCAGGCAGAATAAGGTCTCATACTCTGGATCTAGCCTTCTAAGACTGAATCATCACGTAAAGCTGCAAGCTTTACGTTCATGCATGGCATCTAGGGCTCAAAATGCCAAAACAAGCTCCATAAAGGTTTTCATGCATGGAAACTTGCCCAAAGCTTGATAAAGCTTGGATCTTTGAGCTCATGGGTCCTCATTTTGTCGAGATCTGGAGTCTCAACCCCAAGGCAAGCTCCAGCAACTCAAGAACCACAAGATAAGGAGGGGAAAAGCCCTAAAACTCCCTAGAAAGAGATCTATCAAAGACATGATCAAGGTGGTAGCTTTTTACCTCCAAATTGAAGCTAGCACAGAGACACACTTGATCCACAAGCCTCTTCTCGTTCCAAGGCTTGATGCTCTTCACTCATCTTCCAAATGTGCACCAAAACACCCAAAGTTAGCTTCTATCTCTCTCACACAAATGGATACACACAATTAGGGTTTCTCACAGAGGGTTGGGATGATAAGGGAGGCGGAAATGAGGGCTTAAGGTCCTTTAAATACGACACAAACCCTGAAAATTAGGGTTTTCTCACTCAGCACCTACTCGTTGAGTTGGGGTCCTCCAACTCGTCGAGTAGACTCTAATAATCACGCAACCATTATCTTCTCTACTCGGTGAGTTGGGGCATCCAACTCGTCGAGTTGCTCTGACACTATCAATGAAATTAATTAAATAATATACCTGGGACTCGGGATGTTACAAGAAGAATTTGTGTCCCAGAAGAACCTGTGCATAAAGTTATCTTGTGCTGTGGAGATATCTTGTGTAACAACTTTCTCTGCTTTCTGTGTTTCTGTTTCTTTTCTCGTGAGGAGAACATGTGCAGGAAGACAAATCGGCGACTGCAATTGATTCCTCCTGTGCGATCTAAGAATCAATCTTGCAGTTTTGAGAAGGCGTGTTTTGCCCTAAAGGAAAAATAAACGTGTTTTTTTGTTCTTTTAGGCCCTTGTTGAGATCTGAAACTTTTATTGCAAACCAAGATCGTTTTTTGGGCCTTTGAAGCAAAAAAAAAATCATCAAGACATAGTAATCGTGATTTTTGTTTATGTTTCTTTTTGAAGCAAAAAAAGAAAAACAAAACAAATCGGAATTTTTTTTCTCTGATTCGTGTGGAGGAATCAAAAATTGAACTGCGATGTCTGGAGGAGAATCGTCGTGACCACCGGCTAAGGAACACACTTCGTTTACATTCCAATGCTTGGTTTTGTCATCGACGAACTACACAATTTGGAGGATGCACATGGAGGTGCTACTCGGGATTCATGGCATCTGGTATGTGATCGATCCCGGACTTGATGACACGAAGAAAAATAACATCATGAAAGGATTGTTGTTTCAATCGAATCTGGAGGATTTAATCCTTCAAATTGGTAATTTGAAAACTCGTAACCTAGGAGCTGATCGAGTAAAGGAAGCAAGGCTCGAAACGTTGACTATCGAGTTCGAGAACATCAAGATGAGTGATACAAGTACGATAGACGATTTCGCTGCAAAATTATCTGGAATTGCTTCGAAATCTGCTTCATGTGGAGAGGTTATAAACGAACAGAACCTTGCGAAGAAGTTTCTCACGAGACTCCCTATACGATTTGTGCATATTGTAGTGGCTCTTGAACAAGTCTTAGATCTTGAGACGGTAGGCTTTGAAGACATGGTTGGTTGCTTAAAAGCCTACGAAGAAAGAATTAAGGAGGATGATAAGACGCCTGAAACACAAGCAAATCTACTTTATACCAAAACCGAATCTTCATATAGTAACACCGAATCATCAATGGTAGAGGTCGAGGTTCAAATAACCGAGGAAGAGGACATGGTGGCGGAAGTGGTCGGGGTAACACCCAAAATCACAGTCACTCGGAATCCACTAAAACTTGTGATGATAAAAAAACAAAAGGGAAAGCAACGTGAACAAAGGGATCTCTCAAATATTCAATGTTACTGGTGTGATAAGTATGGTCACTTTACTTCGAGATGCCCGACCCAAATCAAAAATCATAAGGCTAACCTTAATGCGACATACGAAGGAGGTGCGAATCATGAAGAAGGGTCGTTCTTTATGATGAATACAATCCAAGAAACGGTGTTCTTGAACGAAGACAAATATATCCCTGCAAAAATTGATGCATATACCGATGAAGACAAAATTTGGTACTTAGACAATGGTGCGAGCAACCACATGACCGGAAACTACTCTTATTTTTCTGAATTAAATAAAAACATAACATTTACAGTGAGATTTGGAGATGGGTCATGTGTTAGCATTAAAGGAAAATGGGTCAATTTTGTTCGAAGAGAAAAGTGGCGACCAAAAACTAATGAAGGATATTTATTATATTTCGTCATTTCCGAGCAATGTTATTAGTCTCAGGCAATCTACAATAGCCGATTGTGATATTCGGGTGTGATGTGATTTCCTAACCATGTGAGATGGAGTTAGAAGATTGCTTATGAAAGTCCCGAGAAGTGCAAACCGATTTTACTAAATTCAGTTAAAAGTTGGTAAACCACATAACTTGCAAACCAATACATCGATTGAAAAACGAACCGATAAAGAGGTCAAGATTTTCCATACGGATAGAGGTGGAGAATTCACATCGACTGAGTTGAACCGTTTTTGTGACGAAGAAGGGATTTCACGTATGTTGACGACTCCTTACGCACCTCAACAAAATGGTATAGTCGAATGGAGAAATCAGACTCTACTCGAGATGACACGGTGCCTAATGAAAGCAAAAAATATTCCAAACCACTTTTGGGGTGAAGCGTTACGTCATGCAACGTTCATTGTAAATCGTACACCTACTCAAGCTTTGATAGGTGCTACACCGTTCGAGAAAATTTATGGTGAAAAACCAAACCTTGAAGACTTGAAAGTATTTGGTTGTGTTGCACACAAAAGAGTAGTCTCCAAACATTTAAAGAAGCTTGATGATAGGTCTCGACCGTTGGTGTATTTTGGAAATGAACCCAATTCAGGGGGATTTCGGTTATATGATCCGTAGGAAAATAAAATTGTTATTAGTGCCCATGCAATTTATGATGAAAATAAGATATGGAAATGGAGTAATAAACCCGAAAATCAAGCTGGAAATGGACCGGGTACATTTACGATCTTGTGGAGTAATGATCAAGCAGCCCAATTTGATGTTGGTTCGAGCCCGGTTGCAACAGAAACCGAACAACCCACTGATAAAGCCCAAACCAACCAAACCGGTGACACTTCTCATGATGATAGTAGCGCATCGCAACCCGTTGATGATTCGAGTTCCGTCACACCCCGCCGATCCACTCGAACTTCACTCTTACCAAGAAGATTAAATGACTGAGAGCTAAATGTGGATCATTTAATGTTGACATTCGATGAAGAACCGAAGAATTATAAGGAAGTCAAAGTGAACAAGAATTTGCTTAATACAATGAATGCCTTAGCGCGGATAAGGTTCACAGAGATGAGATCGTTACTTGGAGTGCATGAATTACCATTAACTAAAAAATTCAGAGGGTGATTGTTGTCGAATTTCAGTGATCAAGATAAGGCATGAGGCGTGTTGTCCTAAATTACTTGGTGTGATGACCAAGTACTAGAATCCTTGAGCAATAAGGAATCATATAGAAGGAAAGTCTAGTTGTCTTTCTTCCAAAAATCCTACTTTTATTCTAATGTGTTTGTTTAGTATAAAACTGGTGATTGTTTTCATCGTGATTATTATGTAATCATCAGTTGAGAGATGGAAGTTTTGAGTTATAAATTTCTTCGATAAATGTTCATGCGAGTCATGCATTATAACATCTGTTTTTCTGTTTTGCTTGAGTATGATCCTTGCAATATGCTAATAAGACAGCCAATTGAGTTTCCTCTTAAAATCATCCATTTCTTGTTTTTTTCTTAGCCTAAATGTCTTTGACCAAGTATTTAAGACCCTTAGAAGTTTGATCAAATAATCATGAGCTTTCTTACAACTTACTTGGACTTTGCTCTTGTGACTACTCCAAATAATATTGTGAAGTGGATATATTGAATATTGATTTGACCTTGCAAGTTTTGAATTCTCGTGAGGTGTGGTGCTCGCTAGGTTTTCATCACTTTGCCTCTCCTCCAAATGATACATTACTAAATCCACATTTATAAAATAAGTGAGACACTGTTTAAGCACCAAAAAGACCATTCTACCAATTAGCATTCCAAACACCTGTTTACAAGATTTAGTCCAAAGTCCACCAACAGAAAACCCAAAACATTATACCCCAGCCCATACTAATACTACCATAAAAAAGCTACCCTAAACCGATCAGCATACCAAAACCTTAAAAGTTTCAAAATTAGCATTGTCTATGGCGCTAAGTTATCTTGGAAGTGCTTTTGTCATTTATGTTAATAAGATTGGTGAGGCCAAATGAAAAACTCCGCTGGTGTTGGAGGCAGTAATGCCATCGGATTCCCTACAGAAGACATAGACCCAGATGTTTGAGGAGTAACACCACCGTTGTTCTGGTGGAGATGCTGGAAGAAATTATGATTCTGATGATGATGATGATACGACTGTGTTGAGTTTGGATCAAATTGCATGCCATAAGGAAGGGCAGAAACCGGTGGGATGTTAGCAAAACTGATGCTGCCACCGCTGCTGTATTGTGGCTGTTGATGGTGGTTGGTGATCAGAGATGGTTTCTGCTCAGCCTCCAGTGAGATTTTCAGGCGCTTAGCTGAGCCACCAATTGGAAGGGAGCTGTTGGAAATAGCTTCAACATCATATCGTTTCATTTCAAAATTTGTCACTGCGTTCATCCCCCGGAACTTGATTGCTGCTATGTCGTAGGCTTCAGCTGCTTCTTCCTCAGTGGCTGTAAAATTATACACAATGTATGAATTAAGATCATATCGCTGTATCCATAACATGTTCTATCATATACTCATTAAAGAAGCATAAAATTTACCAAAAGTTCCAAGATACAAATCTTTGTTTCCAGCAACACGGCCAATTCTTGCTTGCCAACGCCCTTGTTGATGATGCCTGAACATTTTCCAATAGATCAATAAGGACGTGTTTGTTTACACGGGAGTATACAAACTATCTATGGGTATTTTATATGATTAGTATGAATGGGGTATTTATGTCTTTTACACATATGTTTGAGATTTGAGAGCAAGTCCCAAATCCCATATTTTTTGGATGGGACTGAAAATTATAATATTCGTGTCATTGACATTAGCATCAGTGTCTCAATCCAACCCTAGTTAAATATAGTTTATAGTACTTTATATCATCAACCAACTAAAAAAATGAAATAAATAAAACAACGGGTTTTCGGAGATCAAACCTTGTCACACCCCGATAGATGGATGCTCCCCTTGAGAAACCACTACTTTTCCTGGTATAATGGCAAAAAATATCTTAGAAAATGCAATATTACTATATATCGATTATCGTTACATAGCAATTAGAAATAGATGAGGTAACAAACCTTCTTAATGACGCGATGAATTCTTGCTTTGTTGAACTTTTCATCTCTTCCACTTCTGTCGCATAGCTTGCAACCTAAATCAACATAATTGTAATTTGTAATAGCTTTAGTACGTAGCACAAACAAGATTAATCTGTTGTTTCTTTTTGATTTATTAGAATCAATGGTAATCGACTTAATCTGATAAGCTATATATATGAGTTTTTTTAATATAGATTTACCGGGAAGTTTGTGGTGGCAGTTGGCCCCCAATATTTAAGAGCAGCCAAATCATAAGCTCTCGCAGCCTTATCTTCTTTGTCATATCCACCTGAAAATTTATACCAAACTCCATTACAAATTACAATCAAGCATACTTGATTAATCCCATAAGCATCAGGATCAAAATAACAAAAGAACAATCAGAAAACATAATAAGGAATGCACTCACCCAAGTACACTGAAGAAAATAATTGAGAGGCAAGTTATGTACACCCATGGCCAATTCCATGCAGAAAAGCCAGCAAAAAGAAAACGTTAGCTTATTATATAAGTGGTCCATCATTTTAGCATCAAAATACTTTTAGATAAAGCAAAAGCTAAAAATATAAAAGCGCTCTCATCATTCACATCATACGTACATTAACATTTTCAATACCAACCATTCGAATTAATTCACAAACTGTACAAATAATATTCAGAGGTCACAATTGTAACCTATTTATTATTATGTGGGTTTGAGTTTGGTCAAACACAAGGGGTACGAAAATGGGGAAAAAAGCAAAAGTGAAAGTAAAAGCAAAGTGTCATGTACTGATGAAAAGAAACTACAGTAGCCACATCACTAGACCCTTAGATTTAGAAAGAGAAACAACAAATATCACACAGAAACAGATACTATTGTACATACTTGTAACAGGATTTTTTGTAAATCTTGTGGACAAATTCCTTCTATTTTGGGCAAAGAGTATTACATCAATATCATGGTCAGAATCTCAGTCATTTCCAGTCATTTATACATATATATCATAATAGCAACATAAATATAAATATACTTAATAAGTTAATAATATGTGTATATAAAGTAAATGAAATGAAATGAAGGAGTACCTTGACGTCCTTTCCTTGCTTGACCTTCCCTTCTACAGCTATTATCCCAAAGATGCGCTTCATATCTTCCAGTCCACCTATGTCTGTTAAATAATAATAATAAAAATAAAAGTAGACATTTTTATGTCAAAAAGATTTCTTGATTAATAAAATTTAAATTAATGAACTTGAGAGTTGAGAGAGACGGGGATACCATACCTAGTAACACCTCTGTAGATCGAAGTTCTCTGTCCAAAAGTATCAGTAATCTTCTTACAACTATTCTGACTGATGGAATCGACGGCTACGATGGCCTTCTGCTGGTCAGGAGGAGTTTGACGGGTGGCGGCGCCGGTACTGGTTATTGCCAACGACAGCGCATTCATCGGACACTGTGCATAAGCCAACTCGTTACCTGACTCAATCGACTGCCCGGCAAACTCGGTCATTTGGGTAGCTGAGTCGTCGACCTCAGACCCTGAGTTGGTTGAGAACGTCGACGGGAACCCAGCTGTAGTAGTGATCGCTTTGAGATCTTGTTGGTCGGAAAAGTAGACGGAGCTGTTGCTGTCGTAGATGTTGGTTAAGGAGGATGAGTCCTGGGTTTCTGTCTGCGAGACGTCGGAGTAACGGAAGGAGTTTAACGGGTGGGAAGCGGCGGAGCCGGTGGTGTTGTTGATGTTGATTTCGCCGCCGAGAAAATCTTCAAGCTTGGGAGCTTGTTGTTGGTGGATATGAGATTCCATGAAGCTTCTGAAGAGAGGCGAATCGCCGCCGTCTTTCACCTCCCCATGACTGTTGTTTTCTTTCCCGTTATTACTCCAACCTACACCGGAAAAACGACTGAGTCAAATACATGCAAAAATCAAAACATCAAGTACTCCATCTTCTTCTACAAAAAGACATCATCAAAACCAGTTTAAAAACACCTTTCAAACTCAAAAACCCACCATGCATAACTCAACATTCTGTAAGAGATTTCACTTGGGTTTTTGGTTCTGTAACCAAAATATTAATTCATAATTTACCATTGGCATAAAAGTTGTCGTTGAAGAAATACTGCTGTGGCTGAGAAGTCGATGAACTGAACATCTCCATTGGTGATAAGGAAAATGAGAGCCAGTTATTTTCTCTCGCCATTTCTAATCACAAAACCCCACACGATTCAGCAAAAACCCACCATTAAAAGATCAATGTGAGACCAAAAGGAAAGATTAAACGGCTTTGAAGTAGGATTGTTAAGTTAGAACACCCGAGCTTCACATGCAAAGCTCAAAGAGTAGAGCGAGCGAAAGTAGTGAGAAAAGGTTTTGTTTTTAAGAGGTAAAAAGTTGGGGGAAGACGAAGAAGAAAATGGAAGAGGGGAGAGTAGGGGTATATAGTGGGGGGATAAAAGCAGGTTTCATGGCTGCATCGGCGTAAATTCAGTGGGAAAAACACAGTTCTCAATATGTATTCTACTGACCATATAAGGTTTGAATGCATAAATAATTGTTTAATAACTTTAAACTTAAGTACTCTAATTTCAAAATTCCACCCTTTTTTTGTCTTTTCTTTGTGAACATGGTATATGATCCTCTTTTGGTTTAACAAGTATACAAACTTCTTTGTAAATTTGTGATTTTCATGAATAAAATTTGCATATTCCTGATTGTTGATTTGTTCTATTTCATGGATTATTTGGGTTTGTTATGATTGTGTTATAGTAATAAAGTTTCTCTTTTTGACTTCCGCTTTTGTTATTTTTATTCCTGTTGCTTTTGATTATATTTTTGTATGGTTGTCCAACTTAACGGACCATGTGTCATATAAGTAAATAACATGTTTAATATTTATTGTGGTCTAATGGTCTACTCTCATGTTACATTGTTTTCCTATTATAATATATTAGAAAGTGTTATATTATGAATTGTTTTTCTATCATTATGCTTGACAATTTGTACAAACATCGCTAAATCAGAATAAAAATTAGACAAAATTACATATATGTTTAATATGGTTTATCAAAGGTTGCAAGTTTAGTCTATGCTATTTGAATGGTCCTTATGGTTTCTAAAAAACTACATGAATGGTCCTTAAACATGTAAAAAGACATCTATGTCCTTTTCTATTTGTTTTATCTTTTTATTGGGTTTAATTATTTCAATTAAATAATAATAATAAATAGAACCATACCATTTTTCTATCTCACTTAACCATTCTCTCTTTCTCTCGCTCTCGCCCATCTTCATCTTCTCTCTCTGAATTAAACCGTCTGCTACATCCGATCAAAATTATTGGCAACGCCTTCTTTTCTTCTTCCTTAATCGGCCAAACATAACATATCTTATCATCAATTTAAAAACACGTCACCCTTATGCTTACTGATTCTTAGCATGTCAAGAGAACATGAGCCCTTTTTAATATGTGTGTGTATCTTGGAAACAGAGAAACGATGATGGTAGGGTCCGAAACTAATGGTGGCGAGGCGATTGTGATAAACAAGGGATTAAAAGAGGTTTTATTGAGTCTGATTAGAGTATGATGGTTTGGTGATGTCAAGATGGGTTATTTTGGCCCGAATAAAATAAGGATGAATTGGTCTCTTCTTGAGATAGTTTCAAGATGGTGAAGGGTTGGTGATGATCTCAGCTGCTTAAGGAGAATATAAAGACGGGTGATATTAAGTGATGAATATAATTTGGTGGTGGCTGGAATGTGATTTTTCTGTGTTTGGTTGGCCAAAAAGAAGAACCGGAAACACTACTTGTTTTTACCTTCCCGATGATATGTTATTGCCTCATTCGTGATGATGATGGTGAACGGAGACAATCGTTATTAGTAAGGGAAAAAGGAGTAAAGAAAGAGAAGTAAAGAAAACAAATCTAAAGAGGAAGTGGAAGAAGGGGATGAGGATGGGTAAAGGTTTATGTTATTTTTTATTTTTCTAATAATTAAAAATGATTAAAGAAAAAGATAAAAGAAATTAACAAAAAGGCAAAAGAGTCATTTTATGTAGCACAAAGACCATTCATATAAGTTTTAAAAATCATATGGATCAATCCTATAAGTTTAAAAACTATGAGGACTATTCGTATCAAAAAAGTTTAGCAAACACTAAACTTATGACCTTTGATAAATAACAGGATCATTTATATAATTTTGTCAAAAAGTTAGAACGTCAAATATGAATGTTTTTACTTTGTATTCATAATTTTATTAAGCCAAATTTGTGCAAAAAAATGTTATACAAGTTTAAGCTTTTTTTTCACCTCTAGCCAATATATATTTAATGCACAATATCATTTGTAATGATTACAAAGATGATGTACAAAATATGAATAGCGTTTAGTATTTAAGGGGTAGTATAGGTGGCTAGATAAAAATTTGTTGTATCTACAACCGAACTTCACTTTTCAATGTGTATTTTTTTTTATAAGGCTAAGAGTGTGATGTTTTTTTTTTTTACCAATGGTAAAGGCTGCCACCTAAGCGGCCACATAGGATTTTAGATTTTTTAGACTTTTTACCTATGAGATAGGATGTGGTGCCTATAACTTTTTTTTTTAAAATTCAAAAATCTAAATAATTATATAAAACTTAAAATTAAATATTAATTAAACTAACATAACATTTCATAAATTGAAAACATTACAGTTGATTAAACAATCATAAAACGAAAATTACATTAACTAACATAATAAAATATTTCAGTCCGAATATTCACCGATATCATTGTCAATTAGCTTATTTAAATCAATTTTATTAACCTGATATATGTGTTCCGCTAAATCGTTGCGAAGTTCGTGGTGTTTTTGATTGTCACGTATCGCCCTTCTTCTTGCACGCCATGAGATGGAACCAAATGATATTGGCGCACTAGATGATGCACTTGAGGATGCGTTGTCATTTGGTTGAAACTGACAAATTATTTTGTGATCGTCTTCTAAAATCATATTATGTAAAATGATACACGCATACACAATACAAGTGAGCTTGTCCACACTTTGAGGACGAGCCAGATGTTGTAGTATGCGCCAACGCTTCTTGAGGACTCCAAATGCTCGTTCCACATCATTCCTAGCCTTTTCTTGGTACGTTTTATACTTTATGTGTTTGGGATCACCTGGACATGTTAGCGTTTTCACAAACACAGCAACTTCAGGGTAAATACCATCAACAAGATAATACTCATAATCATACGTCGTTCCATTCACTTGAAATGGACAGTTAGGTGCAGACCCATCACAAAACTCATTGAATATGGGCGACATGTCTAAAACATTAATATTGTTGTTTGAGCCAGGAGCACCAAAAAAAGCATGTCAAATCCAAAGATCCAATGACGCAACAGCTTCAAGTATGACTGTCGGGTGACCCTTATCACCCCGTATAAATTGTCCCTGACATGCATTAAGACAACTACCCCAAGCCCAATGAAGACAATCCAAACTTCCAAGCATACCAGGCAAGCCATGAACACTAGCATGATGAGCATATAATGATTGAACGTCAGTAAAAGTGGGTTTACGCAAATACCTTGGACCGTAAATAGTGACAACGCATCTGCAAAACTCATCCAAACTGTCCCTAGCTACACGCTCGAACATTTGAAAATATTCGTCCCATGAATCAGAACCAGAACCGTAAGCTAATTGACGAACCGCAACTGCGTATTTTTGTATTTCTGAAAACTCATCCGCACCTCTTGCATCTCGGTGTTGTCTAATATATTCAAAAATGTTAGTAACGTCACCAACTATACGAAGAAATAAATGTTTTGCCATTCGGAATCGACGTCGAAACCGGTGCTCCCCATAAACAGAATTTTCATCGAAATAGTGTGCCATTAGACGAGTGTGTGTATCCCAACGATCTCTGAGAAGCATCTTCCGCGTCTTGGGTTGGATTTCCTCTTCTTCTTCTTCTTCTTCTTGTACCGTATCCATAATCACTTCCCATGATTTCATAACAGTCTGACCAACGGTCAGCAACAACTTACAATTTTTTAATGGATTTGCCATTTTTATGAGATGATTTTTTAGAAATAATAAAGTGGGTTTGAGTAAATAGGTTTTGGTTTATGGTTACATATATACAGTGGTAAAGAAGGAAAATTGAAAAAAATAAAAAATAAATGCAGCAACGGTCACAAAAAAACGGGCAAAAATTACAAACGTTCATTTTTAAAATTTTTCACAATCGGGGTAATATCTCACCACCGGCACTTCACCGGCACTTCACCGGCGGTGTAAAACAAGACGCGGGGCGGTGTTCACAGCCGGTAAAGAGGTCCACGTCGGACTACCGACAATGATATCCACACGATACCCTTTAGTCTAAGATGTTATGAAATATTTATCATCTGTTATATCTACCACTAATTATTATAGTCGTGGATGTCACATTATTATTACACTTTCTACTACTAACCAAATGATACCTACCACTAAACACATCATTCCATCTCATTTTTTAGTTAAATTTAATTCAAAAATACATAAAAAAAAACATATATATTTTTAAACTAATTTTTCATTAAATTAAAATAACACATTATATTAAAAATTTACATTAATTAAAATAAAAATAAAACACCTAAAACTACCAAACACAACTAAAAAAATTACCCCCTATTTCTATATCGGGCTCGAACCAACTCTTTCATCGTGAGAAAAATCTTCAAATCTTTGCATTCGAGGTCGTCCACTTTCATCTTCAAAATCTCCATGTTGGTTTTCGTTTGAAGCGTCGTTTGTGCCTCTTGGAATGACGTTTGCGTTTCTATCAATTTTTATTCCACCCGACTCAACATCTCCGTCTTGATTTCTTGAATGTGGACATATCGATCAATTTTATCTCCAAAATTATCGATAACACTAGAACCCGAAGCCGACGAACCCGCTTTGTTTGCTTTATTTCTTCCAACCGTCCTATCAAGACGTTGCTCGTCTTCAAGATCGAGTGGATCATCGTTGATGTCGATGTGTGTTCGCCCGTCCGATTGTTGAGAAGTTGCATTCGGGTTTCTTGAACGCTTTGAACCGGAAGAGGTTTGTGAAGTTCATTTTGTTTGCTCTTTCCATTTTTTAGCGTCTTTCAATTTTAGTCACGGTTTCACATACGGAAAAGCTTTGTGGGTTGACGTTGTTTTTTAAATTGATCCAATGCCGCCTTAAAGACATCAAAATCGTTTGACCCGCTTTTGCGTATGTTTTGGAGGTTGTTGTAAATTCCTCCAAATTCGGTGCATTTTTAGTCGAATATCACACCACTTGGAGCTAATTTGATCGGGATTTCGACTTTCACTTTCCGTTAACGCATAAAACACGCATCGAACTTTCTCCCAAAAACAATTGAAGGTTTGATTATATCCTTCAATTAGGTCTTGGGAAGGTGAAACCCACGCCTCCGCTAGCTTTTCTTCTTCCTCTTTTGTCCATGGTACCCTTTCTTGGGTAGTGGGGCGGGCTGTTTTTTTTTTTCTTTTTTCTTTTTTGGTTGAGGTGGTGGTGGTGAAAGTTGTGTTTCGGAAACAAAATATGGCAAATGAGGTGGTTGTGATTGTGAAGGTGGTGGTTGTGACGAGTTGATGGAATTGTTGTTAGAATTGTTGAAATTTGTGGAATTGTTATTGAAAGGCCGGGAAAAGTTGGAATTGTTGTTGGAAAAGTGGTGTTTGTTGGATAGGTGAACCGGTTTGAAGCAAATTAACAAAACTACCTTGAGGTGGTTCCATGGTCGGGAATTGGCAAGGGGTTGTATCAAATGCAAAAGCGTTATCGGGTTTGCGATTTCTGAAGTTTGGGGGGTATTTTAGTTGGGATCCATATTTTTTGGTTGTAAAAAGGTTGTGTGTATATTGTGTAATATAGAGAAAGAAAAGAATGATGTAAGAACTATGGGTGTATAGTGTAATTTTTATAAGTAAAATCTGTGTTTTAGAAAAAATTGAAAATTAGTCGTTGAACGGTCCTTCTATGGTCAAAATGAGCAATCCCATTCCCATTGGTTGTTTCATTTTGTGGTGGGCAGTACATTGGAGCATGACCACGACGAACCACGAAGGCTCAGACTAGTGTGAACGAGTCACGGTCGTGGCCAGTTAGACCATGAGACTCTTCGTATTCTGTATACAAGATGGTCTAACTTACTACAAAATTAATTAGGTTGGTCGGAATGACACATGCTCATTTGTTTTGGGTTAGTGGTACCGTCGATATCATCGGTGAATTGTTCCAAGAACGAACAGGTTGAGAGATAAGTCTCACATGCGTGTTGTGTAAACCGTTTGATCATTCCTCTCTCTCTCTATCTCTCTCTCTCTCTCTCTCTTTCTCTCTCTTTCTCGTACCATAAGCATAAGAACTTGTACCCTATATGTTTTTATATGTTTTGTATGTTTTTAATTGAGTAGGTTGAGTGGGTTGGGAAGAAGGAGGAGAAATAAAAGCCAATGTGATAGTGGATTGAGTGGGTTTAATGGTTTCCACTCCTATCACTTTTATTGTTTCTAACATTACTTGAAGGTTTATTGTATATGTTCATCATCAATTGTTTGGTGTGTCCATGTATGAGGGGGTGAGTGTGATTGATTTTTTATGTGAGTGAGAGGTACATATAATAATACTTTACGTGAATTTTTGATCATTTATGGTAAACCGTCTATATCTCACAAACAGTACTTCCTAATATTGTATTTGAAATAGTTGTTCGAATTCCTTATGATATGCAACTGAAACAAGTTATTGTTAATGGTAAAAAAAAATGGAATTTTTATGTGCGTACGGGATATATTTAGATGGTTTACCAATTATGTTATTCCACAAACGGTACTTTCTGATACTGTATTTGAAGTAGTTGTTTGAATTCCTTATGATATGCATTAAAACAATTTTTTGCTAATGGTAAAAAGGAGCTTTAAACATGGGACTTGTTCTTATTTTACCAAAGGGTTTTGAATTAGTCCCTCCCGACTGTATTTCCCCAAAGATAAAAGAAAAGATGGGTAATCTGTATTTTCAGAGCTATCAGCCCAATAAAAAAATGTCATAGGTCTTGTTGCTAGTCAGAAATATAGTCAAATCACATTTCCTATTCTTTCCTCGGACCCCGCTACTAAGAAAAACATTCACTTGTTAAAATATCATATATACGTAGGCGAAAACAGAGGAAGGGGTCGGATTTACCATGATGGGAGCAAGAGTAATAATATAATTTATAATGCTACAACATTCGGTATAGTAAGAAAAATCATACGAAAAGAAAAGGGGATACGAAATAAGCATATCAGATGCATCAGATGGACGTCAAGTGGTTTATATTATCCCTCTGGGGCCAAAACTTGTTTCAAAAGGTGAATCTATCAAATTTGAGCAACCATTGACAAGTAATTATAATATGGGAGGATTTGGTAAAGGAGATGCAAAAATAGTACTTTAAGATCCATTACGTGTACAAAGCCTTTTGTTCTTCTTAGAATCTGTTATTTTGTCACAAATATTTTTGGTTCTTAAAAAGAAACATTTCGAGAATGTTTAATTGTCCGAAATGAATTTCTAGACTCGCGGACTTATCGACCTCAAGTTTTTAAAAAGCATCAAATTTTTTTAGTAATTAGGATTATCTCTAATAAAAACTAAAATTCTAAAGTCTTTTGTTTGTTTATACTCTTTTTCTATGAGATGTCGGAAATCCCTTGTACCACTATTTGATTGGACCCCTTCAATCTTTGTTTTTGTGTTTTATAGAAATCTGGTGTGATGTTATTATGTCATAAATTATGTTGCTATTAGAATATTAAAATGTCATAAATGCATTTTAAGTCTAATATAATGGGCTTCAGCTAAATCCTATACAAAAGTAAATGCAAAATATACAGGTAAATGAAGGGAACAAATACTTTTGAGGTGTGTTATTCGTTTTCCTAATCTTCAACACTACAAAGGGGTGTGAAAAATCATTTTCTTGTATCGAAATAATAATGAATCTTAATACTATTCGTCGAACATTGCTAGTGTTAGTTTCTATTTATTACAGACATATCATAATGTTTTTTTGGAGTTATTACATATTTTATTTATTCTTATCTTATAATTATGTATACTATAAATATAAAGTGGTGGACAAACAAACGAGAAGGGGAAATTTTGTTGAGTAGATAGAACTTCCTCAATGAACTTCTATTTTTTCTTTCTAATTATTAAGAACTCAACGGTATCTTCTTCCTTAAATTTGACAAACAAAGAAGGGAATTTGTTGAGTTGTTATGCTTTCATATCTACAACTTAATTCATCTGATTACTACATGGATGATCCAATCTGAAATATGAACCATAAAAGAAAACGCCTACTAAATCGATCACAAGAATATCAACTACAATACTTATTATCCAAAGTCCCATCACAAGAAAAACAATAAGAACTAGAACATAATCGGTAAACCGTCTAAATCTTACATCGGAGATCAATCGTAAAACATTATTAATATTTGGGTGTGTAAAGGTTTGACCATTTATATAAAATTTGACTTCTCAACTATTTGATTCATATCACATAATTATTATAAGATTTATAAAAATCAACTTGTGAGATGAGATAAGCATTTGATTTTTATATATATTAATGGTTTATATATTTGGACTCCTTATAAAATTTAATTTGACATTTTTATCGTTATTTCTAAAAAAAATTATATAACTGATGGACTTTTTTTTCTTTCAAAAAGTGTTCTTTGCCCTTCTCTTTCTCATATTATATATATATATATATATATATATATATATATATATATATATATATATATATATATTACAACTTATTATTCATTTAATATTTATTTTTAGTACATTTTTTAATAGAAAAATTATATAACAAATTTTTGTATTTTTTGGAACCAACAAGAAAAAATAGAGATTATCTAAAAGAAAATGTGATAGTTTTCTTTATCATAAATTTAATACGTAAATATAAATATCGTAACTTAGATTATCGGATTTAAGTTAAATTTGAACCAATTTTTATCGGTTGTGCGTATTCCCATCCGATTCTAAAAAATCCGATTTTAGATTAGTCTATATAAAATATGAAAAAAAAAATCGAATTTATTCCAACCTAAAAATAGTTATAAAAATATTTTAAAAAAACCAAATAAATACTTTTTTTTAAAAACTAACTTTTAATCATATAAATATCTTGACTTTTTAAGATTTATTTTTGTTTGTGCACTGTATACTTTGAAAACGAACAATATGTCAAGAAAAATGTCATAAAATATGTTTGAACACAAAGTCAAAAAAATAAAAATATATTTCTAAAAACATAAAAATAAATAAAATGTCAAAAGTAACATTGTATTTGAACAAAATATCAAGAAAATTAATAATAAAACACATAAATAACAAGATTATGTTAAATAACTGAAATAAAAATAAATATAATAATTATTATATTACTTGACTATTAGAAAAAAGAAAAAAACATATAATATTTATTTTATTTTGAAATAACTAACAGGTAGCCATGAATAAAAAGTAAAAATAACATTAAATATTATGTACAAATAAATAAATAATGATTAGTTAATTATTAATATTTAATCTTAACAGCATAAAAAATTATAATTACACAGTCAAATTAGACGGATATAATGTCCAAAAGAAAAAATATACTAGTCGTATTCACTTTATGATGGATTGTTTTTTATTATCTTTATTTATTGTATTTTTTTATCATGGATACTTATTATTAGTGTTATTTTTGTTATTTTATCACCTTATTATTAGTGTTAACCTATTTAAAAGACATCATTAATAAAATTAAAATAAAATAGGGATTATTTTTATTAATCGCATTTTTTTGGAATGTATAAGTTTTTAAAATATCATTTTTCATGTGGTTATTTACTGATGATTTTCCGACATAAATACAATCAAACAAATTAATTATATAAAGTTTTGATCTCATGGTTAAAAGTAATTTCAATCTTATATTAAATAATTTAACTATTTTTCATCAATAATATAACGTATCAAAGTACATGAAAAAGATGATAATATAATTATATTGAAACAAATTATTCAAATTTATGAAAAAAACATTAATAAAAACTTGAAAAATAATATGTCGTTGAGTAAAACTACAAAATAATAATAATAATAATAATAATAATAATAATAATAGAAAATTAAACAAAACAAACAAACAAAGTAGCAACGAAAAGACAACAAGTAACATGCGAAAGAGAAGACAACAAGTAATAAGGGTGCATCTTGTAAAAGTAAAGTAAAAAAATTGATTTGATTAGACAATATTTTATTTGAATCGTGTTATGAGTGTAACTAGTAACGATAACATATATAGTATCCGCCAAAAGATGTACACAAAAATAAAAACATATACAACAACAAATATTTTCTAATTTAATAGGAGCAATGTAATATTTAGAATGCTTATCACTACCACCCCTGTCAAGATTAGTGGTGGTGGACCTACATGAACCTTCGCTCAAAAGTGTTTAAGACAAGGGTCGTGGAAGGATCATTATAAAGATGTTAGACAACTAAAGAGTTGTAGGAATAAACTGAGTATATAAATGTCACACAACTAAAGAGTTGTAAGAACAAACGGAATCTATAGACGACCACATGGAACAGACTCTTAAATGAAATGATAATCAATGCCGATGTGTTTTGCATGCTTATGATAGAACGAATTTCAACACAAGAAAATGTCACTTTAGTGTCATAAAATAGATTTGGCCAATCAAGTGGTAATGTGTGAAGCTCATGTAGAATATGTGTAACCCGTAAAGTTGGAGAATAGTAAACTAACTACATCCACAGTAGGTGTGTTACAAAAAAATGAAAGATGGTCTCGTCAAAGTGGGCATGTTAGGTAGTATAAACTACTGAAATTGTTGGATCCAAGCAGTAATAACCTTTTTATAGGCTATTATAGCCAACAAAATATATGACATGCATGGTGGGGGTAAGCTTGTATGCTTACTAGTCTTGTAGGTAGAGAAACACCCCGACATCCAAAGTTGAGAAAGTTATCGTGATGAGAAATGTCTAAAAGAAACTCATATAGGGTACTGTGATGTAAAACTTTATATGGAATATTATTAATAATGTAATTAGCTGAAAACATACCTTATGTTGATTTAATTTGTTTAAATATTTTCAAAATCTTTTACTTAATTTTAAAAATGTCTTTTGCAAAAATAAGGTCTCGTAGTCATAATTCATAAAATATAAAAAAATTAGAAGTAATTTAGAGGATGGTTAATCAATCATATATCAAAACAACAGTTCAAGCAACCACACAACACCATGATCTTCTAAAAGTCCAACTTTCTAAGTCTTCATTGTTACTATCACATGAATACATGTCAAAATATATGTTAGTTATTGGGAATTCCTGGTAAATAATACAAAGATTTCATACATTTGAAGTCAAAGGGGTTAACACAATATTTTGACTAATGAGAAATCCCCAAAATCATTTAAAAATATTATTTTCTATGTGAAAATATTCTCTTTGAAACTTCTTAAGACTTTAGTCTTATAATTCTAAATCTTTACTTTCAATTAAACCACAATTCATTCAATTAAAAGTCATAAGTCATTATCTATCATTTAGTCAAAATCAACGTATCATCATTATAGTCATAATCAAATATCATCATTTGAAATATACTCAAAATATCGTTATTATAGTCATAATCAGATATCATAATTAGAGTCATCATCAAAATATTGTCATTAAAATCATAATCAAATATAATCATTAACCTCATGATCAAAATATCGTCATTTTATTCACAAAAAGAGTAGATGCAATTCAATATGCTTCTAAACCTTCCCCAAATCATTCTCAAATCTCACGCATCCAATCCTTTTCTACACACAATAATGGAGAAATAGTTGTAACATGCTTAACTTCGCACAAACAAATCGATAGAACTGACATTTCAAAGCCAATATGAAGTCCTAAATCATCTGATACATAGGCTAACATATCCTCTCCTCCCACATGCTTCAAGAATTTAAGATTTTAAAGATAATTTGAACAGGAAAATAATCTTCATCATAAACATACAAATGCAATAGTCCTTCATGACGCACCCAAAATATCTGCATATGTCAATCCCAAAAAAGTCTCTTAACTTCCACCATTATTTTAAAGAAATCAAATGTGATCGTCGTATAGTAAAATGAAGGAAATAGAGAGACAAATGAAATTTTCAAACCATAAATTTTCTATTAGGAAATCAAATTGGTCTCTCATGATAAAGGAAAATCAAAGATGCGTCTTCTTCAAGGTTTCCACCAACAACATGTTCTTCAAGAGAGTGGAAAGGGAATATGTAACATCCCAAATTCCAGAATAAATTTTTCATTTTTTATAAATAGAATAAACTCCTATTTTTTTCAGATAATTACAATCAGATCAACCATTTATTCATAAACCATTATCCAAAAATAAGAGTTATAAAGAAGACAATGCGGAATCTTGAATCACAAAGTTGTTGATGTGTGTGTATAGTCCCGCCTTCGCAATCTAATAAGAACCTGCAAAATATCAAATCCAAAAATATAAGCACAAAACTTAGTGAGTTCCCCAAAATACCAATTACCATAAATACAACAACACATAGCTATAACGGGCCCATAACAACCTCGGGTCCGTATCAACCCCGAGTCCATGTTGACTTCGAGCCCAGATCGGCTCCATTAGGTCTGTATCAACCCCGAGTACATATTGACTCCGAGCCCATACCGCCTCCATGCATACAACAGACAAGCACATCAACAAGAGTCACAAAGATAACTTTCATAATTGACACCTAGTGTCCTACAATATAGTGAGAAGACTCACCTAAATGAAGAGCTAAAAACCCGTACTCATAGTCCCATAGAATCAACTACATGATCCTCCTAAATGAATCACAAACTAAATCTCAAGCTATAGCTCAACATCTTTTTAAGTTTGACTAAAAGTCAAACTCATCAAAAAGTCAATGGTCAACGGTTAAAATCCACTTCAGCAGATCGCCACGTCATGGCCACCCATTAGCCATGACGTGGGAGAAAAATAACAAAATATGTGGGCATCCCCCAGTCACTACGTCATGGCCTCTATTTGCCACGTCGTGGGAACTGGGTCTCAACAGCTTAATGGATTAACATGTTTTCCTTTAACCTCAAGAGCTCCAAAGCTCAGATCTAGTCCTTCCCAAGGTCTTGATGGATAAAGTTTCCAACTTTACCAATTAAGACATCCCAATGAGTCTAATTCTCTAAACCTAGATCCTTAATGACAACGTAAGGCATGGTCTCAACCATTAAGCTCTTAATAACCAAAGTTGCAAATCCATAACTCCCATAAGGATTTCTTACTTCTATTTTAACATAAAAATCACAACTTTACGGACATGGATGTCTAATGCAAGTCTAGATCTCAATCTAGGTCAAAAGGGGCAAAAATACCAAAATCTCATGCTTGGATTTCAAAACACAATCAAACTTTAGATCCACAAGATATAGTGACCAAAGGACCAAGATGAGCTATAAAGTTGCAAATTTTATCTCATCAAACCAACCTAAACATGAATATGAACCAAGAAATGCAATAAGTCTTAGATCTAGAACAGATAACCCAAAAAGGTGGAACATTTATACCTTCCAAAGCTCCACAAGATGCATGAGGTGCAAGATCTGAAATGATGCACTCTTCCAATTAGCAAGCACACCAATCCTTCTTCCAAAATGCAATCCAAACCTTCAAATTTCAAGAATCGCCACTAATCCAACAAGAATCACTCCAATGACGCTAGGGTTTCATTTGAAAGGGTTGGAGGCTGAAAAGGATACCCTAATCCTTGAGATTAGGTGTTTAAATATGGAGAAAACCCTAAAATCATGGGCTTGGGCCGCCACAGCTGCCACGTCGTGGCCTTTCCCAATCCACGTCATGGAGACCAACTAAATGCGTCTTCATGTATAAAACATGCCACATCATGGTTCTCCAGTCACCACGTCGTGCCACCTACATTTTCCTAAAAATTTGATCTTTGATTTCACCAAGCCCTCACCTGATCCATTATGGGGAACAAGTGTTACAATTATCTCCCACTTAAATTCTATTTCATCCTCAAAATAGGCCCCTTACGAATCTCTCCTAAAAACATCCCCGAATCCTTTGTGGGTTCTCCAAACCCACTCCCTCATACGCGAGTCGACAAAACCCAACATACCAGAATCTGCAACAATCATTACAAGGATTTTAGAGCCAGACGCATAAGCCATTCCCAAGTGGAGCTTCCAGAAGGTTAACTTCCGGACCAATGTAGCACTGAAACCATACCCCAAACAGACATCTCCCATTGGCATGCAAGTTAAATTAATCCTCACAAAGAAGCACATGAATCGAAGAAGAACGAACATCATCACACTGTAACTAACCAGCCGTAGGGGGCACCCACTTTTAATAACAATCTGAAGACTTCTAGATCATACCTGATTTCTAAGAAACATGGCCACTCACACATCAACTATGCTAACCCAATGCTCACAACATCAACTCATCCAAGGTTGACCTCGACCTCGCACCGTCCCACTAAAAACTCGGTATATGATCCTCAATCAACCGTCAATGGCAGCAACCTCGCATACAGGCTCAAGCACAAAATATAAACCAGCAAAGGCTAAACTAGCCTACACATTCCCTTGGCTCTAAAAGTCCTTCATCTAAACCATGATTTACCCGGCCCCACGCTATCCCAATTTCACATTCAAGAACACCCAAGAGACTTATAACCACTCATATTATCGGCCTCCTGGTACTCTAACCAATACACCGCTACCTATATCAATCTACACAGATATGGGTCATCAGTGACCTTTAGGCTATTAGCAGTCCCGAGGACTATTAAAAGTCCTAAAAGTACTCATAACGATCATTAGCTACTAAGACTCAACTAGTCTGGTATACACCCCACCATGACATATGTGATACAGGGAGAGAACTCACACGAAACCTCATCAAAATATAAACATGAGTGCACCAAGGAGAATCCCAATAAAAATTGTTAATATACAACCATGATTTTTTTCCAGCAAGCCAATATCTTATCACTACCTGACTCAGTCTCTCGGTCACTGAGCCCCCCATTGACAATACTATGTTTCTCAATACCCGTATGCAACATACGTCTAACAGATCAATACACGGGTCTCCCCTACACAACTATCGGCCCCACACATGTATGTGAAATCCATGATGGCTCACAACACATTGTGACACCATCCAACCATTGGGATGAGATGCTCATGGTTCCTCAATATTCTTTCTATATCCCAACCAAACACATGAAACCTCCAGATTAGCATCTAATGTCCCTAAAGACATGCTTCCATCATTCCACTAACCGTTAAGAACCCAGTCAACACCCCACTCAACACTTTTCCCAATCACAAAAGCTAGACCATTCTATAACATGCAAATCTTCCATAATCCACTGCCACCGATGCATCACTAAAGAAACCATGACTACACACAACTAGAAACAAGATAGACAATTGAACTCTCGATCCAACTTGAAATCACAGTATTTCACACTCTCCATGAGAAAACACAATGCTCCTCAGGTTGACTGTGTCCCTTCTAAATCGTAACCTTACCCAAAAGGCGACTGGAAGATCTAGTATGCTCAAGAGTTATATTAAAGTGATATTGCTAATTAACATATGATATTAATGGGTCACAGTAACAACAACTTGATACAATTGATTATTTATTAGAAATTTATTTTAATAAATATTCAATAAACTCTTATAATATTTTAAACTTGGTTTATAAAATATAAAGCTTTTGTCATCTTGTTGGCTCCTATTTTCGAAAATAAGAGAAGAAGAAAGATAAAATGGATTTCATGTTAATTTATTCAAAAGTAATGTCTAACCATACACGCATGGGGACATGGTGGTCTAGTGACAAGAGAGGGCTTAAATGGTTAAGAACTTGTGTGTAAAAGAGCTACTTTATGAAGGCTTTCATCACTTACTTTTTGATTAACACAAAACCGTAACATGCATGCATGTTAGGTTCTCTTTCACTTTTGGTTCATCTTTTGAAGATTTATTCTCTTTCTTTTGCTCTCTTGAAGTTCATATTGGTTGTGAACTTCAAGCTTAAGAGTCTTAAGAGTTTTATATAAAATAACTAGCATTCTACATCAAGTTGAGTTACTGTTAGTGTATCTCTAGAGTTCATCATTCTTGATCAACTTCCAGGCCTCCCAAGAGGACCCAAAGAACTACAAAGGTTGTTATTTCTTCATCCTTTCTTTGGTTGGTGTTTAAATCTTTCTAAAACTTACAAGATGATCCTTGGTGGGTATAAACTTTTCAGTTGTTTAAATTATCCAGTCTTCCGTTGCTAAAATCATGTTTTTGAAACTAATTTTGAATAAAATCCCAACAATTTGTATCAAGAGCCACCTTACAAGTTTGGCTAGATTTTTTTATTTTTGGAAATCTTAAGTTTTGGAGAATATGGATAACTTGGTTTTACATAAAAACAAATTCAAACATATTTTCTATGACAACTTTATAATTGTTATTTTTACGTGACAAAATTTTCATACATCTTTTGTCATTTAAAGTTGTATTAGAAAAACAAAGGTTGTTTAATGTGTATGTTGATATGTATTATGTGCATAAACTAGCCAAGGACCATTGTTTTTGTTGTGTTGTTGTGTTTGTTGTTTTTATTATAAAAATAGATGTAATAACTTATTTATTCATATGGTATGTAATAAATTAAATAGATTAGTTTTCTTGATTTATTTTTGTAAGTAATAGATTAGTTGTTAGAAATAATGTACTTTTACAAAAATGTAACAAGAAATAAAGTTGAAGCACATTTTTTGAAGACCAAAGAGCAATTTTCGAGATTAAGAGGCATGTGGAATGTTACTGACAGTTTATGAAAAGTGTCACTAATGCTGTTTCTTAAGAGTTGTTGGAATTTTAGCGACAGTTGCTGAAATATTGCTTTCAAGGAGCTTTTCCAATCTTTTACAAGCAATGAGTATTTTGTCAAGTGGAAGCTTCTACAACAACATTACAAGAAAACTTTTTGTTCCCTTAAAATGTCCCTTTAGGAATAGACTTGGCATTTTTGTGTTGGCTCACAAAAATGTCATTAGTTGGTTATGTTTATGCACATATATTTTTATGCATGTTTGTGCTGGTTATTTTGTGCAATTATTATGTGTGGTTGATAAATTAGTGTTTCACATGCTATAATATTTTTTTGGACAAATAAACATCACATGGAGTTTGGTTTTCAAAATTTATAATGTTGACATAAGATGTAACAAGTTATTGTTTTAAAATAAAATCCGGTTTTATAAGAGCGTTAATAACGTCAAATTTTGAAATACTCAATATATAAAAACATAAGTAATAAAAGGAAGTTTTAATAAAGATATAGGAGGTTCAAATGCACCCAAACTTAATATCAGTTATTAAAACTGAATCGCATCAAATTATATAAAAACAAGCTTTTTATATAGAACCTTTAAAAGTGATTTTCTTTTGAAAATTGGTACCATATTTTTTTATATGCATGTAATAACCATGATATCATATGTTTTTAAAACTAGAATTATAAAAAATATAAAAGACCCTTTCAAACCTCAAATCTATGGAATCCATCTTTAGAACACCCGCACATCTCTTGTATGCACTAGTGGGATAAAGGTCACCTAACCGCTTAGTGTTATCTTTTGATGGTCGGGGTGTCTTCGCGATTTCTATAACCAAGTTATAGGTTGATTACACATGTTTTTCAAATTGGATGATTTGATCGTAAATCTTTTATGATAGAGTTCACCTAAGCAAGAGAGTTCTGAGGCATAGATGAGATCAAACATGTCTAACTAAATTTGTTATTAGCGATACCACAAATTTAGGAATTATATAGTAAGATATAATTGATAATCGATATCTACCGGGTTGGATTCAAATAAATGAGATATAGGCCACTTAACCATTTATTGGTTTTGCAACTTGGATCCTAAATTTAATAATTAATATTTTTAGAAACTAAAGGGGTATTTATTATTAAAGAGTTTAAATATTGAAAATACTAAATGAATTTTGTTAAAATTTTGTAGTTAAATAATCCATTCTTATTACCATGAATTGTCATTTTCTTGAATGACTTAATGAAACAATAACATTCACTACATACAACTTCAATGAATGAGTTCATGTCTTAAGAGACAATCTCATGAGAGATATGAAATTGTATACACTTAAAGGTCCTAGTCATAAACTATTTGCTTTAAGCAATGAACCTGAACATGATACCGACTAAAGGCATCATTGTGATGCTAAAGATGTTTCTAACATCAAGTACAAGGCCAAAAGAGTCACCTTGTGTGATCTAGGAGGCCTATATTTATGGACTAAACACCTTTAAGCCCAATAAATCCAATAAGGCCCACATAGAAGGATCTTGTTTCATTTGTGGAGAAAATGGACACTGGATGATGATCTGCTCCTCTTATCTGCAAGAAAGTCTATAAGAGACTAGTACTTCAGGTATCTACTAGATAGAACTCATACTTTTTATATAACACTTATGTACTTGGTACTTAAATGTTAATCTAATATTTGTAAATCTCTTGTAGATATTAGCAAAAGAGTAACCAGCTAAGCACAATCAAGTTGGAACTACACTCTCGGAGTTTAGTTTATTAATTATGATAGGAACATAATGTACTTGTAATATAAAACAATGTATGTTTTAATTTAGCTTGTCTAAATAGACGTCTCAGTTTAATTTATAAATGATTGACTATTTACTTAAATCGTTTTTCATAACGATCACCTTCATATTCGAAAATGATTAAAATTTTGTTTATGAGACTAGATCTCTTAATAAGAATTATAAAGTAAATATCAATATTTTATAAATAACAAGTTCCATATGCAAAATACTTTTGACTTAAGCTTGTTTTAAATCAAACTCATCTTTGAAATTATTATATTTATTATATAAATAACATTCATATATTCCAACTTCAAGAAATGGATCTTTGAAGGCAAATAATGTAGTTTATTTCACATATGGAAATTATATATATATATATATATATATATATATATATATATATATATAAAAGATTCCTAATGATATTTTCACTAAGTAGTAGAGAAAATAATTATTAAGGAACTATACACTATGGTGTATGACTTCCTTTCTAATGAATCTCTAAGATTTAGCACAAGATACCAAATTAACCTTATTAACAACTATAGTAGTTTTAATTATATTTTACATGGTAAAGAATAATTATGAGATCTTTGTTGAAGCTTTCAAATATAAAGTTGAAATATAAACCATTAAGATCAATCTAAGGCCTTAATAAAAAGGATGAATTAAATATTACTTGGTATGATTTGCTTTCTAATCAATAGAAGTGTCCTCATTTTATTTACTTGGGATAACATGTAGAAAAGTATAAATTGTACCTTGAGTACAAACTCCAACTAATAAGTAGATATAACATTTTCTTTATAAGATTTTATATGGAAGGGCTCCATCCCTATCTTACTTAAATGTTTTATGGGTTTGAAGGCTATGTTGGACTAAAGCTTCTAAACCCAAAATCTACTAGATACATATTCATATAATACTCTAAATGTGGCTTAGATTATTATATGCAAACCCACCCAGAATAAGTTCTCTTATTCCTCTGATACCTGAGTTAGCATAAAGCAAGCTTCTAATGACAAAACAAGTGGGAGGTACATGGAACTTGAAGCAGCTCAAGAACCATAACCTAATGTAGTTATAGTTGGAACTAGTTTTACCAAGGGATTGCTAAACTTGAATAATAGCTATTCACAAACACAAATTGTTGGCATTAGTGGTATAAATCATCTATGACTTAAGAAATGTGGAATCTCTTATTGATGAGCTTTTATTGATGGTTTCTAGTAAATCCATCAAATACCAAGATGCTATGTCAGATCTCGAATCTAATAAATGACTTAGAGTCATGAACATGAGATGTAATCCATGTATGATAATCAAGTATGGTCTTGATTGAACTTTCTCTCTATAGCAAAGCTAGAAGGAGCAAGTGATTTTTCAATATAGAATACATTACATGGATAACCATACACATTTAAAGCAAGACTTGTTATAAAAGGATTTTCTCACACTCATGTCATTGACTATGATCCTTATCATACTCACGACATTGACTATGATCAAACATTTTTCACAAGTAGCTATGATTAGATCAACAAGGACATTGTTTATTATAAATTCATAATCTCAACATGAGATATAGCAAATAGATTTAAGGAAAGACCGCTTTTCTTAATTGACATCTACTTGAATATATCTATACAAATTATCCTATAGGTTTTATAAACCCATGTTATCCTAATAAAATGTGTAGAGCTTGAGATCCACTTGTGGATATAAAGCAAACATCTCAATGTTGCAATCGTCATTTTAATATGAAACCACAATGTATGCTTTTATATCAAAATGAATAAGAACATGTGTGTTTACTAAGAACTAGTAGGAGAACAGTGACATTCCTATTCTTGTATGAATGAGACATACTTAATCATAAGAAATTACATTCTGACCATGCCATGCTTTTTAATCTTGACTTGGAATGTGTTTCTGAAATGAAAGACTTTGAAAGAACAAGATACATTCTTGGAATGTAAAATCTATGTTGGTGATTTGTTATCATCAATATTATTTAAGTGTAATGGGATTACTTTGTTGACCAAAAGTGATCTTGATAAATATAAAACAAGTAAGGAAGGTATGGAGTACACACTTTTTTAAGTTTGATCAAGTTTCAAAGTACACTCTCATTTAGGGGCGAAGCCCCTAGACGAACGGGGGTCCGGGGGTAGCGCCCCTGGGAGCGGGGTCCAAGGGGCAGAGCCCCTGGGAGCGGGGTCCAAGGGGCAGAGCCCCTGGCTGGGGTCGAAAATCAGATTTTCAGAGAATTGACCATTGTTTGACCATTATCCGAACTTCCGTTTTTATGTCAGTTTTATGACAGTTTGAAACTGTCATATGACTGTTTTCAGACAAAGATCATAAAGTCGGTTTTGGTCTGATTTCTGGTACATACGAAACTATCATCAAAACATTCTAAGTTCTTGTCTCTCTGAGTCTTATCCGATTAAAGAATATTGGGAGTACCACCCAAAAGCTTTAATCTGAAAGTGTTTAAGACAATTCTCAGAATTCCAAGCCTTTCTATACCCAAATTCTAACAAAGATTAAAGCATTTCCGTGATCATGGCAAGTGGTGATTCTGTGAAGGAAATGACAAGTAAGTTTGAAAAACTGAACAAGTTTGAAGGGCAAGATTTTCGTAGATGGCAGAAGAAGATGAAGTTTCTCCTTACGACTCTGAAAGTGGTGTATGATCTGAGTACACCCATGCCAGTCTTACCAGAATCTGTTGAAGATGAACCTTTGGAGGCAACAAGAAGAAGATCAAAGTGGTAAAATGATGATTACATATGTCGTGGTCATATTCTCAATGGTATGTCTGACTCTCTTTTTGATATCTATCAAAATTTCGAATCTGCAAAAGAACTGCGGGATTCTCTTGAATCCAAGTACATGGCTGAAGATGCTTATAGTAAGAAGTTTCTTGTTAGTAACTTTATGGGTTACAAGATGATTGACTCCATGCCTGTTATGGAACAATTCCATGAAATGTTAAGGATTCTGGGACAGTTTGCTCAACACAATTTGAAAATGGATGAAGCCATTTTTGTGTTTGTGATCATTGAAAAACTGCCCCCTTCCTAGAAGGATTTTAAACCAAATCTGAAACATAACAAAGAGGAATTGACTTTGAATCAACATGGAAGCCATTTAAGGATTGAAGAGTCCATAAGGACTCAAGAACTTGACAACAATCCTAAAGGAAAGAACCAAGTTGGTTCCTCTTCCGTGAACATGGTGGAAGGAGAAAGTTCAAAGAATCCCAAGAAGTCTAATGGAAAAAGAAAGTTTAAAGGAAAGGATGACAAGTCTTCCAACAAGAAGGCTAAGTTGGTTTGTTGGAATTGTAACAAACCGGGTCACTTCAAGAAAGATTGTCGTCTTCGCAAAATGAACAAGGATGGTGTTGGACCAAGTGGATCCAAGGATCCAGAAAAGCAACAAGGTCAGATTTCTGTTTTCATGCAGAATTCTAAATATATTCAGAATTATATTTTTGTGATTTCTGAAGCATTTTATGTGCAGGATGATAATGTTGCATGGTGGGTTGATTCGGGAGCAACAAGCCATGTTTGCAAAGATCTATATTGGTTCAAGGACTTTCAACCAATTGAAGATGGATCTGTTGTGAAGATAGGAAATGTTGCAACTGAACCAATCAAGGGCATAGGATCTGTTTTACTTACTTTTACTTCTAGGAAATGTTTGTGTTTGAACAATGTTTTATATGTTCCAGGGATTCGTAAGAATCTCGTGTCTGAAATTGTATTAAATAATTGTGGTTACAAACAAGTGTTAGAAAGTGACAAGTATATCTTGTCAAGACATGGTTCTTTTATGGGATTTGGCTATGTATGTAATGGAATGATTAGGCTTAATATTAATTATCCTTCTAGTGATAATTTTGTTTGCATGGCTTCTAGTAGTACTAGCAATAATTTTCATAAATCTGAATTATGGCATGCTAGACTAGGACAAATTCATTACAAGAGATTAAAAGACATGTCTAAAATGAGTTTAATTCCTGCTTTTGATATGCAAAATAATCAAAAATGTAAAACATGCATGCTAACTAAAATCACTAGACAACCTTTCAAAGATGTTGTTAGGGAAAGCAAGGTGTTGGATCTTATACATAGTGATTTATATGATTTCCATGCAACACCTTCCCTTGGAAACAAGAATTATGTTGTTACTTTTATTGATGATGCATCTAGATATTGTTATATCTATTTGCTACATTCTAAGGATGAAGCGCTTGATAAATTTAAAATTTATAAACAACAAGTTGAGCTTCATAAAAATGAATTAATAAAAGTATTGCATACTGATAGAGGTGGTGAGTATTATGATCCAGTTTATTTTGAATCAACTGGAATAATACATCAAACCACAACTCAATATACACCACAACAAAATGGTGTAGCTGAAAGGAAGAATAGGACTTTGAAAGAAATGGTTAATTCCATGTTGTCATATTCTGGTTTAAGTTAAGGGTTTTGGGGTGAGGCAATGTTAACTGCATGTTACATCTTGAATAGAATTCCAAATAAAAGGAGTAAGAATAATCCTTATGAACTTTGGTGTAAAAAGATACCAAATTTGAGTTATCTCAAAGTTTGGGTTTGTAGAGCAGTTGTAAGGCTCACTGAACCCAAAAGGAAAACATTGGGTGAGAGAGGTATAGATTGTATCTTTATTGGATATGCTGAGCATTCCAAAGCATATAGATTCTATGTTTTAGAATCTAATGACTATGTGTCTGTAAACACAGTGATAGAGTCAAGAGATGCTATCTTTGATGAAAAAAGATTTACATCTATACCTAGATCAAGGGACATGATTCATCAATCTTCCAGTAAGAGTACTACTCAAGCTGAATATGTTTCTGGTAGTGCAAGTTCTGTACCTGAACCTAGGAAAAGCACCAAAGCTAGAAAAGCTAATTATTTTGGATCTGATTTTCAACTTTATCTGGTTGAAGGAACAAGGAATGAGACTATATGTCAACATCAATATTGTTTTAATATTGAGGAGGATCCAAAGACTTTTAGAGAAGCTATGGCTTCTAGGGATGTTCATTTCTGGAAAGCAATTCAGGATGAAATTGATTCTATCATGCATAACAATACTTGGGTATTGTATGATTTACCGCCAGGTTGCAAGGCATTAGGATGTAAATGGATCCTCAAAATAAAAATGAAGGTGGATGGCACAATTGATAAGTATAAAGCCAGATTGGTTATCCAAGGCTTTAGACAAAAGGAAGGCATTGATTTCTTTGATACTTATGCTCATGTTGCCTGAATTTCCACTATTAGATTATTATTAGCTCTTGCAGCTATACATAATCTTGTGATTCACCAAATGGATGTGAAAACTGAATTCTTGAATGGTGACTTGGATGAGGAAATATACATGAAACAACCTGAAGGGTTTGTGATGCCTGGAAATGAACAAAAGTGTGCAAGTTGAAGAAATCATTATATGGTTTGAAACAAGCACCAAAACAATGACATCAAAAGTTTGATGATGTTGTCTTGTCTAATGGTTTTGCGTTAAACCAAGCTGACAAGTGTGTATATAGCAAATTTGATACTTCTGGTAAAGGAGTCATGATTTGTTTATATATGGATGATATGTTGCTTTTTGGTACTGATTTAGAAGAAGTTGCTAAAACCAAGAAATTCTTATCATCTAGTATTGAAATGAAAGACCTGGGGGAGGCTGAGGTAATTCTTGGTATAATAATTAAATAAGGAAACAATGGGATTTCAATTTCTCAATCTCATTACATTGAGAAGATATTGAAAAAGTTAACTTTGAGAATTGTTCTCCTGTTAGCACTCCTATAGATCCTAGTCTCAAGCTTCTACCTAATAAAGGATCTCCAGTGTCTCAACTTGAATATTCTAGGGCTATTGGTTGTCTAATGTATGCCATGAGTAGTACTAGGCCTGATATAGCATATGTTGTAGGAAGGCTTAGTAGATATACTAGCAATCCTAGTAGATATCATTGGCAAGCTGTGAGTAGAGTATTCCAGTTGGTGTGATTGGCAAGCTGTGAGTAGAGTATTCCAGTCTAGACATTTAGGTGTTAGACATAGCATGATTCGTGAGCTCATCATGACTGGTGTGATATATGTGGAGTTTGTAAGAACTCAGTTGAATTTAGCCGATCATCTAACCAAAGGGTTAGCAAGAGATCTTGTGCACAAGGCGGCTGTAGGGATGGGCTTAAAGTCCATTTAAAATATTTTATATTGAGATACCCAATTCCCATCTAATGTGATATTAGATGTTGAATTCAATGTGGAAAGCTTGATATTTGAAGATTGGAACACATTATTATCATCATCCCAAGGTATGTGTTCAATATTGCAAGTAAAGGAGGTTGAATTTATATTCTTAATAGTTCTTTTGAAAAATTGCATTTGTAGGTGCAAGAATAAAAGGACTACCTATATAAGAATGAAGTTTAGCTGCTTCAAGAAGTTAGGACTTGACTTTGACATGCTTATTGAAGGATGGGACACAAGCTAGTAAAATATAGTGTCAAGTTAGAACTTATGAGAATGTAAACTGTTGTGTGTATTATCTTCATGTATTCACTATGGATAGAAAGGTTTCAATCCTTAGTGACACCCTGATATTCGAATATTTGGATTGTGTAATATACTAATGTGAAATTCAATCGTCACGACATTTCATTTATGCATCAGTTTGTTGGTGTTATGTTTCATTTTAAGTTAATCAAGATTACACGTAAATGGGGGAGGTTTGTTGGTGATTTGTTATCATCAATATTATTTAAGTGTAATGGGATTACTTTGTTGACCAAAAGTGATCTTGATAAATATTAAACAAGTAAGGAAGGTGTGGAGTACACACTTGTTTAAGTTTGATTTGGATTTAGTATTTGGATATTGGAACATTGTAACAACAACTATTATATAATGTTTTGATATACCAGGATATGATCATAACATCAATACTTGTTGTGTTCTGTATTAACATGTTTAATCCATGAATAATCTTATTATTCTAAAATTTCATAGTCGGTTATAATTGTGGGAGAAATTTTGAAGTAAGACTAATATGAATTGGACTGGTTGACTTTCATTGGATGAAGGTACGCACTGGGTTGTAACCAAGTTTCATAGGTACTTGTTATAGAACTAGTATTGAACTGACCCACATCAAGATCATCTCATGGATCGCCATCATGAATGATACTTGATTAAAAGGTACTATCTTTGTATCCTTAACACCTGAGGTACACAGTGAGACGTAAGTGTAGGGAGTTTTGTGCTTAGATATGGTCAAACGTTGGTCCTTAACCGGGCAATTATAAAAGCTATTTCCAGGTATGGTATGAACTATGCAAGAGGCTTATGTAGTAAAGATGAGATTTGTTCCTCTAATGTGTTGAGAGTTAGACATCTAAGGCGCCTTACCAAAAGTTGAACACCATATGAAATTGATTTCGATCCCTATCTCATGTTTAACATGATGTATGCGACAAAGGGATAAATAATAAACATACCATATACACCAATTGTAGCTTGGAGCTTTTTGGGAATTGGGCATTGATAGAATTGCACAAAGTCATATGTTGTTGGGGTAGTGAAATGTTGATAGACGTTCACCACTATCTATATAAGTCTAATATGAGTCTTGCGCAAGTGGGAGATTGAAAGATATAGTATGCTCAAGAGTCATATTAAAGTGATATTGCGAATTAACATATGATACTTATGGGTCACACAAACAACAACTTGATACAATTGATTATTTATTAGAAATTAATTTAATTAATATTAAATAAACTCTTATAATTAAATTGGAAATTATTTATTTCTAGGAAATAATGATTTTCATTAGCAAGTAAGATTACATAATTCATATGGTATGAAACATTTTGGACTAGATGAATTCTTCTGTCTTTTACAAAAAAGTTAAAGTTTATATTTTATAAACTTGTTTATAAAATATAAAGGTTTTGTCATCTTTTTGGCTCCTATTTTCGAAAATAAGAGAAGAAGAAAGATGGCATGGCTTTCAGGTTAATTTATTCAAAAGTAATGTCTAACCATACACGCATGGGGGACATGGTGGTCTAGTGACAAGAGAGGGCTTAAATGGTTAAGAACTTGTGTGTAAAAGAGCTACTTTATGAAGGCTTTCATCACTTACTTTTCGATTAACACAAAACCGTAACATGCATGCATGTTAGGTTCTCTCTCACTTTTGGTTCAACTTTTGAAGATTTACTCTCTTTATTTTGCTCTCTTGAAGTTCATATTGGTTATGAACTTCAAGCTTAAGAGTCTTAAGAGTTTTATACAAAATAACTAGCATTCTACATCAAGTTGAGTTACTGTTAGTGTATCTCTAGAGTTCATCATTCTTGATCAACTTCCAGGCCTCCCAAGAGGACCCAAAGAACTACAAAGGTTGTTATTTCTTCATCCTTTCTTTGGTTGGTGTTTAAATCTTTCTATAACTTGCACGATGATCATTGGTGGGTATAAACTTGTTTTATGCTATTCAAATTATCATGTATTCTGCTTCTAAATCATGTTTTTGAAACTAATTTTCAATAAATCCAAACAGTGACGTACCAACAAACGAACGAAACGAAGAACCCCAACCTCTATTAGACAAATTCTTCTAATAATCACAACAAGATCCCACACCTTGATGAAGCTGAACAGATCCTGAACAATGCACAAAAGACCCATAAAACTTCCAATCTCAGAGAAGGACTCCAAAATTATCTTGAAATGCTGCCAAAATCCTGGTCAAATCAATTCAAATACCATTCTAGCCGACACAATTTGCCAAAACTGAACTTTGCATAACAACGATGATACCTAAAAACTGAACAATGTTGTTTCGGTACCTGATATTCCACTAACTAAGGCCAACTGCCATCTCAAACCCACTGGGAACAACAATTCCATAACCAAGCAATCGAGAAAACCCTACATAAAGACCAAAATACAAACTTTACTGAATTTGGGTAAGGGTTGACGCATCAAACGCACTTCGGCTGATACCACCTGAAACCTTTAAATATCCTTACTGAAATCCAATGTTGATCGACAATTTTCCATCTCATGCTAAGATAAATAGCTCATATCGTCGGCCAACCATGCTTCATGCACCCGATACACGAATAGAGTGGACTAATGACCACAACAATTTCCTTACCCATTAGCTTCCTATTGCGAGGGCAACATATACACACCTAATGGAAACTTGCTCTGTACCCACGATCTGACCAATCCTTAAATTCTCCGCATCCATGGAGAACTTTGGCGGATCGCTGAGGAAATCAATGAGAAATTCCTAACCACGAACACTTTGATAATAACCTACTTTCTTTTCCCCCATACAACCATACACCCTGAACCAAAAATCTAACTTTCCTAAACTGTAGATTACTCTGACCCATCGTGATGAAATCATAAAAATCAGACCGACCTATGATCCTCCAAGCAAAATACCCAGTTCTCCCCCACTTAGGGTTTGAACCATCATCAAATGACGCCTTCAAAACCAAAGCCTCAGACCGGCTTAACCATGATCACACTCGACTTGAATCTCGTAATGCATAAAACAACACAAGATGATCTTTTGAACAAGAAAACTCCGAATTTCCGAAGGAGACTTCGGAGACCTATCCCCCAACATCGCCAGCTAAACTTGGTGAAATTGATCACAACCCATTGGATAGACTAAGCACCTTCCGTGCCGAACTTACACACAAAAAACCTTACACTTGGAGAGTTGATCCGCAATTTCATCCTCCTCTTGGTACTTCAAGAATCCCTTATAGATTCTCAAACATAGCTCTGAAAAAGCCAACACATCTATAAAACCCTCCAACGCAAAATAGGAACAAATTGATGTCTCCTCGGTGACACCCGATCTTCTCGAATTCGCGATATGTATTCCACTTGCAACATGGATTTCACTTTGACCATCGAACTACAAGAACAATCAAGTCTCAAACATCCTTTCGTTGCGACACAAAGACGATTTACTGTGAACCAAACTTTACCTTCTTACAACAGAACTGATGAGGAGATCACCATCTCCTACTTTAACCATCGATTGACCCACATCCAATCTCTCATGCCTCGACATCTCTAAACCTGCTAACTCTCACAGGTATGCACCAAAACAAACCCAAACTGTCACAGACACTAAGGCCCAGACGATTATCGGTCTCATTCTGAACAATCATAGCTGACAGGCCGACAACTTCGGGGACGACTGGAATTAACGCTAATCCTATACCACTCTATCTACCCTCTACTAGCTTCTTAGAAACCTTTTCAACCCTTCATGATCCCCGTACGAATCCTATGCTTTCAGTAGTATGGGCCCATACCGCCTTCCACACCTATCCGTATGTGTCCCAAGAATTGCCTAAAAGTACTTAAGTCACTACACAAGACCACTACCAATCTCAGATACATGTGCCACCATAGGCACACCCTATCGATTTTTCTAGACTCTCCCTCTAGGATTTTGCTCACAAATTAGCAAACACTAGAAAAAATTTCTTGGAACTCCACCACTGCCAGGTGTATCAGAACACCCATATGCTTAGAACAGCCACCACAACCTGCCTAGATTCCCAACTTAGACTTCCTCATACATAAGTGCTCACACCAACAAACTCTATCACTCCCCCAAGATTATTAGGAATACTCATCTCCATCATACTATCAGCTGTGAAAGAAACTTCTACCAATGTCAACTAACTATCATGCGAATACAATTACATGCAACAAGGATTAAACAATCATTCGACTGAAATATCCTGCACTACAATGGTTGGAATTAGACAAGAGCTGCAAATAGGCCAAATCAGACATTCTAAAACTATTTAATCCTTGTGGAATGCAACTTAACGTATTCGCTTAATAGTTAACTAAAATCAATATAGATTTTACATAGCACAAAGCAAGCAACATTTAAGCATGAAGACTAACAGGCAATAAGGCATCATAAAGATCAGACACTCCTAACACACGATTCCTCAAGATCCTCAACATCCACACTATCATGCATCTCTAACAACGCATATATCATATATAAAGGCATCTTTCCTAAGAAGGCAGTCTAGCATGCAACCCTGAGTAGATCTTAGTCCAACTTATAGCATTTACATCATACTATAACACACATAACATCAATTCAAATATAACATATAAAGCAAGTATGGATATTTTGGGAGATCACTTTTCCGAGCTCTGGTTGACTGTACACATCGCATCTTCACTTTTCTTCTCTTGAAATGAATCTTTTCCAAAAAGTTTATAAAAACTCTCAGACCATAATTTGAGTTTGGAATCCTACGAGTGTTCATCCAAATCCCTCAAACCATGGATCTGATACCAACTTGTAACGTCCCAAATTCCAGAATAAAATTTTCATTTTTTTAAAAATAGAATAAACACCCATTTTTGAAGAAAATCACATTCAGATCAACATTTATTCATAAACCATTATCCAGAAAACAAATTTATAAAAGAGACAATGTTGAATCTCGAATCACAAATTTGTTGATGTGTGTTTATAGTCTTGCCTTTGCAATTTGATAAGAACATCCAAAATATTAAATCCACAACTATAAGCACAAAGCTCAGTGAGTTCCCTAAAATATCACATACCACAAATATAACAACACATAGCTATAATTTTCCGATAACAACCCCGAGTCCATATCAACCCCAAGTCAATGTTGACTCTGAGCCCAAATCGGCTTCATCAGGTCCATATCAACTCCGAGTCCATATTGACTTCGAGCCCATATCGGCTACATGCAAAACACATACAAGCACATCAACAAGAGTCACAAAGACAACATGCACAATCGACACTTAGTGTCCTACAATATAGTGAGAAGACTCACCTGAATGAAAAGGCGAAATCAATGTTTTAAAAACCGGTTTGAACCGGCCGGTCGAACCGGTTGGACCGGGAACCAGGGAAGGGAGCGGTTCAACTATCATCGGTTTTACATTAATTTCTGAATCGGATTGAACCAGTCGGTTTTTAGAAAAAAACGGTTGAATCGCTCAAAATAAACCGGTTGAACCGGTTAAACCGGATAAAAACACATGAAAAAAAAACCATTTACATAATAAACTTTGGTGATTTTTTTCATATCTATTTAGTTTTCTCTAAATAAAAACATATGGTAAATGTTATAAAGTTTTTTGATGTGTTTGTATTCATTTAAAATTATATTTCGTTACAGTATTATACTTTATTTTCTTTTTGACGTATATGGATTGATGTAAAACACTAGAACTTATAATTATATGTTATTTTAATGTATTTGGATTCATCTAAAACTTATTTTTATGTGTATTTTTAATGTTTGAATTTGTAAACATCAAATTCATGATTTATATATGTATGTATGTGATGGAAAATAGGAAAAAACATGAAAAATATAGAAACCGGTTAACTCGGCGGTCGAACCGGAAACTGGTCACCATACCGGTTCAACTAAAAAACTGGTTTTTAAAACATTGGGTGAAATCCCTACTCATAGTCCCATAGAATCAGCTACATGATCCTCCTAAACCAATCACAAGCTAATCTCAGGCTATAGCTCGACACCTCACTACGTTTGACTAAAAGTCAAACTGGTCAAAAAGTCAACGATCAACAGTAAAGTCCACTTCAACAGATTGCCAAGTCATGGCCACCGGTTAGCCACGACGTGGGAGAACAACGAGAAAATAATCAGGCATCCCCCAGTCACCACGTCATGTTCTCTCTTTGCCACGTCATGGGAATTGGGTCTCAACAGCTTAATGGATTAACATGTTTTCCTTCAACCTCAAGAGCTCCAAAGCTCAGATCTAGTCCTTCCCAAGGTCTTGATGGATAACGTTTCTAACTTTACCCATTAAGATATCCTAATGAGTCTAATTCTCTAAACCTAGATCCTTAATGACAACTTAAGGCATGGTCTCAACCATTAAGCTCTTAATAACCAAAGCCGCAAATCCATAACTCCCAGAAAGATTTCTTACTTCTATTCCAACATAAAAATCACAACTTTACGAACATACATGTCCAATGCAAGTCTAGATTTCAATCTAGGTCAAAATGGGGCAAAAAGACCAAAATCTCATGCTTAGAGTTCAAAACACAATCAAACGTCAGATCCACAAGATATATTGACCAAGGGACCGAGATGAGCTATAAAGTGGAAAACTTTATCTCATCAAACCAACCCAAACTTGAATATGAACCAAGAAATGCAATAAATATTTGATATATGAAGAGATAACCCAAAAAGGTGGAAGCTTTACCTCCAAAACTCCACAAGATGCATGAGGTGCAAGATCCGAAGTGATGCACTCTTCCAACTAGTAAGCACACCAATCCTTCTTCCAAATTGCAAGCCAAAGCTTCAAAATTCAAGAATCACCACTAATCCAACAAGAATCACTCCAAGGAGGTTGTGGTTTCGTTTGAAAGGGTTGGATTCTGAAAAGGATACCCTAATCCTGTAACATCCCGAACTTCGCCGGTATATTTCGAATCCCTTCTCTTTATTTAATTGTCATTGTAGTCCTTGGAGTTGTTTGAGTTGGGCCATGAGAAGTATAAGTGCTAAAGTTGCAACTTTGGGTCAGGAAGGAGTACGCTGAGCGTACACAAGGGTACACTGAGCGTACTAGGCGCACCCTAGTACGCTGGGCGTACTCATGTTAGGAGAAAACCCTAATATTTAGGGTTTGGGGACTATATAAACACCCTTATGGATCATTTCCTCCGATTATCCTCAGCCTCCACTGCCTACATTCGTCCTCCCCAAAACCCTAGCTCTTCCTTGTGGGTGTAAGCTTATTTGGTGTGTTTTGGAGTGTTTCAAGAGGAAGGCATTGCATCCAAGTGTTGGAGAAGAAGATCAAGTTCATAGATCTGAAGTTAGTTTGTGCTCAAGAAGCTCCTAAAGGTATAAATTTCCAAACTTTATGCTTATATGCTTAGATCTCATCATTTTACTTTATGAGAAGCATCTCTTGTCCCAAAAGCCATAAAGTGGTGTATTTTGTGTTGTGGACGTAAAGAGCTGTCCTTCCAGGCTCTTGAAGTGACTTTGAGTAATAAAAATAAGGTCCCATAGGCTGTAGGTGTCCCATGCAAGAGAAATAAGGTCTTAATGGATTAAGACCAAGCATTTAGGGCTTTATGGACGTCCAAAGTGATAAAGTTCGTGACTTTATGGACCCTGGGCATGTTAGGCCTTTGGATATGAGATTAGGACTTAAGTGCTTAAGCCATTAAGCACTTAATAAGGTTTTGCCAAGTTATGGAGTACGCCCAGCGTAAATCCAGTATGCCCAGCGTACTGGGTCAACCACCCCGATGGTGGTCAACATCTGGCCGCATACGCCCCGCGTACCAGAGGAGCACCCCCCGCATACGTCCTCTGTTGGGCCATTGACTTCGGGTATTGGGCTGTTTATGGACTAAAGGGACTTAGGCCTTTGCTGGACTTAGTAAATAAGATGTTATGGGCCAGTTAGTGGTAGTGGATCATGGGTTTAGGCCCAATAAGGAGATTGGTCCCAATTTAGTAAATTGGGCCAGTAGTGGACTTATGTATATGGACTTCCAAGATAAGGTCTTGGTGTGGGATTTTGGCCCAATAAAAGGAATGGGTTTAATGAGTTTTAAAAACACTTGATCAAGGGGGTAATGTTGGGTATTAACATAGTATCTATTATTATATGACAGTTCGGGATTCCTGGTGAGATCGTAGTCAGAGACTTGCGGTAATTCAGCACTAACTGCGAGGTGAGTTATCCTCACTATACTAAGGGGTCTAAGGCACCAAGGCCGGCCCATTGGATATGATATCCTAGTAGTTGGTATTATGTTGAGTATGAGTTAGTTATGCATGCTAGTTGATATGCTAGAGGGTAGATCTGTAGGAATACCTGTGATATTGCCTGTTTATCTGTATGTGTACTTATCTGTTGTATGTCGACATATTATGTGGGATGGGTTGAGGTGATCCTGCTCCGTACGGTAACCAACAAACCCGAGAGCATTCTAGATACGAGCTGAGGGCAGGTGGGGCATTCCAGACTTGTACTGTGGGCTCATGAGCATTCCAGATACGTGCTGAGGGAGTCTCGTACTGTGGGCTCGATGGCAATCTAGATGTGAGCTGTGGGCCCGGAAGGCAATCCAGACTCACACTGTGGGCCCAGGGGTAATCCAGTCTGTAAAGCTGTGGACCCAGTACATGCTGTTATTTGTATATGTGTTTATGTGCAGTGTATCGGTATTTTGGGGAACTCACTAAGCCTCGTGCTTACAGTTTCAATTTATTGTTTCAGGTACATCAGGGGATCGTGGCAAAGCGAAGGCATGATCGTACAACTCCTCATGTTTTATTTATGTTTCTCGGATGAACTCTGATGTTAGACTATTTTGAAAACAAATTTGTAATAACTACTGGTTTTAAATGTCTGTGAAAAGTTTTAAATTGGCTTAAGTTTTTATGGGTGTTATAAATCCTTGATATTAGGTGTTTAAATATGGAGAAAACCCTAAAATCATGGGATTGGGCTGCCACAGCTACCATGTCATGGCCTTTCCCAAGCCACGTTGTGGCGACCAACTAAACGTGCGTTCATTCATAAAAGATGCGACGTCATGGTGCTCCAATCACCACGTCGTGCCACCTAGATTTTCCAAAAATCCGATCTCTGATTTCAACAAGCCCTCACCTGATCCATTATGGGGAATCGGTGTTACAGAATAGATGTTATTAACACTGAGACATAAGAACATAGAGGAATGTTGATAGAGGACAACTCATGTTTTTCTCTTTCGAGTGGAAAAGCGATTGAAGGCATCGCCTCCCACCTGACGCATCATAATTTTTCGTGGTTTTGAGGTGTACGAGTCGTATAAAATAAGAATTATATGTTTTCTACTATTATATATTTTTTGTGTATACATATGAGTTAAGGCGGCCTTTTTTATGGGGTGACGTCGAATAAATGATCTTTCCTTCCTCTGGGCTAGTTTATATTTAAGAAACAATATTTAAACAATGTTTGGTTTGGTTTGTGGTCCTGCATGGCCTCGTTTAAGTCCGAGACATATCTAGTAGACAATATGCTTTTACTCATTGTGCTATGCTATGTTTGTTGTTGTTTAAACCCTGTTTGCTTTACTCCCAGATGGTTCATGTAGGACGTTCCTGGTTTGACTTTTTATCAGAGGTTAATGTTGGTCTTTGAGGTGACATTTGTTATAGTTCTTTCCCACTGGGGGGGATTACTTTCTAAAGGTTCGTGTTGTCTTTAGGAATTGATTGAGTATGACTCTTTCTTGCTTGGCAAGTTGCTAGAACTCGAAGGATACTTTCTTTTGGTAGATGAGAGTTGTTTATATTTTAACCACAATATTTTGGCTTTGGCCCTGGAGTTCGCACTAGTAAGCTCGGGGCTCGTCCTTCTTTCGATTCATGGGCCTATATTTTTAGGTTGAGGCTTTGGCTATCCTTTTCGTTTAAAGCTTTACTGGTTCACTTTCTGCTAGGGTATTCCCCTTTTAAGTAAGGTTTCATAGTTACCCTTAAAGACTTTGTTCTAAGTCTTGGGCCAATGAGAGTTGTACTATGTCCCTAGTCATCTAAGTTAAGCCGAGATTGCCAAATCGATGCGTTTGTGAATTAGGTCTTATTTTTTAATATCAAGGGAAAGGTTATGAGCCTTTAAAGCCTTTGTTTATGTGATGGGAAAAGATAATAGTCCTTTGAGTTAGATTGACATGTTTTAGGGAAAGGTTATGAGCCTTTAAAGCCTATTAGCTACATCCTTGCCCCAATTTCACTCAAGTAACGTGGATGATCAGTCCTTGTTATCACTTGGTAAATGTGCACAACCTCTTGTTGAAATGATATCAAGCTTGAATAATAATAAACATCTTAATTGTTTTCAAAAGTGGTTGACTCCCATCATTCTACTGATAATGCTTTGGAAATATCAACACTATTTAATGAGGACAAAATGAGTAAAATTGACACAAAAATGGGTTTAAAAATGTAGCTAACTGTCGGGGTGTAATTATCCGCTTGGAGCTAGGTTATATTTCCCTCGCCCTTGACGTGACTTATTATGTCCTTTCTCCTTGTTATAGGAGTAAAAGCAACAAAAATTGTGCACATTACAGGTCCGAGGGATAGGTTTCCCGTCTTGTGCTTCCAAAACATAAGCTCTATTTTAATACATCTCTACTATCATGGATGGACCTTCCCATGTGACGCATAGCTTTCCCTGAGGTTGTGTATGAATGGACTCGTTCTTCCTCAACACCCATTCCCCCACATTGAAGCTCTTCACTCGCACACGCCTATCGTAGTAATTCTTGGTGCGAGCTTTGTAGGCGACTTAGCGGAGCTGGGCGGCTTCACGTTTCTCGTCAAGCATGTCTAAGTCTTGACGTTTCCCCAACTTCATTGGCATTTGCGTCGAAGTCCATTACCCGTAGTCATCCGGCCATAATCTCAGGTGGAAGCACCGACTCTATGCCATATGTTAGGATAAAGGGTGTTTCTACGGTACTGGATCTTGAGGTCGTGCGATACGAATAGAGCACTGTAGGCAATTCTTCTACCCATGCCCTTTAGACCTCATCAAGTGCTTCTTAAGGCCATTAAAGATAATATTGTTTGACACCTTGGTCTGGCCATTGGCTTGGGGATGTGCTACTGAGGTGAACCGACAATGGATATGTTTTTCTTCACATCATTCTTTGAAGGGACTTCCTTCAAACTGGGTGTCATTATCGCTGATTAGAACCCTGGGGGTGTCGAAACGCGTGAGAATGTTTTTCCGCATGAATTTTATCATCTGTCTTCCCGTGAAGGTAACCAGGGGCTCAGTTTCGATCCACTTAGTAAAGTAATCGACAACGACCAACAAGAATTTAGCTCCACCTGGGGCGGTTGGAAATGGTCCAACAATATTTTATGCCCCATTGATGAAAAGGCCAGGGACTGCTGAGGCTGGTTAGTGGCATGACGGGTTGGTTTTGGAAAGGAGCAAAAGCCTGACATTTTGGACACTTTTTGGTGAGCTTGGTTGTATCCTTATAGATTTATGGCCAATATACACCTAGGCAGAGTATCTTCCTAGTGAGTGCTCGTCCACCTTCATGCGCTCTAGCTTCCCCTGCGTAGCTCTCTTCCAAAAATGAATGTCCCTCGGAATGGGGGACGCACTTGAGCCATGGTGCCAGATATCCCCTCTTGTACACTTATGTATCCCTTAGAGAGAACTGTGGGGCCTTGACCTTGACCCTCCTAGCCTCTGTGGGGTCATCATGGAGGATTCCATGCAGGAGATATTCTATGAAGGGTTTGGTCCAATTTGGAGTTGTTGTGATAACGTCAACCTGCTTGTTTCTCGATGCTTCTCTCTGGGAGAATCTCCACCAAGACTTTCTTGGTTAAGTGATCGAAAAATTCTGAGGCTAGCTTGCTAAGGGCATTGGCTCTCGCGTTTTCCCCCGGGGGATCTGTTTGATTGAGAAGCTTTTAAATGTTCATGCTAACTCTCGCACTGCGTTCAGGTACCTTTGCATTCTTTTTTCTATGGATTCGTATGTGTCATTGATCGGATTGGTAATGAGAAGGGAATCACTGAGGGATGCAAGGTGTTTTGCTCCGACTTCACGGGCTAGTCAGAGGCCTGCTAGAAGTTCTTCGTACTCTGCCTCATTGTTAGAGACTTGGAAGTTAAAGAGCAAGGCATATGTGATTTCATCATCGTTGGGGTTTTTGAGGATTAGACCTACCCCAGACCATTCCTTTCTTGTAGCTCCATCAGTCTTCAATTCGTAAATGTCTTGAATTACCTCTGGTTCTAAAGAATATATTGGCAAGACCGTTGGCACATCTCTGAGTGCATCGGGAATCTCGACTAGGAAGTCTGCCAAAGCTTAGGCTTTGATGTTGGTGCATGGGTGATAGTATATATCATGCTCGTCCAAATCGATCATTCATTTTTCAAGGTGTCCTGATTTCTTCGGCCTCAATAGGATTGGCTTTATTAGGTAACTGGTCAGAACCTCAATCTTGTGGGCTTGAAAATAGTGCATGAGATGCCTGGTTGCATGGATTAATGTGAGCACCAGTTTCTCCAGGATTGGGTAGTTGATCTCAGGACCTTGTAACGCTCTACTCACGAAGTGTATTGGAAATTTTTTCTTTTCATTCGCGATGGTTAGCACCGATGATATGGCTTCACCGGATACTACCAAGTATATTTGTAAAGTTTCTCTCGACAGGGGGCTTGCCATGGTTGGGAGCTGGTGCAAAGCTTCTTTTAGGTGTTGCAGGGCCTTGTCGGCCTCTGGTGTCTATTTGCATTGGTTCTTGTCAATACATCCTTTCAAAGTTTGGAATAGTGGGAGAGCTTTCTCGGCCGACTTGGCAATGAATATGCCAAGTTTCGTTAACCTTCCATTGATCTCTTGTACCCCTTTGAGGTTGTGAGGGGTTTTAGAGTCGAGGAATTCTTGTATCATGGTATGGTTTGGAAATATTCCTTCTTTGGTTATTTGATAACCCATGAATTGGCCTTCCTCCAACCTAAAAGTACATTTTCTCGGGTTGATCTTCACCTACACCTTCGTCAAAGTTTGGAAGGTTTGTTCAATGTAGAGAAGCAATGATGCTTCGTCGTGGCTTTTAATGACCATGTCATCGACATATACCTCAACGTTTCTACCAATTTGATTGGCAAAAACTTTGTCCATCATGCGCTGGTATGTTGCCCCAACATTCTTGAGGCCAAACGACATCTTCTGATAACAAAATGTGCCACAATCGGTATGAAAGACCATTTTCTCCTTATCTGAACTTGATGACAACCCTTGTAGTCATCAAGGAAACACTTGATTTGAAATCCTTCTAAGGACTCAACTTTTTAATCTCTCCAGGAGAGGGTAGTGATCCTTTGGGCATGCGTTATTTAGATCGACATAAGCGATGCACATCCGCCACGATCCATCATGTGTTTTTACCATCATTGGATTTGCTATCCAGGTATGGAAAATTGCTTCCCAAAGGATGCCTGTATTCACCAATTTCACCATTTCTATATTGATTTCCTTGTTCATATCACCCGCTTTCCCCTTCTTTTTTTACTTGATGGGAGTGCTCCCCGGGATAATATTCAAGCTATGCTCGATGACTTCGCAATCGAATCCTGTCATATCTGTAGGCTGCCATACAAAGACCTTGGAGTACTGCTTAAAGAGGGAGACTAAGCTTACTTTTGCTTCTTCCGATAGGTTGGCGCCTATTCAGACTATTTGCTCTAGGTGATCTGGGTGAATAGCGTGTTTTTCTGTGTGGCAATCCTCCTTTGACTTTTTTGGGGCTCACACTAGCTCTGGTGTGGCAATGACTTGATTGTAGTGGTGCATTCGTGGGTTAATAACAACGATTGTCGATGACCCGACAAGTGTGCTAAACTTAATGATACCGTGGATTGTTGACGGTATGGCCTGTAGCTGGAAAATCATCGGTCACTCGAGTAAAATGTTATGCGCTGCTGGGAGGCGTTCACTGAGAATTCGATAGTTCGTGTGATCTTATCTCTGATATCGTGACTAACTAATGTGAATGGTAGATGTATGGTGCCTAGTGGCCATAGGTTATGCCCAGTAAAGCCGATTAGCGGACCGACAGTTGGAGGTTTTAGGCCCTCCTTCCGGGAGGTAGGCAGACGCCTGAAGCAATGTTCATAAAGTATGTCAGTGCTGCTATCGTTGTCTATGTAGACACAATGAGCTTCAATTTGGCAAATGTAGGCAGTGATCGGAGTGGATCCCTGGGATCCCAGTTGGGTGGCCTTGGGCTATCTATCGAGAATCTGATATTGAGTATATTTCTAGATAATAACTTAATATGTTCCTTCACTTTTTGGGGTTCATCTCTCTTGTGGGGCCTGGCGATGGTGAAGATGTAGCTCATTTTGTCCTAGTGTTTGCCCGCATCTTTTTGAGCTCGGGCATTCTTCTGGTCGGCATCGAACTTGGATCTCGGGTCCTTTGTGATATCAGAGAGGTTTTCCTTTAGTTGTTTTTCTTTAATTTCTTCCATTAGCACCATGCACTCGCCAGTTTCGTGATTTTTACTTTTGTGAAACTCACAGTAGTTGCTCTTTTCTTTTTCCACCTTTGGAGGGGTTTTCTCAATGGCATGGACGTCAATTCGATGGTTTCGGTGCTTGTCCTTGCTGAATGGATGATATCTCCAAGACGAATGTCACGAGTGTCGGGTGTGCTTGTCATGGACCCCGTCCTGGCACTCTCGATGGTCGGTGTTTGGGCGAGAGACTACTTCTTCTTGTTTTATGTATGCATTGGCGACAACCTTTAGGTTGGCTTATTTTTTCTCTTCGCCTTTGATTTGTTTGAGATATTTCTCAACTCTATACTTGAGCTTGTCCCTCGACTGAGGTACCGTCCCTTACATCTTCTTCGATAGAAGGCTAGGGAGTAAACCTTTGGGGAAAGCGTCGGTGACAAGGAATTCTTCGTGGCCCGGGACGTTTAGCATTGCCAGAGTGAACCTATCGTAACACGCTCTTATTGATTCTCCCTCCTTTTGCTTGCATACCATGATTGAGTTCGCATCTCCCTTACCCTTCCTTAATTGCATGAAATTATTGAGGAAAAGGTACAATAGTTTCTCAAAGCTCAAGATGTTGTCGGGTCGTAGTACCTTGAACCATTTTCCTGTATTTCCTGATAGTATGACGGGGAAATATATGCAGGTAAATGCTTATCCATCCTCAGTGACGTCATCGTCCACTTATAAGTGTTGATGTGCTTGTCTGGATCGGTGGTACCTTCATATTTTAGGATGTTTGATATCATCACCGAGGGTGGAATCTCGTATTGTAAGAGTTCCTGATAGAATGCGGAGCTGGTACTCCTCACCGACATTTCCATATGTGGGTATGGAAATCCACTGTACATCATGAATTGTTGAGAGTAATATGGGTTGTTGTACGCCTGATTGTACATCGCCGCCTGTGATATATACAATAGTTGTTGTGAGCTCATTTTCATGCTTTGTTGCAGCTGTGAGCTCGATCTTGGCTGCTGGAGAATGTAGAAACTTGGTCCCTGGGACTGTTATGCGTAGGGACTGAGCTATTGTGCTGATGGCGAATGGGGATTAGACTCCTACGCCGGTGACACCTGAGGAATGGATCCCTGCACCTGTTGGATGTAGGTATTGGACATCGGCGACTCCTTTGCGAAGAGCGGAACATGTGGCATACCTGCTATGGTGGAGAATTGATAGTTCGACATTGGTTGTTGCACAAAGGACAACATGGTTCCTGGGGACCAAGTGTTCGTCCTGATTGCTGCAACAATGACTGCGGCTGAGAAACCAGTGGTCGTGACTGTTGAGTCGGTGGTTGTGACCGGTGGGTCACCGTTATCTGTGGTGTTGCGGTTGTGGTTGTGGCCGAATGCTCTACTGTGACGGGTGGCGGTCGAGTACCAAGGCTCCAACGCGAGACCACAAGGGAGAGGGCCCGGTTCAGACACTAGGACAGGTAGCAACCGTTAACTAGGTCTTCTTAAAGATAGCGGTTCTGCTATCTTTAATGTATTCCTAGAGGGATATGTTAATATATATATATATATATATATATATATTCTAAAATTATAAACTACTTGTTATTATATCAATGATGTATACTTTGAAAGAGTGTTGTTATTACATTAATGTGAGTGGTAATTAGAGAAGTTGATGTGACACAACTGAAAGATCAATATCTTTTTACCAATGTGGGTGGTCGTACAATACATAACACAAGATTTTGATTAAAGAGTTCACTTGTTTTGCGATGGCTGTTGGCGGAAACTTTCACGGCCTTGTTGATAGTCATTTTGGTGTCCTCGGTTAGAGTGGTTTTTGCCTCAACTTTAAGGGCGAGTCTTTGTATTTAGAATAGTCGGGGACGAGTGACTAACGTATGTGGATTGAAGATCATCTTGAGTCATGAATTCTTCTTCCAAAACAAACATTGAGCATGCTTCCAAGAAGGTGGGAAATGGTAAAAAGTTGCAGATTAATCATGCAATATAGTTGTACTTGGGTGTTTATCTTTTTTATTATATACATGACACTATTCTTTCCGGACGCTATAGTATCGATGTTAGCAAGAAGATATGAGATGGTCTTGATCTAAGTGCAATACGAAGAAATAGTACCATCACCAATGGAGATATTGTAGAGTTCGTTGTTGAACAAAGTCGATTTTGCATCCTTGTTGATCTGAATAAAATTTCAAGGTCGAGCCAGATGTAACGAGCAGTAAAGTTCTTCTTGAGGATCATCCAAAGAAGATAGCGAGATATGGTCATGTAGATCCAAAGTTTGACAATAGAGTCAATTTTTTGTTTCCATTTCGGATCAACAAGCCGGAAATCAAAGCATAAGTCGAGTCATCAATATAATCAATAACACAAAACCCAATGTAGTGTTTTTGCATAGTTCTCTCCAGGCATTGTAATTCAGACGCCCGAGATCAATGAAAAAAGGGACAAATGTCTTGATGTTGGTGATCTCGTAGCATTTATTGATTGAGGTTGAGTGCTTGGATCCATCAATGTCGCCTGACATGGTGGTTAACGGAGAAGAAGAGGTCAGGAACTGAGAACCCTGGAGTAGGGTTGGCTATGATTTACTGAGGGGGACAAGGGACAATAAGAAATATAGGTTAGAGTTTTAGCTTTGATACCATCAATAATTGTATTTTCTCATGAATCTCTAATTTGCATTAATTTACATAAAATATACAAATACAATGGGTTAGAAAAAAACATTAATTTGCTTCCCTCTTCCTTGCCTAGCTACACGCAGGGGGTGTGGGTTCTTCTTTTTCCTTCTTTATAAAATTTGATAGTTCCAGGAAGAAAAAAAATCACATTAACACATACAATGTTAATTAAACGCATTTTACAATACCTAGTAAAAACATTTATTTATGTGGGATCTTAACTCTTCTTTATGCACCAACCCAATTTATCATCATTTAAAAATAATGTGAGCGATAAAAGATAATATCACATTTTATTAAACATTCATCTAAAAATGTTTAGAATGTGTATAACAAAGAACCATATTACTTAACTTTACAGATTAATTATATGGTAGATAAATATTTATCAAATGGATTTTGAGTTTTGTTTAATAAGATGAAAGGATTTATATAATGCTCTTCAAAAGTGAGATATTATGGGACAAAAAGTATAAGATAATAGGGAAGAATATCTAAGTGACATTTTGGCTTCTAATGAATAAATTAATGAAATAGGTGCAAATTTGTCTGGAACAAGGTTGCGACATATCAGGGCCCGGCTGCCCGGAAGATGTATGCGTTGTTTGTTGACCGATAACCCCCCACTACTTTCACATAACTCGCACACTTGTCTTCCATGCCGCAGCTCTTCTCTCTTACATATTACACGCACCCATCACTTTTTTTATACGTCCAAATTCCTGAAAACTAATGTATCCTGTTTTGTTTTGTTTTTGTGTTTGTGTTTATTTTATTTATTTAGTTATTATTATTATTTTCTTTTTTCAATTTAGCCATAATTTTTTTTGACTAATATATTAGAAACTAATATAATGTAAAAATTATTCAGTTTAACCAATTGAATAACTTTTATATGATTTCACCATTAAAGTTTTCACATTTTTCTATACAAATCATCTTTAACTAGGATAAATTTGGGAAATTGAGTAAAAGGAAGTTGTGTTCGGAATAGGTTATTCCGGAGCGATCTCCGGAATACCAAAGCAGAATTTCGGACAATCATTCAAGAGTATTTTTTTTCTTTTTCTTTTTGTATGTATAATATGTGTTTGGTGATTTTGTATAATATTTGTTTTTATATAATCTAGTGCATGAAATCTTAAAATCTACAAAAAAATAATAATAAATAAATAAATAAATAAATATATGAACTGATTTTTTTTAAAATAATACTACAATGTTCAAATGGACTTTATCCTCGTACCCTAAAAAATTATTGCCGATCGTTTACGATATGACATGACCCATCGACCGTTTTTACCCTTTATCAAATATGCAATCAACTTCTTCAGGAACCAACATAAAACACCTCATAATCCTCTCTACTGTCAATATGTTGTGGTACTCCTGAGGCCTTTTCAAAGGTCATGTTGAAACTTTCAACCAGGATTGCACCAGTTGGTTCGCTACCCCAGTAGTTGATACCCACTAGCAATTTGTGGATGTGGGCTTGCATAGATATAACCAATCCTCATCTTATGAACAACAGTCGCTCTTTCTGTGACTATCGTATATAGTCATTTTGAGTATCTTCAAATCCAAAACACCCAAAAACCAGTGAGCACTCAGTATGTTGATTGGTATGTAAAGTACACAAAAGGTTGAAATTAATTAATCATCGAATAACACTATTATAAATTACGATGGTAATGTAATCCAAATACAATTATATTGTATCACACTCGGACCAAGTTGGGTAAACTCATTTGTTATCCATGCTACTCCAGTCAAATGCATCAGTGTTGAAAGCTGACGGCACAACCGTCCACTGAGCATCATCCCTTCTACGCTTTATCAACAACGAGACTCACATCATGATGTGCTGCCAGTCAAAATTTTTACAGTAAAGTAAGTAATGTTATTAGAAGCGTATAAGCACGTCCAAAACTCAATCATCGTAATAGCAGTCAAAAAACGATGAACAAACAACTGTGAAGCGTCCCGTTCTTTATATAGACAGTATACGGTAGGTTCTAAAAGATTGTTCACTAGTGTCGGATGTTGTCGTGCAACACCTTTCCTCTTCATTTGTATCTATGCGGACTTATACCATATGTACATAAGTTTTTGGCATAGAGAACGCCTAAGAGGTGTTGCAGGCGTTTTGTATTCTTCCCGCGTAATTTATTTTATATCCGACAATTGAATACATGTAGACAACTACTTAGGGGCATGATTCAGCGGTTGTTCGGGTGTGTCACACCCATAATCATTGTTGTCTATGGTACCAATTTCATCTTCAAGAGTCTCATTAATAACTTTTAGAAGCATGGCTAAAGTAGCGACATGTTCTGCTAAACGCTTATCCTGTGACCTCAACTGCCCGCGACATTCATGGACCTCGTTTTGAAATTTACAGACCTCGTTTTGCAACTCAGTAATAATTCGGTCATTATCAATTGATGGTCAAGTGGGCAGCGGTGGTGGTGGTGACGGGTGAGATGGAACATCTATTCGTGCCTTTTTTTTATCGAGGCTCATGGGTAGGGGAGTGTTTAGGTGATGGTGTTAGGGAAGGTGTCTTGTGAACTTTTGTGTCATGTAAATTAGGGCGATCAATCCACGCTGAGCTAACTATCCACCGTTAAACACGACTCTCAGCTTCTGTCGGCTCCAACATCTGTATAAGTCTATTATCCTACTAACAAAATTATAAAATTATAAATAAGCATAAATTAGACATGTAACAACACAAAAACAGTAATAAAATTTTTCATTGGAATTTTATCAAATCATTCATCAATTGTTTCAAAATCCAACATCAAAATCGTAATATTCAAAACATCAGAGTACAATTATTCAAATTGCGGAAATCATGAGGGGAAGATATTGTGCCATCATGTCGGACCCTTCCATTTAGAATCGGGTGTACCTGAAACCATAAACATAAACTGTAAGCACAAAGTTTAGTGAGTTCCCCAAAGTACCACATACCAAACTTACATACGAATATGGGCTTCGCCCTCGGGTATATTTCAACCCAATAAACAATTATGGTCCCCGCCTTGGGGCCTCGTCCTGGGGTATATTTCAACCCGAACATGCCATAGTGGGCCCCGCCCTGAGGTATATTTCAACCCGACATACCATTATGGACCCCGCCCTAGGGTGTATTTCAACCCGATCAGACAAACAAGTATACATCAAATAGCAGGTAGCATTCTATATAACCGAATAATGGGCCGACTTTGTTACCTTCGACCTATGGATACAGTGAGAAAACTCACCTCACAGACAGATGAAAAAGCGGAAATAACACGCTGCTCCAAAATCAACTCTACGAATCACCTTTACAAATGTAGTGACCAAAACTCATAATATTGATCAAAATACCTAAAATACCCCTAGGTCAAACCTTGGTTAAAATCTAGGTCAAAGTCAACCGAGTCAACACGGTGAACTTGGTGAGTACGATGAGTGTACTCAACACGTATGCAGGGCGTACTGAGTCTTTGACTAAACCACGAAGGGCTGACCACGTACGCGCATCGTACCCTCTGGTACGCCCATCGTACGCAACTGCCACCAACTCAACCCATTAAGTGCTTAATCCTTAAGCACTTTCATCCAAAATCCAGATCTAGACCCTAAATGGTGTTCTTAACAATAAAGTTTCCAACTTTATGGTTTTGCATGGCAAATAAGACCTTAGCATCAAAAACCCTAGCTTCTTGACCCATTAGGACAACATATATCATGCATGGGAAGAAATGTCCAAGATCATATTTTTATGACTTAACACACCCTATAACATCTGAAAGGACAAATCAAACGTCTTGGAGTACTCCATACTCACAAGGATCAAGATTTGGGACAAAAAGGTGCCAACTTTAAGCTAAAACTAGATATAAAAGAAATATTCATCAAGGTTGGAGCTTTATACCTCCAGAAGGTGCATAAGGGAGTGTAAATGTTGGATCCAAGGCCTTGAGTGAAACACTACAACTTCAATGCTCTTCCTTCACCACCACGAGTAGCAAAATGGCACCAAAAAGACACTCCGAGCTTCAAAATGCACTCACACACTTTAGGTTTCGAAATGAGGTCAAGGAGGAATGGAGGTTGGAGTTAAGGAGGGGTATGAGGCTATAATGATGCTTAAATAGGGTCAAAACCCTAAAATTTAGGGTTTGCACCCTGGCCATGTACGCCCAGCATACGCAAGCCTGCCCAAATAATTATGAAATTGCCATTAGGGACTAGTTTTGCAAATCATTCAAAAACCAAAGGTCAAATTGAAAATACCTGAAAATCAAGATGTTACAAGACAAAAAATAAAATTTTAAAATATATAAGTAATCATACGTCGTTGATGATTATAAATTGGTTGCACTCAACCGCACATAAATGCCTCAGTTTCGACCATACAACAGCCCGAGGGATCACAATCTGTTGTCGGATACCAAACAAACTGTTCACATGAAAACTCTCAAAAATCCATATATGAAAGAATCATGTATTAGAAGATTATTAAAGAAAAAAAAAGTTCAATTGTTAATCGTGTATTTTTACCTTAAAAGTGTATAAAAATTCGTTTCGGGTGTACGTCATTTTTTTAGGTTGTTTAGCTTTTGGTTCGACTGTATGTATAAGATTCTCAACATAGTGAGTAGTTGAGAGTACAATTGATCCCAAATTATCCTCCCCAATGGATATCTGCAACAAAAAAAATCTCACAATTAAATGCAATAAAAATAGGGATCATTAATAATAACTTTAAAAAAATGACATTGTACCTATTGAATTCATACGGGTTTGATAACAAAGCAAAATATTCCAATGTCATTCTTTACACCTAAATCATGTGTTGTAGAACAACTTGAACTTAATTTGATATTTAAGTTATGTGTTGTAGAATAACTTAAACTTAATTTGGTTATTTAACAATGTTGACATTTAAGTTCTGTGTCGTAGAACAACTTGAACTTAACCAGGTATTGGGTGTAAAAAAAATGACTTAGGTGTATAAAATGACAATGAATGGTGTTTTTTTTTTTAAATGACCAAATTAAGTTCAAATTTTTTATAACACATAACTTAAATGACAACATGGTTAATTAGTTGCAAAAAAACGTTATAAGAGCTACAATAGCTATAAAACACATGCTAAAAATGATATACATTTATAATTTTAGTTATGATATTTATTGAATAAATCATAAAAAAAACCCAAAAATGATATATAAATTATCATTATTGTGTTTTTTAATAAATAAAAATAATTTTTTTTCAGTGAAAATGATGTAGTTGATATCTTTATTTTGAATTTTTTAATAAATAAATATGAGTTTTTTCATTAATTTAGTATATATAAAAAGAATATTTTTCAGAAAAGTCTTTCAATTTTAACCTTTTTAACGAAAAAACCATCTCTGATTGTTTATTTTAAAAAAAGTCATTAAAATTTTCAGAAAAGCCCTGAAAACCGGCACTAGCCGGGAACAAGGGTTTTTTTTACAAGTGGTTACCGGTTTTTTTGGCTTAATTGTAAAAAAAGAAAAACAAAACAAAACAAAATAAAGATGACTTTTGCGTTAATAAAGCCAAACTTTGGAGATTTTTCTAATTTATAATTGTATATATGTAAATATATTCACTGGCGTGACGTCGGATATGAGTTTTGAAGCCATGACACCACAAATCATGTCGAACTTTTTAGAAACATCTTTTGTAAAGCTTTGACATTGGCAAAATTTTTTGAAAACTAATTCATGTTTTCGAGCTCGAGTCTCCAACTTTAAGGCATTTACTAATTGTGGGGAGAGCCAATCATCATGACATGTTACTCAATTTTGCTTCGTATTCATATATGCTACAACTCGGATTCTTACTACAAATATAATAAGATTTTATTGTATAACTGTTCGGTTGCGGAATTGCTGGTAGTATTCGTTAAAGTTAACGAGTCTCAACCTAGCTAGTTTTTACTATTGTTTATATTCATGTATTTAAAACAATCTCTTCATATAATGACAAAGGGTAATGAAGACCAATTATAATCATCTTATTCAATCAATGAACTATCTCACCTTTTACAAAAGATTATCATTTATAATATTCCGCTTTGGCAGAATATTAAAAAAAATGTTCTTATACAAACAAAAGTACATGGAACGACGTTAATTGTATCATCAAAGTCCAAGAAAGGTTATCTATGTACTCTATGGTTTTTTTGTTATCTTTTTATAGTTTTTTTATTTAGTTTTATTCTAATCTTACTAATTAACGATTTTAACAGTGGAATATTAATTAGATATGTTATTTTGGGTTGATTAACCACTTGAACAACCTTCCAAAATCATAGTGGTGAAGCTTGGACTTTTGATTATGAGAGAGAAAGTATAAAATGTAGAAAAATTAGAGAACAAAGGCACAACCCAAATTTTACATTTTTATGATTAATATGTATAAAATTTAATAGGTATGAACTAACCAAAAAACTTAGAGGGGCCAGAGCCCTTTGTGACCCTAAAGAAGCTCCACCTTTGAAAATTTGTATAATTGTGATGCTCTAAAAGAATAAATATGAAAAAGTGAGTATATATCTACGCTTCAATTTAACAAAAATGTTTGTCAATTATAAACATATATGGAAAGCACATTAGTTTTTTGCCTAGCCAACAAAAACATAAAATACTAGAAACAAATCGGTCAATTGTTTAAATTTAAAATAAAATTATAAACCTAGTGACTTAGTTAAAAAAAACAATGTCAAAATTAAAATTTTATGTAAATTAATGTCTTTATACAATTTGCCTTATATTAATTAATTTAAATTATACTTTATCTTAAGATGTAAAATAAGTAATTTTTTTTTGGCTAAAATATAAACGAACAAATGAAATGGAAGCCATTCAGTTTGTATGCCATAATGTATAAAATCCAATAAAATATTTTATTGTAGGAATTATCAATAGTAATATAATTTTCTATTTTACTAAAGCTAAGCTAAAATAAAACAAAACAAAAACAAATATATATATTTTAATTAATTAACCAGTTTTTAGTTTGCAGTTCCTGTGCCATTTTGCCACGTCCGGTTTCTTGTTAGAGTTACTTGTGGATTGATGCTTTTGTATCTTTTTATTAGTTCCTGTGTTTATTTTCCTAATTTCAATATGATTTTGAGCCATTTAATAAAAGAATGCTTTTGACCTTTGACTTGAAGGCACGTGCATGGGCTTGATGGCTGGGCGGGGGTGGCCGCACGTGCACCTCTTTCACGGTTATCTAAACGTTAATTAATTGCTTCCTGCGCTCCGTTTCACACATTTACACGCCCTTCAAGTATTACACGTTAACGTTAAGTCAAGATATTTCTACTCAAAAAGTGAAAACACATTTACTAGTTTCAAGGATAAAATCATGAAAAATTAGATGATTAATTTAACAAAAGATTAGGCTAATAGGAGTGATTCGGAAAGGAGCTTGGTGGGGTGGCTCAAAAGGGAGCTTGTCATCGTCGACATTGGCTCGGCGAACACAACGGCACAAGCTCGACAATCCTACTCGGCATATCTCAGTCGAGTTTATTCCTCATTTATCCCTCTCAACCACTTATTAAATGGTGGTGTTGCGGAAAAAACTACATATAATTTGCTTATTACCTATCTTTTTGCCCAACAAATATGGAACCATATGGCCTTAATATTATTAGTGCTTTGTATCATTAATATTATTTAAATGTAATGAAATTAATTTGTTGATCAATGTTTCAGTGATAAATATTGAACAAGTTAAGATGATACAGAGTGCACACTTGTTTAAGTTTGTCTTGGTTGAAAGTACACTGCTATTTATGGGCAAAGTCCCCTGAATTAACGGGGGTTGAGGGCAGCGCCCCTGGAAGCGGGGTCCAAGGGGCAGAAACTCTGGCTAGGGTTGACCCTTATCTTAAATATGGTTTTTGTAGAAAATGCATAGAAATCCGAAATTAAGAAAAAAGACTCGGTTTTGACCCTTATCTTAAATCCAATTTTTAGTAGTAGTTTTATGACAATTTTGAAACTGCTTTGTGACAGTTTTGGCAATTTTAAGATAAAGAGAGCTTTATTTCTCTCTCTCTCTCTCTCTCTTTTATTATTTTTCTGGTACATACAAGATCATAACTTCTCATATTCTTTGCTCTACAACATCACTGTATCCAATTGAGATTTCGAGAGTACCATCGAGACACTTCAATTTGATAGTGCAATCACGACTTTCAGCGAATCCAAAGAAATCTCGATTTACCCTAGATTTCTAACAAATATGTGGTATAGAAATTCTAACAGTAACAACTATGGAGGAATTGCTTATTTATCCAAAGAATTATAATAGACATCCAAAAGTTGAGAAATGTATCCATGTAATTTTCTTAGCCACCTATCGGTTCCTATGGAAAGCTAAAAATGACTAGGTATTTAACAATAAAATCATAATTATAGTTGGTTTGATTGTGTAACATCCTGTTTCGAAAAGTTTCTTATTTCGGGATTGTGGGAGATAAATGGATCAAGCAAAGGCCTTGGGCTTTAATGGAATAAGGTTTAGACACTATTGGATGGTGATAATATTGGTTGTGCGATCCAAGCCCTTGATTGCGTTTTGGAGTCAAAGGGTAAAACGAAAAAAATGATGGTTCAGACTTCTTTTATAAATTTAGGATTTAAGTTTGGAAGGTGTTAAGGCAAAGGAGGGTTATTAGGATTGTAGAGTTTCTCATTACCTTTACATGGATATAAAAGACCGTCGAAATTGGAGTTGAAACGAAGAAGTTATGACCCTTTGAAGTTATGACAATTTTGGGTTAAGCCGCGTACGCTGGGCGTAAGGGGAAGTACGTTGGGCGTACTAGGGTATCCCTGAGTATGCTGGGCATACCAGAAGTATGCTGGACGTACGCGATCAGTGCCTAAACCCTATTTTGTGGTTTGATCCTTATTTAAACTCCTTAACTTCCCCAAAGCCATTCCATTCTTAGCCTCCACCTCTCCAGCAACCTCCCTTAAAACCCTAACCCTAGTTTGAGCCTTGTGAGAAAAAAGAAGGTGTTTTTAAGTGCTTTGGAGCATTCTTGGTGCTTCTTGGAGAAGAAGGAGCTCATTGGAGAAATGTTGGTTGCATTGGAGCTTGTAGATCCATACTTTATTCACCTTGAATTTTCTTATAGAGGTATAAAGCTTGAATCTTGATGATGTATTTGTTAGATCTTGCTAGTTTTAGGTGTTTTCAGCTTTTGGTCACTTTAGTGCATAAAGTTTAGATCTTGAAAGTTTGTGACCTTGTTATGGATAAAGTTGGAAACTTGATCCATCTAAACATCATACTGATTCAGATATGAAGGTTGGGGACTTGGACTTAATGGATTAAGTTGAAAAAGATGCACTTTTGGTCCCTTGGAGACTTACATACTAGATCTTGGTTGTTTGACCATTATAATGGATAAAGTTTAAAACTTTATCTGTAACATCCCAAAATTTAAGACCAAAAATTTCATTTTTAATGAAGTACTTAAGAAAAACCAGTAGTCTGAAAACATCAATAGTGCCATCTCATGTCATAAATAAATCAGTATGTGAAACATCGGATCAAGTCATAAAAGATAATATCAGAGTGCAACTCTCAAAGATCTATTCATGCGGAAAATCATGGTGTGATGCGTTGCGATCATGCCGACTCCTTTCCTTTCGAAGAAGAAGTACCTGAAACCAAAACTGAAAACCGTAAGCACGAAGCTTAGTGAGTTCCTCCCCCATCATACCACATACCATACAATAAACATACTGCCTAGCATATCCGGGTGTCGGCCTACCCCTTCAGTCTCTTTCAACCGGTACTGCCTAGCATATCAGGGTGCTGGCCTACCCCTTCGGTCTCTTTCAACCGGTAGCTGCCTAGCATATCTGGGTGCTGGCCTACCCCTTCGATCTCTTCCAACCGGTTACGGGGTCTATTTCACCCCTACCACTACCACATAACAACATACATAATCATACATAAACATACTGTCAAGCATATCTGGGTGCCCGACCTACCCCTTCGGTCTCATCAACCGGATACGGGGTCTATATCACCCCTACCACTACCACATAATATCATAGCATACTAGCACATAAATCATAACAGATAGTGGCATACTAGAAAATTATCACAAAGACAATCATCTAACTACAAACTCCTACTAGTGGGCTGGCCTTGGTGCCTTAGACCCACTACTACCGGAAAGGTAACTCACCTCGAATACTGGAAAGTAGCTGAAAAATCTTCGGCTCCGAATATCAACCCAAATCAAACTCCTAAACATAAAAGATTTCCTCTAAGTATCCTTTCATACTCATAACCCCTTAATGGTCAACTTTGGTCAAAGTCAAAGTCAAAGTCAACACCCTGGTTAAAGTTAAAGTCAACATTCCGAGTTGACTCAACTCGCCGAGTTACTCTTCAACTCGTCGAGTTCCCATAAATCACATAACCGTGATATCACGATCCAACTCGTCGAGTCCCTCTTTTTCCAACAGATTCGGGACACTTCCAGAACAACTCGTCGAGTTCTATTATGAACTCGTCGAGTTCTTCATTCCGTCAACCTTCTTAATGCATTAAGTCCCTATTCTTCAAATCAAGGCCCTATCTTCTGGATCCAAGCTAGAAATACGTCTAGAAGGTTAAAGTTTCCAACTTTACCCATTAATGACCTCTCCCCAATGCATAAAATTGAAACCCTAACTCAAAATGGTTTAGATCCAACTCCAAAAGCCATCAAAACTTCAAGATAGACCATGAGGTCATAGATCTGGACTCAAGGGACAAATTGGTCACGTAAACCTCCCATGTTTACTTGCATGCATGACCTAATAGGGCTTAAAAGACCAAAATGATGGTCTAAAGGTTGCATGGGACTTCCATGGCCATAAAGTTGGCACCTTTATGCCATGAAGTTCCCTCAAGACCCTATATCTGAAGGGTTTGCCCAAATGGGACGTCCAAATCCCAACCATCAATATACTTGGACCAAAACATGAAAGAAAGCATCATAAAACTAGATCTAAGCATGTCATGGACAAAGGTTGAAGCTTTATACCTCAGATGAATCAGAAATGAAGCCCAACTTCTGGATCTACTCTCCTCCTACACGTTCTTGCTCCTTCTTCAAGTCTCTTCTTCTTCAAACTCACCAAGAATGGACAAGATTAGCTTACAATCACCAAAAATGGCTTAGGGTTTCAAGATTAGGGTTTTGGACAGTGGAGGCTGGAGATGAGGCCAACATATTGGGGTTAAGGTGCTTAAATAGGGTGCAAAACCCCGAAATTAGGGTTTCTTTTCTGCCAGCCTACTCGTTGAGTTGAGGCCTCCCAACTCGTCGAGTAGGTTTCCAAATCTGCGGTTCAATTCATCTCTACTCGACGAGTTTGGGGCCTCCAACTCATCGAGTTTCTATATATGAAAGTGAATAGTTATAATTTAAATACATACTAGGGACCAGGTGTTACATTATCCATTATGGAGTTAGTAAGAATAGAAAAATGTGATATTGGACCTCTTATCCCTTCCATGCAAGAGTTAAGACGTCCTAATGGATAAATAAGTTATGGTTTTAGCTTTTGGGACCTTTTCTAACCATGGAAAGTCATAAATGTGGAAACTTTATGACTTTAGTCGATGTTTTGAGATTAGATCTGAGTCTGGTTGTTTTGGACTTGTGGTCTTAAGCATTAAGTCCTAAAATGAGAAAATGGTTACCAAGGGGGTACGCTGGGCGTATATATGCGTACTCTCAGTGTAATGTATTTTTCCCTGATATCATGTTGTGGCAGATTGTACGTTAGGCATCAGCGTGTAGTACGCGGGGCGTACTCGTGAAACCCTATTTTTGGGCCTTTTGGGCCTCGGGTCTTTTGGGAGTTGGGACATGAGTTGTTGGGTTAAATATAGGAAGAGTAAAATTGTCTTTTTACCCTAGGTGTTGGACAAATAAACTAGATTCCCGGTTTTGGTTTATGGCCCATTTTTTAATTGGCGTTTTATTTGATTGGTTAGCGTAGGGATTCTCCGATTTAACATCCCGAGCATCTGTTTGATTGATAGCAGACTGTGGTGAGTTTGATTACTATACTGTAGGACACTAGGGATTTTATGTGCTTGTAGTATTTGTGACTCCTGATTTATGTGTTGTATGCATGTGTACTGTGACGCCCGTAGATCCGGGCTAGTCAATTTAGAGATAATAGAGGTCGAAAACGAATTTTCGACAAAATATTATTTAGAATAAATAATCTTAACCGAGTTTTAGAATATGTCTCAAGGGTTCTGTACATATAAAGAACGCCGAAATCCGAGTTATAACGAAGAAGTTATGACCCGTCGAAGTTTTTCGGCAAAACCGGCACGACACCAAGAGACGTAAATAGTGAATTTACGATATAGGACTTTTTAGCCTTAGTGATCTGAACAAAAGTTGTAGTATACGTTAAACCGAGAACATACAAAAAAAGAACGCTAAAATCTGACTTCGTATGAGGAAGTTATGAATTTTCTAAGATTTGGCATAGCAGTGCACGACCCGAAAACCGAATTTTAGTTCGAGCGGTTTTTGGCCTACGCAACCTAAATGAGAGTTGAATATCTCATTAATAGGAACTCAACGATAAAAATACAGACATAAACGGAGCTCGTATGCGAAAGTTACGGGGTTTAGAAGTCGGCAGGGTGCTGTGCGAAATCGGGTGACGTGGCTGAATATGGGCCAAGGCTTTCTCCCCAAGGCAAGCCACCAGGTGGTGACCTGGCCATGGAATCGAAGAGTAGGACCTCCTACTCGACGAGTAGAGCAAGATTCCAGTCTATAAATAGAGGTGTCGGGTTCCCTCATTCTTCACACCTTCCCAACTTCAGTTTCTCTCTCTACTTTCTCTCTCTAAGCCCCTAAAACCCCCCCTAAGCCTAGGTAAACCCCCTAGCACCCGAAGGAAGCCCCGAGGCTCCCGAAGCCCCGAGAAAAGAGCCTTTCGGCTCGGGAACGCTGCTCCAGCGAAGCCCGATTTTGCGAAAAACCCGCTGTAAGTGAGCTACGCCTACCCTATCGTTAGTATATCTTATGTTTTAATATAGTAATGTTATTAGGACCTTATAATAAGTATTTGGGCTATTATTATGAGTTATATAAGTGTCATTATAATATCTTTTAACCACTCCCAGTACGGGGAATCTGGTTTAAAGGGCTGCATAGGGTTGTTGGATTTAAGAAGTGTTATATGCCAAAATGGTCCTGCCCTCCGGTGTTTTATGTCTGGCCCCTATCTGTATATAGTGGTTGGGAAATATTGTTTCATGCTTATATAATAATCATAATAGCAAGACTATTAATTAGTCTCGTCGAACCTTAAACTAAACTCTAGTGGTAATGATACTAGATTTTGTCGAAAGAAGTTGTTTTAAGTAAACGAAGCGTTGTCCGAGTACCGAGTCACCACCTTATCAGGTGAGTGCATAGTTAATTTCATCTTACACATAGATATGAAGTATTTTATATAAATTACGTGCTATGTGTGCATATTATCTGTATACTTGTTATCTATGCTGGATGAACGATTTTATACATGTTTTAAATGATTTAAACTGTATATGTATTTTATATCTACAAAATATGTTGGGTAAAACATGGGTAGATGAATGATGAGGGTTGAAAGCTGATATAGAGGAACATTGGCAGTATGGACATAGTGCCCTATAGGTGAAATTTGGCAGCAATGGACCTAGTACCCTATAGATGAACATTGGCAGCTGCGCCACAACCTGTAGATGTTTTTGATCTACTCTAAACATCCTAGCAGATGCGCTCTAAAGATAGTATCGGCAGCTGCGCCTAATAGAGAACATCATAACCCTAGCAGCTGCGCCCAAAGGACATTTTCGGCAGCTGCGCCTAATAGAGAATGTCATAATTCTGGCAGCTGCGCCTAAATGATAATATTGATAGCTGTGCTTAATAGATAATATTGACAACTGTATCATTGGCAACGATGGACTTCATGCCTACTCCTTAGGACTGAATGAGTGAACGATAAATGATTCTTAGGAGAGATCCTTAAGATTAAAGAAGATAATGGGGATGGGTAATTGGGTTAATTGTTTGATGATTAGACATACTAATTATATTATTGTGGGTTGAAAACCCTATGTACTCACCAGGTTTCACAACCTGACCCACTCAGTTTATTTGTATCACAGGTGTCGATATGAAGTTACATTACACTGAGAGATTAAGGAGATATAAATCACTAGTCATAACGAATGTAAGTTCTGTTTATGCTTATGTTTCTGTATTGACGATGACATCCCAATGTTTTAAAATGAATAAAATACATTTCTTCGGAAATGCTTTGATAACATATTTATCATGTTTTTCTGGGAACAAATTCCGCAACATTTTTATTAAAAAGGGTACTCTGATTTTTATAAAGCATAAACAAAATCGGTATTTTCTGGCCGTGAAAAAATGGGGATGTCACATGTACCTGCTTGCTATATGTATGTGGGGTGAAATAGACCTGATACAGCCTAGTGCTGACATAGGAGTTGAAATAGACTCGGGGGTGAAATAGACCCGGTGCGGCTTTGGGCCAACACATGAGTTGAAATAGACTCAGGGGGTGAAATAGACCTGGGGTGAAATAGACCCGACATAGCCTTGAGCTGACATATATGTATGGTACGCGGTATTTTGGGGAACTCACTAAGCTTTATGCTTACAGTTTATGTTTAAAATGTTTTCATGTACTTCTGGTTCGAGAGGGAAGGACCCGACTTGATCGCAGCGCATCCACCCATGTTTCCGCACTTTATGATTTTGGAATTGTACCCTGATAACTTATTTTACTTTGATATACTATTGAATTATTTAAATGATTAAATGGTGTTTTTGGTTGAATTAAAAAATGAAAATTTTACCTTAAAACTTTTGGGACGTTACAAGTTGGTATCAGAGCCTTGGTTTGAGGGATTCATGCATACTCTTGGGTGTGCCTGAACTCAAACTGAGGGTTTGGTATATTTTTTTTTTCATAAAAGGGAATGTTTTAATAAAGAATTTTCTAATAAAAGAAAGGGGTAGTGCGTGCAATCAGCCGAGTTCAAGTAAGTATTTTCCAAAATACCCATACATGTTTTATGTTTGATGTTTGATGTGAGTATATGAGAATTTCATGCTAGATTAGGGTAAGGATCTGCTCAAAATTTCATGATAGTATGCTAGGTGAGATGCCTTTATATGCCTATTGATTGAGCCTTTGGAACTGCATGCTAGTATGGATTCAGATATTGGATAGAATGGTCTGGTTAGGTTATGCTATGGTTTGGATAACTCAATGCTCGAATGCTGCTTGCTTTGTGATTTTAGAGACCTCCATTAATATCAAGTAACTATTAAGCGAATACGTTAGGTTACATGTTGCAGGGATTAGATAATTTTAGAAGGTTAGGTTTAACTTTATTGTGCAGCTCTTGTTTGAGTCCAACCATTAGATTGTGAGACCTTGCAGTCGAAGAATTATCTAGTGTATGTGGCATGTAGTTGTATTCGTAAGTTAGTTAGAAGGTATTAGAGGGAGTCTCTTCTGCAACTGATAGTGGAGAGTGGTGTGAAGGGAACCCTAGGAAAACCTAGGAGGAATGTTGGAATGTGCTCGTGTGAGTATTTTCGGAAGAGAAATCCTAGAAGGATAATCTAGGAAGATTAGCAGTGTGTACTCGGATAAGGGAGGGTATTCATGATTGGATTGGGAAAATGTGGACAAGAGTAGTTACTTAGAGGACCCGAGATGATTCTTGAGGAAAGTATGGATAAGTGTGGAAGGTAGTATTGGGCTAGTACTATTGAAAGCACAGGATCCATACTCGACTTGAGGAAAAAACTTAGGGGATTCTAAGGAACTGGTTAAGGGAAGATGGCATGGTTTGACACCAAGATTAGTTGCAGTGTGTTACCGCCTTTATCGGTTTATCGGGTATGGTCGTTCGGGCTGAGGATGGGTCTGGTGATTGTTTGGGCCTTAGTGGCCATGTCTGTGTGGGTTTCAATGGTGCAAACCCATGTGAGTTAGTTGATTCGAGGTGTAGAGGGCCTTGCTCAAGTAGTGACTGTTGAGTCGTGGGACTCAAGAAGGAAGCGATTGTGATGAATGGCTCGAGGATTATAGCTGGAGGTTAAGTGATTGGCAGATGGATTGGGATGTCATTATTTTGAACAGAGGTTGTGTTCTTCCAGCTTTCTGTATTTGGAGGAAAGGGAGAGCAGTCATGTGATTTCCAGGGTTGGGGTGTAGACCCAACATGGGGCTAGATAGTATGGTTTTTGGGGACAAGAGTGGAAGTGCAGGAATGCACAAGAGGATTCTTGTGGTATTGTTACCTTGAGATGAGATCAAGGGTCTCATTTATTCAGATATAGTTAGGTCAGGTGCTAGTTGATTGTTGTAGGAACCAGGGGAAGTGAATCGGTAACGAAAATTTTCGTTGTCTTTGATGTATCCTGGCCATGAGGATGATGCCTCTTGTATTTAAGAAAGGTTCTCACAATGAATTGACGGATGGGGATTCGCAGGCGAGGTGTGTGGTAGTTCATTTGTTTCTAGATGGAGAATCAGTGTCATGAATGGATAAAATTATTGTTTGTGCATCTGCATGGAATTCTGATGTGAGAGGCGTTTATGATTGGGAGGTTTCCGAGGCCTCCATCTGGGATTCAAAATAACTTTGAGTTTGCTTGGTCTTTATCTGGAAGACCAACTTATGTTGTGCTATATATTCTAAAGTTCTGGGATGTTATGCATCCGTTTGAACCGATTTGAGATTTGGTTTGTTTGCAACGTCATTTGGTGGTAGTTCGAACCCTAAGTGGGGGAGAACTGGCTATTTTGCTTGAAGGATCACCGATATGTTCGAGTTTATTATTTAAGAAGAATGGGACATAGGGATTTGCGTTTCGGGTATGTGAAACTTTGGTTCAGGATTTGGTCAGGACGGAGGTGCAAAGCAAGTTGTCATTAGATGTATGTGTTCAGTAATGCAAGATTCATCTTCACGACAAGAAGATGTTGGGTAAGGAGCTTATTATAGCCAATGGTTCCCTTCAGAATGTCGATGAATAGATCAAGAGGCGTTTGGGACGCTCAGGTTGTGATGGGTTTTGAGCATAACAATATTCCTATGTGATCATGCAACTCTAATTGCTTGGTGTAACATCCAAAATCTGGTCCCAAAAATTTCATTTTTAATAATAGATAAGACAATATTTATCAATGACATCCAAACATATACGTAAAAACATTGTATCAATTTCTGTAAATTTAGAGTAAAAACATCCACGGTGGAAACATATGGTGTGTGCTCTGCAATCATCTCGAGCTCTTCTTTTTGAAAACCGAAGTATCTGAAACCAAAACTGAAAACCGTAAGCACGAAGCTTAGTGAGTTTCCCCCAAACTACCACATACCATACACATAACATGCAACTAGGAGGTACGTGCCCCGCCCACACTCGGATAACGGGCCCCGCCCTAGGAGATACGGGCCACGCCCACACTCAGCTAAATAAGAGATACGAGCCCCACCCACACTCCAATAATAATGAGATACGAGCCCCTCCCACACTCACATACATAAACAAACACATACAAGTATCACACAGACAACAAGTACACAACCTTCCAAACATACCAACAACCACACACAAGTAATGATGAGATACGGGCCCCGCCCACTCTCAACTAATGATGAGATACCCCCCCCCACACACACACACACTCTATGTTATACGAATGGCAAAATTAGTCCGTTTGTTATTTTATTGCTAGTATTAACCAAATTGTTTACCAAAGTAGTATAAAAAACCCACTTTTTGTAAAAATGACATTCTTCGCCCAATATGCCAAAAATTTACAATTAAGGCCCAATCTTAGTAAAAATAACACTTTTGTCCCCATTTTGTTCAAAACTTGTATTTATGGCTAGTTTTTGGTAAAAATAACATTTTCAACCCATTTCTGTCAAAATATCATTTTTGGCTTGATTTTTGTGAAAATACACATTTTTCTGGTTTTTGACTTTTCTGACCCGGTTGTTGGAAAATTTGTAGAAAAATCATCGTGAGTCGAAATTTGGATCCGTAAACTCTGGAAGTTTGGAAATTTTGTGTACTTTATTCACAAGTTTTTCTCATAATTTTTAATGGCCTCTATCCAGTGTGAAATTGCTCACCTTCACAGGCTGGTCCGAGATTATTTCAAATATGATAGGCAGTTTTGTAAAATTCGCCAAAAATTGTAGAAAAATCGTATGAAAACGTGAGAGTAGTTATTTTAAAGGTATAAACCTGAACTATTTTCATGTAAAACAGTTTTGAAACATATTACCATTAAGGTGGTCAAAACCGTTCGATATTGGACCAAAACGTTTCTGTCAAGGGCTGATTTTTGAGTTTAAGTTATCCATGTTTGTACACAACACTTGTTTTTGCTATTTTGAGTGTATAAATCCCAGATCTACAAGTTTACATGTATTATATGTGATAACTCATACTTTTCTCATGGTTTTCATGTAGATCCAAGTGATAAACTTCATATTCTTAACATATTTCTAGATTTATGAAGAAAATAACACATAATCACCAAATAAATTATGGAAAACACACATATTCATGCATATACACATAGATCTACACAAAACAACTTGTATTCTCCCCCAAAACAAGGTAAAAATCGAAAATAGGGGGTATGAACTCACTTTGGGGTTTGGATTCGGTTTGATGAAGAGATTGAAGGAGATCTCGACTTTAGCAAGCCTCTTGAAGAGGTTTTCGAACTTGGATGGTTCTAAGAATCATGATCCACGAAAATATGGTGTAAGAGGAGTGATTTGAGTTTAAAGATGTAGTAAATCAACTTAGGTTGTGAGATCTTACCAAGGATGATTATCTTTGATGAAAACTGCTCTTGAAACACACCCAAAATCTCGAAACTTTGGTGGAAGAAGGAGAAGCTTTTGAGAGATTTCTTGAGAGTGTTTGAAGGAAAATATGAGAGTGGTATGGTGGTGTTTCGGCCGAGAGATAATAAGAAGGGAGGAGAGAAAGTTTGAGGTGATGTTTGCATCGATATCCACCATGCAAACATGAGGTGTCATATGCACAAAAATCCCATTATTTCTCTCTCTTTTTTTTTGAATGATATGCATAATTATCTCTATTGGGCCGAGATTTGGGCCAAGGAAATAAGAATGAAATGATTTGGGCCCAACCTTGGCCTTGTTCAAATTTTAAGAAGTCTATCCATATTTTTCGGCCCATTGGGCCTTTATGAAGGTTCACGACCCAATATCGTAAAAAGGGATGGGTTTATGGCCCATTAGGGTTAATTGAATCATTTATGGCCCAACAAGGCCCATTAGGGATAAGAGAGCCCTATTAGATCCACATGGCCCAAAATGCTAAAGTTTTACAAGTGTGGGTCTAATTAGACCCCAATTAGGGTTTCTAGGCCCAAGATAGTCAAGTTGAAGGTTTATTAGTCCATTAGGCCCAATAAGAGAATCCTAGTTCATAATAAACTTGAACCGAAATTTTTAGGATTTTCAACACATAATTGACTATAAGAGATGTATTGTATAAGATTTTGAGCTTTACTGAAGAATGTTGATTAAGTTTGTTGTCATTGAATGAGCATAGGTTACACTATAAAAATTAGGGTTACAAGTATCACAATAGAGAATGTTTACATGAGACTAGAATTTCCTAGCTAAAATGCTAGTTGTGACATCATCCCCCCGTTAGAGGGAATTTTGTCCCGAAATTCTTTTGAAAGATGAACTCAAGAACGAGAGAATAGATGAGGGTACTTCTGCTTCATCTGGTCTTCACGTTCCCATGTGAATTCCGGTCCACGCTTAGCGTTCCATCGAACCTTCACAATCGGAATGCGGCTCTGCTTCGTACGCTTCACTTCCCTATCCAATGTCTCGACTGGTTCTTCGACGAACATGAGATTCTCGTTTATCTCGATTTCTTCCAAAGGAATGACAAGAGTTTCATCTGATAAGCACCCTTTCAGATTCGAGACGTGGAACACGGGGTGTACATTGTCGAGCTCTGAAGGTAGCTACAACTTATAGGCTACCGGACCAATTCGAGCAAGGATCTCGAACAGTCCGATGTACCGCGGGTTCGGTTTTCCCCGTTTCCCAAAGCGAATCATTCCTTTCTAGGGAGAGACTTTCAGTAGTATCCGGTCTCGGACTTGGAATTCCAGAGGCTTTTGTCGTTTTTCAACATAGCTCTTTTGTCGGTCTCGCGATGCTTGAAGTCGGGCTTTGATTTGGATTATCTTTTCGGTCTTTTCCCGAATGATCTCTGGCCCTGTGAGAGTACTGTCTGGTGATTGTCCTTTCGCTAGTTGGGTGTCACCCACCTCGGCCCATCATAGAGGCGATCTGCATTTACGACCATAAAGAGCCTCAAAAGGAGCAACCTTGATGCTCGTGTGATAACTGTTGTTGTATGAGAATTCAACCAAGGGCAAGTGGGTATCCCATGAATTGATCGATCACACAGGCTCGGAGCATGTCTTCTAGCGTTTGAATGGTTCGTTCACTCTGCCCATCTGTTGGAGGGTGGTAAGCAGTGCTCATGTCTAGTTGTGTTCCCATAGCTTTCTAGAGCGATTGCCAAAATCTTGAAGTAAATCTACTATCCCGATTCAAAATAATAGATACTGGTACCCCATGAATTGAAGTCTCACGTTCTCTTTTATATAGATTCGTGTTAATCTTTCCATCTTGTTCGATTCCTTTACTGGCAGGAAATGGGCAGATTTGGTTAACCTATTGACGATCCTCCGAATAGCGCCCAATCCAACCTTTGTAATAGTAAGCTTCGTCTTTTTGACTTCGAGATTTTTATCCATTCCATGTCGTGTTTCCTTCGCGGTATTCTCCGGCTTCGATGCCTCCAAAGCCGGTTGTAGGTGTTGACTATGTTTGTTCTTGTTTCGAGAGCAGACGAGTACGTTATCAATAAAAATAATTACAGGGTTGACTAAGAATGAGTGGAAAATTTGGTTCGTGGGGTCCATGAATACCGCGGGGGCATTCGTTAGACCGAAGGGCATCACAACAAATTCGTAATGACCGTATCGAGTTCGGAAATCAGTTTTTGGAATGTCCTCTTCTCGGACTCGAAGTTGATGATAACCGGATCTTAGATCTATTTTGGAGAAAATAATTAGCTCCTTGAAGCTGGTCGGATAGATCGTCAATCCACGGGAGTGGGTATCGGTTTTTGACAGTGAGCTTATTCAGTTCCCTATAATCGATGCACAACCTGAAGGATCCGTCCTTCTTCTTGACAAACAAGACCGGAGCTTCCCAAGGTGAGAAGCTTGGTCTGATGAATCCCTTGCTCAACAATTTGCTTAACTGACTAGATAGCTCCTGAATTTTGGCGGGAGCTAACCTGTAGGGTGAATTGGCAATTGATGTGGCTCCCGGTATGAGGTCGATTCGATATTCAACCTGTCTTTCTGGGGTATTCCCGGAAGGTCTTCAGGAAATACATCCGGAAATTCGCATGCCACTGGGATGTCTTTAATGTTGATTTCTTTTTTGGCTTTGTCTACAACATGAGAGAGGAACGCATAATTCTTCTTGTGCAGGCACTTCTGTGCCTTGATGGACGAGATAAGACGAAGATTGGCGCCATGTTTATCACCATTGATTATTAGGGTTTCCTGATTGGGGAGCTGAAGGCGAACGGCCTCCTCGCAACACATAATATCAGTATGATGGGGGCTTAACCAATCCATGCCGATTATCACATCAAAACTCCTAATATTTACTGGCATCAAATCTATTTGAAGAGAGTGATCTTTTTGATGGGTTTGAGCCATAAGAACTTTCCTATGTGCACATGAAAACCCTAATTGCTTGGATCTAGGTTTCTCTAATTGAACATGCATTGAATACAAGACTTGCAATACTAGATCTAATGTAATATATTGAATCTAATCATATGAAATCAGATCTAAAAGAATACCTTGAATTACTTGCTTGATACTTCTTCTTCTTGGAGCTTAGAGTCACAATTGTCACTCCTCTAATGGCTTACAAACACCAAATAGCAAGAAGATGATCTTGAGAGAGAAGGAGGAGGGATAGAAATCGGCCCTAGGGTTCCTTGGCTTGCAAGAGTGTCGATTTCTCCATCCCAAGGGTCCTATTTATACTATGAGCTATTAGGGTTTCTCCTTTAACCCTAATTGAATGACTTAGGCCCTAAGCAATCCAAGATCCTTCTAGATACAAGGCTTGGACGAAATTAAGGTTCCCAAGCCCCTAAATTTCGTTCACCCTAATATCCATAAGGATACATAGCCCAAAATACAACTATCACACATTTGACAGTTTATGCCCCTTTATTCAATTAACCTCTTTAAGTCACCAAATTAATTCTCAATTAATATATGACTTATATTAATCAAATAATATTATTATTTCCTCAATATATTATTCTCATAATATATTAATAATATTTCTTCTCTCTTAACAAATCATCCTGTCAAGTCGCTATGGTGAAGGCAACCCAAAAGGACCATGCATAACCGGGTCAAGTACTTACCAAATATAGTTACAGCCTTAGACACTAATCCAACACTTTTAGTGTTAATGTGCACCCTACATAGACATCTTTGGTTGTTTCAGTTTTCCCATTAGTCATTTCCACCGTGAAGGCTTCGTTGAGCTTCTGGGGTTTTTGATTTAGTAAGTTTTTGAATTTATTACTAACGAAACTTCGCTCCGCCCCTCTATCGAATAAGATGCATGCGTATGTGTTGTTAAGTAGGAACGTGCCAGTAAGAACTGTTGGGTCCTGAATCGCTTCACCTTGACCCATTGCCAATACCCTTCCTGATGTTCCTGCCCCCTAGTTGTTTGATTTGGGGCAGTCGTGCTTGTAGTGACCGGTTCCTCCACACCCATAGCAGGTGTATCTGGCTCCAACATTGTTGTTGTTATTGTTGTTCGACTGTTGGTTCTGTCGTGGTTGAGATCTGTAGTATCGGGCGGTGTGTCCTTCCTTGTTGCATCTAATGCAATACGGCTTCCGGCAGGCTCCCTTATGATGGAATTTGCACTTATTGCATTTTGGAAGGCTTCCAACCTATGGTCTTGCTGGTGTTGATGTAGTAGGTGTCATGGCCGCATGGACGGTAACAACATGTTGTTTCTTCGAGGACCCTTGAGTTGGCTGTCCCTTCCTCTTACTCCCAGACTCTCACTTTCTGCCCTTAAGCTTGAGTTTTAGAGTGCCTTGATAAGATGTCACTCGTTGGTTCCCGTGGTCGTTACGTCAGCTGGAGTTATCGACATTATCTCAATCTCTGTTGGTGTTGTTTGCATTGAGTTGTGCCATAGCAGTAGTTACGGCAGCTGTTACAGCAGCTTGGAATGTAGCAGAGTCCATCTGCAGGATTGGTATCTCACGGGTGTGCTTGTTATTTCTGTGGGATGACATTTTCTACTGCATGATGATAAGTAAGATCGTAAGTAACTATGGTCACTTCTGGTTGTATTCTATAAACTTCACGTTTTGTCGTATGATTCACAATGTTTCAATCTACATCCCTATGATGTATTTATGGTAGTGGGTAATCGTAGAGTTGGCACGAATATTAAGTCTATCCATAAAGTATATAGGTTGTTTTGGTTTCGAGGTCCTTGAGTATCTAGCGGTTTCGGGGGGTTTGGTTGTGCATATAAGTGGACTCATGCGATAACATGAAATAAGAAGAACGAATAGTTGTTTCATTAGTGAGTACCATCCTAGTACACGAAAGAGAGTCATAACGGATAGCACTGGGGGAAAAGCTGTTTCTAATTGTGATGGAAAGTGTCTGGTGGTGGTGCTGATGAAGTGGATGCACCCTGGAGACGAGCTACTTGTCGCTCGGTGTCTCGTAGTCGTGCCTCCTAATCTGACTGTCTCGCTTGGAAGTCCCGATCACTGCCTGTGTTTGTCTCTCATCTCTCTCAACAGCAGCCCAAATTTGGTCCGTTTGTTCTGAGGTTTCCTGAGCTTGGTTATCAATATCTCGGGTGCGCCGGACCATGTCTGAGAGGACCCGGGTAGCTGGTCCTCCATGACTAAGATCGAAAAGACCTCGGTTCATACCGTAGGGCGGTCATATCCCCTGCTGGCGACTCCATCTCCTAATATCGTGTGCCCATGGGGCGTGGGGCCATCGGGGCCCATACGATAAGTCGATACTCTGGCCATGTATGGAGGATTGATGACCTTGGACTCTGCATCCGAGTCATCATCGTCATTGCCCTCGAGCTCTTCCTCTTCGAGTTCCACCACTGACTCGGCGGGTCCATCTGTAAGTTCTACTTCATGTTCCTCCTCTGGTTCTTCCTCTGAGTCAAGCCACCCTGCATTCCCCTGACTAGGGAGATAGGGGTCTCCTGGCTAATGATACCTGGCCATAGAGTCTGCACGAAAGTGTATAAATACTAGAAACAAATAGCACACCAAATACTCCTATAGTATTTTAATTTTGTTTATGTTTGAGTTCCCTAAAAGCTTTTTGGATACGAGGTAAGTTTCTAGATTCATTTCCCAACATGATCACTCCCAGCCACATGTTGGTCGTATTTTGAATAAATATAGTTGATCAGGCTATATTTATCCCAATACAACTACATAACTGTCTGGGTTTAATCATGGTGTTCACTTTCCTCCAGAGACTTTTAGTGTTATAGTTTTAATGTACACCTAGGTATGCATTTTATTCAGAGTGTTTAGTCCCATTGTATTTATAGTTGCATATCCTGTATGATTAGATATGCCAATTCACTATAAACAATGCTCTGATACCAATCTGTCACACCCCGAACCAGATGGTGGAAACATCCGGGGGCTTGAGCGTGACTCCATTGTTGTAGTATCATCACAGAGTATATAATTGAAACATAACATCATCATCATCACACATGTAATATAACAACATTCATTGTTTATGTCGAGTATTGTATTTGAATATTACATGCCGAAATAATTAAAGTCCGATGAAATAGAAATATAACAAAACATCCATTAGTTTGTTCGTCCCAACTTGCTTCAACGGTTTCCTGAGAATACAAGTTAATTTAAAAAGGTCAACATAAAAATGTTGGTGAGTTCATAAGCATGTTTGAGAAAATGATTTGTATATCTTTGTAATCACAAGAAAATCCTGTATTTTCTTAAAATAGTTTAGTATGTTTGTGTCTGATCTGGTATCAATGCATGTGTGTTATTGATTAATAGAATACCAAGAGTGAATGAAGAGAATGTAAATAGAATGACCCCAGACAACCCGATGTTGCCTGTAAAAGAAGAAAAGAGAAAGCTGTCGTACTAACCCCGAGGTTGAGTACCAGTGTGAGTAAATTTCCGAGTAATCCAAGAGAAAGGAGAATGGTCTTCCGCAAACTTCATAACGTTAATTCCTCTAAGTGAGCCGTCATAACCATACTAAATAATGACAATTTCGCATGTCTTGGCGTTTGTGAACGCCGACGGAAAAATAAAATAAGGTCTTCGTCACCCTAGACTGATTTAGTCTAACTGTAGCGAGCAGCTCATGTGTGGGGTGTCATCCCCGTATAGATCTATACACAAACCCCCGCTCTCCCTCCAAGAGACTCTGGTTATAACTACAGGCTACGATCGTACACTCAATAGGTGTCAACCGACAAGTCTCACTAGATCCTTAATCGAATTTACGCGAAGAGAAACATATAAACTCATTCCGGGCCCAATGAACCATGTCTGCGGACCACTGAGTCTCACTGAACACGTAAGTCATTTTCAGGCCCGAAAGAAATGAGATTATATAACATGGACCCAAAATATATGAAAAAGGACAAATAAGGCCCATTTCACATGTAAGGTATTTATAGGCCCAAATAGCAAGCAAATAGTATCCAATGTCCGTCGTGCATGTTAATGGGTCAGTGAGGCCCAATAAACAAATAAATAGTATTCATGACCTATCAAACATATTAATGGGCCACTAAGGCCCAATATTATACAAATGACAAAATTAGTCCGTTTGTTATTTTATTGCTAGTATTAACCAAATTGTTTACCAAAGTAGTATAAAAAGCCCACTTTTTGTAAAAATGACATTCTTGGCCCAATAAGCCAAAAATTTACAATTAAGGCCCAATCTTAGTAAAAATAACACTTTTGTCCCCATTTTGTTCAAAACTTGTATTTATGGCTAGTTTTTGGTAAAAATAACATTTTCAACCCATTTCTGTCAAAATATCATTTTTGGCTTGATTTTTGTGAAAATACACATTTTTCTGGTTTTTGACTTTTCTGACCCGGTTGTTGGAAAATTTGTAGAAAAATCATCGTGAGTCTAAATTTGGATCCGTAAACACTGGAAGTTTGGAAATTTTGTGTACTTTGTTCACAAGTTTTTCTCATAATTTTTAATGGCCTCTATCCAGTGTGAAATTGCTCACCTTCACAGGCTGGTCCAAGATTATTTCAAATATGATAGGCAGTTTTGTAAAATTCGCCAAAAATTGTAGAAAAATCTTATGAAAACGTGAGAGTAGTCATTTTAAAGGTATAAATCTTAACTATTTTCATGTAAAACAGTTTTGAAAAATATTACCATTAAGGTGGTCAAAACGGTTCGATATTGGACCAAAACCTTTCTGTCAAGGGCTGATTTTTGAGTTTAAGTTATCCATGTTTGTACACAACACTTGTTTTTGCTATTTTGAGTGTATAAATCCCAGATCTACAAGTTTAAATGTATTATATGTGATAACACATACGTTTCTCAAGGTTTTCATGTAGATCCAAGTGATAAACTTCATATTCTTAACATATTTCTAGATTTATGAAGAAAACAACACATAATCACCAAATAAATTATGGAAAACACACATATTCATGCATATACACATAGATCTACACAAAACAAATTGTATTTTCCCCCAAAACAAGGTAAAAATCGAAAATAGGGGGTATGAACTCACTTTGGGGTTTGGATTCGGTTTGATGAAGAGATTGAAGGAGATCTCGACTTTAGCAAGCCTCTTGAAGAGGTTTTCGAACTTGGATGGTTCTAAGAATCATGATCCACGAAAATATGGTGTAAGAGGAGTGATTTGAGTTTAAAGATGTAGTAAATCAACTTAGGTTGTGAGATCTTACCAAGGATGATGATCTTTGATGAAAACTCCTCTTGAAACACACCCAAAATCTCGAAACTTTGGTGGAAGAAGGAGAAGCTTTTGAGAGATTTCTTGAGAGTGTTTGAAGGAAAATATAAGAGTGGTATGGTGGTGTTTCGGCCAAGAGATAATAAGAAGGGAGGAGAGAAAGTTTGAGGTGATGTTTGCATGAATATCCACCATGCAAACATGAGGTGTCATATGCACAAAAATCCCATTATTTCTCTTTTTTTTGAATGATATGGATAATTATCTCTATTGGGCCAAGGAAATAAGAATGAAATGATTTGGGCCCAACCTTGGCCTTGTTCCAATTTTAAGAAGTCTATCCATATTTTTCGGCCCAATGGGTCTTTATGAAGGTTCACGGCCCAATATCGTAAAAAGGAATGGGTTTATGGCCCATTAGGGTTAATTGAATCATTTATGGCCCAACAAGGCCCATTAGGGATAAGAGAGCCCTTTTAGATCCACATGGCCCAAAATGCTAAAGTTTTACAAGTGTGGGTCTAATTAGAGCCCAATTAGGGTTTCTAGGCCCAAGATAGTCAAGTTGAAGGTTTATTAGTCCATTAGGCCCAATAAGAGAATCTTAGTTCATATTAAACTTGAACCGAAATTTTTAGGGTTTTCAACACATAATTGACTATAAGAGATGTATTGTATAAGATTTTGAGCTTTACTGAAGAATGTTGATTAAGTTTGTTGTCATTGAATGAGCATAGGTTACACTATAAAAATTAGGGTTACAAGTATCACATTAGAGAATGTTTACATGAGACTATATTTTCCTAGCTAAAATGCTAGTTGTGACATCATCCCCCCGATAGAGGGAATTTCGTCATGAAATTCTTTTGAAAGATGGACTCAAGAATGAGAGAATAGATGTGGGTACTTCTACTTCATCTGGTCTTCGCGTTCCCATGTGAATTCCGGTCCACGCTTAGCGTTCCATCGAACTTTCACAATCGGAATGCGGCTCTGCTTCGTACGCTTCACTTCCCTATCCAATATCTCGACTGGTTCTTCGACGAACATGAGATTCTCGTTTATCTCGATTTCTTCCAAAGGAATGACAAGAGTTTCATCTCATAAGCACTTTTTCAGATTCGAGATGTGGAACACGGGGTGTACATTGTCGAGCTCTGAAGGTAGCTACAAGTTATAGGCTACCGGACCAGTTCGGGCAAGGATCTCGAACGGTCCGATGTACCGCGGGTTCAGTTTTCCCTGTTTCCCAAAGCGAATCATTCCTTTCCAGGGAGAGACTTTCAGTAGCACCCGGTCTCGGACTTGGAATTCCAGAGGCTTTCGTTGTTTGTCAGCATAGCTCTTCTGTCGGTCTCGCGATGCTTGAAGTCGGGCTTTAATTTGGATTATCTTTTCGGTCGTTTCCCGAATGATCTCTGGACCTGTGAGAGTGCTATCTGGTGATTGTCCTTTCGCTAGTTGGGTGTCACCCACCTCGGCCCAACATAGAGACGATCTGCATTTACGACCATAAAGGGCCTCAAAAGGAGCAACCTTGATGCTCGTGTGATAACTGTTGTTGTATGAGAATTCAACCAAGGGCAAGTGGGTATCCCATGACTTGATCGATCACACAGGCTCGGAGCATGTCTTCTAGTGTTTGAATGGTTCGTTCACTCTGCCCATCGGTTGGAGGGTGGTAAGCAGTGCTCATGTCTAGTTGTGTTCCCATAGCTTTCTGGAGCGATTGCCAAAATCTTGAAGTAAATCTACTATCCCGATTCGAGATACTAGATACTGGTACCCCATGAATTAAAGTCTCACGTTCTCTTTGATATAGATTCATGTTAATCTTTCCATCTTGTATGATTCCTTTACTGGCAGGAAATGGGCAGATTTGGTTAACCTATTGACGATCCTCCGGAGAGCAGACGAGTACGTTATCGATGAAAATAATTAAAGGGTTGACTAAGAATGAGTGGAAAATTCGGTTCGTGGGGTCCATGAATACCGCGGGGGCATTCATTAGACCGAAGGGCATCACAACAAATTCGTAATGACCGTATCGAGTTCGGAAAGCAGTTTTTGGAATGTCCTCTTCTCGGACTCGAAGTTGATGATAACCGGATCTTAGATCTATTTTGGAGAAAATAATTAGCTCCTTGAAGCTGGTCGGATAGATCGTCAATCCGCGTGAGTGGGTATCGGTTTTTAACAGTGAGCTTATTCAGTTCCCTATAATCGATGCAAAGCCTGAAGGATCCGTCCTTCTTCTTGACAAACAAGATCAGAGCTCCTCAAGGTGAGAAGCTTGGTCTGATGAATCCCTTGCTCAAGAATTTGCTTAACTGACTAGATAGCTCCTGAATTTTGGTGGGAGCTAACCTGTAGGGTGAATTGGCAATTGATGTGGCTCCCGGTATGAGGTCGATTCGAAATTCAACCTGTCTTTCTGGGGTATTCCCAGAAGGTCTTCAGGAAATACATCCGGAAATTCAACCTGCCCCGTGGTTGTTTGATTTGGGGCAGTCGTGCTTGTAGTGACCGGTTCCTCCACACCCATAGCAGGTGTATCTGGCTCCAACATTGTTGTTGTTGTTTTTGTTGTTCGACTGTTGGTTCTGTCGTGGTTGAGATCTGTAGTATCGGGCGGTGTGTCCTTTCTTGTTGCATCTAATGCAATACGGCTTCCGGCAGGCTCCCTTATGATGGAATTTGCACTTATTGCATTTTAGAAGGCTTCTAACATATGGTCTTGCTGGTGTTGATGTAGTAGGTGTCATGGCCGCATGGACGGTAACAACATGTTGTTTCTTCGAGGACCTTTGAGTTGGCTGTCCCTTCCTCTTACTCCAACTCTCTCGCTTTTTTCCCTTAAGCTTGAGTTTTGGAGTGCCTTGATAAGATGTCACTCGTTGGTTCCCGTGGTCGTTACTTCGGCTGAGTTGTCGACATTATCTCCATCTCTGTTGGTGTTGTTTGCGTTAAGTTGTGCCATAGAAGCGGTTACGGCAGCCGTTACAGCAGCTTGGAATGTAGCAAAGTCCATCTGCAGGATTGGTGTCTCGCGGGTGTGCTTGTTATTTCTGGGGGATGACATTTTCTACTGCATGATGATAAGCAAGATCGTAAGTAACTATGGTCACTTCTGGTTGTATTCTATAAACTTTGCGTTTTGTGGTATGATTCACAATGTTTCAATCTACATCCCTATGATGAATTTATGGTAGTGGGTAATCGTAGAGTTGGCACGAATATTAAGTCTATCCATAAAGTATATAGGTTGTTTTGGTTTCGAGGTCCTTGAGTATCTAGCAGTTTCGGGGGGTTTGGTTGTGCATATAAGTGGACTCATGCGATAACATGAAATAAGAAACACCCAAAATCTCGAAAGGATGATGATCTTTGATGAAAACTCCTCTTAAAACACACCCAAAATCTCGAAACTTTGGTGGAAGAAGGAGAAGTTTTTGAGAGATTTCTTGAGAGTGTTTGAAGGAAAATATGAGAGTGGTATGGTGGTGTTTCGGCCGAGAGATAATAAGAAGGGAGGAGAGAAAGTTTGAGGTGATGTTTGCATGGATATCCACCATGCAAATATGAGGTGTCATATGCACAAAAATCCCTTCATTTCTCTTTTTTTTGAATGATATGCATAATTATCTCTACTGGGCCGAGATTTGGGCCAAGGAAATAAGAATGAAATGATTTGGGCCCAACCTTGGCCTTGTTCGAATTTTAAGAAGTCTATCCACATTTTTCGGCCCATTGGGCCGTTATGAAGGTTCACGGCCCAATATGGTAAAAAGGAATGGGTTTATGGCCCATTAGGGTTAATTGAATCATTTATGGCCCAACAAGGCCCATTAGGGATAATAGAGCCCTTTTAGATCCACATGGCCCAAAATGCTAAAGTTTTACAAGTGTGGGTCTAATTAGAGCCCAATTAGGGTTTCTAGGCCCAAGATAGTCAAGTTGAAGGTTTATTAGTCCATTAGGCCCAATAAGAGAATCCTAGTTCATATTAAACTTGAACCGAAATTTTTAGGGTTTTCAACACATAATTGACTATAAGAGATGTATTGTATAAGATTTTGAGCTTTACTGAAGAATGTTGATTAAGTTTGTTGTCATTGAATGAGTATAGGTTACACTATAAAAATTAGGGTTGCAAGTATCACAATAGAGAATGTTTACATGAGACTAGAATTTCCTAGCTAAAATGCTAGTTTTGACATACGGGCCCCGCCCACACTCATCTAACTAAGAGATATGAGCCCCGCCCACACTCAACTAACTAAGAGATACGGGCCCCGCCTACACTCTGTGAGATACGGGCCCCGCCCACACTCAACTAATCATGAGATACGGGCCCCGCCCACACTCAAATATTAATGAGATACGGGCCCAACCCACCCTCACATACATATAATCATATAAACATTCCAACATATGCGACAATCACAAAGATAATAACATACAACACAATCAACAGGCCCCGCCCACATACATGTCATATATGCATAACCTGATACTAGAATATAAAATAATCATCGGGCCTCTCCCAACATACATACCAATACATACACATTCTAGGGTCACGCAGACAACAAACATCCTAACATAATAACCATGGGCCGACATTGGTGCCTTCGACCCGCTAAACACAGTGATGAGACTCGCCTCGCACTGCAGACGATCCCTGGTTGCTGGCTGACAGATTCCCGAAGTGTGTACATCAAAATAAACCCAATTAACAATCGGGTTCCAATGCATAACCATAAGTCCATACTTGGGGGTAAAAAGACCGTTTTACCCCTAACCTAGCTTGGTCCAAGACCAAGGCCCACACTCACACTCTGAAGGCCCAAAAGTCAAATAATCAACCCAGGCCCAACTATGGCCCAATTTTCCAGATTGGGCCCAAACCCCTTGCATGGGACTTACCCTAAAGCCCATTCAAATACTCTAGTCCATACACTTGTTCAGAGATGGCCCAACAATAATTCAAACACCTAAGCCCAAAAGAAAGGCCCAAGTTGAAGCCCAATCATAATTAGGGTTTTCACATAAAATGACGATTAGGGTTAAGTGTTCTTACTTAACCCATTAAGGACTTAATCCATTAAGTCCATCACTCCACTAGACCAATCATACCATGTGGTCGGGCATAAGCCATATATTCAATCCAATGGTCCAAAACACGGGTCCAGGCAAGTCCAAACTAAAATTTCCAAGATTAGGGTTTTCTAAACCCTAATTATGGTTTCTGACCCAAACACATGTCAACTAGGTCCAAAGTTAAGTTTTTGATTAGTTTGGGCTTCACTAGGTCGAGCACCACCCACTGCCACCTCGGGTGGTGGTGGTCGACGGTGGTTCACGGCGGCAACCACCAGCTCACGGTGGTGGTAGGGGTTTTCCTTGACTTTTCTCTGGCCAAAATACCCAATCAACATCGCAACATAGAGGAAACGCACTCATACACACCTAATGACACACACACAGCCACCCACACGGTGGCAGGCGGCAGCAACCAGTGGCAGGCACCACCTTACGGTGGCGGCGGTGGGTTTTCCGGCCAAAATCGCACATATAATCCCCATGAATACAGCAACCAACATGTACACTCGAATACACAACCATACAGCCAACGCCTAGGCGGCAGGCGTCGCCGGAAAAGATGCAAACAGCGGCCCCATGGCCACCGACGACAATAACGACGTCTCCAACTACGTATTCATAGAAAATAACGAGAGAGAGAGAGAGAGAGAGAGGAAAGGTGGGTTGCAGTTGGACTTACCAAGTGCTTCAGGTGGCTCACGACCCACGCACGAGGAACACAACGTGTTCTACAGTGCTCGGCGGTTCTTCGGTTGCCCACGATGTCTCCAGCAGCAGGGGTTGTTGTGGCGACGCTCATCGGCGAGGTAGCAGGCGGAAAGGGTGGCGGTCAGACTCGGTGATGCAAGCGGCGGCTGAGGAGGTTTCTCTTGGTGGTGGCTGAAGAAGTGTACCCTAGGGTTAGGGCTTGCATCCTTCAAACGAGAGGGAAAGGTGTACTGGTATTAACCTGTGCCGGTATAAACTTAAGCCCCTTTCTCCAAGTTTAACCCCTCACCATAAAATCTATTCCAAATTAACTCCAAAACTTACCAAACAACCCCTGTCCTCAGAAATATTTACAAAGTGGCCCGAAAATTACATTTAACCCCCAAAATCCCAAAATTATGACATTTAACTCCCTTGGCTAACATCCCTAAATTATTATGGGTTTAGGGCTTCAATAAAATAATATAAAATATCATTTATATCTCTCGTTTAGGGCTTATTATTTATTTACTTATTTTATTTAATTTAAACGGAATGTTTCAATTCTCCCTCACTTAATTTAGATTTCGTCCTTGAAATCATTCCTTATCATTCCCGACACGCCAAACAACTTGAAAAACATGGTCACGACCCCGAGCATACCCCATCCCTCCCAAGCAAGGTTGTAGAACTCGTTACTCGGTGCTTGTTCGGCCGACTACCGAGTAGCGAGTACTCGGGGAGTACTCGGATTCGATAATTCATGTAGAAATATTTTCAAGAAAATTATATATGTCAAAATCATAAGTTAAAATCATAAGTGTGATTGAAATATATAACAAAATTAGATACATGTGAATACACAAAAACTGAAAAACACATAGTGGTCTCACTTCGTGAATAATTGCTGAAAATTTAAGATATATATGTAGTAATAATCACATGTGTGTGTTAAATAATAAATCATTAAGTGTATTATACATATTAATCACCGAGTTGACCGGGTTTTACAACATTTCTCAGTTCAGTAAGGGGCCGATCGGGGAGTAGTCGGGATTTTGTAACTCGCCTCGGTAAGGGGCCGAGTAGCGAGTACTCGGAGGAGTAATCAGCCAACTCGGCGATTTTTACAACACTGCTCCCAAGGTAACCATTCCCAACCCTCGCAAGGTTCTACAACCTAATGATGAACGGATTCCTTGCAATATGATCACATTTACTCAATCTGAAATCTGAAGTCTCGAGATGGTTTGACTCCCTGACAGACCGCCCATACTGATCCAATGTTAAATCCATCCCATTAATTTCCCAACTAACTACTCAGCTTTTAATAACTTTAGGTTCCGACTAGAAAACAGAATCACAGACCAAATATCCCTGCAGAACACTTATACTCAGCTTTTAATAACTTTAGGTTCCGACTATGACCAAGTCTCAGATAATCCTTCGAGTAGGAGACTTATCCCTGCAACGGTTAGACTCATACGAGAGCTGCGCAACATGATCAAATGATCTACTCTGAGACTATCCAAACCGATTGGAAGTGACCTGACCTCGCTTCAGAATAACAAGCTACTCCACACACTCGAGCTCCAAGTCATAGAAAATACCGCCCTGACTTATCTTGATGCTCTTACCAATAGAACCAATTCAGAACACAATCACGGGAGCTGACCTACCATCCAACATAATCCATTCATTACCCTTGACCCCTTCAACTGATGCCCTTGACATAAAGATTCCCTAATCCTCAACCCACGGAAACAAAAATTCTGCTGAAACACTCACGATACCCGACTTGTGATCTTACCCATAAACTAACCCGATACACAACTCATAAACCGAGATCCATAGATATACACTTGCACTTTACCCAAGACCTTCTGCTAACGACAACCCTTGCTAGATCGAGATACAAAGGTTCCCAAACCAATGCTGAGACTACCAGTCTCACACCTGGTCCCACCACCAGGTTCCTAAGAGTCCAAATAACAAAGCTATCTAGCCTATAAACCCTTCTGCGTCACACACACTAACCACTCACTGAATCCTGAAACCCAAGATCCCATACCTTGACCCAATGGTCTCTACCAGGTCCCACCTGCATTTCTATAAACACACGGGCCTTTCCCACGGGTCCCACCCAAACTATACCACGGAGCGGCCTTGCCCACGAGTCCCACCCATCTAGGGTTACACAGGCCTAACTCCACTTCAGACCCCAATGGTCCTCAACCCATAACGGAGAAATACTCCTCGACAATCCTGACTGGCGTGCCCAAGGCACGAACTGATTCCCCCTTTACTCTCATGTCCACTACCAACGATAGTCTACCTCGAACAGGTGAATGCTACGATCCCATCGCAGTCTCACAACACTTCTAACCAACCATGATTACCATCCCGGGTTTTATCACAACCCGACCATATCAATTCCAAATATCCTGAATCGAATCCTGTTGGGGTACAAAGTTATCCATGTATGACTTTGTAAATGGTTTGACTTTTGTAGACCCACTTGCATGTGGTGCTTTAGCCTTGTGACATGAGAGATAGAGAGTGAGAGAGAGACATGTAAACACCTCTATATAAGGTGGGTTTATTCCACATGTAGAGGGGTGCTTGAGAGGTGTAAAAGTTGAGTGTGTGTTATTTATGTAGATGTAGATCTATGTCCCTTTTTGTAACACCATACATATTCAATACATCTCTTGAACACCCAAATCACCATGTTCATTGTGCAATCTTTAAGTCCACATGCCAAACCATGTTCTTAAGTCACTACTACAATTGGTATCAGAGCGGGTCTTCGAAGATCAACACGGATTTTTGAAGAACGATTCTCGGTTTGGCAAAATTTGTCACAATTGGAGCATTTATGGTGAGTCTCTCTCTATGATCTATCTTAAACTTGTTGAATCGTGAGTTTGCGTTTTTCGTTTTTGATCATCTTGACTCAGTTGGATCAAATTTATTTCAAGACCAATTGTAGATCCAATCTATTTTCTTGCATTGATCTAGTCTAAAACCTAAAATCTTACAATTTTTTATCAAAGTCTGTTTTACATTAGTTGAGACCAAAATCAGATCATCTACTGATCATCATATTGAGCCCATTTAGAAATCCAGTTAGCATCTATTTCTTAATCTCGTATCTTTCTTTTTGCATCAGTAATGAAAGTTTGACCTTGATGCTTTTATGTTTGCATCCACTCGCTTGAGTTCAAATCGACATCTTGTGATGTTTGGAATAAGACTGGAATTTGTCTCTTTTTCAAATCAATATCATATCTTGATTTCTTTGAATTTCTGATTCTCTCAATGTTTCAAAGTGTTGTTCGATTTCAGTTGTTTGATTTCTAAATTGGAGTCAAAATTGAAGTTTTCGTTCTTTATTCTTTTCATCGATCGATTTCAGTTGTTGATATTGAGTTCTTAATTAAACTCGTGTTTTGGAGTTGACATCGTTTTGGAGTTGACATCGTGAAATCGAACATGGACTAGTGACTACAAAGACGAACTCATGGTGAAATTGATAGTCAAAATTCTTTTCGACTGGTGTTGAATGTTTGGAGTCAACGTCTATGGGGTTGAACAATCGATATGTGATTTGGGATAAGAAGGTCTGGTATTGGTGATATGGAATCATGAGTCGATAATTTGATATCGCTGTTTGGGATTGATAACTGCAATCGAAGGCTTGAGTTGGAATTAGATGTTGATTTAGCAATGATCTACTTTGGTTTGATGTTGATGAACTGGATGAATCGATTGATGATTTCAAAGGCTGATGAATTGGAATTGGTTTGAAAGTTGACTTTTTGGAGTCAAAGTTCGATCGATTGATTTTGGTATATTGCATCAGGTTCTTCAAATTTGTCTGTGAAAATTTCGATTTTGAAGAGTCTGAGAGTGATTGTAAGAGTTCACCCTTTTTACTATCGTTTTTGTACTCGTGTTCATTGGAAGTAATAGAGTTGAAACCAGATTATATTTACTTCTTGTGTTCAAATTACATTTGATTTACTCTGATTTGTTTCATACTCGATTCATCACTTCATCAAATCCCGCATCAAACAAGAACATGCAGCAAGGCTCTAACACGACTCTCGGTCTGGATCCATCCACAAACCTGCTATGCATAACAAGAAAAATGCCGACCAGCTGCCGGGAGTTCCCTGAACTCCCACTTGCAAAACCTCGAACCAAATGGTCACTTGAGTCGCCTCTATTCCTGACTAGGATGCGAAACTTGTCTTAGTTCCACACCGGAATCCAATTCCTAGAAATTCTGATCGATTCTTCCCCACTTGGATTCGGCGTAGCCCTTTCATCCCATAAGTCTGATGGATCCCCAACCCATCGAACCTCATATAGCAGGAATTGCCTATCTCCTATACTAATCAATACTAATGTTCCATTGTTAGCCAAACTCAATGAGCACCCATTTCTTGAAATCCTTAAGAATACTCTTGGAATCTTACCCGATCCGATTTTCCAAATCACCGTCCATGATACCGTACCAATTCCTTGAGTTCTTATGCCAATGACTAAGAACCATAACTCTCGCCATGCACTGGCGAACCTCTACTCTAATTTCTATCCTCAAAGAATCATTAAACTATAACCGACTCCAGTCCATGCGAAGATACAATTCCCTTGACACATCCAATGATCAAACAACTCACGCAACTGGCACCACCATCTTCATGCTACCATTCCTTTCCTAGCAACGGTAGTGCCTTGAACTCCAAAGTTCTTCTATAGGAAACTGCCGATCACACCCGAACACATGATAGAACCACTGAACTCTGACTTCACCGGAGAACTATCCCACTAACCCAGACCAAGATTCTCCAAGCAATACTCCTGAATTGATCTCGACAATAGCAGAAAATCCATCAATGGCCCAATTTTCCAAATTGGGCCCAAACCCTTGGAACGAAAACTCCATTTTGTAGTTTCTCGCATGTGCTGCACTGAATCCGGCCTTGCTGGCCTATCAAAAGTTGATCCGAAATCATGGGTCTCTTCTCGGGACCCTCCAGTATATGCACTTGATCTGTCCCCTCTTCCAAATGTGCTCCAAATCAATTTCCCACTCTCGGGCTCTAGAAATCATATCATTCAGGCTCTCGTACCCCGAGATACTCACGAACTCCCTGATATCATTCCACAGTATATCATGATACCTTACCTTCTTCATTTCCTCATCTGCTCATTGAGCTGCTCGGCTCCAGAGTCCGAGCCTGATCCCTTGCCGGCACCACAACTGCCAACTAGCCCATCACGAAGCGTCACCATGCTGGAAACACACCATAACAACCATTCGAATACCCATCCAATATCGAGGGATCACACACGCACTACAAGTTTCCTGGTCTTACTGTAACCTTTCTTGAATCGAGTACGGATCCTCTGCTTTCAGTAGTATGAGCCCATACTACCTTCCACATGTATCCGTACTTTCCAAGAATTGCCTTGATTCCACCAAGTCCCTTTCACTACTAATGCCCTTTGTTAATCTCATTCTAGGCTTGCCCTAGGGTAATCCCCATCCCACTCTCTGTCATCAGCTACATAAGAAGTCCCTGTCACCTTTCCCTAACTAGCTCGCGAATACCATTACATATTACTAAGACCAGATAATTCTTCGAATGAGAGGTCTCTCCCTACAATGGTTAGACTCAGACGAGAGCTGCGAAATAGGGCTAAACCTAACCTTCTGAAATTATTTAGTCCTCATAATATGTAACTTAGCATATTCGTTTACTAGCTAGTCAAAGATAACTAGAACTCCTAAAAGCACAATGCTAGCAGCATTCGAGCATTGAGTAACCAAACCCTGCATATCCTAATCAGGCCATCATATTACTGACTAGTCAGTACTAGCATACAGTTCAATAAGCACACACAATAGGCATACAAGGCATCCTTCCTAGATCCTTAGCCCTAATCTAGCATGCAGTTCTCATACACATACATCAGGCATATAAGGCATCCTTCCTAGATCCTTAGCCCTAATCTAGCATGAAGTTCTCATACACATACAACATGCATATAAGGTATCCTTCCTAGATCCTTAGCCCTAATCTAGGAAGCAATTCGTATAATCATATCATATCGTAACAAACATGTATGAGTAATTTGGGAGAACTTACTTGAGCTCGGCTGATTGCATGCACCACACCCTTTTCTCTTTTGAAATCCTTTTTATAAAATGATTTTTCTTTTGAAAATATTCATACCAAGTCCTCAGTTTGAGTTCAGACACACCCGAAAGTATGCCCGAATCCCTCAAACCAAGGCTCTGATACCAACTTGTAACATCCAAAATATGGTCCCAAAAATTTCATTTTTAATAATAGATAAGATAGTATTTATCAATGACATCCAAACATATATACGTAAAACCATTGTATCAATTCTGTAAATTTAGAGTAAAAACATCCAAGGAGGAAACATATGGTGTGTGCTCTGCAATCATCCCGAGCTCTTCTTTTTGAAAATCGAAGTACCAGAAACTAAAACTGAAAACCGTAAGCACGAAGCTTAGTGAGTTTCCCCACATACCATACACATAACATGCAACTAGGAGGTACGGGTCTCGCCCACACTCAATGAGATATGGACCCCGCCCACACTCGTATAACGGGCCCCGCCCACACTCAACTAACTAAGAGATACGGGCCCCGCCTACACTCAAATAATAATGAGATACGGGCCCCGCCCACACCCACATACATAAACAAACACATACAAGTATCACACAGACAACAAGTACATAACCTTCCAAACATACCAATAACCACACACAAGTAATGATGAGATACGGGCCCCGCCCACACTCAACTAATGATGAGATACGGGCGCCGCCCACACTCTGTGAGATACGGGCCCCGCCCACACTCAGCTAACTAAGAGATACGAGCTCCGCCCACACTTTGTGAGATACGGGCCTCGCCCACACTCAACTAACTAAGAGATACAAGCCCCACCCACACTTTGTGAGATACGGGCCCTGCCCACACTCTGGAGATACGGGCCCCGCCCAAACCCAGTTAACTAAGAGATCGGGCCCCGCCCACACTCAGCTAATCATGAGATACAGGCCCCGCCCACACTCAAATATTAATGAGATACGGGCCCCACCCACACTCACATACATATAATCAAATAAACATTCCAACACATGCGAAAATCACAAAGATAATAGCATACAACACAAGCAACGGGCCCCACCCACATACATGTCATATATGCATAACCTGATACTAGCATATAAAATAATCATCGGGCCCCGCCCATCATACATATCAATACATACATATGCCAGGTTCACGCAGACAACTGACATCCTAACATAATAACCATGGGCCGACATTGGTTCCTTCGACCCGCTAAACACAGTGAGGAGGCTTACCTCGCACTGCAGACGATCCCTGGCTGCTGGATGACAGATTCCCGAACTGTCAACATCAAAATAAACCCAATTAACAATCGGGTTCCAATGCATAACCATAAGTCCATACTTGGGGGTAAAAAGACCATTTTACCCCTAACCTAGCTTCGTCCAAGACCAAGGCTCACACTCACACTCTGAACGCCCAAAAGTCAAATAATCAACCAAGGCCCAACTATGGCCCGATTTTCCAAATTGGGCCCAAACCCCTTGCATGGGCCTTACCCTAAAGCCCATCCAAATAATCTAGTCCATACACTTGTTCTCAGATGGCCCAACAAGAATCCAAACACCTAAGCCCAAAAGAAAGGCCCAAGTTGAAGCCCAATCATAATTAGGGTTTTCACATAAAATGACGATTAAGGTTAAGTGTTCTTACCTAACCCATTAAGGACTTAATCCATTAAGTCCATCACTCCACTAGACCAATCATACGATGTGGTTGGGCATAATCCATAGATTCAATCCAATGGTCCAAAACGCGGGTCCCGACAAGTCCAAACTAAAATTTCCAAGATTAGGGTTTTCTAAACCCTAATTATGGTTTCTAACCCAAACACATGTCAACTCGGTCCAAAGTTAAGTTTTTGATTAGTTTGGGCTTCACTAGGTCGAGCACCACGCACTGCCACCTCACGGTGGTGGTGGGGGTTTTCCTTGACTTTTCTCTGGCCAAAACACCCAATCAACATCTCAACATAGAGGAAACGCACTCGTACACACCTAATGACACACACACAACCACCGACACAGTGGCAGGCGGAAGCAACCGGTGGTAGCCACCACCTTACGGTGGTGGCGGTGGGTTTTCCGGCCAAAATCGCACATATAATCCCTATGAATACATCAACCAACATGTACACTCGAATACGCAACCATACAGCCACCGCTTAGGCAGCAGGCGTTGCCGGAAAAGACGCAAACAACGGGACCATGGCCACCGACGACAGTAACGACGTCTCCAAAAGTCATCCTATCAAGTTGCTATGGTGAAGGCAATCCAAAAGGACCATGCTACTATCAAATCAAGTTCATACCAATTACAATTATGAGCTTAGACACCTAATCCAACCGTCTCCCACTTGGATAAGTCTAATAACTATAACTGTAAGTATGGCTTCAGAATCTGATTAGCAATCGTAGCATTCAAAAGTCGCTGTCGAACTCTGACCTAGTCAATGACGCATACTGTAGATAAGGGATCGTATAATCCTCCGTTCTGCAAGATATCATGTGGAAAAAGACATGGAATAAAATCATTCTCATTGTCCAACAGTTTGTTTACCAATTTTTGATTTGTTTGACAATGAACTTAGTTGAACACATCAATTCAGTCCTAACCGGGCCCGACACCTAAGTCAACGAAAAATCATCGAGCGGCCCAAGATATTGTTTTTACCCCTTGAGATAAAAGGAACAGATAAACTTTGACTTATATGCTTGTACAATTTACTCATCAAATCATACACAATAATACATTTTATAACATCATGTTAATGATGCGTTTACGCACTATCAATGCACAACAAACTCGTAAGCAACAAGTCACATATCTCGGTTTAAAGATTATACGATATTATCGTCTCACAATCACTCGTGATAGATTCCATGAATTGATTCAAATGAGCGTGGGTTTAATCCAATACTCAAATCCTATTTCAAGAGTACTAATGAATGTTGCAACAAACCTTTGCTATGTCTAAGCACTTAGACAATATACAAGCCAATTCATGATAGTCTTACTTCATTACTTACATCCAAAGTATGATCGAATGTGGATAATTTAAACAATCTAATTATTCAGGAAGTAAAACATGCAAAATGAAACACAAGATAAACAATTGACAAAAGATAGTAAACTTTACTCATAAATAAATCCTCCATTACTTAATCATCAGATGTCAATTACATTTATATTGTTACAAGTATCTAACTATCTATCTAATCACTAAAACTAATATCGTCCTTCAGACCAATGCTCCTTGCCTGCTGGACGTGTTTAATCCTACTCAGACTAAGGATATGGGCGACAATCTTCTTAGTTAGGACTAGATTAAGGATATGGGTGGCAATCTCTAAGGCATACCTCCATAATGAGATTGGTAGTGAAGCTCGACTCATCATGGAACGAACCATGTCCAACAAGGTTCGATTGCGCCTCTCAGCCACACCATTAAGTTGTGGTGTTTTAGGAGGTGTCAATTGTGAAACAATTCCACATTCCTTAAGATAGTCGTGGAACTTGATACTAAGATACTCACCACCTCTATCAAATTTGAGCATCTTTATCTTCCTGCCCAATTGATTCTCCACTTCTTGCTTAAACTCTTTAGAATTTTCAAAGGTTCCTGACTTGTGCTTTATTAAATAGATATATCAATATCTGCTATAATCATCAGTAAAAGTCACATAGAAGCGGTTTGCATCCCTTGTGGTGGATCTGAAGGGCCCACACACATCTGTGTGTATGAGATCCAACAATCATTCACCTCTTTCACAAGTACCAGTGAAAGGTGATTTAGTCATCTTTCCAAGAAAACAAGACTCGCATGTATCATCTGACTTTAGGTCAAATGACTCAAATACTCCATCCTTTTGGAGTTGGGTAATGCGCTTCTTGTTGATACGTCCAAGACGACAATGCCACAAGCATTCCTTGTTTAAATCATTAGACTAATCAATACGTAACACATTATTTCCTAAGTTATCTACAACCATCACAGTTTCATATACACTATTACAAGGCAACGCTTCAAAATAAAAAGTACCATTATAATAAGCATTAATAGAACCACTTTCATTATTAAACGAATATCTAAATCCTTGTCTGTACAAACCATGAAAGGAAATAATATTACTTATTATTTATGACGAGTAGCAACAATCATTAAAATCTAATCCTAACCCACTATTAAGCACTGAAGAGTAAACTCCGATCTTGGTGACAGGCGATGATTTCCTATTCCCCAATATCAGGTACATCTTCCCATGCTCACATCCCTACTTCTTCTTAGCCCCTGCAAATCAGAATAAATGTGAAAACCACATCCTGTATCAAGGACCCAAGAACTAGCATGTGATGAGTTATTAGACATAATAGTATAAATACCTGCAAAGGAGGGCTTTATCTTCCCATCCTTTATGTACTGCAAGTACTTCGGGCCGCTTCTCTTCCAATGCCCCTTTTCATGGCAGTAGAAGCATGTTGCTTCTTTTGGATCGGAGGAGGAGGGGGGGGGGGGGCAGAACCGGTTTTTGCTTTGGATCCACTTGAAGAAGATCCATCGTTATACTTTCCCTTCCAGTTCTTTGAAGGAGCTTTCCTCTTTTTCCCCTTCCCATGTCCAATAGCCAGGACTAGGGCAACAGCAGGAGTGGATTCGACAACTTTGCCTTTCAACCCACTTTCAATTGTTCTTAACAAACCTTGAAGTTTGCTCAAGGTGACTTCCTCCTTGCTCAGATGATAAGTCATCTTGAACTGATCATAGCATGGAGGTAAAGAGTGTAGGACTATGTCTATAGCCAACTCTTCATCAAAGTTAAAATTCAACTTGAGCAATCGATCCACATATCTCTGCATCCTTTGTAGGTGGGTCGTGATGGACTCTCCATCCTTCATTTTGGTTGTTATGAATGAGGTGACAATTTCGTACCTCTCTTGACGTGCTCTTTCATCGTACTTTTCCATCAAGTCCTGACAAATCTCGTAAGGCCAAAAATCCTTATAGAACCGCTGGAGTTCTGGAGTCATAGTGGCCACCATAATGCACGACACTTTGGTCGCTTCCTTGTATTTGGACCTATACTCAGTAATTTCTTCGGGAGTAGCAGTTTCTTCATTTATCTCGGCGAGTTCCTTGTCGAGAATGTGTTCCTTATCCTCGTAACGTAGGGCCATTATGATGTTTCTGATCCAATCATTGAAATTGGATCCATCAAAGGTAACCCTCCCACAGATGTTCAGGAGCGAGAGTGGGTTCGAGGAGTTGTTGGAGGAGTTGGAGTTTGGTCCAGAATTGTTGTTTGGGCCAAACATCTGAAAAGAAGAAAAAGTTTTAATTAGATATGAATTCCTTAATATGACACCTAAATGAAATATCAAGGCTAGGACCCAACACAATAATCCACAATTAGAAAAGGGATGCCGTAATCCAATTGTAAATTATTATGAAGGTAGGTAAATGACGATTTACCAATTCCACCACGAAAAACGAAATTTAAGCAAATTAGGTTTTATTAAATGAAACTCCTAGATCTTTTGAGATTCACTGAACTTTTCAATGGCATGTTTAATCTCGATTATACCCTTCAAGTTTGTGACTGGGATACCGATGATCACAAACAAGGTATGAATAACCATGCAAATTAGCTTGGTACCCTCGATGTCATTTACCACCTAATCAATGTGCCGGTTATCCACACACGCTCCATTGATCAATGATAATTTACGAGTCACCCATTGCCACCCTTGCTAGTCCAAATTAGTGTGCCGGTTAGCCACACATGCTCCACTAACGACTTAGCAAAGTGCAATGTGCAATTTTATGGATTAGCACCAATTTCACATTTTCCTAAAGTAACTAAGATTGGGAATTTTATAAAAACATTTAGTTACTTTATATTTATCATTATACTTATTAATGAGAGAACTGATGTCCTATCCTACCCGTTCGGCTAACGACCCTCCACTAGTCAAGAGTACGGTGGGTAAGAGTGGATACCCAATGGCGGTCATTTTACATGCCGCTTCCTTAGACACCCCTTATAGACCAACATCGTGAATGAGGCCTACTAACGGTAAGACTGACTCATCTTATACATATATATATATATATATATATATATATATATATGTGTGTGTGTGTGTGTGTGTGTGTGTGTTTTAATATTATAATAATATAAGGGTTGTATTTTAAACTTTTAAAACACTAGGGTTTTAGAATTTAATATTTCAAAATTAAACTTTTAATTAATTTTAAATTCCAAAACTGAAAGGGTGGAATTTGAAACTTTTCAAAATTACTAGATCAAATTTTAAATAATTAGTTAATCATATAATTTGTCATTATCATAAAATTTGACCAAATGCATCTATTTTGATAAGGAAATCAGATTACCATTCAGTAAATTCAATTTATGGTGATAAAAACGATTTATGGTAATTATCTTAATCCAAAAAAAATCAATAAAACCGAGAAATCCTACTAACAGACGAGTCAACTCGTTGAGTCAGGGCATGGACTCGTCGAGTTCATCCAACTAGTCGAGTTCCTCATTGAACTCGTCGAGTTTGACAGGCAGAAAACGATTTCTGCTTTGCATTCGATTTGGACAGTTCACTATTGTATCAAATATAACAGAAAAACATCATAGGCTATGATACCACTGATGGGTTTTGAGCACAACAACATTCCTATGTGATAATGCAACCCTAATTGCTTTAGATCTAAGTTTTTCTCTAGTTATACATCCAAATAGAAATTCCAAAGCAACAACCCTAATACTAGTATATAATTCAAGATCTATATGAAAACTAGGGTCAGAATGTTACCTTGCTTGATATCTAGTAATAACAAGTATTCCTTAGATGATCTTGACTCTTGATAGCTTTAGCGCCTCAAGCGTTGCACCTCTAATGGAGTCACAAACACCAATAGCAAAGGATGAGTGAGAGAGAGGGTAGAACACTATGAAAATCGGTTAAGGTTTCTCTTAGAAGGCATAGTTCGAAAATCACATACCAAGGGGGTCTTTATATAGCTGAGGCTGCTAGGGGTTTCAGGTGAAAATCCTAATTTGATTGCTTAGGCCTTAAGCAGTCCATGGACCTCTTTCCTAGAAGCCTTGGACGAAATTCTATTGGGTCTCCTATAGATTTCGTCTACTCCATGTATGGGAGTCCATCAGCCCAACTTTGCAACTATCACTGATTTGCAAAACCAGTCCCCGTACTTTCAATCAGTTCCTTTAATCCCAAAATTAATTCCAAATTAATTTATTATTAATACTAACTGAATAATATGATTTCAAATTAATATATTATTTTTATAATATATTAATAAATAATTTATTAACCTCTTTCTCCAAAAGTCATCCTGTCAAGTTGCTATGGTTAAGGCAACCCAAAAGGACCATGCTACTATCAAATCAAATACATACCAATTATAGTTATGGGCTTAGACACCTAATCCAACAGGTTGAGCATCGAGTGCTGAGGGATTTTTCAACTCATTGTACAGATTGTTATCCATGTTCTAGGGTGGCAATTTATTGATCGGTAAATCAACTTCAGAGTTTGGTATGTTTAGTTTCACATGGGTTTTTGTTCAGTAGTGTATTGGTTTGTTGGGTTAGTTGTCAATGCATTCTTGATCTTTGGTCATATCGTTCATTGTCAAAAGTGGAGGTTCTTCGAAAGTTTCGAGCTGTGTCAGTTGAAGTTCAATGGATGCGTCAACCTATCGTCAAGTTCCGTATGTTTTATATTTTCTTTGGTTTCTGGGTATGTTTACCCTCAATTATGGTGTGGAATTTTGGTTCATAGCAGGATCAAGTTTGGTAGTTGTCCTTGGTTATTGGAAGTTCGGATGTTGGTAGTTGTCCTTTGATCTACGTAGAATCTAATTTTTGCTTGTTGTGTCGATAGGATTTGTAGTGGGATTGATCCGACTAAATTTTTGGCAACATTTCTAGATCACCTTGGAAGTTTTCTCGAGCTACTTACGTATTGGTGGAATCTGTTCAGTTTCAATCAATGTGTGGGATCTGGTTTTGGTCGTTCATAAGGATGTTTCTGATAACGGTTGGGATTGTCATTGCATTAGATCTACTGACACTTCACCCTTTGGGTAAGATTATGAGGAAGAAGGAATGCAGTAGATCTAGGGATGGTTATGTGTTCCCCTTTGGGGATGTATATTGTGGTAGCTCATCAAATATGGTCATGAGGAGGTATATATAGACTGAGTAAGATAGCATGAGAACACCTGGTCCGAATGCATTGGTACGGTTCTTAATTGGTTTGTAGTCCTTGAGTTGGAGCAAGAGTACAACTGCCTATCTCATTCGTTGGTTGGGTGTGGCCATGTTTTCGTCTGATGTTGCGTTGATAACAGCCTATGTTGTGTAAGGAATTATGCGTTATAGAAGGGTTTGGCTCGTAATGTTTTTAGATAGTGATTGAGAGGAGTGTCGATTGGGTTCCTGAAAATCGGTGGATTGATGGTTGAGTACCTTTAGGCCTCTATGGTGCTGGTCTTGAGTCTTCGGGACAATGGTGGAATGAGTGCAATATCAGATTAGTACCATGAGCATATCATTCTAGTGGTTAGATGGTATCACGATGTATCGTGAACCAGTGGTTGCATGACTCACATAGGTGGAACCCGGTAGTCATTTTATTGAGACTCTTAGGTCTTAGATCGTTAGTTTTACTGGCATGGTTGAGTGTTAGTACATTTTGAGAGTTGGGAGACTTAGTGACCAGATGATTCGGATCATGTAGACAATAAGAGCTTGTTGGGAGTATTAGTGGTGCAACGAAAGTCTCTTGTTGAGTGGTTGTATTATGACCCCCGTTTATTGGTAGGCAGTTTATTAGGAAATTTGGATACCAATGTTGGGTATTGGTTCTGAACTTCGAGTCATGAAGTTCGAGGTAAAAGTCTCGAATGATTTATCTGGTGGATGTACACCTGAGCTGATGTGGAACTTAGATGCAACATGAGATTCTTGGATTGACCATCATTATGCTGTTGGGAGCAGTGGGTTGGTGATGAATTGTTAGGAAGTCAAGTGTATATTTAACGTTTTGGGCACAATTTCCGGATTTTGGGTTGTTTGAAATTCATGATCGATATATTCTAAGTATTCCTTCTGCATGGTTGAGTGGTGTTCCTGAAAGGTTTAGTTGCATAAAATAAATTGTTTTTCACAAAAACCGACAACAGAAGCTTTAAAAATTTCTTATAATATTCGAGTCTGACAACAAAACAAACCATCAAGGATCCTTTTAAAGAGGTTAGAATGATATTATAACAACCGTAGGGTGTTTAGAAAATAAAAACTTTGTAGCCTTTGGACCCTCTTGGATTTGGGGTATTGAAGTAGATGGCAAGAATAAGGAGCTTGATCGTCTCTACAAGTAATCCACCAACAAGAATAAGGTACCAAAATTGCTAAATTTCTTCATGTACAACTTTGTTCTTTAAGCCTTAAGTTCTTAAACTGTTAATCACTAAAAGGAAGACACAAAGTAAACACCAAAAGCTAGTAATGTCTTCAAAAGAGGAAAGAGCTCCAAGCTCTTTGTAGCTCACAGTTTTGAGAGAAAAAGGGAAGAAGATTTTTAGACCAAAAACTTGTGTCTTCTTCATACATAAGACCCTCTATTTATAACCCCATCCAACCATGGCCTTTTGAATATTATATTCAAAAGTATAGGCTATAAAGGGAGGCATGGGGAACATTATGTTGGAGGTTGACAAGCAACCTCCACCCTTCTTACAACTTTTAGCCATGTCTCCTAAAGAGGACAAAAATTATCTACTAGTCTTTTAACCATGGTAGAGTAAGCCTTTGATTTAATCATGGTTAACCAAAGTGTCCAAAACTTTATACATGACTTATTATATGATACCTTATCATATAAAGACTGTTTTTCTACTTCTTACAATATTGTTTTCATAGAACAATAATTTTTTTTCTCTAATTAAATACAAGAGTTGAATTTATTTATTAATATCAAATATATAATAAATATTCAATAAGTACCAACTTGATTAAGGTGTGACCCTATAGGATTTGTGACAACCCGAATTTTTTTATCTTGTAAGTCCAACCAATCAACCAAAAGTCAGTCTTATATCTATTGCCTTCTTGCATTGTTAAGGGTCATTCTAATGAGTTCTAAGCTTAGTACACTTAAGGATTGAGTGTTAGGAAGTAATAGCTCGAGATCAGAAGGCTGCACCCGAACCAGAAAGCCAACCACATGGGGTTTACGGCCGTAAACTCCATTCACGGCCGTAAACACCCTCCTGGATGTGAACTCCTCCCATAAGGATGATATCCCTTCTTTTTTCATCATTTCTCACAATTTCAAGTCAAGAACTTCCATTCTCTCTCAAGTATCATCAAGGATATCCTCCTTGATCTTCAAAAGTATAAGTTATTCTTCCATTATTTCTTGATATCCTTCTTGATCTTGTGGAACCCTTTGATTTCATCCATGAATTCATCACTTTTGGTCTAGATCTTCAAGATCATCATCTTTCACCAAGAACACCAAGAACACACACCTGTTCTTGGGCCGTGAACACCCTAAGGACCTCCAAAGTGTGAGTATCTCTTCTATTCTCTAGTTATCCATAAGAATCACTTGATTCCTAGCCATGAGACAAGCATTAGTGCATAATCCTCAAGAGTTTACGGTCGTAAACTTTCCCTTGGCCGTAAACCCATCTCCATTGGCCGTAAACTCAAGTGTGGCCGTGAACACACCTTCCTTTGGCCGTAAGCTCCCTTTGATCAATCACATGTGATTTATACACTTCATTTCAAGTGTTTCCTAGTCCCTAAGGTTGTTTCCTTGCATGTTAGTTGTGTTAAACACTAATTACATGCCTATATATGCCATTATATGTCATTTAGGACTCGTTTGTGTCTCGGGAATTCATTCGTGGAACTTCTCATCCTTACGCGAATATTCAATTGAATCACCCACATAAGGTGAGTTCATACCCCTATAACCAATCTTTTAAATGTTTTAAATGCTTTTAAGGGGGGGGGGGAATACAAGTTGAACACAATGATAATTGTGTAAACGTTTATCTGTGATAACCATCACGTTAAAGGATTTCTTGTGCTTTTATAAGTGATCAAAATCATTTCAAAAACTCTTTTAAGTTATGTTACTTTATAGTTTATAAAACTCCGTTTTTAAAGTACGAGCATAACTCGATAGATAAATGAGTCTTTTCTACAATTCAGAGTCAGTTCAAAACAAACATACTAGTAAACTATAATAAGTATAGTTTAGGGGTTCAGAACATACTATAAAGAGAAACAGGGAGGAGCATACTATAGCTAGTACAGGGAGGAACATACTATAGCTAGTACATGGAGGAACATACTATAACTAGTACAGGGAGGAACATACTATAGCTAGTACAGGAACATACTATAACTATAACAGAAGAACAAATCATGATTTACATACTTATACTAATTATTCCCAGTAACCTAGGAAGGGAACGTATCATTAACTCATTGAACTAAACAAAAGATGATAATAAACGTGGTATAATGTTATATATATATATATATATATATATATATATATATATATATATATATATATATATATATATATATATATATGGGGTACATCTACAAAGTACCGGATTTATGTAAAGAGGGTATATCTACAAAGTATCGGACAATAATAAATAAAACATATTGATATATACAAAACTCACAACTTACTCGTAACATGAACATTCAGTAAAGAGGGGGCCTATAATGCTAACTTTATGATTCCTCGGTAGATACATTAGGGATATATATTAATCGGGTCCGACAGACAGTAGGATGTGTGCTTTCCACTTCATTTCCTGTTCCTTTTTTGGTTGTGGGCTTAGAGCAGATGCACCCAGTCTACTATCTATTCGATCTTAACTATATATATATATATATATATATATATATATATATATATATATATATATATATATATATATATATATATATATATATATTCCGTATACACCAAGTAATCATAAGGAGTACCAGGTATGGGTCAGGTCATAGGATGCAAATTCAATATACCGTTTTCTAGTACAAACATATACTTTTCAGATAGAACACTTAGTAGGCTAAACTAGAAACTTATCAGTAAAAGTGTTTAATCCACTTTATTAAACCAGTATAACTTAAAGGAACTTTGGTGGTTAATTTTGTAATACCTTAGTTTATACATCAGGGTTATATATAATTAATATCCGATAGACAGTTGGATGTGTGTTTTCCGCCTTACTTCTTGTTCCTTGTTTGGTTGTGGGCTTAGGGCAGATTCACACAATTAACTACCCGTTAGATATTAGATTATATATAGCTGGTATAAACTAAGTGATTATAGAAGGAACTATTGTGGTTACCATTTTTACTAAGGGAAATATGGGTTTTTCTTAAAGAATGTTTTCATCAAATATAAAGGAACTATTACAGTTAACTCCGTGAGTACCAAATGAATACACCAGGGTTATATACAATGAAGATCTAACAAACAATGGGACGTGTGACTTCCGCCTCATTCCCTGTTCGTTGTTTGGTTGTGGGCTTAGGGCAGATTCACACAATCGATTGTTTGTTTGATCTGGATTTTATATAAATTGTATCCATTTAGTACTCATAGAAGGGATTGTAGTGCCATTTTTACTTATCTTTCATCATATCAGAAGATATAGGATCTTCTGGAGGAACAGGCGAACTTTTCTAAAAGAACTTACAACTTACTTTACATCACTAAAATACTTATGAACTCACCAGCTTAAATGCTGATCTACTATTTCAAAATAACTTGTATTCTCAGGAAACTAGTAGACATGTACGCGCACGGGGAATCAGAAGATGGAGCATAGTAGCTTCATGTCTTGTTTTGTTATTTACTTTTGGAGTTTAACTTTTATGAATCACATACTTTGTAAACACTTTAATATTAATGCAACGGTTGTGTGGTACTTTGATTACTATGATACATGTGTTGTGATACTAGACATGACGTCCTCCGCCCCCGAACGTTTCCGCCGTTCCGGTTTGTGGGTGTGATAGATTGGTATCAGAGCATTGTTTATAGTGAACTAAGTATATCAACCTATAAAAGATATACAACTATAAATGCAATGGGGCCGAAGTGCTCTGGATAATAATATATTTTAAAAATATAACAATACCTTATAAAAGTATACATACATGCTTATACATATATACATACTAGAACAAGTATCATAAGAAGAACAAAACAGAAGTATTTAAAAGTTGAACACTGCGGTCAAACCTGGACAGTTATGTAATCATATCTGGGATCAATATAGCCTGATCAACTATATTCATGTGAGATGTGACCGACATGTGTTTGGGAGTGATGTGGTGTTGCAACAGTCTTAAAACTTACCTAAATCTATTCAAGGGATTTCTAGATCAGTTCATAAAGTTAAAATACTATGGGAGTATTTTATGATACTACAATACAACAACAAGTTTAAAACATAACAAGTACATTATAATAAAATACTATAGGAGTATTTTAGGCACTATAAATAACTTATGTGAGAATTTAAATGACCCTTCTAATAGGTCTATGATTCCGGAGAGTATACTTCCAAGGTTTTATATAATTGAGATTTTATAGACTTAGAATTTGTGATCTATGCTTCACTTCTTGTTCCTTGTTTGGTTGTGGTTTTGGAGTAGGATCACTTATTCGAAGGTCTATTTAATCTTAAATTATATACAACTTGTATACATTGCGCAATTATAGGAGGACCCAGTAAGGATCACTCCATAATGTTTCACTTAATCTCATAGATTTTTTTGACACTTCCATTATCGCACGACAAACCCAGATAGATGTAACCACTTCCTCATAGCGGTCAACAGAAGAGTCAAGGAGGAACAAGAGCAGGTTCGTGAGAAGTTTTCAGAGAAGGATCGGCCGAAGAAACTAAAACGTCCTATGCGTCACACTAATAAATAATAACCATGATTGCCTTAGTGAGCTAGTGGATACACTGCTCGCACTAAGTGTTAGGATTATTTCTTGTCGTGCAACTAGTATCAGTTATTCTATTTCTAGAGATTCATTCGAGGATAGCCACTTCTGATTCACAAAGTTTATTTTTGTATAGACTCCCTTTATGAATTTTTTCCAGAACCCTATGAAAGTCAGAACCACATACATTCAGAACTAGGATAACTTAGTCTTTCAGCTTTCGGCTCATATCCACTGCTATAGACTTATTGCCATCTCATCTTTGTATTCTTTTTAGCAAGATGCCTCCTCATAGATCAAACAGGTGCACTACTCCGATAAATCCAGTTCAAACTCCACTATCTCCTCCACAATTCGATCCTGCTGCTCTCCAAGCAGCGATATCAGCCGCAGTAGCAGCTCCTCTAACTCACATCGGCGAAAGTGGTACCTACGGATCTGGTAGCGGTACCCACTTAACCAACCCCAGAGTTACCCACGGACACCCACGGGAGTGTTCGTATAAAGACTTCATGAACTGCAAACCCAAATCCTTTAATGGAAATGGGGGAGTCATTGCTCTGATGCGATGGTTCGAGAAAACAAATTCGGTCTTCGCAATCTGTTCATGCCCAGAAGGGAGCAAAGTTAAATTTGCTTCCTGCACCTTCTCCGACAGAGCCCTAACATGGTGGAATAGCCATGTTAAGTCACTGACCCTATCAGTGGCTACCTCAATAGGTTAGGAGAACCTAAAAGAGATGATGTTGGAAGAATACTGCCCGAGGGGCGAATTCCAAAAGCTGGAACAAGAACTATGGGAGCACACTATGGTCGGCTCAGACATAGTGGCCTACACTGACAGGTTTAGCGACCTGGCAGCACTATGCCTCGGGATGGTTACCCCGGAAAGTAAGAAGATAGAAAGGTACATATGGGGTTTATCTACCCCGATTCAAGGAGATGTACTGTATTCAAACCCAACTACATTTGATAGTGCCAAACGCCTGGCCCAACGACTCATTGACCACGGAGTCCGCCATGGCGTGGTAGTCCCTGTTCCCGAGCCATCAAAGGGAGGGGACTATAAAAGAAAGTCGGGGAACAAGATGAAGGAACAAACTGAAGGGCCTTGAGCATTCTCACACTCCTATGGTGTACATGCAACCCTAAATACCTTGGATCTATGTTTTCTCTATTATACGTGCAAACTTGAACTTTCCAAGGTATTACCCTAACTAGCATACAATCATTGATACTTGGATAATATAAACAAGTTAGAAGACATACCTTTTGATGGAGCTTGAAGTCTTGAACTTTAAGAGCTTAGCCCCAATAGTGTGGAAGCCTCAAGTGGAATCACAAATCACCAAAAACACCTTAGAAACCTTGAGAGAATAGTAAGCACACTAGAAATTGCCCACTCTTGTATCCTCACACACTAGTGCCATTTCTTGTGCCAAAGACCTCTTTATATAGTATGGAGGATTAGGGTTTCATCCATGTAAACCCTAATACCCATGCCCTTTCATTTCTATATGATCCATGGGTTAAAAACTCCATGGACTATCCATGCAAGCTTAGCCCAACCTAAATGATCTTGGCCCATACTATATATATAAGAGTCCATATTTAATAAGTTCCTTTTGATCACTAAATTAATTCTTGATCAGTACTAATTAAATAATATGATTCCATATTAAATATATTAGAACTTATAATATATTAATATAAATCATAAACATACTATTCTCAAAAGACTATCCATATAAATTGTTCCGGTGAAGTGCAACCCAAATGGACCATGCCAAATCGGGTCAAGTACATACCAATTATAGTTACGGGCTTAGACACTAATCCAACACGAACAACACAGGAAACCCCGCAGGAGCAACAAATGGGCACTATCTACGCCGCCAAAACACCTGCTACTCCAGCACCTGCCGGTCGATATGATGGAACTCTCCCGAAGTGTGATGGTTGTAACTACCACCACACCGGAGTATGTCGGGAAATGGAATGCCTGAATTGCCACAGGAAGGGGCACACCGCCCGGTTCTGCAGGGCACCGACTCAATCGATCTCCCAAGTTCCCGGAGTAGAAGTAAATCAAGCATGTTATGGCTGTGGTGAGACAGGGCACTACAAGAGGGACTGTCCGATAGCGAAGAACTAAGGAGCGGACGGACAATTCTGATGATCACCGCAGGAGAAACTACCCCGGAGTCCCCAACGACCAGCGGTACGTCTTCGAAATAAGAATTACTTTAAAATTTAATTTATATTTATATAAGATTAAAACTTGGGGAAAACATTTAAAAGTAATTATAATAACTCACTCATCTGAACAAGTCACATCATTCACAAGAGAACTAAAGATTCGTTCAGGGAAGCTATGATGGCTTAGCATGTACATCAGGTTTGTGCATAGCTAAGATTTTGCAGACTTAGAGTGAGTGATTCCGCCTTAATTCCTATCCTTGTTTGGTTGTGGATTTAGGACAGAGCCACTCAGTCGACCATCTTATTCATCTTAATTATACATAACTTGTATATGCCAGGCGATCATAGTGGTACCGAGGAGGATCATAATATAGAGTATCGACAATAGTTATCAAAAGACTTGCACTATTAGTACTCGCTCATCGCGGTACGATTTGTGGCAGTGGTAATATCAAGGAGAAAACAGAAAGCACTAGAACATTTACACAGAGTACATTGTCAAGCACACTAGAGATACACCATCGTATAACAAACGCTTCTTTCAAATCGGCCTAACTTTTGTTTCGGTAAAGATTCCGTTGTCATCATTCGTCATCGATTGGCGTGGTTCTCACCATACTAAGTTCATATGTTTCGAAATTCCATCGTCTTGACCTTCAAATTACCGAAACCCTCGTCATTCATAACGACAACCCGACCTAGACCGCAATATTGTCTCTTGTCTTCTAAACCCCGAAGTACTCATGCGAGGAGTACCTTGCCCTCCGAAACCTCAGCACCGTATACTCCGCAAACCTTCCCGAATTACCACTCGTCCAAAAGATCAAGTTCAAGCACAGAGGCTAAGGACAAGTACAGCCCACCTATCACCATTAAGTGTATACGCGAGAGTGGTATATAATTATGATTATGCAGATTTAGTATGTGTGTTTCCGCCTTATTTCCTGTTCCTTGTTTGGTTGTGGACCCGGGGCAGAGTCGCACATCCGACCGTCTTACTAATCTTAATTATATACGACTTGTATACACAAGGTGATGATGGATGGACCAAGTATGACTCTTATCATGAACTTCAGGGAAAAGATGCCCAGGTCTACGAGTGAGTATTCTGCCAATCAGAGGAGCACGACCCCAGGAGTACTGCTAAGAAAGCAAATTTCGGGACGAACTTCCATCTAACGAGGGGATGATGTGACAACCCGAAAATTTTTATCTTCTAATTCCAACCAATCAACCAAAAGTCAGTCTTAATTCTATTGCCTTCTAGCCTTGTTAAGGGTCATTTTAATGAGTTCTAAGCTTAGTACACTTAAGGATTGAGTGTTAGGAAGTAATAGCTCGAGATCAGAAGGCTGCACCCGAACCAAAAAGCCAACCACATGGGGTTTACAACCGTAAACTCCATTCAAGGCCGTAAACACCCTCATGGCCGTGAACTCCTCCCATAAGGATGATATCCCTTCTTTTTTCATCATTTCTCACAATTTCAAGTCAAGAACTTCCATTCTCTCTCAAGTATCATCAAGGATATCCTCCTTGATCTTCAAAAGTGTAAGTTATTCTTCCATTGTTTCTTGATATCCTTCTTGATCTTGTGGAACCCTTTGATTTCATCCATGAATTCATCACTTTTGGTCTAGATCTTCAAGATCATCATCTTTCACCAAGAACACCAAGAATACACACCTGTTCTTGGGCCGTGAACACCCTAAGGACCCCCAAAGTGTGCGTATCTCTTATATTATCTAGTTATCCATAAGAATCACTTGATTCCTAGCCATGAGACAAGCATTAGTGCATAATCCTCAAGAGTTTACGGTCGTAAACTTTCCCTTGGCCGTAAACCCATCTCCATTGGCCGTAAACTCAAGTGTGGCCGTGAACACACCTTCCTTTGGCCGTAAGCTCCCTTTGATCAATCACATGTGATTTATACACTTCATTTCAAGTGTTTCCTAGTCCCTAAGGTTGTTTCCTTGCATGTTAGTTGTGTTAAACACTAATTACATGCCTATATATGCCATTATATGTCATTTAGGACTCGTTTGTGTCTCGGGAATTCATTCGTGGAACTTCTCATCCTTACGCGAATATTCAATTGAATCACCCACATAAGGTGAGTTCATACCCCTATAACCAATCTTTTAAATGTTTTAAATGCTTTTAAGGGGGGGGGGGAATACAAGTTGAACACAATGATAATTATGTAAACGTTTATCTGTGATAACCATCACGTTAAAGGATTTCTTGTGCTTTTATAAGTGATCAAAATCATTTCAAAAACTCTTTTAAGTTATGTTACTTTATAGTTTATAAAACTCCATTTTTAAAGTACGAGCATAACTCGATAGATAAATGAGTCTTTTCTACAATTCAGAGTCAGTTCAAAACAAACATACTAGTAAACTATAATAAGTATAGTTTAGGGGTTCAGAGCATACTATAAAGAGAAACAGGGAGGAGCATACTATAGCTAGTACAGGGAGGAACATACTACAGCTAGTACAAGGAGGAACATACTATAACTAGTACAGGGAGGAACATACTATAGCTAGTACAGGGGGGAACATATTATTGTTGGGTTTTGAGCATTCTAACACTCCTATGGTGTACATGCAACCCTATAAACCTTGGATCTATGTTTTCTCTATTATACATGCAAATATTAAGTATTCCAAGGTTTCATCCTAACTAGCATATTATGAAGCACCTATACTACAAAGTTCTAGTTAGATGACATACCTTTTGATGTAGCTTGATGTCTTCAAGCTTTAAGAGCTTAGCCCCAATAGTGTGGAAGCCTCAAATGGAATCACAAATCACCAAAACACCTTGGAAGAACTTGAGAGAATATGTATGCACACTAAAATCGGCCCACTCTTATTTTCACACATTTGTACCAATTTTGTGAGCCAAGGACCCCTTTATATATTATGGAGGATTAGGGTTACATCCATGTAAACCCTAATACCCACGACCTTTCATTTACATAGGATCCATGGGTTAAAAGCTCCATGGACCATCCATGGAAGCTTAGCCCAACCTAAATGAACTTGGCCCATTCCATATATATAAGAGTCCATATTTAATTAGTTCTTTTTGATCACTTAATTATTTCTAAATTAATTCTTGATCAATACTAATTAAATAATATGATTCCATATTAATATATTAGAACTTATAATATATTAATATAAATCATAAATATACTATTCTCAAAAGACTATCCATATAAATTGTGCCGGTGAAGTGCAACCCAAATGGACCATGCCGGGTCGGGTCAAGTACATACCAAATATAGTTATGGACTTAGACATTAATCCAACAGTCTCCCACTTTGATAAGTCTAAAACTATTATTGAGTATGACTTCAAAACCTAACTGGCAATCGTAGCTCTTAAAGCCGCTGTTGAACTCTGACCTTGTCAATGACTTGTCCATTAGATAAGGGATCATATATTCCTCCATTCTAGATATCATATGGACCGAGACATGGATTATAATCATTCTCTCTGTCCATTTGTTGTTTCCCGATTTTTGATTTATGATGACTGACTGATTGAACAAATCAAATCAGTCCTGGCTTGGCCAAGCACTCACATGTGTCATCGCTAAATCATCGAGGGGCCCACATATATCGCTTTTATCCCGAAGGTAAAAGGAATGGATAAACTTCGACTCATATGGCTTGTTCTACTACTTGTTGAATCATACACAAAGGCACGTTTTATAACATCGAGTTACCAATGCGTTTTTCGTGCAATCAATGTATAACCAACTCATAGTAACAACTCATATCTCTAGGTTTTAAGAATATAAGATATTATCGTCTCATGATCACTCGTGATAAAATCCATGAAGTGATTCAAATGAGCGTGGGTTGAATCCAATACTCAGAACTTATGAGCACTCATGAGTGTTGTAGCACCACTTTGTCCACCAACTTGGACCTCTACAAACCAACCCATGACAGTCTTGATTCATATCTACTTCCAACATATGACCGACTGTGGATGGTTTGAATAACTTAATCATTCAGGAAGAGCGACTTAGTTATTCTGGAAGTCAAAACATGCAAAGTGAAACACAAGAATAAATGAATCAAATATGGTATCAAACCCTATGAATATAAATAAACACTTTTATTTATCACCATACTGATTACTCATTATTCATTGTTTCGGTTTTATCAACTTTATACTTGAATTAAACACACTAGTTGTCCCATGCTCCAAGCATGTACACTATGTTTTTCTTAAACAATAGCTTTGCAATACACCAAGTATACACTCTATGTTTGTCTATGATCCTTACTTTGTGAAATAAACCAATTGAACATAATTTCAATGATTCTAATTTCACACTCCCAAATCCTTATCGAAAAATGTGAGAATTTCAAATTCCTATCATTTATCGAAATCTGTTTAGATTTTAAACTTATATGCACTGACCCTCCTGTAATGAATATGTACAAAGTCACAAAGACTTGTCAACAGTTATTATAAGGTATTCCAATGGAGATCAACTCCATGGAAACTAAGTCTCATATTCAAAGTACATTGCTTTGGACATGCTTCTTGCATTAAGTTTTCTAATCTTACACAGATAACTTCCACCTATGGAGACAACTCCATATTCTCATTTTGACTATCACTTCTGAATAAGAGATGCCTCTTTTCAGAATATGTCAATATGGTCCTTCCAAAATTAGCACTATACTTCCAACTGTCCCTGAGCAACCAATCTTTGGTAAACCTCAGATTGTCCTCGACAATTGCTTAATCATTTTAGTCATATCCAATTCTAGACCTTTTCCCTTCTTAATGCCTCTGGGCATTTGGAAAAATTAGCACTATACTTCCAACGGGAATAATTCCTCGTTTCGAGTTATCCATTGAAAAATGTTTCAAGATTTTGTCAATGTAAGTACTCTGGCTCAAACCAATGAGTCTTTGGGATCTATCTCTATAGATCCTAATACCGAGTATGTATGTAGTATCCCCTAGATCTTTCATTTGAAAGGACTTACTAAGGTAGGCATTAGTCTCCTTTAATGTCGGGATATCTTTCCCGATCAGTAATATGTCATCAACATATGGAATTAGAAAAACAATATGGCTCCCACTTGCTTTGATGTATACACATGGTTCATCGGGACTTTCTAAAAAACCAAACTTTTTGATGTTTTCATCAAAACGATGATACCATCCCCTAGATGCTTGTTTTAATCCATAAATGGACTTCTTCAGTTTACACACCTTCTTTAGATTATTCGGCTTGACAAAACCTTCAGGTTGTTCCATATAAACATCTTCCTAAAGATATCCGTTAAGGAAAGAGGTTTTGACATCCATTTGCCATATCTCATAGTCATAATATGCAGCTATGGCCATGATAATCCTAATAGATTTAATCTTAGCAACTGGAGAGAAGGTATCTTCATAGTCAACACCTTGAATTTGAGTATATCCTTTCGCGACAAGTCGTGATTTGAAAGATTGTACATTTCCGTCCATGTAGATCTTCTTTTTGAAGATCCACTTGCTTCCAACAGCCCTGCTGTTAGGAGGTAAGTCAACCAAGTCCCATACTTGATTGTCATTCATTGATTGAATTTCAGTTCTCATGGCTTCAAGCCATTTCTCAGACTCCGGGTCTGTAGTAGCAACCTTGTAGTTGTTGGGCTCACATTGATCCATCAAGAAGACTTCCTCTTCAGGAATGACCAATCCAAATCTGTCTGGTTCCTGAAGAGTTCTACGAGATGCTTTGATAAAACTTTATCAAAATCATACACCTTTCCTTAGATATCATGCATGTGTGTCTAAACAATTTCAGAACTATGTAAAGGGATGCCGTAATCATAGTCTCAATTGTTTAGACCTTTTGCCATCTGCTTCAAATCTACTTGGTGGAAGTGTTTCCTCACCATCATTTTCATGAATCGGAGAGAAACCTTATGACCCTTAGATTTTATGGTGTATGTGTTCTTATCCATGTGAATCGTCAAAACCATAGTCACAAGACAAGGATAATGACAAATCCAAACTCATATGGACTGAACTTATGCAATCTTAACTTCTTGCCACCTGGCAGTACAGGGCCTGCCATTGCTTCCAAGTTGTTATGTAACCAATTGAGAACTTTCAGAACTCCTATGCAAAGCCAACTTTAACTGGAATGGGCACAGAATATGTCAACACGATAGGTTATAAACCTCAAGTCGTGTGCTAGTGAAGAACCTCAGGTTTTATTCTTGATTAGTTCTTGAAATTCTTTTTAGGATCTTTAAGACTCCCACTATCCTCTTGACATATAAGACTATCTTGCCAAATATTCAAGAGATAGTGCGGATTCTTTATCAAGACAAACACTTCACACAATTGGCCTTAATTGGTCTTTGTTTTATCCAAAACATCACAACTTACCAATTTCAAATGTACAAGAGTAGGACACTTTTACTCTTACATTTGACAAGTGTTTTAAACCTTTCTTTAAGATATGTCACTCAAGTTACAATCTTGGAGTATGACTCTAAGAATTGTTTTGGAACGAAGTATGACTCATCTTCCTGATCTAACCATTTCAACAATTCATGACTCCTCTTCTTAGTCATAAGAATGCACTAAGATGACCTTTAGAGGACTAATTGTGATATGATTTCTAAATCATTAAGATGATCACAAACATGATACTAAAGTACTCTCCCATCTTTTCAGATTTGAGAAACTTTTATCTTTCTGCCTAATTTGATTCTTCCCATTCGTTCTGCCATACATTGAGACTTTTCCAATGTTTCAGAATTATACTTAAACTTGTAAGTATAACCATATTTACTAAACTTTAGTAAATCAAATAGTCTTAACGAGCTTTGTGGTGGACATGACCAGTGCACAAGAATGTGTACTCGATCCCTTTAGTCCTTCACTTGACTCACACATCCATGTGAACAAGTAATTAGTCTTGATTTTCCAATGCTTGAAAGTTCTCATTCATCATACTATTCAACTTGCATGATTCCAAGTTTCGGTCCAATTGAAACTTGGGCGATGAGGAACTTTCCTGATTTGGTAAATTTAGACACTACCACAAATGAAAGAATCAAATCCATTTTCCAATATTGCTGTCAGTGGAATCATATAAGCAACAATTTTCCACAAATGTCATTGTAAGGATACTTCAAATAAATAAAATTAAACAATTTTCTTTTATTTTAAAACTTTGCGGAAAAACTTATCCTTACAATCCATATGAAAACCTTGTTGTTATATATTCCTAAGCAATGTGTCATAACTTCTTAAGCAACTGCTCAAAATTCTGATGCGATCGAAATCCCCCTTCGCGATCAGAATCAACATATACTTCCTTTAAGATTTCTCTCTATTCTTTGATTCTTAAAACATCAACATGTGACCCAGTCACATCATGTAATGAGGATCTCAGAGTAGAACTTAACATAGTTAGATAATGGGCTCTACCTGATGTAGAGTCAAACTTATTGACTTTAACATCCTTAGGTAAATTTGGCAGCTTTGCAATCAACGCCCCTTCCTTTTGGCAAAATAAACATATGGACCATTTGGTAATGGGACTATCTCAGACTTAGCCTGTCTCTTTACCATTTGGTCAACCGGGTTGACTATGGCCAATCCCTTTCCATTGGGAAGAGAATGCTTTTTCTGGATTTCCAGTGTCACCATTGTCACTGTCCATAAAGTTTTTGGGAAGTTGATCTTCTAATCAAATTTGCTTTACTATCGTTCCAAATCATTGCTGATTCAGTAGCACCAAACAAATAGATATGATCATTAAGGTTCATGTCATAGTCTGTTTCATACTAGTCCCAAACGAACTCACTATGTGACTTAGAAAGTGATTGAACATCCAACTTTCTCAAGACTTTGACACCCAACTCTCCCGGCTTGTCAATATATGACTTCATCTCTAAGATGTGATCACACATAGACCTTGCTTGCCATTAGGGCTTGAGTGACCTTGAACTTGTGGGTTAGTGAGAATAATTGGAGGAGGTGGAGGAAGAGAAGTATGACTTCCATGAGCCAAACTCGGGAAGTCATATTCATTATGAAAGCTTGGTTTGGGAAGATCATTGTTGTCTAAACCAGACATCAACAATGGGAGAAATTCACGTAAAGTTGATTTAAGTCCTTAATATAACACCCATTATGATATATTAAGGCTAGGACCCAACAAACTATTTTATAACTTAGAAGAGGGATGCCGTAATCCAAGCTATAAAATATTTGAAGGTAGGTGAATGACGATTCACCAATTTCCACCAAGATAAACAAAATGTATTATTAGGTTTTAATTGGTTTTGAAACTCCAAGATTCTTTTGAGATTCATTGAACTTTTCAATGGCATGTTTCAATCTCGAGTGTGCCCTTCAGGTTTTGTGACTGGGATGCCGAGGATCACAAAACAAGGTGTGAAGTAACCATGCAAATATACTTGGTACCCTTAATATTTACCCCTCAATCGATGTGCCGGTTAACCACACACGCTCCAACGATACTATGATAAACATTAAGTTACCCTTTGCCTACCTTGTTAAGTCCAGGTTAGTGTGTCGGTTAACCACACACGCTCCACTAACAGCTTAAACAAAGTGCAAAGTGTAATTTCATGGATTAGCACCTTATTCACATTTTCCTAAGTAACTAAGATTGGGAATTTATAAGTGTTTAGTTACTTAGTATTTATCATTATACTTATAATGAAGGGAGAATTATAGTCCTTGTCCTACCTGTTCGGCTAACGACCCTCCACCGGTCAAGGAAGCGGTGAGTGAGAGTGGACACCCATTAAACTGCCATTTTATAAGCAGTAACCTTATACCCCCCTTATAGATCGGCTTCGTGAATGAGGCCTACTAATGGTAAGACGACTTGCTCTTATACATATAATATATTAAACTTTTAATATTATAATAGTATAAGGGTGTATTTTAGACATTTAAAATACTTGGTGGTTTAATCTATTAATTAAACTAGACTTTTAATTTAATTAAACTCAAACCATATATTTATGGATTAATAATACTCTTTTAATTAAACGCTTTAATTAACTATTAATAAAGTCCATAAGAGTTAATTTGAACTATTCAACAAAACATCATAATTTCAATTATTAAACTCAAAATTAAAACCATTTAATTAATTGTTTAAGTTATGAACTCAAGAGTTTTAGAATTCAATTCTTTTTTTTTCAAAAAAAACTTTTCTCAAATTCCAAAACTTGAGGACAAGTTTTGAAACCTTTCAAAACTTTTGGATTTTTCATAACTTATGAGTTTAATTAAGGTTTAATGAAAAAAAAATCAAGTTCAATAACTTGAGGACAAGTTATGGAAGACATTAAATCATTTAATGATGACATTAAAATTAGTGACTCTTCTATTTTCATAACCTATGAGACTTAATGACACTTTAAAAAGAAAAACTCTTCACTTTCCATAACTTGAGGACAAGTTATGGAGTTCATAAAAACCATTAAGATCAAATATTCCAATTAACACAATAATCAAATAATTTTTTCTATGATCTAGATGAAACTCATAAGTAAAGATAATTCACATCAACAATTTTCAAGAAATTAGATAATCATATAAACTAATACAAATCTTGAAACTTTGACAATTATCCTTTGAAGACTCTTGGAATTCATAACCTAAAGAGTTAATAAATGAGACATTTCACATCCATAACTTATGGAAGTTTCAAAACTCTTAAGATCATAACTTTAAAAAAAACTTTTGAATTCCAAAATTTTATGACAAAATTTGTAACTCCTTAAAACCATTTAGATCAAACTTTTAAAAACAAATAAAATAATCATATCATTCTATCTTTTAATAAATTGACCTAATTCAACTCTTGAAGTAAAGTGACTCAAATTTTATAAATAATTAGTTTTTCATAAAATCAAGTAATTATCATAAAATTTGACAAACTTCATGTTTTTTTTCCTTTTTTTTCCTTCAACTTGAAAAAAAAATACATTTGCATCAAATATAATAGAAAACAACCCATGGCTCTGATACAACTGTTGGGTTTTGAGCATTCTAACACTCCTATGGTGTACATGCAACCCTATAAACCTTGGATCTATGTTTTCTCTATTATACATGCAAATATTAAGTATTCCAAGGTTTCATCCTAACTAGCATATTATGAAGCACCTATACTACAAAGTTCTGGTTAGATGACATACCTTTTGATGTAGCTTGATGTCTTCAAGCTTTAAGAGCTTAGCCCCAATAGTGTGGAAGCCTCAAATGGAATCACAAATTACCAAAACACCTTGGAAGAACTTGAGAGAATATGTATGCACACTAAAATCAGCCCACTCTTATTTTCACACACTTGTACCAATTTTGTGAGCCAAGGACCCCTTTATATATTATGGAGGATTAGGGTTACATCCATGTAAACCCTAATACCCATGACCTTTCATTTTACATAGGATCCATGGGTTAAAAGCTCCATGGACCATCCATGGAAGCTTAACCCAACCTAAATGAACTTGGCCCATTCCATATATATAAGAGTCCATATTTAATAAGTTCTTTTTGATCACTTAATTAATTCTAAATTAATTCTTGATCAATACTAATTAAATAATATGATTCCATATTAATATATTAGAACTTATAATATATTAATATAAATAATAAATATACTATTCTCAAAAGACTATCCATATAAATTGTGCCGGTGAAGTGCAACCCAAATGGACCATGCCGGGTCGGGTCAAGTACATACCAAATATAGTTATGGACTTAGACATTAATCCAACAGTCTCCCACTTGGATAAGTCTAAAACTATTATTGAGTATGACTTCAAAACCTAACTGGCAATCGTAGCTCTTAAAGCCGCTGTTGAACTCTGACCTTGTCAATGACTTGTCCATTAGATAAGGGATCATATATTCCTCCATTCTAGATATCATATGGACCGAGACATGGATTATAATCATTCTCTCTGTCCATTTGTTGTTTCCCGATTTTTGATTTATGATGACTGACTGATTGAACAAATCAAATCAGTCCTGGCTTGGCCAAGCACTCACATGTGTCATCGCTAAATCATCGAGGGGCCCACATATATCGCTTTTATCCCGAAGGTAAAAGGAATGGATAAACTTCGACTCATATGGCTTGTTCTACTACTTGTTGAATCATACACAAAGGCACGTTTTATAACATCGAGTTACCAATGCGTTTTTCGTGCAATCAATGTATAACCAACTCATAGTAACAACTCATATCTCTAGGTTTTAAGAATATAAGATATTATCGTCTCATGATCACTCGTGATAAAATCCATGAAGTGATTCAAATGAGCGTGGGTTGAATCCAATACTCAGAACTTATGAGCACTCATGAGTGTTGTAGCACCACTTTGTCCACCAACTTGGACCTCTACAAACCAACCCATGACAGTCTTGATTCATATCTACTTCCAACATATGACCGACTGTGGATGGTTTGAATAACTTAATCATTCAGGAAGAGCGACTTAGTTATTCTGGAAGTCAAAACATGCAAAGTGAAACACAAGAATAAATGAATCAAATATGGTATCAAACCCTATGAATATAAATAAACACTTTTATTTATCACCATACTGATTACTCATTATTCATTGTTTCGGTTTTATCAACTTTATACTTGAATTAAACACACTAGTTGTCCCATGCTCCAAGCATGTACACTATGTTTTTCTTAAACAATAGCTTTGCAATACACCAAGTATACACTCTATGTTTGTCTATGATCCTTACTTTGTGAAATAAACCAATTGAACATAATTTCAATGATTCTAATTTCACACTCCCAAATCCTTATCGAAAAATGTGAGAATTTCAAATTCCTATCATTTATCGAAATCTGTTTAGATTTTAAACTTATATGCACTGACCCTCCTGTAATGAATATGTACAAAGTCACAAAGACTTGTCAACAGTTATTATAAGGTATTCCAATGGAGATCAACTCCATGGAAACTAAGTCTCATATTCAAAGTACATTGCTTTGGACATGCTTCTTGCATTAAGTTTTCTAATCTTACACAGATAACTTCCACCTATGGAGACAACTCCATATTCTCATTTTGACTATCACTTCTGAATAAGAGATGCCTCTTTTCAGAATATGTCAATATGGTCCTTCCAAAATTAGCACTATACTTCCAACTGTCCCTGAGCAACCAATCTTTGGTAAACCTCAGATTGTCCTCGACAATTGCTTAATCATTTTAGTCATATCCAAATCTAGACCTTTTCCCTTCTTAATGCCTCTGGGCATTTGGAAAAATTAGCACTATACTTCCAACGGGAATAATTCCTCGTTTCGAGTTATCCATTGAAAAATGTTTCAAGATTTTGTCAATGTAAGTACTCTGGCTCAAACCAATGAGTCTTTGGGATCTATCTCTATAGATCCTAATACCGAGTATGTATGTAGTATCCCCTAGATCTTTCATTTGAAAGGACTTACTAAGGTAGGCATTAGTCTCCTTTAATGTCGGGATATCTTTCCCGATCAGTAATATGTCATCAACATATGGAATTAGAAAAACAATATGGCTCCCACTTGCTTTGATGTATACACATGGTTCATCGGGACTTTCTAAAAAACCAAACTTTTTGATGTTTTCATCAAAACGATGATACCATCCCCTAGATGCTTGTTTTAATCCATAAATGGACTTCTTCAGTTTACACACCTTCTTTAGATTATTCGGCTTGACAAAACCTTCAGGTTGTTCCATATAAACATCTTCCTAAAGATATCCGTTAAGGAAAGAGGTTTTGACATCCATTTGCCATATCTCATAGTCATAATATGCAGCTATGGCCATGATAATCCTAATAGATTTAATCTTAGCAACTGGCGAGAAGGTATCTTCATAGTCAACACCTTGAATTTGAGTATATCCTTTCGCGACAAGTCGTGATTTGAAAGATTGTACATTTCCGTCCATGTAGATCTTCTTCTTGAAGATCCACTTGCTTCCAACAGCCCTGCTGTTAGGAGGTAAGTCAACCAAGTCCCATACTTGATTGTCATTCATTGATTGAATTTTAGTTCTCATGGCTTCAAGCCATTTCTCAGACTTCGGGTCTGTAGCAGCAACCTTGTAGTTGTTGGGCTCACATTGATCCATCAAGAAGACTTCCTCTTCAGGAATGACAAATCCAAATCTGTCTGGTTCCTGACGAGTTCTACTGGAGCGTCGTACAGTTGGTGCGGTTTCCGGCATCTGAACGATAATTTCAGGTTCAACAATGCTTTGTTGATTATCATTCTCAACTAAAGGTTGTGTCTCTCGAATTTCTTTGAGGTTAATGGGGCTCCCACTTAGTTTATGCGAGATAAAGTCAGTTTCAAGAAACATTGCTTTATAGGCTATGAACACGAGGTTTTCATCTTTCCGGAAGAAGTAATAACCCACAGTTTCTTTTGGGTATCCCACAAAGATACACTTTTCAGATCTAGGTTCAAGCTTGTCAGAAGTTTCTCTTTTAATATATGCTTCACAACCCCATATCTTTAAGAAAGACATTGATGGAACCTTTCCATGCCATAACTCGTAGGGAGTCTTACTAACCTTTTTAGTTGGGACCATGTTTACAGTTCGAGCTGCGGTTTCAAGGGCATAGCCCCAAAATGAATTAGGAGGGGAAGTACGACTCATCATTGATCGCACCATATCAAGTAGAGTACGATTTCTCCTTTCCGAGACACCACTATGCTGAGGTGTTCCAGGTGGAGTGATTTGTGATACTATGCCACAATTCTTCAGATGTTCATCAAACTCATAGCTGAGATATTCACCACCACAATCTGATCGTATGGCTTTAATCTTTTTACCAAGTTGATTATGTACTTCATTTGAAGACATCGAATGATTCATATTTGTCTTTCATGAGATACACATATCCAAATCTACTGTAATCATCGGTAAATGTAATGAAGTATCTTTCATCGCTTCTGGTCATTGTTCTAAAAGGTCCACATACATCAGTATGTATGAGTGCTAATAGATCCGAAGCTCTTTCACCAACACTGGTAAAAGGATGTAACATCCATGAAATTCAAGCCAATTTAAAAGTTTTTCAACCGTTCAAAAACCATTAATTATTAGAAAATGTTTTCAAAATAGTTTCATATCAAAGAATCCCAGAAATCAAAGTCATAAAATGTGAGGAGGTGCACGATCAAGCCTTCGCCTTCCCGCGATCATCTGAAGTAACTGAAACAAAAACTGTAAGCCCGAAGCTTAGTGAGTTCCCCCAAAATACCAACGCCATACAAATAAGAACAATATCATAACATACAAACAACATGCATATAGAGTCTTCAGTATGATTGGACTGCCCTCATCGGGCCTTCAGTCTATCTGGCCTACTCTCAGAACCTTCAGCATGTCTGGTCCGCCCTTCCGGGCCTTCAGCATGTCTGGACCGTTCTCCGGGCCTTCGGCCTGACTAGTACGCCCTGATGGGTCTGCACTCTATCCGGTCTGCCCTGGGTATGTTGTCCCCGAGCACAAAGCAGGACCGCCTCAACCCACCCGCAAATAACACAATCAGCACATAATATCATACGCTAGCTAGCATGTACATATCAGTCATATAGATCTACCGATCACTAATCATAGAATTATCCTATATACCAGGATACCGATCTAATAGATCACTAACATAGCATCATCCTATAACCAGGATACCGATGTAACAGATCACTAACATAGCATCATCCTATAACTAGCCAATCCAAAAAGGGCCGACCTTGGTGCCTTAGACCCTGTTTATATAGTGAAAAGAACTCACCTCACAATGTCGATTTGAACTGAAAGAATCAAGCTCCCGAATCACGGCTCCAAACTCAAACACCTACAATCATCATAGGACCAATTCTATCAAAACCCAAATTACCAAAATATCCTTAAAATCAAACTTGGTCGACCCATGGTCAAAGTCAAAGTCAATGGTCAAGGTCAACAGTCCATGTTCACCCAACTCGTCGAGTGCAGCTTACAAACTTGTCGAGTTCCCTTAGAACTCAGAAAACTGCGAAAACCCGAGTCAACTCGTCGAGTTACAAAACAACTCGTCGATTCCATGTAGTGTCCAGAAGATTCGGAAAAACCCTAACCAACTCGTCGAGTTGGCTATACAACTCGTCGAGTTTCTTCAGCCCTTTTCTCATTCATACGCTTTTAAGCGAAACCAAGGCTCCAAACTGTAGATCTAGCCTCCTAGGGTTTAGTTGCCACGTAAAGTTGCTAACTTTACGTGCATGCAAGGCCTCAAGAGGCTAAAACACCCAAAACTAGTCTTAGGAAGAGGTTTAGGGCATGGAGAGGGGCCAAAGCATGGTAAAGTCGAGAACTTTATGTCCATGAGGGCCTAGAGGAGTCCATATCTGAACTCCTCACTTCAAAACGTGCTCAATACCATAAATGCCTCAAGAATAAGCTAGAAATGACCCTAAACTCTTAAATGGAGAGATCTAACAAGAACATGATCAAGGTAATGACTTTTTACCTTCAAAGGAATGCCAAAACGAAGTAGATGTTGGATCTACAAGCTCCTTCTTGTTCCAAGCTTCTAAATCTTCAAATCTCTTCAATAAATGCACCAAACACACACTCTTTAGCCTCACACACACACTCAAAATAGAAGGTTAGCTCGATTGGGGTTTGTTTCAGGACGTGAAGGTGTAAGGGAGAATGGAGGGAGGACTTAAGGTCCTTTAAATAGGGTGCAAACCCTAAAAATTAGGGTTTTCAAGCACAACCTCAACTCGTCGAGTTGGGTCCTCTAACTCGTCGAGTAGGTCCTAAAGTTCACGCAGCCTGATCAGCTTCTACACGACGAGTTGGGGCAGCCAACTCGTCGAGTAGGTATAAAAATATGAACATAAAGCTTTAAATTTTTATACCTGGGAGTCGGAATGTCACAAAGGAGCTTTGGTCATCTTGCCACATAGACATAATTCACATACATCAAAAGACTGTGAGCCTGTTGACTCTAAGATCCTATCCTTTTGGAGCTTAGCAATGCGAGTTTTACTTATGTGCCCAAGTCGACAATGCCATAAATAAGTTTTATTTGAGTCTAACTTTGTCTTCTTATATAAGTTGAACATTAAATTTTCCTTTGTGTATGAACCATTTAAATCGATTTCATATATTCCATTTTTGGGACTAGTCTCAAAATAGAATACATTTTCTTTAAACACAGAAATGTTTTCAAAATCAAAGTCAAACTTATAACGAAAACCTTGTTCATACAAGCGAGAAGTAGAGATAATATTCCTAGTTATAGTAGGTACATAACAATAATTGTTCAAAATAATATTAAGGCCATTTGGAAGTGAAAGATGATATTTTCCTATGGATTTCACAGCTACACGATTGTCATTGCCAACATGAAGTTTCAAATCGCCATCTCTTAGTTCTCTAACATTCCTTAGTCCCTGCAAATCATTGCAGACGTTAGTACCACTTCCAGTATCGAATACCCAAGAATTAGTACGAAATACATGTAATTCAATCACATATATACCTGAGGTGCCAACCTGGTTGGCTTTGATCTTCTTAAGTTCCTCTAGGTATTTGGGACAGTTGCGCTTCCAGTGTCCCTTTTCATTGCAGTGAAAGCAATCAGCGTCAGCAGCATGCTTGGGTTTAGGAGTTGGGTTAGTGGAAGGAGGCTTCCCTTTACCCTTTACCTTGCCTTTTCCTTTCTTGGCAGCTTTGCCTTTCCCCTTACCGGTATTATTACCGGTTTTCTTCTTGGAGATTTGACCCTCACGGACCATCAACACTTGATTGTTCCCAGACTTCTTGATGTTTGCCTCAACATTTTTGAGCATGTTATGAAGCTCATTAATGCTCCTCTCCCAGTCGTTCATTGTGAAGTACATCACAAATTGGTTGAATGACTTAGGCAATGAGTCTAGGATCACATCAGTCGCTAGCTCATCCCCAAATGGGAATCCGAGGCGGGCAAGTTGCTCAACATAAGCTTTCATTTTGAGTACATTTGCACTCACAGAAGATCCTTCGGCCATCTCACAACCAATGAAAGCATTCAAAGTCTCAAACCTCTCTTGCTTAGCCTGAATTTGAAACATGACTCTCAGTTGTTCAATCATTTCAAACGCTTCATGAAACTCAAAAGTTTTTTGAAGTTCAGGAGTCATAGTTGCAAGCATGATGCAAGCCACTTCGGTCGAATCATTAACATGTTTCGCCCGAGCATCTTTCAATGCTTTAGGAGCATTAGCTGGGAGCTCTTTTGGGATTGGTTCATCAAGGACATAGTGCTTTTTCTTAAGCTTGAGGACAATTCTCAGTTGTCTGAACCAATCAAGAAAGTTGGGTCCACTTAATTTTTCTTTTTCGAGGATGGATTGGATGGTGAGTGATGAGGTGGTTACAGTTAGGGTAGTCATCTACAAAATAATAAGATTCATTTTAATATCTTGTATATGAATTCTTTTCAAAAATAATTACCCTTCAAATTAAATTTTGAAAAGCTAAGATCCACATCAGCCAAAATAACTTAAGGAGGCGACCCACTACTCAAGTGATTTTGTTGATCGGTAGGTTATGATAAACAATTACAACTCTTATGTAATTCTTAGATTTATGGAATCCAAAAACATTACTTTGTTTTTATATGACATGTTCATCCCATCTATGCCTCAAAACTCTTATGCTTAGGTGACCTTTATCACATAAGAAATTAATCAAATCATCCATTTAAAAAACATGTGAGTTATATTTCACAAATGGTTAGGTGAACTTTATCTCATAAGCAAATGGAAAAACACGTTGACTATTTTTGACAACTCATATGAATAAGGCGACCCTAAAATCCACATGAACCGCACAAAAATCCCAAGTGATTTTTAAATGGATTGCATAAATTTGAAAGTTTTGTAAATAAGGGCTTTTATCAATGTATTATTATTCTAGCATTTTAAAACATTTTGTATCATGAATATTTCATGCATAAAATATTCCATGGTACATTTAAAGTGTGCCAAAAAACCATAAAGTTGAATTTATTTCATATAACATTTTACCGGTTAAAATTTATATTAAATTTTAATTCGACGTTATACGGATTGAAACAGGTTTCTAACTTTGTTAATAAAACAACCTTTTATTATTAAGTTATGGAGTTTAGATTAATTTTAAAAATATTTTAAACTTTTTATATTTTTAAAAGTTTGGCTACTTTAAAGTTTTAAAATATTTAAAACTCTTTTTAACAAAAACTCAATTTTGACATCGTATGTTGAAATTTTTATATAAAACTCTAAACTCTAAGTTTGATGTTAATTTTTGTAAAAATTATTTAGCATGGAAAACATATTTTCAGCATTTTATAACAACAAAATAAACAGCACAAGCATGCATTTAAAATGTATAAACAAAGCCATTTCTAGTAATATTTTTTGTGAGCCATCACAACAAATATTAAGTCATTTCCTAAAGGAATAATAAGACACTTCAAGGTCTTCAAAAGGCTTCATGTCTTCAAAAGGCTTCATGTCTTCATAAGAACTTCATGCTCCATCTTGTTACATTTTATAAAAATAAAATACAACTAGTCTAAAACTAATTTATTACATATAAAATAAAAAAATGAAATAATGACTATTTATCTATTACATCATCATATGAATAAATAAATACCAACCACAAATTTCCTAATGACTTTTTTATACAAAACAAACATATCAACATATCAACAAACAACTCTTTGTTTTTTCTAAGGCAACTTTTATATAACCAAAATGCATGAAAAAATGGTTATATAAAAAATAAACACTTTTAACAAGTTGCCAAAGAAAACAAATATGTACATTTATTTAGCCAAAAAGAAATCCATGCTTGTTTTCCAAAAACCAAAGATTATCATAACATAAAAATCATTCTAACATTTAAAAGATGACTCTGATACCACTGAAGGGTTTAGTTGCATAAAATAAATTGTTTTTCACAAAAACCGGCAACGGAAGCTTTAAAAACTTCTTATAATGTTCGAGTGTGACAACAAAACAAACTATCAAGGATACTTTTAAAGAGGTTAGAATGATATTATAACAACCAAATGGTGTTTAGAAAATACAACCTTTGTAGCCTTTGGACCCTCTTGGATTTGGGGTGTTGAAGTAGATGGCAAGAACAAGGAACTTGATCTTCTCTATAAGTAATCCACCAACAAGAATAAGGTACCAAAATTGCTAAATTTCTTCTTGTACAACTTTGTTCTTTAAGCCTTAAGTGCTTAAACAAGTAAGCACTAAAAGGAAGACACAAATTAAACACCAAAATCTAGTAATGTCTTCAAAAGAGGAAAGAGCTCCAAGCTCTTTGTAGCTCACGATTTTGAGAGAAAAAGGGAAGAAGGTTTTTAGACCAAAAATTTGTGTCTTCTTCATGCATAAGACCCTCTATTTATATCCCCATCCAAGCATGACCTTTTACATATTATATTCAAAAGTATGGGCTATAAAGGGAGGCATGGGGAACATTATGTTGGAGGTTGACAAGCAACCTCCATCCTTCTTACAACTTTCGGCCATGTCTCCTAAAGAGGACAAAAATTGTCTACTAGTCTTTTAACCATGGTAGAGTAAGCCTTTGATTTAATCATGATTAACCAAAGTGTCCGAAACTTTGTACATGAATTATTATATGATACCTTATCATATAAAGACTATTTTTCTACTTCTTACAATATTGTTTTTATAGAACAATATTTTTTTCTCTAATTAAATACAAAAGTTAAATTTATTTATTAATATCAAATATATAATAAATATTCAATAAGTACCAACTTGATTAAGGTGTGACCCTATAGGATTATGTGTCATTAGCAATGTCACTCAATAATGATTCTTGGACATACATATCCAACAGTTCCTAGTCAGGAATTAGGGGCGGGTACATCAAATGAATGAACATCAGTCTTAGAGATTAAATTTTGGGGTTTTTAATTGATGGGTTTCAACCTTCGTGAAGTTCCCACTTTGAGAGGTTGATGCTGTAATTTGAGGTCTTTCAGTTGGGAAGAGTAAGGTGGTTGTTTTAGTTCTCAAATAGAACAATTTGGTTTCTTTCATTTGCTGAGGGCAGAGTGTTAAGGTTCATTATTTCGAAGGGATAAGTGTTTTCTGCTAAAATGGGATTTGGACGGCAGGATTGGAGGACGTTCGTCAGTATGGGATGAATATTCAGTCATAATCGGAATTCAGGAAGTTCGGGCATGATCGAATAACATGGGAGAGGAAGTAGTAATGAATGATTTAAAGGACGAAATCTAATTGAAGTGGGGGAGAGTTGTAATTGTTGGATATAGTGTCTAAGTCCATAACTATATTTGGTATGTACTTGACCCGACCCAGCATGGTCCATTTGGGTTGCATGGCATCATGCACTTGGATAGACTAAATGAGAGAAATAAGACACTTATGGTTTATTAATATATTATAAGTTCTAATATATTAATAATAAGAATAATAATATTTAGTTAGTATTGATCAATAATTAATTTAGAATTAATTATGTGATCAAAAGAAGACTAATTAAATATATGGGTTGATTGTGTCAATCATCCATAACTTATATAGTGGGCCAAGGCTCCATGGATTATCAAGTTGGGTTAAACCCATAAGATGGTCCATGGATGCTCCATGGGGGTTACATAACCCATGGGTCATGGAAATGAAAGGTCATGACAATTAGGGTTTACATGGTGTAACCCTAATTGTAACATACTATATAAAGAAGCTATTATTCACCATTTTCGGCCACTAGAGTGAATCAAAGAGGGCTAGCCGAAAATCCAAGTGTTCTTATTATCTTAAAGTTTATTCCAAGTGTACTTGGTGTTGTGTGAAGCATTTGAGGCATCATACTTGAGGTGCTAGGCTCACAAGGTTTCAAAGGAATCCAAGCTACAAAGAGGTATGTAATTCTTACTAACTATTAGAATAAAAGATCCCCATGTATGCTAGATAGGATTATGAACCTTGGAAAATCATTTTGCATGTATCTTAGTCAAACATAGATCCAAGGTTTCTAGGGTTGCATGTACACCATAGGAGTGTTAGAATGCTCAAAACCCAACAGTGGTATCAGAGCCTAGGCTTGCTTGTTTGATACTTGATGCAAAATAGTGAAAAAAGTCGATTTTTTGCTGTCTACATGATGAACTCGCCGAGTCCATGGGGGGACTCGCCGAGTTCATGTGAAAACTCATCCTACTCGTCAAGTAGGTTCGTGCACTCAACGAGTAGAAGCCTCATAATGCAGTTTTTCGACTTTTGCTGCTGAAAATGGACTAGAAACATTACCCTAAATTGTTTTGGTGTTATTAAACTTGTTTTAGATGGTGTAATGGTTGTTCTAATCCATTTACAATGGCTAATATCAAAATTCCATGATGTTATGATTCTTGAAATTCTTGATAATCATGTTCTTGAACTTATGAATTTAGATGATCATAGGAATTATTTGTAACCTCCATGTTACTTAATTCTTGATCATTATGTGTTTTAATGGAGTCCATAACTTGTCCTCAAGTTATGAAAAACTAAGAGTCACACTTGAATTAAAACCATTAAAAGAACAGAAGAGTTATGAAAATGAAGAGTCTTCATTTTAATACTCTAATAAAATCATAAGTTATGAGAAATGAAAAGTTTTGAAAGTTTACAAAACTTGCCCTCAAGTTTTGGAACAAGTAAAGTCATAATTAAAACTTTAGTTCCAACCCTTAGAATTTTAAATATTAAAATTCAACCCTTATACTTTATAATATTATAAGTGAATAATAATTATATATGTATAGGATAAAAGTCGTTTTACCATTAGTAGGCCTCATTCACGAAGTCGGTCTATAAGGGGGGTATAAGGTTGTTGCCTATAAAATGGAAACTTAATGGGTGTCCATTCTCACCCACCGCTTCCTTGATCGGTGGAGGGTCGTTAGCCGAAAAGGTAGAACAATGACTATAATTCTCATAATAAGTATTATGAATATACTAAAGTAACTAAACATTTATAAATTCTCAATTTTAGTTACTTTAGGAAAATGTGAATAAGGTGCTAATCCATGAAATTACACTTTGCACTTTGATTAAGTCGTTAGTGGAGCGTGTGTGGTTAACCGACACACTAACTTGGACTTATCAAGGTAGGCAAAGGGTGACTTAATGTTTATCATAATATCGTTGGAGCGTGTGTGGTTAATCGGCACTTCGATTGAGGGGTAATACATTAAGTGTACCAAGTAATTTGCATGGTTACTTCACACCTTGTTTTGTGATCCTCGGCATCCCAGTCAGAAAACTTAAAGGGCACACTCGAGATTGAAACATGCCTTTGAAAAGTTCATTGAATCTCAAAATAATCTAGGAATTTCTAAGAACCAATTAAAAACCTAATATCTATATTTCGTTTTTCATGGTGGAAATTGGTGAATCGTCATTCACCTACCTTTCAAATATGTTATAGCTTGGATTACGGCATACCTCTTCTAAGTTATAATATATTGTGATTGGATCCTAGCCTTAATATTACATTTGGGTGTTTTATTAAGGACTCTCTTAATATCTAAACTAATCTTGTTCTCTTCTTTCAGATGTCTTCAAACAATGCTGCTTCTGGCTCTAATCCTAATGGCTCCTTTACCCTTATGAACTTGTGTGGGAAAGTCACTTTTGATGGATCCAACTTCAATGAATGGATCAGAAACATCAGGATGATTACCCGCTACGAGGACAAAGAATATGTCCTTGACAAGGAGCTTAAGGAGATTGATGAGACCACTGCAACTCCCCAGGAGATCGCTGACTTCCGGGCACATGAAAGGGATGCTACAAAAGTGGCATGCATCATGTTGGCACCATGACAGCGGAACTCCAAAAGTCCTATGAGGACTTCTACCCTTTTGAAATGCACCAAGATCTGATGGAAAGATACCATCAAAGTGCACGACAAGAGAGGTATGAAATCATATGCTCTATCATAACAACCATGACGAAGGACGGGGAATCCGTCACGAGCCACATGCAGAAAATGCAAAGGTATGTGGATCGGTTGCTGAAGCTTAATGTGAACTTCCCTGAGGAGCTTGCAATAGATATCATTTTGCACTCCTTACCATCGTGCTATGATCAATTCCGCATGACATATCACATGAATAAGGAAGAGGTCACACTCAGCAAACTTCAGGGACTCCTCAAGACCGTAGAAACAGGTCTTAAGGGTAAGTCGGTTGTTAACACTCCTACTCCAAACTCCGCCCCGGTTTTGGCAATCGGGAAAGGTAGAGGGAAGAAGAGGAAGAGCTCTTCGAAGGGTACCAAGGCTAGGACCCTTGATGGCTCTTCTTCAAGTGGAACCAAGAAAGGTTTTGTCACTCCTTCTTCTGACCCTAAAGAGGCTGAATGCTTCTATTGCCATGAAAAGTCACATTGGAAGCGGAACTGCCCAAAGTACCAGCAAGATGTGAAGGATGGGAAAGTTAAACCCAACCATGCAGGTATTTACACTATCTTATCTAATAACTCACCCCATTCTAACTCTTGGGTCCTTGATACCGGTTGTGGTATTCATATCTGTTCTGATTTGCAGGGACTAAGAAGAAGTGAGAATGTGGAGCATGGAAGAATAAACTTAATCATGGGGAATAGGAAAGCTTTACCTGTCACCAAGATTGGAGTTTATACTTTATCGCTAAGTAGTGGGTTTAGTTTAGATTTGAATAAATGTTGTTATTCGCCAGAAATGGCAAGAAATATTATTTCCTTTCATGCATTGTATAAACAAGGTTTCACCTTTTCATTTGATAATGAAGTTGGTTCGATTAATGCTTTCTTTAATAATGTTCTTTATTTTAAAGCATTACCTTGTGATGGTGTGTATGAAACTGTATCTGTGGTTGATAACTTAGGAAATAATGTATTGTGTATTGATTTTGTTAATGATAATAACTTGGATAAAGCATCATTATGGCATTGTCGTCTTGGATATATAAGCAAGAAACGCATAGGCCAACTCCAAAAGGATGGAGTATTGGAGTCATTTGACCTAAAGTCAGATGATAGTTGCGAATCATGCTTACTTGGAAAATGACAAAGTCACCCTTCACAGGTTCTTGTGAGAGGGGTGAAGGTTTGTTGGATATTATACACACGGATGTGTGTGGGCCCTTCAAACATGCCACAAGGGATGCTAATCGTTATTATTTGACTTTTACTGATGATTACAGTAGATATGGATATGTCTACTTAATCAAGCATAAGTCAGAGACTTTTGAGAGGTTTAAAGAGTTTAAACAGGAAGTCGAGAATCAATTGGGCAGGAACATTAAGATGCTTCGATCCGATCGAGGTGGTGAGTATCTTAGTTCAGAGTTCCTCGACTATCTTAGGGAATGTGGGATTGTCTCACAATTGACACCTCCCAGGACACCGCAGTTGAATGGTGTAGCTGAGAGGCATAATCGAACCTTGTTGGATATGGTTCGTTCCATGATGAGTCGAGCTTCGCTACCAATCTCATTTTGGGGGTATGCCTTAGAGACTGCCGCCCATATCCTTAATCTAGTTCCCACAAAGAAAGTTGCTAAACCTCCTCATGAGATGTGGACTGGTAAAGTACCCAAACTAGACCACATTAAGATTTGGGGTTGCGAGGCTTTCGTGAGACGCGAGACTCATGATAAGCTCGAACCTCGAAGTGAGAGGTGTATTTTCATCGGCTACCCACTGAAATCCTTTGGTTACCTCTTCTACAGACCTAGTGAGAATGTGGTCTTTGTAGCTAGGAGGGCTTTCTTTCGAGAGAGAGAGAGTTCATAAGCCAACGAGACAGTGGGAGGCAAGTTGACCTTGAAGAAATTCAAGAGTCAAGTGGTGAAGGAACTTCAAACCCTAGCACTCAACTTGAGGAGGAAACTTCTGTTGAGCCAATTAACAAGTATGTACCTCTGAGGCGTTCCACAAGGATTAGGAATGCACCTGAGCATTACTATGGATTCCATATTACTGCGGAAGGTGATACACTTATCAGTGATGAGACACTGATAGGTCTGGATGAACCTAACAGTTATGCGGAAGCCATGGCAGGCCCTGAGTCAGTCAAGTGGAAAGAGGCAATGGACAACGAGATACAGTCCATGTATGAAAATCAAGTTTGGGACTTGGTTGAGAATGTACCAGGTCGTAAGACTGTAGGGTGCAAATGGATCTTCAAGAAGAAGACCGACATGGATGGTAATGTACACACTTATAAGGCACGACTGGTTGCAAAGGGTTTCTCACAAACTCCGGGAGTTGATTATGATGAGACCTTTTCTCCAGTGGCCAAGATTAAGTCTATTAGGGTTCTGTTAGCCATAGCCCCATTTCATGACTATGAAATATGGCAAATGGATGTCAAAATCGCTTTCCTTAATGGAAAGTTGGCTGAGGATGTTTACATGAGTCAGCCAGAGGGTTTTGTCAACACAGAGTACCCTAATAGAGTATGTAAGCTTGAGAAATCCATTTATGGGTTAAAGCAAGCACCTCGCAGATGGAATCTTTGCTTTGATGAGAAAGTCAAGGAATTTGGCTTTTCTAGGAGTGAAGATGAATCTTGTGTATATGTCAAGGCTAGTGGGAGTATAGTTAGCTTTTTGGTATTGTATGTGGATGACATACTACTCATAGGAAATGACATCCCAACTCTGCAGGAAGTTAAGTCCTGGCTTGGGAAGTGTTTCTCTATGAAGGACCTAGGAGAAGCTGCCTATATTCTAGGGATAAGGATCTTGAGAGACCAGAGTAAAAGACTAATTGGACTTAGTCAGAGTACCTACTTGGATAAGGTGCTGAAGAGATTCGGCATGCAGGACTCCAAGAAAGGAGAGTTACCCATCCAGAGTAACGCCAGATTCAGTAAGACACAAAGCCCTAGTACTGAGGCTGAGATAGCAGAAATGAGTCGAATACCTTATGCTTCGGCTGTAGGATCGATCATGTATGCTATGACGTGTACTCGACCTGATGTAGCCTTTGCTTTGAGCATGGTTAGCAGGTATCAGGGGAACCCTGGCAAGGCACACTGGATTGCGGTAAAGAATATCCTCAAGTACCTACGGAGGACTAAGGACTGGGTCCTTACCCTCGGTGGGAGTGAAGACTTGAGAGTTGTAGGGTATAGTGATGCTAGCTTTCAGACTGATAGGGATAATTTCCGCTCTCAGTCAGGCTGGGTCTTTACCTTAAATGGAGGAGCAATTTCTTGGAAGAGTTCCAAGCAAGAGACAGTGGCTGATTCAACTTGCGAATCAGAGTATATAGCAGCTAGCGAGGCAGCAAAGGAGGCGATATGGCTGAAGAACTTCATTGGAGACCTTGGAGTTGTACCAGCTATTAAAGAGCCAATGGAAATTTTCTGTGATAGTGAAAGTGCAGTTGCCTTAGCCAAGGAACCAAGGGATCACGGGAGATCCAGACACATCGACAGAAAATACCATTTCATCAGACATCGAATAGAAGAAGGACTCCTCGTGGCAAAGAGGGTATCATCGGATGAGAATCTAGCAGATCCCCTCACGAAGGGACTGACTCGGGTTAAGCATCTCCAGCATGCTCGGAGCATAGGGCTGAAGGATGATATTAGATTTAGTAGTTAGATAACCTTGAAATTTGTAAAGTGTAATTGACATTAGATGATGAATAAAAGGTGTTTTATTTATGAGTAAAGTGTTGCTATCTCTTGTCGATCGTTTACTATATTTCTTTTGCATGTTTTGACTTCCAGAATAATTATGTTTGGTATATCATATTATTCGAACCTCCACAGTCGGTCATATGTCGGAAGTAGGTATGAATCAAGACTGTCATGATTGGTTGCAGAGGTCTAAGTTGTTGGACATGGCTACAACACTCATGAGTGCTCATAAGTTCTGAGCATTGGACTCAACCCACGCTCACTGGAATCACTTCATGGAATTTATCTCGAGTGATCGTGAGACGGTAATATCATATAAGTCTTCAAACCTAGACATATGATTTGTTACCTATGAGTTGGTTATGCATTGATTATACGAAAACGCATTGGTAACTCGATGTTATAAAACGTACCTTTGTGTGTAATTCAACAAGTAGTAGAGCAAACATATGAGTCGAAGTTTATCTGTTCCTTCTTGGATTAGAAGCGATATCTGGGCCCCTCGATGATTTGTTTTGACCCATGTACCGGGCCCGGTCAGAAATAAATTGATGTGTTCAATTAAGTTCTATGTCAAACAAATCGGAAATCAGGAAACAACTGCTAGACAATAGAAAGACATTGTTCCATGTGTTTGTCCGACTGATATCTAGAACAGAGGATTATATGATCACTTATCTAAAATGGCACACCATCATCTTCTCAGTTCCGAGAGACCTTGAAAGAGCTACGATTGCTGATCGGTTCCTGAAGTCATACTTCCAACTATAGTTATTAGACTTATCCAAGTGGGAGACTGTTGGATATAGTGTCTAAGTCCATAACTATATTTGGTATGTACTTGACCCGACCCAGCATGGTCCATTTGGGTTGCATGGCATCATGCACTTGGATAGACTAAATGAGAGAAATAAGACACTTATGGTTTATTAATATATTATAAGTTCTAATATATTAATAATAAGAATAATAATATTTAGTTAGTATTGATCAATAATTAATTTAGAATTAATTATGTGATCAAAAGAAGACTAATTAAATATATGGGTTGATTGTGTCAATCATCCATAACTTATATAGTGGGCCAAGGCTCCATGGATTATCAAGTTGGGTTAAACCCATAAGATGCTCCATGGATGCTCCATGGGGGTTACATAACCCATGGGTCATGGAAATGAAAGGCCATGACAATTAGGGTTTACATGGTGTAACCCTAATTGTAACATACTATATAAAGAAGCTATTATTCACCATTTTCGGCCACTAGAGTGAATCAAAGAGGGCTAGCCGAAAATCCAAGTGTTCTTATTATCTTAAAGTTTATTCCAAGTGTACTTGGTGTTGTGTGAAGCATTTGAGGCATCACACTTGAGGTGCTAGGCTCACAAGGTTTCAAAGGAATCCAAGCTACAAAGAGGTATGTAATTCTTACTAACTATTAGAATAAAAGATCCCAATGTATGCTAGATAGGATTATGAACCTTGGAAAATCATTTTGCATGTATCTTAGTCAAACATAGATCCAAGGTTTCTAGGGTTGCATGTACACCATAGGAGTGTTAGAATGCTCAAAACCCAACAGTAACATGCTGTTTCAAGAAGTTTCTTATTTCGGGATTGTAGGCGATAAATGGATCAATTAAAGGCCTTGGGATTTGATGGAACAAGGTTTGGACACTATTGGATGGTGATAATATTGGTTGTGCGATACAAGCCCTTGATTGCGTTTTGGAGTCAAATGGTTAAACGGAAAAAATGATGTTTCAGACTTCTTTTATGAATTTAGGATTTAAGTTTGGAAGGTGTTAAGGCAAAGGAGAGTTGCTAGGTATGTAGAGCTTCTCATTACCTTTACGTGGATATAAAAAATTGTCGAAATCAGAGTTGAAATGAAGAAGTTATAACCGTTTGAAGTTTTGACAAATTTGGGTTAAGCCGTGTACGCTGGGCGTATGGGGAAGTACTCTCGACGTACGCGATCAATGCCCAAACCCTATTTTCGTGGTTTGAGCCCTATTTAAGCTCTTTAACTTCCCCAAACCCATTCCATTCTCAGCCTCCACCTCTCCACCACCCTCCCTTGAAACCTTAACCCTAGTTTAAGCCTTGTATTGGTTGCATTAGAGCTTGTAGATCTAGACTTTTTTCATCTTGATCTTTCTTCTATAGGTATAAAGCTTGAATCTTGATAATGTATGTGTTAGATCTAACTAGTTTTGGGTGTTATGAGATTTTTGTCACTTTAGTGCATAAAGTTTAGATCTCGAAAGTTTGTGACATTGTTATGGATAAATTTGGAAACTTTATCCATCTAAACATCATATTGATTCAGATCTGAAGGTTGGAGACCTGGACTCAGTTGATTAAGTTGAAAAAGATGCACTTTTGGTCCCTTGGAGACTTAAAGACTAGATATTGGTTGTTTGGACCATTCTAATAGATAAAGTTTGAAACTTTATCCATTATGGAGTTAGTAGGAACAATAAAATGTGATCTTGGACCTCATATCCCTTCCATGCAAGAGTTAAAATGTCTTAATGGACAAATAAGTTAGGGTTTTAGCTTTTGGGACCTTTTCTTGATGGGTTATTAGAGTTACAACTACAATGCACTAAGCGGAAAACATTTAAACAATTCAAATGATTAGGGCACATGCAACCTCATAGGATCTATGTCTTTCACATACAACAACATACTATGAATACTAACCTATAAAACTTTCCTATAAACAAACTAATTCATAAGACAAGAAAACTAACCTTGAAGATTGTTATAGCAAACAATCTTGAATTCCTCCTTGAAAAACTCTTGGAAGCAAGCACCACAAGTATTGTGCCTCTAATGGTTCACACCCAAATCCTAGCAACCAAGGAGCTTGAAGAGAGAGAGGAGAGAGGTGGAAAGTTCGGCCCTAAGCCTCTAAAGGAATGTCATGGCCGAAATTCTAAGGCTAAGGTGTTGGATATAGTGTCTAAGTCCATAACTTTATTTGGTATGTACTTGACCCGACCCGGCATGGTCCATTTGGGTTGCATGGCATTGCAATACTTGGATAGACTAAATGAGAGAATAAGGCACTTATCATTATTAATATATTATAAGTTCTAATATATTAATAATAGTATTATTTAATTAGTATTGATCAAGTATTAATCTAGTATTAATTTGGTGATCAAAGTGAGACTAATTAAATATATAGGGTTGATTATGACAATCATCAATTCTTTTATGGTGGATTAATGATCCATGGTTTATGGGTTATGGATGTAACCATATGGAGCTCCATGGATAGTCCATGGGAGTTACAAATCCATGGGTCATGGGAAATCAAGAGTCATGACAATTAAGGGCATTCATGTGTAAACCCTAATTGTGACAACACTATAAAAGGAACCCTATGGCTAGCAAAATGAGGACCTAGTGTACATAGTGTTACTAGAGAGGGCATAACCAAATTTGAGTGCTAGAAGTATTCTCTCAAGTTATTCCAAGTCTTGTGGTGTTGTGTGAAGCATTTGAGGCACAACATTTGGGGTGCTAGGCTCACAAAGTCTTGAAGGAATCCAAGCAACAACAAGGTATGTATTTCTACTAGTTTTATGTTTTATGTAATCCCCATGCCATGCTAGTTAGGAAATAACCTTGAAAAAGAAATTTGCATGTATATAGAGAAAACATAGATTCAAGGTTATTAGGGTTGCATGTACACTTAGGAAGTGTTAGAATTCTCAAAACCCATCAGTGGTATCAGAGCCTAGGATTGTTTTCTGTATACTTGATGCAAAACTGCTTAAAAATCGAAAATTCTGCATTCTGACGACTGGACTCGCCGAGTCCATGGGGAGGACTCGCCGAGTCCATGAACAAATTCATCCTACTCGGCGAGTAGAATAATGCACTCGGCGAGTAGGAGCGTGCTGGACAGTTTTTTCGAGTTTTGTTGCTGGAAATGGATTAAGATCATTATCCCAATCTGTTTTGGACTTGTAAAACCTGTTTTTCAAAAATGATAATGATTATGTTAACCCATTTTACATGACTTTTATCAATTTTCAAGTATTGTATATGTTTATATGATTTCTTGAAATTGCTTGACATGAATTTGTGTTCTTATGAGTTTTTAGAAGATCATAGGAATTATGTGTAACCACCATGTGTGTTTAATTCATGATCTTAATGGCTATGATGGTGTCCATAACTTGTCCTCAAGTTATGGATAACCAAAAGTCACTTCCTTTAATTGTGATTAAAGAACTAAAGAGGTTTCATAAAATGAAGAGTCTTCATTTTATGAACCATTAAAACTCATAAGTTACAAATTGAAGAGACTTGGAATAGTTTCAATTCTTGCCCTCAAGTTTTGGAATTTGAAAAGTCTTATACTTTAATACTTTAATTCCAAATTAAACCTTGGATTTTTAAAAAGTTTAAAAATCAACACTTATACTATTATTATAATTTTATTATATAGATATGTATAAGAATATGTCATTCTTACCGTTAGTAGGCCTCATTCACGAAGCCGGTCTATAAGGGGGGTATAAGGTTGTTGCCTATAAAATGGTGACTTAATGGGTGTCCACTCTCACCCACCGCTTCCTTGATCGGTGGAGGGTCGTTAGCCGAATGGGTAGGATACGACTTTAAATACTTGTTAAAAGTATAATGAATTATAAAGTAACTATACATTATAAATTCCCAATCTTAGTTACTTTAGGAAAATGTGAAATTGGTGCTAGCCCATAAAATTACACTTTGTACCTTACCAAGTCGTTAGTGGAGCGTGTGTGGTTAACCGGCACACTAACATGGACTAGTAAGAGTGGCAAAGGGTAACTTGACCTTATTATAGATCGGTGGAGCGTGTGTGGTTAACCGGCACATCGATTAGGTAATATTGTTAAGGGTACCAAGTCAATTTGTATGGTTATTCACACCTTGTTTGTGATCCTCGGCATCCCAGTCACAAACTTGAGAGGGCACAATCGAGATTCAAACATGCCATTGAAAAGTTCAATGTATCTCAAAAGATCTAGGAGTTTCAAAACCAATAAAACCTAATAATAAAATATTTCGTTCTTATGGTGGAAATTGGTAAATCGTCATTTACCTACCTTCAAATATTTTATAGTATGGATTACGGCATCCCTCTTCCAACTATAAATAGTTTGTTGGATCCTAGCCTTAATATTTCATTTGGGTGAATTATTAAGGATTCCTAATCTAATGAAACTTGTCTTTCTTTCCTTTCAGATGTCTTCCAACAATGCTTCTGGCTCAAACCCAACAGGCTCCTTTTCCCTTATGAACTTGTGTGGTAAGGTCATCTTTGATGGATCCAATTTCAATGAGTGGATCAGAAACATCAGAATGATTACCCGCTATGAGGACAAAGAATATGTCCTCGATAGGGAGCTTAAGGTTGTGAGTGAAGCCACTGCTACTCCTGAAGAGTTTGCGGAGTTTGTTGCACATGAAAAGGATGCTACTAAAGTAGCATGCATCATGATGGCCACCATGACTCCTGAACTTCAAAAATCCTATGAAGATTTCTACCCCTATGAGATGCACCTGGATCTGATGGAAAGGTACCATCAGAGTGCACGTCAGGAGAGGTATGAAATCATCTCCTCCATGATAACCGCAAGGATGAAGGATGGTGAACCCATCACCGGTCACTTGCAGAAGATGCAAAGGTTCGTTGACCGGTTGCTGAAGCTAAATGTTGACTTTCCTGAGGAAATGGCGATTGACATCATTCTCCATTCCTTACCTCCAAGTTATGATCAGTTTCGTATGACTTATCATATGAACAAGGAGGAAGTCACACTTAGCAAACTTCAAGGACTCTTAAGGACAGCTGAAAATGGCCTTAAGGGTAAAGCGGTTGCTACTTCTACTCCTTCAACAGCCCCTGTTCTGGCTATTGGGCAGGGAAAGGGTAAGAAGAGGAAAAGCCCTTCGAAGGGTACCAAGGGTAAGACTCTTGATGGTTCCTCTTCAAGTGGGACAAAGAAAGGTCCCATTACTCCTTCTTCAAACCCAAAGGAAGCACAGTGCTTCTATTGCCAGGATAAGGGACACTTCAAGCGAAGCTGCCCCAAATATCTGCAAGATCTAAAGGATGGGAAGGTTAAACCCACCCATGCAGGTATTTACACAATATTGTCTAACAACTCATCTAATGCTAATTCTTGGGTGCTTGATACAGGGTGTGGTATTCAAATTTGTACTGATTTGCAGGCACTAAGAAGAAGTGAGCAAGTGGAGCACGGGAAGATAAACTTAGTCATGGGCAACAGGAAAGCATCACCTGTTACCAAGATAGGAGTTTATTCTTTATTGCTTAATAATGGGTTAATGTTAGATTTGAATAAGTGTTGTTACTCGCCCGAAATGGTGAGAAATATTATTTCCTTTCATGGCTTGTACAAACAAGGTTTTACATTTTCATTTGATAATAAAAATAGTGCTATTAATGTTTATTACAATGATGTATTTCACTTTAAAGCATTACCTTGTGATGGTGTATATGAAGTCGTGAATGTTGTAGACAATCTAGGAAATAATGTGTTGTATATTGATTCTTCAGATAGCTTGGATAAAGCATCCTTGTGGCATTGTCATCTTGGACATGTTAACAAGAAGCGCATAGGCCAACTCCAAAAGGCTGGAGTCTTGGAATCATTTGACCTCAAATCAGATGATAGTTGCGAGTCTTGTTTACTTGGAAAAATGACAAAGTCACCCTTCACAGGTACTTGTGATAGGGGTGAAGGTTTGATGGACCTTGTACACACGGATGTGTGTGGGCCCTTCAGAGTTGCTACAAGGGATGCTAATCGCTATTATGTGACTTTTACTGATGATTACAGTAGATATGGATATATTTACTTGATCAAGCATAAGTCAGAAACCTTTGAAAAGTTCAAAGAGTTTAAGCAGGAAGTTGAGAATCAATTGGGCAGGAACATCAAGATGCTCCGATCCGATCGAGGAGGAGAGTATCTTAGCATTGAGTTCCTTGACTATCTTAAGGAATGTGGGATTGTCTCACAATTGACACCTCCCAGGACACCACAGTTGAATGGTGTAGCTGAGAGGCGCAATCGAACCTTGTTGGATATGGTTCGTTCCATGATGAGTCGAGCTTCGTTACTAATCTCTTTCTGGGGGTATACCTTAGAGACTGCCGCCCATATCCTTAATCTAGTCCCTACTAAAAAGGTTGCCAAAACACCTCATGAGATGTGGACTGGGAAAGTTCCCAATTTGGACCACATCAAGATTTGGGGTTGTGAAGCTTTTGTGAGGCGTGAGACTCATGATAAGCTTGAACCTCGAAGTGAGAGGTGTATTTTCATCGGCTACCCACAGAGATCCTTTGGTTACCTCTTCTACAGACCCAGTGATAATGTGGTTTTTGTAGCAAGAAGAGGAGTCTTTCGTGAGAGAGAATTCATAAGCCAAGGGGACAGTGGGAGGCAAATTGACCTTGAAGAGCTTCAAGAGTCAAGTGGTGAAGGAACCTCAAATGCTATCGACCAACCTGAGGAGGAAACTCCTGTTGATCCGATAGATGAGTCTGTACCTCCAAGACGTTCCACTAGGGTGAGGAACACACCTGATTTTTATTATGGTAATCACATCACCACTGAAGGTGATACGTTTATTAGTGATAGTACACTAATAGATTTGGATGAACCTAATAACTACAGGAAAGCCATGGCAGGCCCTGAGTCTGCTAAATGGAAGGAGGCTATGGACAGCGAGATTCAGTCCATGTATGACAATCAAGTTTGGAACTTGGTTGACAATGTATCAGGTCGTAAGACAGTTGGGTGCAAATGGATCTTCAAGAAGAAGACCGACATGGATGGGAAGGTACACACTTATAAAGCGCGACTGGTTGCGAAGGGCTTTACTCAAACTCCGAGAGTTGACTATGATGAGACCTTCTCACCAGTAGCTAAGATTAAGTCTATTAGAGTATTGTTAGCCATAGCTGCATTTCATGATTATGAAATATGGCAAATGGATATCAAAACCGCTTTCCTTAATGGAAAGTTGGCTGAGGATGTTTACATGGCTCAACCAGAGGGTTTTGCCGATATAAGATACCCTAATAGAGTGTGTAAGCTTGATAAATCCATTTATGGATTGAAACAAGCATCTCGCAGATGGAATCTTTGCTTTGATGAGAAAGTCAAAGAGTTTGGCTTTTCTAGGAGTGAGGATGAGTCTTGTGTGTATGTCAGGGCTAGTGGGAGCATAGTTAGCTTCTTGGTGTTGTATGTGGATGACATACTTCTCATAGGAAACGACGTCCCAACCTTGCAGGAGGTTAAGTCCTGGCTTGGGAAGTGTTTCGCTATGAAGAACCTTGGGGAAGCTGCCTATATCCTAGGGATAAGGATATTGAGAGATAGGAGTAAGAGACTAATTGGACTTAGTCAAAGTACTTATGTGGATAAGGTACTGAAGAGGTTCAGTATGCAAGATTCCAAGAAAGGAGAATTACCAATCCAGAGTAATGCCAAGCTAAGTAAGACTCAGAGTCCGAGTACAGAGGCTGAGATAGCTGAGATGAGTCATATACCATATGCTTCCGCTGTGGGCTCGATCATGTATGCTATGACTTGTACTCACCCTGATGTGGCCTTTGCTTTGAGCATGGTCAGTAGATATCAAGGGAACCCTGGCAAGGCACACTGGACAGCGGTAAAGAACATTCTCAAGTATCTGCGGAGGACTAAGGGTTGGGTCCTTACCCTCGGAGGCAGTGATGACTTGAGAGTGGAAGGATATAGCGATGCTAGCTTCCAGACTGATAGGGATAATTTCCGCTCTCAGTCAGGCTGGGTCTTTTATCCTAAATGGAGGGGCAATTACTTGGAAAAGTTCCAAGCAGGAGACAGTAGCTGATTCTACTTGTGAATCAGAGTACATAGCAGCAAGTGAAGCAGCTAAGGAGGCGATATGGCTAAAGAACTTCATCGGAGACCTTGGAGTTGTACCAGCTATAAAGGAGCCAATGGAAATTTTCTGTGACAATGAAAGTGCGGTTGCTTTGGCTAAGGAACCAAGAGATCACGGGAGATCTCGGCACATTGACAGAAAATACCATTTCACCAGACATCGAATAGAAGAAGGACTCCTCGTTGCTAAGAGGGTATCATCAGATAAGAACCCGGCGGATCCCCTCACGAAGGGACTGAGCAGGGTTAAGCATTTACAGCATGCAAGGCGCATTGGGCTGAAGGATGATATTAGTTTCAATAATTAGATTCCTGAAACTTGTAAAATGTAATTGACATTTGATGATAAATAAAAGTTGTTATTTATTTATGAGTAAGGTGTTACTATCTTGTGTTGATTGTTTACTATGTTTCAATTTTGCATGTTTTTACTTCCAGAATAATTATGTTATTATTCAAACCATCCACAGTCAGTCAAACTTTGGAAGTAAGTATTGATTTAAGACTGTCATGAATTTGGCTTGTATGATTTGTCTAAAAGTGCTTTGGACAATGCAATGGTTGCTACAACATTCATGAGTACTCATAAGGGCTGAGTATTGGATCCAACCCACGCTCACTTGTATCACTTCATGGAATTTATCTCGAGTGATCGTGAGACGGTAATATCATATAAATCTTCAAACCTAGAGATATGAGTTGTTGACTATGAGTTGGTTATTCATTGATTGCACGAAAACGCATTGGTAACTCGATGTCATAAAACGTGCCTTTGTGAATAATTCAACAAGTAGTTAGTACAAGCATATCAGTCGAAGTTTATCTGTTCCTTCTAGAAATAGAAGCGATATCTGGGCCCCTCGATGATTTGGTTTTGACCTATGTACCGGGCCCGGTCAGAACCTTATTGATGTGTTCAATTTAGTTCTATGTCGAAACAAATCAGAGATCGAGAAACAAATGCTGGACAATAAGTAAGACCATGTTCCATGTGTTTGTCCGGCTGATATCATGAGAACAGAGGATTCTATGATCACTTATCTTAAATGACGTATCATCATCATCTCAGTTCCGAGAGACTTTGAAAGAGCTACGATTGCTAGTCGGATTTTGAAGTCATATTTGCAAATATAGTTATTAGACTTATCCAAGTGGGAGACTGTTGGATATAGTGTCTAAGTCCATAACTTTATTTGGTATGTACTTGACCCGACCCGGCATGGTCCATTTGGGTTGCATGGCATTGCAATACTTGGATAGACTAAATGAGAGAATAAGGCACTTATCATTATTAATATATTATAAGTTCTAATATATTAATAATAGTATTATTTAATTAGTATTGATCAAGTATTAATCTAGTATTAATTTGGTGATCAAAGTGAGACTAATTAAATATATAGGGTTGATTATGACAATCATCAATTCTTTTATGGTGGATTAATGATCCATGGTTTATGGGTTATGGATGTAACCATATGGAGCTCCATGGATAGTCCATGGGAGTTACAAATCCATGGGTCATGGGAAATCAAGAGTCATGACAATTAAGGGCATTCATGTGTAAACCCTAATTGTGACAACACTATAAAAGGAACCCTATGGCTAGCAAAATGAGGACCTAGTGTACATAGTGTTACTAGAGAGGGCATAACCAAATTTGAGTGCTAGAAGTATTCTCTCAAGTTATTCCAAGTCTTGTGGTGTTGTGTGAAGCATTTGAGGCACAACATTTGGGGTGCTAGGCTCACAAAGTCTTGAAGGAATCCAAGCAACAACAAGGTATGTATTTCTACTAGTTTTATGTTTTATGTAATCCCCATGCCATGCTAGTTAGGAAATAACCTTGAAAAAGAAATTTGCATGTATATAGAGAAAACATAGATTCAAGGTTATTAGGGTTGCATGTACACTTAGGAAGTGTTAGAATGCTCAGAACCCATCATAAGGGTCATTATATAGCTTAGGTAGCTTGGTGCCAAAGCTAGGGTTTAAGGAGGAAACCCTAATCCCTTTGCTTGGTTGCCATGCAGCCCATTCCCTTCTCATCAAGGGCTTGAACGAAATTCCTTGGGCTTGCCCAAGTGTTTTTCATCCACCTCATCCAATGAGGTCCATGGGCTCCTTTCCTCAACTTTCAATAAATAACCAAACAAACCCTGTACTTTTAATTAATCCAATTAATCCCAAAATTAATTCCAATTAATTTCTGATTAGTTATTAATTAAATAATACTATTTCCAATTAATAAATTATTCTCATAATATATTAACAAACTATTTATTTTGATTTCTAATTAATTTATTAACTATGTAATAAATTAATAAATCAGTCTCTCTCTCTAAAGGCTATCCTATTCAATTGCCAGGTTTGAGGGCAATCCAAAAGGACTGTGCTACCATCAATTCAAGTTTATACCAATTATAGTTATGGGATTAGACACCCAATCCAACAATCTCCGAATTGGATAAGTCTGTAACTATAATTACCAATATAACTTCCAAAACTGATCTTCCAAAAGCCGCTGTCGAACTCTGACACAGTTACTTACGTGTCCTAAGATAAGTGATCAAATATTCGTTCGTTCTAAAAGATATCGTACAAACATGAGATATGGATTATAATCAATCTCACTGTCCAAGTTTTGTTTCCCGATATCTATTTTATGATGACTGAATTCAAACTAGTAATTGAACACATCAATTTAGTCCGGGCAAAAGGAACGAATAAAATTTGACTTATATGCTTGTACTATTTACTCATTAAATCATGCACAACAATATGTTTAACATCTAGTTACTGATGCATTTACGTATTATCAATGCACAACTAACTTGTAAACAACAACTCATATATCTCCTTTTCAAGAATATAAGATATTATCGTCTCAAAATTACTCGTGATAAAATCCATGAAGTAATTCTCTGAGCGTGGGTTTATCCAATACTTAAAATCCCCATTTTCTAAGTACTCATGAACATTTTAGCAAAACTATTGCTATGTCTAAAACTCTTTAGACAATCTACAATCCACTTCACGACAATCTTAATTCTCTACTTACTTCCAAAATTATGATCGAATGTGGGATTTTGAATAATCAAATTATTCAGGAAGTAAAACATGCGAAGTGAAACACAATAATAACCTAATTAACTATGCTCTCAAAACTATTGAATAGAAATAAAACTCTTATTTTTTAATCACCAAATTAATTAAGACTTTATTCATTGTATAATATTTCGAGTAATCAACTAACCACTTGAATTAAACATCAGTCATGCCATGTTATAAACATGCATACTATGTCTCTCTATGGTCCTTCCTTTGCGAACATATCGATTGGACACTATTCCAATGATGCTCATTTCACAACTCTAAATTCTTGTCACTACTAAATGTGTTAAAATTCCAACCTTACATGCATTGTCCTTCTGTGATGTAGAAGCTTCAAAGTCATAGAGATTTAGCCAATGATATTACAGAATGTTCCATTGGAACTTTGTTAGTAAAAACAATTCCATGGTAATGAAGTCTCAATTTCAAGGCACACTCCTTGAACACTTTCCTTGCATTAAATTTTCTAACTTACATGTAGATTTGAATAATCAACTCCCATTATGGAAACATTTCCATATTCCCATATGACCATCAATTTTGACCAAGAATCATATTAATCTAAAACATGTCGCTATGGTCCTTCCAACCAATACTATACATCAAACTGTCTACAAGCAACCAATCCTTTGGTATAACCTCATAATGTTCTTGACAGTCGTTCAACTTTAGAATGCATCTGAGATCCGTAGCTTCTTGGGTCTAGCGGGGTACTATCAGAGATTCATCATAGATTTCTCCAAGATCGACGTACCTTTGACTTGTTTGACCAAGAAGAATGTGACATTTCGGTGGGGCCCGGACTAGCAGTTGGCTTTCGAGACCTTGAGACAGAAGTTATGTGAGGCCCCGATTTTAGCACTACCCGATGGGTTGGATGATTTGGTGGTGTATTGTGATGCGTCTATCACAGGGTTAGGTGTTGTTTTGATGCAGAGGGGGCATATGATCGCCTACGCTTCGTGTTAGTTGAAGCCTCACGAGGCAAACTACCCCACTCACGACCTGGAATTAGGGGCGGTTGTGTTTGCCCTCAAAATATGGAGGAATTACTTGTACCGAGTTCGGTGCACCATCTTTACTGACCATAAAAGTTTGAAATATTTGATGGATCAGCAGAACCTGAACATGCGGAAGAGGAGGTGGTTGGATGTACTGAAGGAATATGATTGCGAGATCTTATACCACCCAGGGAAAGCCAATATGGTGGCCGATGCTTTGAGCTGCAAGGCGGCAAGTACTCCGATTAGGGACGTTTGTTTGAGGACGATGGTGATCTCTCCATTGTTGGATATGATCAAGGAGGCTCAGGTGGAGGGTTTGAAGAAAGAGAACTGGAAGTTAGAGCGGATTCGGGGTCAGTTTCCCTTATTTGTCTGGGATAGTCGAGGTATTCTGACAAAGTGTGGCCGGGTGTGGGTACCGGTAACCGGGGATGTGAGACAGAAGATCCTGGAGGAGGCACACAGATCCAAGTTCTCTATTCACCCGGGGGCCACAAAGATGTATAGGGATCTGAGGTTGAGTTACTGGTGGCCCTGCATGAAGCGGGAGATTGCATGGTTCGTGAGGCGGTGCTTGACCTGCAGGAAGGTCAAGGCCAAGCATTAGAGGCCTCACGGCAAGGTTCAGCCGTTACCCATTCCTATGTGGGAATGGGAAGAGATCACCATGGACTTCATCATGAAGTTACCGAGGACAGCGAGGGTCGTGGATTCCATTTGGGTCATTATGGACAGGCTGACGAAGAGTGCCCATTTTATTCCGATCTCCGAGAGCATCTCTGCTTAGAAATTAGCAGATATTTATGTGTGAAAGGTGGTGATTAGGCACGAGGTGCCAGTGTTGGTGGTCTCGTACCGGGATGTCCGATTTACATCCAGATTCTGGAGAAAGTTCCACGAGGAACTGGGCACTCAGTTACATTTCAGCACCGCTTACCACCCCCAGACAGACGTCCAGAGCGAGCGGACGATCCAGAGGCTCGAGGATATGCTGCGGGCACGCGTATTGGATTTCGGAGGGAGTTGGCATACATACCTCCCACTAGCAGAGTTTTCATATATTACAATAGTTAGCATGCTAGTATCGACCGACCCCCGTTTGAGATGTTGTATGGTCGAAGGTGTAGGACCCCAGTTTTTTGGGGCGAGGTTGGGCACCGAGTCATGGGAAGCACCGAGGTGATGCTTAAGACTACTGAGTTGATTCAGCAGGTACGCGACAGACTGCAAGTCTCGCAGAGCCGTCAGAAAAGTTATGCTGATCGACGTCGCTCGGATCTCGAGTTTCAGATTGGGGACTTCGTTTTGCTGAAAGTGTCACCATGGAAGGGTGTCATTAGGTTTCGGAAGAGGGGCAAGTTAGGGCACCGATATATTGTACCGTTCAGGATTTCGGTCCGGGTGGGCAAGGTGGCTTACCGTTTGGATATGCCAGACGAGCTTAGCCAGATTCACAACACCTTCCATGTGTCTTAGCTTTGGAAGTGTGTCGCAGACGAGGCCACGATTATTTCTATGGATGACATTCAGGTGGATGAGAGCCTGAACAACATTGAGAGGCCCGTTGCGGTTCTGGATAGGAAGACTAAGGTCCTTCGTAATAAGGAAGTGAAGCTAGTGAAGGTGCAATGGCAGCACCGAAGAGGCTCCGAATGGACATGGGAGCCGGAAGATGAGATGCGAGACCACTACTCGGATTTGTTTGCATCAGCAGACTTCGAGGACGAAGTCTAGTTCAAGTGGGGGAGATTTGTAACGCTTGTTCCAGGTATCATTTATTTGTCTAACATTTAGGATTTTGGACTGGGACTCGACGAGTTGGGGAGCTCCAACTCGTCGAGTAGGGATCATTATGGACGCGGGATGAAGGGTCTACTCGACGAATAGACGATGGAAAGGAAAGCCCTAATTTTCCAGGCTTTGCACCCTATATAAAGAACTTATGGCTCATTTGTGGCCCCCCTCATCGTTCTTACACCCCATAGAAACCCTAGTTCGAGCCTTATACGTTCTTGAGTGTGTGTGAGACCCTTGGAGAGTGATTTCAGGGTGATTGTGAAGGAACTTGGAGCTTGAAGAGGTTGGAGTAAAGGGAGAAGCAGTAGAATTGACATCTACTTTGTTTTGGCAATCATCTTGAGGTATAAAGTTGATACCTTGACCTTTTATTGCTTAGATCTCCTCTTATGAAAGTATATGGTCACTTTTGGTGCATAAGGGAGTCATTCTCGGATTTGGACATGTCATGAGAATAGGGCTTCAGATCTGGACACCTCTAGGCCTCCATGGACATAAAGTTGCCCACTTTATCTAGTCTTGGCCCTCCTCCATGCCCTAAGCCTTTTATTAAACTTAGTTTTTGTGTTTTAGCCTCTTGAGGTCGTGCATGCACGTAAAGTTAGCAACTTTACGTGATATTTCAGTCCTTAGGGACTGGATCTATAGTTTGGGGCTTTAGATTCGATTGGAAGGGGATGAATACGTTAAGACATGGAAAACTCGACGAGTTGCCCTGACAAATCGACGAGTTGGATAGGGTTTTTCCCGCCTTATGGATATAGAGAGAACTCGGCGAGTTGATAAGATAACTCGGCGAGTTGGCTAGGGGTTTTCCCAGTTTGTTGAACTGGCTAGATACACTCGATGAGTTGGGTCAACATGGACAATTGACTTTGACTGTTGACCTTGACTTTGACTGTTGACCTTGACTTTGACCATGGTTGACCAAGATTGACCTTAAGGGTATCTTTGGTATTTCGGGATTTTGAAAAGTTAGTCACATGGTGTTTGTAGGCAGTTGAGTTGGTGTTGTGGATTGGGTTTGACTTTTACCGGTTCAACACTTCTTAAGAGGTGAGTCTCCTCACCATACCAATGGGTCTAAGGCACCACGGTCGGCCCATTCAGTTAGTTGTAGTGTTATTGTGGATTCACTACTGATATGTCTGGTATGCATGTATATGTGAATGTGCTAGTACTTTTTTGAGTAGATATGTGAAGACCCCGTGGCAGTCGGATATTAGACCATGAGGGGGGAGCCCATGGAATTCCAGGTAAAGACCATGAGGAGGAGCCCATGGCAAGTAGTTAAGACCATGTGGGGGAGCCAATGACACATAGGTCTAAGACCTTGGGGGGAGCCCATGACATCCTGGAGTAAGACCTTGGATGGAGTCCACGGCATCCCTATATGTTTATATATGTGTTATGTAGTATGATAGTTATTTCTATGATATATGGTATGCTAGTTGACTTTGTATTATTTTCATGGAAGACCCCGGGGGAAGCCCGTGGCAGACCGATATCAGACCATGTGGGGGAGCCCATGGCATCCTAGGTAAAGACCATGGGGGAGCCCGTGGCGTGTAGGTATAAGTCCCTGGGGGGAGCCCATGGCATCCCTATATGTTAGTATGCATGGCTTATGTGGTTTATGTAGCTTATATAGCTAATATGGATTATGTGATTATGTGGATTGTGTGGGGTATGCTCTAGGGAACTCACTAAGCATTAGCTTACAATTTGTTGGTTGTTTCAGGTACTTCAGAGCCTAAGGACAAGGGCAGGGCTTGATGGTGCGGCATGCACTCTCCGGCATTTTATATGGGGGCACTCTGATATTTTGAATAAAATGTTGATGTTATGGATTTTGAAAACAATTGTTATTGAGATTTCATGTCTTATGGGAGTGTTTTGATTAATTAAAAATGAAAATTTTACTTGAAAAAAATTGGGTCGTTACATTGCCCAAGTGTTTTTCTTCCACATCATCCAATGAGGTCCATGGTCTCCTTTCCTCAACTTTCAATAAATAACCAAACAGACCCTATAGTTTTAATTAATCCAATTAATCCCAAAATTAATTCCAATTAATTTCTGATTAATTATTAATTAAATAGTATTATTTCCGGTTAATATATTATTCTCATAATATATTAACAAACTATTTGTTTTGATTTCTAATTAATTTATTAACTATGTAATAAATTAATAAATCAGTCTCTCTCTCTAAAGGCAACCCAAAAGGACTGTGCTACCATCAATTCAAGTTTATAACAATTATAGTTATTGGCTTAGACACCCAATCCAATATTTCTAACCATGGAAAGTCATAAAGGTGGAAACTTTATGACTTAAGTCGATGTTTTGAGATTAGATATGAGTTTGGATGTTTTGGTCTTAAGCATTAAGTCCTAAAAATGAGAAAATGGTTACCAAGGGGGTACGTTGGGTGTACATATGTGTACGCTCAACGTAATGCATGTTTTCCCCGATATCATGTTGTGGCGGATTGTACGTTAGGCATCAGCGTGTAGTATGCGGGACGTACTCGTGAAACCCTCTTTTTGGGCCTTTTGGGCCTCTGGTCTTTTGGGAGTTGGGCCATGAGTTGCTGGGTCAGATATGGGAAGGGTAAAATGGTCTTTTACCTTGGGTGTTGGACAAATAAACTATATTGTTTTTTCCCCTATTATTAATTTTGGTTTTATTTGATTGGTTAGTGTGGGGATTCTCTGATTCAGCAGCCCGAGCATCTGTTTGACTGACAGCAGACTGAGGTGAGTTTGCTCACTATACTGTAGGACACTAAGGATTATTGTAGTGATTATAGAACATGGTTTGACATGCGCAATTAAAGATTGCACAATGAACATGGTGATTTGGGTGTTCAAGAGATGTATTGATTATGTATTGTGTTACAAAAAAAAGGACATAGATCTAGTCTACATAAATAACACACACTTACACACTCAACTTTTACACCTCTCAAGCACACCTCTACAAGTGGTATGAACCCACCTTATATATGAGTGTTTACATGTCTCTCTCTCACTCTCTATCTCATGAGTCAAAAGGCTAATGCACCACATGCAAGTGGGTTTTACAAAAGTCAACACATTACAAAGTCATACATAGATAACTTTACACCCCAACATTCTCCCCCTCAAAGTTAGGAATGGATGACCCACTTCAATTCTTCCAAAATCGATCAACTACGCGATCCGAGCCTCAAGGGTGACACATGTCGAAACGAACTTCAATCTTCAATTCTTCCATGATTCTTCAATTTGGGCTCTAGGATGTGAGACCATACAAACCGAGCATCAACGAATGATCACGAGCTTCTCAAACTCCAAATTGATCACCCAAAAGTTGAGCACAAAAGCACACCCCAAAAATCTTCAATAAAACCAAACCCATTTCGAAATGAAATCACTTCCGAATCTCCAATCGCTTCATTTCGTATACTTCAAAAATTCAAGGTCACTTCGGTCGTCAAATCCGCGTAATATGAAAAATTCAAGTTCGAATTTCCATATAAATTTCTCCCCCTTTTTATAATCGAAACTTGATTATAAAACCTTCAAGGAAAGAGAACGTGCTCTATTCGGAATTTTTCGTGTCAAAACTCCCCCTTAACATGTGGCATAAACTTTGTGCTTCAATCCGGAAAACCCAAAAAATCTTCAATTTTTAGGTTCGTTCACGGACCGCCTTTGACAAAATTTCTCAAAAATGGGTAGAAATTGTCAATTTCAAAATTCTGCAGCGACCCGGTGCGCCCAAAACAGCCAAATAGGCGAAACTCTCCCGCTTTTCCAAAGCTGGGTAGAAAGCGTCAATTTGCACAAACTGCAAGGGTCGGAAATGTATTTTCTTCAATTTCTCAGCAAAATCAGTCCTTTTTCGAAATTGGTCGAAAACTGCCAAACTTACGAAAGTTGCAGGGACTAGTTTCGACAATTCTATCCACATCTTCAAATTTTCGAAAGTATACCCCAAAATTCGAATTTGGGTATGAGCTGCCAAAATGTCGAAATTTCAGGGGTCAAATACGAATATTCTGCCCACTTGTTCAAAACATACGAAATTTTGCCTATTCGTACAAAAGTTTGGAAAGGTGTTAAACTAACGAAATTTCAGGGGCCATTTACGAAACATTTGTGTTTCTTCCCAAATTTGTTACACAGGGACGAAGACTTGAACCAGGTAACGTACGGAGATTTTTTTCTCTCCCCTTCGTACGAAAGTTCATCCCTTTCGTACGAAATTATCAACACCCTTTTCTTTCTCCCCTTCGTTAGAAATCTATAACATCAAATTAACGAAAATTTTTCTTCCCCAATTTCGTTTCACAGGCAATTGTTCCAATCGTACGAACTCATCTACCCCATTTTAACGAAATTTTTTCATTCTAACGAAAACGAAACATGTCGAATGCTTAACGATGAACAGTAACCTCTTAATCATTCATTGACTAAATCAACATCCATACTTTGCATCAAAATCCAAAGAAAACCATCTTCAAAACAAACTAACGAACAACTGATTTCGTTATGCCGTGCATTCCCAAACTATCGAAATCAAAATGGAGACAATCGATTTTTGACAATAATATCAAATTCATTCGACTGTAAAACCATTAACCCATTTCGTTATTACAATCTAAACACAAGCAATCGTTCGTTCTCCAGTAACTCAACATCCGGTCTTCGTACAAAATCAAATCCTTTGATTCTTCGTTTTTATACATCATCAATCATCCAGTTCATTAACATCAACCAAAACTTGATTCTTCGTTCGTTATCAGTTGACCACATACCCTTCGTTCATCCACTCTTCCATTCGATTTTTCCTAGTTCAATCCAAAACAAATCAAACTATCAACTTCGTTTTTCAGGTCGTTTTCCAGTTTACCAAACCCAAAATCAAATAACAGATCCTTCGATCAAAATCGATATCAATCAATTAAGATCAGCCTGTCCCAGACTTCGAAACATCGATTCCCAATCAAGTCAATGGATCAAACAAAACTTTTGCTTTTTGATACAGGTACCCCAAAATTATCAAAACCTTTGAAATCGATTCCATAATCAGTCATTAAGAAGGCTTTCGTTAACAAGCAATCGACTCTAAACCATCGTCCATTCGAATCTTGACCCAAAAATCACCGACTCTAAAAAGTTATCCCAAATCGAAATCAATTTTTGACTTTTCGAATTCGTCTTTAACAAACAAAAATCGAAAACTTTTCAGATCAAATTTAGATCAAACACCCTATTCGAACTGTTCTTCATTGTTGTACATAATGTTCTTGACCATATTCATCCAAATCAAAAATCCAATTTTCGACACGAGAAACGAAAACTAGAACACAAGAACAATCGATCATGAAGAACAATGAGTCAATAGTACAAAAACAAGATGCGTGTGTACAAGTCAAAAGTATGAACAAAAACGCGTAGAATCATACAAACTGGATCTTACTTGAGACTTTGGGCTAAAACGTGTTTGATGAACAAATGTGAAATCAATTTTGGGCTCAACCGAGATCATGAACAGTAAGTAGATATTGGATTTGACACGAATTGATGAACAGTAAAGGATTTATGAATTTGGATCAAAGCTTTGGGTTTAAAAACTATCAAATTTCAAGTTTTGGCTTAGATATTGGATCAATGAATAGTAAACGCAAATTTGATTTTGTTTTTAGTTAGAATTGATCTTAAAAAAAATTATTGGATCATCAATGGGGTTTTTCAAGAAAAATTTGATCCAACGAATCAAACGATCAAAAATCAAAAACGCAACGCACGATTCAACAAAATTAAGAGAGATCATAGAGAGAGACTCACCAAAAATTGCTCCAATTGTGACAAATGTTGCCAAACCGAGAATCGTTCTTCAAAAATCACGTTGATCTTGAAGACCCGCTCTGATACCAATTGTAGTGATTATAGAATATAGTTTGACATGCGGAATTAAAGATTGCACAATGAACATGGTGATTTGGGTGTTCAAGAGATGTATTGATTATGTATTGTGTTACAAAAAAAAGGACATAGATCTAGTCTACATAAATAACACACACTTACACACTCAACTTTTACACCTCTCAAGCACACCTCTACAAGTGGTATGAACCCACCTTATATAGAGATGTTTACATGTCTCTCTCTCACTTTCTATCTCATGAGTCAAAAGGCTAATGCACCACATGCAAGTGGGTTTTACAAAAGTCAACACATTACAAAGTCATACATGGATAACTTTACACCCCAACATTCTCCCCCTCAAAGTTAGGAATGGATGACCCACTTCAATTCTTCCAAAATCAAGCAACTACGCGATCCGAGCCTCAAGAGTGACACATGTCGAAACGAACTTCAATTTTCAATTCTTCCATGATTCTTCAATTTGGGCTGTAGGATGTGAGACCATACAAACCGAGCATCAACAAATGATCACAAGCTTCTCAAACTCCAAATCGATCACCCTTAAGTTGAGCATAAAAACACACCCCAAAAATCTTCAATAAAACCAAACCCATTTCGAAATTAAATCACTTCCGAATCTCCAATCGCTTCATTTCGTATACTTTAAAAAATTCAAGGTCACTTCGGTCGTCAAATCTGCGTAATATGAAAAATTCAAGTTCGAATTTCCATAAAAATTTCTCCTCCTCAAAGTTAGGATTGGATGTCCCGGCTTCAGTCTCCAACGAGCTAGCGCGATCAAGACCAAACTCCCCCTCGAAGTAACACCGATCTTCAAATCCGCAAATGAATATTCGACAAACCCGAGAAGCTTCGAATACCCATCATTCTCCCCCTTTTTATAATCAAAAAATGATTATAAAACCCATTAAGGGTGAGAAGTGCCCGATGAATAAACTTCACAATACTCCCCCTTGATGTATACCAAAAATGAATCACCAAAAATCTTGCACGGAAAAACAATCACGAAAAAGCCTCAAAAAATTTCCAATTTATGAAAATTTTTGACTTTTTCGGTGATAGTTGCAAGATTTTTCAAAACTCCGGGTAAAAATCGTCACTTTCTGATTAAAATTTATATGCGTGTAGTCTTTCTGACTCCTGCTATATGTGTTGTATGCCTGTCTGCCAATTTGCTATACATATGTGGGGTGAAATAGACCCGGTATAGCCTAATGCTGACATATGAGTTGAAATAGACTTGGGGGTGAAATAGAACCGATACGGCTTTGGGCTGACGCATGAGGTAAAATAGACTCGGGGGTGAAATAGACCCGACATAGCTATGAGCTGGCATATATGTATGGTATGCGGTATTTTGGGGAATTCGTGAAACTTTGTGCTTACAATTTATGTTTAAAATGTTTTTAGGTACTTCCAGTTCGATAGGGAAGGGGTCGACTTGATCGTAGCGCATCCACCCATGTTTCCGCACTTTATGATTTTGGATTTGTACCCTGATAACTATTTTTACTTTGATATACTTTTGAATGATTAAAATGATTAAATGGTGTTTATGGTTGAATTAAAAAATAAAAATTTAACCTTAAGATTTTTGGGACGTTATAGATTGATAGTTAAACACATTTTTATGGGTCAGAAATAGAAGTAATATCAATTCATTAGATTGGAGGTTGTGGACTGTCTCTCATGTTCCATGATTTTGAGGTATCTCAGGCTTTGAATTGGGGTTAGGGGTGGATTCAATTTCTTGGTGTAGCCTTGGTGTTTATATATCTCACATACATGCGTGTGTTTGGTGTGGGTAATTGTTCCTTTTCAGGTTTAGTTCATTTGGTAAGTTTTTTCAGTGAAATATATATGTTTTGCATTTTGGCCAATTCCTTTGCATTTTATATCAGGGGTTAGGTAGTTATTTGGTGTGTGTGTGTGTGTGTTACTTGTTCTACAAATCTATTTGTGTGTTTTCTCCATTTACCGTTATATGTCGAAATGAATTGTTTTCATGGCTCCCTTGAGAAGTTCATGGCTATCTAAGGTGGGTGTGACTCTTATTATCGAACCAATCAAGCGTTAGTTGGTCGATACAATTCTGGGTAGTTTTTTCATCATTGGATGCTTGGATTGGGAAGTACATTGCCCTCCTTGGAATTATCTTGGTTTCGTGATTACCTTGGTGTCAACGCTTTCTAGTTTCCATTAGTGAATATTTATATTATCAATTGATTCGAGCTACTCTATTTCCTTGGTACCGTCTCAATATTGATGGAAGGGTATTTTGGTCCTTGTGGAATTTATGTTGGAGTGTATTTTTGTCATTGTGGTTCTAGCTTTATATTCATGTATTGGTTTGGTGTTGCTTCCATATTTTTTTGCAAGTTTACTTTTGTCGCTTCTATCATTAGTTGGTTCTTCTGGTGCATCAATTTGTGGTATTGGTTTTGAAGTTTTTGCTGGTGGGTTTCATGGTCAATATGGTCTATTGTAGATGCCCTATTCTAGACGTTGTTTTTTTGATGTACTACTTCTTTTTTTTTCTTTTTGAGGCTTTGTTTCGTCTAACTTCCAATTGGTTGATTTATTAATATAAAAATTATATCTAATCAAACGACTACTTTTTAAATATCTTTTTTCTTTTCTTAAACTCTACATATAACCCTTAAAAACCATTTTATACCACCCTAAGTCCTTTTCCTTTATTCTTTGTAAAAATGTCTTCATCTTCATTTTCATCTTTAGGAATTTTTGAGTCAGTGATAGAAACGACCATGGAGGTTATTTAGTTTGTTGAAGTGAAGATATAAGAATTACACAGGAGGGATGTGGAAAATGCAAGCCAGAGAAAAAGATGATACATACAAATAAATCATGAATTTGTCCACCAACGCCTTGTGCACAATCATTTTGATGAGCATGCGATTTTTCAAGGCTACTTCTTTCGATGATGGTTTCATATGCACTAACAATTGTTTCAATATATAGACAATGACGTCATGTAAGCATGACCATATTTCCGAATTCTAACAACACGCAGATGCAATACATACAAAAGGTTTTACTCCTTTACAAAAATGCGCATCCACACTTTGTATGTAAGAACACAAAATTTAGACAGATTTGACTCTTAGTCAAATATTGACCAAAGCGGGGAAATGGTCACTAATGAGAATGTAGCAAGTTTATGAAGTTGTGACTTTACAAAAATAGCCAAGATGAGTTTAAGTCATTTAGAATAGGTAAGATGACTAAGTTCAAGAGAAAGAATGCATGAGAATATGCATTTTGGCCAAAAGGGTAAAATGGGTATTTTGTGATTGTTGGGCCAAGTTTGTGACTTAAAAGATTAAGACCCATATTAAGTAAATGAGAAATGATTTAACACAGTTTTAGAGTATATTCCCACCTTTGCATGGATATAAATATCATAAGAGATGGATATAGAACAAAGAAGTTATGAAGGTTAGAAGTTGGAGGAAAAGTTGTCCCCAAAGCTGGAATGGAATCAACCATGCACTTTGCTGATCTCAAGGTACTGCGACATGGTAAATAGATCACCATGACACGGTGATAGATGATAAGGATTCAGACGAGGCTGGCCGTCGTAAGTAGTAGGCAACCTACTTTGGACCACAACGTGGTGAATGGGAACCACAAAATAGTGGCCAAAGTAGGTTGTTGTTGTGGGAAGTTTGTTGGGTTTTATGTACTCTAACATTCCTACGGTGCACAAACAACCCTAATGCTTTGGATCTAAGTTTTCTCTAATTATACAAGCAATAAACATTTTCCAAAGCATGAAACTTAATCTAGCATGCAAGGTGATATTTGAATCATAAAACTAGTTAGAATATTACCTTGTGTAGTAGCTTGAATAACTTGGCCTTAAGAAAGCTTAGCAAGTGTGATGCCTCAAATGGAATCACAAAACACCAAGAGCAACTTAGGATGAATATGGAGAGATTATGGAGACTAGAAATCGGATTCTCTTTCTTGAAAAGCAAGTGGTAACCGATTTTAGCTTATATATATATATATATATATATATATATATATATATATATATATATATATATATATATATGTGTGTGTGTGTGTGTGTGTGTGTGTGTGTAGAATGTCAAGGGTCATGTGTAACCCTAATCCATACACATTAGCCCATGGCCCATCGATTTGATTTGGATAAATACTTCACGGATCAACCCATAAGCCCATCACAAATCAAACTATGGATCTTTAGTCCAACTCATATGTATCATTTTAATTAGTCTCTTTTGATCACTAAATTAATTCTTAAATTAATTCTTGACCAATACTAATTAAATAATATGATTCCTCAATTAATATATTATAATTATAATATATTAATAAATCATAAATAACCTCTTAGTCAAATATCCTTCCTAACATATTGCTTTGATGAATGCAACCCAAATGGACCATGCTACTATCGGGTCAAGTACATACCATTTATAGTTATGGGCTTAGACACCTTTTCCAACAGTCTCCCATTTGGATAAGTCTAATAACTGTAATTGCCAATGTAACTTAAAATCCGATTAGCAATCGTAGCTCTCAAAAAGCCGTTGTCGAACTCTGACGCGTCCATTAGATAAGTGGTCATATAATCCTCTGTTCTACAAGATATCATGCAGACAAATACATGGAACATAGTCATACTTATTGTCCTGCAGTTTGTTTCCCGATTTCCGATTTGTTTGACATAGAACTTAACTGAACACATCAATAGAGTTCTGATCGGGCCCGACACATAAGTCAAAACAAAACCATCGAGGGGCCCAAGATATCGCTTTTAATCCTCATAGGATAAAAAGAACAGATAAACTTCGACTTATATGCTTGTACTAACTATTCATTGAATCATACATAACATCACGTTTTATAACATCGAGTTACTGATGCAGTTTCGCATTATTAATGTACAATCGACAAATAATCGTCAACTCATATATCTTGGTTTGAAGATTATACAATATTATCGTCTCACAATCACCCGTGATAAATTCCATGAAGTGATATGTGAGCGTGAGTTTAGTCCAATACTCAAATCTTATTTCAAGAGCACTCATGAATGTTTGTAGCAATCTTTTGCTATGTCTAACACCTTAGACAATCATACAAAAACCCATTCACAACAGTCTTCTTTCATAACCTACTTCCAAAGTATGATCGAATGTGGATAGATTGAAAAATCTTATTATTCTGGAAGTCAAAACACGCAAAATGAAACAATAGTAAATAATTGACACAAGACAGTAACATTACTTATAAATAAAATCACCTTTTATTCAATCATCAAATGTCAATTACATTTTAACTATTACAAGTTTTTGAAATTCTATCTAATCACTGAAACTAATATCGTCCTTCAGCCCGACGCTATTAGAGTGCCGCAAGTGCTTAACCCTACTCATTCCCTTCGTAAGGGGATCTGCTGGATTTTCTTCTGACGATACCCTCTTAACCATGACGAGTCCCTCTTCTACTTGATGTCTTATGAAGTGATATTTTCTGTTGATGTGTCTTGATCTGCTATGATCTCTTGGTTCCTTGGATAAGGCAACTGCACTAACGCTATCACATAAAATCTCCATGGGCTCCTTTATAGCTGGTACAACTCCAAGGTCTTCGATGAAGTTCTTCAGCCATACCGCCTCCTTCGAAGCTTCACTCGCTGCTATATACTCTGATTTGCACGTTGAATCAGCTACAGTCTCCTGTTTGGAACTTTTCCAAGTTATTGCTCCTCCGTTTAGGGTAAATATCCAGCCCGACTGAGAGCGGATATTATCTCTGTCGGTCTGAAAGCTGGCATCACTATACCCTACCACTCTTAAGTCATCACTCCCACCAAGGGTAAGGACCCAGTCCTTAGTCCTTCGCAGGTACTTAAGAATGTTCTTTACCGCAGTCTAGTGAGCTTTACCAGGATTCCCTTGATATCTGCTAACAATGCTCAATGCAAAGGCTATATAAGGGCGAGTACAGGTCATAGCATACATGATCGAACCAACTACAGAAGCATATGGTATTCGACTCATTTATGCTATTTCAGCATAAGTACTCGGACTTTGAGTCTTACTCAGTCTGACATTGCTTTGGATAGGTAATTCTCCTCTCTTGGAATCCTGCATGCTGAAACGTTTCAACACCTAGGTACTTTGATTAAGTCCTATTAGTCTTTTACTCCTGTTTCTCAATATCCTTATCCCCATAATGTAAGCAGCTTCTCCGAGGTCCTTCATATTGAAACACTTCCCAAGCCAGGAATGAACCTCCTGCAAGGTTGGGATGTCATTTCCTATGAGCAGTATGGCATCCACATACAACACGAGAAAGCTAACTATACTCCCACTAGCTTTGACATACACACAGGACTCATCCTTACTTCTCGAAAAGCCAAACTCTTTGACTTTCTCATCGAAACAAAATTCCATCTGCGAGATGCTTGTTTTAATCCATAAATGGATTTCTCAAGCTTACACTCTCTATTAGGGTACTTTACATCGACAAAACCCTCTGGCTGATTCATGTAAACATCCTCAGCAAACTTCCCGTTAAGTAAAGCGGTTTTGACATCCATTTGCCATATTTCATAATCATGAAATGAAGCTATGGCTAGCATAACCCTTATAGATTTAATTTTGGCCACTGGTGAAAAGGTCTCATCATAGTAAACTCCAGGAGTTTGAGTAAAACCCTTCGCAACCAATCGCGCCTTATAAGTGTGAACTTTCCCATCCATGTCGGTCTTCATCTTGAAGATTCATTTGCACCCGACTGTCTTACGGCCTGGTATATTGTCAACCAAGTTCCAAACTTGATTGTCATACATGGACTGAATCTCGCTGTCCATTGCCTCTTTCCAATTAGCAGACTCAGGGCCTGCCATGGCTTACTTGTAGTTGTTAGGCTCATCCAAATTTACCAGTGTACTATCACTGATAAATGTATCACCCTCACAAGTAATATGGAAACATTAAAACTCAGGTGTCTGTCTAACTCTACTGGAACGTCTTAGAAGTAAGGACTCGTCAATTGGTTCAACTGGAGTTTCCTCCTCAGGTTGAGCGTTAATGTTTTAGGTTCCTTCATCACTTAACTCTTGAAGCTCTTCAAGGTCAATTTGCCTCCCACTGTCCTTCTGGAATATGAGTTCTCTCTCGCGGAAAACTCCTCTCCTCACAACGAAGACAACATTGTCACTCGGTCTATAGAAGAGATATCCAAAGGATGTCTGTGGGTAGCTGATGAAAATACATCGCTCACTACGAGGTTCGAGCTTGTCGTGAGTTTCTTTTCTCATAAAAGCCTCTTAACCCCAAACTTTGATGTGTGCTAACGAGGGAACCTTCCCTGTCCACATCTCGTGAGGTGTTTTGGAAACCTTTTTAGTTGGGACTAGATTAAGGATATGGGCGGCAATCTCTAAGGCATACCCCCAGAATGAGATAGGTAACGAAGCTCGACTCATCATAGAACGAACCATGTCCAGCAAGGTTCGATTGCGCCTCTCAGTTATACCATTAAGTTGTGGTGTACTAGGTGGGGTCAATTGTGAAACAATTCCACATTCCTTAAGATAGTCGTGAAACTTGATGCTAAGATACTCTCCCCCTCGATCGGATCAAAGCATCTTTATCTTCCTACCCAATTGATTCTCTACTTCTTGCTTAAACTCTTTGAACTTTTCAAAGGTTTCTGACTTATGCTTGATTAAGTAGACATACCCATATCTATAATCATCAGTAAAAGTCACATAGAAGCTGTTAGTGTCCCTTGTGGTGGTTCTGAAGGGTCCACACACATCTGTGTGTATGAGATCCAACAGACCCTCACCCCTTGCACAAGTGCCAGTGAAGGGTGACTTTGTCATCTTTCCAAGTAAACAAGATTCACAAGTGTCATCTGAATTTAAGTCAAATGACTCCAACACTCCATCCTTTTGGAGTTGGGCTATGCGCTTCTTGTTAACATGTCCAAGGCGACAATGCCATAGCCATGCTTTATCCAAATCATTGGATGAATCGATATGCAACACATTATTTCCTAAGTTATCTACAACCATCACAGTTTCATATATGCCATTGCAAGGTAATGCTTCAAAATAAAATACACCATTGTAATAAGCATTAATACTACTAATTTCATTATTAAAAGAAAAGGTAAAACCTTGTTCATACAAACTGTGAAAGGAAATAATATTCCTCGCCATATCAGAAGAGTAGCAACAATTATTCAAATCTAATTTTAAACCATTACTAAGTAATAAAGAATAAACTCCAATCTTGGTGACAGGTGACTTTCCCCTATTCCCCATGATTAAGTTCATCTTCCCGTGCTCCACATCCCTACTTCTTTTTAGACCCTGCAAATCAGAACAAATGTGTAAGCCACATCCTGTATCAAGGACCTAAGAATTAGCATGTGATGAGTTATTAGATAGAATAGCATAAATACCTGCAAAGGAGGGTTTGATCTTCCCATCCTTTATGTCCTACCAGTATTTAGGGCAGCTTCGTCTCCAGTGCCCTTTTTCATGGCAATGGAAGCACTCAGCTTCCTTTGGGTTGGAAGAGGGTGTGACAGAACCAACTTTGGTTCCACTGGAGGAGGATCCAACATGGGACTTTCCCTTATGACTCTTGGAAGGAGTCTTCCTCTTCTTTCCCTTTCCATGTCCAATTGCCAGGACAGGGGCAGTTGCAGTAGGAGTAGGTACAACAGATGTGCCTTTCAAACTGCTTTCAGCAGTTCTCAAGAGACCTTGAAGCTTGCTTACTGGCACCTCCTCCTTGTTCATATGATAAGTCATACGAAAATGATCACAACAAGGAGGTAAGGAGTAAAGAATAATGTTAATTGCCAATTCTTCATCGAAATTGACATTCAGCTTTAGCAAGCGGTCTACAAACCTTTGCTTCTTTTGCAAGTGGTCCGTGATGGACTCTCCATCCGTTATTTTGGTCGTGATCATGTAGGCAATGATCTCATACCTCTCCTGCCGAGCACTTTGATGGTACATTTTCATCAAGTCCTGGTGCATTTCATAAGGCCAAAAGTCCTCATATGACTTTTGGAGCTCAGCAGTCATGGTAGCGATCATTATACACAACACTTTGGTCGCGTCCCTCTCATGAGTTTTGTACTCAACAATTTGTTCGGGAGTAGCAATAGTTTCGTCAATCTCCTTAAGCTCTTTACCAAGGACATATTCTTTGTCCTCATAACGAATAGCCATTTTGATGTTTCGAATCCAATCACAGAAATTCGATCCATCGAAGATGACCCTCCCACATAGGTTCATGAGGGAGAAAGAGTCGGAAGGGATTGGGTTGGAAACATTTGTTGAAGTAGACATCTGAAAAGAAAGACAAAGTTTAGATTAGATAATGATCCTTAATATAACACTCAAAATGGAATATTAAGGCTAGGATCCAACACAATATTCTACAATTTGGAAGAGGGATACCGTAATCCAATTGCAAAATATTTGAAGGTAGGTAAATGACGATTTACCAATTTCCACCATGAAAAACGAAAGTGAAGATTAGGTTTTAAATGAATTAAAATTCCTAGATTCTTTTGAGATTCATTGAACTTTTCAACGACATGTTTAAATCTCGATTATGCCCTTCATGTTTGTGACTGGGATACCGAGGACCACAAACAAGGTGGGAATAACCATGCAAATTAGCTTGGTACTCTCGATGTTACAAATCACCTAATGAATGTGCCAGTTAGCCACACACGCTCCATTGATCCATGATTAACACCAAGCTACCCTTTGCCACACATTGTCAGTCCCAAATTAGTGTGCCGATTAACCACACACGCTCCACTAACAACATAACAAGGTGCAAAGTGCAATTTCATGGAATAGCACCATTTTCACATTTTTCCTAAAGTAACTAAGATTGGGAATTTATAAAAGTTTAGTTACTTTAATAATTTTCATTATACTTATTAATGAGAATTAATGTCATATCCTACCCGTTCGGCTAACGACCCTCCACTAGTCAAGGAAGCGGTGGGTGAGAGTGGACACCCATTAAACTACCATTTTATAGGCAGTAACCTTATACCCCCACTTATAGACCGGCTTCGTGAATGAGGCCTACTAACGGTAAGACTGACTTGTCTTATACATATAAGTATTAAACTTTAATATTATAATATTATAAGGGTTGAATTTTAAACTTTTAAAACTCTAGGGTTTGGAATTAAAGTTTCATTAATGTAACTTTTCAAGTTCCAAAACTTGAGGGCAAGTTTTGTAACTTGTCAAGACTTTTGAAATTCATAACTTATGACTTTTATGTTCCATGAATGAGACCTTTCCAATTCCAAACTTGTGTACAAGTTATGAAACCTTCCAAGACTCTTATAATTCTATAACTTACATTAGTTAATGGTATCATAAATAAGGACCTTTCATATTCCATAACTTGAGGACAAGTTATGGAACTTTTCAAGAACACATATGGATCAAATTAACTAGTCCAATTATGATATGATGATCATTTACCAATTTAACCTAATTTGATTCATATTTAAGATAGTTTTAAATTTTAAATAACTAGTATTTCACAAAAATCAAGTAGTTATCTTAGAATTTGACAAACATCATGTTATTGGATGGGGATTAACATTACCATATCACTAAAATCGGATTTTATGAACCAAAATAGTTTGTGGTAATGTTCCTAATCCAAAACAGGCCAAAAACTCGAAGATTCTGTCAACAGATGCATCAACTCGTCGAGTGCCATAAAGGACTCGTCGATTTCAAGGAAAACGTCATCCAACTCGTCGAGTTCAATGATGGACTCGACGAGTTGGCCCTGGCAGAATCCCGAAATGCAGTTTTTTCAGCTTTGAAAATTACACAGTTGCATCAATACAATAGAAAACATCCTAGGCTCTGATACCACTGTTGGGTTTTATGTACTCTAACATTCCTATGGTGCACATACAACCCTAATGCTTTAGATATAAGTTTTCTCTAATTATACATGAAATAAACATTTTCCAAAGCATGAAACTTAATCTAGCATGCAAGGTGATATTTGAATCATAAAACTAGTTAGAATATTACCTTGTGTAGTAGCTTGAATAACTTGGACTTAAGAAAGCTTAGCACCCCAAGTGTGATGCCTCAAATGGAATCACAAAACACCAAGAGCAACTTAGGATGAATATGGAGAGATTATGGAGACTAGAAATCGGATTCTCTTTCTTGAAAAGCAAGTGGTAACCGATTTTAGCTTATATATATATATATATATATATATATATATATATATATATATATATATATATATATATATATATATATATATATGTGTGTGTGTGTGTGTGTGTGTAGAATGTCAAGGGTCATGTGTAACCCTAATCCATACACATTAGCCCATGACCCATCCATTTGATTTGGATAAATACTTCATGGATCAACCCATAAGCCCATCACAAATCAAACCATGGATATTTAGTCCAAATCATATGTATCATTTTAATTAGTCTCTTTTGATCACTAAATTAATTCTTAAATTAATTCTTGACCAATACTAATTAAATAATATGATTCCTCAATTAATATATTATACTTATAATATATTAATAAATCATAAATAACCTCTTACTTAAATATCCTTCCTAACATATTTCTTTGATGAATGTAACCCAAATGGACCATGCTACTATCGGGTCAAGTACATACAATTTATAGTTATGGGCTTAGACACCTTTTCCAACAAAGTTGTCGCAGCTCAGTTAGAGGCTGACTACGAGCTCAGTAGACGCACCACGACAAGGTGAAAAATCTGTCGTGACGTGGTGTTGCAAATAGATTAAAGGTTGTTAAGCCTTCATTCTCATCATATTGCACCCAAACCCTCCATAGCCAAGCTCTGGCGGTTTTGTGGTTGGAGAAGGATCAAAAAGCGATCAAGGTTGCTTGTGTCTAGGATTAGACATGGATCGGGGGTGACGGTGGAACTGTTAATGACGCCGGAAGCCTATAGGCCCATGTAGATTTAGTTAGGGGATGATGGTGGAATGGTTAAATATGTTGGGAACCTAATCCAAGATACATACTTTATTGGCGAATCATGAGCCATTATATGTATGCATGTATATGTGTTGCATTATATGGCATTTTGGGTAACTCACTAAGCCTAGCGCTTAACTAGTTGTTTATAAATGTTTTTCAGGTACTCATGTTAAGGGCAAGGTCCGACTGTACACACGCGCATTCGCTAAATGTTTCCGCACAATGTAATCACACTCTTATATATTTAATAAATAAAAATGAAAATTTTGGATTGAAAAATTGGGTGGTTACAAGTTGGTATCAGATCCGTGGTTTGAACGAACTAAATGAACAATCATGGGATTCCAGACTCAAACTAAGGATCTCAGTAATTAATAAATCTTTTCATAAAAAGAATAATACAAAAAGGAAAGAATGTGATGCGTACAGTCAGCCAAAGCTCAAAAGGAAAGTGATTCCCAAAATATCCATCATGTCTATGTTTACTAATATATGAAATGTTAGAAATGCATGCTATTATGTAGGCTAGGGATCTTTTCGGGAATAGCCGGTTAGAATTGCCTGATACTTAAGATGCCTTATATCCTATAGATTTGCTTGTTTTTTGGTACTTAGAACCTGTATTATTATTGAATTAGTTATTTGAAAAATACGTTAGGTTGCATGCTCCCAAAATTAAATAATTTTAGATTGCCTGATTTGTCGCTATTTCGTAGCTCTCGTCTGATTCTAACCGTCATAGTGTCCGATCTTTCAGTCGACAAACTGTTTGATTTTAGAGGCATGTAATCGTATTCATCCGATAATTAGTTAATATTAATGGAAGTTGTTCCTCAGTCAAAGTTGGAAAGGAGTGGAAGGAATCCTAGAAGGATAGTCTAGGAAGTTTAATATATGATTGATATGACATATATTCGTAAGATTCGACATCGATAGAGACACAAGATTATTAAAGTCTAGGAGAAAAATAATTAGGCCATTGAAACACTATGTGTGTGTTTGAAAAGGCCTACCAAATAACATAGTGCAATGACTTGGAAACCTTGGAGCAATTCTTGAATCTAGAATGGATAAGTGTGGAAGGTAGTATGAGACCGTACTACCGGAAACACAAGATCCATACATGAATCAAGAAAAGCCACAAAGTTACTAAGGAACTGGAGAGGATTCAAATATCATTTTAGAGTTAGTTCGACTTGTATTATCCTATTCCCATTATGTCGTCAACATGGTAATGATCACGAGAGCAAGTAGGTCAGGTTGTGGATCTGAAGAGTCAGGACCAACCAAGACTGAGATATGCAATTGGATAGAGGCGACAGTATCAACATCTGTGAGAGAGATAATTCCAGAAATGTCCAGAACTATTAACAGTAAACTAATAGCCTTGTTCAATGAACGATACACTAATGTTTCCAGTACCGTTGCTGCCGCAGCCATTGTGCTGTCGCTGCTGTAGCTTCACCTGTAGAAGGAGATGCCTTATCGAGATTTCAACAACACCAAACCCACAAAGTTTGATGGTGTTAGAGATCCAATTGTTGCCGTGAGGTAAATCTTGGATGTGGAAGGATGCTTCTACACTTATGCTTGTTTGGCGACCCTAAAGTTCCTATACACGCAAAATCTTCTACGTCTAGGAGCAAAATACTGGTGGAACTTTATCACCAAGAACTTTTCACCGGCAGAGAAGAGCGCGGTGACTTGGGAAAATTTCGTTGAAAAGTTCAAGGCAGAGTATGTTCCAACAGTAGAAAGGGAGTGACCCGCTCAAGAATATCTATCACTCAAACAGACTACTGAATCGGTGACTGAGATCACCACGATGTTCACCAAAAGGGCTCTGGTTTACCTAGAATATTCCTCATCGGAGGAAGTACAAATGTCTCGATACTTACGCATGCTCAAAACTGACATCATGGAATTCATATCGAACAATAACTACAAGATCCTAGAAGAAATGCAGGAGCATGTTAGGAGAAGATAAATTGAGTTTGAAACTCAACGAAAGGAAAAGAGGCAGACTCCAGCCCCGTCTCAACCAACAGCCAAGAAATTTAAGCATGGTGAATCAAGGTCTGGAGGACAGAGAGGTCCTCAGTGTAACACGTGTGGGAAGTCCCACTAAGTAGTTTTTCGTGCTGTGATATGATACCAGTGCGGAAAGGAGGGACATTACAACAGATACTGTAAGCAGGGAGCACACGAAGTGCGTATATGTTTCGACTACAGCAAGATATGTCACATCAAGGCCAAGTATCCTCTTCTGAATCCATCAAGCGCAATACAAGTTGAAGCACCATCAACTTTAAGGATAACCAATGGACAAAAGGGCCGAGTTGAATGCCCAAGAGCCAAAGAGAGAGCCTTTCAACTCATGGCAAAGGAAGCAAGGGAAGCACCAGAGTTCGTAGTTGGTTGTTCTTATGATCAAGGAAAAGCTCTAGTATGAAAGTGCTCACATCAGTAGAGATTAATAGTACTTTTAGACTTTAGCCAAAACGCCTTGTAATATATGACAATGCATTTATAATAAAGATGGAATGTTAACCTTATGTTGTTGCTAGTTAGTACATTGTGCTTGTCACGATCTTATCCTATTATGGTCGTGCTATGTGAGGATTACTTACATTTGGCACAAGTAGTAGTACTAAAATAAGAATATCAAAGGTCATTAGACATAACAAACATGAGTTTCTTCAAAGTAAAAAAAAAGCTACAAATTGCATAGGCAAAGCCAGCTTAGACTCGGCTAGTTACAAGCAGCAAAAGATGATGGGTCGAACCCAAGTGGGGAAGAACCAACCCTTAAGAAGAAGGTGTGAAAAGTAGTTTGATTTTCAATTATGACATCAAGGTCTAGGAGAGCAGCAACACGGATAGGCGGAAGTTTTTAGTTTCGTTAAACGAGTAACAAACGAAGGAAGTATTTTGTTAGATTACCCATAGGCTATGAGTTTCTTTCTTATCGAGGGAAATGTTAGTCGTTAATTCCAAATGTCTATTAGGAATTACTTAGTATAGTTTCCATAGAGAGCGTCAGGCACTTAAGGGATACACCAGACTTAGGGATTCAATTTCAACCATAGTAAGATATTAGTTAACCTATGCGAAAGGATTTTAGCAATATGATCTACATTAAAGGATAGAGTGTTTTTGTAAGTACGATTAGAAACTCATAGGAGTAGACCATTCGGAAAGGACTATGCTCATTAAGCATATGGTAATGCTTCAATGTTGTTTTAGGGTTCAGGGTAGACTACGTGTTTAGTTTAGTTATTCATTTATTCGATAAGCGTAAGAATTAATAGAAAATTAGAATCAAATTTCAACTTTTATAAGTTGACATTGGACGAAAACTAGATGTTAACATCCGTATAGTGTAGATTAAGGACCTCTAATTAAGTTGTAGCCTCAAAATTTGGAAAACAAAGATCGATGGTGATAAGTAGATATCAAGGAAGGATGATGACTAGAACAATCAGATAATGGTTATGAGTCTTTAAGACCACTGACATACTGTTGATCGTGAGTCTTCAGGCCGAGGGGATGATGACAAGAGCGAACTGGCATCGAAATCCCAATAGTTGGATCAGCGTCACGACGTATTGTGAACGGATTGATCAAACAATAGTTGTACCTCGATATAGATAATGTAGTTAGAGCCTTGTGAGAGGGCTATTAGGCGACCTAGTGTTAATTATAATTTAGTAGGATGGAAGATAAGCAAGCCTTATTACGAGTCTATCGACAATATTAGAATATTGGTCCCAGTATTTTCAAATCAGTAAACACGTGATAGTAGTTTTGGTTAAAATTCAGGATGTTGGAACACCTGAACTAGGTTGGAATACCGTTTGTAATCTAGTTTCATGTGTGTTTTATCAATATAATGTAAGCCTTTTAGTGGCATATTCCGAAAAGTGGATTCTATTAGATTGTCGTTCATGAATTTTCATAGTTAATCAAGTCGACTGTGTCGGCATGTCACATCTGAAGGCGATCATCAATCGTAGTCCGAGCCGACGAATTTTCGGTTTTGGAAGACTTCGCGAGGAGTTAAGGAGAACCCATAAGGTAGAAAACAAATTTCTACAGCCAAATAAGTACGGATGGATGAATTTGATGCAACAACGACGGGTAAATCCTGAGTTGAGCTCGTGAAACCCCATTAGGATAGTATCAGAATTATATTAAGGTGCGCTAGGAGTGGGATTTCTGGGACGAAATCTCTATAAGTGGGGGAGAGTTGTAACGCCATATTTTTCGCCTTACAGTATAATCGACCAATCATGTAAATAGATGTTTTTACGAATAGACTATTTAGGATACATAGTCTTGAAGAAATGTACCTGAGGAACGGGTGTTACAGTATTCACTGGGTTTAGTAAAAGATCTAGTTTTCATCATCATATTTTCATAGGAACTGATAAGTTGTAGTATTCTAGGTTAATATCTGTTAGACACGTTACTCGTTACGCTGGAGAAATATTTGACAATCATCAGAGTAATTGTCCAGGTGAGTTATCTCATTATACCATGTAGTGCAATATGTATGCATGGATGTTAGGATAGAGAGTTAGTAGAGTAGAAAGTGTAAATATGCCTGTATTAGTAGAATCTAAAGTGCAGTCTCCATATGCGTAATTGTTGTGAAATTAGACTTGGTTAGGGTAACGGTGAAATGATTAATAAGGCCGAAAGCCTATAGGCCCGCTTAGATTTAGTTAGGGGATGACGGTGGAATAGTTAAAGAGGTCGGGAACCTAATCCAAGATACACAATTTGTTGGCAGATCATGAGCCATTATATGTATGCATGTATATGTATTGCAGTATATGGTATTTTGGGGAACTCACTAAGCCTAGTGCTTACCCAGTTGTTCACAAATGTTTTTCTGGTACTCATGTGAAGGGCAAGGTCCCACTATACACACACGTATTCACTACATGTTTCTGCACAATGTAATCACACTATGATATATTTAATAAATGGAATTGAAAATTTTGGGTTGAAAAATCGGGACGTTACAAATACCTATATGTTACTAAACATAGATAAATATTAAGTACTAGATGCGTATTAGAAGCTGTCTTGATGAGATAAAGAGAAAATGTACATGGTACAAGTATTATGTGACAAGTAACATAATATATATATATATATATATATATATATATATATATATATATATATATATATATATATATATATATATATAGATGAGTAGAAAGATGATTCCTTAGGGAATGAGATAGAGGTTCCTTCGGGAACAAAGAGTATGATTTCTTCGGGAATAAGAGTATGGTTCCTTTGTGAACGAGATTATGTCCCAATGGGGAAAAGAGACGATGATCCCTTTGTGGATTTAGATAGATGATTCCTACAGGAATGAGAAAGTGTATGATTAGAGAAAAATAGAGAAAGGTTCCTTGAGAGGAATAAGATAATAGAGTTCTTTGTAAGAACTTAGAGATAATCCGTGAGGGATTAAGAGTAAGGAATCTATGAGGGATTCAAGAGAAGGAAGAAAATGCCAAGAGATCCGTGAGGAATCAAGATGAAGAGTATGAGAAGGCATGCTAAGAGTCAGAGATGTGTGAAGAACATAGTAAGAGATAGAGATGATCATGCATAGAGTATATAGAAGAGTAAAGAAAGATGAGATGAGATAATGTATGGAGAGAGATAGAAATACAAAAAGAAGATTATAAACGAGATAGAGGTAGAGGCAGAGATAAAGTATGTACAGAGCCTAAGAAAGAGTAAGATATGAGATGGAAAGATTAGAGAAGAAAAGTATAAGCAAGAGTGTAACACCCCATTTTCGCCTGACAGTATAAACGACCAATTACATAAATAGACGTTTTTGATAGAAGACTAATTATGATAAATAGTATTGACAAAAGTTGTAGTAATCGCAAAATCGAGAGAGTACATATAGAGAACGTCCAAATTTGACTTCATAAGAGGATGTTATGATTTTTAGAAGTTACAGAACGACAGTGTGCGACACAAAAACCGAATTTTAGATCAGTTGATTGTTAGGAATAAAAATCTAAACGAGAGTTGAAGATCTCGTTTATACCTATCCGTTGATATAAAGACAGTCGAGAATGGATATCGTATGAGAGTGTTATGATTTTATATGGACTTTAAGGTGTTGTTTGTTTTTTCGAAGCGAAAACGGCCGAACTCTGCAGACCACATCTGCAACCCTCTGCAGTAGAAGAGGTGGACCAAACGGCTGCAACATGTAATAAGAAGTTTGTTTGTTTTTTAACCTCTGTAGACTGCTGCAATAAACTGAAATTAACTATACAATAGTTAAAAATAAATCTAAGTAAAAAAATTTATTTAGTTTAATCATAAGCAAATCAAATATAAAGATTATTGTGATGATATGAGTTTTAAAGAGGTTTATATAAAATAATTAAACATAATATTTGCTAAATAACAATAAATAAAATTGTTAATTTAGCTAAAAACATATTCATTTTTGTTAAAATTTTGAAGATGATGATTATTTTTTCGGTTAACTTCAATAAATTTGATAATTCTAATGATTAACTTTATAATTTATTAATATTTGGTTATAAACAATATAACACAACAAATATTTATATGAAATCTACCAAATGGTTTTGAAATTATGTAAAATCTAGTCGAATTGTTTACATATTCTTCAAATATTATTAAAATAATAAATATGTTGTTGAAAAAAAAAATTAAAACAAATCTAAGTTGAATAATATAACTTAAAGTGAGTGAGAAGTGGTTTGAAGAGAATAATCCAGTGTTGCGCCACGCATCACACACACAATAGTTTTTAAGTTAGAAGTATTCCAAAAACCAAATAGCTGCGAAAGGTCAAGTGCTACACATGTGCTGTCCAGCGCAACAACAAGTGGTCAGAAGTGGTTTTTCTGAAAAAACAAACAACACCAAACAGTCTAAGCCTATAAAAATATTATTTTAAAAATAAAATGAAAATTAGCCGATAGAGTCTAAATGAAACTTGTTGATCTCGTCAGTAGCTACACGTGTATATATAAAACGTCAAAAATGGAGCTCGTATGAAAAAAATATGTTTTTTTTTGAAGAATCTGAAAATCCGCAGGCATAGGCGTGCACACCGACAAGGCACACGACAAGCAAAGATAGCCCAAGGCGGCCTACCACGTTTTTTTCATGTGTCACCGTCTAACTAAAGTGACATCACTAGCCCCGAAAAGATATGCGACGCATATCTATAGTGCACGACTCGCACCCCTAATATAAATAGAAGTCTTCGGTTTCTCTCAATCCTCACACCCTCCTCACTCCAAACTCTCTCATCTATCTCTCTCTCTCTCTATGTGTATATATATATATATATATATATATATATATATATATATATATATCTCAAGTCCAACCTTTGAATTATTTCTGAGAGTTTGTGGAACCCTACTTTAATGAAGCCCTGAGTAAGTGGGCCAGGAAAATAGAAGTGCTCGGTATCGAAGCCCTACGTGCGATCTTCCTGTTCTTCACTAGGATCCCTGTAAGTTAAGCTACGCTTCTAGTGTAACTTATATTTATATCCATAGTCGTTGTTATGGATATATAAATAAGATTTATCAGTAATTCTAGTTATAATACTGATTGATCTACTTACGGGAGAGCTGTCTAGAATGGTCATGTTGGCTTTGTTGTTGTATTTCAGAAAGGTTATATGCCGAAATGATCGTGCCTCCCAATTATTCTGCCTGGCTGGTCCTTATTTGATAGAACTCTCTCTATTCATTAGGATTAGTGAAAGAGCTAACTTTCATTACCAGATTGTCATAAGGATTAACAAGTAATAATATTATAGTTTAATACTCGTTAGGCGTGTTGCCCACCAGTGGGATCATCCACAAAGCTGTTAATCTTCTGGGAAATTGTCCAGGTGAGTTATATCACTATACTATGTATTACAATACATGTCCATGTATGTTAGGATAGAGATCCAGTAGGGTAGAGCTGATAGTATATGTGCTTAAGGGTAAACTGATAGAGTAGAAAGTATAAATGTGCCTGTACTAAGTAGAATCTAGAGTGAAGTCTTTATGTGAGTAATTGTTGTGGTATTAGAGTTAGATAGGGGTTGATGGTGGAACAGTTAAAGAGGTCGAGAGCCTATAGGCCCGCATGTTGACGAAATCACATGAAGGTCGTAAGTACATATAGACCCGTGTTAACAAAATGACATGAAGGTCGTAAGAACACATACACCCATGCTAAAGAAATGGCGTTAAAGCCGTAAGAACACATAGAACTATGTTAACGAAATGGCGTGAAGGTCGTAAGTACACATAAACCTGTATTAACGAAATGACGTGTATGTCATAAGTACACGTATTATTTGCAGATAGTGAGACATTATTTGTATGCATGTATATGTATTGTGGTATATGGTATTTTGGGAAACTCACTAAGCCTAGCAGTTACCCAGTTGTTTATAAATGGTTTTCAGGTACTTTATTGATACATGAAAAGGGCAAGGTTCTATTGTACACATGCGTATTCGCAACATGTTTCCGCTAAATGTAATTACACTCTAATATACTTTAATAAATAAAAATGAAAATTTTGGATTGAAATTCGGGACGTTACAAAGAGTGTGATTAAAAACATTGAGATTAGAGCAGAGTATGTAAAGATGAGACAAAGATAGAAGAGATAGATGAATGAAAAGAATAGCAGTGTATACCATTAATATGAAGGGATTAGATTGTAGAGTATGAAAAAGAAGTAAAGAAGAAAGAATAGATTATGGGAAGATAAAGAAAGATAAAGAATAAGAGTTAGATGAACATGAAAACATGTAAGAATATAACTCACTAGACATGTGGTCCGTTGTAGTAGATGTTTCATGTTTTGCAGGTTCAGGTAGCAACCATCATACACGAGAAGACTGGAGCATAAGGACCTACATTAGAATTAGTTCATTTCTCCGTATATTCCTTGTTGCTTATTTACTAGATAAATTTTATTGTAAACCCATGATTAAACCTGAGATTTAAAGTGTTTTTTAATTTTAGTAAAATTCCACAATTAGTAGATAAAACTCTGATAATTCCCTAAGATATTAGATGTAGAAAATACGGGTTGTTACATTGTATGCTATCATATGCCACTTCCCCCGATGCATTATATGAGAATCTTAGAATGCTTACACGTACTGCAGAAGAAAGCCTTCATAATTTTTTTGCAATTATGTTATGAGATTAATTGTATGGTCCACGATATTTGTGAAAACCTACTTCATCATGAAAATTTTCATGGCTTCCATGGGATGTTAGGAAGCTTAGATTGGCTCCACTGGGAACCGAGAAATTTGTTGAATGCATATCATGGTCAATACACCCGAGGTGATCATGTCTATCTAACAATCATACTTGAAGTTGTGGCCTAACAAGATTTGTGGATCTGGCATGCCTTTTTTGTGTTGTGGGTTCCTGAATGACATAAGTTTTCTTAACATATATTCGTTATTCCACGACATGTATAACGAGACTGCACCATATTCTTCGTTTGTAGTGCATGGAACGTCTTACAAGTACATATATTATATCATGGACCAGATCTATTCAAAGAGTTCTTGTTTTGTGAAATATTGTCTTGTCCTAATGATCAAAAGAGTTCAAGTTTAAGAGAGCTCCGGAAAGGCCATGAAAGATGTTGAACGAGTGTTTGGAGCTCTTAAAAAATAATGGCATATACTAAAATACCCCATAATTTTTGTTGAGGAGAAAAAATGAGTGGTGTGATGTATACTTGTATCATATTGCATAATATGATTTTAGAAGATGAAGGAAATACCATATGTGAGTATAACTAAAGTGAAATCGTTTCGTCGACATAAGCATTTGAGATAGGAAGCGAAGAGTACTTGGAAAGAAAATGAATAATTCGTAATGTTGACATCCATCATGATCTTCATAATGACGTGACGGAACATATTTACATAGTTAATCATTGATCTTAACACGGAAAACAATGATGATTTAAAATATCAATTTTAGGATTAAGACTTCCATTAGATTGTACTAGCTATGATGTTTTAAGTTATTAAGTATTTAAGTATTTAAGTTTGTACATTTTAATTTTTTATGTTTTTAAGTTTGTAAGTTTTTTTAAGAGTTTGTTATTTATTATTATTATTATTATTATTATTATTATTATTATTTCTAGTAATTGAAAATGTCAAAAATTTTGTTAATCTTTAATTTATAAAAAATATGGCAAACGATTCATTCTAAATGACAAAAGTTTTATATAGTTTAATAAAGATGATGTGGCGCCTAAATGACATGAAAAAAGAATGTGGTAAAAATAACACCACTTCTTATGAATTTATAGAAGTATTTGCAGTTTGGTAAAATGTTTCAAAATAATTTGATGATTTATTATTTTTAGAAGTCAACAAGTTAAATGAGCATTTGACAATTGAAAATGATAATTTAAATTGATTTTTTCTCATCGAGGTTTCAAAAACTCTTTATTTTTTAACTTCTTCTAGATGGTTTATAGTTTCTTGGAATTAAATGACAAGTACACCTGTAATTCTATCCTAACAATTACATCGATCAACTCTCTATTTTCATCGATCAAAACTCTTATGTTGAACCCAATCGACTCCATCTTCTTTGTCAATTTGCTTCTAATTGCAAAAAATGATTTTATCTTGGACATCAATCACTTATTTCGAACTGCAACAATAAACTCTATCTCTTACATCTATCCCTGATTTCGAATTGCATCAATCGACTCCATGTCCTTTGCCAATTTGCTTCATACTTATTTCTGACACCGGTCCCCAATTTCAAACTATAACAAATCAACTCCATCTCCATCATATTTTTTGTATGTTTTTTCTGTTAGCATAATAAAATATATCAAACTATTTTTGTTTCAGACTTTTATTTAGCCATTTAGTTTAGGTTAACCAAAAAGAACTTTCATATTTATAGTTGTCTTTCTCTTTCATTTTAATTTATTTTTCTCTTTAATAACAAGCCCTGGTCATTTCCTTTTATTTTGTTACCAATTTACATGGTATCCTAGATCTATTCAATCAATGTCTGTTGATTTGATGATTGTGGAAGACTTTATAGATGACACCACTGTTCATCGTATTTTCTAGTTTCGATCTAGTCTTTGTTGGACATGTTTTTTTTTATCTCATTAGTATTTGATTCTTGCTTCTGTTATCGTTTTTTCTCTGGTATTAGATTATTTGTTTTTGTTGATTATTAGCATTATGGATCCTAAAGAGGATTCACTTCAGTCGATTAGTCTCCATATTGATGGCAAAAAAAAAAACTATGCCTACTGGATTTATGTAATAAATAACTTTTTATACGAGGAACATATATATGGTATTGTTACTGAAGTAATAGGTAAACTAGGAGATGAGAAAACTGCTAATTATGCAACAATACTAGATGTGTGAGCAATTTATAATTCTAATACTATCAATTGGGTCAATAATTCGGTAGTTCAATCAACTGGCACTCGATTAGCGAAGTACTATACATCAAAGGAAGTTTAGGACCACTTGGATGTACTATACAATCAGTCCAACTATGCAAAACAAGATCAATTGGAGACTAATATTCGATCCCTCCAATAGAATACTATGGGTGTTCATGATTTTATGTTGTTATTTGTGATTTTTTGGATCAATTGACTCTTATAGAGCTTGATGAGTTGAAAGCCTTCAGACCCTTCATTGCCAGGAGGGAAAATCAACGTTTGGTGCAATTTTTGATGAAACGTTATTAAAAAACTACACTATTTTTATAAATAAAAAAAATTTCATTATTTTTACATAAAAAAATCTGCACTTAACATCACTATTTATATAAAAAAAACTACACTATTTTTATAAAACAAAACTGCACTATTTTAAAAAAAAAAATTGCACTTAACAACATTATTTTTTATTTAAAAATATTGCATTATTTTTTCTTTTAAAAAAGAACTGCACTATTTTTATTAAAAAAATTATATAGGAAATAACTTTTGGTTTTTCGAGAAAAAAAAATTGACACCATAATGCAATAAAAAAATTATATAGGAAATAACTTTTGGTTTTTCGAGAAAAAAAAATTGACACCATAATGCAATCAAGAGAAGAGGCCGAAACAAAAAAAAATTGACACTATAATATGATCCATAGGAGAGGACGAATCAATTCAATCGGACAACATTTTTTTTTTATTTTGTTAATTCTCGCTTACTATTTGTCGATTAAAAAAAAATAACTTTTGTTTTTCCGGTCCGGTCCGGGTTAAATCATTTAATTCGGGTACGGTCCGGTCCAAACCCGAAACCCGATTATTGATAAAAACCAAACCCGAAAACCGGCCCACTAATATGATAATCCGGTTCGGTCAGGGTCCGGTCCCGGTTTTTTTCCGGTCCAGTCCGGTCCCACGGGTCGTATGCTCATCCCTACTTCTAATCATGTCAACAATGTAAACCACATAGATATTTGGCATGTAGAACATGAAAACCAACAACCTCAATTTACCTACATCCCAACTCTGACTTGTGAGTCAAACAGCAAAAGGGTTTTGCCTAAGAGCCACTCGGACCATGTGTACTGCATACAAATCTATTTTTGTCATTACTGTCTCACACGATGTCCAAATGACATGCTTCTTTTTGTGTTGTTTTTTTTACTTACTTTTCATCATAAAGTACATATAATACTCAAATTCTAGACAAGATCTTGAATTGTACATGTACTATATCCCCATGTGATACATATTTTTCATGGTTTTCAAACATATATCAACTAAAACTCATTTTCATGAATTCTAAAGCTTTCCTCATATTATAAAACAATAATATAGTGTTTATAAGTAGTATTAAAGTATCAAATATATGGTTCGATTGTCTTACATTTATCTTTTCTATTTGTCTCACAAATTTACGAAATAACAATGTACTATAGGTTTCAACCAGTTCCTTATACTAACACACTTTATCCATGTTTTTCCTATTGTGAAATATAACATTACTCATATACCTCTTTTTAGTACTTTAAAGTGTGTAGGTGGTGACTTCTCCATGTCACAATCTAGATTGATGTGGATGAATTTTGTGCCGTTTAATAGGTATCAAAAATATGGTTCTAATGTCTTACATTTATCTTTTCTATTTGTCTCACAAATTTACGAAATAACAATGTACTATAGGTTTCAACCATTTCCTTATACTAACACACTATCCACGTTTTTCCTATTGTGAAATATAACATTACTCATATACTTCTTTTTTGTACTTTAAAGTGTGTAGGTGGTGACTTCTCCATGTGACAATCTAGATTGATGTGGATGCATTTTGTGCCGTTTAATAGGTATCTTATTATTTATAAACCTTGTATTAATGATCCATTGCCATTTCCCCTTCCCCCCTTTCCTTCTTGGACCATAATTTTAGGAAATAACAACAGTTTTTTTCATTATTCTCATTTTTCAGATTAACACTTATTTTGTAAGCCTTTTCCATTCTAACACATATTAACATTTTAAAACATTATCCCTAGTCTAACTAACATTTAGAATATATTTTGACGTTAAGCATAAATTTCTAATAAATTACCATCATTATTAGATGTCATGTCCTTCTTTATCATTCCATTATCTTAGATTACTATTCATATGTAGCTTGTGCATGATGCTATATAGACCTTATCATATATTTATGACTTGGATAGTTGGATGATGACACTGTGGACCATACCATTATTAAGGTTTCATTTTTATTTCTTTTTGATCCAACACCCTATACAGTCTGACTTTAACCTCAACAAGACTATACGTATAAATGTACATATATAAGCACAAGTTTTCAAAGCATGTTATTAGGTTTTAACCCAAAACACTTAAAATTGGTGGACGTCACATATGATTTGTATGAATCACCATACATACCATACCAAGTGGATTGAAACTGAATTTCTAAGATACCTTTAGGATTGAAACTAAATCATATCGCATATCATTATTCTAACACCAATCTAAACAACTCAATCTTAATTCTACCATCTAACCAGTCATTGTTCTAACACTAATCCATACAACTAAATCTTAATTCTACAATCGAATATTTGAATTATATAATTTTGTTTTCAAACGTGAGTTCTTACATTGGAAACTTCATCACTAGATTGAATGTCACTAAACAAGCACCAAATCTAACTTTCCATGCAATATCACTTACTTTTCAACAACTCTTCTTTTAAATCCTCTATTTCAAAAACGGAGGCGTCAAAAGTGACCAAATTGTTATCTTTTATCTTGTTTCCGTTAGAATTACCACTTATACAAAATAAGGAAATCAATGCTTATCTAAATTCTGTTAAGAAAGTTTCCATCTCCATTCATCGTCGTCTTCTGAAAACCGACACCCGCTTTACCATTAATTAACCAAGAAACACAAACGGTTAAATAATAGATAATGTAAAATTGTAACACTTATTACGTGGTTACATGAGTAGTTATATTACAGGATAAACATTGTTCTAGTATTTCATTTTCGACGTGCTCAATCGTTTGGCCAGGGCCCTTAAATGCTATGCGGTGTTGTATATGTATAAGTATAATTTTATCTATTTCAAGCATATGTTCTTCACCGTGATATAACATTTGCCACTAAAATAAAAAAATAAATTTCAAAGTTACCATATAGGCTTGGACACTTTGTAAATATTGAGACTTTAGTAGCTAAAATAGGAAATTGTAGTTTCCATCATGCCAACAAATTTAAAATTTTAAAATCCGAATACTCAAACTTTACAAATTCTAAGCACATATAGGTTTATAATTTTCTGCTAGTGATTTTGCTTCATGTTCATTTACTTTCTTTCTTATTCAACATATTATAAAGTTCAATATTTAATCGCCACAAACCATGTATTTTTTTTTTTTTTGGAAACGGCAAATATATTATAAAATGGGCCACATGCTGTGACAACCCGAAACTTTTTCCGTTATCCTTACCCAGTTTCCGTTTATAAAATTTGGATTTTTATTTAATTTCGTCAAATTTCTTAGTTTGGGAAGGACTTCGCGTTTAAATAAATCAATTCGAATTTATTTCCGTTCACGTTAGTATTATTTTTGGTCTAACGAAATATTCTAAGCGCAGTTCAATCGAGTTTTGAATTCAAAAACGAGGTTTTCTAAGTCAAAGCATAGCATCCGAGCCAAACAACCCTTCGATAGGAGTTTACGGCCGCAAACTCGGTTTACGACCGTAAACTCTGTTTACGACCGTAAACACTGTTCACGGCCGTAAACCCTCCACCCCACCCCCTTGGCCGTAAACTCACCCCTATATAAGGGATGAGTGACCTTCATTTCTCACTTTACACACTCCAGAAGCTTTCTCTCTCTACTCTCTCTCTCTCTCTCTACAAACTTCGAATTCCCTCCAAGATCTTCAACAAGTAAGTGTTTTTCCACCTTGAATGTTGTTACAAATCCATTTCTAGTGATGAATCCATGTCTCATCTCCTAAATCTCATCTTTTTCTAGATTTTCTCTCTCACCAAGAACACCAAGAACACACACTAGTTCTTGGTGGCTAAAAACCTCATTTCAAGCTTCCACTACGTAAGTACACTACCCTTAGCTTGTTGGATACAAGAATCACTTGTTAAACATCTAGAAATCGTGACCAAAAGGGTGTTTACGGCCAAGGCAATCTCCCTTGACCGTAAACTCTAATTAAGTGGTGCAAAGTTGCCACAACACCCTCCTAAGCCTTGAAACGAGGCTTAGAACACTTCCAGAAGGCTAGAAAGGACCTTGAAACACCAAAAATCGCATCTTTCACCAAGTGTTTACGGCCGTAAACACATGGGCCGTAAACCCATAGGCCGTAAACCCATGGACCGCAAACACTTGGGCTGTAAACCCTTTTAGGCCGCAAACCCATGACCGTACACTCATTTTACGACCGCAAACTCCCCATTTTCAAATCACATGCGATTCTAACACTTAGTTTTAAGTGTTTCCTAGTCCCTAAGGTGGTTCTTTCCATAACGAATAGTGTCATGCCCTCACCTAATGTATAAATGTATGTTTACATGCTAAATAGGATTCGTTTGTGCCCGAGGCTTTATTTGACACTCAGCAATTCCTAGCAACTTACACTCGAATCCCACGTCAAACAGTGAGTTCATACCCCTACGTTTTTTCTGAGTTTTTCATGTTTTCAAGGGGGGAAATACAAGCAAAAGTACAAGGAAACTTGTGCTCAAAGCATATTATTTTATGTTCAGAATGCTTTTAACACAGAAAACAGTTTTACCAAACGATTATGAAATCAACTCGTAGAAACAGTTTTCAAAACTAAAGCAAGGAACTTGTGAATCTTGTCATAAAATGTGATATTTTACAAAGGATTCATACAAAACATAAACATGATTTTCTATATTATTACTTGTAAATTTGTTATTTTAAGTTGGAGACACGTCCTTGGTAACACTCCACCGAATTCGAGAGTGTAGGACTAACCCTTGTAACCAGAATCTCTTGTAGGGAGAGCGTGACTGCTGTGTATAGATAGATCTATACGGGACTGACTACCCCGCACCTAAACTGCTAGCTACAGTTAGGCAGCCATGCCTGGGGTGACAAAGTCATAAAAGGATATTGTCCCCGTTACGTGCCATATCTAGTTTAATGTATGGTAAAACTCGCAACCTAGATAACAGAGATTTACTTTTGTAATAATGAATCAAGTGAACTAACCTCAAAGTAATAACCGATTTGATTACTAGAGGGTATTGATAACACCCTTAGGATTTAGTTCACTACCTATTTATTAGTTTTATTTATGTAATAAGGCTAATACATCTCGCAGAGAACAAACAGGGTTTTTCAAGGAAACTACATTTAACGATACAAGTATGGTAGATACTTGTACACCTCAGACAAGAACAGATAACCAACTATCAACTTTTAGGGAAAATATAGGATTTTCCTGGGAGAACACAACTTTACATAAACGAACTGTTTAACATACAACTAATGGTTAATCATACATTTTTCATAAGAAAATACAGGAATTTCTTGGGAAACACTTTTCAAAGGCTCAAAGAAACATTTCTTTCACCAGAACTAAACGCTTATGAACTCACCAGCTTTATGCTGATATTTTAAAACTGCTTGTATTCTCAGGGCAACAATAGACAGGTACCCTTATCAACTTTTGGAGAAGACGGAGCATTTGGAGTCACGTCTTTTACTTTTGTTATATACTCTTATGTACAAACTATGTTTTCAAACATATGTAAATAACCATATTGTAATGTAATGGTTGTGTTTACTTTGCTTACTATGATACAACTGTTGTGATACTACGCATGACGTCACCCCGCCCACGGACGTTTCCGCCGTCCGTTCCGACGGTTCAGGGGTGTGACAGATTGGTATCAGAGCTATTGTTTATAGTGAACTAAGTATACCGAACCTTACATGGTATACAACTATAAACACTAAGGGGGCCGAAGTGCTCTGAACTAAAAGTATACTTTTAAAAATACAAGTATTTTTGCAAAAAGTATACAAGTATACATACGTACCAGAAACAATATCATGAGTAGAACAAAACAAAAGTATTTTGGATGTTGAACACTGCAGTTAAACGTGGGCAGTTATGTAATCATGTCTAGGGTCAATATAGCCTGATCAACTATATTTATTCGAGACATGACCAACATGTGCTTGGGAGTGACTTTGGTATTGCAACAGGCCTAAAACTTACCCAGTATCCATACAACAAGACGTCGACAGAACAAAACATACAACTTAAAATACTGTAGGAGTATTTTAGCTAGAGCCGAATACATTATAGAAATTCATTTCTAGTGTTGCTACCTATTCGTTTCTTAGCGATAACTTACTTGCATTAGTAACCTTTCTTTGCTTATCGCTTGGTAGAACACTTTATTATCAGGATGGGATATATTTTGTTTCATATATCTTGAGGACTTACCATCCTCTTCTTCCTGATTATTTTAGAACAAGATGCCTCCTCGAAAAAGTCCCATCAGAAGAAACGAAGACACTCCACCACCACCACCACCCCCTCAGTTCGATCCTGTTATGTTCCAAGTAGCTGTTACTGCTGTTGTGGCTACCGCGATGTCACAGATTAATCCTGGCGGATCTGGCGGACAGGGAGGTGGTACTCATCCCCAAAATCATGAAGGTGGTCAGGGACACCAAAAGGAGTGCTCTTATAAGGACTTCATGAACGCGAAACCCACATCTTTCGATGGCAAAGGAGGGGTTATTGCCCTGACCCAATGGTTCGAGAAGATCGAGTCCATTTTCGAAATCTGTTCCTGTTCTGAAGCCAACAAAGTAAAATTCGCCGCTTGCACTTTCGCCAACAGAGCACTGACCTGGTGGAATGGTCGAGTCAAATCCCTAACCCTGCTAGTGGCGAATGCTATGGATTGGGAAAGTTTAAAGGAACTCATGCTAGCTGAGTACTGCCCACGGGGCGAGATGCAGAAACTAGAGCACGAACTCTGGAACCTAAAGATGAAGGAATCCGAAATTACTGCTTACACTTCTAGGTTTGAAGACCTAGCACTTCTTTGCTCGGGGATGGTCACCCCGGAAAGCAAAACGATTGAGAGATACATATGGGGACTGACACAACCCACCAAAGGAAATGTCTTGGCTGCTAGGCCAAACACCTTTGACAGCGCCAAGTGCCTGGCACAGACTCTCATAGATCACGGAGTTGATCTTGATAAGGTGGCAACCGCTCCTGAGCCAGCAAAAGGGAGTGGTGAGAAAAGAAAGTTCTAGAAGCAGCGGAAGGGCCAGTCTTCGCAGGAGCCCTCAAAGAAACAGCAAACGGTGGCAGTCCACGCTGCTACTACTCCTGCCGCTGCTCCTGCCACTCAAGCAGCTACCATTAAATATGCTGGTACCCTTCCTCGGTGCGACAAGTGTAACTATCATCATAATCCTGGCCCATGTCGAGAAATGTCATGCACCAGTTGTGGCAAAAAGGGGCACACAGCTCGAATTTGCAAGACACCAGTCCAACCAACCAATCAGGCATCTGGAGCAGGCGTCGGTCAAGCCTGTTATGGTTGTGGAGAAGTCGGGCACTACAAGAGAAACTGCCCCAAGGCAACAACAGCTGGTAGCACGGGGAGAGTGCTAGCGATGGGCCAATAAGAGGCAGTTGCAGATCCCACCGTTGTTTCGGGTACGTTCCTCCTCGACAATTCTTATGCATGCATTCTTTTTGATTCTGGTGCGGAGAGAAGTTTTGTTAGTCATGCATTCAAACATCTTCTTAAACATAAACCTCAACTTTAACCGAAACATTTACCGTCGAGATGGCTAACGGTGAGAAGGAGAGCATTGACGACGTATTCTTAGGCTGTACCCTTACCCTAGACGATCATTATTTTCCCATCGACCTTATGCCAGTTTCCATAAAAAGCTTCGATGTCATCATCGGCATGGATTGGTTGAGCCCCAATCATGCTGATATCCTTTGTTACGAAAAAGCTATCTGTCTCAATCTTTCCTCTGATGAAACTCTCATGATTTACGGTGATAAACTCAGTTCAAACCTCTGTATCATTTCGTGCATCAAAGCCCATAAACTTCTGCGAAAGGAGTGTCATGCATTCCTAGCCCATGTCATTAACGAGAAGCAGGAAGTTAAAGACCTCGAGAGCATCCCCGAAGTCTGCAACTTTCCCGATGTTTTTCCCGAAGATCTTCCGGGAATCCCTCCCGAGCGCCAAGTCGAGTTTCGCATTGACTTAGTCCCCGGAGCTACCCCCGTAGCTAAATCCCCATACCGATTAGCGCCGACAGAAATGCAGGAGTTATCCAGTCAGCTCAATGAGCTGCTCAGCAAAGGATTCATCAGACCGAGTTCCTCACCCTGGGGAGCCCCGATCTTGTTCGTGAAAAAGAAAGATGGATCCTTTCGGATGTGCATTGATTATCGAGAACTGAACAAGCTCACGGTCAAAAACCGTTACCCTCTTCCTCGAATCGATGACCTCTTCGATCAACTTCAGGGAGCCAGTTACTTTTCTAAAATAGACCTAAGATCAGGGTACCATCAGCTGCGAGTCCATGAGAGTGATGTTCCTAAGACAGCATTTCGGCCTCGGTATGGTCACTACGAATTTGTAGTGATGCCCTTCGGTCTAACCAACGCACCGGCGGTATTCATGGACTTGATGAATCGGGTGTGCCGTTCTTTCCTGTACAAGTTTGTAATCGTGTTCATCGACGATATACTTGTCTATTCCAGAAGTGAGGAAGATCATCGACAGCACTTGAGATCGGTGCTGGAAACCTTAAGGACGGAGAAGCTGTACGCGAAATTCTCCAAGTGCGAGTTCTGGATTCGAAAAGTAACCTTCCGAGGTCACGTGGTAAGCGAGGAAGGCATACACGTGGACCCCTACAAAATCAAAGCGATAGAGAACTGGTCAGCACCGAAGACGCCCACAGAAATCCGTCAATTCTTGGGTCTCGCTGGGTACTATCGCAGATTCATCCATAATTTCTCCAGAATTGCCAAACCCTTAACCACTCTGACTCAGAAAGGTGTACCTTTCTGTTGGAGTGAAAAGCAAGACACTGTGTTCCAAACGTTGAAGCGGGCCCTATGTAGCGCACCTATCTTGTCTCTGCCCGAAGGGACGGAGGACTTCGTTGTCTACTATTATGCATCCAATCAGGGCCTAGGCTGTGTGCTCATGCAGCAGGGAAAAGTCATTGCTTATGCCTCAAGACAGCTGAAAGCACACGAAGTCAACTATACAACGCACGACCTGGAATTGGGAGCAGTGGTCTTCGCATTGAATATATGGAGACATTATCTCTACGGAACCAAGTGCACTATCTTCACTGACCATAAAAGCCTGCAGCATATTTTCGACCAGAAGGAGTTGAACATGAGACAACGGCGATGGGTTTGAGCTACTCAGCGATTACGAGTGCAAAATCCGCTACTATCCCGGCAAGGCCAATGTGGTGGTAGATGCCCTCAGCCGGAAGGAGTACTCAGGTCGTAGACTGAAGGCACTGACCATGACTATCCATTCCCATTTATCCGCGCAAACCAAGGAGGCTCAGCTGGAAGCCTTAAGGCCAGAGAACATGTCGGGTGAAGCCTTGAGAGGAATGGAAAAGAACCTAGAAATCAAGGGAGACGGAATCTATTATTTCATAGACCGGATCTGGACCCCAAAGTTCGGTGGTTACAGAGAAGTTGTAATGAACGAAGCTCACAAGACTAGATACTCCGTTCATCCAGGCTCAGACAAAATGTACCTCGATCTCAAGAAACTGGATTGGTGGCCGAACATGAAAGCAGAGACCGCTACCTTCGTGGGCAAGTGCCTGACTTGCGCCAAGGTGAAGGTCGAATATCAGAAGCCCTCAGGTCTACTCCAACAGCCGGAGATACCTGAGTGGAAGTGGGAGAGGATTACTATGGATTTTATCACCAAATTACCCAAGTCTCCGAGTGGGCACGACGCCATTTGGGTAATTGTCGACCGACTGACTAAATCCGCCCACTTCCTACCGATCAAGGAAAACTTCAAAATGGAGAGACTCACGATAATCTACATCTGAGAGATAGTTCGATTGCATGGTGTGCCTGTGTCCATTATCTCCGATCGAGATAGCAGGTTCACTTCGAGGTTCTGGCAGTCACTACAGAAGGCTCTTGGAACTAAGCTGGATATGAGTACAGCTTACCATCCTCAGACAGATGGGCAGAGTGAGAGAACCATCCAAACCTTGGAAGACATGTTGAGAGCATGTTTCGTTGACTTCGGTGAGTCATGGGACACCCATTTGCCCTTGGTCGAGTTCTCCTACAACAACAGCTACTACACCAGCATCAAGGTTGCGCCTTTCGAAGCCCTCTATGGCCGCAAGTGCAGATCCCCTTTGTGCTGGGCTGAGGTGGGCGACACGCAGCTAGCCAAGGGGCAAGTCCCTGACAGCACTCTTACTGGCCCAGAAATCATCCGCGAAACCACCAAAAAGATCGTACAAATCCGAGAACGACTTAAGATTTCACGAGATAGAGAAAAGAGCTACGCCGATAAACGACGAAAACCTTTGGAGTTCCAGGTTGGAGACCATGTCCTGCTAAAAGTCTCACCCTGGAAAGGCATGATACGCTTTGGAAAGTGTGGAAAGCTAAATCCAAGATACATAGGACCCTTCGAGATCCTCGCTAGGATCGGTCCCGTAGCCTACAAACTTTGTTTACCGCAAGAACTTAGCAACATTCATCCTGTATTCCACGTTTCGAATCTTAAGAAATGCGTATCCGAAGAAATCCTTACGATTCCTCTCGACGAGATTGAGATTAACGAGAACCTGAACTTCGAGGAAGAACCAGTCGAAATCATGGATAGAGAGATCAAACGAACAAAACAAAGTCACATCCCGATAGTAAAGGTTCGCTGGAATTCCAGGCGGGGACCTGAATTCACTTGGGAGCGCGAAGATCAGATGAAACAGAAGTATCCACATCTCTTTTCTAATCCATGATTTGTATTCTATGTTCAAATTTCGGGACGAAATTCCCTCTAACGGGAGGATGATGTGACAACCCGAAACTTTTTCCGTTATCCTTACCCAGTTTCCGTTTATAAAATTTGGGTTTTTATTTAATTCCGTCAAATTTCTTAGTTTGGGAAGGACTTCGCGTTTAAATAAATCAATTCGAATTTATTTCCGTTCACGTTACTTTATTTTTGGTCTAACGAAATATTCTAAGCTCAGTTCAATCGAGTTTTGAATTCAAAAACGAGGTTTTCTAAGTCAAAGCATAGCATCCGAGCCAAACAACCCTTCGATAGGAGTTTACGGCCGCAAACTCGGTTTACGACCGTAAACTCTGTTTACGACCGTAAAACACTGTTCACGGCCGTAAACCCTCCACCCCACCCCTTGGCCGTAAACTCACCTTTATATAAGGGATGAGTGGCCTTCAAAGGCTCAAAGAAACATTTCTTTCACCAGAACTAAACGCTTATGAACTCACCAGCTTTATGCTGATATTTTAAAACTGCTTGTATTCTCAGGGCAACAATAGACAGGTACGCTTATCAACTTTTGGAGAAGACGGAGCATTTGGAGTCACGTCTTTTACTTTTGTTATATACTCTTATGTACAAACTATGTTTTCAAACAGATGTAAATAACCATATTGTAATGTAATGGTTGTGTTTACTTTGCTTACTATGATACAACTGTTGTGATACTACGCATGACGTCACCCCGCCCCCGGACGTTTCCGCCGTCCGTTCCGACGGTTCGGGGGTGTGACACATGCTTAGCAAGTAGCTAAAAAACATGAGCAAATACAAGAAAATATCGTAATACAAAAAGTTAACAAAATGGAGATATACTCCAATCTATCCACCTATTTATCACCTGAGTAGTTCTATATTTGTACCACATATATGTTTGAGAGATCATCTCATCCGCAATTTGTGTCGGTCACGTCCTTGTTTGTTTGAACACCTTGTTGTTTCTAGCCGTCCAAATGAACCATAAGAGTGCATATATTACCGCATTCAGTCGTTCCTTTTTTCGTGGACAATTACCCCAATTTGCCACAAAGTGTAAGAATTCTGTCACGTTGTTGAATTGAGGGACATATATCTGACACCATTTGAAGATCAACTCCCGCGCCTCCTTCGCCACTTTACACTTTATTAGCAGGTGATCGCTAGTTTCTCGTTCTGCGCTACACATTGGACACATGATTGATTGCAGTTTGAGGCCACTAGAATCTTATTTGTCATTGCTCTCCAAATAAAACATCTGATCTTCAGCGAAACCACCTTAGACCAATCAATACGAACACCATGTCGTGAGACTGTTGATTTCGAATCTAACAGTCTTCTTAAAGTATTAACCGTATAATTCCCATCCAAGTTTAAGGTGAATCGAAAACCATTGTTGACAGGAATCATGCACGTATTACTAAGGAAGGAACATATTTCATCCAGGTCAGTCAACGTCTCATCATCCATGTGTTGCACTTTCCATTTCCAATTGAAACCATTTGTTTGAATTCGATCCACAATTGAGCATAATTTGACTTTTTCTAGATTGTACAATCTAGGAAAACGCTCCTGGAGTGTTAATTCGCCATACCACCTGTCTTTCCAAAACAAAAATCTATTTTTGGAAGTTGGAATTAAAGTGAACAACTCATGATGATTAACATCGAATTCTGGGAGGGACTTAATAGCTTTTGCAATATTACACCAGGTGCCATTGAACGATTTCTTTGCAATAACAGTGACCGGTTTCTTGGCTAAGTTGTGTATAGCAGTTATGCAATTTTTCCACAAACAGGAATCTCCAGTCCTAGTTTTCCACCACCATTTCGTTAGTAATGCAAGGTTTTGCGCCTTCAAGGTCCCTACCCCCAAACCTCCATCGACTTTGGCAGACACTACATTTGACCACGAAACCCAATGTATCTTAGATTTCAGATCATCACCACCCCACAAAAATCGTCTACGAAGTTTTTCCAGTTCAGCAATGATCCCTTCAGGTACTTTAAAAAGGGAGAAGTAATAAGTGGGTAGACTATTGAGTACAGATTTGATTAGTGTGAGACGGCCACCAAAAGATAAAGTTTTTGCTTTCCAAACTGATAGTCGTGACTGAAACTTTTCAATTATTGGTCTCCAGTATTTTTTTAATGACATATTTTCCCCCAAGGGTGCTCTTCCATCCTCCCCAATATGCCGCCTGTATCAATAAATGCTTAGTACTTATCATTATAAATGTGAAATAATTATCTTAATGTTTTATTAAAATGATTCATTTGGTTTTTGTGCAAAAATAAGAAATTATTGAGTTAAGGCCTAAGCCAAAGGCTATTTCAGTTAGAACTTTATACATTTCTTTTTTATTATGATGTCACAAAGATCCATACATCATGTCTAACCTCATATTCGTTTAAAATTAATAAGATAAATATGTGCAAGTGTTATACGATTTTAGGACAATAAACAATTGGATGACATTGTTGTTGCATTTTTATAATTTTTCTAACACATCTGGAAGCCTTGGATCATTATTCATACCCACTCCTTAATAGGCAACCTATCTCTCTTTATATCTAATTTATCGTATAGTAGAAACATGGACCACTTTTCGTAGAAGGTTAGGATCGAAGATCAATCCAGAATAAGATTTTCCATATAACTAAATTTGGGTGATGAATCGTTAACTGTGCAGATGACTGATTGGTCGATTTTGTTGATAGTTATAAGTCTCTGTTTACTTACAAAATAACCGTTTTTATTTGAGAATTATGCTACTTTGATATTATTTTGAATCAAACATGTAGCTGCTAAAAGTGAAGAAATAACGCAAAAAGGGCGACACGTGACCAGTAAGACGAACGAGACAAAGTGATGGACGAATAAGATGTTGCTAGGCAGATCGACCACATCTCGGTTTTTTATCATATCCGACGTTCCGGAGCTCCGATTGAATTGATTCAAGTTGTTATGGAAAAAAGATGATAACACCTACAACTTTCATGTTTTGTATGTTTGTTGATTCCATAGTCATTATGCTCGAAATCAACATGGAAGATAGGACATCAGTTGCTATGTGGAAATTCCAAAAATATCATGAATCCAATTCCAAAATGCTTTCATCCCATGTCTAAACATTATGCAATATTTTACTCTTGAACAATTATTTTAATGGTTGATTAGTGGTTAGAAGTTAGTATCCCAAGTTAGTAGAATTCGTTAATACCCGGATTAGAACCTGAGACCTCCAATCTAAAAGACAAAACATCAACCAAGTGCATGAAGTGCATGAGGTGAGAATGGAGTAGAATTAATTACATGGTTAAACAATGTGGGATATAAGCTTTTATCCCGCACGTAAACTCGTATTGGTAATTTCTGGTAGGTTTCGATCATCAGAAAAGTGAGAGTAAGAGATGAGAGATTGTAATTAGTTTTGAATTATTTTCTAACTTACAATAAGAGCTTATTCCTTCCATTATCATGTTCATATTTTTCTGTTCATAAATTTTTCTTCAAATTGGTATCAGAACGTCTAAAAACCACCAATCATGATTGGACCGACGGATCCAGTTAACTCCAGTACAAAGGAGAGTTCGTCATTTTCATTCCATGTTCCGATGCTGTCTGCAACAAATTACACTATGTGGGCGATTCACATGGAGGTCATCTTAAACATTCATCAAGTTTGGGATGTCGTTGATCCACGAGCGAATGAACCGAAGAATAACAACATCGCTATAGCAGTACTTTTCCAAGCGATTCCCGAAGACCTTATCTTGCAAGTAGGAGCAATGAGCATGGCAAAAGAAATTTGGGATGCCATAAAAACTCGTCACCATGGCCCAGATAGGGTGAGAGAAGCACGTCTATAAACTCTTATTACCGAGTTTAATAACTTGAAGATGAAGGAATCTAGTATACTCGATGAATCTACTTCTCTTGGTGAAACAATATCTGAGAGTAAACTTGTTATGAAATTTTTTACAAGTTTACCAAGAAGATTTATCCATATTGTTGCTTCAATCGAACAAGACCTAGATCTAAATACGGTTGGATTCGAACACGTGGTGAGACGCTTGAAAGCTTACGAAGAACGCGTTCGAGAAAGTAAGCCAACAAACGAGCAAAGCAAACTCGTGTTCAACAAAACCGAGTCTTCCAATCGAGGAAGAGAATTGAGTCGTAGTAGTCGAGGCCGTGGTTCGTGATGTGGAGGTCGAGGAGGATATCACAACAATACTTGTCAACAAAATTTAACCACAACCACAAGCAACAACGATTCCGAAAAGTCAAAAGGGAAGAATAGAGATCGTTCTAAAGTACAATGCTATAGGTGTGACAAGTTTGGTCACTTTGCATCGCAGTTTCCGGAACAAAAAGCCAAGCAAGAAGAAGCGCATGTATCCGAGATTGAAGATAAAGATCCACATCTTTTAATGGCTCAAAACCTCTACAAGACAGTTTTCTTGAATGAAGAAGGTATTATACCAAGAAAATTCGAAGATCAAGAAAACAACAACGATATATGGTACTTGGATAACGGTGCAAGTAATCACATGACATGCAATCTATCTTTCTTTACCAAACTTTAAAAAAAAAAGAATTAGAGGAAGAGTGAAATTTGGAGATGATTATTTTGTCGAGATACATGGAAAATGATCTATATTGTTCAAGAGTGAAGGCGGAAGTCAAAAGTTACCAATTGCTATTTATTATATTCCGAGACTTAGAACTAATATTATCAGCTTAGGACAAGCAACCGAAAATGGGTGTGATGTGTCAATGAAGGGTGAATACCAACACCTTTATGATAGCCGAAATACTCTTTTATTTAAAGTAAAACGTTCTGCAAAACATCTCTACAAAACAAAAATCAAAGTGGGAAAACCAATTTGCTTACACACCCGTCTTAGTGAGCAATCGTGTTTATGACATGCTAGATTAGGGCATACCAACTTTGATAATATTTCAGCTATGTCGAAAAAAGAACTTGTCAAAAGACTACCTTCCATCACCAAATTAAATCAACTTTGTGAGTCATGCTTAGTTGGAAAACAAACACGAAATTGTTTTTCAAAAAAAGCTACATATCGAGCCGAGAAAGTCCTAGGACTCGTGCATGGAGATCTTCGCGGGTCGATATCACCATCAACAATTGCAGGAAACATGTACAACTTCGTTCTTATCGACGATTACTCAAGGTTTATGTCGAGTTATCTTATGAAAGAAAAAAAACGAGGCCATAGTCTACTTCAAGAAATTCAAGGTATTAGTTGAAAAAGTATGTGAAAACAGAATAAAGCTTTTTCGCACGAACAGAGGAACATAATTTACTTCACAAAATTTCAACAAGCTTTGTGAAGACGATGGTATAATACGATACCTCATGGATCCTTACATACCACAACAAAATATGGTGGTAGAGAGAAGAAACCTTACATACCACAACAAAATATGGTGGTAGAGAGAAGAAACCACACACTCCTCGAGATGATACAAATCATGTAAAAAGACAAAATGTCCCAAATTATCATTGGGGAAAAGCAATTCGACATGCAACCTATATTACAAATAGGCTACCAATAAAATCTCTAAAAGATTCAATTCTGTATGAAAAATACTATCCTCGTAAGCCTAACATCGAACACTTACGAATCATCATGAGTAATACACAAGTTTGTCAAATTATGATGACAAGTGTCATTATTAGATGTAATAGTTGGACATACATAATCTTGAAGACGAGTAGGAGGTTGTCTGTTGCAAATGGGTCTTGTTGGAACTAAAGGAGGGTGGTTATTTAAAGGTGAATTGGAGGTTGTAACTGATGCATTTGAGTTTTGGTACAAAAGGGTAGAATGTTCATTTTCTTAAAAAAAGAATGAGGGATCGATATAGGATGGTACTGAGGATATTGATGTTTGATATGGAATATTATGTAATGGAAATATATGTTCAAAAAATCGTACATCTCTTGAAATGATAATGATTTTGGTTATTAGACATAAAAGTCTGTATGCCTTTTGTCCAAAAGGGTAACCAATGAAAATGCAGGGTTGTGATCTAGGCTGAAACTTGTCCCTTCTAATGGAAATTGTAGAAGCATAACACAAGCAACCAAAAGTTCTTAATTGTTGTAAATAAGGTTTTTCTTTCAAATGAACTTCAAAAGGGGACAAATTGTGAAGAACTTCTGTAGGCATCCTGTTAATAAGATGTACATATGTCTTAATGAATTCTCCCCAATATGCAATGCCAATTCATGATTGAAAATAGAGAGCTCATGCTGTTCCAAGAATGTGTTTGTGTTTCCTCTCAACAATCCCATTCCGTTGTGGGGAATAAAGAGTAGACTTTTGATGAATTATTCATTTTTCTTTGAAAAAAAAAATGCTTCCATGACTGGATCCTAATTCAAAAGAATTATCTATTTTGATCATTTTGATGCTAACTTTGAATTGATTTTGATTGAAAGAGATGAATGCTTTGAGAGTAGAAAAAACATAAATTTTATGAGTAATCAAATGTACCCATGTATGCTACTATAGTCATCAACTATAGTAACAAAATATTTGAATCCACCAAAAGTGGTATGCTTGTAAGGCCTCCAAACATAAACATGTACTAATTCAAAAGGTGCGTTAATATTAGAAACTCTTGTATGAAAGGGTAAACGATGTTGTTTAGACTTACAACAAATGTCACAAGATTCAACATCTTTATTACAATTTGAAGATGATAAAGACAACAACTGAAGTTTATGAACAAGAATATGACCTAAACGTTTATGCCATGTCATAGTAGATGAAGTAGAAACATAATTGAATACAGAAGACTTGAAAGTTGGCAAAGAAAAAAAAACAAAAAAAAACTGTAAGAGAAATATTTCTTGAAATCAGTGTGATAAAAAACATACATATCATTGATCATTTTAGCAAACATTCCAAGAGAAAGTTTACTCTGCTAGGAAGGGTCCTACAAGAGACACATCAGTGAAAACAGAAAAGGTGTGCAACTGTCTGATTAATTTTGATATGGAGACAAGATTATAGTTAAAATCTGGGACATACAATACTCCATGTAGAATGATTGAAGCATGTAATTGAACATCTCTTATGTATGAAACTGAAGTATATTGACCATTAGGCATGAAAATTGAATGATGCTGAGTTATAAGAGTCAAATAAAGAAAGTATTCTTTATTAGAACATATATGATCTGATGCTCCCGAATCAACAATCCAAGAATGGTGTTTGTGAAAATAAGTAGAGGATTTATAAACGTTTGAAACAAAACTCTTAAAAGAAAAGAAATTAACCTCTGGATTCATGGAGTTATTAGCGATAGATGCATTTGCAAGAGAGTTGGATTGCAAATTATTGTTGTTCAAGAGCTGGATCAACTATAGATACCGTTCTGAAATGACGTTGTTTGATGAAGAAGTGACATTATGAACAATTGACTTCGGTTGTTCAGATTTGGTTTTTGTAAACTTGATGGTAGATGGAAAACCCATCAATAGATAACACTGAGATTTGTTGTGACCTCCTTTCTTACAGTGGCTAGAAACGAGTGACTTCTTAGATGAATTGCTTGAAGAAGTAGAAGAAACTTGCATAGAAATGGCTTCGGTGTTAATTGTAACATGCTTATTGATGTCACGTTGGCGTTACTCATGAATGATCAACGAATAAGCAGTGGATAGAGATGGTAATGGTTGTATCATTATGATTTGGCCTCTGATGATTTTATAAGAATCATTAAGCCCCATTAGAAGTTGAATTAGTCTCTTTTCTTTAAGGAATTTTTGAATGTTAGCATTGGCTCCACAAGAACATATTGGAACGTCTTGTATAATACGTAACTCATCCCATATTTTCATGAGTTTAGTATAATATGTCTAAAAATCATCATTGTTTTGGGAAATGGAATACAATTTCTGCTGAATTTGATAGATCAAGGCACTGTTAGATTGTTCGTACCTCTGATTAAGCTCTTTCCAAATCTCATGTGCAGTTTGTAATTTTTGGCGATGTTTTTATAAAGATAATTTAAGATCCATGAGATGACCATTGAAATTACTCGATACCAAGCTGGATAATCAGATGAATCTGTTGGCGAATAGCTGAGTCAGATATGGGAGCATTGCGTGTTCTGACCCAGATGGCGATAACTTGGAGTGTTGTCCAAGTACCTTGGAGTGTTGTTCAAGGTTTCATAGTTTCCTTGAGTAATAAGGACTATTTTATATGGAAAGTATTAGATGTTTCCTTTCAGTTTCTTAGGCTTATACTGATGTGTTTTGTTCAGTATATATAGATGCCTGATAGGATCCTGTAATAGTGGAGTTGGAGTTTTTGGAGTGATATTTTCTTCAATTCAATTTGCGAGTTTATGCAAATCCAATTTACTGTTTTCTCTGTTTCTTTTCTTTAATTGGTATCAGAGCATGTAATAGAAGAAAACCTGCGACAGCAAGAAACCAAACAAGTGAAAAGAATTCTGGTGAACTGGATAGAAGAAGCAATAGCTTTTCTGTTTTTGTTTTAGAGCTGTGTGACAGGATTCATGTTTCTTTGCTTGAGGTTAAAACAGAACTGCCATCTACATCTGTCTTTCTGTCCGTGTGGAGACAAAAGACAATACAAGAGAACCTCCAACAGCTTCTCAGAAAGATTTCGTGTGGAGAAATCAAGCAGAAAGACCTGTACAGTTTTCTCGAGTGGAGAACCTGTGCAGCAAGTCATTCCGGCGACTGCAAGTAATCACCTGTTCAGCATCTGATCAACAAAACCATTTTACGAACATCAAGAATTTTTCCTGCAATTTTCAAACAGCAAGAACTTTTACTCCCTTTCCTGCTGTAACCTGTGTGAACGAGACTAAGATTTCGTTTACCTTAGTGCTGGTGTGAAGTAACCTTTGCAGAAATCCAAAATCAGAAAACCCTCTAAGAAATCTTGTGTTCTGAGATCGTGAACGGTTTAGCGATCCAAACAGCTTACACGGTAATTTTTGAAATCGACGATTGGTGAATAGTTCTAAGATCGTGAACTGTTTGGAATATCACAACACACGAAGTGAGGAAGACAGATCGTGGGACGGATCGGTGAAGAAGACGTGTTTTGCCCTAAAGAAATGTAAACGTGTTTTTATTTTCTGCTTGGGCCCTTGTTGAGATCTGAAGTTGTTATTGCAACCCGAGATCGTATTTGGGCCTTTGAAGCAAAATCAAATCAGTTTTTCTTTCTGATTCGTGTGGAGGAATTAGAAATTGAATTGCAATGTCGGGAGGAGAATCGTCCCAACCATCGGCTAAGGAACAGCTGTTAACATTCCAATGCCCAATTTTGACATCAACAAATTATACAATTTGGAGGATGCGCATGGAGGTGCTACTCGGGATTCATGGCGTGTGGGATGTTGTTGACCCTGGATTGGATGATGCCAAGAAGAACAATATTGTGAAAGGCTTGTTGTTCCAATCGATACCGGAAGATTTAATACTCCAAATTGGTAACCTTCGAACCAGCAAGCAGATGTGGGACGCGATTAAAACACGGAACCTTGGAGCTGATCGAGTAAAGGAAGCAAGGCTCCAAACGTTGACTACCGAGTTCGAGAACATCAAGATGAGTGATACAAGTACGATAGACGATTTCGCTGCAAAATTATCCGGAATTGCTTCAAAATCTGCTTCACTTGGAGAGGTTATAAACGAACAGAAGCTTACGAAGAAGTTTCTCACAAGCCTCCCTAGAAATTTTGTGCATATTGTAGCGGCCCTTGAACAAGTCTTGGATCTTAAGACGATAGGCTTTGAAGACGTGGTTGGTCGCTTAAAAGCCTATGAAGAAAGAATCAAGGAAGATGATAAGACGTCTGAAACACAAGTAAATCTACTTTATACCAAAACCGAATCTGCATATAGTAACACTGAATCATTAAATGGTAGAGGTCGAGGTTCAAATAACCGAGGAAGTGGACATGGTGGTGGACGTGGTCGGGGTTGATGGATTTCGAGCAATACATCATTCCTATGGTGTACATGCAAACCCTAATAGCTTTTGGATCTAGTTTGTCTAATGAACATGCAATTGAATATCCAAAGCTATAAACCCTAGATCTAATAAACTATAACTGAAATTAGGGTTTAGATCTTACCTTTGATTGTTATATAGCAATAACAATCAATCATTGGCTTCAGAAAGCTTAGTGCCTCAAGTGTTGCACCTCTAATGGAGTCACAAACACCACTAAGCAATTGGATGAAGGAGAGAAGACAGGGGAGGCACCAAAAAAACGGCTGGAAACCCTAATCCAAGTATTCACCACGTTTTTAGGGCCATAAGGGTTCCTTATATATGCTGGCTATTAGGGTTTACAGCTAGGAAACCCTAATCTGACTGCTTAAGCCCTAAGCAGTCCATGGACCCCTTCTGGAACATGTCTTGGACGATTTCTAATGGGCTTCCCCATAGAATTCGTCCAACCTATTATTCCAAGGTGATCCATAGCCCAATTATGTAATTATCTTATAATTACACAATAAGTCCCTTAAGTTTAATTAATCTCTTTTAGTCACAAAATTAATTCTTTATTAATTCTTGACTAATATTAATTAAACAATATGATTTCTCCTTTAATATATTATTCTCATAATATATTAATAAATCATAATTAAACCTTTCTCTCCTTAGTTCATCCTACATATTGCTATGGTGAAGGCAACCCAAAAGGACCATGCTCATAATCGGGTCAAGTACATACCAAAATAGTTATGGACTTAGACACTAATCCAACAGTCTCTCACTTGGATAAGTCTAATAACTATTCTGCATAACTTCAGAACCTGATCAGCAATCGTAGCTTTCAAAAGCCGCTGTCAACTCTGATCTTATCATATACGCGTGTCCTTTAGATAAGGGATTATATATTCCTCCATTCTCAAGATATCGTATAGACACGAGACGTGGATTTCGATCATCTATACTGTTTCCCGACTTCCGATTTATGACGACTGACAACAGACTACAATTGAACACATCAACTTAGTCCCGACTTGGCCAAGCGCTTAGGTGTCATCACTAAATCATCGAGGGGCCCACAGATATCGTTTTTATCCCACTGTGGGTAAAAGGAATGGATAAACTTTGACTCAAATGCTCGCTTGCACCTACTGATCGAATCACACACAACAATAAGTTTTATAACACTAAGTTACTGGTGCGTTTACTTATCATCAATGTGCAACCGCCCAGCAAATAACAACTCACATGTCTTGGTTTCAAGAATATACAATATTATCGACTCACAATCACTCGCGATATAATCCATAAAGTGATTCACGTGAGCGTGGGTTTAATCCAATACTCTAATCTTATCAAAGCACTTATGAACTCTGCAGCAAACTTGTGTTATGTCTAAACACTCTAGACAATCTACAGACATATTCATGACAGTCTTCCTTCACACCTACTCCCAACGTATGACCGACTGTGGATGTTTGAATAACCTAGTTATTCTGGAAGTCAAAACATGCAAAGTGAAACACAATAATAATACTTAATCCTATATGGTCCCAAAACTTTTGAGCATAAATAAAACACCTTTTATTTAAACACCATATTGACTACTCATTATTCGTTGTTTAATGTTTCAGAAAATCAACGTATTACTCGAATTATAACCACAATTGTCTCATGCTTCAAGCATGCACACTTTGGTTTCCTATGATCCTTACTTTGTGAAATAGATCAATTGAAGACATTTCCAATGAAACTCATTTCACAATTCCCAATCCTTATCATTAGTGTGAGAATACCAAATTCTTGCCACTTTTAGAATATGTCAGATTCTAACATTTTATGCAACGGTCCTTTCGTGAAGTCACAACACAACAGTCACAAAGACTCGACCAATGAAATCACAAGGTACTATATCAGAAATTGTTACAAAATAATTTTATATAGATGTGATGTCTCTCACTCAAAGTACATTCCTTTGAACATCCTTTTTGCATAAAAGTTTCTAATCTAGACATATTTCTTAATATCCAACTCCCATTAATGGAAACATTTCCATATTTGCCATATGACAATTCGTTCTTAATAGAATCTTATCTATTCATAATAATGTCAATATAGTCCATCCAGTACTATACTTCCAACTACTCACAAGCGACAAATCCTCAGTGAACCTCAGATCGTCCTTTGATAGTTGTTTAATTATTTTAGTCAAAACCGATTCTAGTCCCTTTTCCCCTCTTAATGCCCTAGGCATTTGGAAAATTTTAGAACGGTCAAATATTATAACATATGCAATCGATCCTATACTCGAAGCGTATTGGACACGATGCATAATGTCTCACATAAAGACGTGATACTTTATCATCCTTCTGCCATAATATTTTATGTGCCATGTTCCCACAATTCGAACTATGAAGAGGGATGCCGTAATCATAATCGAATTTTGAGAATGCACTATGTATCCTTGACTAAATTTTATTAACATTTCTCGATCTAAGCTTTTAGATTTTGAAACGAAGTATAATATTTTCTCCCTTAATTATAGCAAAACAACTTTTCAACCCTTGCAACCTTGCAAAGTGAATCTTTGTTTTCTATAATTAATATTGCTAACTTGCAATACTGAAAATAATAATCATGCTCCCACTAACACGATGATTATTACCATACAAGCATAACACTTATGCTCCCACTAGCTTTGACATATATCTAGAAAACATCTGAATTTTCAGAAAACAATGCTTATTGAATTCCTTAAGTTCATATTTCCAAATACTTGATGCTTTGATAAGCCTTTATCTAAGTTTCTTAACCTCATACACCTTTGCCTTAGAAAGCTCACATGTGTGTCTAAAGAAATTCAGAACTTATGTTACTAAGTCCCAAATGTTCAGACTAATTGCCAAATCTCACAATTCGAACTATGAAGAGGGATGCCGTAATCATAATCGAATTTGAGAATACAATTTTCACAATTGCAATCTTCTTAAAATCTCTCTTAGTGAAAGCATTTCCTTACAATCATTTTCATGAAGGAGGGAAACCTTATGACACTTAGATTTTATGATGTATGTGTTCCTATCCATACGAATTCGTCAAAACGAAAGTTTGAAACAAATCCAAAAACCATATGGACTGAACTTGTTCAATCTTGATTTCTTGCCTCATGGTAACACGAGTGCCCACCATGTCTTCCAAGCAACTCACCCCTACATATCAATGTACTTTCCATTGATCAAGGTGCTTTGTCTTTATGCATTCAAATGAGAACTCATAGAACTCACATACATATTTAGCTTAATTGGAATGGCACAGAAACCTCAAGTCGTGCGCTAGTGATGATTAACTAGGTTTACTCTTGATTTGTTCTTGAAACTTTTCAAGACCATTAAGACTCCCACTGACTCCTTGACATATAAGATTCTCTTGTCAAGAAACATTTCTTGACAAACAAATATTCAAGAGTTAGTGTAGCCTTTTGTCAAGTTTAACACTTCACACAATTGGTCCTGGTTGGTCTTTGTCTTATCCAAGACATCACAACTTACCAATTTCAAATGTGCAAGAATAAGAAAACTTTTCCAAATTCTACATTTGTCGAGTGTTATAAAAACCTACTTAAGACTTGTCACTCATGTCAGAATCTTGACTCTAAGACTTGATATTGGAACGAAGTATGATTGACTTATTGATTTAACTATTTCCATAATTCTCGATTCCTCTTCTTAGACATGCAAATGCACTAAGACTCACTTAGAGGACCAATTGAGAAATAGTTCTTAATCATTAAGAACTATCATAAAACACAATAAAAGGTACTCTCCCTTCTTCTTAGAATAGAGAAACTTTTATCTTTCTGCCTACTCGATTCTTCTTATTCGTTCTGCTATTGATTGAAAATCTTTCGATCAACTCAGAATTATAACTCTTGTGGTGGACTTGATCAACTCACAACCTAGTGTACTCGATCTCCTAGTCCTTCTCTTGACACTTTGTCAAAGATTTAGTCTAATTTCCAAATATGAAGTTTCTCATTCATCACGCAACCAAGTTGTATGATTCCAAGTTTCTGTCCAATTGAAACTTGGGCGATGAGAATCTTCCCTTATTTGGCAAATTCTCGACATTTCCACAAATAACATAATTAAGAACCAAATCCATTATCGCTAATAATAGAAACAATTAAACATCAATTTTTCATTCACACCATTGCAAGGATAAATAAATAAGACAAAATCAAAATTTATTTTATTACGGAAAAAATTTGTCCTTACAATGCAATTCAACTGAAAAACTATGTTATTACATATTTCTAATCAATCTATCCTAAGTCTAGAGCAGCAGCTCAAAAATCTGATCTTAGAATCCATGCGATCAAAATCCATTTCTTCATGATCAGATTCAACACGCTTCTTCCTTAAGCTTCCTCTCTTTTCTTCGATCCTGCAAAACATCAAAATGTAATCTTATCACATCATGTATCAAGAATCAAAAAATAGGAACTTACAGAGTTAGATAATGGATTTTACCTGAAGTAGAGCCATATTCCTTGACTCTCCCATCTCTTAGATCTCTCAGGTAGTTTGGGCAGCTTCGTCTCCAATGCCCTTTCTCTTGGCAGTAGAAGCAAATGGACTCTTTTGGAATGGCACAAGGAACTATCTCAGAATTTACTTTTTCTGGATTTCCAATGTTTCTATTTTCAATGTCCATTGAAGTTTGGGAGTTTGATTCATCAGACAAGTTTGCTTGATCAGCACGCCAAATCATTTCTGATTCAGCAGCTATAAGCAAATAGGTCAAATCAATGAGGGTCACGTCATGGTTCATCATATAGTACTCTCTAACGAACTCACTATATGATTCAGGAAGCGACTGAAGAACCCAGTCAACAGCCAACTCACCTGAAATCTCGACACCCAACATCCTTAACCTGTCAATGTGTGACTTCATCTCCAAGACGTGTGCACACACAGGTTTCCCATCTTCGTGTTTACTTGCCAATAGGGCTTGAGTGAGCTTGAACTTTTCAAGCCTTTGAACTTGTGGGTTAGGGAGAATAATTGGAGGAGGTGGAGGAAGTGAAGCATGACTCTCATTTCCTTGATCGTATCGTGGAACATCATCTTCATTTGGAAAGCTTGTTCTAAGGGACTTGGGAAGACCATTGTAAGATTTAGACATCTACAAAACGGGAGAAAATTCAAGTTAGTTGATAATAATCCTTGATGTAACACCCAAAAGAAACATCAAGGCTAGGATCCAACACAATACTCTACAACCTAGAAGAGGGATGCCGTAATCTAGTTGCAGAATATTTGAAGGTAGGTAAATGACGATTTACCAATTCCCACCATGAAAAACAAAAATGAAGTTTAAGTTTTAAATGAATTGAAACTCCTAGATCTTTTGAGATTCATTGAACTTTTCAATGGCATGTTTAATCTCGATTATGCCCTTCAGGTTTGCGACTGGGATGCCGAGGATCACAAACAAGGTGTGAATAACCGTGCGAATCACGTGGTGCACCCAATGCTACTATCACCTAATCAATGTGCCGGTTAGCCACACACGCTCCATTGATCTACGATAAACACCGAGCCACCCTTCGCCACCAATGTCAATCCCAAATTTATGTGCCGGTTAACCACACACGCTCCACTAACGTTTGACAAGGGTATGAAGTGTAATTCCATGAATTAGCATACAATTTCACATTTTGCCTAAAGTAACTAGAATTCGGGAATTTGTAAAAGCATGTAGTTACTTTGTACTTCATTATACTTATAATGGAAGGTTTCGTCTTATCATACCCGTTCGGCTAACGACCCTCCACTAGTCAAGAGTGCGGTGGGTAAGAGTGGATACCCATTCAATCACCATTTTATAGACAATTTCCTTAAACACCCCTTATAGACCAGCTTCGTGAATGAGACCTACTAACGGTAAGACTGACTGTTTACTCATACATATATAATATTAGACTTTTAATGTCATATATACATAGTATAGGGTGTATTTTACACTTTTAAAATACTAGGTGGTCTAATTTAATAAATTATACTTTTAATTTTATTAAATGTAAACCAAAACTTTATGGATTTATTAACTCTCTTTTAATTATACACTTTAATTAATTAACAAAACCATAAGGGTGTAATTTGAACTTTTCAAAATGCGAGGGTTTTAGAATTTAACATTTCAAAATCAAACTTTTAATCAACGTTTAAATTCCAAAACTTGAGGGCAAGTTTTGAAACTTTTCAAAACATTTGGGATTAGAATTTAAATATTTCAAAATTAACTTTTAATCAAAAAATTTAAATTCCAAAACTTGAGGGCAAGTTTTGAAACTTTTCAAAACATTAGGGTTTAACTATTCAAATTGAAAAACAAAACTTGTAAGTTCAAATTTAAACTATAAAACCTAAAGGGGAAAATTGAAACTTTTTCACAAGATAATTCAAATCTAAATTACAAATAATCAATATTTATCTAATAAAACAAAAGATTATCTAAATTTTGACAATTATCTTCTATTTTGGCAAGGATAATCTCCAAATATTGATAAAAATCGGATTTTATTAATAAAGAACGTTTTAAGCAATTATCCACAACCAAAACATGTCAAAATCCCGAAATCTGCTCCATCTGCGACTCTGACTCGTCGAGTCTAGCTTGGACTCGGCGAGTTCAGCCATGGACTCGGCGAGTCCAGCCCCCAGAAACCAAAAAATTTCGATTTTAAGCATGAATAATCAACTATAGCATCAAATACATCAAATAAACAGCCCTAGGCTCTGATACCACTGATGCATTTCGAGCAATACATCATTCTTATGGTGTACATGCAGACCCTAATAGCTTTGGATCTAGTTTGTCTAATGAACATGCAATTGAATATCCAAAGCTATAAACCCTAGATCTAATAAACTATAACTGAAATTAGGGTTTAGATCTTACCTTTGATTGTTATATAGCAATAACAATCAATCCTTGGCTTCAGAAAGCTTAGTGCCTCAAGTGTTGCACCTCTAATGGAGTCACAAACACCACTAAGTAATTGGATGAAGGAGAGAAGAGAGGGGAGAGGGGAGGCACCAAAAAAACGGCTGGAAACCCTAATCCAAGTATTCACCACGTTTTTAGGGCCATAAGGGTTCCTTATATATGCTGGCTATTAGGGTTTACAGCTAGGAAACCCTAATCTGACTGCTTAAGCCCTAAGCAGTCCATGGACCCCTTCTGGAACATGTCTTGGACGATTTCTAATGGGCTTCCCCATAGAATTCGTCCAACCTATTATTCCAAGGTGATCCATAGCCCAATTATGTAATTATCTTATAATTACACAATAAGTCCCTTAAGTTTAATTAATCTCTTTTAGTCACAAAATTAATTCTTTATTAATTCTTGACTAATATTAATTAAACAATATGATTTCTCCTTTAATATATTATTCTCATAATATATTAATAAATCATAATTAAACCTTTCTCTCCTTAATTCATCCTACATATTGCTATGGTGAAGGCAACCCAAAAGGACCATGCTCATAATCGGGTCAAGTACATACCAAAATAGTTATGGACTTAGACACTAATCCAACAGGGGTAGCACCCAAAATCATAGTCACTCAGAATACACTAAAACTCGTGATGATCAAAATCAAAAGGGAAAACAATGTGAGCAAAGGGATCTCTCAAATATTCAATGTTACCGGTGTGACAAGTATGGTCACTTTGCTTCAAGATGCCCGGACCGAATCAAAAATCTTGAGGCAAACCTTAATCAGACACACGAAGTAGATACATATCATGAAGAAGGATCGTTCTTTATGATGAATGCAATTCAAGAAACAGTGTTCTTGAACGAAGACAAATACATCCCGCCAAAAATTGAAGCAAATGTTGATGAAGACGGAATTTGGTACTTGGACAATGGTGCGAGCAACCACATGACCGACAACTATTCTTATTTTTCTGAATTAAATAAGAATATAACGGGTAGAGTGAGATTTGGAGATGGATCGTGTGTTAGCATTAAAGGAAAAGGGTCAATTTTGTTTGAAGGGAAAAGCGGTGAGCAAAAACTAATGAAGGATATTTATTATATCCCATCACTTCGTAGCAATGTTATTAGCCTCGGGCAATCTACAATAGCCGGTTGTGATATTCGGATGCGAGGTGATTTCCTAACCATGCGAGATGGAGACGGAAGATTACTTATGAAAGTCCCTAGAAGTGCAAACCGACTTTACAAAATTCAGTTAAAAATTGGTAAACCATATTACTTGCAAGCCAAGACATCAATTGAAAAACAAATCGATGACACTTCGCACGATGATAGCAGTCCATCGCAACCCGTTGATGATCAAAATAACGATGCAAGTTTTGTCCCACTTCGGCGATCTACTCGAACTTCAGTGTTGCCAAGAAAATTAAATGACTACGAGCTTAATGTGGATCATTTAATGATGACATTCGATGAAGAACCGAAGAATTATAAGGAAGCCAAAATGAACAAGAATTGGTTCGATGTTATGAAGGCCTTAGCTCAGATAAGGTTCGCAGAGAAGAAAGCGTTTCTTGGCGTGCAAGAATTACCCTCGACTCAAAAATTCAGGGGGTGATTGTTGGCGAATAGCTGAGTCAGATATGGAAGCATTGCTTGTTCTGACCCAGATGGCGATAACTTGGAGTGTTGTCCAAGTACCTTGGAGTGTTGTTCAAGGTTTCACAGTTTCCTTGAGTAATAAGGACTATTTTATATGGAAAGTATTAGATGTTTACTTTCAGTTTCCTAGGCTTATACTGATGTGTTTTGTTCAGTATATATAGATGCCTGATAGGATCCTGTAATAGTGGAGTTGGAGTTTTTGGAGTGATATTTTCTTCAATTCAATTTGCGAGTTTATGCAAATCCAATTTACTGTTTTCTCTGTTTCTTTTCTTTAGAATCAACACTTGGTTGGGTAATCGTTCAATCAACAAATGAAAATTTGTTCTTCGCTGCCAGAGCAATTGTCATTGACCGCTTCCAAGTTGCGAAGCCAACACCATTGAAAACATTTGAGACGGGAACTGAAAAAGGATTATCAGACGAACCAAGATAATAAGGACTGGTGATGTTGAGAACGTTAGATTCAGATGAATTTGTTGTAGGATCAATAGAACATGAAAGGCGTGATTGAAGATTTGAAGAATTTTGATTGAAGATCAAACAAAAAAATGAAGAAACTTACGGAATTAGGGTTAACAGATCTGCTCTCCTACTATGTTGTAATTTGAGTTTAGAGAGAAAATCATTTCATATTCTCATTAGCTTGAAAATCATAAAGTGAAAACACTTATATACAATGCTAACTAACCAGTTAACTAATCACAAATCTACCTAATTGACTATAACTAATAATTAACATTAAATTACATATTTGCCCTTGGGCTCTTATATCAGTTACTTTGACAGAAACCAACGAAATGGATCTAAAAAAAATTCCCACTAAATGTCATAGTTAAGACAATCAAGATTGATGATAAGAGGTTTATAAACCTTGATATTGGTGATTACACATGGTTTTCTGATAAAGGAGTGGAAGAAGAGCGCATAACGCTGTTTATATCAAGGCACCACTTTTAGGGTTTCGATGACCATAGGATGGAAGAAAACGACAGAGAAACGTAGGGAACACATATAAGAGGCTTGTAAGATGATATTTTTTTCCCATGAAACCAATATCTTACATTAATGAAAAACAAATAAGACATTTTTGGTAAAACTATAATTTTTGGCAAAAACAATTGTTACCTTTAAAATGTGTAAAATTAGTTTTTTTAATGAAAAACTATTCTACTCCTAAATTACTCCTTAATTCCACAGATGTCCACGATGAGACTTGAACCCTCAACTTCAAGGAGGGAAGACAACACCTGATACCACGATACCACTGGGCTAAAAGCCATTTGGTGTCTAAAATTAGTTAAAAACTAAAAGCTAAAAGCTCCTAAAAACTACTTTTGAGAGAGAGAGAGAGAGAGAGAGAGAGTTGGTGATATTTTATTTTCTTTTTTTAATCAAAATAAGAAGAAATTAAATAAAAGAAAATTAAAAAAGAAGTAACAAATGACATATTTGTCATTTCATGTGGGGCATGGACCAAAACCACACAAAAATACCAACCACATGAGCAAAACCACATAAGGTATCCGAAATTGGAACACCAATGCATCACCAAACTTTTTTGGACCAAAACCATATAATTTTGACAAGCACAAGGAACTTTTTACAATTTTGTCTCATTTTTTTTAGTTGTTTCTTAAACGATGAAAGCTAAAAAAAAAATAAAAAAAGAACTTTTAAAGTGTCTTTATACCAAACACGCCTCATATACTCTTACAAGAAAACATTGAGCAATAAATATTAAAACAGTAAGCTATAAACACTAGTCCAAGACCAAGCTTAAGCATGGGCCTAACTATACATGCTCTACACATACACTAATAGTATATCAAATTCCATCTATTTATAGTGTTTTATACACACGACTAATTGAGAAAATGGTTAAAATAGTCAAAAATCGGGTTCATCGACTATGGAGATTAGAGACGGTATTCTTTAAAAAAAAAAAGGTATACGTCGGTCTCGGCCAAAAAAACTCCCGATTTCGGTTGCACCAATATGAATAGGCAGGCAATATGAAAGACCGGCCCACTCTCATCCAGCCTCCGTCTCAATCGGTGGCCTGGTTCATGTGCGCAACTCTAGTTCCTATATTACATGTGGATCCGATGTCTTTCATCAAATATGTATCTTGCATCAAACCAACAACAAGTTTGATAAATATATTTATAATCCTACATACAGACCAAAACAATACAACAAAATTTTACATAACCCCACCGTTTGATACACTAAGTTTCTTATTGGGGTTTATACATGCCAAAATGGAAGGCTTTGGCTTTTTTGATTTACCCCCGAAGATGAAAGACCTCAAGGGCACATGTGAGCGGCTTTGTAACCGTGGGTGCTTCTGGTTATGGTCGTGATCAGAAAGCCCAAACTCATCCTCTAACCTTCTTAGAGTCTTTTCCGTTTCAAGTTGCAGAGATGTGACATGGTCTAAACCTGCTTGGAGTTCTTCGCTAACTTTTCTATTCTCTTGTTGCATGTTCAATACCTCACCTTGGAACTTTGCAGCTTGATGCGTGCTGAACTTGATTTCTTCTTCTTCCATGCCTTCCCTCAATGCCCTTGCTATATCTTCTTGAATGATGGATAACGATGAGCATCTCCTTTGTAGTTCGTTTTTCAGAGACACGCTTTGTTCTAACCATATTGTAAGTTCGTTTTGTATTTCTTTAAGGTGTTTGTATATGGGATTGATTTCTGATCTTGAAGCTGAACTCTTGAGTTGTGTAATATCCTGTTGTAGATCGTCTACCTCCGTTTTAAATTTCTGGACTTGATGGAATGTAGAGCTGAATCTTAACCAAAATTCAAGATTTTCATCGAGTATCGCATCAATACCAGTTCGCAGTTTTTCTTCAATCTCAGAAACGGGTTCGGATTTTACCATAAAGATAGACTTGATGTCGTCCTCTTCGTCCACTACTTCTTTTTCTTCTGATACATCGTCTTTACCTTCGTCTTCTTGAAGAAGTTTGAGCTTTTGTTTCATCTGTTGAATTTCAATGTCTCTTTTTGATAGCAAGGTTTCGAGGTCTCTTACTTGTAGCTTCATTTCAAAGACAGTTCTTTGGTTTTTCTCCTCTTCTTCTGCAAGTTCCTTTTTAGCAGCCTTGTACTTCCTTAAGATCGTAGTATACTCTTGTAAAAGAACCTTTTCTTTGTCATCTAAACCATTCAACAACAATTCTTGCCAATTCATCTCGTCCTTCACTCCTTCCTCTTGTGATTCATGTTTAAGAAGATTGTCTTCCATCTTCTCCACTATCTGATCTCGATCATGTTCATCTTCTTTGTTATCTAAACCACTCAACAACAGTTCTTGCCAATCCATCTCGTCCTTCACTCTTTCCTCATGTGATTCAGGTTCAAGAAGATCGTCTTCGATCTTCTCCACCATCTGATGTTGATAATGTTCATCTTCCAGGCTCATGATCTTGGGTTTTGCATGTTCATGATCATCTTGCAGAGAGATTTGAAGGTTCTCAGACAAATGCTCAAGCTTGCAACATGCGTCAGTGAGCTGCATCTTGAGGCTGTTATTTTGGTTCTCAATGTTCCTATCCAAATCTTGTACTCCATTCAGTTTTTCCTCCATATCCTTCAACATTTTATCCAAATTTTGTGTCCCATCAATCAAGTTAGATTTATCATCTTCCAAGTTCCGAATCTGTGTCTGGAGATCATCTGTTTCTATCCTTAACCTGTCGATAAGCGCAGTTTGTGATGAAACCAAAGTTTCTAAGCTAATTACCTTGCTCACGAGCTTGTCAACCGTATCTGCCATTTCTGTAACTGTCGAAGGTTTCTTGGATAGTTTCTCGAGGCTTTCTATGATCCTTTCTTGTAGCTCCTTTTCATTCGAGTTCTGTGGATCCTTTGAATCCTTTCCAAGTTTATATTCTTCTTCTTCTTGATCAGGTTTGTCCTTGAGATAATCTTGTTTAAGGGATTTGAATTTCTGTTTTGCAATTTCGATCCTCTCATGGGCCAAACGAGCATCTTGGGTTGACTTCTCTTGTTTCTCCTGTAACTGAGCCAATGTCTCTTCACACGACTTCAAAGCAGACTCCGCCATTATAGCACGAGCATCATCATCCTCGATATCTTTGGTTACATTAAACTCATCTCGTAAACTGCAAACTCTTTGTTGCATTTCCGTCACCTTTTTCTCGATTTCCCAGAACTTTGCAAGCCCGTTTTCATACGAGCTCTTGGTGAACTCCTTCATCGTTTGCAACGAAAGAATATCCTTCTGAAGCTTATCGATCTCTTCAACAGCCTCTTCTTCGGTTAAACCGGAATTCAAAACATCTACTTTGGTTTCCTTCTTGCTTTGGGTTTTCGTAAGCGAACGCTTGAAGTCTTTGGGTTCTGGGAGTTTTGGAGCCTTGGGTGGATCTGGAGCTATGTTTGTGGGAGATTTAAGAGCGTTGTTATCGTCATCTTCGTAGTCTGTATCATAAGGGAGTTGATCTGGGAAAACGGAAGCGATGGTGGTGTTGGCTTTTTGCAAGTCGGTGGAGAGTTTATCGTATCGTTCGGCTAATGCTCTGTAAGCACGAACACTTTCCTCGATGAAGGCGATGAGTTCTGGCCTGTGCTTGTAATACATTTCTGCCCTCTTGGCGAAGGAATCGCCATCTTTTTGAACGAGGTTCAGCGCATTGGCAACCTGTTCTTCCATATCTACAAATCCACATCACTTATATAATAAGTTCTTTAATTAGCCAGAAAATACATGTTATAACACTTATTGAACTTTTTTCTTGTTGAGATAATCCTCTCAACAACTACTAGAATTTCGGGCAGCAAGAGGATAAAGCTTTTCGGTTGAGTTTTTATTTTTATTTTATTTTATTTATGAAAAAGCTTAACATGAAAGAGCTTATTTTATTTCCAAAAAATGAGATACGGAGTATTTTCCAATTTTTTTGTGGGACCCTTTTATATTTCACTTGGTCGAATATACACACCAAATTATTAAACAACCTCATGTCATGAGCTTCTTTATTAAAGGTACTAAAGGTAGATGATTCGACAAAATTAGATGCGTGTTCATAGGTGAGTTGGAAGAACTAACTTTTATTTGCATATGAATATTCACGTAAATAATTGAAATCATGTAAAATTATATAAAATGACTTATCTAAAACACACAATTGATTTAAAAAAGGTAATTAAATCATTTTGCAAATTTATAACTTTTTTTTTGTTAAACTATATTTGAAGTAACTTTTGAAGTAACTTTTGAGTTTGATGCATTTTGTTTTAGCTAAAAGCTAGATCTCCCCTAATCCTAATCCTAAACCAAACTTTTTTTTTCTAAGTTTTATTACTATAAGCTAAAAGCTAGAATCTTTTATAAGCTGGATGCTGAACATGCCCAGTCAACTCTTTGAAAAAACTTCCCCGGTAGTTTTTTTCCATTTTCATTATTTTTTGGGATGATAAAACTTTGAAAAAACTCATACTCCGGATGTTGTAAAAAGGTTGAATCCCTACTTCATCAATAGATTAGCGACGGACAGATTCTATCCGTAACAAATCCTTTACATATCCGTCTATAATGATGGAACATATAATCTGTTCCTAAAATGGATTATTTTCAACAACAAATTGGACTGGTTGTTGTTGCCTGATTTTAAATATAATACTATGATCGAGAAGAATACCTTCTACAGTTATTTATAAAGTACTACATATTGCGATTACTGGTATGCAAATAAAAACGAAAGAATTGAAGGGATGGAACTTAAGCTACCTTGAAGGCTTTGCTCGAGCCATTTTGACTGTTTGGTCCGAATGTGGCTAGCCCACCACCATGAATACGCATTGCTTGCCGCCCTCTGTAACATTTTCCTTTGTTGGTTCCACCGTATCTCTTGACTTGTTGCTTTCACAGCTTGTTTTCTATGTTCGATCAACTCGATCACAAATAAAACGATTATAAGTTGAGAGAGAGAGAGAGAAAAGTAATGAATTGAAAATGAATGGTGAGTTGGGTGTTTTGAGTAGGAAGGAAAATGAAGAAGGAATAAGAAAAGTGGTGGTGGGGATCAAAGTAGTTGCACAAAATCAAAGTAATAATAAATGTAACGTGAGTTTATGGAGAACGTGTGTTGCACAATGCTATCGACACCTTGGCATTCACGTAAAGGAATAAAGCAATTCCTTTCTATGCTAAGTTTCTACTCGTTTTACGCCTTTTCTTTTTCCAGGGCATTTCATACCTTTATCTACACATGATAAAGAAGCTTGTTATTGTTCTTTTTATATAAAAGTATGGATCATGGACACGCTTTCGTAACATTTCTTTGTATAACCAAGGAAAAGGGGGTCATTTTTTTCAACATAGAAAAACGTGCTTTCAAGACGTCAAATTTTCTATTTTTGCATAATTAAGCATGGTCGAATTTTTCTTTGTAGTTTATGCACGTCCACGAATAAAATCGCCAAGCCAACACCTAATGTTGCAATATGATGTTATAAACCTCTGAGTGTGTTTATACCTAGCTACCATTACAAATATAATATTTACATGAAAAATATAACATGATGAATTTTAATTTTCCATATACATGCATATTGTAAGATTCATGTAAAGTTCAATATTGTCTTTCCAAAAGAGTCGGTATGGAAAGATAGACGACTCCAACATATATACACATTCATTGGACCGTGTCGTATTGATGTAAGATACACTAACACTGCTCCTCAGAGTCGAAGACTCGATGAGGATTAATAAAGATGTGTTGAACCACGAAGCAAAGGACGCTGACTCTGATACTATGTAAGATATATGTAGAGTCAAGATTGTCTCTTCAAAAGTGGTCTAGTGGAGAGAATGGAAACTCCAACATATATGGACACTAATTGGATCGTGTCACACCAATGTGAGATATATTAACATATATTACTTTAAAATTGTTGATATAGCTTAGGAAGTTCGAAAATGAAATTTTAATATTCGAATACGCTAACACGTGCTTTTCTTATCGAACGATAAAAGTAAATAGTGTTGGGTTATGAGGATCTTTTTGAATGTACGTACTCTTTTCTATCTATTTTTTGATCTCCTTTTGTTCATAAAGGCACACCGCGGAAGCATACAAAACAACAAACAATAACTCATGAACCCAAGAGTCGGATCCATGTTCAACCAATCTAATAAAACAAAAGGACATCAACAATAGATAGAAAAAGTACGTACATTCGAAGCCTTTGTTTTCTTTCGTCTATCCAATTGATCGGATGGGGTAAGATCCAAACGAGAATCCTTATGATGTAGTCGTACCTAAGGATCAATCAATAACTATTGACTTGATAGAATCAACCACCAACTAAAACACTAATCAATTAGAGTTTCTTTTCTTCGTTCATGGAATGAAGAGAAGAAGATCGCAACACGAATGCAAGGGAGATCAGGACTTTAGAGAAGGATAAAGAACATTTGAATTTCTTTGCACTTGCTAGCTTTCAAATCCGATTTCGAAGATCTCTATTTATAGGGGAAGGATTTAAGCCCTAGGGGATAATTACTTAGTTACTCAGTAATTATCCTTAAGTTTGGTAATTATCTGACTTTTAGATTCTTACACTTAAGCCCTCATAAATTTATACAAGTTTCATTTAATTAATTAAATACTTAATTATAATTAACAAAATAGATCCCTATAAATTTTCTCTTGTAAATATTTCTTATATTGGTCCTTCTGTGTAACTCAAAAGGACACTGACATTAATAGTAATATCATCAACTGTTGTGAATATGGACATTATTTACATCCAACGGTTTTGATGTTGGGTGTAGGATTAACCAAATTCAAAACATGGTTATCATACATGGACTGAATATCGCTCTCCATTGCCTTTTGCTATTTCGCTGCCTCTAGGCCTGCCATGGCTTCCTGATAGATGTTCAAATCAGCATCGCCAAGTAGTGTGTCATTGCCCTTATTGATATGGAAACCATAAAACTCGGGAGTAAAACACTCTCTATCAGATCTACGAGAAAGAGGTGGAGGTATGTTAGATTCCTCAACAGGTATATCATCCTTTGGTTGAGTGCTATGGAAAACATCAAGTTCTTCATTGCTTGGGTCTTGAATCTCATCAAGATCAGTTTGGCTCCTACTAGCTCCTTGAGATACCAGTTCTGTAAAAAATGGTAAAAATAGTTCAATGATCGTCGGTCAAACTGTAACACCCGTTCTAGGATTACATCTTCTGAGACTTGGTCATTTTAGATCTTCTAAATGTGGAATTTGGTGGTTCCCACAACGTGGTGGAGGAAGCACCACGATGTGTTCGCAACTAACATGGAATGCCTATTTTTGATGCACCACGACATGACAAGGCTATGAACACGACGTGGTGATGCTTGGAGTGCTAAACCCTAATTTCTAGGTCTAGAGTCGTATTTAAAGGATGTGATGGCTAGGGTTTGCTTAACCATCAACATCTCAAGTGCATAAACAAGCCTTAGCCCCCTTGTGGAAAGGATGAGTATGATGCTTAATGGATTAAGGGATTGATCCATTAAGATGTCCACGAGTAGTTACCACGACATGGTTATGTCCTCACCACGACGTGCTCGTAGAGTTCCCCAGGAATATTTTTTCCTGAGACTGCCACAACATGGCCTATGCTTGGCGACGACGTGATGGCCAACTGAGTTGACTTTGACTTTGACCATTGACCATTGATTTTTTGACAAAGTTGACTTTTGGTCAACTAGAGGGTTTTTGGCTATAGATTGAGGTTTTTCCTCTAATTGTTGTATAGGTGGGTCATTGTACTAGTCTGTACTTCCGCGTGAGCTGTGGTATTTGTATGTATGTTTGTGAGGTGAGTTTTCTCACTTTACTTTGTATTACATTATGTATCCTTGTATGTATGCTGTTTTTATGATGTAAGTATCTATATATCCTTGTATATAGGAGGTTGTTATGATGTAATAATATGTTATAATGATAGATCTGTGATGATTACATGTGTTTGTTGTTTATTCTTTATTTGTATATGTCGACATGTTATAGGTGAGTTGAGGTGATCCTGCTTTGTGCTGTAGGCCAATATACTCGGGCGGTCCAGTTGCGACTGTAGGCCCAAGGAGAGTGGTCTTGCTGGATGTTGTTGAAGGTTTGTATCGATCAGATACACTTTAAGTATAAATAACAAAAGTAAACTAATCTAAGAAAACAAAGAACATAAAATAAATGACACATGGAGTTCTCCAAATTGTCTTTGACCAAGAAAGGGTTTTGTCTTCACCAAAAAGAAGGGTTGTCACAAAGACAAACTCTCTACATTAGGGGTTACCCCAATGTATATTATACACTAATCGATACAAGTATATCCCTTGATTGAAGGGATTACATCTAATCTATACTAAGAACTGATCCTCATCACAAGGATATCAGATCTACTATCTATTCTATACTTATCTATATCATTACCTAATATACAAAATATTACAAAGAATAACTATACTAAGCGAGACTGTAGTGGTGTTGATTATGATGGCATGTGCGAAATTAGAAAAGATCTAGTGAATCATCATGTAAAATCAAGAACACAAGGAGTGAATAAATCTGTGTAAGCTCATATTAGATCTTGAAAGAGTATACAAATGGGTCTTGTACAAATTCTCTCTCTAGACTAACACTCCAAATGGTTCGTTACGTAATGGGAGTCACTCACTTCCTATTTATAGGAAAGACTCAACCCATTTACACATACAAGAAGGTAAGCCTAAAACACTACATCCGAGAGTGACTTTGCACCATAACATTCTCCCCCTCAAAGTTAGGATTGGATGTCCCGGCTTTAGTCTCCAACGAGGTAGCGCGATCAAGACCAAACTCCCCCTCGAAGTAACACCGGTCTTCAAATCCGCAAATGAATATTCGACAAACCTGAGAAGCTTCGAACACCCATCATTCTCCTCCTTTTATAATAAAAAAATGATTATAAAACCCATTAAGGGTGAGAAGCGCCCGAGGAATAGTCTTCACGATACTCCCCCTTGATGTGTACCAAAAATGAAACACCAAAAATCTTGCATGGAAAAACAATCACGAAAAAGCCTCAAAAAATTTCCAATTTATGAAATTTTTTGACTTTTTGGGTGAAAGTTGCAAGATTTTTCAAAAACTGGATAGAAATTGTCACTTTATGAAACTTGCAGGGACCCATTGCGCCAAAAACAGCCAAATATGCGAAACTCTACCCCATTTGCGAAACTGGGCATAAAGCGTAAATTCGCACAAACTGCAGGGGCCAGAAATGCACAATCTTCAATTTCTCAAAAAAATCAGTCCTTTTTCGAATTTGGGCAAAAACTGCCAAATTTCCGAAACTCCAGGGACTGATTTCGAAAGTTCTGCCTTTTGTCTTCCAAACATTCGAAAAATACCCCAATTGTCGAAGTTGGACAAAAACTGCCAAACATTTGAAAGTTCAGGGACTGATTTCGAAATGTCACAACTAGCCTTCCTGGCTAGAAAATTTCACCCTCAAGTAAGCAAGGACTATTGTGAGACTTGTGCTAACACATCTAAGTGTTCAATATGAGTTCCTAAGGAGCCATATAGTGTTAGAATGCAAATCTCTCCAAGTATAGTGAATCTCTCCCAAATCTCTCCAAGAATAGTGAATATCTCCCAAATCTCTCCAAGTATGTGAAATCACTCCCAAATCTCTCTAAGTATGCGAAATCTCTGCAAGAATAGTGAATCTCTCCCAAATCTCTCTAAGTATGCGAAATCTCTCCAAGAATAGTGAATCTCTCCCAAATCTCTCTAAGTATGCTAAATCTCTCCAAGAATAGTGAATCTCTCCCAAATCTCTCCAAGTATGCAAAATCTCTCCAAGTATAGTGAATCTCTCTCAAATCTCTCCAAGCATGTGAAATCTCTCCCAAATCTCTCCAAGTATGTGAAATCTCTCCCAAATCTCTCCACGTATCTCAAATCTCCCTAAGTACCTTCCTCAGTCGAAAACAGCTCCAAAACCGGAAGAGAAAACCCCAAAAGGACCCTCTTGGTCCGGAACCTCTTGGTCCGGAACCTCTTGGTCCGGAACCTCTTGGTCCGGACTCCTCTTGGTCCGGAACCCTCTTCGTCCGGACTCCTCTTGGGTCCGGACACCTTCTAAGGAACCGGGAAGGTTCTCACCTTCGGAACACCCTTGCTTCGGATCTCCTCACTGCTCCGGAAGGATTGAATCCGGAAGACATCGCGTGACCGCTTCGGAATTTCTAGTCGCTTCGCATCCTCGGTCCAGACTTATCTGATCTCGCACCCGACTCCGGAAGTGGGCATTGACTTCGGAACTCATACAGCACCTCCGGAACACTCATACTGGCCACTTCGGACCCTCGCAGAACTGACCCTCCACTCCGGAATTCTAAGAGGAGCTTCGGAATTCACCTTATGACTCCGGAATTCACCTCTTAGCTCCGGATTTTAGACAATTCCGGACCTTTTCTCCATTTTAAGGTATTTTGACGTCAGGAATCCCACCAAACTCGTGTTTTTCTTAACTAAGACCCCTAAAACCCCTATTTAATGCTAAAATTAATTATTTTAAGCATATTTTTCATAAAAATAAATGTTTGGGATTTAGGAAAACCTTATCCTAAATCAAGATAAGGACAAAGAGGTTGACTTTGTGAGTTGATGGAATCCTCATTTCCCATGCAAATCACAATATTCAATGCTTTACCCACCAAATATCCATGCATGGACCATCAGATCCCCATGCACCACAGATTCCCTCCCTTCTCTCACTCTTAAGCAACGTCGGTGAGGAGTTTAGACTTCACATTTTCTCTCACTCCTCTCATTTTCTCTCAAAGATTCATTTCAAGAGCAAGAACAAGATCTTGCTGAAAACAAAATTCTCAATTTCTCCCTGGAGTTGTAAGGTAAACTCCTCCACTCATCTAATATTTTATAATATTTCAAGATAAATCCATATTATTTTATTCATAATAATATGTGATGATCATCCTTAGGAAAGCATCCCTCCCAGGGAAGTTCCTGTAAGGTCCTGAAAAGGATCTTTACTAATGATCAAGCAACAAACAATCACAAAAAGAAGAATAAGATGAAAAGAAATCGAGCTTGCACACGTTTATATTCAGAAAAACGTTAGGTACAACTCGATGGAACACTCTGTAAACGCAATGGCATCAACAACCCACAAAGACCAACACCTCCACTATTTATACTAGACAGGACCGTAAACAGGGTTTACGACCGTAAACAGGGTTTACGGTCGTAAACGTGTTTACGGCCGTAAACACAGTTTACGGTCGTAAACACACATAATGACCAAAAACACATATATAACTCATAAATAGTATTACAGACTCATGCCGAACAAAATACGATGAAAGCCTAGACCAAACCATTTACTGGACCCTTCAATCTCCCCCTTGGTTTGGTGCTAGCTTGGACTCAGCTTTTGTCGACCACCAGTACATCGAATTTTCCCATAGCTCCGTTCCACATCTCCTTCTCGATAATTTCGGCAACCATCGAAGTGTATTCCTTTGCAACGGGCTCAAAAATGTCTTCAGCCACCTTGATCTGATGAATGGAGAGCTGATGTATGTCCCACTTGCCAAATTGAAGCAAATCCCTCTTGTCATACAAGCGGATACAATCGTCTTTAAGCTTGATGACAGCAGCAGCATCAGATTCATCAAACACCCAGTATTGCATGGATGCGAGAGATCCATCTGGATAATTTTGAAGAACTGGAATCTGCTTAACTTGAGCAGTAGCGGGCCACATCACTGTCCGTAGTGGCTGACTTGTTTTGGGATCAATGACATTAGAGTAAACCTTGATTATAGACTCAGCAGTCTTCATCGAAGGGAAACCCTTAGCTACTTGATCTTCAAAAAATGATTTGAACTGACCCGCCCTGGGATTGTTTGATGGATTAGAGAAAGGAGCCTTGGACAGCTCCGTAAGATCAATCCTAGTAAAGGAATGAAAATCGTGAGCATCTTTGTATAATTCAGTGTTGCAGCTCTTTCTTCTCACCATAAACATATTCATAGTGTCATGGAATCCCCACGAGATGATTCCTGACCTATCACCATAAACGTCTCTGAAACGATGTTCGCCCAGATCCGTAACAATGATCTTTTGTTGATCCCAGGGGGCATTATGTTCCGAGCTCCTTTTGAATAAAAGTTGACCCTTTTCAGCTGACTTAGCTAATTTAGCGCGTTTTAATGCCATTATACTTGGAGCCTGTCTTTCTCAAAACGGTCAACAACGGTGGTTGTTCTTGTAGGTCGTGGAGCTATGGGAGCATCTTGGTCAAGAAGATAGATCTTTGGCTCGTCAACGGATGATTTGAATTTGTCGCCAAATTCTTCTTCCAGCTTCTTCTTTAGATCGTAGTAGCTGGCGGTCAGTAAGCCAAAATGTGTCTGAAGATCCGTAATTTGCTTTGACTTCAGAGCTTTGTCTTCAATAAGTTCAGCGACTTGAATATTGAGCTTTGTATTTTCAGTCTGAAGGTCTGCGACCTTGATATCCAGCTCAATATTTCTCTGATCTAAATCAACATTTTTCTGATTTAGAGCATCGATCTCTTTCTGGAATCTAAGAAGTGAAGGATTCTCTTCTCCTGAGCTGCCACCACCAATAGAAATTCCTTTGCCATGTGAGGGAGGCGTTGTGAGTTGTTCTCTGGCCAAAAACCTGGCTAACTTAACCGAGGCAGCATCATGCTTTGGCCTGGGAGGAGAGAAATCCATGGGGAATGAAGATCCACCAGCTTCATAGAAGGTACTAGGACCTTCACTGATAGGTTCAGATGAGATGATAACTGGAGTTGTTGTTGGTGGAGCTGTAAAACTTTGAAGTATACTAGAATCAGGAATTCCCTGTCTAGGGTCGAGTCTTCGTCTTTTAGTAGGAGGTGGAGGAGAGGCTTGTGTGGCTGGGTGATCACTTTCCAATGGCGCAGAAAGTAGGTAAAACAACATCAAGGGGAGGAATCCCTGACGCTGTCACCATAGGAATTGCTATTTCCGCCGATGGATTGGTAGGAGGAGGCGTAGCTTCGAGAACGTCTTCTTTTTCCCTTGTCTCTGTTGCTGGATGAGCAACTTCATCGACATTGTCAAGCAGCGTGTTGAGATTTACCCCGGTCATGAAATCTTCATTACTACCGAAGTTTAGTGGAATTTCATCGTTGTCGAATCCTGTGAGGTTGAGGTCTTCATACAAATCAGTCTCCGTTCCAGACCCCTCATTGTAGTCTCCTTGAACCTGAACAGATGTCAATTCGTGTTCCTCAGCTACTTGAGCATTAGCAGCTGGAGTTTCTTCCTCATCATGATCTGAAACTGTGATGACATCTTCAGAAACAACTCTCTCGGAGGAAGTGGGCTCAGATGACATCTTGTCTGAAGTCCCATGAGATTCGGAAGATTCATTGATTTCAGCGAATTTTCCGAATTTCACGAGAGGATGTAAGCCCTGGAAGACGACTTTGCCCTTTCGATTCTGCTTGATTGGACCAATAGTGTGTGGGCCTAGTGACTTTATATCCAGCTTGTCACCATCTTTGATCATCTCCGGGAACTGGTTGTCGATGAACACCTGAATAAATCTCGGGTACAGCAAGAATGCATCTCTGGTCTGCCGGCTGATAGCGTTGATATTCACCAAAAATTCATCCAGAATGAACTTCGAGAAGTTGAATTTGATGCCAGCCGCCAATGAAACGATTGCCCCTGTGTTCCTGAGAGAGATTTCATCAGCTCCTGATCTCCTCCCCGAGATACAGCTCACGAACACATGTGCTAAAAATCTCCAGTAGGGAGGCAAAAGCTTCTTCACCGTGGGAGGATAGATGCTTTCATAACCCATCCTTCTGAGAATCTTTTGAACATCATCAGTCCCAATTTCAGTAGGAAAATTGGGTTGATCATCGATCAACAATGTGTCTCTGATATACTGCTCGGTGATTACGATCTTGCATCCTTTGACCTCAGCTTTAATAGCAATCGCTCCATTTTCTTTTGACATCTTGGCCGTCTGCCAGAACTCCCGGACAATGTTCTGATAAATGACAGGATTCACAGTGATGGCACAAGCTAGACAGCATTCTCTTAGTCTGTAGATCATTGATTTGAAGTCTCCATGAGCAACAGGAGGTTCATCCAACACAATCGCCAGGTTGTGCATGTCAGCAAACTTAAGATTCGCCATTGATCTGCACTAAACAGGCCAAGTAAGAAAACAAAGTATTTAAACAATTTAAAGCTTTAAGTTTTCTTAATTAAACAATTTTATTTTGGCCTTAAAAATAATATTTTGATCAAAAATTGGAGTATACGGTCAATAATGGTCAAACATCGAGTTTACGGTTCAAAATGGTCAAACAGAGTTTACGGTCCAAACTGGTCATCTGACCGTAAATTGAGTTTATGGTCGTAAACTCAGAGGAGTTTACGGTCGTAAACCCAAAGTGAGTTTACGGTCGTAAGGCCAAAAAGAGTTTCCGGTTCTTGAATCTCCCCAAACCGTAAACCCTCCCAGAACCGTAAACGTCGACGAACACTTAAACCCCGATTACTCCTCCAGTTTAAGTCGAATCGATGAACAAGTAGCATATCCCCAGTCGGTTTTAGCATACCTTCGAAGTGGACTAGTTGATTTCGCAAAAACTCACAAAAAAATTTTCGAGGAGAGAGAGTAGAGAGAGAAAGGGAGTTTGCGGCAGTAAAAAGGGAGAAATGGAGGTGAAAGGGGGTTTACGGTAGTAAGCCCCACCTTTTATACTTCCTTCGAGATTACCTGTCTCCCCCACAGTCCAAATCCCGATTAAAAATTTTAAAAAATAAAACTTTTGAGGATATTTAAAATAAAAGTAAAATTAAAAATTAAACTAAAAATAAAATAAACTAATTTCTAAAAATTTAAGAATTAAAGGATTTAAAAATTAAACTTTTGACAATTATAAAAATAAATTAAAATAAAAATAAAAATAAAAATAAAATAAGAATAAACACAGACAAAATTTTATCTTAAAATTCACTGAAAATTTTCTTGTGATATTGGGATCAAAGTTGTTAGACAGCCTTAATCCACTTGTCGGTACCTTTCATCTTCACATCTTTGTCTGGTCGATCGTCAGTATTGTGGTCCACTTAAACACGAAAAATTGTGACAGAATTAGGACATACTATTAATTATAAGACAAAGTAATCTTAAGTTCCTAGATAATATTTCCTAAGGACCATTCAGCTGACGACGACCAGGGATATTTGTTTGTCCACCTAAATCGAGCAACGAGATCTATAGACAATCTGTAAGTGTTCAATTGTTAATTGTACTAGAACATGGTTCCCGCTTCCTGATATGCTCCAGTAATCAAGAACTTCCAGAATACTCCTTACATCGGGTGAGCAGACAATTATTAAGAGAGAAGATATGACTAACTGAAGTTTTAGAGGGATTGAGAAAAAGAATGATGCATATACTGTGTACCAGGTCGGATTGTGAGTCACGCAAATGAGACAGTATATGGCTAACAGATAGAAAGAATTGCATAGATAGAAGATGCAGAGAGATTGAGTTGCATATGCTACATTCCAGGTCGGATCTTTCGATCATGCAGAGGAGGCAACATACGACTAACAGATATAAAGAAAGAATATAACCTTCTACAGACCTAATTTATCGGAATTCACCAGTCGCCCTATCAATACCGAAATTAAGGACAGAATCCGCACATCGAGGAAGAGTTAAACCACAGTTCTAGATACAGATTACTTTAATGTGACCGGTGGATTATCATGTATATCTCCCTGCTCAACCTATCCAAGCGTCGTATTGTCAGGCTAAACGGATTTAACTAGGTCAAAATTTGTCAAGTCTATGAATTCCTTAAGTTCATTAATGCCTAGTCAAGTCCATTTTAATCTCTCGTGCCTACCAGCGCATCGAACACAGAGCATAGACCCTTCAACTTTGGGTACGTTACGCAGAATCAGATTACCTGTTATCACTTGATAATATCACTTCCCAGTACTATATCAACAAGCAAAACTGAAAGCGACAATATTTTTGATTTTTCTGAATTTTTTAATGTTTTTGGATTTTTGAATCTTTTCTGAAAAAAATAAAACAGAAACAAAATGATTTTGGATTTTTTTTTCTTTTTTTTTTTTGGTTTTTGTTTATTTCTCCCCCTAAAGTTGTGCATGGGTGAGAATGAAAACACTAAAATGCACAAATTTAAACTAACCTAATGAATAACAAAAATTTAATCCTCAAAACGAATCATTTTTAAAAATACCACGAGCACATCGAATCGAGCTTTGTTAAAAGGCTTGGTGAACAGATCCGCCACATTATTGCCAGTGGGAACATGTTTTAGCCTAATGAGCGAGCGCTCATAACAATCTCTGATAAAATGAATTTTGATATCAATGTGCTTGGTTTTAGAATGTTGGACCGGATTTTTAGTGATTTGAATTGCGGCCTCATTGTCATAGTGAATTGGGGTTTTAGATAATTCAAACCGTAGTCCAACAGCTGATGTTGGATCCAGATAACTTGAGAACAGCAGGCAGATGCAGCAACGTATTCCGCTTCTGCTGTTGAGGTAGAGACGGTATGTTGTTTCTTGCACTGCCACGACACCAGCCTATCACCAAGGAATTGGCACCCTCCTGAAGTAGATTTCCTGTCAAGCTCACAGCCTCCATAATTACTGTCAGCAAAAGCATATAAATCAAATTCAGAATTCTTCGGATACCAAAGACCCAATTTTGGGCTGCCTTTGATATACCGAAAAATTCTTTTGACAACAATAAGATGAGAGAGTTTAGGATTAGCCTGATAGCGAGCACATTGACAAACTGCAAACATGATGTCGGGACGAATTGCAGTAAGATACATCAACGATCCGATCATCGACCTGTAGTGTGTCTGATCTACGGATTCGCCATCAATATCTGGATTCAGCAGGGGTCTTTCAGCCATTGGTGTCGATGCAGGTTTTGCGTCTTGAAACCGCTTTTTCATCACGCCTTCAAACTCTTTACAAAGCTGTGGACTGGTAGACCCGAAGATAATGTCGTCAACATAGATTTGGACTAGTATCTGATCATTACCAACATGCTTGATGAATAAAGTTTGATCAATAGTGCCGCGAGAGTATCCATGCTCGAGCAAGTGCTTTGTTAGAGTCGCATACCATGCTCGAGGAGCTTGATGTAACCCATATAACGCCTTGTCCAACTTGTAGACATGATTAGGAAACTTGGAGTTAACGAACCCAGGGGGTTGATCAACATAAATTTCTTCCTTCACCTTTCCATACAAGAAGGCAGTCTTGACATCCATTTGGTAGACCGTGAAGTTCATATAGGAAGCATATGCGAGAAAGATACGAATAGCCTCCAATCGAGCCACGGGAGCATAAACCTCAGTATAATCAAGACCCTCAACTTGTCGAAACCCGCGAACCACCAACCTTGCTTTATTGCGCACTATTACACCAGAATCATCTTGCTTGTTTCGATAGACCCAACGCGTGTCAAGAGACCTTTTACCCTTCGGTAGCTCAACCAACTTCCAAACCCCGAGCTTTTTAAACTGATTTTGCTCTTCATGCATCGCATCTACCCAGTTGGGCTCATTCAAATCCATGTCAACGTTCTTGGGCTCTATTTGAGATATAAAGCAAGAATAGAGACATGCATTTACATCTCCACTCTGACTTCTAGTTTTAACTCCGTCACCCAGCTGGCCAATGACGTTATCGATCGGATGATCGCGTTGAATTCTTGAAGGAATGTCTTGGCTGATATCATTGAGTGAAACAGGAAGAGTGTGAATGTTGAAACCTCCATCATTTGCTGATTGATCCACATTGGATGGATCTGCTACAAACTCATTAGCAATTTCTTCAGGAAAGAGTAGTTCCATAAAAGTTGGATTGACAGCGGAAGCATCTCTAGACATGAACTCTCTTTCAATAGGGGTAAGAGGTGTAGCATCAGCATCAGGAGTTCCATCTTGAACTTTAGACTCTGGACTAGTAGGTCGATCAGATGACTCCCCTCAGGTGGAGCAGAGGACTCCCCCTCAAATGGAGCAGAGGACTCCCCCTCAACCGTTGGAGGTCCGTAAACAACTTCTTCATCTTCGTCTTTAGAAACAATCTTCGAACCAGAAGAGGATCCATTCGAACCATCTGAAGACACATTTAAGGATTTGAAAAGCGATGTGTAATCAAATAGCCAGTCAGGACCCACTCGAGCGTCTGTTTCATTCTCCTCCAACCAACGCACGTCATAGGATTCAACAATCTGCTTAGTCTTCTTGTTGTAAACCCTATACGCGGTGCGCGCAACATATCCTATAAAGTAACAATCATCGGCTTTGGCATTGAATTTAGGGTTGGATTCCAAGTGAAGAAGGGTGCAAGGGCAGCCAAATACACGGAAATGGCTGACTGAAGGCTTGTGTCCATAGAGAATCTCGTACGGTGTCTTCATCTGTGCTTTGTTGATTAGAACACGATTTTGCACGTAGCAAGCAGTGTTAATCTCCTCGGCCCAAAAGAAAACAGGTAATTTGGAATCACAAAGCATTGTCCTTGCGGCGTCTTTTAAAGTTCTATTTCTCCTTTCAGCAATGCCATTTTGTTGAGGCGTGTGAGCAGAGCTGTATTGACGCACGATCCCCTTTTCTGCGCAAAAATGGTCAAGAACTGCATTCTTGAACTCAGTTCCATTGTTAGTACGAAGCGCCTTCACTTGGTTGTTGGTTTGATTCTCAATCATCACAATGAACTTCTTTATTAGATCAGCAACCCCCGCTTTGTTGGATAAGAAGAAGACCCACGTGAAACGAGAGAAATCATCGATCACAACTAGACAGTACGAGCTTCTGTTGATGCTCAGGACGTTGACCGGACCAAATAAGTCCATATGCAATAGTTGGAGCACCTGACTGATTGAGTTGAATTGCTTGGGTAGGTGTGGTTTTCTATGATGCTTTCCTTGGGCACAGGACACACACTTCTCAAATGTAATAAAGTCTCTGACAGGTAAGCCTCGGACCATCTCATTCTTAGCAAGGCGATTCAGGTTTTTCGCGTTAGCATGACCGGGCCTTCGGTGCCACAGCATTGCGTTTTGTTCGGAAACTTTTGAGAACAGGCAGGTGACTTGTTCAGGGATGTTGCTGTTCATATCAATAATGTAAGCATTCCCATCCCGCTTAGATTTTATGAGAATCCACTCTTCTGGGATGACAATGCCTGGCTTGAGAATCATGCATTCTTTATCGGTAAAATGGGTAGAATAGCCTTTGTCGCAAATTTGGGAAACACTCAACAAGCTGTGCTTTAACTTGGGAGCAAAGTTGACATTCTCAAAGCTTAGCACTCCATTTGTAACAGTTCCTCTTTGAGTGATCTTGCCACCATCTCCACCCGCGAAGGAAACATAACCCCCATTAAAAGATTGAATGTCGCTCAATTGGGAGATGTCTCCAGTCATATGCCGGGAGCAGCCGCTGTCGACGTACCAAGGACGAACGGCATTCCTCCGCAACTGTCCCTGCAAAATGAGCGGAATCATTTAGATTTGGGAACCCAGGTCATTACTGTCCTGGGTTTCCTTTTCGCTTTCTCTGATTTATCCTTTAATGTTTTCAAATTAGAATCCTCATTCCTAATCACTCCAGAGGATGGTAATGATGGATTGGAAATTGATTTGGGCATCCAATGATATTTAGGTTTTACAACATTCTCAGGTGGTTTTGAAATAGGTTTCTTATGAGTTTGCACTGAGCCTCTGGATGTTCTACCAGAAATGGAAGACCCAGAATTGCTTTTTGACGAAACCGATCTTGGCGGAGCCTTGTTCGGTTTTGGCAAACTATTTGGAGATTTGTTAGTAAAAACCCTTTTATTCTTTTGAAAAACCGTCCTTTTTCTGCTTCGATCATCTTTCCAATCATCATTTCGAGAACGAGTTCTAGAGGATTTTCTAATTAAAGACCTTCCTCGAGATTCATTCTCTCCTCTTGGTGACATATAGTTCATAAAGATCCTATTTTGACAATTCCTAGCTATATGACCACCAACACCACAATTAAAACAAATCTGTTTATTATTTGAACTTGTACCATGTTTCTCAGATTTATTTTCTTGATAGACACTCTTACTCTTCTCAGAAGAACATGCATGAGAAATAAGTTGTGAGATAAGTGAGGGTGTCTCAGATGATGTGACTTGTGAAATTGATGGTTTTTCATGAGAATCACAAGCATCAGAATTACCAAACAGTTCATCAAACATATCAAAGAAATTAAATTCAACAGAATCAGAAGTAGAAACATCACACAAAACATTATCAGTCTTAACATCAGAATCACAAACAGAAATAGAAATATCAGAATTAGGAACAGAAACAGAAACAGAAACTCCAACTCCATGCTTCGCCTGATCTAAGGGTTGATCTGCAGAGGAAGTAGAAGCGTTAGTACTTTCAACATTTATAAATCCTCCTGAAACGAAACCAGATGGCTTGCCATAAACCATAAAAGATTCATTGGCAATCTCATCTTTGGATAAAGGTTGATACTGATATGTATGATTATAAGGAGGAGGCACACTATCATATCCTAGACCCTTTTGTTGGTTTCGTTTAAACTGCATGCAGTGATCGATCATGTTGGCAACTACCTCTCTTGATCCATCAAATTTTCTAAAATCAAAATTTGCAATTTCAAATTGTCTTTTCAATGTATCAAGCTCGGTAATTAACTCATCATTTTGTCTTTTAACATAGTCATACAGTTCACATTTCTCACTGTATTCTGCCTGAATTCTTCTAAAATCTTTTATCTTAGTTTCTAACTGGGCCTTAAGGGGCTTTTGTCCTTTCCTAAGTTGGTAGCCCTCATATCTAAGGTCCTCTACTTCTCTACGTAATAACTGAATTTCATCATGAAGAAGTTTAACATATTTATTACATGCATGAGAACAAGACGGTAGATTTACCTCACTTTTCTTGGGCTCGGAAGAAGTAGACACCATTAGAGCAAGCTGCAGCTCCATGATTTCTGCTTCGGGATCAGCTGCATCATTCTTCAAGGAAGCATCATCAATCTGATCTAGGTGAGCATTTTCTGGCCCTGACATATTCAAAGCCTGAATCTGGTCCTCCCAATCAAAAGACTGAGTGACCATATCAGTCTCACCATTGACCGCAACACATGCACGGTTGCTTCCCACTGCAACCATCGTCCTATTGTTGTTCGTCCTACGATCAGGCTTTGGACACTCACGAGCAAAATGACCCGGCTCATGGCAGTTGAAACAACGCAGCATGCCTTTGTTGAATCCCACCTTCTTGTCAGCATTCATGCCCCAGTTGCTCTTCCCTGTCTTCTTAGCAAACTGCTTGGCCCTAAAGACAGCCATAGCAATCTGCCATGTGATATCCATCTCCTCCACGTCTTCTGGATGAATCTGATCCAGATCAGCAAATGACAGCTGAGGTGGAAGCTCTCCAGCTACGAAGGCATTGTAGCAGTTAACAAGCCCAGTGGCTAGAGCCAGATTTTCATCAGTGTCCTTTGTGTTTAAGGAAGATGTTGCAACTGGTACATTTGGATGGGGAACAACTTGTGGAGTGACAAATGGCTGACTTTGTGGAATGGATGATGCAGCAGCAAAGGTTTGAATCTGAGGTTGTTGAGCAGCAAACACTTGGCCTGAGGAAGTCATGATTGATGAGATAGCATTGTTGGATGAGATTCCAAGATTCACAGTAGAGTACGAGTTCACATGGTTGATTTCTCTCTGCTTGTCATCAATATCACAAGCTTTGATGATTGCCATGATTTCAGCAAGATTAAGGCGGTTTAGATCCTTGGTCTTCTTAATCACAACAACATTCATATCCCATGATCTAGGAAGAGCATTTAGAAACTTCTTGTTAATCTCTGACTTGGTCAAGAAAATCCCAGATATATTCATGTTAGTGGTGAGAGTTGTGAACCGTTGCAGCTGTGTCTCAAGAGTCTCTCCGGGAATGTAGTTGAACATGTTGAACTTTTGTCTCAACATGTCCTGGCGACTCTCCTTCATATCTTCATTTCCCTCATATACCTCAATTAGGGCTTCCCACAAATCTTTAGCTGATGTGTACTCTCGGAAACCTTGAGCAATATCAGGAGATAATGCCATGGTTAGAGTGGCTAAAGCCCTTTCCTGTTCTTCCACCTTTTCAAACTCCTCATCTGTGTAGTTTTCAACAGCCTTGTCAATCACCTGTCCTCCAACTGTAACAGTGATTCTGACAGGTCCTCTAAGTATGCTTCTCTAGACTTTAAAGTCCTTCATTTTGATGTACTTTTCAATTCTATACGTCCACTCAGGGAAGCCATTTGCAGACATCAAACTTGGAATGCGCGTAGTAGTGCCCATGACAGTATCAAGTTCGTGAAAATGATTTTGACTTTGAGATTCCATTTGAAATTGAAGCAAATTAAAGTCACAAAGGAGTTTACGGTTGATGATGATTACGACCGTAAAGTGAGTTTACAGTTGAAGGTTTACGACCGTAAACTTGGTTTACGGTTGAGCAGTTTACGACCGTAAATTATGTTTACGGTTGAGGCGTTTACGACCGTAAACTGGGTTTACGGTTGAGGAGTTTACGGTTTGTACGTTTACGGTTTATGTGTTTACGGTTAATGAAGCTTGGTTTACGGTTTTTGAGGATTCACAGTTTACGGTTCTTCAAGATCTTGAGTTTACAACCGTAAACAGGGTTTACGGTTGGCAGTAAACTCCCATAAAAACTTCAGAAACACATTTTTGCAGCTGATTCAGTTACTTTAACCACTAAAACACTAAAACCAGGCTCGAACAATAAGAATATCAGTTTAAACAGCCCAAAAATCGATTGAATGAAGCTTTGACACCGGTTTTTGCTCTGATACCAATTGTAAGGTCCTGAAAAGGATCTTTACCTATGATCAAGCAACAAACAATCACAAAAAGAAGAATAAGATGAAAAGAAATCGAGCTTGCACACGTTTATATTCAGAAAAACGTCAGGTACAACTCGATGGAACACTCTGTAAACGCAATGGCGTCAACAACCCACAAAGACCAACACCTCCACTATTTTTACTAGACAGGATCGTAAACAGGGTTTACGACCGTAAACAGGGTTTACGGTCGTAAACACACATAATGACCAAAAACACATATACAACTCATAAACAGTATTACAGACTCATGCCGAACAAAATACGATGAAAGCCTAGACCAAACCATTTACTGGACCCTTCAGTTCCTCATCTCAGCAAGAGTTTAAGCTTGAGATCTTCACTCCATAACTCCAAACAACTCCTCAACCAACTCAAGGTGAGCTTCATACCCCACCTTTTTCAATGTTTTAATGTTTTGGGGGAGAGTACAAGTCAAATCTTGCCTAAATTGTTAAATGATTGCATATATACGTATGTTTGTATGTGTGTGTGAAATATTATTAAATTAATATTTTAGTAATATACTCATGAACGTAAGAATTCCCAATTTCATAAAGAACAGATGATACTTTGTACAAAAGAGCCTCCCAACTATTGGGTGTGTCCAACTTAACCCCTTTATCTATGCTCTCATGTCTAGAGATATAAGTTATAAAAAGGGATCTTGATAAGTGGACACCATTTCTAGTAATTTTCGAAAAAGGAAACTTTGTGACTATCTGCAAACTATCAGGGGTATTTTATAAATATTCGATATAAAAGTTTGCGTCAAGAAAATATCAAATAGAGCCTTTATGACAGAAATATTTGCATGTCATAAGTTGCTGTCATAGAACCTCCAAGAACATAAGTAATGTTCTATATGTCATAAAACAGAAAATGCGTGTCATAACCGGCAGTTATAAATTTATATAAATTATAACTTGACATTTTTTCTCTTGACTAAAATGACTCATTTTTCAATAAACGAAAAGGAACGAACACGAGCACCCAGTTAACGAGCACAATCAACGATATGGAACGAGAACGATATTTCTATTCAATGAGTACGAACTTCATTATTTATCTAACAAATAAGGGATCTCTAACGATTGCTCAAAAGGTTGTTAATATTCTAGTTAGACAAATCTCAAAAGTACCTAAATATAAAAATATTAGTGTGCGTCCAAGTCCTGTAAGGAGTTATAGCCAGAGTCTCCTGGAGGGAGAGCGGTAATTTGTGTATAGATCTATACGGGGTTGACACCCCGCACCATCGCTGTTCGCTATAACTAGACAGGCCAGTCTAGGGTGACAAATGTCTTTTCCAAACCGAGGGCGCCTGAGAAACGCCAAAACAGGCACTCCGTCAGATTAATATGGTTATAACGACTCATTAGAATATGCTCTATTAACTAGAAATTTATGTAAGGAAAACCTCATAAATAAATGTTGGCACGTTGTGTTGACTGTCCTACACGTGATAGGTGATGGTCCGCATTTGTTGTGTTGACTGTCCTTCTTCATCGCGTAGAATGTCCACAATAGCCATGTTGATTCTTTCTCCTAACAAGTATAGAGTCGTACTACTGCTATTTTTACAAATTAAAAAGCATAGGACTCTATGGAAAACGTTTGTAAACGGTTTTGATAACGATAAACTAGCCCACACATATACATAGTTGGAAACTAGAACTTACGATTATTTTATAGCAGAAAATGTAGGATTTTCTGGGGAAAACGATTTTCTACGATTTCGATAACGATAAACTAGAACTTACGAATATTTTATAGCAGAAAATATAGGATTTTCTGGAGAGAACGATTTTTCTACGATTTCGATAACGATAAACTAGAACGCACATTCAATTTTACTCGATAAGAGGAACAAGATTTTCAACCATATTTCCTTTTTGAAAATAAGAGATTTTTCTGGAAACGGTTGATTTTTACTATTCAAAAGAATTATTCTCGGACACAACTCGCTCTCACAAATTACAATACTTTTCAAAGATCACTCCTTATAAGGATGAACAAAAGTAATGACATACACACATATATCCACGATTTTCAAGGCAAGACTCCAAACGATTTCATAGAAAATATCTGATTTTCTGAAAGTACAATGAGAACGATTCTAAACAAGTGTAAACGATTTTATACAAAAATGCTTATGAACTCAACAACTTTTTAGTTGACGCTTTTCAAAACGACTTGTATTCTCAGGGATCTAATAAGCAGGTAACAAGGGACGCAGATGCAAGATTTTTAGCTGTAGCTTGGATTTTTCTGCTTATGTCTCTTTTGTGTAACTCGAAGAACAAATACAGTATGTAAACAATGTAAGTTTGTTATCTCAATGTATGATGTTTGGATTGCTCTGTTTCATTTATATTAAATTGTTATGATACTGCACAATGAAGTCACCCGCCTCCGGACGTTTCCGCCGTCTGGTCCGGGAGTATGACACGAAAGTTCTGCCTTTTCTTCAAAACATACGAAATGTTGTCCCAATCATACGAAGAGTTGAAAAAGTTGTTAAACTAACGAAACTCTAAGGACCATTTACGAAACTTTGCTTTCTTCTTCCCCAATACATACGAAATCACAGTACCATATGAACAAAACTTCTGTTCTTCATCAAAACATACGAAACTTCAACTTCCCAATTTCCTTTCAACGTACGAAACTTTTTCTCTCTCCCCTTTGTACGAAACTTCATCGGCCCATTTTCTCTCTCCTCTTCGTTCAATCATAGCACCCTTAGTATGAATTCACAGCACCAAAAACCTTCATTCTTTTAAGGCAAACCCAGTCGATACCAACATCCATCCAAACCATTCGATCCTTCATTCCCAGTAGCTACCAACGAACAAACGAAAATCAACCTTTCGAAACTTCAAAAACGAATTCATCGATTTTACTGTTCGTTCTTCAGCTTTATACATCATCAACCAACAAATAAACGATTCCAACACTTCGTTGATCGACATCAAAAATCAATCTTCCCAAAACCAATAGCCATTTACTTTGTAACCCAAATCTTCGTGTAATTCTTTTATCATTAACCCCAAATCCATCGAACACACTGGAACCCTTCGATCTCAATTACAGACTCCAAACAAACCTTCATTCGCTTTTTGGTGTTAATTCGTCCTCAATATCGACTTCAAAATCATGATTTGAACCAAATACTCAGTTGTGAATATCCAATCAAACATAAATCAAATTCACGACCTTTGATTTTGACTATTAAACCAAAATCGAAACTTCAATTTATGACCCTTCTGATACGAACTCAAAGACAAATCAAAAGCAACTTCTATCCCAAAATCAAGTAAGGACATTTGACTTTCAAATCATCCACCGAATTCAACTTTAAATCCAAATCAACGAACACTCGCCAATAATCAAGGTCGATTTTGAGTTCAAACTAAATCAATCAAGGTTGACTTTAGTTCCAAATGAATGATTTTCGACTAGGATTAACAAACAATATCACCGAAATCGACTTTGATTCAGACTCACAACAAAAACTATAAGGATCCAGTTCGATTCTAAGCTTTATTGACTCAAATCAAATACAACGAAAATTGAAATTGTTATCAAATTCTGCAATCGAACTTGATTTGAATTCTCAGTCGAAATCAATATTGACTCAAAACAGTTACAGTTTTGATTTCGATTCATCAGCCCAGTATGTTCGAAACTTCAATTTTGACTTCATTCTTTGATTTTGACTTGAAGAATGAACAAATTTTATTCTGAACAATGAATAAACGATTGTGAATTGGGCTGAAAATATACAAACAGTACTCGAAAATTTAAGTTTGGGCTTAATCGAGATTTGGACTAAATGAATAAGGATCATATGAATAGTACCGATCAATAGAAATTGGGCTTGGATTGATGAACAGTATAATTTTTTTTTTTTGATTTGGCTCAAGATTTAATCAAAACAAAATTAATGTTTGTTTAGGGCTTGATCTAAAAAAAAAATTGTTGGATCAACAATGGGGTTGAAACGGATTTGATCCAATGAGGCAAATCAATCAAAAATGAAAAACGTAAAGTACGAATGAAAATCATGGATGTTTTGGAATCCATTTGAGAATTTGAGATACCTTTTGGACGAATCGAGTTCCATTTTCAACAAACAAATCGAATTTATAAGATCATGGTTCTTTTGTTGGAACGAGAAAATCTCCAATTTGAACATTGTACTACCCATTATGTGTGATGTACAACTCGTTCTTCGTGTTCTTCATCAAACCAAGAACATCTTCAAAAGAACCATCAACACTCTTGGGCCTTGACTTCAAATTCAATGCAACATTTGGAGACTGTAGCTTTGGAACCCAAATTTGTTTCACGAATTTCGGCTTCACAACATTTAACGATTTTTGTGAGTAAACCCGCTTGTTTTTGCGATTAATCTTCTTCTTCTTTTTCTTTCTTATCTTTTTGCATCTTGAAGACTTGATTTCATGAATAAACTCACTTTCCACAACTTTTTGAGTTTGAATCAAATCTTTTGGAGTTTGATACTTATGAATTTCTTGGATCATCGGCTTCCGATAAGGAATCATTCCTTCAAACGAATCACAAGAACACAAAATATCATCGGTTTGAACTCCAATCGAGCAAAAAACCTTTTCATATTGAAAATCAACTTGAACGCCTTTTTCTTGAACATCAAGATCATCATCAAGAACACCTTCCTGAGCTTCACGAAAATTTGCATAATATTCAAGTTTATTGCTTCCATATTTGCATTCAGCACGAGAAATTCCTTTTATGACTTCTCCATTTCTTCTATTTCTTCGTCTGTTTTGATATGTTGTAACCAAACGATCAAACAAATCTTTGGTTTGAAAAATTGGACAACTAATTAATTCTCCAACTTCATTCTTTTCTCCATTTACAACGATATCACATGCACTTTTCAATCCAACAATCAAGCTATAAAGAAGATATTCAAAAGTGTATTCACCTTGAACATCCTTACTATGTATCATCCATTTCTCAATAATTGCTTCTTTTCTTTTGAATCAAATGATATGAACTTGGGTTTTCTAGAGAGAGAAAGTGATTTTGAATGAGTTTTCTAGAGAGATAAAGCAAAAATCACTTGAATTATAGTGAAGAAAATCGAATTATGAGTAGAATCAAAGATGAATTCGATTTCTAGAATCCAAACTCTCCAAATCACGAAGATCAATGATCAAAAAAATGAATCACTAAATCAAGATTGCCACCATGGATCAATTCTTAATCCAATCAAGAACACCCGCTCTGATACCAATTGTAGTGGTGTTGATTATGATGGCATGTGCGGAATTAGAAAAGATCTAGTGAATCATCATGTAAAATCAAGAACACAAGGAGTAAATAAATATGTGTAAGCTCATATTAGATCTTGAAAGAGTATACAAATGGGTCTTGTACAAATTCTCTCTCTAGACTAACACTCCAAATGGTTCCTTACATAATCGGAGTCACTCACTTCCTATTTATAGGAAAGACTCAACCCATTTACACATACAAGAAGGTGAGCCTAAAACACCACATCCACGAGTGACTTTGCACCCTAACAGAGACGTTGATAGACTTGATACGCTGGCGCTGGTAGTGTAGACACTAACACTGATAGATAACATGTAGAGTATTTGACTCATCATATCACCAAGTGTAACCTTACAATTTCCCCCTATCAGATGATGTCAAAACTAATCTTCTTCTTCATAGTCATCAGAAGAACCATTATAGAATTTGTCAGCTTCAATCAAGATTGCAGGTTTAACCCATCTAAATTCATTAATTTGAAGTTCATCCAATCTTCTTCTAAGCTCTAGAGATACCAACACACGATATCCTCTTTCCAGTTCATAGTGACTAAGTCTTTCCATGCGAAGATGAAACAAGTGTTCAGTGGGAGAAGAAGGAAGATCATCAGTGTGTTGAAAGCACATGTGATTTTGACTATCAAGATAAATATGCCATGCTCCGGTTATGTAATGAACATGTACTGGACTGGTTCAACATCCACTGGCAATTTGTTATTGATGTACCAAGTGCCATAAAGAAGAAGAAACTTCATATTATTGGACTGTTTGGGAGCACCTGATGTTGAGGAGGACGGTCTGGATGGACTTACGGATGGTACAAGGTTCAACTTCTTGACTTTGTTGAGCAGCTATTGAATTGCCAACTTCACCTATTGAGCATGAATACCTGATGCGTTTGAGACAGCTACACCTAATTTTACCTCCTAATCTACTAGCTATTCGACCCAGGGCAGTGTACCCTTTCGCGTATAGTATAGCACAAAAGTCGGGTATCGAACTCAGGGAACGGTTTTAATTAATTAATCTACTTACTATTAAATTAACCTAAAATTCTAGCAAAGTAAATGGTTTTTATCTAATTTTGCAAGTTTAGATAAACTGAAATTATCAACAACTAATTCAATCAATTATGAAAAGCACTCCTTTTAGTTTGAATCCACTTTCCCTCATTATTTAGCTATTAATTATGTATAATTCTCATTTGTTACCAATTAATATTTTATTAACAATTCAAGTCCAAATTTACTAATGTTGAATTAATTCATGTAGATCTATGCATATTCACACATAAGTTAACACAAAATTAGTTATTGAATAGATTGGAACTATGTAAGATCGATTAGGTAAACACAATATTATAATCACAATATATGTTCTCTAGCACAGCCAAAACTAATACTTTAATTACTTAAATAAGATTGGTTCAATCTTAGCTCTAATAATCTAATGTTCACTAAATTACTAGGTAATCAAATTCATGCAGATTAATGGTCACTAAACTACACAAAACATGAGTTAAAGCAATCTAATATCAAATTAACATGTTAGGTATAAACAATCAAACGCAAGCAATTAACCAACTAAAGAATCCATAATCAAATTACTAATTCATGAGTTCCAGCTTCATCTAGCTAACATAAACAGCTGGATTTAGCTACTCATAGTCTCAAACAAACTAATCATCTTCATAGTAAAAACATAGTAATGTACCAAATCAAAAAGTAAAGTATGTTCTTCTTCTTCCTCCTTGGTGTATTACCAAGTTTCTGGCCTTTAATCTTCTGAAAATCGTCTTCAGGAAACTCTCTGCTCTCCAGCCAGCCCCCCAAAATCGTGGGAATCAAGAATATATATATTTTTCTGAAAAATCACTACTCACGTCGTGAGAAAGGTGTCTCACTTCGTGAGCTCGGTAGTAATCCGTATCCAACACAGATTCTTGCTTCCAGATGTTTATCTTCTAGAATATCCATGCTCACGTCGTGCGCCTTCACTCATCATGTCGTGAGGACGTTTTTAGCTGAAATCTTCATCTTTTAAGTTTTTAACCTCCAAAGTTCCAATCTTGTCGCTTTTAGCCCTTTTTTCTTCAAAATGAGTTCTTTTGGCTGCAAAGTGTAATTTAATCTTATAAGTATCACTTCTCTATGCAAATAACCAAAATATTAATCAAAATGTAATTAAATATTGCCTAAAAATATGTAAAAATATGGCAATATCAAATACCCCACACTTATCTTTTGCTTGCCCTCAAGCAAAACTAATTATTTTTAATTCAAACCTTCATCACTAGTATCACACAAAACAATCCATTTTGAACTCAGCCATTATACCAAGACCTCAATGCGCATAATTGTGTATAAATCTCCTAATAACTTCCCAATCCTAAATACTCACAATCCTTATGAACCTTCACCCCTTAGTTTATACGACACTCATTTTTGCAACCCTTTGTATCCATCCTCTGAAATCTTTCTTAACCTCAAGGTATTTTGCTTAAGCTACCCAAGCATACATAATCTAGAAAAATTAAAACTTTTGATACCATAATGGAGCTCTTGGAATTCTTCACTTCTTTGAATAATTGATCTTTTATTTCTTTGAATTCACCACCTTTTTGTTTTATTTTTGGTGTCTTCAACTTTTTGATTCTTCAGAATTTTGATCTTTTGATCTTTATACTTTGATAGCTCCAAAATTCTTATAAAATTTTGGTAATTTCTCTCTCTTTTTTCTTTTTATATAACTCACTTTTTTCGCTCAAATCCTAAATGCTTCGGCACGGGAGCTTAACTTCAACCTTTATTGGTTAGAGGTATTAGTCTAAGTGCAATGACTACATAAGCTCTCCTGGATAGATTTCAGGTTTAGGCTGCAAAACATATTATGTCATATAAACTACCAGATTACCTTTCATATCTCATGGCTTTTCACTAAGACTTGGGAAGCCACAAATATACTATAACATATGTTGGCTCAATTAAACATTTGAGCTCTCATCGGATCATCCCACGCAACACTAGCAACTTAAGTTTAAACTATTATTATTGGATTTAAATTTTAGATTATTATTTCAAATCTATTTCTAAATTTTCTAAATTTTAAAATTTTCTAGCAATTTACTTTTTCGACCCCCTACCCTACACTTATGACATACAATGCCCTCATTGTATGAATAAAATAATATAAAGCAATAAAAGGGAGAAAAAGGAACATACTCCCCTGGGGTAGTAATGACGAGATCGAATTCTGAAAGTGTGGAAAACTTGAACACCTTGAATATGTAACTGGAACTTGGACTTCCTTGATACGTGCAAATGTGTCGGCAAAAATGTGAATTGAAACTGGCATATTCAAAAAGTGTGGTGCATAAGATCTTTAAAGCATAACATTTCAATGTGGGAAAGCATACGACACATTGTAAGATTAGAATAGTAGAATAAAAATGCCAATGTTAATGGTCACGACGTGGTAAGAATGGGCACGACGTGGTGTCGAACTAAATCGAATTCTGAATCTTGATGGCATCGAGCTCACGACGTGAGGAGTGAAGGATCGCGTCGTGAGAACTGGGTCTTCACAGATTGCAATTGTGCAATAATTCTTCTGTCCAAGTGAAGTGCAAATAAACTTCTTAACGGATTAAGACTCTTCTAAAACCTCTATTTTTCTGGACCCTTTCTTTCTCTAATCTCTTTTTGCGCACGAAATTCACCCCACACTTATCAAAAATTATGGGCTTCGATTCTTATCTCTAACGCTCATGACTTCTTTCTCTCGACATTCTAATAATTCTGCGAACAAAACAAACCATTGGTTGTAACAAGAAAACAAACATCTACCATCCGGTTACATGTCTTTAAAAACAAAATAAAAATAAAAATAAACACACAAATTAAACACACCAAAAATAAACTATGAAAATAAAAAATAAAAACTGAAATAAAAATAAAAGGATATAAATTCTTCAAACAAATGGTTGCCTCCCGATAAGCGCTTCTTTTTGCGTGAGTCTTGAGCTGGACTCAGAACTTAATAAACTGTCAATCTGCTCGTTATTAATCCATTCGTTTCATCGAATACTCTCTTTGTACCAACTTGTAAAATTTGACCTCTCGTTTCAATTTTTGGCCAAATGAGCGAGCATCTATTTAGTCCCAAAAAATAAAAAATGGTGGGGACCGGTTGGTCGCTTGTCCGAAAAGGATCGTTCTTCAGAACCTTCTTAAAAGAAGGAACTGTCACCCCATGGTAATACCCATGGATGACATATGGGTCATGGGTCATGTGGTGGTTACTTATAGTGTCATGGTAATACCCATGGATGACATATGGGTCATGGTTCATGTGGTAGTCGCTTATGGTCTCATGGTAATACCCATGGATGACATATGGGTCATGGGTCATGTGGTGGTTGCTCATAGTGTCATCGCAATACCCATGGATTACATATGAGTCATAGGTCATGTGGTATTTGCTTATAGTGTCATGCTAATACCCATGGATGATATATGGGTCATGGGTAATGTGGTAGTTTCTTATAGTGTGATGGTAATACCCATGGATGACATATGGGTCATGGGTCATGCGGTAGTATCTTATTGTGTCATGGTAATAACAATGGATGACATATGGGTCATGGGTCATGTGGTAGTTGCTTAGAATGTCATGGCAATACCCATGGGTGACATATGGGTCATGGGTCATGTGGTAGTTAATTTTAGTGTCATGGTAATACCCATGGATGGTATATGAGTCATGGGTCATGTGAGTACAAGATCGATGCGCAGGGACAAGGTTTGAAAACTCAAACCTTGAGTGAATGCTTAAGATCAATGTCTGCTTGCTAATAGATGTTCAAGTCAAGGTTGGAAAGACCAGTCAAGTCTTAGATAATATGTTCAACAAATGATCAAGTCATTAAATGAAGATTAAGAGTAAATGATCAAGGTAAAGTTACTAAATGAAGAACAAGAAGAATGTTAGGAATGTGCTTAGAGAAAATGCCAAAAGTGAGTGAAAGATTCGTAGTTGACTTGTATTGAATGCTCCTATAAATAGGAGTGAATGTTACAGCGAATTAACTGAAGTGTTTACATAGGACCGGACAAATGAGATGATTCTGACATTTTGATTGTCCAAATACAACTATAGACTAAGTCCTATGAAACGTTACATCAATAACAAGGCACAAAAGACAAAACATAGTTGTTTCGGATCAGCATTCATTCCGGGCATGAGAGTCAGCTCCGGAATGTCTTCATCTTCATCTCTTCTTACTTGGTCCGAACAGATTCCAGACCACTCTTCACTTCGGAACGTGCACACTTAGGAATAAGGACTTAGGATTGCTAGAGGTTCACTTTCAGGTTCCAACAATCTCCCCCTAAGTGAACTTAGAAATCCAGCAAGCTTAGTTCATTTCTTCCTTGATTAAGGTGTAGGCTCTGAACAACCATTCTCGGACCACAATGTACCCCGCCAACTGACTTACACACTTTGCCTTGACCTGTTTCGGAGCATCAGACTTGAAAGCCCGGGATATGAACTTCTTTAGAGCTTTGGTCGAAACTAGGTGTTTGTCAAGGGCTCGGAAGAAGCCCTTTTTGTTTGTTCTTCTGGTGGTGTAGACAAACCCTAGAACTGGTTCTTTAATGGGACCATCTGCAAGAATTTCAGCTTCCGGAAGAGCGAAGTCGATCTTGGCAAAGAATTGTTCCGTTCCGTAGAGGTGTGCAAGCTCGTAATCACATCGGCATAACTCAGCAACATAATCTTTTAGAAAACTCAGAGTTGTGTGGTAAGCTCCCATACCGATGTCATCCTTTTTATTTTCTCTGAAGTAAGCAGCTAAGGTGAGGATGTCACTGGGATTCATGGAAGGAAAATCCGCATCACTAACGGTTCGGGGTGTTGGCTTGTTCCAGAGAAGGTGAAACGGAATAGAGGACAGTTCAGTTCAAATTTTACCAAAATTTTTCTTCCGAAGCCGTGAACTTTGGTAATCCTCTTCCTTGTCCACACTTCCTTGAAAGGTTGAGAGTTCTTAGCGTAGAAAGTTTTATGCCTTTCTCGCTCTGTCCGGATGATCACTTCCGGATTGTCAGTTGGGTGAAGAGGAGCAAATTTGGTGTAGAATTTGCTGTATGGAGAGAGAGGAAGATCCAGCTGATCGGAGTCATTGGAGGGAAGTTCGTAGTAGAGGCACGAAACGATTTCTTGAGCCTTAAGAATGCCTTCACGGCAGAGAGGAGAGATATCACGCATCGGATCAGGATTGTCCTTCAGAGCTTGGATCTGGATGCTGTCCTCTAGTGTCTGATTTATTTCCTCCTGAGACCATCCATGTTTTTGCTTGAGAGGAAGTCCGGAGTGAAAGGCTTGTTATTCGGCAGTCATTGGTTTCTTCCCTTTGTCTCTTTGAAGTGCAACTATGACAAGCTTCATATTTTCATCAATCGAAAATTCCTGAGTGGGATTTGGAAGTGGTTCTTCCGGAATATCATCAGGGATCTAGAGGGGAGAGCCCTGGTCGATTGGAGCGATTTTTGGTTCCGGAATGGGAGGCTGCATTGAAGGAGTGGCTCGGAAGGCTTGAGCGGTCAAGAATGATTTTGCCTTTACCATTTTAACAGCCATTTGAAAAGCGTCCGGAAGAGAGGATGGCCAAGAGACTACGGACCATATCCTCTTCTGTTCTTCAGTCATTTCCTTCGGTATGGTCAACTTAGGAGCTTGAAGACCAAAAATGAGTTCAATGTTACCATTAAGTACATGATCTTTTATGAAATGGTACCTTATATCGATCTGCTTGGTCATTGAGTGCTGAATTGGATTGTGAGAAATCGTAATGGCACTTTGAGAGTCACAATAGATAGGAATACGTTGAAAGCGGTAACCATAATCCAAGAGTTGAGATTTCATCCACAGAACCTGAGATGTACAGCTGGCAGCAACAATTTATTCGGCTTCGGCTGTAGAGAGTGCAATGCAGTTCTGTTTCTTGGATGACCAACTGACCAAACGACCACCTAAGAATTGACAACCACCTGAAGTGCTTTTTCTATCAAGTTGAAGACCACCATAGTTTGAATCTGAATAGGCTTGAAGTAGGAAGCTCTCATTTGCTGGATACCAGATTCCGAGACTCTTTGTGCCTTTGAGGTATCGGAAAATTTGTTTCACGGCCAAAATATGATACATCTTTAGGTTGACTTGAAATCTAGCACATAAACATGTTGAAAACATGATATCTGGATGACTTGCTGTGAGATAGAGTAGGGATCCAATCATTCCGCGGTACTTCTTTTCATCAACAGGAACACCCGACGGGTCGGCAAAGATCTTGTGTCTGAAGCCCATTGGTACCTTGGCAGAGGCACAGGTGTCCATTGAGTATTTATTGAGGAGTTCCGAAATGTACTTCTCTTGGTGAATGAAGATTCCTCTGTTAGTCTGTTTGACTTGGAGGCCAAGAAAGAAGCTTAACTCCCGATTCATGCTCATTTGGAATCGACTGATCATAAGTTCAGCAAAGTCAGCAACCATAGATGAATCCGTAGATCCAAAAATGATGTCGTCCACATAAATTTGTACCAGCATGAGATACTTTCCATTTGATCTTCGGAATAGAGTGGGATCTAAAATTCCTCTTTGAAAACCGGAACGTTTGAGAAAATCAGTGAGGGTCTCGTACCATCCCCGAGGAGCTTGCTTGAGTCCGTAGACAGCCTTCCAGAGTTTATAACAGTAGTTCGGAAAGGAGAGATTAATAAATCCGGGGGCTGTTGAAGGTATACTTCAGTGTCAAGTTCACCGTTAAGAAAGGCACTCTTAACATCCATTTGGTAAACTTTGAAGCCTTTATGAGCAGCATAAGCAAGAAAGATTCTGATGGCTTCAAGACGTGCAACAGGAGCAAAGGTCTCATCGTAGTCCAGCCCTTCGATCTGTGTAAATCCTTTTGCCACCAATCTTGCTTTATTTCGAATAATAACTCCTGCGTCATCTAGCTTGTTGCGAAATACCCATCTCGTACCGACAATGGCATGATTCTGAGGAGGAGGCACGAGAGTCCAAACTTCATTTCGGTCAAATTCTGCCAGTTCTTCTTGCATGGCTGTAATCCAATCAGCATGCTCCAATGCTTCCTTGATGGATTTGGGTTCAACCATGGATATGAATGCTGAAAAATGACATTCATTTTGGATGTTTGTAGCAGAGCGAGTCTGTACACCAGCATTAGGGTTACCGATTACTTGGTTCGGAGGATGATCCTTCGTCCAAACATGTAATCGTGGGAGTTCTTGTGCAGTCGTCGATCCTATATCAACAGTGGAATTGATTTGCTCCCCCTGAATGATTTGAATATTGGGATGATTCTCCCCCTGAACTTCTGAACCAGAGAGGTTTACATCATCATCAGAAGGGAACTCAAAGAAGTTTTCATTTTCATCATTGTTGAGAGGACTGGAGTCATCGAAATCAACAGCTGCATCTTGGAAGACATCCATATTTGATTCAAGAGAGGGATTGGCATTATTCTCCCCCTCAACCTGAGAAGGTTGAAACGGTTCGGAATCAAATAGAGAGAGGCTTGGGATCGGACCGGAGTCATTTTGTGAGACTGGAGCTTCCGAAGAAGGAATTGGAATGAGAGTTGGTCTTGATCGAGATTCCGAATCAAGAGCGGTTTCGGAAGGACCAAAGAGAGTTTCAAAGTCAACCTCAAGAATTGTTTGAGGATTCGGACATCCATAATGTGAGTTGTAATGTGAGTGGGGCCAAAATTCCGAACGAAGTTGTCATCGAAAGTAATGTCAAAGCTTTCTTCCAGAACACAATTTCTCCGGTTAAGAACTCTGTAAGCTTTCGATTTAGTAGAGTACCCAAGGAAGATGGCTTCATCAACTTTAGGTTGGCACTTGGTAAGCTGATCACGGTTGTTCTTGATGAAGCATCTGCATCCGAAAACATGCAAAAACGAGATTGTTGGCTTCCGACCATTCATTGCTTCGTACGGTGTCATGTTGAGGCGTCGATTGATGATACTCTGATTTTGAGTGAAGCAGGCAGTGGATACAGCTTCAGCCCAAAGATAGAGTGGTAGATTTACGAAGTTCAGCATGGATTGAGCAGCTTCAACAAGAGTTCTATTGCGTCTTTCGACTACACCGTTTTGTTGTGGAGTATAGGGAGCTGAGAAGTTGTGGTTGATTCCTTTTTCTGTGAGAAATTTCTCAATGGTGGAATTAACGAATTCCAATCCATTATCACTTCGGATTCTCCTGACTGGGAGTTTGATAAGAACTTCTATTTCTTTGATAAAATTGATGAGCTCAGAGGCTGTTTCGGATTTCAGCCTTAGGAAGAAGACCTAAGTGAACCTTGTAAAATCATCAACAGTCACAAGAATGTATTTCTTATGATGAAGACTTTCTACAGTGGATGGTCCACAAAGATCAATGTGTAGAAGCTCCAATGGTTCCGCAATGGACTTTTCAATGATAACATGATGACCCTTCTTCGATTGCTTACCACAATCACAAGCAGCACACAAATGATCATTTTCGAATTTGAGAAGAGGTAAACCTCTCACCATTTCGCCGGATACAAGATCATTCATGTACCGAAAGTTCAGATGAGCGAGCCTTCGGTGCCATAACCAACTGACGTCATGAACAACTTTTGAGAGAAGGCAGAGTTGCGGTTTGCCAATAATCATGTTGATGTTAAGCGGGTACATGTTCTTGTTGCGAAGCGACTTTATTAAACACTCTTTCCGGTCTTCAGTCATTACATAGCTGTACTTTTTGCAAAATTCCACACGACGATTTGAATCAGTGAGTTGAGCAACACTTATCAAATTATGTTTCAAATCAGCTACATAAGCCACATGTGAAATAGAGAAGTTTCCATTGGTGAGAGTCCCATAACCACGAATTTGAGAGTTGGAGTTGTTGCCATATGTCACGTAACCAGCATTTGGAGAAAGCTTTAAATCTCGCAGAAAATCTTTCTGCCCCGTCATGTGCATGGAGCAAGCACTATCAATATACCATATTGTTTTTTGCTCCGAAGCACAAAGTGCCTGCAAAGTTAGTGAGTAATGGAGTTTTTAGGCTCCAGATTAGATTTTGGGACATAGGCACGTGCTTTGTACTTTGATTGTGACTTAGGAACAACTTTGTGTTTCTGGCTGGTATTCTTTAAATTCTTTGGAAACAGACAGAAGGCTAATGTCTTTTCATCTATCCAGTAGTCATATTCAATGACTTGAGGGTTCCGAACTGGCTTCTTCGGACCTTTGACATCCGGAGTGTTGGTAACTTTTGTCACCTCCGGAATTGATGTTTCATTAACGGGAGTTTTGACTTTCCACACAAGATTTTTCTTTGAAGATTTTGAAATAGTTGTTTTCTTTGCACTTATGGATTTGTTTGATGACACATTGGTTTTTGAAAATTTGGGTTTAAAAATTGTGCCATCAAAATTTGCAATAAAAACAGATGAAACAGTTCGAGGTTCCGGTGAAGTGTTTCAGATGGTTTTGGCAGTTATATGAGCTTGAGACTGAGTAGAGCTAATGACTTTCTTAGGTTCTACATGAGCAAGAGGTTCGGAAGGTCTTTTGAGGATCCTAGTGGGAACAAAGGAGTTTTGACTATGAGTTGGTGCATGAGAATTCCGGGATGAACTTGGTTTAGAGTTGGCAAGTAACCTGGAATTTTGTCTAGTTTTAACTTCCTTTTTATGAGCATTTCGAGCTTCTACTTTGGGATCTACAATATCATTCCTATTCAACATTGGTTTTCTCTTAGGATGGGGTGAGGATTTTGAGGTTTGTCCTTCGGATGGATTCCTAAACTCAGGAGTAATGGGAACCAATTTAGCTTTTGAAACTACTAAGGAATACGATTCGCAAGAATCAGAGGACACACAGCTTGAGACTTCAACTTTATCATATAAGGATGCCCATACAAACTCAGAGGCAGTGGTTTCAGTTGTCTCCGGAATAATTTCCTCAATCACACAATTGTTTACGTGATTACTTCTAGGAACATAATCTACACAATTTGGAAGACTATAATGAAATTTCGTGGTTCGATTCAGGTCCAGGTTTATCAGAGGCGGAAGAGGCGTGGAATCGGGACACTTGACAACTATTGGTTTGAACTCAGGAATTAGAGACTCAAAATGGTTTGTAGTCTCCGGAAGTGGTGACAAGGGAGAAACAGGGGTGTCCGAATGTTTAATGTTCGGAACCTCTCCCATGAATGTCAAATTTTGTAACTCCTTCTGGGGACTAGCAATTGATTTCGGAAACTCGCTTCCGAGACCAGGTGCTTTGGATCATGGATGACGAAAATTATGAGTCATCCGAATGTCTGCTTCAAGCATGTCTACAGAGTTATGCAAAGCATCTATCTTAGCATTAAGACGTTTGTTATCAGAAATCAAAACATTGCGTTCAGAATAGGTGATTTCACATTTATCTTTCAAAATGATACATTCATCTTTTGACATTACAAGTTCATGCTCTAAAGACTCGATTTTCAATTTCTTATCCTCAAAACGTAACCTAAGATGACTTAGTTCACAGTCCTTCTTCTCACTGGCTTCTATGGCAGACTCATAGGCTTTATAGATGGTGTTCATATCTGTTTGGATTTGGGTCAGATAAGGTTCACAAAGAGACAAATCAAAATTATTATTAGAGATCATAGATTTTACCTACTGAACGATGCTTCGACCTGGTGGATCGTTGGTGGCCATGTAGCAGTGGTGAGGTTCAACAACATCATCTTCATCTTCTGACCCAGAAGACCAATACCCTTCATCACATTCAACAGTTTGTCTTGCCATCAGACACATATTCCTTCCACTTACCATGTCATCATCATCCCCGGATGACCAATACCCTTCAACATCTCTTGAAACCGTTGTAAAAAAGGGTTTCTCACCTTCAGCCATCTCTTGTGCTCTTCGGACATAGTAGGCAGAATCCTTGACTTTTGGTTTTTGTGGAGCATCAGCCAGGCAATCTTTGGCAAAATGATTTGCATGTCCACACTTATGGCGCACAGTCTTTGGTTTGTCCGATTTGGAATTCTGAGAGGATTCCAGAGCAGAGTTTGTTTTAGAGAGGTTCGGTTTGTATGTAGGAGGATTTTCAAAAGTTGGTTTAGGTTCCGGAGCTGAATATGGTTGAGGATTGTTCTGGTGAGGAGCATTGAATCGGTTTTGGTATGGTTTGTAAGAAGGATTGAAAGGACGTTTGTACTTCATTGAGAGTAGAGCGAACTCCTGTTGGAAACGGAGTTCTGAATCCATGGCTTCGGAATCATCAACAGGATAGATTTGTGTGGGTAAGGTAGGTGCGGATGATTGAACCAATGGAACAATGGGTTTGAAAGGATCCGGAGCAGATAAGTTCGGAATGGTTGATTTGAAGGAACTGACGAGGGCTAGAGGACCTCCGGAAAGTTCCCTTATGGTTTGAGCTACATTTGACTCATGTCCTTGAAGTTCATCAAAAAGTTGATAGAGCTTCAACTTTTTCAAGGAACCATAGCTTTGAAGACAATATTTTACATTTCCCCATCCTTTTCCAAGACTGTTTATGAATTTGAGATTGTACTTGAAAGGAGTCCGGACAATCCCATGAGCACTCATGTTGTTGACAACGATTCGGTAACGGTTGGAGGCTGAGGCCACTGATTCACCAGGAGTGGTGGTGAAGGTGTCGAAGTCGTTGACAACTGAGGTGAGGCGTTTGTCCTTCATATTTTCCGAACCTTCAATCAGGTCCTGAAGAGTGTCCCAAATCTCTTTGGATGATTTTCATAGTTTGATATGCTCAAAGAGTGAAGGAGGAACACCAAACACCATTTCTGAGAAAGCAACTTGATCAGCATGCAACTTTTCGATATCATCTGCAGTTAGAGGAGCTGGACGAGCTTCATCTTCTCGCATGAGCTGAGCAGCTGCATCTCTTACAACTGTTCCTACAGGAACATGAGGACCTTCTTTGACGGATCTCCAGATTTGTTCACCTTTATCTTTAGCCAGTAAAAACCTTTCCATTCTAACTTTCCAGTGATCATATTCTTCTACAACTAGTAATGGGGCACGAGTAGGGCCACCCACACTATTTGCGATTTGCATTGAAATCATTTGCTGAGGATTAGAAGCAGCCATTGAAGTTAAGATATCTTCAAGCTAAAGTGGTATATAGAAGAACTGTTATCGTTATCACAGAAATTGGTTGAGATACCAAGGTAAATTCAAACCAACTATAATCTGATCTTATGGATTCAAAGGAGAACCACTCAAGCTCTGATACCAATTGTGAGTACAAGATCGATGCGCAGGGACAAGGTTTGAAAACTCAAACCTTGAGTGAATGCTTAAGATCAATGTCTGCTTGCTAATAGATGTTCAAGTCAAGGCTGGAAAGAGCAGTCAAGTCTTAGATAATATGTTCAACAAATGATCAAGTCATTAAATGAAAAATAAGAGTAAATGATCAAGGTAAAGTTAATAAATGAAGAACAAGAAGAATGTTTTGAATGTGCTTAGAGAAAATGCCAAAAGTGAGTGAAAGATCCGTAGTTGACTTGTATTGAATGCTCCTATAAAGAGGAGTGAATGTTACAGCGAATTAACTGAAGTTTTTACATAGGACCGGACAAATGAGATGATTCTGACATTCTGATTGTCGAAATGCAACTATAGACTAAGTCCTATGAAACGTTACATCAATAAAAAGACAAGTATAATAAATGCACAAAAGACAAAACATAGTTGTTCCAGATCAGCATTCATTCCGGACATGAGAGTCAGCTCTAGAATGTCTTCATCTTCATCTCTTCTTACGTGGTCCGGACAGATTCCGGACCACTCTTCACTTCGGAACATGCACGCTTCGGAATAAGGACTTAGGATTGCTAGAGGTTCACTTTCAGGTTCCAACAGGTCAAGAGACAGTTACCCATAGATGACATATGGGTCATGGGTCATGCGGTAGTTTCTTATAGTGTCATGGCAATACCCATGTATGACATATGAGTCATAGGTCATGTGGTAGTTGGTTATAGTGTCATCGTAATACCAATGGATGACATATGGGTCATGGTTCACGTGGTAGTTGCTTATAGTGTCATGATAATACCCATGGATGATATATGGATCATAAGTCATGCGATAGTTGCTTATAGTGTCATGGCAATACCCATGGATGACAAATGGGTCATGGGTCATGTGGTTGTTGCTTATAGTGTCATGGTAATACCCATGGATGACATATGAGTCATGGGTCATACGGTAGTTGCTTATAGTGTTATGGTATTACCCATGGATGATGTATGGGACATGGATCATGTGGTAGTTGCTTATAGTGTCATGATAATACCCATGTACGACGTATCAGTCATGGGTCATGTGGAAGTTGCTTATAGTGTCATGGTAATACCCATGGATGACATATGGGTCATGGGTCATGCGGTAGTTGCTTATAGTGTCTTAGTAATACCCATGGATGACTTATGTGTCATGGTTCATGTGGTAGTTTCTTATAGTGTCATGGCAACACCCATGGATGACATATGGGTCATGGGTCATGGAGTAGTTGCTTATAGTGTCATAGCAATACCCATGGATGACATATGAGTCATGGGTTATGTGGTAGTTGCTTATGGTGTCATGGTAATACGCATGGACGACGTATGGGTCATGGGTTATGCAGCAGTTACTTATAGTGTCATGGGAATACCCATGGATGACATATGGGTCATGGGTCCTGTCGTAGTTGCTTATAGTGTCATGGTAATTCCCATGGATGATATATGGGTCATGTGGCAGTTACTCATAGATGATATAATGGGTCATGGGTCGTGTGCATTCGGTTATAGTTGCTTATAGTGTCATGTTAAGACCGATGGAGTACAAATGGGTCATGGGTCATCTGCATTGGGTTGTAGTGGTTTATAGTATCATGTTAAGACCAATGGATGACAAATGGGTCATGGGTCGTGTGCATTGGGTGGTAGTGGCTTATAGTGTGATGTTAAGACCAATGGATGAAAAATGGGTCATGGGTCGTGTGCATTGGGTGGTAGTGGCTTATAATATCATGTTAAGATCAATGGATGAAAAATGGGTCATTGGCCGTGTGCATTGGGTGGTAGTGGCTTATATTATCATGTTAAGACCAATGGATGACAAATGGGTCATGGTTCATGGGCATTGGGTGGTAGTGGCTTATAGTAACATCTGAAGACCAATGAATGATAAATGGGTAATGGATCATATGCATTGGGTGGTAGTGGCTTATAATGTCATGTTAAGACCAATGGATGACAAATGGGTCACGGGTCGTGTGCATTGGTTTGATGCCATTACCCTTAAACCCTAGCCCATATCACTTAATGCCATTACCCTTAAACCCTAAACCATATTTTTTTTACCTAGATTAAAAAGGCATATATCAATTGTACCGGTTGTGTTTTAAAATAGGTTGAATTTTTTTTATTCTAATTTTTGACAAAACTACCCTTACTAATCAAATATGAGGCATTGTGTGTATGGGGGCAATTAGGTCATTTTATAGTCAACGTCTTCTAGGCGCCATTATTTTTCCGACGCATCACGTCTACTCAGTTCTTCAGGCTTTTTTCAGTCACTTGCACTCAACCCCAATTTCAAAATTTTGACCGTAAAAAAAACTCTAAAATCGTTTTTAGAGAATCGTTATCTTAGTCGAGGAATAATATTATGGAAGCCAGTACTTCTTCGAATATGTAACCAAGAAAGCAAAGCAAAACGCCAATTAACATGTCATTGGAAGGTATCAAGAAGATAATAGTCAAGGTGGGAAAATTTTCAGCAGTCGATGCTTTCAGGATGAAGGTTGTGTAAGTTTCGTCTTCAATCCTTCTTTTACACATGTATATTCGATTTGTGCTTACAGTTAGGGGCCAATATTATGTTTCATTTTCGGTTGCAGAATCTTGAACAAGGCAGGAAAAACAAAAGAAATATACAAACAGAGGGAGATATATGGATTGAGTTTTCGTCATGGGTCTAATGAGAAATATGCAGCAGTCAACAAATGCAAAGAGTTGAGAAACCCAAATATTATGTTCATGGATGGATTGGTACTCTATTATCTGCATAGTATTCATTTGATTCTTGTTTTGCATTAGTTTAACTAGAATTGTGTACTTTTTCAGATGAAGTTATTTTTCTTGGAAGTTGATGAAGGGAAAACGATGCTTGAAGAAGCATCTGGATTGGGACATTTGGATGCAACATTTGTCCTGGAATGATGATGATGCTAGAAGGTAGACAGAGGAAGCAGGAAGCTTTGGACATGTTGAATGATGCCTACCGTAGAACAAAAGGTACTTGGAATCTTAGAATAACTTGTTCCAAGGTTCAACTCCACTTGAATACGGACAGGAGAAAACATGTAGACTTCCATGGATTCTATAGAACTTGTGTACTAAATAGTTCTGTGATTAGTGTGTCATAGGATTTTGTGTGTGGATACAAATGGGTGTTCAGGTGTGATTTTTTTTGTGGGAGGCTTGTTTCGTTAGGTTTGCTAGGGAGTTTGGGATCATTTATGAGTAGTTTGTTGATGCTTCCATATTATGACAATTAATGATATGTACACCCTTCTGGTTTTAATATATGAATGTAAAGTAAGTTGATAAGTAGTTAGTTGATGTTGTTACTTGATTAGTAAATATGTTGTGTTGTTAATATTTATGTTATAATCCATCATTATTATAATGACAAAGATTTTATGTTATAAAGACTTATGTTATAATTAATGCAACATTATTATTAATGACAAATATTTTGTGTTATAAAGATTTATGTTATAATGCATTACCTCACATGGGTTAGGGTTTAAGGGTAATGACATTAAGTCACATGGGTTAAGGTTTAAGGGTTATGGCACTAAGTCATACAGTGTCGTGTTCAGACCCACAGATGATATATGGGCATGGATCATGTGTTGTTTATTTATAACAATTATTAAAAAACTAATTTAGTACTAATATTTTTGTAAATTAATGATCAATTTGCTATGATCAATTTTTAATGATCAATTTGATATGATCAATTTGCTATGATCATATGGATAAATGTAAGTGAATTTTAATTGTTTAATAATAAAAATTATCTAATAACAAGTCAAATGATGAAACAAGACATTGTAAATGTTTGGAAAGTAATGTGGCAAAATGAAGGTCAACAAAAGTTTACTAAGCGATTAAAAGTGTAAAAGTTTGGAAAGTAATTGTGGAAACTTCGTCTTTTTCATTTAAATATTCAATGTTCCACTTTGACCCCTAAAAGAATATATTATTTGAATAATGTGTTTTGAAAAAACTACCCTTAGTAATCACATATTTGGAATTATTTCAAAGTAATGTGCCATGATGTTTCTGACGCCGTCATGTCGTTTCAGTTCTTCAGGCCATTAAGAACGTCTGTAATCTTCCCAAAGATCAAAATGCCGACAATCAAAGAAAACGCCAAAACTGTCGATAGAGAATTGCTCTCATAATCAAATTTCCCCGATAATATTGAAGTCGGTACTTAGTCCCCGACCAGTGCATCATAAGTAAGGTTTTTTTCTTACCCTGTTGCACCGTATTTCACATTTACGCCTATTTTTTCTTAAAAATTGATATCAACTTATGCCATGTGTATTTTGTAAGTATAATGTCGAATACAAGATGTTGTAGTTCGTTGGATGATCTTCTAATAGAGCTTTTGAGTCGGATTATTGTAATGTTAGGGTCAGAATCTGCAAAACACATCATATCTACAAGACTTTGATAATTCTCAATAAACATTAACTTATGAATGTATATTTGATCAAATATAACTTGATTTATTAGTTATTAACTGCATATTTCAATTTCTGAAGTTCAAAAAAGATGTATGCAGCGGTGGGAGATCCTGTAGTGTTCAAAACAACATCACTAGACATGATTGAAGGGATGGGTCCCAACGATCTTAATGTTGTTGTATTTATATGCACATGTGCAGAGCATATAAACGTTGAAGCCATGTATAGACAGGGAGTGGTATGTGTAATTTGAGTAATTTTATGTAATTTGATTTAATCTATTTTTAGTGTCATTGATGTTAATAATATTGTTATTCAGTTAACATGAGGAATGCTTCTGTAATGACAATTTTGATTTCAGAATGACTTTGTTGATAGAGGCAGCAGATGAGCATCATCTCGAGTCAATTTATTTGCTTGGGATGATCTACATTTCAAGAGGGCCTCCCCAGTATGATCAAGGTATGTATAGTATATATGTACATTACATTTTGAATATAGTTAATTAATACATGTTTATAGTTTGTGGTTGATAGTATTTAGTGTTGTGTTGAAACGGCAAATTGGATTGATAGTTTTTTTTTATGTGTAGGTTTACAAATACTTGATGAGTATTTTGGTAGGGCAGTTCCGGATTATGCGGAGTAAACAGATGTTGCTGAAAGTGCTAGAGATTTCTTGATGGATGTAGATGTTGTTCATAACTTACAACGAATAACATCACATTCCAATGTGAAGAGCCAGGTCATTCTGCTGCAGGGTCATTTGCGGTTGGACTAGATGAGGATGGTGTTCCATAGAAGTATTGTGTGGTTTGCCGGTGGTATGTGGAGTATGGTAAAATTTGTAGGTTTATTAAAAATGTGGTTGATAATGGACATTAATAGTTTGTAAATGTTGTGGATACTCTTTATATTCTATATATATTTGTACATATATATTTTTTGTACGATAAAAACAAAAATGTTTGTAATTATTCAGTATTAATGACTTTCAGTAATGCTGTTTATATTATATTAGTATAATTAATTGTATAGAATTTTATTTTGGTTTAGGTTGTTATTTTGTTATTAAGTAGTATAATAAAGTTTCTATGTTAGAAAATATAATTATGAATAGAATCTACCCTAATGAAACACATAAAGATGTTTTTTTGGTTTACAAAGGAGGTTCAATTTGGAAAATACTTTGACCTTGTATCCATCCACCACATCGAAATGGAGGGTTGTCGAAGGTTCCCTCATACACTCTTTCTTTGAAATTGTGTTCTACAATTCTTAAATTCAATTGCAACATTTTACAAATATTCTACGCCATTATCAAATCATCAAAGTGATTCATCCATACAACTGACCACCAGATTATTCAGTATTAATGACTTTCAGCAGTAGTGTTTATATTATATCAGTATAATTAATCGTATACAATTTTATTTTGGTTTAGGTTGTTATTTTGTTATTAAGTAGTATAATAAAGATTCTGTGTTTGTTAGAAAATATAATTATGTATATAATCTACCCTAATGAAACGCATCAAGATGTTTTTTTGGTTTACAAAGGAGGGTCAATTTGGAAAATACTTTGACCTAGTATCCATCCACCACATCGAAATGAAGGGTTGTCGAAGCTTCCCTCATGCACTCTTTCTTTGAAACTGTGTTCTACTATTCTTAAATTCAATTACACCATTCTACAAATATTCTACAAATATTCTACAAATACTCTTTCTTTGGGGAAGTTAAGAGCTTAAATAGGGCTCAAACCACGAAAATAGGGTTTTGGCACTGATCGTGTAAGCCCAACATACTCAATTTACGCCCAACGTACTAGGAATGCCCTAGTACGCCCAACGTACTCCCCCGTACGCCCATCGTACGGGGCAAACCCAAAAATCGTCTAAACTTCAAACGGTCGTAACTTCTTCGTTTCAACTTCAATTTCGTCGATCCTTATATCCTTGGCTTAAAACCTTCCAAACTTAAATCTGAAATCCACCTTTGACTTAAAACCTTCCAAACTTAAATCTGAAATTCATAAAAAGCCCGAACTATCACTTTACGGTTATACCCTTGGGCTCCAAAGCACCAACCGAACTCTCGGATCACCTAATCTACATTACCCACATCCAACGGGCTCTAAATCTCTCTTTCCCCCAAGGCACAAAGCCTTATGATAACTGGTCCTTGTGTCATGGCCCCAAATTATAAAACGGTTCGAAAGTGGGTGTTATAGACCCGCTATCCCAAAATTAGAAACATCCCGAAACTGGATGTTACATAAATATTTGGAAATAATGAGGGATAAGCATAGTGATAATGATTACAAATCCATAATTTACGACAAGGTAGTTCGGTAGACAAATAGTGAAATGTCTCTAAAAAACTTCAATATAAATAACTAATCAATATTGTTTCCCATAGAAAAACGAGTACAACTATGATATCATTTGTTAGAGTTATGATCCCTAGGTTGGTTTCGGAAAGTAGGTTTACATAATTAAAAGTAAGCAAGAGTAATGTAATCAAGTATGAACATCAAGGGAAGTATGGAGAAAAATGAAATTAACGTGGAGAATACTTTAGCTTTTCATTAGTGGGAGATTTGTTGCTTGCATGGTAAGAGTGAACTATTTATACATGGATAATAAAGTCGCATATGTTGTACTACAATTGACACCTTACAAACATGTACTTTTCGTACTGTGACAAAAGACATTCTAATGATACACTATATTGTATTATATAATGTCAAACAACAAACTAAGTATCCACAGTTCACATCAAGGGAAAGAGCCTTGTGGTCGATTAGCAACCTTGGTTGTACACTGACCCTCTGTTGGATGACATCTTTGGTTGGCAGATGTCACTTTTCATTTTAACATATTGTCTACAATTGTTTATGTTAGTTTATTTATGTTTGTTTATACTATGTGATGTTCAACAATGTTCTGTTATGTTTGTATGTATTTTTATTTTTGCTAACTCAATTTTATCAACATTTATCTAACGGTTTGTTCATATATCTTTATATTTATTTGGATGTTTATGTTCATTTATCTATGTATGGTTAGGCATTTTTATGTTTCTGATTATGCATATATGTTTGGTTATGCTCATTTATGTTTGTTTGCATATGTTCATTTATGTTTGTTCGTTTATATTCATATGTATTTGTTTGTTTATGATCGTTTAGCATCTTAGCAAATATAAACAAACGAACGTCAAAAATAAAATTAGTCCATTTATATGTTTGTGTTCAATAATTTGATCAGTTAATTTAAATGAACTATCATGGAAAATCTATTTTCATCTTACTTTGGTTCGTTTACAACTATATATATGGGGCATCACTTTTATAGAATGACTAATTGTGATACCATGATTTTTCACCTCATTTTTTATTTTTAAAACATTATTTAACTGATTATAGCAACTGAAGTCTTAGTTTATTGTTTAGGAAATATCACCAACGTTACTTATTTGAAAACTTTCAAATTCAACCCATCAAAATTCAAGGTTTGCAAAACTGATATCAAAACAAACACCACAAGCCAAGTATAAATGAAACATCAACGACAAGTCTCAAATTGGTATCATCACTAATGAAATTCTAAAATTAACTACCCCAAAAGAGTCCCAACCTCACCACGCCATCAAATCAAGCTATTTGTTCCAATGCAAGACCCAAAAACAACAAGAAAAGAAACAAGTGTCATCATCAACATAGTGAGTCAATCTCAAGCATATAGGTATGGAAGCAAAGATATTTCATACATTATGTTTAGTAATGAAATCAATTCATATCAAACAACGTACATCGATTATTATTATTATTATTATTATTATTATTATTATTATTATTATTATTATATATATATATATATATATATATATATATATATATATATATATGAATCTGGACATTCTTTTCATCGTAGTAATTAATATTTGGTTTTTCACTATAATTACTTTTAATGTCCCTCGCTAACTAGGGTCTAAAACATTGCTAACTCCCAACGAAAGACCTTGTTCATTACTAACGTGACCTGGCGACCCAGTGCCCCAAATGGGGAATGACTCCCACCCATAACAATGTCCCTAGTTCTCTGTGTTCACTGCTCCGAATTTGCATGTATGAGTACGATGCATTGTCATTCAAGGTTGGTACAATGTCACATCCAAATGCATAACCCCACCCGAACGTGATGCTTAATCCGGCATCTGTGAGTAGCCAACATCATTCCAGTCCCCATACACCAAGTGCACCGGAACCATGTTTCGAAATGATTACCTAGAAAACCACTCGACATTGACCTGGCTTAAGCTCTTTTCTTCTAACGATATCCTTCCACCGTGACACCCAATAGAACAAGCACCTATGTAGGTTTCTACCCTTTTACCCCCATTATATGTATTTCCCTTTACATTAATTAATTTTATAAATAATTAGTTCACTCGCATGGGTTATACACACACCTCTCCATTAACATTATGTAATCATGCTTGTATTTTAGTTAGTATTTCAAGGCATATTACAACACATGTCATACTAAAAAGGTATGTGCTCAAAATTGTCACATAATATCACATTTAAGCATGTATAGTGATACACCTTTTAGCAACAAACTTTCTAGCACGCATTTCCTAGTTTCATTCAAGCATGAGAAAACAGAACCATAGCATACATAAAATCATAATCTAATATCATAAATAATCATCCCCACTAGCATGATCCTAACACTCTTTTTATGCATAAAATGACCATTTAAAGGATTCTAGCATGCACAATCTTTCCTAAATCATTTGTTTCTGCATTACTTCAAAAAATCAGATTGTGAACATCACATAATCTCATATTATAACACCCCATACAATCAATCAGACCATACATATGTACTTGAGCATGAAATAAGTTAGGAACAGAGGAAGTTAACGTAAAAGCAATCAAACAGTACCCTAAAACAGAACATAAAGAACCAGACCAGTAAATGTACCAAACAACAAAGCAACATGAGAATCGTTCGTCAGGCGTGTCGTGCCTTAGAAGAGCGTGTCGCGCTTTTGAAGTAGACATCTTCCGGAAAACATGACTTTTGACATTGCAGCTCTGATTCTAACCCAAATTTGGGCGATTTCAACCAAGAGGAAGTGTAAGATGATATAGGAATCAATTGAGAGATTGGCAATGTCTCAAATGATAATAAATGTCATAAATCATCACCAAAACATCACCAAAAACACATACACAAGTAATGGCTTGCACCCACATGACTTCTAATGGTTTGGACAAGAAGATAGATGATAAAGAAATGATCATATCTTCTGGAAAATCCATAAATGAATCCACCAAGATTGCTAGAAGAGAATGACTTCAAGGGCACCACCAAAATCCACCACCAACACACCAAATCTTCACTTCTACTTCACTTGATTCACACACACACGCACACACACACACACACACTCCAAGGAAGGAAAACAATCCAATAACTCACTTCAAATTAGGGTGGAGGCTGGAAAATAGGGTTTAATCCCAGATCTTAGGGTTAGGTGTCACACCCCCAAACCGGAACGACGGAAACGTTCGGGGGCGGAGGGCGTCATGCTCAGTATCATAACCATAGTGAAGAAAGTAAACACAACCATCATAAATACAATTTAAAAGGTTACATCGTTGCAAAAATACATGTTTCCAAATAAATTACATATGATGTCAAAATAGTTCAAAAAGAAATCTGCGCCTTAGCGTCTTGCCTTCAAAAATCTTGTAGTTACATGTATTACTGAATACCTGAGAATACAAGCTGTTTTTGAAAGAGTATCAGCATAAATGTTGTTCCTTAAAGTTTTATGAATGAAAGATGAATGTTGTTCCTTAAAGTTTGTTACAAGCTTGTTTCCAGAAAATCCAATATTTTTTAAAAGGTTTGTTGTAGTCTTATCTGAACCAAGACTTAGTATATGAAGTAAATCGTCATACTTATGTGTGTGATTTTATGTTTAAATAAAACTCTTTAAATCTCCATGAACTATGTGTTTTGTTAATTCCCCATGTGAGTTGTTATAACCATGCTAAAACTCGAAGACCTCGTACTCGACGTTTTTCAGGCATCGGAATGTTATGACACTTGTCACCCCAAACCTGCCGGTCTAGCTGTTGCAAGCAGCTTAGGTGCGGGTTTGTCAGACCCAATATAGATCTATACACAACTATCACGCTCTCCCTCCAAGAGATTCTGATTATAACTACATGACTTTTCTGTGGTACTTAAGAGTACCCTGAAGGTGAATGATTCACAAATTTATTCATTAACAAGTTCACGTAATTTGTAAGAAAGTACCCGTTGTGTAAATCGATTGTGTTAGTGTTTCTTTGTTAAACGGAGTGTTCAAACTATACCTATTATAGTTTATCAAGAGTGTTTTATGTTTAATGAAAACTTGTTATGCATGACTTTGTATTTCAATAAAAATGTCATTGAAAATACTAAGTGTAAATCCTACACACCTTGCTCAGCATGTTACAATGTGTGAATAACTCTTAAACTTGTTTTGACAGTTTTTACCCTTAACTGTCACTGTTTTATAATATTTATAGAAACATCATTCTAAGTCGAAAACTGAACCCGTAAACTCTAAGAGTTTGGAAAAAGAGTCTACTGTATTTATAAATTTTCCTATAATTTTTGGTGGTCTCAAACCAGTGTGAAAATGTTCATCTTCATAGCTTGGTCCAATTTTGTTGCTGCTGTGACAGACAGTTTTGTAAAAATCACCATAAAATTTAGAAAAATCGTATGGAGTTGTGCAAATAGTCATTTTAAAGGTATAAACCTGAAATATTAGCATATTGAACAGTTTTGAAAAATATTAAGTTTAAGTTGGGTAAAACAGTTCGTGAACAGGTCACAACTTTTCTGTTGTAAGCTGTCAAGTTAAGTTTTAAATATGTTTTGGTGTTTTAACTTGTATTCCCCCCCTGAAAACTAAAGAAAACTGGAAAATGTAGGGGTATGAACTCACCTTGAGTGATTTCTTAAAGAGTGGAAGGTCGAAGACGAGGAGTATCAAGTCAAGAACACTTGATGAACACGTGAAAGTTTGGATGGTCCTAAGAACGATTTTTGGTGTTAAAATGTGGGTAGATGATTCAAGGATGTTATGAAAACATGGAATAACACTTGAGTTTAGATGAAATACTTACCAAAAAGTGAAGTAGTAGCTCAAGAACACTTCCAAAAAGTGGCTGGAAGTAGAGAGAAAAGAGGCTCTCTTGCTTGATAAGAAGGGTGTAAGAAAAGTGTATAAGTGTTTGAAAGTGATCAAAGTAAGCCAAGAAATCCTCCAGGTATTTCTTTATATAGATGTTGCTGGAGCAAGTTGTAAGGATGAGGGGATTGTTGCCTTGGTTTGTGTGATGTGGATAGGGTTGGACAAATGAGAAGATGACACATGGAGACAAGTGGGCACACTTGACCCACTTGTGGGGTAGAATATTCTTCTTAATGTAAAATAATGATTTATAATTAATAAATCCTTGATAAATAAATAAAATATGATTTTAGGGAGTTTAAAATGATAAATATATGAATTTGGTGAAAACTCCCCGTCAGAATCGTCAAAAACGGGCTTAAAAAGCGAAAGTTGTCGAAAACCGAGAACTAGGAGCGAAAGGGGCGAGGTTTCGGTCCTTAAGGCTAAGGACCAAAGGTGAGGTTCCGTCTTAGGTGCTAGGAACCGAAAGTAGAAGGGGAACCGAAAGTAGGAGGGAAGGGCCAAAGGGAAGGAGAAGGACCGAAGGTCAGAAGAAGAAGAACCGAAGGGTAGGAGCCGAAGCAGGAGGGACCGAAGGTTGGGAGGACCGAAATGGACCGAGGGTTCGGCTGTATTCGGTTCAGAAGGGTAGGTTCGGTCCTGAGGGAAGGTTCGGTCGTGAGGGAAGGTTCGGTCCTCTTAGTTTTGCTTCTTAGAGTTTCGCTTCCAAGAGGTTCGGTTCCATTAGGGTTTCGGTCCCAAAGGGCTGTTTTTCAAGCAAACTTCCCGTTTTGAGTGATTTTTGGCCAAGTTAAGGTTCAGGATGACCCGAATGACTATAAAAAGTTGAGAGAGATTTGGGAGAGATTCATTTTTAGCCATTATTATCGTATAATCTTGTAATGCAAGGTTCGTGAACCTCGTTATGCTTCGTTTATGATTGTTTTAAGTCCCCAAAAGGGTCCATAGTAGTGTTTTGATGCGTTTAACTCCCTTCTTAGGGTTTCCCATTGATAAACTGTTGGGTTTAAGTGTTGCGTCTTTGGGCTAGACTATTAGTCTATTTTGATTACCCGGTTTGGGCCTGTCCAACCGAGGATTATCATTAGGGTTAGCTTATATATTATGCATGCATGTATAGATTTCAGGTTAACGTTTTCATTAATAGCTTTTGCATTGTAACCCTACACACCTCTACATTCAAAGTTATTCATTGAGCTCTTCTGAGGTGTGAGATATTAATCATTCGACACCGTTTGATCCCTTCTTGTGTTCTTTACTTGATCAATATCGTTTATCTGTTCAGAATCTATCGATCTTATAGCGCATTATTCTCATCAGTTGGTATCAGAGCAGGAGACTGTGTAATACATACGCATCTCTTCTGTTTGAAGAATCCTTTAGGGTTTCTGCTTTTATCAATATATAGAAGTCGTCTTCTTCTTGTCGACGGTATCTCTTGTGTTTGATAAAACCCTAAGTTCAACTTTATAAGTCTGATTCTAGCAGATTAAAAGAAGAAGTTCATCATGTCTCACGACGACTCTCAAATCAATCCAATCAACATCTCCAACAGTATAGGATCCACTACGAGGGTTCCCATTCTCTATACTCAAGATTATGAAGTATGGGCGCATCACTTCGAAGACTATGTCGTTGGATCTGAAGACAACGACTATCTTATCTGGGAGGCAATAACATTGGGTCCGTTTGTTCACACTGGAACGAACAGAACGATCAAGACTCAAAAAGAGTATAACCAACTCTTGGTGGACGAAAAAGAGAAGATTCCTCAAGACGAAAAGACAAGGTGTTATGCAATGTTAAAGCCATGAGAATGATCAGATTTGCTTTGCAATCCGACACTTTTCGTCTGGTAAGTTCATGCACAACAGCTAAAGAAATATGGGATAGGTTGAAAGAATTGTATTCAACTGATGAGGATCTAGAGCACTCGATCCAAACCCTATTGCTCTCTGAATTCGGTGCTTTCGAACAAAAACATGAAGAGAAACTCATTCAAACATTCGATCGTTTCAACCATTTGCTTAGCAAGATGATGAAGCATGGTATTGAAAGGAAGTTGATCGAACAAAAGGTTACATTCATGAATGGCTTAAGGCCTGAATGAATGGCAGTGGTCTCGACCGTGAAGGCTCATGAGCAATTTAAATCATATTCGCTGGCGAAACTGATGGGTATACTCAAATCTCATGAAAGCGTGGTGACAAAGGAAGCGAAGGTAGTTTCGGGTGTGGGTTCACTGGCCCTTGTTTCTAAGAGCAAGAATGTAGCAGACAAAGAGGAGGAATCTGATATGTCAGAGTGCGATCTGTCTAGTGAAGAATATGCAATGATGGTTACAAACCCAAAGAAGTTTGCACGCAAAAAGTTCCCTGTGAACAAGAACCGAAACTGGCAGGGAAGCTACAGCTCAGAAAAGGTGAAAGAAGAAACCAAGAACACCTCTTAAAAGGACGACGAAAAGAAGGAGAGTAAGCTTGTGGGAGACTCTGGGTACGATTGCAACTACTGTCATGGCAAGAACCACTTTGCCAAGGATTGCATGCTAAGGAAGATGGCTAAGAAGAAGGATAGTGAAGATGACGAAGCTTACTACATGAGAAAGCTGGAGGAGATAAAGAAGAAGAAAGCAACTAATGTTTCTATGAATGCTTTAATTGTGCAGGAAAATATTATTGATGATGAGTTTGGTGGCGTAGAAGTCTGGTCTACAGACTCTGAAGATGAAGAGGTACGTAGACCCTCGCATGGAAGAGCTTATGTGGCGAAAGAAGGAGTTACTGAGACGGCTGGAAGATGCTTAATGGTGACAGCATGAGGGGATATAAAACCGAAGGTGAGCATGAGGAAGCGAAGCTGACGGAAGATAAATGTTTCGCTGCCAAGCCTGTAAGCGAAAGGATCAATTATTGCGATCAGTTGATCAAGAAGGTACAATCTATTTTCGAATTCCTTAAAATACCAGTAACAAACTACGAAAAAGAATTAAATGAATTAAATTCAAGTTTTCTAACTTAAGTGGAAGTCTTATGCAAACTCACTTAGCGAATTCTAACCTAACTGACCAACTCAGCAGGGAATCTTCCAAGAGTGAGGAGAAAAGGATGTGGATTCAACAGAAGGAGTCAGAGTTAGTTAGAGCTAGGGATGAACTTATTTATTTGCAACGTGACAATTTAAAGTTTTTAAAACAAAGAAATGTTTTCTGTTTGATTGCTAAACGCTTATATACAAATATCACCCAGTTGCATCTAGATTGTGAGATAGGTAAAAAGATTCATAAAATGATTTTGCCCTTCCTTGAATTTAAGGAAGACGAAGTCATTGCTGAATGTGAATCTATAATGTCTTCAGATGAGATTTCAGTAACCTACAAATATGGACTGGACAAAATTGAATCTTTCATTGAGTCCAAAGAACATAAATGCATGCTGAAGAATTTACTGGACGAAAATGATAAATTAAAAATCAAGACCGAGACTATACAGAAGTTTGACTCATCCAACGCCAAATTAAGTTCAGAAAATAAAATAAATTTAGAAACCACTTCTGAATTTGATGAGGACAGTGAGATGAGCGAAATCTCCGTAGAAGACGAGGTCGATTGTTCAGAATTTCTTAAGAGTGAACCTGATGCAGCAAAACCACTCATATCTGAAAATTCGGTTGAGTACGCTCGGGTGTCAAAGGACAAATCCAAGAAACTCAAAGAAAAGGCCGTTGTTTATCAGAAGGTACAAACTACACCAAACCAAGTGGATCAGTCACAGGAGTAACTAAGAAACAAACGGCGGAGACGTCCATGGTTGACAAAGATAATGTTGACGGTTGCGATAACGTCTTCTTGTCCGCTCCCATCGATAATGCAGACGAAACAGTTGGTCTGTCAGAGCAAACCTCATGGAGAGTTAAGGGACGATATATTCCCGAACCCCTCAACAAGCCCTCAAGCTTTGATAAACCCAGCTCAAGTGGAACAAAAGAAATACCAAACGAACCACTGAAAGCTTCCAGCGTATGATCAACAACAACCGAAGCTCATGAGAAGAAAACAAAACCTAAGGCAAACATACACTTGACTCAAGAGCAACTTGCTGAACAGAAACGCCAGAGGAACAAAAGATACATGAAAAACCTCAATGAGAGAAAACAGTTTTGGCAATCCCAAAACCCCACTTATGTTCGCTCTGAAAAAGCTTCTAATATCAAAATGAAAAAGGAAGCACATGCCAAGTCTCCTTCTTGCAATCACTGCCAGTCATGCAGTCAGGTGAACCGAACAACCTGTTTCGGTCCTAATACTAGTAGTCACAAGAACCGAAAGTCAAGTTTCGGTCCCAACTCTTACTACGCCAAGAACCGAAAGTCCTGTTTCGGTCCAAACACAAGTGCTCAGTACCAAAAGTCAAGTTTCAGTCCCAAAACCCATCATCCTCACTCCCAACCAAATCGTAACTCTGTGAAGGATATCAAAGGAAAGGGAAAGCTCGTCTCAGATTCTGAAGTCCAAAATACCAAAAAGTCAGCTAACCCTAGGACTCCAAAGAAAACCTTAATAAAGAAACCAACTAAAGATAAACAATCTGAAACACCCCAACTAAAACAAGAGAAAAATAAAATCAAAGTTTACACCATCAAAAGAAAAGATGAAACCACTTTAATAAAAAGAACATATATGGTTGATCTTTTAGTTGCAATTTCCTATTTTGTAAAAGACTCACCAGGGCCCAAGAGACTTTGGATTCCTAAATCTGCTTAATTTTGCAGGTTATCAGTGACGAGCAGTTTGACGACGAATGGTATATTGACAGTGGCTGCTCTCGTCACATGACAAGAAGGAGGGAAGAGCTTAGGGAGTTTCGGTCCCTTAAGGATGGTGGATGTGTTAAATATGGAAACAACTCATATGGCACGATCAAAGGGTATGGGATGATCACCAACGGAGAATTCTCAATACGAAAAGTAGCCTACGTAGAAGGATTGCAGCACAACCTCATCAGTGTTTCTCAACTAGTCGTGGGAACCGGTTTGAAAGTCTCGTTCGATGATGAGGGCTTAGAGATAATTGAAAAGCAAACGAAGAAAGTTCTGTTGAAATCTGAGTGCAAAGGGGAGATGTATCCTCCAAATCTCAACCCGATAAAAGGAAAGCCAACAATATGCTTGCTATCGAAGGCGAACTCATATGAAAGTTGGTTGTGGCACCGAAGACTATCGCACCTGAACTTCAAAGATATTAATAAACTGGTGCTTGGTGATCACGTACGTGAACTTCCTGTTCTCAAATTTGACAAAGAACACCTGTGCGCAGCATGCGAGATGGGCAAGCAAAGCAGAAAGTGTCACCCTTCTCGTATCAATACAAAAATCATCGAACCTCTTGAACTACTGCACATCGACTTATGTGGTCCTTCGGCTATCGAAAGTTTCGGTGGGAGTAAGTTTATACTTGTTATTGTAGATGATTTTTCTCGCTTCACCTGAGTTTTCTTTCTTAAACAGAAATCAGAGGCCACTCCCAAGCTGAAGGTTTTTATCAAGCAAGTGGAACTACAGCTGCGAAAGGTGGTAAGAAACATAAGAAGCGACAATGGGCTAGAGTTCAAAAACAAAGACCTAAAAGAGTTTCTGGCTGAAAAGGGAGTAACTCACAACTTCTCTGCTCCCTATACTCCACAACAGAATGGGATCGTTGAATGGCGAAACCGTTCTTTATGTGAAGCCGCCCGAACCATGCTGAGCTTCGCCTCTCTTCCACTATACTTCTGGGCTGGTGCAATTGCTGCTGCATGTTACACTCAGAACCGATCCTTCCTCAACAAGCGATTTTCCATCACTCTATATGAGATTTTAAATAATCGTAAGCCTAATGTAAAGTTTTTACACGTGTTCGGTTCAAGATGCTTTATTTTCAACTCTAAAGAGAACCGAAACAAATTTGATGTTAAGGCAAACGAAGGGATCTTTCTTGGTTATTCGCTTACTTCAAAAGCATATAGGGTTCTGAATAAACGCTCGAAGAAGATTGAAGAAACCTACAATGTTACTTTTGATGACAATTACGTGAAGAAAATACGAACAACCGAAAGTCCAACGGAGGAAATCTTTCCAGAATCAGGTCAAGTCTCGGTTCCTATTTCTAATCTGTTTGAAGAGTACATGCTGCTCTTTGATGAACCAGAGAAGGCGATTCACTCAGAAGCGAAAGCAGCTGATAACAAAATCGACAACTTGAAGAAGATTATCGACGAAGCTGCAACAGACATGGGTAGCGAGCCTCAACATCCATCCAAGAAGCAACCTACAAGCGAACCTCTAGAATCTAGCAATGGTCCAGCTTCAAATGACCCTCCAAATAAAAGCTCTACAATCCAGGGGGAGAGTTCGTCTACACCAAAAACAACCGACATGCCTTTCCAGGGGGAGAATCCATCACAAACCCCAACCCACGAAGGTCCATTTGAGGGGGAAAGTACTGAACCTGACATGGGATTCGGTTCGCCATTTGAGGGGGAGAATGAAAATGCAAATGACGAAGGCGATCTGTCAGAAGTGGAAGAAGAAATTAATGCTGAGCTGGATCCTGCCTATGATCCAAATTACCCTCCTCTCATAAAATGGACAAAGGATCATCCTAAAACTCAAATCATTGGTGAATCATCTGAGGGTGTTCTCACACGCTCTCAATTAAAAGCAAAGCAAACTGCTTTATTCTCACAAGTAGACATCTGCATGTTTAACTTATTTGTCTCTAAAGTTGAACCGAAAACGGTAAATGCTGCTCTTGATCACTCTGATTGGGTGCAAGCTATGCAAGACAAACTCCATGAGTTTGAACGAAATCGTGTTTGGAGGGTAATTCCCACACCAAAGGATGCATCTGTAGTCGGTTTAAAATGGGTTTTTAGAAATAAGATAGATAAAGAAGGTAACGTCATTCGCAACAAAGCGAGGATAGTGGTGAAAGGATATTGTCAGGAAGAAGGAATAGACTATGAAGAGACCTTCGCTCCTGTAGCAAGGTTGGAATCAGTGAGAATCTTTCTGGAATATACTGCACATAAAAACTTTGAAGTTTCCCAAATGGATATAAAATGTGCTTTCTTGAATTAAGAACTAGAAGAAACGGTATATGTTGAACAACCACCCGGATTTGTGAACGAGAAGTATCCTGGTATGAAACTCTAACACGTTTTCTCAAAATGTCAAAATTCAAATAAGGTTCGGTCGACCCAACCTTCCTTCACAAGAAAGAAGGAGAACACTTAATGATAGTTCAAATCTACGTCGATGACATCATCTTCGGCTCCACGAATCCTAGCTTAATAGCTGAATTCAGGAAGTTGATTGAGACTAAGTTTGAAATGAGCGCAATGGGTCTGATTAACTTTTTTCTTGGATTGAATATAAGACAGGGACCAGAAGGCATCTTCATTAATCAGGAAGCATACACGAAGACTCTGTTGGCGACTTTCGGCATGACGGGAGATTCCAAAGTAAAGGTTGCAATGGCATTTGGCAGGAAGCTGACTCCATCTCTTGAGAAACCGGCCATTGATGTGACTCTCTATCGTCAAATGATAGGGTCACTAATGTATCTAACGGCTAGTAGACCGGACATAATTTTTCTGTCTGTTATTGTGCCAGGTTTCAAGCAAATCCAAGAGAACCTCATATGATTGCAGTGAAAAATATCTTCTGGTATTTGAAGCGAACCTCGTCTCTCGGTCTTTGGTATCCTGCAAAATCCGACTTCTTTGTTCAAGCTTTCTCTGACACTGATCTTGGTGGATGTGGATTGGACCGAAAGAGCACAAACGGCGGGTGCCAGTTCCTTGATGGCAAACTCGTCAGCTGGCAGTCAAAGAAACAAACTTGCGTGTCTCTTTCCACAGCCGAAGCTGAGTACATCGCTGCAGCATCCTGTACATCACAAGTCATATGGATACAAAGCCAACTTAGAGATTATGGCTTAAGCATGAAAAAGATTCCTCTCTACTGCGACTCTGAAAGTGCGATTCGAATATGTCACAATCCAGTGCAACACTCAAGACTAAACATATTGCACTGAGATACCACTTCATCAAGGACCATGTTGAAGATGGTAATGTGGAAGTACACTTCGTTCGGTCCTCAGATCAACTGGCTGACATCTTCACTAAGGCCTTACCAGAAGCAAGCTTTTATAAAATACTCCAAGGCTTTGGAATGATGGAAGCTGAGTCGGTACCGAAACCCCTTTCGTCTCATTAAAGTTAGACAAGCGAAATAGAGCGAACACTCAGTCTATTTCGGTTCCGGAATTTTCGGGAACCGAAATGAACCAAACGCTCGGTCTATTTCGGTTCCAGATTTTTCAGGAACCGAAATGAACCGAACGCTCGGCCCATTTCGCTTCATCTTTTCTAAGGTATGGTTTTGGTTGTATATTTTTTTGTAAAACTTATTTATTCTTTCGCGTGTTTGTCTTTAGTATTTATTTTATTTTCTGTTTTTATTATTTTTCAGAAATTACAAAAACCCAAAAATATTTTATTTTCTGTTTTTATTATTTTTCAGAAATTACAAAAATCCAAAAATATTTTCTCTTCTGTTTTTTTTATTTTTCAGAAAAATTCAAAAACTACAAAAATATTTCTATTTAGCTTTAGTTTTATCTCTCAATTCTCACCTTGATTCAAGTCAACAGATGCGAAACACAATGGCGTTGGGGCAGGTATAACATTCTTATCTTTGTACTAGTTAAGTGTCCCTAGAAGCATGCTGTTGCATGTAGACCGAAGCCTCCAAGACTCTGAGTGAAGCCTTAATGATTCGATATACACTAATCGTTTCTTCCCAATCAGGCTGCTAAAATCACTCAAGTCATGACCTGCCTTACTCTTCTCATAGTGAGTTAAGAGTTTTCTGCTTTGTCATTCTTATATAGCAGAGGTACTTTCGGTTCCTTAACCATCTCCTCACATTTCTCCATTAAGTTTCGCTTCATAAAAGTAACCATTGAGACTCTCAGCAATTACCACTGAGGTTTATGGTTACACAAACTCTGTGTTGATGATCTTAGATACGTTCACCACGTGCTAAGTCAAACCCAATATCCATTACCTTGAATGAATTGACGGTGAACGCTAAAATGTTCAAGCTATTACTTGTTACCTCACGAAATCTCCTTTTTTATTTTTGCGTGATCTTTATGCAACTGTCTAAACACCAAGACGTTTCTTCCCATAAGATCCAGTTTTATTTTTTTGAGATTTCTTATTATTATCCAGTCACTAAATATATTCTCCAACCTACTTGTTCAACAGACCACATCGGTCTCACAAGTACTTCATCCAACTTTCGGTCTTATTTTAAGTATCGATGTTCGGTTGAAGATAAACTACCCACTAAAGCCTATATTTGAATAGATGCCTTTCAATGTTTCTTGACAAACATTTGATCGTATTTCACGGGAAACCACACATATACTTCTAAGTCTCTCTTGACTTTGCAGGAAGAGATTCGTGCCCGGGATCCACTGTTTCGTGTCTAAATAGACATCACTTAAATCCCACAAATATTTTGCTTTATTTCTTTTTCATTGGCACACTCTTGCACGAAGGTCTTTATGATTTTCCAAATTCTAGTTTGTGGTACTAATGGCACTTTTCCAGATTTGTGCTTTCGGCTCTAACAGAAATGGTGGTTCACTTTAATATGGAGCGAAGGTTTCTTAGTGTGAAGAGAAAGGATGAATCGTGTTCCTTGTACTGGGATTTGAAGCAATTTTAAAATTTGAAGAGACGATAACTGGATAAGAATTGAATTGGGCGCGTGAATTTGAAACAGTTCCTAAACCCACGCCTAGTGACATATATCTAGGGAAACCAAGCTGTCAAATCGTGCTTCTTCAGGCGACGTTTCAGAGATCTTATCATCATCACAGCAGATACTTTCTCTCTCCTGGCAACAGTATAAAAGGGGTTTCTCACACCTACTGTACCTCCTTACCTTCTCAACTTCTCTCTCTAATACAACAGGCGCATTCAACTGTTCATCTTCTTTACCACAATAATGGCGGAATCATCTTCTCGTCAAGATCAATCAGCTTCATCAACTTTTCTCCCTATCAATCCCAATCAGAATATCATCATCCAACTGAATCCTTTTCTTTATGATTCGTACATGCTTCAGGTTGTCGAGTGTCTCAAGTATTCTCCATTGGTGATTGCTCTCACGCAAGTTGAATCAGTTCCCATGTCTCTACTATCACAGGTATATTCCACTGCTTCTTACGACAAACGCAAGGAACATATCTTCTTTGAAATCTTTAATCACAGGACTTCTGTATCAAAAGCACGCTTCTATTCACTGCTAGGGCTTGCTGCAGATGCTTCTGTCATCTCTCCTGATTTCATCACCACAACCCAGTTATTTTCGATGTTCTACAACATGGGATACACCGACGTTCTTACTACGGTCACGAAATTCAAGAAGTCATGTTTGCCACCTCAATGGAATGGTCTATTAACTCTCATCTACAAGGGGTTAGCAGAAAGAGTTGATGGGTCTGATGGGGCAAGTAAAGGTTTCATGACCATCCTTTATGGTCTCTATAATGGAATCAATTTGGATTATGGTTCGCTAATCTGGTCACAACTGGTGCAGTGTCTCAACTCCTCATCCAGACATTCTGAGATTTCATGTGGTCTTTTCCGGACATTAGTCACTCGCAGAGCCATTGAGACTTTTCAGATTCCAGTCATGGCGGATGCTCTGCTGTCTTCTATTGCCACTTTTCACACGACCAAAATCAGTTTCTCTGACCCTACAAAGTACATCTTCATCGGTTCTATTCCTGAATCAATGTTCCGATGTGTTTCCAATGAAAGTAAAGTCATGGCTGACTACAGGAAGTTGACACCTTCGGGTTCACGACAACTTACTCCTGAAATGCAGAGTGCTTTAGAGGCTGCTGACAAACCTGCCAAGCGAGGGAAGAAACCAGAGTCTAAGAAAACCGAGACCGAAGGTCCATCATCTCCTCAAAAGTGTAAAGCTAACAAAGCAGCATCTTTGGCTCCCAAACAGAAAAAGGTCAAGATGATGGCAAAGCGACCGACGGCACCTACGCCTACTACTTCAGATCAAGGTCAAACTACTCATGACAAGGAGCAGTCTGCTGATGACGAAGAGGAGGTTCAAAACGAAGGTTCACCAATGCGAAACACACCTCCCCGATCACCAACTCATGAGGTACATATTGAAGTTCCTACTCCTCCTCCTTCTCCAAATCATACCACAATTCCAATCTTGGTTGCACCCATTCCACCACCTGTCTCTTCTCAACCTGCTACCACTGTTCCACTCATACCTCCAATCTTTTCTCAAGCTACAACAACCACAACAATTGGACCTTCGGTAAGTGTCAATGTATCTGATACGGGGGCACATACCGATGGCATCGAAACCCCTATTACCACCAAACCACTCTCATCATCTCCTTCAACAGATTCCGAGCCTACTCTTGGAGGTGAAAATTTTGATTTTGACTCTACCTATTATAGTCCTTATCGGCTTCCAAGTGAAGATGATGATGATGCACCGGTGACAAGGCAACATTTACAGGGTCTTCATGAAAAGCTTGACAAATTGGTTGCTACCCCGACCACTTTTTCTGATGTGGTTCTGAAAGGTTTTCTAGACACTGCTCTTCAGCAATATACTACTTCCATTGATCAAGCTACAAAGGTTGTGGATGCCTCTACCTCTTCTTGCACGAAAGCCACTGTTGATGTGACGGATCTTATTCGTGATTCAAAGATCTTCTTGGAATCATTCAAGGGCCATGCATAATCAATTGCCGCAAAGATCAATGCTTCTGTTGATTCACTCTCCAAGTCCCTTCAAGAAGAGAAAGAAAAGTTTGACTCTATTCGAACTGTGTTCCAAGCTAATCACACTTCTCTTCTCACTTAGGTCAATTCTCGCCTTGATAAGCTTCAGGCTGACCTGGCCATGGAAAACAAGATCATAGACAAACTTGCTAGGAAGACTACCCAAGTTGAAGTCCAGTCTGCTCTCCTTGCTCAAGCCCAAAAGGAGATTGCATTACTCAAGACTGAGCGGGTTGTTCTTAAAAGTAGTGTTGGGGATGTTCTCTCGATTCTCAGTGTTCTTGTTAATGCTCATGATCCTGTTCTCACCCTTACTATCCGGAATCACTTGACTGCTAAACTCCTTCCTGCTATTCAAATCTTAAGTCAGATTCAGGGTGTTACGGAGCCTGTTGTCACTCCGCAACAAGGGGGAGAAGGTGCTCAAGATCCTCCAATTCCACCCAAATTCACTATTAAAACCGAACCGAAGGTTAATCTAGCTTCGGGTTCTGGTGGACAAGAAAAGTTGAAGGGTGTTGTGGAAGAGAGTGATGATGAAGAAGGAGAAACGATTGTTGAAGTTTTAAAGAGGAAGAAAAGGGATAAAGAGGTCAATGAAAATCTGAGAACAGCCATAGAGGAAGAAGAGAAAGAGCGAAAGCAGAAAGAAGCTCAAGACGCACTGGTATGCAAGCAGGCTCTCTTTCCCACTTGGACCCAGGAAAGATTAATTAAAGAAGCGATTGAGTCTCCAAGCACTCACTGGCTGGAACCAGTTACCTCATTTGATTGTGAAAAGACAAGAGATTATCAATTTGACATGCCCATCACCTGTAGGGCATTCGTGTTCCATTGTTTTGATTCAACGGTTGAAGTCCCTTCTCCTCACCCTCAGGTTGATCAAGATCTAATAGATTATTATCTTGAATTTTCTCAACCCCAATACTTGACTTGGAGTGCTCAGAAAATAACCTCTGTCAAAGTATTGAAACTGACTGTTGCTGGAAAATTTATCAACGTTAAGTTCAGGGTGACCCGAGGTTCTGATAACTCGGTTCATATGATTTCATTACCTGATCTTCCAAACCTGAACCCACACGATTGGATTCTGTTGTTCAACATTTTGCTTTCCAATAAACTGCAGTATGAGCCGATTCTCGATCACATAAAAAGAATGTTGGGTTCCTACATCCATGAAGTTGCTAAGATGGATCAGGAGATTGCAAATGTTTTGAGAAAGAATCCGATTGTGAAGAATATCGGGAAGCCAAATGATCTAAATAAGATAATAATGGGCAAGATAGATCCGGTTCATCACACTGTGACAACCCGAAATTTTCATTTATATAAACTCCGCAGTCAAGCACGTCAAATAATGGTCAAATTCATCTCAGTACATTTTTGGCCGGTTTTAAGTCCGTTTGGGTATTTTTATTTTTAATTCGTAAAGCGAACAAATAAAAGGAAGTATACTTTAGAGGTTGTCGTGCATCACGTAAATCTCAAAACTCTAAGAGTTTGGAGTTTACGGCCCCAAACATGGAGTTTACGGCCGTAAACTCTAAAGAGTATAAATATGCCACTTAGTCATTTTTGACTCATTTTTCACTTCCTAGTTCAAGAACACTCAAGATTCTCTCTCAAGTATCATATCACATTTCTTCAAATCCGCCAAAAATGTAAGTGTTTTCTTCCTAGATTCGTTCATATAACACTTTATCTAGTGTTTATACTCGATTTCATCCATGGAAATCTCCTCTTTTCTTAGATCTTCAAGTGTTCTTCAAAACACCAAGAACACACACTAGTGTTTTTAGCCCTTAAACACTCATTCGAGCTTCCTATAAGTAAGTACACTCCTCCTAGCTAGTTATTTGCATAGTATACATGTTAAACCCTTGAAGAACATCAAAATCCCCAAGATTTTATATGTTTACGGTTCAAGGAGATCTCCCAGAACCGTAAACACCTTCAAATGGTGTTTAAGTGCCCCTAACACCTTCCATGACTTGTATAAAGGACTAGAACCTTGCATGCATAAGCTGGAAACACCAAAACACGAAATGGTTGGGAAAACATGAGTTTACGGCCGTAAACTCATGTGTTTACGACCGTAAACACAGGTGTTTACGACCGTAAACTCCCAAGGAGTGCTCCAAGGACCGTAAACTCCAAAAGTGTGCCATTTAGAGCCCTAACTACTTCCTAAGCCTTTGATTCGAACCTAGGACATTTCTTTGTGAAGTATAAGACCTTAAAACACTCAAATACACCATTTCCATGAGTTTACGGCCGTAAACTCATGGGGGAATGGTCCCAGAACCGTAAACCCATATGGTGCTACCATATGGGGAGTAGACTCTAATGTGAGGCCATACTCTCTTAAGATGCAACCCTTAGCACTCCTAGCACTTGAAACAAAGTGTTTTCATGTAATTGAGTGTCTTTAATTACTTAATTAGTTATTAAATGACTAATTAGATACATAAATGTATCATTGCATGCTCAATAGGATCCGTGTGTGTGTTCAAGCCCTCACTTGACACTTGGCATCCTATAACACCCGTTCATCCGAATCACCCACTTCAGGTGAGTGCATACCCCTTAATCAACCTTTTTAAATGATTTTAAATGCTTTTATAGGGGGGGGGGGAATACAAGTTGAACTATAAATTTATTATATCAATCACAGGTGATTAATAACTGTATAGCAAAAAGATTTCTGCATGTTAAACTGTTTTATCCAGCTAAAGGTTTCGAAATTTTGTTTTCAAATCTCTTTTAATGTACCAAAATCTCTTTTAAATTACCAAACTTTTATCAAAGTCTTTTATACTTATATTCTTGATAGATCCATGTCTATATAGATATAGTTATATAAGTAGGGTTTGAAGGACTTAGGACTAATAACCGGCTTTATTTCCTGTTCCTCGTTTGGTTGTGGACTTAGAGCATCCGGTTATTTGTCCGAGTGTCGTTGAAGTCCTAGTTATATATTATGTATATCTGGTTAGATGTTAATACTCTTATTCCAGTTCAACACCTTTGGGTAGCAAAGGCATCTAGATAACCCCTCGAGTAAACTATAATAGGTATAGTTTAGATAGCAACCATAACTTTCATGAAGGAGAACTTAGTTATATCTATATTCTAAACACTTGTACTTTTAGTAAAAAGAAAGGTATATAGAAATCAAAACACGAGATGCATCCTCATGACACGGATTTCACCGTTGTCGAGCGATAACCAGAGTCTCCTGGAGGGAGAGCGGGCATTGTGTGTATAGATCTATACGGGACAGACCATCCCACATCCTGACTGCTAGCTACAGTCTTGGCCGACCAAGCCAAGGGGTGACAAATGTCACATTCATTCCGACGCCAGCAGGTCGTCATGTTTACATCCGTCAATCAGTATGGTTACGAGTATCTTTACATTTACCTTATAATTCATGGCTTTAAGGTAATCAGTATTATCACGGTATTTTCTATATATGAAACCATCATAATATATTTTCCTAGTTATACACTAGGCCTCATATTAAACCTTTAAACTGACCTACTTAGGATTAAAGGTTAACTTAGACTCTCCGAGGCGTATTGTTCATTTAATACCGCATGGAGTCTGTATTTCATTCACTTAGACTCTCCGAGGCGTACTGTTCACTTAATATCGCCTAGAGTCTGTATGTCATTCACTTAGACTCTCCGGGGCGTATTGCTCATTTGATACCACCTGGAGTTTATACCTTATTCCTTTAGACTCTCCGAGGCGTATTGTTCACTTAATACTGCCTGGAGTCTGTATCTCATTCCTTTAGACTCTCCGAGGCGTATGGTTCATTCGATACCACCTGGAGTCTATGTTTTATTCACTTTTAGTCGGCAGCGTTACTGCTGAGGAAAAATAGTATTTTCCCTATTACTTTTATTTGTGATCTTCTCACATATTCCTTAAAGTATAAACTATATTTTGATAATAATAGTTACGTTTGGGGGAAATTACTCCTTAACCATAAAACAATTGGGTCTTGGTAGAAGACTGCTTTTATTAGAAAATATAGGATTTTCTGGAAAGAATTCTAATACTCTGTAAACTCAAATCACCATTATCTATTGAGGTTATTTTGAAGTAAAACATGTATTTATACCAATGTCATTAAATACTTATGAACTCACCAGCATTAAAATGCTGATACTCGCTTTCAAAATAACTTGTATTCTCAGGTCATCAGTAGACAGGTACACTCCGGGAGCTTTTGCGAAGTCAGCCTAGTACCAAGCTGCAGTTTATTATATTCCTATATCTACTTTTGATGTAGTTGTTAAATGTAACCTATGTAAAATTATTACTATTAATGCAATGGTTGTTGTACTTTGATTACTATGCTGCATATGTTGTGATACTTGACATGACGTCCTCCACCCCAGAACGTTTCCGCCGTTCCGGTTTTGGGGTGTGACAGATTGGTATCAGAGCATTGTTTATAGTGAGCTCAGTATATCAAATCATAAAAGAAATACAAACTATAAATGCAATGGGATAAAATACTCTGACCAATAATTATACTTTAAAATATAACCGTATTTTACAAAAGTATAAGAACATCCAGAATATAAAAACCCGAACAAGTATCACAAGAAGAACAAGAATAAAAGTCTTTGGATGTTGAACATTTCCGTCAAACCTGGGCAGTTAAGTAATCGTAAGCTGGAATAAATGTAACCTGATCAACTACGTTTATTCGAGATACGACTAACGTGTGCTTGGAAGTGATGGTGGTGTTGCAATGAATCTGAAACTTACCAAATAGGAATGCTAGAGCCAAACATAAAGTTAAAATACTATAGGAGTATTTTAGGATACTAAAAGACTCGCAATAAACCCAAAAGTATGTTCAGAAGTTAAGAATCAAGCATGTAATTAAAATACCATAGGGGTATTTTAGGAACCATAAATAACCTTGCGTGAAAACTAGAAGAGATCCTTATTGATAGACCTATGATTACAGAGTGTATACTCCCAAGGTTATATATAGTGAGGATCTCATAGGCTAAGAATGTGTGGTTTCGCTCTACTTCATTTTCCTTGTTTGGATGTGGATATAGGGTAGTATCACATATTCGAAGGCCTATCAGATCTAAGTTATATATGATTTGTGTACACTATGTAATTGTAGCCGGACCCGATATGGATCACCCAGTAAAATGTTTTAATAATCTCTTAAGATTCTTTAGACATTCCCATTCTCGCACAAACCCCTTTAGGAAACCTTATCCACTTCAGTAATCAGCAGAGGAGTCGATAAAGACCCAGAAGAGGTTCATTGAGAAAGATTTCCAAGTAGAAAGTAAACGAACAGTGATGAGGCTATTGAAATCACCATGTGCCTATACCTTTTAGGGACATCGGTGGGGAATTTGCCTGAACTTCTGAGATTCCAGTCATCCATTATGAAGTGATGACACTCAGAATCAGAATCAGAAGTAAGGCGGAACAGAAATTCAATATGTCTACGAGAGCAGAGAACCCTATATAGATACCCGGAGGAAACCAACGCTTGTTCCAGTCAGGGATAAGAGGTGGACAGAGGGAGCCAATGCATGGAGCCCGAGAAGTGTTTCTACCTCTTTAACGTCATGATAATAACCCATAAAATAATACAATTTAGTGAGCTAGTGATTACACTGCTCACACTATGTGCTAGGCAAATCGTTTTTCCCGTCGCGATTAATATAAATAGATAGGATCACAAAACCTCGATGGAGAGTGTTTAGCCATAAGTTTTCATGAGCCTTTTCTTCCGTTATCTTCGTTCCGAACTTCTCTCGAATCCTTTCAAAGCCGGAGATTGAACCTCCCCAATATAAAGATAACTTAGTAGGAACGACACCCCTTTTATGGCTTTCCGATACACATACTCCTACTCTGTTACCCAGACTGCATCATAGGGATGTAGGTCGACGCTCAGATAACCATAAATCAAGGCGCGGGAAAAATTTATGCCTATCATTGTAAAGAAAGATACGTCTAGGGTTAACCATGTCTCTCATCAGCTTGTGTTCCTTTTCGTGTAGGAAAAACCATGCCTCCAAAGAAACGTAACCAACCCGCTGGTAAGACACCGATTCTTCAAATCGATGAAGCTACGTTTCAAGCTGCAGTTTCCGCAGCCGTAGCAGCTGTCATGGCTCACCTGAATGCTAACAATGCCAATGTTAGCAGGAGCCCTATCGGGAATCCCGATTATAATAATGGACAGCAGCAACCAGCACCCGTGTGCACAACCACCCAAGAACTCAAACCTAATCCACTGAAAAGAAAGTCTGAGAACGAGGAGGGAAGTACCTCGACTCAAGGACCTTCCAAAGGGCAACGAGCTGAAGTGGTCAATGCCTCTGACAACCCTTCTGCCTCGACACCTGGAAGACCATACCTAGGAAACCTCCCCCGCTGCAGCAAATGTAACTACCATCATCATGGTACCTGTCGATAACTCTTTTGTGTTAGGTGCAACATGAAGGGGCATATCGCTCGCAACTGCAGGACCCCGGTTGAGTTCATTACATCAACCACCAATGTAGGGACCAGTCCAGTATGCCACCTATGTGGTGAGATTGGGCACTTCAAGAGGGACTGCCCAACTGAAGGGAATGACAAGAACGCATGAGGAGTTTAACCCTAGTGCCTAGGAGAACATCAAGAACCCGGTAAAATTTTGGTACGTTTCTCAAACCTTAAGTAGCTAATCAAAAACTTAAAATAACCCGTTCAAATTGTAATTACTCACTCGTTAAGGCGAAAGTCGCAGCACTGTTGTAACACTTAAAAACCCATAAGGTAAAGCTATGATGGCTTAGTATATACGTTAAGGCCATTTATAATTAAGATTGATAGACCTCGAGTGAGTGATGCTGCCTTATTTCCTGTTCCTCGTTTGGTTGTGGATTTAGGGCGGAGTCGATCAGTCAACCGTCCTTTTAATCTTAATTATACATGACTAGTGTATACTAGGCGATTATAGAGAGGCCTCGTGAGAAATCCATTCATGAAAAGTACATTGTTCCAAAACATCAGGACCCCTTGAGTTTTGTGTCAACCATGTCGGTCCAAGTATCCACGATAGTGATGCCGTGGACGAAACCCGAGACGCTAAGAACTTGTGTGCCCTGTTCAGCACATGGTCCTATCGATCTTCATTCCATATCGTGTTGATGATTGTAAAATTTCGACACTACGGTCAGTCATGGCTTGACTTGGTTCAACCATGCGAGAATTCCTAGTGCTGTGTAAAAAGAACTTTCACCGTATCCTAAGGATCGAATAAAGATTCTTTCGAACCTAATAAGGAAAACCTAATGCGAACCGTCAGTCGTCTCTCTTATCCAACCTTCAGAAGTACCCAGGAGAAGGGTACCACGCACTGTTAACCAACCCCTCCTTAGACATTAAAACTAGAAGCGAAAGGCACTACATATATTCCGGAAGACAATAACCGCCCGAGGCCTACTCAGTAGATCCCCCAGAAGGACCATTTGCACCGCACAACCAGGTTCGTGAATCAAGAGAAAGAACTCATGGGATCAACTTACTACTGCTGAGTATGTGCATTAGAGTGGTATATAATTTAGATCAATGAAATTTAAGATGTGTGCTTCCTCCCTACTCCCCGTTCCTTGTTTGGTTGGGGGTTTGGGGTGGGGCCACACATCTGAACATCCCGTCAATCTCAATTATATACGACTTGCATGCACCAAGTATTAGTGATTGAGCCGAGTATGAGGTCTACCACGAACCTTATAATAAGACCCTTCATCCTATCCCATAGAAAAGAGTTGGAGTCAAGAGAACCGCTGTGGGTTGAGCTACTAAAATGACTACAAATTCGAAATTTGTTGTCATCCCGCTTAAGCCAACATAGTAGCTAACACCCTCAGTTAGGAAAAGTAACTCAAGTCGTAAGAGTCAAAAACATTGACTACGACCATCCATTCACGCCTAATCCCACGAATTAAGCATCTCAGCAGTGGGCCCAAAAACCTGAAAGCTGTGACAGGTTAAACTCTGAGAAGAGTGGATGAGGAAATTAGAGGTTCTGAGTGACGGAACCCTATGCTATCTAGATTTAATCTAGATAGAGAAAACTCAGTAACACCGAAAGAGTAGTTGCAAGGGATACTCGCACTACTCAGGCACTTCGTCCATCCAAATACAGACGAGGAGTGCCTAGGATACAATGCCTCCTTATGCGAGAAAAGTCACCGTCACCCTATAGAGGATAGACTGCATTCTCCACAGTAAATACTAAAATGCTAAGAACCACATGACTACCTCCGCAACCAAGAATACTTGAATAAAGTAGATGGTAAGTTGCGTTAAGCTTTATAACCCAGGTCGTAAAGAGATTGTGGACTCGACACCGGTCTAGGTGTTAGTCGGTGGGTTATATAAGAGCACGCGTTTCCTACAAACTGGAGGGAGCAGACGCGATGGAGAATGGTGCAAGTCTTAGAGATTTGGTAGACTACTAGGTGTTCCAAAGAATACTATCCCGAAAGAGATAGTAGATCCACCTCCCGAGATAGTCAATCACTTCAGAAAATCTTTAAGGGCGAAGCTAGCCCCGACCAGAGACTGCTATCCATGAAACAACGAAGCGAGTAAGAGAATGATTCTTTCCAGTTAGGAATCATACTGTGAAAGCATCTACTAGATGATGAGAAAAGTTGCGATTTTGTAAGCATCGTCTGGTAAAACCCTCTATCTCTCTGACTTTGAGAGTTTCTGTTAGAAACACCTCGAGAGTCAGAAGTGCAGGTCCATTTTGCACAGGATCGAGATAGATGCCACGTAACCAATAGATGTCGGTATATAGCCAATACCTCCAACGATCCAGAAAACCTCCAAAAACCAATCAGTAGGAAATATGAATCCGAAGACGACCTGAGCCTTCTAAGAACCAACCCGGAAGACTACGCTCCAGTAAGAGAGAACTTGTGGAACTTCAGAATGGCGATCACGCCAAGTGATGATCTAACCATGGAAGTACACTATGTTCCAAGTACTGAAACATTCTATCTTCCCAAGAACCTAGAACCATCAGGGATTCTTGATAAGAATTGGTCCAACCTCCGTCGGACCTCGACTACTTTAGGGGATTCCATAATTTCCATCCGAATCTATCCCACGTCTCAACTTGAAAAAGTGCTAGTCCGACATGACTCTTGTAATCCCACTCGTCGAGATCGAATTCAATGAGAGTACCAACTTCGTGTAGGAACCTGTAGAGATCATGGACCGAGAGGTCAAGCGAACGAAACAAATCCGCATCCCAATCGTGAAGGTTCGCTGGAACGCCAAGCGAGTACCGGAGTTCACTTGGGAGTGCGAAGAGCAAATGAAACTTAAACATCCCCATCTCTTTTTCTTAGTTATTTTGTAATAACTTAGTTTCTTGAACTCTAATTTCGGGACGAAATTCCCTCTAATGGGGGGATGATGTGACAACCCGAAATTTTCATTTATATAAACTCCGCAGTCAAGCACGTCAAATAATGGTCAAATTCATCTCAGTACATTTTTGGCCAGTTTTAAGTCCGTTTGGGTATTTTTATTTTTAATTCGTAAAGCGAAGAAATAAAAGGAAGTATACTTTAGAGGTTGTCGTGCATCACGTAAATCTCAAAACTCCAAGAGTTTGGAGTTTACGGCCCCAAACATGGAGTTTACGGCCGTAAACTCTAAAGAGTATAAATATGACACTTAGTCATTTTTGACTCATTTTTCACTTCCTAGTTCAAGAACACTCAAGATTCTCTCTCAAGTATCATATCACATTTCTTCAAATCCGCCAAAAATGTAAGTGTTTTCTTCCTAGATTCGTTCATATAACACTTTATCTAGTGTTTATACTCAATTTCATCCATGGAAATCTCCTCTTTTCTTAGATCTTCAAGTGTTCTTCAAAACACCAAGAACACCAAGAACACACACTAGTGTTTTTGGCCCTTAAACACTCATTCGAGCTTCCTATAAGTAAGTACACTCCTCCTAGCTAGTTATTTGCATAGAATACAAGTTAAACCCTTGAAAAACATCAAAATCCCTAAGATTTTATGTGTTTACGGTTCAAGGAGATCTCCCAGAACCGTAAACACCTTCAAATGGTGTTTAAGTGCCCCTAACACCTTCCATGACTTGTATAAAGGACTAGAACCTTGCATGCATAAGCTGGAAACACCAAAACACGAAATGGTTGGGAAAACATGAGTTTACGGCCGTAAACTCATGTGTTTACGACCGTAAACACAGGTGTTTACGACCGTAAACTCCCAAGGAGTGCTCCAAGGACCGTAAACTCCAAAAGTGTGCCATTTAGAGCCCTAACTACTTCCTAAGCCTTTGATTCGAACCTAGGACATTTCTTTGTGAAGTATAAGACCTTAAAACACTCAAATACACCATTTCCATGAGTTTACGGCCGTAAACTCATGGGGGAAATGGTCCCAGAACCGTAAACCCATATGGTGCTACCATATGGGGAGTAGACTCTAATGTGAGGCCATACTCTCTTAAGATGCAACCCTTAGCACTCCTAGCACTTGAAACAAAGTGTTTTCATGTAATTGAGTGTCTTTAATTACTTAATTAGTTATTAAATGACTAATTAGATACATAAATGTATCATTGCATGCTCAATAGGATTCGTGTGTGTGTTCAAGCCCTCACTTGACACTTGGCATCCTATAACACCCGTTCATCCGAATCACCCACTTCAGGTGAGTGCATACCCCTTAATCAACCTTTTTAAATGATTTTAAATGCTTTTATGGGGGGGGGAATACAAGTTGAACTATAAATTTATTATATCAATCACAGGTGATTAATAACTGTATAGCAAAAAGATTTCTGCATGTTAAACTGTTTTATCCAGCTAAAGGGTTCCAAATTTTGTTTTCAAATCTCTTTTAATGTACCAAAATCTCTTTTAAATTACCAAGCTTTTATCAAAGTCTTTTAAACTTATATTCTTGATAGATCCATGTCTATATAGATATAGTTATATAAGTAGGGTTTGAAGGACTTAGGACTAATAACCGGCTTTATTTCCTGTTCCTCGTTTGGTTGTGGACTTAGAGCATCCGGTTATTTGTCCGAGTGTCGTTGAAGTCCTAGTTATATATTATGTATATCTGGTTAGATGTTAATGATGGGTTTGAGCCATAAGAACTTTCCTATGTGCACATGCAAACCCTAATGCTTGGATCTAGGTTTCTCTAATTGAATCATACAATGCTAGATCTAGAGATAACAATTGAATCATAACACATGAAATCAGATCTAGAAGAATACCTTATGTTGCTTGCTTGAATCTTCTTGTTCTTGGAGCTTAGAGTCACAATTTTCACTCCTCTAATGGCTTATAAACACCAACTAGCAAGAGGATGATTTGGAGAGAGAGGAGGGATGAGAAAATCGGCTCTAGGGTTTCAATCTTACAAGAGTGGCCGATTTCCCTCACCCATAGGGTCTATTTATACTATGAGCTACTAGGGTTACATCCTTAACCCTAATTGAATAACTTAGGCCCTAAGCAATCCAAGGATCCTTCTAGATATGAGGGTTGGACGAATTTAAGATATCCTAACCCTAAAATTCGGCCACCCTAATATCCATAAGGATTCATAGCCCAAAAACACAACTATCACATATTTGACAGTTTAAGCCCCTTTATTCAATTAACCTCTTTTAGTCACCAAATTAATTCCTAATTAATTTATGACTAATATTAATTAAACAATATTATTATTCCTTTAATATATTATTCTTATAACATATTAATATAATAATATCTCTTCTCTCTATATAAATCAACCTGTCAAGTTGTTATGGTGAAGGCAACCCAAAAGGACCATGCACAACCGGGTCAAGTACTTACCAAATATAGTTACGGGCTTAGACACTAACCCAACAGTTAATACTCTTATTCCAGTTCAACACCTTTGGGTAGCAAAGGCATCTAGATAACCCCTCGAGTAAACTATAATAGGTATAATTTAGAAACCGACCATAACTTTCATGAAGGAGAACTTAGTTATATCTATATTCTAAACACTTGTACTTTTAGTAAAAAGAAAGGTATATAGAAATCAAAACACAAGATGCATCCTCATGACACGGATTTCATCATTGTCGAGCGGTAACCAGAGTCTCCTGGAGGGAGAGCGGGCATTGTGTGTATAGATCTATACGGGACAGACCATCCCACATCCTGACTGCTAGCTACAGTCTCGGCCGACCAAGCCAAGGGGTGACAAATGTCACATTCATTCCGACGCCAGCAGGTCGTCATGTTTACATCCGTCAATCAGTATGGTTACGAGTATCTTTACATTTACCTTATAATTCATGGCTTTAAGGTAATTAGTATTATTACGGTATTTTCTATATATGAAACCATCATAATATATTTTCCTAGTTATACACTAGGCCTCATATTAAACCTTTAAACTGACCTACTTAGGATTAAAGGTTAACTTAGACTCTCCGAGGCGTATTGTTCATTTAATACCGCATGGAGTCTGTATTTCATTCACTTAGACTCTCCGAGGCGTACTGTTCACTTAATATCGCCTAGAGTCTGTATGTCATTCACTTAGACTCTCCGGGGCGTATTGCTCATTTGATACCACCTGGAGTTTATACCTTATTCCTTTAGACTCTCCGAGGCGTATTGTTCACTTAATACTGCCTGGAGTCTGTATCTCATTCCTTTAGACTCTCCGAGGCGTATGGTTCATTCGATACCACCTGGAGTCTATGTTTTATTCACTTTTAGTCGGCAGCGTTACTGTTGAGGAAAAATAGTATTTTCCCTATTACTTTTATTTGTGATCTTCTCACATATTCCTTAAAGTATAAACTATATTTTGATAATAATAGTTACCTTTGGGGGAAATTACTCCTTAACCATAAAACAATTGGGTCTTGGTAGAAGACTGCTTTTATTAGAAAATATAGGATTTTCTGGAAAGAATTCTAATACTCTGTAAACTCAAATCACCATTATCTATTGAGGTTATTTTGAAGTAAAACATGTATTTATACCAATGTCATTAAATACTTATGAACTCACCAGCATTAAAATGCTGATACTCGCTTTCAAAATAACTTGTATTCTCAGGTCATCAGTAGACAGGTACACTCCGGGAGCTTTTGCGTAGTCAGCCTAGTACCAAGCTGTAGTTTATGTTATATTCCTATATCTACTTTTGATGTAGTTGTTAAATGTAACCTATGTAAAATTATTACTATTAATGCAATGGTTGTTGTACTTTGATTACTATGCTGCATATGTTGTGATACTTGACATGACGTCCTCCACCCCAGAACGTTTCCACCGTTCCGGTTTTGGGGTGTGACACACACTGTTATGTTCACTAGAGGCGAAGGTGAAAAATTTCTTTTCGCTCTTGTTGACAAACACCTCTTCTCCACAACTTGTTTGGAGCACGTACTTGATATAACTTACAGGTGTAAACAGAACAGTGATTCGGATAAGAAGAACTTCTCTGATGTGCTTCGGTGGTACATAGCTTTTCGTCACACTCTTTTGGCCGTTATACCGAGTATATTCAAGACAGTGAAGAAGTCTTCACTTGCTTAACCGAATCGATCTCTCGCCTCTATTGACGCAAAGGGGGAGATTGTTGGGTTTAAGTGTTGCGTCTTTGGGCTCGACTATTAGTCTATTTTGTTTACCCGGTTTGGGTCTGTCCAACCGATGATTATCATTAGGGTTAGCTTATATATTATGCATGCATGTATAGCTTTCAGGTTAACGTTTTCATTAATAGCTTTTACATTGTAACCCTACACACCTCTACAGTCGAAGTTCTTCATCGAGCTCTTCTGAGGTGTGAGATATTAATAATTCGACACCATTTGATCCATTCTTGTGTTCTTTACTTGATCAATATCGTTTATCTGTTTAGAATCTATCGATCTTATAGCGCATTATTCTCATCATAAACACATAGATTCTCCGAGACACTTGAATTTTTGACATACAAATGCACATTCTTATATATAGAATAACTTTTAACAGACAAGTACTAGTTAAGTTTGACCGGTTTGACTTGTTGACTTTTGACTTTGACTTGAATTTGACGGTTGTCACATTATCCCCCCGTTAGAAGGAATTTCGTCCCGAAATTTGCATTTTGAGTGGGACTTCAAGGGTTGGGGAATAGATGTGGGTACTTTTGCTTCATTTGGTCCTCACGTTCCCCAAGTAAATTCGGGTCCTCGCTTGGCGTTCCAGCGGACCTTTACGATGGGAATGCGGCTTTGTTTCGTTGATTTGACCTCTCGATCCATGATTTCAACAGGTTCCTCTACAAAGTGGAGGTTCTCATTGATCTCGATTTCTTCCAAAGGAATGACAAGGGTCTCATCAGACAAACATTTCTTCAGGTTCGAAACATGGAAGGTAGGATGAACGTGGTTGAGTTCCTGTGGTAATCGTAGCTTGTATGCCACCGGGCCAATCCTGGCGAGGATTTCGAATGGTTCGATATACATTGGATTTGATTTCCCATGTTTTCCAAAACGTATTAATCCTTTCCAAGGTGATACTTTTAGTAGTACTCGATCCCCAACTTGGAACTCCAAGGGTTTTCGTCTTTTATCCGCGTAGCTCTTTTGTCTGTCTTGCGATGCCTTCATTCGTTCTCAAATTTGGATGATCTTTTCGGTTGTTTCCCTTATGATCTCCGGGCCAGTGAGCGTGCTGTTAGGAACTTGCCCCTTTGCTAGTTGCGTATTGCCCACCTCAGCCCAGCACATGGCTGATCTGCACTTACGGCCATAGAGGGCTTCGAACGGAGCAACTTTGATGCTAGTGTGATAACTATTATTGTATGAGAATTCGATAAGGGGTAAATGAGCATCCCAAGCTTTACCAAAGTCTATCACACAAGCTCTTAGCGTGTCCTCTAACGTTTGAATGGTTCTTTCACTCTGACCGTCGGTCTGTGGGTGGTAGGCTGTACTCATGTCCAGCCTAGTTCCCATTGCTTTCTGCAGTGACTGCCAGAATCGTGACGTGAACCGACTATCTCTATCGGAGATAATGGATATCGGTACTCCGTGAAGTCGCACGACTTCTTTAATGTAGAGCCTTATCAGTTTCTTTATTTTGTCGGTTTCCTTTATCGGTAGGAAGTGTGCGGATTTGGTTAATCTGTCGATGATTACCCAAATGGTGTCAAGTCCACCCGTTGTCTTGGGTAACTTGGTGATGAAATCCATTGTAATCCGCTCCCACTTCCACTCGGGTATCTCTGGCTACTAAAGTAGTCCCGAGGGCTTCTGATACTCCACCTTAACCTTGGCGCAAGTCAGGCACTTGCCCACAAAGATAGCTATTTTAGCTTTCATGTTCGGCCACCAATACAGCTTCTTGAGGTCTAAGTACATCTTGCCTGAACCGGGATGCACAGAGTAACGAGTTTTATGAGCTTCGCTCATGACAACGTCCTGAATCCACCAAATTTTGGTGTCCAGATCCGGTTCATGAGGCAATGAACTCCGTCATCCCTGACTTCTAGATTTTTGTCCATTCCTCTCAACGCTTCACCTGTCACGTTCTCTGGTTTTAAGGCTTCTTCCTGTGCCTCTTTGATTTGTGCGGACAGGTGTGAATGGATGGTCATGGTTAACACTTTTACTCGGCGGCCCGAGTATTCCTTTCTGCTCAAAACGTCTGCAACCACGTTGTCTTTTACGGGTGATAACGAATCTCACATTCGTAGTCGTTTAGCAATTCCACCCATCGTCTTTGCCTCATGTTGAGTTCTTTTTGATTGAGGATATGCTGAAGGCTTTTGTGATCGGTGAAGATAGTACACTTGGTGCCGTAGAGGTAATGTCTCCAGATTTTTAGGGCGAAAACTACTGCTCCCAATTTGAGATCATGCGTCGTGTAGTTTACCTCGTGCATCTTCAGCTGTCTTGAGGCGTAGGCAATGACCTTTCCTCATTGCATTAACACACATCCTAGACCTTGGTTTGACGCATCGCAATAAACCATAAAGTCCTCGGTTCCATCCGGTAGGGACAAGATCGGAGCACTGCACAGGGTTCGTTTCAACGTTTGGAACGCAACCTCTTGTTTACCCCCCAGACGAAAGTCACTCCTTTTTGGGTCAAGGTTGTGAGGGGCTTCGCGATTTTTGAGAAGTTTTGAATGAATCTTCGATAGTAACTGGCGAGTCCTAAAAGTTGTCGGATTTCTGTGGGTGTTCGCGGTGCTGTCCAGCTTTCGATTGCCTTGATCTTTGAAGGGTCCATATGTATTCCTTCCTCGCTACCTACATGTCCGAGGAAATTCACTTCTCGAATCCAGAACTCGCACTTCGAGAATTTTTCGTACAATTTCTCCGCCCTCAGTGTCTCCAGGACTTGACGTAAATGCTGGCTGTGTTCTTCCTTACTTCGGGAGTAGACTAGTATATTATCGATGAAGACGATCACGAACTTGTCCAAGTAAGGTCGACACACCTGATTTACCAGGTCCATAAACGTTGCGGGTGCATTTGTTAAGCCGAAGGGCATCACTACAAACTCGTAGTGACCATAGCGCGTTCTAAAGGCTGTCTTGGGGATATCCTCCTCTTGAACTCGTAGTGATGGTACCCTGATCTAAGGTCAATCTTTGAGAAGAAACTTGCTCCTTGTAGCTGGTTGAAGAGGTCATCGATTCGAGGCAAAGGGTATCGGTTTTTAATGGTGAGTTTGTTTAATTCACGGTAGTCGATGCACATACGGAACGATCCATCCTTTTTCTTGACGAACAAGACCGGTGCTCCCCAGGGTGAGAATCTTGGCCTAATGAAACCTTTGCTTAGCAGTTCATTCAATTGACTAGACAATTCCTGCATTTCGGCTGGGGTTAGACGGTATGGTGATTTGGCTACAGGGGTGGCTCCAGGAATTAGGTCGATTCGGAATTCGACTTGTCTAGCAGGGGGCACTCCTGGAAGGTCTTCCGGGAATACGCCAGGGAAATTACAGACCTCCGGAATGTCCTTGATGTTTTTCGCTTCTTGTTTCTTGTCTACGACGTGGGCTAGGAAGGCGTGGTACTCCTTGCGGAGATACTTTTGAGCCTTGACACAGGAGATGATCTGAAAGTTTGAGCTAGGTTTGTCGCCATAGACGACGAGGGTTTCGCCATTTGGCAGATTAAGGCGAACGGCCTTTTCGTGACATAGAATCTCAGCATGGTGAAGGCATAACCAATCCATGCCAATAATAACATCAAAACTTTTTATGGTGACCGACATAAGGTCGATTTGGAAAGAGTGGTTGTTTAAGGTGAGGGTACACCCGGTGTAAATGTCGTTAGTGTTCTCTGTCTTTCCGTTAGCCATTTCTACGGTGAACGTGTCTTTTAATGTTTGTGGTTTTTGTTTAAGTAAGCGTTTAAATTGATGGCTCACGAAGCTTTTCTCTGCGCCACTATTGAAAAGAATGAATGCGTATGTATTTTTGAGGAGAAACGTACCGGTGACCACAGTTGGATCTGCGATGGCTTCCTCATGACCTATCGCCAGTAGTCTGCCCACTTCACCAGAGTTGGGGTTCCTTGCCTTCGGGCAGTTCCGCTTGAAGTGTCCTGCTTCTCCACAACCATAGCAGGTTCGACTTGCTCCGACGTTGGCAACTTGTGCGTTCTGTTGGACTGGAGCTCTACAAAATCGAGCGGTGTGCCCCTTTTTGTTACAGTGGGTGCATTGCATTTCACGGCATGTGCCGTTGTGGTGAAAGTTGCATTTGTTGCACTTGGGTAGGTTCCCAGTGTATTGCTTTACCGGAGTTGGGTTGGCAGTGGTTGTGGCAGCGTGCACAGCAACCACTTGTTGCTTTTTGGCAGGGTCTTGAGCATGTTGACCCTTCTTCTTATTCCAGAACTTCCTTTTGTTGTTTCCCCCTTTAGCTTGCTCGGGGGTGGTTGCCATAATGCCATGGATGGCTTTATGGTCGATGAGTTGTTGTGCCAGTTCTTTGGCACTGTCAAAGGTAGTTGGCTTTGAGTCCAATACGTTTCCTTGAAGTTGGGGAGATAGTCCCCATATGTATCTTTCCACCTTTTTGCTTTCCGACGGAACCATCCCGGGACACAGCACGACCAGATCGCTAAACCTTGAGGTATAAGACAGGATGTCAGAGCCTGTCATTTTGAGACCCCAAAGTTCTTCTTCCAATTTTTGTATCTCATCCCTTGGGCAGTACTCCTTTATCAACACGGTTTTCAGGTTTTCCCACGTTATCGAGTTAGCCACCGGAAATGTCAATGCTTTGACATGGCCATTCCACCAGGTGAGGGCCCTTTCAGAGAATGTGCATGCGGCGAATTTGACCTTGCTTGCTTCAGGGCATGCGCATATTTCGAAGATGGATTCGGTTTTCTCAAACCATTGCAGCAATGCTATGACACCCCCGCTTCCATTGAAGGTTTTGGGTTTGGCATTTCTAAAGTCTTTGTAGGTACACTCCCTGGAGCGTCCCTGACTATCCCCGTTGTTAGAATTTGTGGCACCATCACCCGCACCACCCGCATTATTGGTGCTGATTTGGGACATTGCGGCTGCTACTGCGGCTGTTACGGCCGCCTGGAACATTACTGGGTCGAATTGAGGGGGTGGTGGTGCTGCTGCTGTAGTTCCTGCGGCGCTGGCGCGTCTAGGATTTCTACGAGGTGGCATTTTCTGCCATAGCAAGAATGAAAAGACAATAAGTCTTTGATAACACTCACAAGTCGAGAGTTAAAACTAAACATTATTAGTTCTTTATATGCATCATGATTCCGACTTGTAAAGATGTTGTATGAATCCATTCATACTAGAGGTCTATAGATAATGAAATATTGACTTTATGAATGCTGATAGTTTTGATTCACATGAAATGCCTGTGATAGTATCCATACCGGGCCCACCCAACAATCGTTTGATGTATAGTATTTATATATAGTTAAGATTTAATAAACTTTTGAATCTAATGGGTCTGCCCTGGGCCCACAACCAAACAAGGAACATGATCCAAGGTGGAACCATCATTTCTAGGTCGACCTGGTCTTAATTATATATAACTTTGATATATACATCAAGCAATCATAGGTTGACCACCAGTAAATTTAATCTGAAAATAGTCCATGTTATGAATTTGATGTAATGCTCCCAACAAAACAAATAGCATGTCAATTTCATTGATATAACTTAGTATACAATATTTAGGAAAATTTGACCCGACAAGGGGTCTATGCTACATCAATGTATGGGAAAATTTTGACCGCCTAACAGATCTCGGAAGTGTAAACACTAATCGCGAGATCGGACATAAAATACTAGAAAATAATAATAATATTTATCCGCAAAACTAGATTAAACTGAAGCGAGCAATGCAAACACTACTTGCGGCAGTTGAAGCTCTGAGGATCACGGAGTGAAGACACGAAGTTCTTTGTTTCCCTCATTTCAGCTCTGGATTCTGCCGCTTGACGCTCTGCTTCTGCCAGACGTCCTTCTAAAGTGGCTTGGTGTTCTCGAAGCTCTTGTACTTCGGCTCGGGTCGCAGCCATTTCCCGTCGAAGAGGCTCGGTGCGGTCTCGAGTCCGATCGTGGTCATCATCCAGCCGATGAATGCGAACGGAGTTGACTTGGCTGGTGGCACCAATTTCCATGAGGTGGTGGAGGTTCACCCTTGTTTGCTCCTCGTGGTGTGTGACACAGTGAACTATGATAGGAAGGGCTCGGTCTGCTGATCCTCCTCTGCTGAAGTCGTAAAAACCTCGTTGCATGCCATAGGGAGGGCGTTGACCTTGCTCCCGACTCCATCTATGTATAGTTTCAACCCATTGGGGAGTCGGGCCTTGGTAGTGTTGTGGAGGAATAGGGGCAGGGCGTGGATTGTAAACTTCGGGTTCTGAGTCGGTTCCATCTGAGTCTTCTTCCTCTTCGCCGTCCACAGATTCTTCCTCTTCCATGGGTTCCTCATCCTCCATGGGTTCTTCTTCGGGATCTTCCTCTGGGTCTTCCATAATCCAACCGGCATTCCCTTGGTTGTGGAAGTCGGGGTCACCCGGCAAGTGAAATCCTGCCATTGCGCCTGTACGAGAATAGGGATAAGAAGGATATCGCGAGAAATTTTTGGGAATAAGAAGTTAGTTATCGCAACCTATAACATCATTATTACGGTTTTTGTGTTAAAATACTCCTATAGTATTTTTATGTTTGATTCTCGAGATTTTTGGTAAGTTGAAGACTTGTTGCTCATCATGATTCTTCTTCGGCATACGTTGGTCATACCTTGGCTAAATATAGTTGATCAGGCTATATTAATCCAAGATCTGACTTACATACCCCGAAGCTGAATCATGGTGTCCAACTGGTCTCAATACTTTTATGTTATTGCCATTATGATACTGAATTAATGAGTGTGATTGTACGAATACTTTTATAAAAATACAAATTTCTATTTTTAAAGTTTTTTTTAAAAGCTACGTCAGAGAATTTTTGTCCCGTTGTATTTATAGTTTGTATATCTTACGTGGTTCGATATACTTAGTTCACTATAAACAAAGCTCTGATACCAATCTGTCACACCCTCAAACCGGAACGGCGGAAACGTTCGGGGAGGAGGACGTCATGCTCAGTATCATAACCATAGTGAAGAAAGTAAACACAACCATCATAAATATAATTTAAAAGGTTACATCGTTGCAAAAATACATGTTTCCAAATAAATTACATATGATGTCAAAATAGTTCAAAAAAAAATTTGCGCCTTAGCGTCTTGCCTTCAAAAATCTTGTAGTTAACTGTATTACTGAATACCTGAGAATACAAGCTGTTTTTGAAAGAGTATCAGCATAAAGCTGGTGAGTTCATAAGCAGTTTTATGAATGAAAGATGAATGTTGTTTCTTAAAGTTTGTTACAAGTTTGTTTCAACAAAATCCAATATTTTCTAAAAGGTTCGTTGTAGTCTTATCTGAACCAAGACTTAGTATATGAAGTAAATCGTCATACTTATGTGTGTGGTTTTATATTTAAATAAAACTCTTTAAATCTTTGTGAACTATGTGTTTTGTTAATTCCCCATGTGAGTTGTTATAACCATGCTAAAACTCGAAGACCTCGTACTCGACGTTCTTCAGGCGTCGAAATGTTATGACACTTGTCACCCCAGACCCGCCTGACTAGCTGTTGCAAGCAGCTTAGGTGCGGGTTTGTCAGACCCAATATAGATCTATACACAACTATCACGCTCTCCCTCCAAGAGATTCTGATTATAACTACAGGACTTTTCTGTGGTACTTAAGAGTACCCTGAAGGTGAATGACTCACAAATTTATTCATTAACAAGTTCACATAATTTGAAAGAAAGTACCCGTTTTGTAAATCGATTTTGTTAGTGTTTCTTTGTTAAACGGAGTGTTCAAACTATACCTATTATAGTTTATCAAGAGTGTTTTATGTTTAATGAAAACTTGTTATGCATGACTTTGTATTTCAATAAAAATGTCATTGAAAATACTAAGTGTAAATCCTACACACCTTGTTCAGCATGTTACAAGGTGTGAATAACTCTTAAACTTGTTTTGACAGTTTTTACCCTTAACTGTCACTGTTTTAGAATATTTATGGAAACTCATTGTAAGTCGAAAACATAACCCGTAAACTCTGAGAGTTTGGAAAACGAGTCTACTGTATTCATAAATTTTCCTATAATTTTTGGTGGTCTCAAACTAGTGTGAAATGTTCATCTTCACAGCTTGGTCCGATTTTGTTGCTGCTGTGACAGACAGTTTTGTAAAAATCACCATAAATTGTAGACAAATCGTATGGAGTTGTGCAAGTAGTCATTTTAAAGGTATAAACCTGAAATATTAGAATATTAAACAGTTTTGAAAAATATTAAGGTTAAGTTGGGTAAAACAGTTCGTGAACAGGTCACAACTTTTCTGTTGTAAGCTGTCAAGTTAAGTTTTAAATATGTTTTGGTGTTTTAACTTGTATTCCCCCCTGAAAACTAAAGAAAACTGGAAAATGTAGGGGTATGAACTCACCTTGAGTGATTTCTTGAAGAGTGGAAGGTCGAAGACGAGGAGTATCAAGTCAAGAACACTTGATGAACACGTGAAAGCTTGGATGGTCCTAAGAACGATTTTTGGTGTTAAAATGTGGGTAGATGATTCAAGGATGTTATGAAAACATGGAATAAAACTTGAGTTTAGATGAAATACTTACCAAAAAGTGAAGTAGTAGCTCAAGAACACTTCCAAAAAGTGGCTGGAAGTAGAGAGAAAATAGGCTCTCTTGCTTGATAAGAAGGGTGTAAGAAAAGTGTATAAGTGTTTGGAAGTGATCAAAGTAAGCCAAGAAATCCTCCAGGGATTTCTTTATATAGATGTTGCTGGAGCAAGTTGTAAGGATGAGGGGATGGTTGCCTTGGTTTGTGTGATGTGGATTGGGTTGGACAAATGAGAAGATGACACATGGAGACAAGTGGGCACACTTGACCCACTTGTGGGGTAGACTATTCTTCTTAATGTAAAATAATGATTTATAATTAATAAATCCTTGAGAAATAAATAAAATATGAGTTTAGGGAGTTTAAAATGATAAAAATATGAATTTTGTGAAAAAACCCCGTCAAAATCGTCAAAAACGGGCTTAAAAAGCGAAAGTTGTCGAAAACAGGGAATTAGGAGCGAAAGGGGCGAGGTTTCGGTCCTTAAGGCTAAGGACTGAAGGTGAGGTTCGGTCTTAGGTGCTAGGAACCGAAATTAGAAGGGGAACCGAAAGTAAGAGCGAAGGGCCGAAGGGAAGGAGAAGGACCGAAGGTCAGAAGAAGAAGAACCGAAGGGTAGGAGCCGAAGCAGGAGGGGCCGAAGGTTGGGAGGACCGAAATGGACTGAGGGTTCGGCTGTATTCGGTTCAGAAGGGAAGGTTCGGTCCTGAGGGAAGGTTCGGTCCTCTTAGTTTCGCTTCTTAGAGTTTCGCTTCCAAGAGGTTCGGTTCCATTAGGGTTTCGGTCCCAAAGGGCTGTTTTTCAAGCAAACTTCCCGTTTTGAGTGATTTTTGGCCAAGTTAAGGGTCGGGATGACCCGGATGACTATAAAAAGTTGAGAGAGATTTGGGAGAGATTCATTTTTAGCCATTATTATCGTATAATCTTGCAATGCAAGGTTCGTGAACCCCGTTATGCTTCGTTTATGATTGTTTTGTTGGATTAGTGTCTAAGTCCATAACTATTTTGGTATGTACTTGACCCGATTATGAGCATGGTCCTTTTGGGTTGCCTTCACCATAGCAATATGTAGGATGAATTAAGGAGAGAAAGGTTTAACTATGATTTATTAATATATTATAAGAATAATATATTAAAGGAGAAATCATATAGTTTAATTAATATTAGTCAAGAATTAATTAAGAATTAATTTTGTGGCTAAAAGAGATTAATTAAACTTAGGGGACTGGATTTGTAATTATAAGATAATTACGATTGGGCTATGGATCACCTAATAATATATAGGTTGGACGAATTCTATGGGAAGCCCATTAGAAATCGTCCAAGGGATATGTTAAAGGAGTCCATGGGCTGCTTAGGGTCTAAGCAGCCAGATTAGGGTTTCCTAGTTGTAAACCCTAATAGCCTACATGTATATATAGGACCCCTATGCCCCAAAAACGTGGCGTGTTCCTCTAGGGTTTCCAGCCGTTTTTGGTGCATCCACTCTCCTCCCTCTTCATCCAAGTTGCTTAGTGGTGTTTGTGACTCCATTAGAGGTGCAACACTTGAGGCACTAAGCTTTCTGAAGCTAATCAAAGCAAGGATTGATTGTTATTGCTATATAACAATCAAAGGTAATTACTAAACCCTTATTTCAGTTCTTATTTGATAGATCTAGGGTTTGTAAGTCTTGGATTCATTGCATGTACAATAGAGAAACCTAGATCCAAGCATTAGGGTTTGTATGAGCACATAAGATTGTTCTTATGCTTAAAACCCATTAGTGGTATCAGAGCCTTGATTGGTTTCTGTTGTATGTGATGCAATTGTCGAATTCTTGCTGAAAAATGATTTTCTTGCCTCTGCCCGAACCAACTCGGCGAGTCAGTATCTGGACTCGGCGAGTTGGCCCTACTCGGCGAGTTCAGATTGCTACTCAGCGAGTTTGGGACTCAGACAGAGGATATCTCGGGATTTCTTGCTGTTTTGGTGAAGAATAATTGCCTTATATCTTTTTAACTGATAAAATTCGAATTTTATTGTTATTGAAAGACTATCCTTGCCAAAACACAAGATAATTACCAATTGATTAGATAATAAATTCCTTATATGATTAAAATTGATTATTTGTATTAATTGGGTAACTTATCTTGCAAGAAATTGAATTAGGTCAAATATAGATAATCACTAAATTAATTGTTTGATTTATATTATTTGTTATTTGATCCCTAGTAAGTTTGAATAGTTTCAAATTACTCCCTTTAGGTTTTATAGTTTAAATTTGAACTTAAAAGTTTTGTTTTTGAAATTTAAATAGTTAAACCCAAATGTTTTGAAAAGTTTCAAAACTTGCCCTCAAGTTTTGGAATTTAAAATTTTGATTAAAAGTTTAATGTTGAAATATTTAAATTCTAAAACCTAATGTTTTGAAATGTTTCAAAACTTGCCCTCAAGTTTTGGAATTTAAAATTTTGATTAATAGTTTAATTATGTAATATTTAAATTCTAAAACTCTAGTATTTTGAAAAGTTCAAATTACACCCTCATGGTTTTGTTAAGTTAATTAAAAGTTTAATTAAAAGAGAAAGTTAATAAAACCACCTACTATTTTAAAAGTGTAAAATACACCCTATACTATATATATTTAACATTAAAAGTCTAATATTATATATATGAGTAAAGAGTCAGTCTTACCGTTAGTAGGCCTCATTCACGAAGCTGGTGTAGAAGGGGTGTTTAAGGAAATTGCCTATAAAATGGCGATTGAATGGGTATCCACTCTTACCCACCGCACTCTTGACTAGTGGATGGTCGTTAACCGAACGGGTAGGATAGGACAAAACCTTCCATTATAAGTATAATGAAGTACAAAGTAACTAAATGCTTTTACAAATTCCCAATCTTAGTTACTTTAGGGCAAAATGTGAATTTGTATGCTAATCCATGGAATTACACTTCGTACCCTTGTCAAACGTTAGTGGAGCGTGTGTGGCTAACCGGCACACTAATTTGGGATTGACATTGGTGGCGAAGGGTGGCTCGATGTTTATCATATATCAATGGAGCGTGTGTGGCTAACCGGCACATTGATTAGGTGATAGTAGCAATTGGGTGCACCACGTGATTCGTATGGTTATTCACACCTTGTTTGTGATCCTCGGCATCCCAGTCACAAATAGAAGGGCATAATCGAGATTAATCATGCCATTGAAAAGTTCAATGAATCTCAAAGGATATAGGAGTTTCAATTCATTTAAAACTTAAATTTCTTTTTCGTTTTTCATGGTGGAAATTGGTAAATCGTCATTTACCTACCTTCAAATATTCTGCAACTAGATTACAGCATCCCTCTTCTAGGTTGTAGAGTATTGTGTCGGATCCTAGCCTTGATGTTTTATTTGGGTGTTACATCAAGGATTCTTATCAACTAACTTGAATTTTCTCCCGTTTTGTAGATGTCTAAATCTTACAATGGTCTTCCCAAGTCCCTTGGAACAAGCTTTCCAAATGAAGATGACGTTCCACGATACGATCATGCTTCACTTCCTCCACCTCCTCCAATTATTCTCACTAACCCACAAGTTCAAAGGCTTGAAAAGTTCAAGCTCGCTCAAGCCCTTTTGGCAAGTAAACACGAAGATGGGAAACCTGTTTGTGCACACATCTTAGAGATGAAGTCACACATTGATAGGTTAAGGATGATGGGTGTCGATATCTCAGAAATGTTGGCTGTTGATTGGGTTCTTCAATCACTTCCTGAATCATATAGTGAGTTCGTTAGAGAGTACTATATGATGGACCATGACGTGACCCTCATTGATTTGACCTATTTGCTTATAACTGCTGAATCAGAAATGATTTGGCGTGCTGATCAAGCAAATTTGTCTGGCAAATCAAACTCCCAAACTTCAATGGACATTGAAAATGGTGACATTGGAAATCCAGAAAAGGTAAATTCTGAGATAGTTCCTTGTGCCATTCCAAAAGAGTCCATCTGCTTCTACTGCCAAGAGAAGGGGCATTGGAGACGAAGCTGCCCTGTTTACCTGAGAGATCTAAGAGATGGGAGATTCAAGACGTATGGCTCTACTTCAGGTAAAATCCAATAACTAACTCTATAAGTTCCTATTCTTTGATTTTCAATACATGATGTGATAAGATTACATTTTGATGTTTTGTAGGATCGAAGAAAAGAGAGGAAGCTTAAGGGAAGAAGTAAGCTGAATCTGATCGTGAAGAAATGGATTTCGATCGCATTGCTTGAAGATCGGATTTTTGAGCTACTACTTTAGAGTTAGAATAGATTGCTTAGAAATTGAAATAGCATAGTTTTCATTTGAATTTCATTGTAAGGACAAGTTTTTCCGCAATAAAATGAATTTTGATTTCGTCCTATTTATTTATCCTTGCAATGGCATATGTGAAAATGGATGTTTATGTATTTCTAATTTTAGCAATGTTGAATTGGATGTGATTCTTGATTATGTAATTTGTGAAATGTCGAGGATTTGCCAAATAAAGGAAGATTCTCATCACCCAAGTTTCAATTGGACAGAAACTTGGAATCATACAACTTGGTTGCGTGATGAATGAGAAACTTCATATTTTGGAAATTAGACTAATTCTTTGGCAAAGTGTCAAGAGAAGGACCAGGAGATCGAGTACACTAGGTTGTGCGTTGATCAAGTCCACCACAAGAGTGATAAAGATATTCGTCATGATTTACTAAAGTTTAGTAAATATGATTATACTTATAAGATTAAGTATAATTCTGAGTTGATTGAAAGAGTTTCAATCAATAGCAGAACGAGTAAGAAGAATCAAGTAGGCAGAAAGATAAAAGTTTCTCTATTCTAAGAAGAAGGGAGAGTACCTTTTATTGTGTTTTATGATAAGTCTTAATGATTAAGAACCATATCTCAATTGATCCTCTAAGTGAGTCTTAGTGCAATTGCATGTCTAAGAAGAGGAATCGAGAATTGTAGAAATGGTTAAATCAAGAAGTCAATCATACTTCGTTCCAATATCAAGTCTTAGAGTCAAGATTCTGACATGAGTGACAAGTCTTAAGTAGGTTTATAACACTCGACAAATGTGGAATTTGGAAAAGTTTTCTTATTCTTGCACATTTGAAATTGGTAAGTTGTGATGTCTTGGATAAGATAAAGACCAACCAGGACCAATTGTGTGAAGTGTTAAACTTGACAAAAGGCTACACTAACTCTTGAATATTTGTTTGTCAAGAAATGTTTCTTGACAAGAGAATCTTATATGTCAAGGAGTCAGTGGGAGTCTTAATGGTCTTGAAAAGTTTCAAGAACAAATCAAGAGTAAACCTAGTTGATCATCACTAGCACACGACTTGAGGTTTAAAGCCTATCGTGGACGACATACTCTTTTTCTGTGCCATTCCAATTGAGTTAATTATGCGTGTGAGTTCTATGAGTTCTTATTTGAATGCATAAAGAAAAAGCACCTTGATCAATGGAAAGTACATTGATATGAAAGGGTGAGTTGCTTGGAAGACATGGTGGGCATTCATGTTACCATGAGGCAAGAAATCAAGATTGAACAAGTTCAGTCCATATGGTTTTGGATTTGTCGCAAACTTTCGTTTTGACAAATTCACATGGATAGGAACACATACATCATAAAATCTAAGTGTCATAAGGTTTTCCTCCTTCATGAAAATGATTGTGAGGAAATGCTTTCACTAAGAGAGATTTTAAGAAGATAGCAATTGTGAAAATTGTATTCTCAAATTCGATTATGATTACGGCATCCCTTTTCATAGTTCGAATTGTGAGATTTGGCAATTGATCTGAACATTTGGGACTTAGTAACATAAATTCTGAATTGTTTAGACACACATGTGAGCTATCTAAGGCAAAGGTGTATGAGCTTAAAAAGCTTAGATAAAGGCTTATCAAAGCATTAGGTATTAGAAATGTGAACTTAAGGAATTCAATAAGCATTGTTTTCTGAATACATGTCAAAGCTAGTGGGAGCATAAGTGTTATGCTGGTAAGAAAATAATCATCATGTTAGTAGGAGCATGATTATTATGGTAAGTATTGCAAGTTAGCAATATTAATTATAGAAAACAAAGATTCACTTTGCAAAGTTGTAAGGGTTGAAAAGTTGTTTTGCTATAATTAAGGGAGAGAATATTATATTTCGTTTCAAAATTCTAAAGCTTAGATCGAGAAATGTTAATAAATTTAGTCAAGGATACATAGTGCATTCTCAAAATTTGATTATGATTACGGCATCCCTCTTCATAGTTCGAATTGTGGGAACAGGGCACATAAAATATTATGGCAGAAGGATGATGAAGTATCATGTCTTTATGTGAGACATTATGCATCGTGTCCAATACGCATCGAGTATAGGATCGATTGCATATGCTATAATATTAGACCATTCTAAAATTTTCCAAATGCCTAGGGCATTAAGAGGGAAAAGGGACTAGAACTGGTTTTGACTAAAATAATTAAACAACTATCAAAGGACGATCTGAGGTTCACTGAGGATTTGTCGCTTGTGAGTAGTTGGAAGTATAGTATTGGATGGACTATATTGACATTATTATGAATAGATAGGATTCTATTAAGAATGAGTTGTCATATGGAAAATATGGAAATGTTTTCATTAATGGGAGTTGGATATTAAGAATCTATTTAGATTAGAAACTTTTATGCAAAAGGATGTTCAAAGGAATGTACTTTGAGTGAGAGACATCACATCTATAAAATTGTTTTGTAACAATTTCTGATAGAGAACTTAGTAATTTCATTAGCCAAGTCCTAGTGACTTTTGTGCTATGACTTTACGAAAGGGTCGTTGCATAAAATGTTAGAATCTAACATATTCTAATAGTGGCAAGAACCTTGTATTCTTACACTAATGATAAGGATTAGGGATTGTGAAATGAGTTTCATTGGAAAAGGTTTTCAATTGATCTAATTTTACAAAGTATGGACCATAGGAAACCAAAGTGTGCATGCTTGGAGCATGGGACAATTGTGGTTATAATTCGAGTAATAAGTTGAGTTTCTGAAACAGTAAGCAATGAATAATGAGTAATCAATATGGTGTTTAAATAAAAGTGTTTTATTTATGCTCAAAACGTTTTGGGACCATATAGGATTAATATTATTATTGCGTTTCACTTTGCATGTTTTGACTTCCATAATAACTAGGTTATTCGAACCTCCACAGTCGGTCATACGTTGGAAGTAGGTATGAAGGAAGACTGTCATGAATCTGTCTGTAGATTGTCTAAAGTATTTAGACATAGCACAAGTTTGCCGCAGAGTTCATGAGTGCTTTGATAAGATTAAAGTATTGGATTAAACCCACGCTCACTTGAATCACTTCATGGTTTTATAACGAGTGATTGGTGAGACGATAATATTGTATATTCTTGAAACCAAGACGTGTGAGTTGTTACTTGCTGATCAGTTGCACATTGATGATAAGTAAACGCACCAGTAACTTGGTGCTACAAAACTTATTGTTGTGTGTGATTCGATTAGTAGGTGCAAGCAAACATTTGAGTCAAAGTTGATCCATTCTTTTACCCAAGGTAGGATAAAAGCAATATCTGTGGGCCCCTCGATGATTTAGTGATGACAAAGGAAAGTGCTCGGTCGGGCCAGGACTGATTTGATTTGTTCAATTAGTCAGTCGTCATAAATCGGAAATCGGGAAACGACACATAGACTGAGAGAATGATTTCAATCCATGTCTCATGTCTATACGATATCTTGTAGAATGGAGGAATATATAATCCCTTATCTAAAGGACACGCGTATCTGATAAGATCAAAGTTGACAGCGGCTTTTGGAAGCTACGATTGCTGATCAGGTTCTGAAGTCATACGCAGAATAGTTATTAGACTTATCCAAGTGGGAGACTGTTGGATTAGTGTCTAAGTCCATAACTATTTTGGTATGTACTTGACCCGATTATGAGCATGGTCCTTTTGGGTTGTCTTCACCATAGCAATATGTAGGATGAATTAAGGAGAGAAAGGTTTAATTATGATTTATTAATATATTATAAGAATAATATATTAAAGGAGAAATCATATAGTTTAATTAATATTAGTCAAGAATTAATTAAGATTTAATTTTGTGGCTAAAAGAGATTAATTAAACTTAGGGGACTGGATTTGTAATTATAAGATAATTACGATTGGGCTATGGATCACCTAATAATATATAGGTTGGACGAATTCTATGGGAAGCCCATTAGAAATCGTCCAAGGGATATGTTAAAGGAGTCCATGGGCTGCTTAGGGTCTAAGCAGCCAGATTAGGGTTTCCTAGTTGTAAACCCTAATAGCCTACATGTATATATAGGACCCTATGCCCCAAAAACGTGGCTAAGTGTTCCTCTAGGGTTTCCAGCCGTTTTTGGTGCATCCACTCTCCTCCCTCTTCATCCAAGTTGCTTAGTGGTGTTTGTGACTCCATTAGAGGTGCAACACTTGAGGCACTAAGCTTTCTGAAGCTAATCAAAGCAAGGATTGATTGTTATTGCTATATAACAATCAAAGGTAATTACTAAACCCTTATTTCAGTTCTTATTTGATAGATCTAGGGTTTGTAAGTCTTGGATTCATTGCATGTACAATAGAGAAACCTAGATCCAAGCATTAGGGTTTGTATGAGCACATAGGATTGTTCTTATGCTTAAAACCCATCATGTTTTAAGTCCCCAAAAGGGTCCATAGTCGTGTTTTGATGCGTTTAACTCCCTTCTTAGGGTTTCCCATTGATAAACACATAGATTCTCCGAGACACTTGAATTTTCGACATAGAAATGCACATTCTTATATATAGAATAACTTTTAACATACAAGTACTAGTTAAGTTTGACCGATTTGACTTGTTGACTTTTGACTTTGACTTGAATTTGACGGTTGTCACATTAGGGGTACTTAAATACTCGATAACTTTTAACTTAGGCCCCTTAAGTGTAAGAAAATGACTCCATGACCCATGTATATGATCAGGTATCATTTTCATGCACCTCCCCTAAAAGTTAACTTTGACCTTATCAAAAGTAACTTAGCAAGGTAACATAACGGAAAACTAACCTCGATGACGGAATGGGAAAATTCGGGTCATTGCACTAATATTAATAGCAAGTTAAAGCATGTATGCAAAGTAGAAAAATTCACTTCGAACTAATTTTTTACTTCTTCCACATTTGAGAATAAGCAACGGTACGTTAATTAGAAACCCATGTTTAGCCAATTTATCATAAGCATCAGAAACTATGGCAGAGCCAATGTAGAGAAACTGAGGAGTTTGGACCCCACTTAATTGTGGGTCCCACCATATATATACATATATTATTATTATTATTTGTAACAAGTTGTCCCCCTTGAGATTAGTTGGCAACCACACTCTTCAAGATTCTGATATCTCGTCCCATTTTTTTTTACTTTTTTATATATTTTTTTCTTCTTTCTATTCAACCTAACCCCTACCCCTAAATCACCATTCATCCATTCCATTCAATGTACGTCTTTTCCAGAGATCGGAAAGAGCACCACTAACATATTCACCTGAACCTGAAGCCTCCGGCCTCTACTAATCGTTGCCCCTGCTCTCTGTCTCTAGCTCGATAATATACTTTAATTTTATTTAGTGTAATTTTATTTTGAGGAAAAAACATTTTTTGTTGGTTTGTATTTGTTGTGCTTGTATAAATATATAATGTATTGTTATGTAAATCATCGGCTGTAGGATTTTTTTTGTGGAAATCATAGGATGTAGTATTTTTGTGGTTGTATTGGAAATCATTTGTTGGAAATGGTGTAGGTGTATAAATGTATAATGTATCTTTAGTATGTGGGTTATTTTTGAGTAAAAGTTAAATATCAATTGTTTAGAACTATTTAATGCTGGGAGCATGCAACATAATGTACTTGTCAAATAACTAATTAATTTCAGTATAGGTTCGAAGTAACAAATAACAAGCAAAACCCTAAACTATAAGGCATCACATATATCAGGCAATCCTAACCGACAATTTCTTAAAAGATCCCTAGCTTACATACGAGCATGTATTTCTAACAGTTCATATTTCAGCAGACATAACTGTTAGATTAGGTGTTTAAGCCCATAACTAAAATTACTTGAATTGATAGTAGCACAGTCCTTTTGGGTTGCTCTCAAACCTAGCAATTTGACAGGATGACTTTTAGAGAGAGAGATTAATTTACTATGTGAATAATGAATTAAATAAATGGTTTATTAATGTTTTATGAAAATAATATATTAATTAGAAGTAATATTATTTATTTAATAATTAATCAGAAATTAATCAGAATTAATTTTGGGTTGCTCTCAAACCTCCCCAAGTATTTTTGAAAATAGTAGGTTATTAGGGTTTTTCAAATTTGGTAATTATTATTTTACTTGCCTAAAAAGAAAATATTAAAATTGGAATAAATCATATACCATAATTTTCGAAAATTAGAGGGTAAGGAATAAGATTAAATTATTTGATTAATTTAATTAGTTAATCCTTATTTGATTTAATATAATTAGTTAATTTTAAATTAATGGATAAATATTAAATCATTTGGTCTATTTTTAAATTTAAATTAATTGTTTATTAATTTTCGAAATTTAAATTATAAACCTAGTATTTTAGAAAAGTTTTAAAATACACCTTATATATATATATATATATATATATATATATATATATATATATATATATATATATATACTATTAAAAGTTTAATATATTATATGTATAAAAAAAGTTAGTCAAATCGCTAGTATGCCTCATTCACGAAACCATGTTATAAAGAGGGTATAAGAAACCAACCTATAAAATGGTCGTTGAATGAGTGTCCACTCTCACCCACCGCTCTCTTGTGAGGTGGAGGGTCGTTAGCCGAATGGATTTGATATGACACAATCTCATTAATAAATATAATGATATAAAGTAACTAAACTATTTTTAAAATCACACTCTTAGTTACTTTAGGAAAAATATGAAAAGTATGCTAATCCATGAAAACGCATATTATGTTTTATATTTCGTTAGTTGAGCATGTGTGGTTAACTGGCACACTAATAGGGACTATAAAGAGATATGATTGGTAAAAGCCTTACCTACCTAAAATAGATTCGAATTTGATTACAACATCCCTCTTCAATGTTCGAATCGAAAATATGGATTCTAGCCGTAATTTAAATTTATGGGCTAATTATTAAGGATTAAAATCAACTAACTTGAATTCTCTTTTCTCTCATTATAGATGTCAAGTCAAGACAATAATAGTCTTCCTCGTTCCATTGAAAAAAGTTGTCCTCTTCCCTCTGAAGATGATCTTCCGCTTTCTAATCAAGATGAAAATATTTTATTTTCTCCGGGAAATGGTGGAACTGGACATCATGTTTCTTCAACTCTTCCATCTCCTCCTCCAGTGACTCTCCTAAAGTCGTGTTTTCTTTGAGTTGAAAGATACGAAACTACTCAAGCCCTATTGGCGTGTAGACATCAAGATGGAAATTTTGTGTGTGCGCATGTTCTGGAAATGAAATCGTAGATTGACAAGTTGGATAGAATGGGTGTCATTTTCGCAAGGGAGCAAGGCATTGATTTGGTTCTTCTTTCGCTTCCAAAGTCATACGAACAGTTCATTGAGAAATTTCATATGATGAACATCGACGTGGCCCTAATTGATCTGACTCAAATGTTGATTGTTGTTGAAGCAAAATTGCTTAAGAGCACATCTGAAGCAGATGTGCTTACAGGGTCTGATTCCAAAATTTCCATGAACATTGACAAATGGTTACAATGGTGGTCTAGAAAAGATTTCTATACCCAGTGGAAAGGGGTCGGCCAAATTCAAACAGTTTGATCATATGGTAAAGAGAAAGGCTAGTTCTGAGATAGTTCCATGTGTTAACCCCAAAGAGTCCATATGTTTCTATTGACAATTGAAAGGACATTGGTTACGAAGCTGTCCAAAGTACCTGAAAGATCTCAGAGATAGTGAAGTCAAGTTGTATGACTCTACTTCAGGTACATCCATTATTTAACTTCATTTTTTACAAGTTCCTATTCATATACTCTTAATACATGATGTGATAATCACATTTGATGTCATTGCAGGATCTAAGAGAAAAAAGGAAGCTTAAGCAGAGTGAGCTAAATATGATCGTGAGAGATGGACTTCGGTCACATAGTTCGATGATCAGAATTTGGAGCTACTACTTAGTAGTTAAGATAATTTAATATATTGCGATTACTCTTAGGAGATGTCTAGAAACATAGTTTTTCATTTTATGTGTTGTAAGGACAAGTTCCATTTTTTCAATTATTTTTAATAAAAGTGAAATTTTGGTTTATCTGGTTGCCTCATTTTATATATATTTCCTTGCAATGAAATTTATGAAAGTGTTGGTTACATTTCTAATATCAGAATTATTAATTGTGGATTTGATTCTTATGATATTGCTTGTGGTATTGTCATATTTGACCGAGTAAAAAGAAATCTCATCACCAACTGAACATATAACTAGTGTTGTATAAGTCGTATTGTATAGTATATGAGAATCTTGTTCAATGAAAAATTATGACTAATTCATTGATCACATGTTTATGAGAGTCAAGTGAAGGACTAATGGATCTAGTACATGTTGATATGGACTATTCATATCCACCACAAAGGACGATAACTTTATTCGTCACGATTTACTGATGTTTCAGTACATAGAGTTGTGTTTTTAAGATTAAGTATAATTTTGATACTTTGAAAATATTGAAAGAGTAGCACAACGAATAAGAAGAATCTATTAGCCAGAAAAATAATTTTTTCTCCAATCTGAAAGGAAAGGAAATTACTTTAGTATCATGTTTTATGATCATCTTAGTAATTGTGAAATTGTATCACAATTGACTCCTCTAGTAACATCTTAGTACAATTGTATGACTAAGAAGAGGAATCGAACATTTTTGGAAATGGTTCGATCATAGATGAGTCATACATTGTTCCCATCAAGTTTTAGAGTCATACTTTAGTAACTATAAATCAGATCTTGAAACTCATTTCCAACTAAGAATGTTGAAAACACCTTGAAATGTGTGGAGTAATGATGTTTTCTTACTCTAGCACATATAGAATTGGAGTTGTGATGTTTTCGTTAATGGAGAAACAAAAGATAAAATGAGACCTATTCTACGAAATGTTTTCTTGTCGAGAATCCACACAAAATTTTGAATATTTGTTTTAGCTCATCAAGGAATGTTCCTTGAGAAAAAAAAAACTTATATATCAAGAAATCAATGGGAGTCATATTGATCTTGAGAGTTTCAAGAGTCAACCGATAATAAACCTTTTAGTTATCACTTCCACGCGACTTGAAGTTGATAACCTATTGTGTTTGGTTGATACATTCTTATTACTATGCACCTTCCAGTTGAGTTGGTAATGTATATGAGTTCTATGTTTTCTATTTAACTACAAAAGCAAATTGCGTTGGTCAGTAAAAGTACACTGATCAATATGGGTGAGTTGCTTAATAACATGGAAGCACTAATAGGCCCTTGTGCTACCAGAGGACAAGAAATTTAGAATAAGCGAAGTTCAGTCCATGAAAGGAAAGCTAAATTTTAATTTGGTTTGGTCCTAAACCTTGTATTTTGATTGTATGTTCGAAATGATTGATTCACATGGATGGGAACGTATGCACCATAAAATCTAGGTCACAAAGTTTTCGCTCTAATTCATGAGCATGATTATGAGGAAACACTTTTGTTAGTTGATTTTAATGGGTTTGGTAAAGATCAATGTAGTGCCTGGCGTACTGGCACAATAGCTTTGTCCTTATTTTATTGAAGTAAACGTCTTGTCTCTTCCATCTGACGATCCAACATCATCTGCATCATCGCTTGTACTCATGCCGCCGTGATTGGCTCGGGTACAACTGCTACTTCTTGTGCACGCTCAATCACTTGTGGCTCAGGCTGTGGGTTATCTGTAGTGGTGTTGATTATGATGGCATGTGCGGAGTTAGAAAAGATCTAGTGAATCATCATGTAAACTCAAGAACACAAGGAGTAAATAAATCTGTGTAAGATCATATTAGATCTAGAAAGGATATACAAATGGGTTTGTACAAATTTCTCTCTCTAGTCTAACACTCCAAATGGTTCCTTACATAATGGGAGTCACTCACTTCCTATTTATAGGAAAGACTCAACCCATTTACACATACAATAGGGTAAGCCTAAAACACTACATCCAAGAATAACTTTGCACCCTAACATTCTCCCCCTCAAAGTTAGGATTGGATGGTCCGGCTTCAGTATCCAACGAACTCGCGCGATCAAGATCAAACTCCCCCTCGAAGTAACACCGGTCTTCAAATCCGCAAATGAATATCCGACAAACCCGCTTCGAATACCCATCATTCTCCCCCTTTTTATAATCAAAAAATGATTATAAAACCCATTAAGGGTGAGAAGCGCCCGAGGAATAAACTTCACAATACTCCCCCTTGATGTGTACCAAAAATGAATCACCAAAAATCTTGCACGGAAAAACAATCACGAAAAAGCCACAAAAAATTTCCAATTTATGAAAAGTTTTGACTTTTTGGGTGAAATTTGCAAGATTTGTTAAAAACCGGGTAGAAATTGTCACTTTCTGAAACTTGTAGGGACCCATTGCCCCAAAAACAGCCAAATATGCGAAAATCTACCCCATTTGCGAAACTGGGCATAAAGCGTAAATTCGCACAAACTGCAGGGGCCAGAAATGCACAATCTTCAATTTCTCAAAAATCAGTCCTTTTTCGAATTTGGGCAAAAACTGTTAAACTTTCGAAACTTCAGGTACTCTTTTCGAAAATTCTGCATAAGTCTTCAAAATTGTCGAAAACATGTTCCAAATTGTCGAAAATTTTTTGATATGTGTCAAACAGTCGAAACTTCAGGGACCATATACGAAAATTCTCCATTACTTTTCCAAACTAACGCAACTTTGCCTTCTTCCCCAATTTCCTTTCCCAGTTCGTGAATATGGTAACGAAAATTTCACAGGGCACCATTTAAACGAAACTTTTCTCCTTCCCTTCGTACGAAATCCTCAGCACCATTTTAACGAAATTTTTCCAACACCATGTTAACGAAATCGAAGCATGTCGAATGCTTAATCGTGAACAGTAACCTCTTAATCATTCAGCTTCGCTTTTTATCAACAAATTTGTCAAGTATCCTATCGACCATATAAATCTTCGTTATTCCAATTCATTATCAAAACTATCGATTCGTTATTTCCCCAATATCACTTTCCCAGACGAACAAATATTATCAACATTCGTTCTCTTCCTTGCCAATTCGACTTCCAAAACAAATTCTCTTTTCCAAATCAACCCAAAATCGAATTTGTTATCAAGCCAAAATCAAATTCGTTCTCAAGGAATCAACCTAGTCCAAACCACGATTCTTGACATCTCGTTCCATATTAACAGACCCTTCGCACATTGAAATCAAATTCATCACGTCGATGATCTTCGAAATCAAACTTGGAATCATCAACATCAAAATCCATTCACGATTTCAACATCGATCACCAATCGACATCCTTCACTTAAGTTCACATTCTTCGCTTTTCCCAGTCGATTACATTTCAATACTCACCATTTGATCAATTGACTTCAAATCCAAATCAAATACCTTCGAAATCTAACCCCAAAATCGATTCCGATTGTGACTTTAACAGACCTTAGAACCGATTTCTTCATCAAACTCGAAATTGCCAGTTCAAATTCCGATATGCGAGTCTAAATCTGTGGCCTTCGAAATCAGATTACAAGCAACAACCTTAAATCTTCGATTTTTCATCTCGTTATCAAGCGATCGACTTTGATATCAGATGCAAACGACGAACCATCGGACTCAATGAATTCGAACACCAGTCGGAACTTCAAACTGATTTTGACTTTTCCAAATTCCTTTGACTATCAAACCCAATTACAGTCGAGATCGACATGAAAACTTTTACAGATGCTTCAATTCACAAAGTCTTCGATCGTACAACTTTCCCATTTGAAATCGACTCCTAAGCTTAATTCCAGATCTTCGAACACAACAAATAGTCATCGACATTAAACCCAAAATCCAACAGGTGACCATCGACATCGATCCAAAAACAAACAACCCTCAATATCGATACCAAACCATCGATCAACATACTGTCGAAATCGATTTCTCATAATGACCCTCAACCCGTTGAAATCAAGTCTAAATTTATACCAGATATGAAAGAACGAGATCAATCAAATTAATGTTGACTCCAAAAAGTCAACTACAAGTCGATTTCGTCAAATTGTTTGATTCATGAAACATACATTCGACTTCTCTGATTTGGAATGAAATTGATATATCAAACACCGATATTTACAAATGGATTGTGGATTGGGCTGATTGAATTAAAGATGAACAGTAACAATATTCAAATGATTTGGGCTAAAGACTTGGATCTGTGAACAGTAATAAAAAAAAAACTTTGGGCTCGAATTTTGGATCAAACAAATCATAATTTGTTTGGGCTTGATCTAAATTTTTTTTGTTGGATCAACAATGGGGTAAATACGGATTAGATCCAACGAAACAAACCGATCAAAAATGAAAAACGCAAAGTACGAATCGAAATCATGGACGTTTTGGAATCCATTTGAGAATTTGAGATACTTTTTTGACGAATTGAGATCCATTTGCAACGAACGAATCAAATTTGGAAGATCTTGGTTCTTTTGTCGGAACGAGAAAATCTCTAATTTGAACATTGTACCACCCACGATGCGTGTTGTACAACTCGTTCTTCGTGTTCTTCGTCAAACCAAGAACATCTTCAAAAGAACCTCCAACACTTTTGGGTTTTGACTTCAAATTCAATGCAACACTTGGAGATTGTTGCTTTGGAACCCAAATTTGTTTCACGGATTTCGGCTTCACAACATTTAACGATTTTTGTGAGTAAACCTGCTTGTTTTTGCGATTAATCTTCTTCTTCTTTTTCTTTCTCATCTTTTTGCATCTTGAAGACTTGATTTCATGAACAAACCCACTTTCCACAACTTCTTGAGTTTGAATCAAATCTTTTGGAGTTTTATACTTGTGAATTTCTTGGATCACCGGCTTTTGATAAGGAATCATTCCTTCAAACGAATCACAAGAACACAAAATATCATCGGTTTGAACACCAATCGAGCAAAAAACTTTTTCATCATGAAAATCAACTTGAACTCCTTTTTCTTGAACATCAAGAACATCAAGAACATGATGATAATCATCAAGAACATCTTCAACAAACTTAAGAGCATGAAGATCACTTGGGTTTTCAACAAGAGAAATGTATCTTTTATTAAACAAATCTCTTTCTTCTCATTCTTTTCGGTTATCACTACGAACTAACATGATAATGAAAAGATCATACAAGCATTCAATCTTTGAAAGTGATTGAAATACCAATCTTCCATGAACATCCTTCAAACCTCCATAAGAAATCAAAGTTTCTTTTGAAATCAACCCACTTAACACGAATCCATAGAATTGGAATTCGTTAACCTTGTATTTCACACCTTCAATGATTACAACCCAAGAATCATACTCCAAACGCACCATGATCACAAAAATTTGAAGATTTCTAGAGAGAGAAAGTTATTTTTAATGGGTTTTCTAGATAGAGAAAGTAAAAATCACTTGAATTCTAGTGAAGAAAATCGAATTATGAATAGGATCAAAGATGAATTCGATTTCTAGAATCCAAACTCTCAATAACACGATGATCAAAGATCAAAATGAAGAATCACCAAATCTAGAAAGCCATCAAGGATCAATTCTTGATCCAATCAAGAACACCCGCTCTGATACCAATTGTAGTGGTGTTGATTATGATGGCGTGTGCGGAATTAGAAAAGATCTAGTGAATCATCATGTAAACTCAAGAACACAAGGAGTAAATAAATCTGTGTAAGCTCATATTAGATCTAGAAAGGATATACAAATGGGTTTGTACAAATTTCTCTCTCTAGTCTAACACTCCAAATGGTTCCTTACATAATAGGAGTCACTCAGTTCCTATTTATAGGAAAGACTCAACCCATTTACACATATAAGAGGGTAAGCCTAAAACACTACATCCAAGAGTGACTTTGCACCCTAACATTATCGCTTTCCAATCCGCTTCGAGTTACACCATGTTGATTTAAACACCAAATCAGACGTTCGTTGTGCAGTGACGAGAATTTAGATAGAGAAAGCTTTATTTACGATGATGTATAAATTTCCTTATCACTCCGAAAAGTTACATGCCAATTGTAATACCGTAGTTAAATGTTTAGAAATATGAACACATAAAGTTTCCAGATCCGGTCGGCAACAGACCATAGATCCGATCAAACAATAGCATAAAGCATCACAAATCATTTTAGCACATAAAAGTAATTTAGGCGTCTTCCTTAAATAAGTTAGTGCTTGTGTCTATTCAGATGTACTATCTAAATTATATTAGACACACTCAACTCACAATCATTGCTTAACGTTCTAAGTTTAAGTCTAGAAATTTCCTACAAATTCCTAGTTCGCTTAAACTAATGCTCTGATACCAACTATGACATCCCCAAATTCACGGTCATTTTAAAAATTTTATTTATGCTTATTTGAAAATCAGAGTATTCATTTCTAAAAAATAATATTGCGGAATTTGTTCCCAGAAAACATGATAAATATATTATCAAATCTTTTCCGAATAAATGTATTTTGTTTATACTAAAACTTTAGGATGTCATCATCAATAAAGAAACATAAGCATAAACAGACCTTACATTCATTTACACCAGTGATCTACATCTCCTTTTATCTCTCTGTGTAATGTAGCTTCGTATCGACACCTGTGAGTACATAGGGTTTTCAACCTACAATAATAAAGTTATTATGTTCCATCATCAAATAATTAACCCAATTACCCATCCCTGTTATCTTCTTTATTTCTTAAGGATCTACCCTAAGAATCATCTATCATTCACTCATTCATTCCTAAGGATTGTCCTAAGGAATAGGCAAGAAGGCCATCGCTGCCAGGGTTTATATAACAGACACTAAGTCCATTGCTGCCGAGGTTATTTGTTAGGTACTAAGTCCATAGATGCCAGGGTTTATCTCTATTGATTATATTATTTTAGGGAGTCCACGCACAATACATGTCAGTGGGTTTTTAGAGTACCCCTGATGAACATATCGTTCACAACACCTACAGATTGCGAGCCTGCTAGTGTTCCACTGGACTGACTAGAATAGTCTGTGGTTGTCATCTATACTCTGCTAGATGACTGGGCCATCGCTTGGGTCATCGCGTGGGTCAACGCTTCTCATCATCTTTCACCTCTCATCATCTATATCATCTTTCATCTCTTATCATTCATCTCATCTTTCATCTCTCATCTCATCTTTCATCTCTCATCTCATGATTTCATCTACCCATCTTTATCCATCATAATTATAGGTCTAAAAATATATATACAGTTTAATTCGAATAAAACATGTATATTTTGTTCATCTAGCATAGATATCAAGAACACAAATAATATGCACATATAACACATAATTTATATTAAATACTTCATATCTATGTGTAATATGAAAGTAACTATGCACTCACTTGTTAAAGGGATGACTCAAAATTCGGACAGCGCTTCGCTTCTAACAATCGTCTTTTCCTTCGACAAAACCTAACATTATTATTGCTAATTTTTAGTCTAATATTTGTTACGGCTAATTAACTCAAGGTCTACGAGCGTTATTCTTTTATAAGTGTTAAACAATACTTTTCAACTACTATGTACAGACAGGGGCCAGACATGAAACACCGGAGGGCAGGACCATTTTGGCATTATAGCACTTCTGAAATCCAATAACCCTATGCGGCCCTTGAAACCAGATTTCCCGTACCGCGAGTAGTTAAAAAGATATTATTATAACACTTTGTATATTATATTTTATAATATATTTATTGTTTATAAGTTCATAATAACAATATTGAAGTTAAACATAAGCTATACTGAAAGTAGGGTAAGCATAACTCACTTACTAAGAGGTTTGGCTAGGAACCGGGCTCTGCGGGGGAAAAACTTCCGAGCCAAAAACTCTTCTTCTCGGAGCCTTCTGGCGCTCCGGGACTCGCCTCTAGCACTTGGGAAGTGCTAGGGAATGGGAGGGGCTAAGAGGGGTGTTTGAGAGAGAAAGAATGGGAAATGTGTGAGTTTTAGGTGATTTGCCCCTCTATTTATAGGATGAGTCCGGTGTGAACGCGGGGCATTCCCTTGCTGAACGCTGGGCGTTCGTGGCCAGGTGTCATCATCTGGTGCCAAGCCGTGGTGAGGAAGCAGTGGCTCAGATCGCGCTATGTGTCGCTCGCTGGTTACTCCAAAAACTAATTATCTTCTAAAATCCGTAACTTTTGCATAAGAGCTCCGTTTTTTACGTTCTTTATATCCACGCGTAGGTATCGACGGCATCTACAACTTTCGTTTAGACTCTGTCGGCTAACTTTGACTTTATTTTTATAGTTATATTTTAACAAACTTAGACAATTAAAATCCGTTAAAAGTTCATAACTTTTCATCTGACGTCCGTTTTCGACTGTCTTTATATCGTTGAGCTCCTAGTAATGTGATCTTCAATTCTCATTTAGGTTGTTTCGGCTAAAAAGACGATCGATCTAAAATTCGATTTCTGGGTTGTGCACTGTTATGCTAAATCTTAGAAAAATCATAACTTCCTCATACGAACTCATATTTGGACGTTCTTTTTATGCACCCTCTCAGTTTAACATCTAGAGTAAGGTCTAGATGATTTCCTCCAAGGCCCCTTGGATAAGGGGAGTGGGCTGCTTGGTCACCAAGCAAGGGAATCTAGGGCTTATCCCTTGAACCGTAGCTTTGGCCCTAAGTGTCTTCAACTATATAAGGAACCCATAGCCCCTTGATTTCGTCCACTCCTTCCCTCTACAAGCCTTAGATGAAAATTGTTTCTCCCTTCTCCTCTCTCTTAAGTTATCCACTTGCTAGCTTGGGTGTGATTCCATTAGAGGCACGACATTTGTGGTGCCAACAACTAAAATGTATGTAATCCTAAAACCCTCTCCTATAATTTTCGAAAATATCCTAGGGTTTTTAGGGTTCTTTTTGATGTTCTTAGTTATAGGTTCAATAGAGAAAGCGTAGATCCTATTTGGGTTGCATGCAAACTTAATGGTTTTACTTTTGTTTGTTTACCTAAATCCCATCAATAACAATCATGGATATTTTGGGAATCACTTTCCTTTCTGAGCTCCGGCTGATTTTACGCATTGCATTCATGGTATTATTCTTTTTCTAAAAAAATTTAATAATTTCTCAGATCCTTAGTTTGAGTCTGGATTCACACGTGTGATCATCCAGTTCTCTAAAAGCGGGGCTTTGATACAAACGGGTCACGTCCCGATTTTCAACCCAAAATTTTCATTTTTATTTATTCAAATATATCATAGTATAATTACATTAAGTGGAAACATGTTGCGAATGCACATGTGTACAGTCAAGCTTTTCCCTTCTCACGAATCAATGAGGTACTTGAAAAACATTTATAATCAACTGGGTAAGCACGAAGCTTAGTGAGTTCCCCAAAATACCATATACCTCAATACATATACATGCATAAAAATAATGGCTCACAACCTTTCACCGATCCACCAATTGGCTCACGACCTTTCGCCGATCCACCAATAATATGTGTATCTAGACTTAAGGTCATCTTGCCATTTCGTCGTCAACACTCAGGTCTATAGGCTCTCGACCTGTCTCCGTTCCGCCGTCAACCCCTACTCAAACCATAACGAATAATTTAACATGATAAAAGTTGCGCGCATAGAGACTACACTTTCTGCTCTATTCATACATGTACCCTTAGAGACTAACATTAGGCATATAGAGACTATCCTACTAGCTCTTATATCCTAACATACATGAATATATATATATATATATATATATATATATATATATATATATATATATAGTATAATTAGATAACTCACCTAAATAGTTACTTAGACGATTAACAACCATCTTTATGATGGTTCAACTAGCAGGTAACGCTTCTATCAAGTATTAACCTATAATACTACAACTTATTAATATCTATGGCAATCTAGAGGAACATAGATCATTAACTAATTCCAAATATACTTTCATGGCTATCAAATAAGGATTAGCCAGGCAGGACTTTTGGGAGGCATGACCATTTCGGCTTATAGTCTTTCTGAAATCCAACAACAAAGCCAACGTGACTATTCTATTCACATCTCATGTAAGTAGACCGATCAAAATAATTAAATGGAATTAATGACTAATCTGGTACTTATAGGCTCCTAATATCAACTATAAACATAATTATAAGTTACCCTAACAGCCCAGTAAGCGTAACTTAACTTACAAAGTTTCTAGCGAAAACCGGGATTTCTGATGGCAGGATTTCGATACCGACCACTTCTACTTATTCGGGCTCTCAGTTGCCTCAGAGTCTCACTACAGTGGAATTCCTCATACTCACAAAAAGGCTCCAAAGGCTAAGAACTAGAGAGAGATGTATGGAAATGGATATGGGAAGTGAGAAGGGGCAAATAGTTATTTATAGGTTGGTTGTTTAGGGAAGCACGCCGCGCCCTAGGGTGATGACTCTCCTCTGCCTTGCTACAACGTGTCGAAAGCCCTGTAGTCCACACCCCTAACTCTAGAGGTGCGCGTCGCGCCTATCTGCGTGACGCTTTTCGAAAAACTTCAGAAAATAGTACCTTTATCACACAAGCTTCGTTTTCGACGTTTTTTATATCAACGCGTAGCTATCAACGAGATCTACAACTTTCGATTAGACTCCGTCGGCAATTTTTAACTTTATTTTTAAAGTTATATTTTTAACAAACATAGACTGTTAAAGTCCGTATAAAAATCATGACTTGTCCATATGAATTCCGTTCTCGACTGTCTTTATATCGACGAAAATGTATCTACGAGATCTTCAACTCTCGTTTAGATTGTTTCGACTAGCAATCGACCGATTTCCATTTCGATTTCAGCGTCGCGCAGTACTGTACCAAAACTTCGAAAAATCATAATTTCCTCTTACGAAGTCAGATTTTGACGTTCTCTATATGCACGCTCTCGCTTTTAGAACTAGTGTTATTTTCGTTTAGATCACTAAGGCTAATAAGCATCCAATCTCCAATTCATATTTTACGACGCACCTTTGCCGCATATAGCTGAACGCAAGACTTTGAATAGTCATATCTTCTCCATACAAAGTCAAATTCGAGCATTCTATATATCTACAGAAATTGTATTGACATTTCCTACATGCTTATGATGATTACTTTGGCTAAAAAGTAATATATTTTTAATAAAATTGGGTGTCACACAACCACACGATCATGACCACTATTTTAACGGCATCGTATATATCAGCCACATGATGTAATGATCTCCCTGATATTATTCATAAAGTTGTGTTACAAACACATTTTTAATGCAATTTTATTAAATAAAATTGTGATGGTTCTGATCATTTTTGTTATTTTGTTGCAAGTTACAACTAGTATCATAATATTGAATAAATCGTTAAAAGTACAACCAAGTTCTACTGAAACCTTCATCAACTTCAGATTCAGCATCTCATGTTTGAAGTGGAGCCTTGATTGAATTTGCAACGTCGATCACAAATCGATACCTAACATCAGATTTTAAGAGACGATCCATGGCTGTGTTCACATAATCTATCGGGATAACTTCTATATCCGATGTTATTCCATGCATCGCACAGAAAACAAGCATTTCTTGAGTCTCTCTTAGTCCTCCGATGCTACTACCACCAATAATCTTCCTCCCTATCAAATTTTAACCCATTACTCTTGAACTCAAACATCTAAACAACAATTTTCAAAACGAGTAATTACCTAAGATCAAAGGAAATGCTGGCAACTCATGTGGTTTCTCCGGCACACCAACAAGAACAAGCTTCCCCGCGGTTTTGAGGATATTAATAAATGGTGCAATTGGATGAGGTGCAGAAACGGTATCTAGGATACCATCAAGTGTTCCAGTAGCAGCCTACAACGCGTAATCAACAAATCAAAAGTTAAGCAAATAATATCCAAATATAAAAGAAAGGTGGTCATTTGTCATTCACCTGCATTTGGTCTACGTCTTTGCTAACAATGAAATGGTCAGCTTTAAGTCTTTCAAGTGCTTCCTGCTTCTTGTGTGGGCTGGTACTGAAAACTGTAACTTCAGCACCAAAAGCCTTAGCGAACTTTACTGCAACATGACCGAGCCCACCAAGACCAACTATCCCGATCTTCATACCAGGCTTGTCAAGTCCGTAGTGTCTGAGGGGGCTGTAAGTTGTGATCCCAGCACATAGCAATGGTGCACCGGAATCAAGTGGCAAATTGTCTGGCCAATGCAGCACAAAATGCTCATCGGAAACCATGTGGTCAGAGTAGCCACCATATGTGAGTGTGCCATCGAAGTTAGTAGAAGCATAGGTCATGATCATCTTGGGGCAGTGTTGTTCAAGATTGTTAGAACAGCTTTGACATGATCTGCATGATCCCACCAAGCATCCAACCCCAACTGTTTCACCAACTTTGAATTTCTCTACTTTGCTTCCTATTTCAGTGACGACACCCACAATCTCATGCCTTCAGTTTTTGGTCAAAATCAGTGTGTGTCAGTATTTGTCATAGATAAAGCGAACAATCGATTCAAGTAGTACGAACAGACAAGAGATAATATCGATTCAAGTTGTACGTACCCTGGAACTAGTGGATAAGTAGACGCGAGCCATTCGTTCTTGGCATAATGAAGATCCGAATGGCAGATTCCACAATACAAAACTTTGAATCTAACGTCTTTATCCCCTGTAGCTCTATTACAAATTCATTAATCATAATCATGATCAACAGAAAAACTGAGAATGATATATGCAAATAAATAGTCAAAGGATCAACCATCATTTTTAGTTGATACATGATAAGACTAATATTATAACTTTATAAGTATACTTATTTTTTCAATCCTCAAATTAAAATCGCAACACGAGTAGCAGGTCTGTGAGATGTGTACCTTCTGGAGAAGGTGAGGGGTGAGAAGGTTCCAGAAGTGTCTTTGGCAGCGTATCCGTAGGCCTTGATGGGATGCTCTGTCTCTAGTGATTTCTCCATTTTGATGCTTAGATAGATGCTGCGTATGGAATGAAGGGAAGAGAGTGTTTATATGAGAAACTTATAGCCGATGATTAACACTGGCCTTTGCTATGAGCTAACCTATAGCTTGTTGCTCGTCAAAATGGTCATGCCGCTTTGCGTATTTTGTGGAAAATGAAAGAGAGGAGGTCCCCGGTTTCTAGTAGTAATAATGATCGATAACTTCGAAATCATTTATTTTACATTTTATTTTATCATAACAAATTAGAACTCCAAACTGGTGACTGTCTATATATATGCGTCCCAGGGACGGATTGAGACAAGTGGTAAAGGGGTGAGAGAGTTTACACTATTAAATTTAATCCCTATCCTATAATGTTATTGAAGATAAAGTAATTCTAAATATAAGATATGTTATGAAGAGAGATAAAAAGGAGGTAGCTTGTTATATTGTTGACAAAATACATCCAAAAAGGTTCATTATAGATTTATGACATAAATGATAATTAAAGTTTCATTATATAGGTTTGTTTTACAGTTTATTTATATTTATTTTTTTATTTTTTTTATATTTAGTTTAATTTTAATTTAGTTATATATAGGCTTTGGATCCATTGAGAAACCAAAATTAAATGAGAAAATAAATCAAATACATGTTTTTTAAGAAAAAAAAAATTAAATCATTAGATAATAAAAAAAAAAAAAATTTGTGGGGGGGGGGGGGGGGGGGGATTATTCACTAAAGTTAACCAAAAAGTGAATCATCACTTCATTCGCTAAATAAACGAATGATCAAGGCGCTTTTCCCAAATAACAACCAAATGGTTTATTTCTCGTAAATCTGATGTGATTTTTGTTTTTCAGATTATATATATATATATATATATATATATATATATATATATATATATATATATATATATATATATGAAAAAGTTAAATAGAGAACCATTATTAATCAAGGAACCAAGGAACCAATCCAAAGCGTCGGAATTTAAAGCGATCAACGGCAAAATGAATGGTTTTAAACTTTTATAATGAACGCAAATGTACCGGATTATAACAAAACTCACTTCATTTTTTTCATTTAAAATTTTTTTAGGCCAAATTTTTTTATCGAAAAAAAAAACCGAATATACCGTTGTTCACGATTTTCCGTCATCTTTCCATAGAGATCCATGATGATATATAAAAACCGGACTTTTTTTTTTCGAAAAAAACTCACTTAATTTTCTTAGTTTTTTCAATATTTAAGTTTATTTTTATAAAAAAAAAAACTAATTATACCAAAAATATTAATTTTTTGTACTCTATTAATAAACTTCAACACCGATTAAAAAAAAAAACTCGAACAGTGTAGATTGACACTGTGAATTTAAACTGTAAATATTTCAATTTTTAACATTCACAATATGAATAATCTCGAACAGTTCAGATTCACATTGTAAATCTGAATTACTATTATGCACACTGTGAATCTGAGAAGATTCACAAAAAAAAAACCTCGATTAGTATAGATTTACACTGTGAATCTAAACTGTAAATATTTCAAATGTTAACATTCACAATGTGAAAAAGCTCCGATCAGTTCAGATTCACACTGTGAATCTGACTTATTATTATGCACATTGTGAATCTGAGGAGGTTCACAATGTGAATCTGAACTGAAAAATCGTTTTTTTTTTTAACATGAATATGAATCTATGTTTAAAAAGTATAAAAAATATGAATGTTGATATATTTATTAATTTTTTTCTATTAAAAAATAGACCTTAACTTTTTTCATCAAAGAAAATGAAATGGTTTTTTTCGAAAAAAAAAGTTCGTTTTATATATATCATCATGGATCTCAATGGAAAGAGGACGAAAAATCGTGAACAACGGTATATTCGGTTTTTTTTTCGATAAAAAACATGGCCTAAAAAATTTTTTAACGAAAAAAAGTGGTGAATTTTTTTGTAAATGGTGGATTTTTTGGTATAATCCGGTGTGTGTGCGTCCAATGTAAAAGTGTACATCTATTTCCTTGGCCGTTCATCGTTATGATTTCCGACGCTCACGATTGGTTCATTGGTTAATTATGGTTCTCTATTGAACCTCACTATATATATATATATATATATATATATATATATATATATATATATATATATATATATATATATATATATATATATATATATACTAGGAAACTTAGGCGGGCCGTGATAATCACGACCCTAAACAATTGGTAGGTAAGCTAGCTTTAAGTGATTATGAGAAAAATACAGATTTCAAAGCTAAGTTTGATCAAAGATGAATCCCACAGCAAGCTTCAAGTTAATAAAGTACTTATTTCCATATTTACCCTCATCAAAACAAACTGCAGAGCACATCATCACAAGTTTTACTGCTAAAAGAAAAAATTTGAAACCAAAGTGTGGAAGACAAACTTAATATCAATATTTTTGGCTTTATTTTTTATATTATTCCTTAAGTTTTATTGATGCACATGAATCTAAGTCGACCCTTGTGCAGATTTGACCCCTAAAACCAACAAAAATACATACATCATATCAAGAAACACTAAAGGGTAATGAAGCTTTATTTTTTATATTATACCTTAAGTTTTATTGTAGTTACCTTTGACCTAACTACAATAGTTGTGAAACAACTATACTGCTACTTACCAGTTTGTTCTTATTTCTTGAACTTCACAAGCCATGTGTAAGAATCAATCTGTGATGGGAAAACTTGGGAAAACTTGATCAACCCAAACTCGGCTTTGTGTTCCCTTTTGTCCCCACAATAGTCTTTTAGTTTATCAATAAGCGTGAAGATATTGCTATACAGATCAAAGAACAAACACACCAGAAGCATCGACAAAATACAAAAAAAAATAGCAATGTACTTTCATTCGCTTGTCTAATATAGCATCTTATTTTCATTTCTATTTCTTTAACTTTTAGAATTTTATTTTAATTCGCTTCTTATTAAACTATTGTACGATGAAAGTACAATTATATAATATTAATTACTTTAATCTCTATTTGTACAAGTTAACTTCAGTTATAAGTTAATTATAGTACTTTTCTTATAAAAGCATTGTACTCTCAAAGCCTGAAAGCATAATTCTATAATTGGGTGAGTTTTTTTTCAAAGTAGAGGCAATTATAGAATTGTAATTTCAAAGTACAAAGCTTTAATGAGAAAAATAAAATATGATTAAGAAATGTTAAGAAAGTTAACTGAAAGTAAGAAGGTATGTTGTTATTTCTTGCTGAAAAATTATCCCATGAATTAAGTGCCTCGTTTTTCTAATCGTTCAATTAGACAAAAAGATCTTCAAATTCTCACTTAGCGAAGGATGAAATCTAGTTATGGAGGAATCCCCGAATTGTTTTCACCCCTTTAGAATACCAAACCCATGGTACCCGACTATAATCTAATGGCACAAAATTCCAAGTCTGGCTCATTTGTGAAATCAGGTATTTTTCATTTTCACATGTGATTGCATCATTGGATTACATACCAGAAAACATAGATTTTTCATTGCGTAAACGCAAATACTGGACATATTCTAGGTAAGTCGGAATTATAAAATATAACCTCCCGTTTACTTTAGTTGGTAAGGAAATTTTTAATAAATGATCAAGTAGTATAAAATTTTTTTGGGAAGAATTTGTTTTTCTAGTCGAAATTACCTAAAATAATACATTTTGAAAAAAAAACAGTTGTAATAATAGTTTTTAGTTCCAATAAACAAATTATGTATAACTAAGGTATCTTCTATATGTTAACAGTTATGTTATTACGATTAGGATAATCCGCATGCATTGTATTCTTTGTTTTTAATTGTGTTTTTTTTGTATGTTTTATTGAATGATATAATATTAAAAATATTATTAGCATAAAAAAGAAATCCGAATCTATGAAAATCACACTAATTACGCAACCACATTTCATCCGGTTAAACATGTTTTCTAATATTTTACATATTTTAGGCATGGAATAAAATGTGGTTACATATTTCATCTACAAAAGCACTTAATTTGTTGCATAAATCGACAAAAGACTGGAAGTTGTAGCATATACAAGCATTTAATCCAAAACAAAATGTTATAAAATTAAGGAAGAAAATATTACCCAATTTTTATGGTGGTCTCTACCACACAGTGTTGAGGAGGTGGAGCAACATATACAGGTTGGTAAAGTTGAACATAAGATTACTAACAAATTGGTATTCTTAAGGTAATTGATACATCTAACATGATAATCCAAGATTAATTCATTATTCAAGAATAATTGAAGATAGATTAAAAAGGATTCATTTATTTGTTAAGATAACATACCAGATGACACATCTAACAAGTTATGTTACCCTTTCTGTTGCACCAGTGTTGAGAATATTTCATGTGAGTATACGCAACAACCAACAAACTTATTTAATGAGATGATCTCCACAACCGTTAAACTCAATAAAAACATAACTTACTTACCTGTTTAATATGTATAAAATGATAACTTATTGAAACTCCCTACTTTATGGAGATATTATGGTAGGAAGTTCAAATAAATTAAGTTAGTTGATGCCCATTAGTTTACCTTAAGACTACCAAGTGGGCCATGACTGCGTCATTCCTTGTATTAAAATAAGGTTTACATTTTGATCCATGGACAGGGTATTATTCTGATGGTATCCAATAACGTCAACATGAATGCAAACATAAGCTAATTAAATGGAGGATAACAATTAGGCATTTAAAGCTAATTAAAAACAAAAGCTCAATCACAAATTCCAAATTATAGAACAAACAATTGATCCCTAAATATATAAGAACGCCCTATATCATGCAATTAAACCACAGATCAAATAAAAATTCCAATTGTCATAAAATTTTAGATTTACTTCATTTGTATTTCAATTTGAGGTTGTAAATATGGCCAAACCCCTACAGTAAATGCCCCAGAGCAAATAAGTCCTCAAATTTCACGAAAAGAAAAATGTTCAACACATAATCAAATATAGAAACCAAGAACAAGCTAAATATGTAATTCACATTACATCTCCCAGAATTGCACTCCATTAAGAAAATCAGGAAAAATGAAAACTTTTTCACTACCAAACCATTTAAGTTAATCAAACACATGAACTGATAAGATCTATCACATTGGAAACATATATTATTCCATCTTCAATTACTACATACAACCATTACCTAATAAAGGGTGCATGTGGTACCTGGATTCCAGAAACAAATACTTGAGTCTTGCGTTGTTGTACACTACCATATTCCTGCAACAAATAAATTAAACTTATTATCTTTCCTTTCTTTCTTTTTCTTTCTTTCATCAAACTTATTATAGGTGATAATCAATACAGGTGTGACAAGCATACCAACAAGGGATCTTTGTATCCATGCGTACTCATTCGTTTTCTTTTCAATCTTATTTCAATCCATCTCTTCAATTACACCAACATGAATTATGATTTATATATTTTTTTCATTAGTGAATATATATGTTCAATAACATGATATATGGTATCGATTTTCAACAATTTGTTTAAATCAAATAAGCACATTCGTTTGGAGGGGGGGGGGGGGAATTGCTACTCAAGTGGAGTATGTGTACTATTTTTAGAAAACACTTTCGTAGAGGGAATCGTTTTGATTGAGAATGAGAGGAAAGAATGGATATCGATGGTGGTAGAAACATGGTAGGAAGGAATTAAATTGGGGTATAAGCCCTTTACGTGGGTTAAATCCAGACCTGCGATCATTAAATCTTCAATTTAATTAGCAAAAAATAATGGAGAAAGGTGACACAATTTACATTGGATATGGCTTATAAACCCATAGAGTTAAGAGCTTTAGGGCGCAGGCACTTGAAACAAAGCATATGTGTCGTCAAAAGAAAAAGGCTGAACCATGATTCAGCCTCCAATCAAGCGTCAATTACTTGTGTACATGTATTTTAAGCATACAACTCACTGAAGCATGATGCTTGAATGAGAACAGGATGCCAGCTAACCCGAAATCAGGTCAGAGAAAGGAGGGAATGACGACTTCTAATTGGAGATGTAAATCACAAATCCTTTTCGAGCTTCAAGATATATGCAGATGAAAGGCTTTTATTTAAAGCTTCACAATCGATTTAGGGCTTCGGAAATAAATTCAGTCTCCAGCGTTCATAGTGAGAACGAAAATTAATCAATAGAAAACCTAAGTTATGGAAACTGTAAATAAAAGATATTAAATAATACATACCTTAAATACATAATAAAGATGGAGTCGGAGTCGGCAAAAGGTTTGAAATTGAGTAAAGAGGAGGTGGAAGAAGGAGAACGGTAAGGGGAAGAGATGGAGGAAATCTGGAGGGTAAAATAGAGGGTGCGGGCCTTAATAGGAAGCAGGTGGCAAGTAGCTTTGGAGGAAACGCCACCGAGAGATAAACTCAGAAGTCTTCTGCCAGCATGAGAAAAGTATAACGAAGATGACGATGAGGCGGTGATGAGGCGGTGTTAAGCAGTTGCAAATGGTCGTATACGTTTAAAATTGGCCTCCAAGCCTTTTTATTGGAGGACGAAAGCAGCATACCGACGTGGACATGAACGCAACTCTTTAACATATAGGTAATGATATATATATATATATATATATATATATATATATATATATATATATATATATATATATATATCATCTTTTTTGATATTTTTTTTAAATTTAAGATTAATATCAAACGTAATTAATCTTTTGTTTTATTTTGTATTAATTTTATAATTTATGAGTTAGTTTGTATGAATAAAAAATCAAAAGATTTAGTGAGTCGGGAAAGGTGGAAAAGATGAGTTTCAATATGTTTTCCGATGAAGGGGTGATATATATATATATATATATATATATATATATATATATATATATATATATATATATATATATATATATATATATATATATATAGGGCTAGGTTATTTTGTTTTTTACATTTATTGTGTGCTAGAATACACCAATAGTAATTTAGTAAATTAAATAATTATTTAATTAAATAAATATAGATATTAAATGATTTCCATAATTATATGTATATTAAATGATATCCATAATTATAGTTCTCTTTTTATGAAAACTAATTAAATCCGTCATTAATGTCAACAATAACATTCTTTCAGAATGAATTCGCATCTAGGTTTTTATATATGAGTTCGTATTTTGTTTCAGATTTCATTCACTTAAAATACAATAAAGTTGCATGGAATATGAAGAACGAGAGTGAATTCTACTAGAATACACTCTCATTCTGCTCATTCTTCTAGATATGAATTCATTCTGAAAGAATATTATTGTTGACATTAATGACGAATCTAATTAGTTTCCATAAAATTGAGTTATAAGTATGGATAGCATTTAATATACATATAATTATTACTAAATTCTCATTGGTGCATTCTATCACACAATAGATGTGAAAAACATTTGAACATATATATATATATATATATATATATATATATATATATATATAGAGAGAGAGAGAGAGAGAGAGAGAGTTAGGTTCAAATGTTTGTAGCAACTATTGTGTACATGAATGCACCAATAGGAATTTAGGAAAAAATAAATCATTTAAGGGTATCATAGTAATCTTTGCATAATTAATTATGGTAGATAATTAATATATTTATTATTCCTTTAAATATGGTATGTCAAAGTCAAATTTTGTTGAAAAAAACCCTAGCCGATTCTTTTTCTCTTTCTGTGGAATTCATCTTCACGTTCAAAGAACACAACCGATTATTCTTCTTGTTTGCTAGTGATTCTTCCCCTGAATGTTATTGATTGTCGAGAATATGAAGACGAGAATATGAAGGCGACGAGGGAGTATATGCTCAATCCTCCTGCTAATTTCTGATTTTACAATCGACCATCTTCCATCTCCTTCTTCGATTAAAACAGTTCCTTTTTGAAATCAGATTTGAATGCTCATTTAACTGTGTTCGGTACGTATCTATAACCAAATATGTCACACCCCCAAACCAAGGATGTCGGAAACGTCCGAGGGTGGCGGACTTCATGTATATTATTATAACAACGTGTATAACAGTGATCAAAGCAATACAACCAATCATAAATATAAAGGAAAAGAATTACATGGTTTCAAGTGTTACATATTTCAATGATTGATTACAACATGATATAAAAATAGTTGTTCAACGTCGTAGGTTTCCATCCTCAAAAGCTTGTGATTACCTGGTTTCGCTGATTCCCTGAGAATACAAGTAGTTTTGAAAAAGTGTCAACAATTAAGTTGGTGAGTTCATAAGCTTTTTAGATGAAGAGTTTGGAAACCGATCTTTGTTATGAATTGTATGATACCAAGAAAAATCCAATATTTTCCTTACGAAAGTGATGTGTTGTCTTAAATTCCAAGACCGAAAGTGTACAGTACTATCCATACTTATTGATATAAAAAGTGATTTTAAATCGACATAAAACCCTTTTTGATTTGAGAAAATCCCCGTAAACTTTATGTGTTGTTAACTCCCTATGTGAGTCGCTATAACCATACTATGACTAATGAACCCGCCACGACGTTTCTCAGGCGTCGAAAAAGATAATGACACTTGTCACCTCAGACCTGCCGGTCTAGCTGTTGCATGCAGCTCAGGTGTGGTTTGTCAAAACCCAATATAGATCTATACACAACTATCACGTTCTCCCTACAAGAGACTCTGGTTATAACTACCAGGAATTTTAACCCGTACTCTAGGAGTACTAAGAGGAATGTCTCACAATTTACGTTAACAAGTTTACGTGTGGTGTGTGTATGTGTAAAACCTTTTTCTGTAGGAATAAAACCTTCCGAACTGTGTTTGTTGTGTTAATGGAATCATAAACTATACCTATTATAGCTTATCAAAACATTTTGTAATGGTAGAAATCCTCTTTGTATATGATGTAAACCCTTATAATGAGGTAAAAGACATGTAATATAACCAACATGTACTTATATATGATAATACACACCTTGCTCAGCAAATTACAAGGTGTAAATGAGTTATTGACAATTTTCTAGTTTTATCTTTTTTGTTCCTGTTCTTGGAATAATTATAGAGAAATCATACGGAGTCGAAAACTGATTCCGTAAATTCTGAGGGTTTAGAAAATGTGTCTAGTTTGTTCATAATTTTTATTATGATTTTTAGAAGTCTCTAACTGGTGTGAAAACGTTCGTATTCACTGACTGGTCTGTATTCGTTGCCACAGTGATAAGCCGTTTTGTAAAAATCGCCAAACATTGTAGAAAAATCGTATGAAGATGTGCAAGTAGTCATTTTAAAGGTATGAACCTGAACTATTTTCATATTAAACAGTTTTGAAAGATATTAAGTCTAAGTTGGTCAAAACAGTCCATGAATAGGACTCAACTTTTCTGATGAATGCTGTTGTTTGAGTTTAGTTAAGTTTTTGGTGTTTTAACTTGTATTCCCCCCCTAAAACTTGAAGAAAACATGAAAATGTAGGGGTATGAACTCACCTTGAGTGATTTCAGTAGATGCATGATGAAGAAAAGAAGTGTTCAACTCAAGAACACTTGGGAGATGCTTGAAAATTTGAAGATCTAACAATAATTATGACGATATTTGTGTAAGCAATCCATGATTTGGATGAAGGATAGTAGAATATCTAAGTGTAGGAGGAAGATACTTACCAAATGTGGAGGAAAAGCTCAAGACCAGCCTTTGAATCTCGAATTTTAGAGAGAGAAAGTGAAAGAGATGTGTTTGTTCTCCTTGAGAAATAGTGAATAAAGTGGGAGGAGAGATAAGGGTTTTTCTATCCTTGTGACAAGGTACTTGGCTGGAAAGAGTAGGGAAAAGGACAATGAAATGACCAGGTATGGTGGAATACTAACTGGGGATGGTCTTGGAGTGGGTATGGGAGGTAACTTGTGTCTTTGCCCAAAGGGTAAGTCAACACTCCACCCATAAATCTTACCTACTAGATTTTATTCTTAGGCAAGGATTTTCCCCAAAATATAATTAAAATATGGATATTTAGGGTTTATTATGTTAAAATACGAGTTTGGGTGAAAATCCCGCGTTAAAATCATGAAAAACGAGCTTAAAACGAAGTTTGGGTCAAAAACCGGCAATATGGACCGAACCTGCGAGGTTCGGCTCTAAGAGAGTGAGAACCGAGAGAAAGGAAGGAAGGAACCGAGAGAAGAGAAGGGGACCGAAGGTGCGAGGGGGAGGGACCGAAGGTCCGAGGTCTCGGTTCGATCTGCTGAGCTTCGGTAAGGGTGTGGTTCGCTTCTGACATCTTCGCTTCTGACAAGTTCGGTTCCTAAGAGATTCGGCTCCTTAAGAGGTTTCGGCTCCTTAAGAGGGTTCGGCTCCTTAAGGCTGTTTTTCGCGTAGACTTCCGTTTTCGAGCTGTTTTCGTCAAATTCGAGGGTCGGGATGCCCCGAGTGATTATAAACAGTTGAGAGAGATTTCGAGAGAGATTTGGGAGAGATTTCACACTCTTGGAGAGATTTCCCATACAGAGAGAGATTTGGGAGAGATTTCACATTCTTGGAGAGATTTCACATACAAAGAGAGATTTGGGAGAGATTTCACATTCTTGGAGAGATTTCTCATACAGAGAGAGATTTGGGAGAGATTTCACACTCTTGGAGAGATTTGGGAGAGATTTCACACACTTGGAGAGATTTCTCATACAGAGAGAGATTTGGGAGAGATTTCACATTCTTGGAGAGATTTCTCATACAGAGAGAGATTTGGGAGAGATTTGGGAGAGATTTGGGAGAGATTTCACACACTTGGAGAGATTTCTCATACAGAGATAATGGATATTGACACACCATACAGTCGTATAGTCTCTTTGATGTACGTCCTATCCAATTTCTCCATCATGTCGGTTTCTTTGATTGGTAGGAAGTGCGCGAATTCGGCCAGTCTGTCGACGATTATCCAAATGGTATCGAGACCACCCAATGTCTTGGGTAACTTGGTTATGAAGTCCATGGTTAGCCGCTCCCACTTCCTTTTGGGTATCACTGGTTGTTGTAGGAAACACGAAGGATTCTGTTATTCTACCTTGACCTTGGCACAAGTCAGATACTGTCCACATATGTAGCGATGTCGGCTTTCATGTTTGGCCACCAATATTGTTTCTTAAGGTCCAGATACATCATTTCTGGACCTGGATGGACTGAGTGGCGAGTTTTGTGTGCTTCGTTCGTGAGGACGTCCCTGAATCCACCGAACTTTGGTGTCCAGATTCAGATTCCGGAGGTACCGAGCCCTGTCGCTCTTGACTTCTAGGTTCTTATTCACTCCTCTTAAGTTTTCACCCATCGCATACTCTGGTTTCAAGGTCTCTAGTTCGAATTCTCCTGATTTGCATAGACAGGAATGGATGGATTGTCATTGCCAATGACCTTACTTGGCAGCACGAGTATTCCTTTCTGTACAAGGTATTCGCCACCTTGTTGGCCTTGCTCAGATAATGGCAAATCTAGTACTACTAGTCACTTAGTAGTTCTACCCATCGTCCTTGAATCAGGCAAAGTTCTTTTCGGTCGAGAATGTACTGAATGCTCTTATGACTGATGAAAACTTGTGTATCTTTGCGTCGTAGGGATGGCGCTTCCAATCTTCTGGGGTGAACACTACTGTTCCTAGTTCTGGGTCACGTGTGGTCTAGCCGACTTCGTACACTTTTAGTCGTCTTGAGGTATTGGTAATGAAACCTGATTATTGCGTAGGGCCTGCTTTTGTGTTTGGAGGGCGGTTTCTTGCTTCTCTCTCTATGTGATTTTTGATTCTTGTTTGTCGTTCCAACGGATTTTCACCATCTTGTCTGTTGTTTAGGTCGGTGGGGAACGTATGGGTTTGGTTTATGCGACTAGACTAAATCGAATGGTAGAACATCCACTCGCTCTTATGGGTAGCCTTATCTCGAAGTTCATGGTAGGACTCATTCCTGGTCCATCTATCATTAACTCGTGCATATAGGTCATATGTAATTGAGTTTGGTAAAACAGTCGGATGGCGTGGTACTCCTCTCTTGAGTACTTCAAGGTTCCGTAACGAGAGATGACCCGGAGGTCCACGTCGGATTTGTGCTTATGAGAGACGAGGGTTTCGATATTCAGGAGGTTAGGTGAGGGGTCTTTCCGTAGCACATTTAATTGGAACGGTGAGGACTAAACCAATCCAAATCGATTGATGTTATCGAAACTTCCTAGTGAAACATGTGTTAAGTTGTATTCGAATGAAATGTTTGTTAGGGAGATAAAGTATCATGTGCCTCTTGTTAGTACGTTCTGTGTTGGTCGGTGTTATTATTACTGCAGATGATTCGCATTGCAACAACTAGTACTAGTAGTATACATGTTCTGATAGTTAGCGATGATACTTCATATTATGATCCCTAACAGGCCTCTAGATGTTCACTCGATGCGCATAAGTGTTTTGATTTAATTGAACGAGAGAGTATTTCAACTAATTTTAAAAGACGATAATCTTAGCAACATTCCACGTACATTACAGACATATGGTACTTCAATATTCTTGTTTTGAAACGTTCCAAAATTCCTAATAAGGTTCCTTGTTACTTTCGCTGGTTCGGTTGTCACACTCCTCCCGTTCCTCCGTCATTCCTCTCGGTTGGACAGTCCCTCTTGAAGTGTCCCTTTTCACCGCATAGGTAGCATACTGGATTTACACCAGTATTGGTGGTTAAAGCGATGTGTTGGGTCAGGGTCCTACAGAAGCGGACGGTATGTCCTTTCCTGTTGCAGTTGATACAGTGTAGAATCCGGCAAGCTCCTGTGTGATGGTAGTTACACTTGTTACACTTTGGAAGTGTCCCCATATATTGTATGTCCGGTGCTTGAGTGGTAGATGTTGTGGCTGATGTCGAGGCATGAGTTGCGACTTTTGTCGTAATTATAGGAGCAGCCACGGATCGCTGTCCTTTAGCGAGTTTTTGAGATGGGTTACACTGTTTTTTGTCCCAAAACTTCTGTTTCTTGCTCTTAGGTTTGTGGTTTGAGGCATTTTCGTTGGTAGTCGCCCGCTGGTGTTCTTGATTGTTATCGCGGTTAGTCTTTCTGGCGCCATCTCCGCTCCCGCTGGCATGGTTAGCATTGAGTTGCGCCATGACGGCTGCCACGGCTGCCGTGACCGCAGCTTGAAAAGTAGCAGAGTCTATCTGCAGGGTTGGTGCCTTGCTAGTTGGTTGGTTACCTCTTGGTGAAGACATAATTCTGTTTCATGATGAAAAACGACTTCGTGAGTGGGTATGATTACCTCAAGTGCATTCTTACAATTTATATTCACATATGCAAATTTCACACATTGTTGTACTATTATCAGTGTTCATGCTAAACACTCCTGAGATGGAGTTACGAAAATGGGTAGAATTAGGTTTTGTACGAATGTTAAATTCACCCATCCTAGTTACTATCTTTGCCCAAACACTCTTAGCTGAGGAGTTCTGATGGAATCCGACGTATTAGTGCTGGTATGATCGCACCCTATAGGTCTACGAAGAAGGCAACTTTCAACCAAAATGTTTTAAAGGTGAGACGATAATGAGTCGTTAGAAAGGGCTATGCGTCGTGGGTTATCCAACTAAGTTTATCTTAGTTCTAAGTGTATTGTATTTCGATTTTTATGGTGTTCTGAAAGCAATTCCTAATGAAAGTCTGTAATAAACCCATGTATTTTAGTAGTTCTGTATCCAAGTGAAACTTTGTAATTTGATCCAAGCTAGGTCCTTCTTACGACCACTTGATGTATGCTTAGTGGTATGATTAAGACTTAATAGACCTTTGAGTCTAATGGGCCTGCCGTAAGCCCATTTTGTTGATATGATTCTAGTAATCTTAGTTTCAGAGAAAATTTTTGACCTCGATGCAGGTCTACACCAACTCATTGTAAGGAAAAGTTTTGACAGTAAATAAATCCCCCGATTAGAATAACCACTTAAATCGCAGGGTTGAGCTTACACATAGAATAGAGTAGCACTAACGCATACTCATGAACCTAATCTACAAGGTCTTGTGAGCAGTATGAACTTTACTCACGACGATCTGTCCCTTGCGATGCCTGAGACAAAGTCGATGCACCTTGCAGCTCTGCCAATCGACGCTTGGCTACAACCATTCTCTCTTCGAGTGTCGTGCGTCTACCCTGTTTCTCTTTTGCCTCCGCCCGAGCGGCGATAAGGTTCTTAAGAAGTTGGTCTCTGGGATAGCAGTCTCTTTCCAGGCCTCGGGTACGTGAGATGGTGGTGTCTGTAGTAGCGCCCAATTTCCGTACTCGATTTGCAGTCCCCCTGTTTTAATCCCCGATGTTCGCGATCTGCCGGGTCTTCGCCGGGAGGGCTCTGTCAGTCGGTCCCCCGTGGTTGAGGTCATAGCAACTTCGTTGGTCTCCAAATGGTGATCGTTGTCGTTGCTGTCGATTCCAACCCTCGATCACGGTTGGCCAACGGGGCACAGGTCCGATGTAGTCGAAGCGGTTTGTGGGAACCTTGGCTATGTACGGAGGGTTGATCACCTCTGGTTCCTCTTCTGATTCTTCCTCGTCTTCATCTTCACTAGTCATTATTTCGATTTCCTCATCTTCATATTCTTCTTCCTCGTTTTTCCTCAGGTTCTTCATCGGGGTCTTCTTCGGTTTCTTCTCCTAACCGTCCACCATTTCCCTGGTTGGGAAAGTAGGAGTCGCCTGGTAAGTAGAATCTTTCCATGTTATACATGCGAGAATAGGAGGGGTAGGAAGCATATATTAGTCGTATTCCTAGAAATACTTATAGGGGTTTGATCCTCATTAGTTACTTCTATAATGACATAGTGCATACTATTTACATATAACAAAGATATGATAGACCTTCGAATAAGTGATCCTACCATAGGTCCACATCCAAACAAGGAAAAGGAAGTAAGGCAATGACAACAGATTCTAAGTCTATGATCTCTAAGTTATATATAACTTTTGAGTATCCACTTAGTGACTATAGACCTATTATTAAGTATCTGTTTAGTTTTCACATAAGTTATAATATTACAAAATACTCCTATAGTATTTTTAAACGTTATGTTTGGTTCTTAGCAACTTTCTTGTATGGGAAGTTTTTAGGCTTGTTGCTCACTACAATCATACCCCGGCATACATTAGTCACACCTCGGATAAATATAGTTGATCGTGCTATATTCATCCTAAGTCTGATTACATATCCCAAGTTCTACTCGTAGTGTCCAACTCCACGTTTTACTTTTGTATTGTCCTAGATACGATACTATACTAGTTTGTATGTATGTACTCATACTTTTAACAAGAAACTATTTCATTTCTAACAGTATAATTGTTTTGAAATTGTTAAATCAGAGACTTTTAGTCCCAATGTATTTATAGTTTGTATATGTTATGTGGTTCGATATACTTAGTTCACTATAAACAATGCTCTGATACCAATCTGTCACACCCCCAAACCAAGGATGGCGGAAACGTCCGGGGGTGGCGGACTTCATGTATAGTATCATAACAACGTGTATAACAGTGATCAAAGCAATACAACCAATCATAAATATAAAGGAAAAGAATTACATGGTTTCAAGTGTTACATATTTCAATGATTGATTACAACATGATATAAAAATAGTTGTTCAACGTCGTAGGTTTCCATCCTCAAAAGCTTGTGATTACCTGGTTTCGCTGATTCCCTGAGAATACAAGTAGTTTTGAAAAAGTGTCAACAATTAAGTTGGTGAGTTCATAAGCTTTTTAGATGAAGAGTTTGGAAACCGATCTTTGTTATGAATTGTATGATACCAAGAAAAATCCAATATTTTCCTTACGAAAGTGATGTGTTGTCTTAAATTCCAAGACCGAAAGTGTACAGTACTATCCATACTTATTGATATAAAAAGTGATTTTAAATCGACATAAAACCCTTTTTGATTTGAGAAAATCCCCGTAAACTTTATGTGTTGTTAACTCCCTATGTGAGTCGCTATAACCATACTATGACTAATGAACCCGCCACGACGTTTCTCAGGCGTCGAAAAAGATAATGACACTTGTCACCTCAGACCTGCCGGTCTAGCTGTTGCATGCAGCTCAGGTGTGGTTTGTCAAAACCCAATATAGATCTATACACAACTATCACGTTCTCCCTACAAGAGACTCTGGTTATAACTACCAGGAATTTTAACCCGTACTCTAGGAGTACTAAGAGGAATGTCTCACAATTTACGTTAACAAGTTTACGTGTGGTGTGTGTATGTGTAAAACCTTTTTCTGTAGGAATAAAACCTTCCGAACTGTGTTTGTTGTGTTAATGGAATCATAAACTATACTTATTATAGCTTATCAAAACATTTTGTAATGGTAGAAATCCTCTTTGTATATGATGTAAACCCTTATAATGAGGTAAAAGACATGTAATATAACCAACATGTACTTATATATGATAATACACACCTTGCTCAGCAAATTACAAGGTGTAAATGAGTTATTGACAATTTTCTAGTTTTATCTTTTCTGTTCCTGTTCTTGGAATAATTATAGAGAAATCATACGGAGTCGAAAACTGATTCCGTAAATTCTCAGGGTTTAGAAAATGTGTCTAGTTTGTTCATAATTTTTATTATGATTTTTAGAAGTCTCTAACTGGTGTGAAAACATTCGTATTCACTGACTGGTCCGTATTCGTTGCTACAGTGATAAGCCGTTTTGTAAAAATCGCCAAAAATTGTAGAAAAATCGTATGGAGATGTACAAGTAGTCATTTTAAAGGTATGAACCTGAACTATTTTCATATTAAACAGTTTTGAAAGATATTAAGTCTAAGTTGGTCAAAACAGTCCATGAATAGGACTCAACTTTTCTGATGAAAGCTGTTGTTTGAGTTTAGTTAAGTTTTTGGTGTTTTAACTTGTATTCCCCCCCTAAAACTTGAAGAAAACATGAAAATGTAGGGGTATGAACTCACCTTGAGTGATTTCAATAGATGCATGATGAAGAAAAGAAGTGTTCAACTCAAGAATACTTGGGAGATGCTTGAAGATTTGAAGATCTAACAATAATTATGACGATATTTGTGTAAGCAATCCATGATTTGGATGAAGGATAGTAGAATATCTAAGTGTAGGAGGAAGATACTTACCAAATGTGGAGGAAAAGCTCAAGACCAGCCTTTGAATCTCGAATTTTAGAGAGAGAAAGTGAAAGAGATGTGTTTGTTCTCCTTGAGAAATAGTGAATAAAGTGGGAGGAGAGATAAGGGTTTTTCTATCCTTGTGACAAGGTACTTGGCTGGAAAGAGTGGGGAAAAGGACAATGAAATGATCAGGTATGGTGGAATACTAATTGGGGATGGTCTTGGAGTGGGTATGGGAGGTAACTTGTGTCTTTGCCCAAAGGGTAAGTCAACACTCCACCCATAAATCTTACCTACTAGATTTTATTCTTAGGCAAAGATTTTCCCCAAAATATAATTAAAATATGGATATTTAGGGTTTATTATGTTAAAATACGAGTTTGGGTGAAAATCCCGCGTTAAAATCATGAAAAACGAGCTTAAAACGAAGTTTGGGTCAAAAACCGGCAATATGGACCGAACCTGCGAGGTTCGGCTCTAAGAGAGTGAGAACCGAGAGAAAGGAAGGAAGGAACCGAGAGAAGAGAAGGGGACCGAAGGTGCGAGGGGGAGGGACCGAAGGTCCGAGGTCTCGGTTCGATCTGCTGAGCTTCGGTCCGAGAGGGTGTGGTTCGCTTCTGACATCTTCGCTTCTGACAAGTTCGGTTCCTAAGAGATTCGGCTCCTTAAGAGGTTTCGGCTCCTTAAGAGGGTTCGGCTCCTTAAGGCTGTTTTTCGCGTAGACTTCCGTTTTCGAGCTGTTTTCGTCAAATTCGAGGGTCGGGATGCCCCGAGTGATTATAAACAGTTGAGAGAGATTTCGAGAGAGATTTGGGAGAGATTTCACACTCTTGGAGAGATTTCTCATACAGAGAGAGATTTGGGAGAGATTTCACATTCTTGGAGAGATTTCACATACAAAGAGAGATTGGGAGAGATTTCACATTCTTGGAGAGATTTCTCATACAGAGAGAGATTTGGGAGAGATTTCACACTCTTGGAGAGATTTGGGAGAGATTTCACACACTTGGAGAGATTTCTCATACAGAGAGAGATTTGGGAGAGATTTCACATTCTTGGAGAGATTTCTCATACAGAGAGAGATTTGGGAGAGATTTCACACTCTTGGAGAGATTTGGGAGAGATTTCACACACTTGGAGAGATTTCTCATACATAGAGAGATTTTGCGAGAGATTTCACATACTTGGAGAGATTTCTCATATAGAGAGAGATTTAGGAGAGATAGAGTGAAAGAGGTTGAGAGAGACTACGTTTGTGACCTTTTTGAGTGTTTGGCTTCGTAACCCCAAGGTTTGTACACTCTGTTAAGCCTCGTTATGATTGTTATATGCCCTCGAGGGTTAAGGAATAATGTTTTATCGAATAGATTCATCACTTACCCTGATTAGGGTTTAGAATTTCCGAACACGCGAATACTCTAAGTGATACTTTGTATTAAGATAGCGAGTTGTACAATGAGAAGCATAACGGAAACCCTAATATACAAGGGTTAGATAAGTTGACCGGTTTGACTTGTTGACTTTATTTGACTTTGACTTGACCAGAAATTGACGGTTGTCACATCATCCCCCCGTTAGAAGGAATTTCGTCCCGAAATTAACGGTTCGACTGGGACTTCAAGAGTTAGGGAAAAGATGCGGGTATTTTTGTTTCATCTGGTCTTCGTACTCCCAGGTGAACTCGGGTCCTCGTTTAGCGTCCCAACGGACCTTCACAATAGGAATGCGACTTTGTTTCGTTCTCTTGATTTCCCGATCCATGATTTCAACCGGTTCTTCTACGAAGTGGAGACTCTCGTTGATTTTGATTTCGCCGAGTGCTATTACAAGAGTCTCGTCGGACAGACACTTCTTTAAGTTTGATGCGTGGGAGGTCGGGTGTATGTTATTAAGTTCTCGTGGCAGTCGAAGTTGTACGCCAGTGGCCAATTCTGGCAAGGATTTCAAATGGCCCGATGTATCTTGGATTTAGTTTCCTACGTTTACCGAAACGTATCGTTCTTTTCCACGGTGAGACCTTCAGTAGTACATGGTTCCCAACCTGGAATTCCAAGGGTTTGAGTTGCTTATCCGCATAGCTCTTTTATCGGTCTCGAATTTGTGGATCTTTTCCTTTGTCTCCCTTATGGTTTCGGCCATAGAGGGTGCTGTTAGGGACTTGCTCCTTCGCTAGCTGTGTATCTCCCACTTCAGCCCAGCGCAGTGGTTATTTGCCCTTGCTGATTTAGAGATCTTCGAACGGAGCGACCTTGATGTTAGGGTGATTGTTGTTGTTGTTGAAAATTCAATGAGTGGTAAGTGGGCATTCCCACTCTTTACCAAAGTCAATCGCCCCAAGCTATTAGCATGTCTTCCAAGGTTTGAATAGTTTCTTTTGCTCTGTCCGTCGAATTATAGGTGGTAGACCATACTCAATTCTAACCTAGTCCCTGCCATGGTTGCCAGCATCGCGAAATGAATCTCCTATCCCTGACAGAGATAATGGATATTGACACACCATGCAGTCGTATAGTCTCTTTGATGTACGTCCTAGCCAATTTCTCCATCATGTCGGTTTCTTTGATTGGTAGGAAGTGCGCGAATTCGGCCAGTCTGTCGACGATTATCCAAATGGTATCGAGACCACCCAATGTCTTGGGTAACTTGGTTATGAAGTCCATGGTTAGCCGCTCCCACTTCCTTTTGGGTGTCACTGGTTGTTGTAGGAAACACGAAGGCTTCTGTTACTCTACCTTGACCTTGTCACAAGTCAGATACTGTCCACATATGTAGCGATGTCGGCTTTCATGTTCGGCCACCAATATTGTTTCTTAAGGTCCAGATACATCATTTCTGGACCTGGATGGACTGAGTGGCGAGTTTTGTGTGCTTCGTTCGTGACGACGTCCCTGAATCCCCCGAACTTTAGTGTCCAGATTTCGATTCCGGAGGTACCGAGCCCTGTCGCTCTTGACTTCTAGGTTCTTATTCACTCCTCTTAAGTTTTCACCCATCGCATACTCTGGTTTCAAGGTCTCTAGTTCGAATTCTCCTGATTTGCATAGACAGGAATGGATGGATTGTCATTGCCAATGACCTTACTTGGCAGCACGAGTATTCCTTTCTGTACAAGGTATTGGCCACCTTATTGGCCTTGCTCAGATAATGGCGAATCTAGTACTACTAGTCACTTAGTAGTTCTACCCATCGTCCTTGAATCAGGCAAAGTTCTTTTCGGTCGAGAATGTACTGAATGCTCTTATGACCGATGAAAACTTGTGCATCTTTGCGTCGTAGGGATGGCGCTTCCAATCTTCTGGGGTGAACACTACTGTTCCTAGTTCTGGGTCACGTGTGGTCTAGCCGACTTCGTACACTTTTTGCCGTCTTGAGGTATTGGTAATGACTCCTGATTATTGCGTAGGGCCTGCTTTTGTGTTTGGAGGGCGGTTTCTTGCTTCTCTCTCTATGTGATTTTTGATTCTTGTTTGTCGTTCCAACGGATTTTCACCATCTTGTCTGCTGTTTAGGTCGGTGGGGAACGTATGGGTTTGGTTTATGCGACTAGACTAAATCGAATGGTAGAACATCCACTCGCTCCTCTGGGTAGCCTTATCTCGAAGTTCATGGTAGGACTCATTCCTGGTCCATCTATCATTAACTCGTGCATATAGGTCATATGTAATTGAGTTTGGTAAAACAGTCGGATGGCGTGGTACTCCTCTCTTGAGTACTTCAAGGTTCCGTAACGAGAGATGACCCGGAGGTCCGCGTCGGATTTGTGCTTATGAGAGACGAGGGTTTCGATATTCAGGAGGTTAGGTGAGGGGTCTTTCCGTAGCACATTTAATTGGAACGGTGAGGACTAAACCAATCCAAATCGATTGATGTTATCGAAACTTCCTAGTGAAACATGTGTTAAGTTGTATTCGAATGAAATGTTTGTTAGGGAGATAAAGTATCATGTGCCTCTTGTTAGTACGTTCTGTGTTGGTCGGTGTTATTATTACTGCAGATGATTCGCATTGCAACAACTAGTACTAGTAGTATACATGTTCTGATAGTTAGCGATGATACTTCATATTATGATCCCTAACAGGCCTCTAGATGTTCACTCGATGCGCATAAGTGTTTTGATTTAATTGAACGAGAGAGTATTTCAACTAATTTTAAAAGACGATAATCTTAGCAACATTCCACGTACATTACAGACATATGGTACTTCAATATTCTTGTTTTGAAACGTTCCAAAATTCCTAATAAGGTTCCTTGTTACTTTCGCTGGTTCGGTTGTCACACTCCTCCCGTTCCTCCGTCATTCCTCTCGGTTGGACAGTCCCTCTTGAAGTGTCCCTTTTCACCGCATAGGTAGCATACTGGATTTACACCAGTATTGGTGGTTAAAGCGATGTGTTGGGTCAGGGTCCTACAGAAGCGGACGGTATGTCCTTTCCTGTTGCAGTTAATACAGTGTAGAATCCGGCAAGCTCCTGTGTGATGGTAGTTACACTTGTTACACTTTGGAAGTGTCCCCATATATTGTCTGTCCGATGCTTGAGTGGCAGATGTTGTGGCTGATTTCGAGGCATGAGTTGCGACTTTTGTCGTAATTATAGGAGCAGCCACGGATCGCTGTCCTTTAGCGAGTTTTTGAGATGGGTTACACTGCTTTTTGTCCCAAAACTTCTGTTTCTTGCTCTTAGGTTTGTGGTTTGAGGCATTTTCGTTGGTAGTCGCTCACTGGTGTTCTTGATTGTTATCGCGGTTAGTATTTCTGGCACCATCTCCGCGCCCGCTGGCGTGGTTAGCATTGAGTTGCGCCATGACGGCTGCCACGCCTGCCGTGACCGCAGCTTGAAAAGTAGCAGAGTCTATCTGCAGGGTTGGTGCCTTGCTAGTTGGTTGGTTACCTCTTGGTGAGGACATAATTCTGTTTCATGATGAAAAACGACTTCGTGAGTGGGGATGATTACCTTAAGTGCATTCTTACAATTTATATTCACATATGCAAATTTCACACATTGTTGTACTATTCTCAGTGTTCATGCTAAACACTCCTGAGATGGAGTTATGAAAATGGGTAGAATTAGGTTTTGTACGAATGTTAAATTCACCCATCCTAGTTACTATCTTTGCCCAAACACTCTTAGCTGAGGAGTTATGATGGAATCCGACGTATTAGTGCTGGTATGATCGCACCCTATAGGTCTACGAAGAAGGCAACTTTCAACCAAAATGTTTTAAAGGTGAGACGATAATGAGTCGTTACAAAAGGGCTATGCGTCGTGGGTTATCCAACTAAGTTTATCTTAGTTCTAAGTGTATTGTATTTCGATTTTTATGGTGTTCTGAAAGCAATTCCTAATGAAAGTCTGTAATAAACCCATGTATTTTAGTAGTTCTGTATCCAAGTGAAACTTTGTAATTTGATCCAAGCTAGGTCCTTCTTACGACCACTTGATGTATGCTTAGTGGTATGATTAAGACTTAATAGACCTTTGAGTCTAATGGGCCTGCCGTAAGCCCATTTTGTTGATATGATTCTAGTAATCTTAGTTTCAGAGAAAATTTTTGACCTCGATGCAGGTCTACACCAACTCATTGTAAGGAAAAGTTTTGATAGTAAATAAATCCCCCGATTAGAATAACCACTTAAATCGCAGGGTTGAGCTTACACATAGAATAGAGTAGCACTAACGCATACTCATGAACCTAATCTACAAGGTCTTGTGAGCAGTATGAACTTTAATCACGACGATCCGTCCCTTGCGATGCCTGAGACAAAGTCGATGCACCTTGCAGCTCTGCCAATCGACGCTTGGCTACAACCATTCTCTCTTCGAGTGTCGTGCGTCTACCCTGTTTCTCTTTTGCCTCCGCCCGAGCGGCGATAAGGTTCTTAAGAAGTTGGTCTCTGGGATAGCAGTCTCTTTCCAGGCCTCGGGTACGTGAGATGGTGGTGTCTGTAGTAGCGCCCAATTTCCATACTCGATTTGCAGTCCCCCTGTTTTAATTCCCGATGTTCGCGATCTGCCGGGTCTTCGCCGGGAGGGCTCTGTCAGTCGGTCCCCCGTGGTTGAGGTCATAGCAACTTCGTTGGTCTCCAAATGGTGATCGCTGTCGTTGCTGTCGATTCCAACCCTCGATCACGGTTGGCCAACGGGGCACAGGTCCGATGTAGTCGAAGCGGTTTGTGGGAACCTTGGCTATGTACGGAGGGTTGATCACCTCTGGTTCCTCTTCTGATTCTGCCTCGTCTTCATCTTCACTAGTCATTATTTCGATTTCCTCATCTTCATATTCTTCTTCCTCGTTTTTCCTCGGGTTCTTCATCGGGGTCTTCTTCGGTTTCTTCTCCTAACCGTCCACCATTTCCCTGGTTGGGAAAGTAGGAGTCGCCTGGTAAGTAGAATCTTTCCATGTTATACATGCGAGAATAGGAGGGGTAGGAAGCATATATTACTCGTATTCCTAGAAATACTTATAGGGGTTTGATCCTCATTAGTTACTTCTATAATGACATAGTGCATACTATTTACATATAACAAAGATATGATAGACCTCGAATAAGTGATCCTACCCTAGGTCCACATCCAAACAAGGAAAAGGAAGTAAGGCAATGACAACAGATTCTAAGTCTATGATCTCTAAGTTATATATAACTTTTGAGTATCCACTTAGTGACTATAGACCTATTATTAAGTATCTGTTTAGTTTTCACATAAGTTATAATATTACAAAATACTCCTATAGTATTTTTAAACGTTATGTTTGGTTCTTAGCAACTTTCTTGATGGGAAGTTTTTAGGCTTGTTGCTCACTACAATCATACCCCGACAAACATTAGTCACACCTCGGATAAATATAGTTGATCGTGCTATATTCATCCTAAGTCTGATTACATATCCCAAGTTCTACTCGTAGTGTCCAACTCCACGTTTTACTTTTGTATTGTCCTAGATACGATACTATACTAGTTTGTATGTATGTACTCATACTTTTAACAAGAAACTATTTCATTTCTAACAGTATAATTGTTTTGAAATTGTTAAATCAGAGACTTTTAGTCCCAATGTATTTATAGTTTGTATATGTTATGTGGTTCGATATACTTAGTTCACTATAAACAATGCTCTGATACCAATCTGTCACACCCCCAAACCAAGGATGGCGGAAACGTCCGGGGGTGGCGGACTTCATGTATAGTATCATAACAACGTGTATAACAGTGATCAAAGCAATACAACCAATCATAAATATAAAGGAAAAGAATTACATGGTTTCAAGTGTTACATATTTCAATGATTGATTACAACATGATATAAAAATAGTTGTTCAACGTCGTAGGTTTCCATCCTCAAAAGCTTGTGATTACCTGGTTTCGCTGATTCCCTGAGAATACAAGTAGTTTTGAAAAAGTGTCAACAATTAAGTTGGTGAGTTCATAAGCTTTTTAGATGAAGAGTTTGGAAACCGATCTTTGTTATGAATTGTATGATACTAAGAAAAATCCAATATTTTCCTTACGAAAGTGATGTGTTGTCTTAAATTCCAAGACCGAAAGTGTACAGTACTATCCATACTTATTGATATAAAAAGTGATTTTAAATCGACATAAAACCCTTTTTGATTTGAGAAAATCCCCGTAAACTTTATGTGTTGTTAACTCCCTATGTGAGTCGCTATAACCATACTATGACTAATGAACCCGCCACGACGTTTCTCAGGCGTCGAAAAAGATAATGACACTTGTCACCTCAGACCTGCCGGTCTAGCTGTTGCATGCAGCTCAGGTGTGGTTTGTCAAAACCCAATATAGATCTATACACAACTATCACGTTCTCCCTACAAGAGACTCTGGTTATAACTACCAGGAATTTTAACTCGTACTCTAGGAGTACTAAGAGGAATGTCTCACAATTTACGTTAACAAGTTTACGTGTGGTGTGTGTATGTGTAAAACCTTTTTCTGTAGGAATAAAACCTTCCGAACTGTGTTTGTTGTGTTAATGGAATCATAAACTATACCTATTATAGCTTATCAAAACATTTTGTAATGGTAGAAATCCTCTTTGTATATGATGTAAACCCTTATAATGAGGTAAAAGACATGTAATATAACCAACATGTACTTATATATGATAATACACACCTTGCTCAGCAAATTACAAGGTGTAAATGAGTTATTGACAATTTTCTAGTTTTATCTTTTCTGTTCCTGTTCTTGGAATAATTATAGAGAAATCATACGGAGTCGAAAACTGATTCCGTAAATTCTGAGGGTTTAGAAAATGTGTCTAGTTTGTTCATAATTTTTATTATGATTTTTAGAAGTCTCTAACTGGTGTGAAAACGTTCGTATTCACTGACTGGTCCGTATTCGTTGCTACAGTGATAAGCCGTTTTGTAAAAATCGCCAAAAATTGTAGAAAAATCGTATGGAGATGTGCAAGTAGTAATTTTAAAGGTATGAACCTGAACTATTTTCATATTAAACAGTTTTGAAAGATATTAAGTCTAAGTTGGTCAAAACAGTCCATGAATAGGACTCAACTTTTCTGATGAATGTTGTTGTTTGAGTTTAGTTAAGTTTTTGGTGTTTTAACTGGTATTCCCCCCCTAAAACTTGAAGAAAACATGAAAATGTAGGGGTATGAACTCACCTTGAGTGATTTCAATAGATGCATGATGAAGAAAAGAAGTGTTCAACTCAAGAACACTTGGGAGATGCTTGAAGATTTGAAGATCTAACAATAATTATGACGATATTTGTGTAAGCAATCCACGATTTGGATGAAGGATAGTAGAATATCTAAGTGTAGGAGGAAGATACTTACCAAATGTGGAGGAAAAGCTCAAGACCAGCCTTTGAATCTCGAATTTTAGAGAGAGAAAGTGAAAGAGATGTGTTTGTTCTCCTTGAGAAATAGTGAATAAAGTGGGAGGAGAGATAAGGGTTTTTCTATCCTTGTGAGAAGGTACTTGGCTGGAAAGAGTGGGGAAAAGGACAATGAAATGACCAGGTATGGTGGAATACTAACTGGGGATGGTATTGGAGTGGGTATGGGAGGTAACCTGTGTCTTTGCCCAAAGGGTAAGTCAACACTCCACCCATAAATCTTACCTACTAGATTTTATTCTTAGGCAAGGATTTTCCCCAAAATATAATTAAAATATGGATATTTAGGGTTTATTATGTTAAAATACGAGTTTGGGTGAAAATCCCGCGTTAAAATCATGAAAAACGAGCTTAAAACGAAGTTTGGGTCAAAAACCGGCAATATGGACCGAACCTGCGAGGTTCGGCTCTAAGAGAGTGAGAACCGAGAGAAGGGAAGGAAGGAACCGAGAGAAGAGAAGGGGACCGAAGGTGCGAGGGGGAGGGACCGAAGGTCCGAGGTCTCGGTTCGATCTGCTGAGCTTCGGTCCGAGAGGGTGTGGTTCGCTTCTGACATCTTCGCTTCTAACAAGTTCGGTTCCTAAGAGGTTCGGCTCCTTAAGAGGGTTCGGCTCCTTAGGAGGTTTCGGCTCCTTAAGAGGGTTCGGCTCCTTAAGGCTGTTTTTCGCATAGACTTCCGTTTTCGAGCTGTTTTCGTCAAATTCGAGGGTCGGGATGCCCCGAGTGATTATAAACAGTTGAGAGAGATTTCGAGAGAGATTTGGGAGAGATTTCACACTCTTGAAGAGATTTCTCATACAGAGAGAGATTTGGGAGAGATTTCACATTCTTGGAGAGATTTCACATACAAAGAGAGATTTGGGAGAGATTTCACATTCTTGGAGAGATTTGGGAGAGATTTCACACTCTTGGAGAGATTTGGGAGAGATTTCACACACTTGGAGAGATTTCTCATACAGAGAGAGATTTAGGAGAGATTTCACATTATTGGAGAGATTTCTCATACAGAGAGAGATTTAGGAGAGATTTCACATTCTTGGAGAGATTTCTCATACAGAGAGAGATTTGGGACAGATTTCACACTCTTGGAGTGATTTGGGAGAGATTTCACACACTTGGAGAGATTTCTCATACAGAGAGAGATTTGGGAGAGATTTCACATACTTGGAGAGATTTCTCATATATAGAGAGATTTTGGAGAGATAGAGTGAAATAGGTTGAGAGAGACCACGTTTGTGACCTTTTTGAGTGTTTGGCTTCGCAACGCAAGGTTTGTACACTCTGTTAAGCCTCGTTATGATTGTTATATGCCCTCGAGGGTTAAGGAATAATGTTTTATCGAATAGATTCATCACTTACCTGATTAGGGTTTAGAATTTCCGAACACGCGAATACTCTAAGTGATACTTTGTATTAAGATATCGAGTTGTACAATGAGAAGCATAACGGAAACCCTAATATACAAGGGTTAGATAAGTTGACCGGTTTGACTTGTTGACTTTATTTGACTTTGACTTGACCAGAAATTGACGGTTGTCACAAAATACGAGCAAGTAGACATCGGTTTTGTGTTCGTGCTACATGTAATTAATGGATTTATGATAATTTATGTTTATTTATATCTCTTTAGCTTCATTATCTTTTTTCTCATATCTGAACATTAAACCATTTTAATTTGCAGCTTAGTAGAAATCTTCATTCGTCAATTATAGAAGGGACATTTCCAGAGTATGTTTTCCTTTTAACTTTTTGTGCAGTTTTTCCCTTGGGTAGTTTTTTTTTTTTTTTTTTTAATCTGGGAGACAAGTTCTTATCTGCCACCAATGTTTTTTCCTGCAGATTTGTATGCAACTTCTTGAGGAAAATGGTATGTGTACTTTTGGCATGACTTCACCATATGCATTTTTAATCCATCAATTTATATTTCAGAAAACATATTGAAAACGATTATTTTTTGAATGTTGTTTGTACTGTTGCATTTTTTCAATGTTGATAATAAAACATGTCATCCAAGTGTTTGATATAATGTCAAAAAGAGAAGGTTTTTGTGTAAATGAGGCAAGTTTGATATGTTGGACTTATTGGGAAGATTTTGTTAGAATATGTTATGCTAAACTACATACTATTTTGTTAGAACGTACAATAACATGTTTATACTTGTGTTGAAATATTCTGTTAGAAGTAAAGTAGATAATACTCTGTAAGAATTTCTAAGGAATTGAAGTTTAAGCAACAAACGGAAATGAAATATTCTTTTATAATTGAAGTTAATATATGTAGTTATGTTATTTTGGTGTATTCAAACCTGCAAATTATTTCTGAATGAGAAAACACAATAATCTTTTAGAATGAGGTTATTAACACTCATCGATTTGATGGCTATTATTCGTAAAAGAATTCGCAAAAGAATGTTATTTAAGTGCATTTTGTAATGTATTCTGTCAGAATTTATTTATATAAATGCATTCTGTTAGAATGTTTTTGAGAATGTTTGTTAACAACAAGTATATTTGTTTAACGGGTAATACTAACGAGTAATGTATCTTATTCTCTCAGAATTATAAGGAGAAGAAATTCAATACTGATCACACAAGAGAAATATTTGGAATCGAGTTCAACAACAAGTATATATGAGAAGATCAAGTGGATATTCTATTAGAATATGTTAGAATATGTATAAGGATATTAGTATGTAAGAATATGTATAAATTTGTATTTTATTTCGGATGTGTATTAAGAATAAAATCATATACCCAAATTGGATGTATATAAATAATATCTAGAATTCTTAAATTAGATTAATTATCAAAAATATATGCATTGGAAATATATTCTACAAGAATAAAATCGAAAATATGTTTACTACTTTATGGTTGGCATTTTGTCATTCTGATAGAATAAAATCAGATTTTTAAATTTGAATTAATTTAAAATATTCAGATTTTTAAAAATAATAAAATTAATTATCCCTAAAAATCCGAAAATTTCCTTTTTTAATATAGGTTAATTGACTAAAATGCCCTTATGCTGAAATTTGTGTGATTATGTAGCACATGGTTCCTGGTATGTATTTTATTTAAGTAATTTTGCATTTTTGGCCTGGGACTCGGCGAGTTGAAGGCCCAACTCGCCGAGTAGAAGCGGGATGAGACGCGGGGTTTAAGTATGGGACTCGTCGAGTCGGGTCCTGGACTCGACGAGTAGGCTCTGTCTGGACAAAACCCTAATCTGAGGGTTTGCACCCTATTTAAACAACCTTATACAACCTCCATCGCCCCTTTATGCTCCCAGAAACCCTCCATAGCAAACCCTAAGCGTTTTGGTGCAAGATCTAAGGCTTTTGAGTGATTTTGTGGGTTTTGACCACAAGGAAGAAGGAAGAGCCTAGAAGGATCAAGAGGAGACTGAAGGATTCGAGTTTGGTGCATCATTTGCAGTGTTTGAAAGGTATAAAGTCTGTACCTTGCTTGCTTATTCATTTGATCCCTTTTTGGGGAGATTTAGGGCTTTTATAAGCCATTCTTGGTAACCAACATGATTGCAAACATGGTTGGGGGTTGAGGCTTCGGATCTAGGCCCATGGAAGAGTTAGAAGGCAAAAAAGGGTTGCTTTTGCACCCATGGAAGCCCCTATGCAACTTAAGAGCCTCTTTTAGAGCCTTTTTGGCTCAAAGTCCCATGCATGCACGTAAAGTTCGTAACTTTACGTGCTAGATCGAGTTTAGGGGCCTAGATCTATCATTTGGACAAGAGTTGTACACCAGAAATCGAAGGAATAGACTTGGGACTGTATCGACTCGGCGAGTCATCCTTGGGACTCGGCGAGTCCGAGGCTTGACTTCTTTTCTGTTATGGTCCAAGAGACCCAGTTGAGTGAAAGAAAGGTTTTAGAGGGTCCAGGAGAGTGACCCAAACGTATCGGGATAAGCCATAATCTTGGAGTTCATGGGACTCGGCGAGTGCATGAGTCGACTCGGCGAGTCCAAGGTAATCTCCCAACTCTTGAAGATGAACTCGACGAGTTGTTCATACAACTCGGCGAGCCGAGGACAGGACGTGTTCATAGGACGAAGATGGACTCGACGAGTTGTTCATACAACTCGGCGAGTCGGATGAAGGTTCATCCGGGGTGGTGTTAGAAGGAGAACTCGTCGAGTCGTTGCTAAACTCGATGAGTAGAGTCGTGGATGAGGACAGTTGAAGAGATAGGGACTCGACGAGTTGGCGGCCCAACTCGACGAGTAGAGACGTGAATGAGGACAGTGGAAGAGATAGGGACTCGACGAGTTGGCGGCCTAACTCGGCGAGTCGGGTCAACTGGAAGTTGACTTTGACTTTGACTTGGACTTGGTTAGGGGTAAAATGGTCATTTTACCCTACGAATAGATATCAGACTCTGATTAAGTGTTTTGTGGGGATTATAGCCGAAGGATTTCCGAAGCAGCAGCAGACAGAGATTTCCCGCACAGATTATCAGCAGCTACTCGTTCGAGGTGAGTTACCTTCCAGTAGTTGTGGGTCTACGGCCACAATGCCGGCCCACCAGTAGGAATTGTATGTTAGATGATCGTCTTTGTGATATCATCTAGGTTTGCTACTACCTGATATGTTATATGCTAGCATGATATGTATATGTGACAGTAGTAGAGTCCGGTTGTTAGGACCGGAGGGTAGGTCAGACACCCCAGATATGTCTGACAGTATGTGATGATATGATTATATGCTGGCATGATATGTTATATGTGATAGTGGTAGTAGGAAGGTAATAGTCCCCAAGTTCGGTTGTTAGGACCGAAGGGTAGGTCGGACACCCCAGAAACGCCTGACAGTATGTTTACGTTATGATACATGTGATAGTAGCGGTAGGGGTGGAATAGTCCCCGAGGTTCGGTTGATAGGACCGAAGGGTAGGTCAAAACCCCATAATGGCTTGACATGGGTAGGTCAGCACCCCAGAATGGCTTGACACGGGTAGGTCGGCACCCCAGAATGGTCGTACTGGGTAGGTCGGGCACCCCAGAATTGCCCGGCAGTATGTATGCGATATGTCTGTATGGTATGTGGTATGATGGGGGAACTCACTAAGCTTTGTGCGTACAGTTTTAGTTTTGGTTTCAGGTACCTCTTCGTCTAAGGGGAAGGAGCCGGCAGTGTAGCAGCGCATCACACACACATATGATTTCCGCATGGAGTTTTCTGGGATTGTACTCTGATTGATTTTTACTTTGACATTATGATTTCAGACACATTGTTATAGTTTTGTTTGCAAATGATATGGCATGGGAAATGTTTTGGTAAACTATGTTGAGAATTACTAAATAAAAAAAAATTGGGCTTGGAAATTGGGATGTTACAAGTTGGTATCAGAGCCCTGGTTTGAGGGATTCGGACACACCCTCGGGAGTGTCTGGACTCAAACCGAGGGATTTAAAAGATTTTTACAAAGAAAATGGTTTTCTAAAATCTGAGTCAAAGGGTTTTGAGAAAGAACAAGGTGTGTGATGCGTGCGACCAGCTGAGCTCAAGTAAGTTTTCCCCCAAGATACCCATACTTGTTATAATAAGTTATATGATATATGATTCTGAGAACTGCATGCTGGATTAGGGCTAAGGATCTAGGAGGATGCCTTGTATGCCTGATGTATATGATTCTGAGAACTGCATGCTAGAGTAGGGCCAAGGATCTAGGAAGGATTCCTTATATGCCTATTGTACGAGCTGTATGTTAGGACTGTTTAGTCAGCAGTAGGATAGCCTGATTAGGTTATGCCTTATGCGGTTACTCGATGCACGAATGCTGCTTGCTTTGTGCTTAAGGGGGTCCTGGCTAACTTTAACTAACTAGTGAGCGGATATTTAACAGTACTCGCAAGCTAGTTAGGGAAGGGAAGTAGGGACTCCTAGTGCAACTGATGGCGGAGAGTAGGTCAGAGAGTGCCCCAGGAAAGCCTGGGATGAGACTAGATGGAAAGGGATATTGGTTAAGGGACCTGGTGAAGTCGAGACAGTCCTTGAGGAAAGTACAGATAGATGTTGAGGGTAGTATGGGCCCGTATTACTGGAAGCAGAGGATCCGTACTCGAATCAAGGAAGGTTGAGACAGAACCGGGAAACTTGGAGAGTGTGTTAGACCTCTCGAGAGTATGTATGACCCTGACATTTATGCGTGTATTTTTCAGTATGGTGACCACGCGACATGGAGCATGAGGTTCCGGATCAGGATCAGGATCAGGCTCGGGTGAAGGATCCGAGCAGGTTGATGACGGGCTGCGCGAGTTCATCGCGTTTGAGATCACGAGAGGCATTCTTGAGTCGACCCCGGTCATTTTCGAGTCGATCAAGGAGGGGATTGTTGAGCTGATGGAGGATCGCCTCCGGGCATTCAGGAGTGATATGGCATCTAGCCAGACGAGTACGCGCACACTGTCCTTTAAGGACTTTCGTGGGAGTGGTGCGCCGGATTATCACGGGGTGAAAGACCCCATCGCTGCCAGGAGATGGATCGTAGACATTGAGTCTGCGTAGTTGACGAGCTTCTGCCCGGAAGGGTCGAAGGTCCGCTTTGCTGCGGGATGTTTGAGGGATAGAGCTAGAGACTGGTGGGAGTCGATTGGTGACTCATTGGGAGCCCCAGCCGTCGAGGCCATGACATGGTCAGATTTCGTGACCAGATTCAGAGCTGAGTTTACGCCGGCTGTAGAGCTTCAACAGCTGGCCAGAGAGTTTTTGGATATGAGGCAGACTACGGAGACTGTGGCGGAGATCACCGCCAAGTTCCGGGAGAGAGCATTGTTGGTACCCCAGTATGCGGGGGATGAGGAGATGCGGAAGACCCGCTACCATGATACGTTGAGGGCTGATATTCGGGAGCATGTCAGCTACTCTGCCTGCCCGACCTTGGAGTCCATGATTGCCAGGGCATGGGAGAGGGAGCTCGATTTGGAGCATGTGAGGAAGAGGAAAGCTGAGTCTGAGCAGGTTACAGGGGTTTCGGGGAAGAAACTCAAGGGATCCGACGTTAGGTCGAAGGGCCAGCCGGGCCAAAGCCGCTGCAGGAAGTGTGGCAGGCCGCATGAGGGAGCTTGTAGAGCAGGATCGTCAGGCTGCTACAAGTGCGGCAAGACGGGGCACTTTGGCAGGGATTGTACTGCCCCCGCCCCTACAGTACAGATGACAGACCTGATTTGCTTCCATTGCAATCAGAGGGGCCACAAAAAGGCCAATTGCCCGAGATTGACAGCAGCGTCAGCAGCGGCGCCGGTTTCAGCGACAACACGGGTTGCGGATGGCCGGAAGGCCAAGACAGAGGCTCCAGTGGTGCGGAGCCGAGCATTTCTGTTGACAGCCGAGGAGGCACGCGCTGCACCTGATGTAGTGACGGGATCGTTCCATGTGAACGGTATCCCAGTTCAAGTATTGTTTGATTCGGTTGCTACCCGATCGTTTGTCTCTCTTGCGCTTAGCAAGAAGTTCCCTGAGTCGTCGGGCACGTTGGATTGCCTTCTAGAGGTCGACATTGCGGACGACCGTTCAGTGCGAGCATCAGATGTCTACCGAGATTGCGTCTTGCGACTGTTTGAGGAGCGTTATCTGGTAGATCTGGTTCCCATACCTTTGCGGGGGAACAAGGTTATTATCGGTATGGATTGGCTAAGCCCCAATGGGGCAGTGATTAACTGTGCGCAGCAGTTGGTGCGGATCAGGACCCCATGTGGGGGAGAGCTGGTGATTCAGGGCGAGAGGCCACAACAAGGACCAGCTTTATGTTCAGCAGCGAGAGCTAGGCGTTACCTTCAGCAGGGTTGCGCAGGATTTGTTGCCTATGTGATGGATACCCGGGAGATGGGTAAGGCAACGGTGAGCGATGTGCCCGTGGTACGAGAGTTTGCGGACGTATTCCCCGAGGAGTTTCCTGGGATACCTCCAGAGAGGCAGGTAGAGTTCAGGATTGAACTAGTCCCTGGTGCGGCTCCGATAGCCAAGGCACCGTATCGGTTGGCTCCTCCTGAGATGCAGGAGTTGTCTACACAGCTGCAGGAGCTGTTAGACAAGGGTTTCATTAGACCGAGCAGTTCACCCTGGGGAGCCCCGATTCTATTTGTGAAGAAGAAGGACAGGTCACATCGGATGTGTATATATTATAGGGAGCTGAATAAGGTAACAGTGAAGAACCGTTACCCACTCCCGAGGATTGATGACCTCTTTGACCAGCTACAGGGAGCATTTTGGTTCTCCAAGATTGATTTGCGATCAGGGTATCATCAGATGAGGGTCAGAGAGGATGATGTACAGAAGACTGCGTTCCGAACGCACTATGGCCACTATGAGTTTGTGGTGATGCCTTTCGGTCTCACCAATGCTCCTGCCGCGTTCATGGACCTCATGAACCGCGTGTGTAGACCGATGTTAGACCGGTCTGTGATAGTGTTTATTGATGATATCTTGGTTTACTCCAAGACGCGAGAGCAGCATGAGGAGCATCTACGAGAGGTTCTGGAGACTTTGAGAAGGGAGAGCTTGTACGCTAAGTTCTCCAAGTGCGAGTTCTGGTTGCGTGAGGTGCAGTTTCTCGGGCACCTTGTCAACCAGAACGGGATATCAGTGGACCCGGCCAAGGTTGAGGTCGTGATGAGGTGGGAAGTTCCAAGGTCTCCATCTGAGATTCGGAGCTTTCTGGGATTGGCAGGCTACTATCGGAGATTCATTCAGGACTTCTCCAAGATAGCCGTGCCCCTGACCAGGCTGACGAGGAATGTCGTGGTCTTTCGCTGGGGGCCTGAACAGCAGGCCGCATTCGAGACACTGAGACAGAGATTGTGCGAGGCGCCAATCTTAGCCCTGCCAGAGGGCATGGAGGATTTTGTGGTATATTGTGATGCGTCCATCTCAGGTTTGGGCGCAATACTGATGCAGAGAGGGCATGTTATTGCATACGCTTCGAGGCAGCTGAAGCCTCACGAGGCAAATTACCCGACGCATGATTTAGAGCTGGGGGCTGTTGTTTTTGCCCTTAAGATTTGGCGTCATTACCTCTATGGTGTTCGTTGTACCATTTACATGGACCACAAGAGTTTGAGGTACCTCATGGATCAGCCAAACCTGAACATGAGGCAACGTCGGTGGCTGGATGTGGTGAAGGATTATGATTGCGAGATCCTCTACCACCCGGGGAAGGCCAATGTCGTGGCCGATGCGCTTAGCCGCAAGGCAGCGCCAATCAGGGACATCTGTCTGAGGATGACAGTGGTAACTCCACTGTTGGAGCGGATCCGGGAGGCTCAGCAGGAGGCTATGAAGGAGGAACATCGGAAGAGCGAGCGTATAGTGGGCCAGGTTTCCTCCTTCGAATATGATAGCCGAGGGTTATTGACTCTTCACCGTAGGGTGTGGGTCCCTTATCATGGAGGCGTGCGCCAGATCCTGATGGAGGAGGCACACAAATCCAGATTTTCTATCCATCCCGGAGCGACGAAGATGTATAGAGATCTTCGTCCTGATTATTGGTGGCCCTGCATGAAGCGGGACGTAGCATGGTATGTAGAGCGGTGCTTGACCTACAGGAAGGTCAAGGCCGAGCACCAGAGGCCACACGGCAAGATGCAGCCGTTAGATATTCCCTTGTGGAAATGAGAAGATATTACCATGGATTTCATTACCAAGCTTCCCAATACTGCACGGGGAGTGGATTCGATTTGGGTAATCGTGGATCGGTTGACCAAGAGTGCCCATTTCATACCGATCCAGGAGAGCATTTCGGCCGAAAAGTTGGCCGACATCTATATCCGAGAGGTGGTAGCTCGGCACGGAGTGCCAGTTTCAGTGATTTCCGACAGGGATGTGCGGTTCACTTCCAGGTTTTGGAAGAAGTTTCATGACGAGCTGGGTACTCGTCTACATTTTAGCACCGCCTTTCACCCGCAGACGGATGTTTAGAGCGAGCGGACCATCCAGACGCTAGAGGATATGCTGCGGGCATGTGTTTTAGACTTCGAAGGTAGCTGGGATACCGACCTTCCGTTGGCGGAGTTCTCGTATAATAATAGTTATCATGCGAGTATTGATCGTCCTTCCTTCGAGATGTTATACGGGAGGAAGTGCAGAACCCCAATATGTTGGGGTGAGGTTTGCAAGAGGGTCATGGGGAGCACCGAAGTGGTGCTCAAGACGACAGAGAGGATTCAGCAGGTTCGAAGCAGACTTCAGACTGCTCAGATTCGGCAGAAAAGTTATGCCGACAAGCGCCGATCGGACCTGGAGTTTCAGGTCGGGGATATGGTTCTCCTGAAGGTGTCACCATGGAAGGGCCTCATCCGATTCAGGAAGCGAGGCAAGTTGGGTCCCAGGTATATTGCACCCTTCAGGGTTATTGCCCGGGTGGGCAAGGTGGCATATAGGTTGGATTTGCCAGCCGAACTCAGTCAGATTCATAGCACTTTTCACGTCTCCCAGTTATGGAAATGTTTGGTGGACGATTCGGCAGTGGTACCATTAGAGGATATTCAGGTCGATGACAGCCTGAATTACATCGAGCGGCCTGTAGCGATTCTCGACCGGAAGTCGAAGGATTTGAGGAACAAGAGGGTCGAGCTGGTAAAGGTGCAATGGCAACACCGGAAGAGCTCGGAATGGACTTGGGAGCCGGTGGATGAGATGATGGAGCATTGCCCAGAGCTTTTCCAAGAACGAGCAGCAGACTTCGAGGACGAAGTCTAAAATAAGTGGGGGAGATTTGTAGCACCTGGTTCCTGGTATGTATTTTATTTAAGTAATTTTGCATTTTTGGCCTGGGACTCGGCGAGTTGAAGGCCCAACTCGCCGAGTAGAAGCGGGATGAGACGCGGGGTTTAAGTATGGGACTCGTCGAGTCGGGTCCTGGACTCGACGAGTAGGCTCTGTCTGGACAAAACCCTAATCTGAGGGTTTGCACCCTATTTAAACAACCTTATACAACCTCCATCGCCCCTTTATGCTCCCAGAAACCCTCCATAGCAAACCCTAAGCCTTTTGGTGCAAGATCTAAGGCTTTTGAGTGATTTTGTGGGTTTTGACCACAAGGAAGAAGGAAGAGCCTAGAAGGATCAAGAGGAGACTGAAGGATTCGAGTTTGGTGCATCATTTGCAGTGTTTGAAAGGTATAAAGTCTGTACCTTGCTTGCTTATTCGTTTGATCCCTTTTTGGGGAGATTTAGGGCTTTTATAAGCAATTCTTGGTAACCAACCATGATTGCAAGCATGGTTGGGGGTTGAGGCTTCGGATCTAGGCCCATTGATAGCTTATTTTATTTCCTTATTTTTATTAGTTTATTTTAGATTTTTAGATCTTTTTATCATTATTGCATTGTATTTTATTTATTTTTCTTTAGTATGGATCGTACCGGGTGTTTTTTATGTTGCATGAGGAATTTTGCAGGGTTTTGGAGCTTATCGCGATTGTGGATTAGAGTGAAGACGGACTTGTGGGCTCTCGAGGCGCTATTGGGCTTGGCGGATCCACCAAAGAAGATTTGGGCTTAAAAAGATAAAGGCTTGGATGAAGTGGGCTTGTGAAGATGGATCATGGATAATTAATTTTGGGTTTGGAGCATCCACATTTGAAGCTAAAAGATGATTGGTTGATTTGAATCACATGGATATGGAGGGGACCAAAGGAATCTTTGGTAGTGGAAGGGTGGAGTGGTGGAATGAAGGACCAATAGTATTACAGCAACATTTGCGCGGGTAAAATTTTCGTCGCGCGGGTACCCGCGCAACTGCCCAGTTTGGGCATTTTGGTCATTTGGCTTGCCATTACCTTGGGGGATCAGACCTAGCAGCCATAACTTCGATTTTACACCATTGGAGACCTAGAGGAGGCGATTTTGGAAGCTCAAGACTCATTTCTCTTCATCTTTCCAAGATTTTTGGTAGTTTCTTTATGCAATTAGACTTTTGTGATTGTTGTTCTATTGCCATGAGTGGCTAAACTCTTTATATTGGTTAACTTTGGTTAAAACCTTTGAATGTTTGTGGGTTTTTGAAGGATTCATGCTAGATTATCAATTATCTTATGTCTATGGTTCTAGATCATATTTCTTATGCTTGTTTAATGCTTTGATCATGAGCTTGGCACTTGAATGAGCTATTGTTAGTTTATTTCTTTGGTTTTGCATTGAATCATTGAATTAACTTAGAACAAGGGCTTTATGATGGTAAAAATCATCTCTAGTTTATGAATCATAGCTCCTTTATGGATGTGTAAGCATTGACATCCTCTAGGAATTGGGGATTCCTTCTTTCTTAAGGCTAATTAACTTCTTGGGTTCAATTGCTTCAATTAAACCCTTGATCTTGATTAAGAGGGTGTGTTGTGGGCTTCCCCAACCTCCATACTACCTAAGAGGAATCTTGGCATATCATGCTTCATGATTGCTATAACCAATTTGGGATGAATGATAAGCTTCATGTTGAATCCTAATGATAAGCACACAAATGTTCATTGTGTTGAATTGCCTTAGTTAACCAACTCTCTCCACTTTGTGAGCATCTCACTATCTTGCTTAATTGTAAGTTTTTAGTTATTCAAGTCTTTTAGTTTTCAAGCAATCATAACACCCCCCCCCCCTTTTTAGTTTAATTGTAGTTAGTTAGTTTATTTACAATAGTTTTTTTAGATTGCATTGGTGATTGAATACAACCATTTCCCCGAGGATCGATACCCCTTTTTACCATTATATTACGTTTTATTTGCAAACAAAGGGTGTAATTTGCTTGGTGGACTTGACATCCCACCACCCATGGAAGAGTTACAAGGCAGAAAAGGGCTGCTTTTGCACCCATGGAAGCCCCCATGCAACTTAAGAGCCTCTTTTAGAGCCTTTTTGGCTCAAAGTCCCATGCATGCACGTAAAGTTCGTAACTTTACGTGCTAGATCGAGTTTAGGGGCCTAGATCTATCATTTGGACAAGAGTTATACACCAGAAATCGAAGGAATAGACTTGGGACTGTATCGACTCGGCGAGTCATCCTTGGGACTCGGCGAGTCCGAGGCTTGACTTCTTTTCTGTTATGGTCCAAGAGACCCAGTTGAGTGAAAGAAAGGTTTTAGAGGGTCCAGGAGAGTGACCCAAACGTATCGGGATAAGCCATAATCTTGGAGTTTATAGGACTCGGCGAGTGCATGAGTCGACTCGGCGAGTCCAAGGTAATCTCCCAACTCTTGAAGATGAACTCGACGAGTTGTTCATACAACTCGGCGAGCCGAGGACAGGACGTGTTCATAGGATGAAGATGGACTCGACGAGTTGTTCATACAACTCGGCGAGTCGGATGAAGGTTCATCCGGGGTGGTGTTAGAAGGAGAACTCGTCGAGTCGTTGCTAAACTCGACGAGTAGAGTCGTGGATGAGGACAGTTGAAGAGATAGGGACTCGACGAGTTGGCGGCCCAACTCGACGAGTAGAGACGTGAATGAGGACAGTGGAAGAGATAGGGACTCGACGAGTTGGCGGCCCAACTCGGCGAGTCGGGTCAACTGGAAGTTGACTTTGACTTTGACTTGGACTTGGTTAGGGGTAAAATGGTCATTTTACCCTACGAATAGATATCAGACTCTGATTAAGTGTTTTGTGGGGATTATAGCCGGAGGATTTCCGAAGCAGCAGCAGACAGAGATTTCCCGCACAGATTATCAGCAGCTACTCGTTCGAGGTGAGTTACCTTCCAGTAGTTGTGGGTCTACGGCCACAATGCCGACCCACCAGTAGGAATTGTATGTTAGATGATTGTCTTTGTGATATCATCTAGGTTTGCTACTACCTGATATGTTATATGCTAGCATGATATGTATATGTGACGGTAGTAGAGTCCGGTTGTTAGGACCGGAGGGTAGGTCAGACACCCTAGATATGTCTGACAGTATGTGATGATATGATTATATGCTGGCATGATATGTTATATGTGATAGTGGTAGTAGGAAGGGAATAGTCCCCAAGTTCGGTTGTTAGGACCGAAGGGTAGGTCGGACACCCCAGAAACGTCTGACAGTATGTTTACGTTATGATACATGTGATAGTAGCGGTAGGGGTGGAATAGTCCCCGAGGTTCGGTTGATAGGACCGAAGGGTAGGTCAACACCCCATAATGGCTTGACATGGGTAGGTCAGCACCACAGAATGGCTTGACACGGGTAGGTCTGCACCCCAGAATGGTCGTACTGGGTAGGTCGGGCACCCCAGAATTGCCCGGCAGTATGTATGCGATATGTCTGTATGGTATGTGGTATGATGGGGGAACTCACTAAGCTTTGTGCTTACAGTTTTAGTTTTGGTTTCAGGTACCTCTTCGTCTAAGGGGAAGGAGTCGGCAGTGTAGCAGCGCATCACACACACATATGATTTCCGCATGGAGTTTTCTGGGATTGTACTCTGATTGATTTTTACTTTGACATTAGGATTTCAGACACATTGTTATAGTTTTATTTGCAAATGATATGGCATGGGAAATGTTTTGGTAAACTATGTGCAGAATTACTAAATTAAAAAAAAAAAATTGGGCTTGGAAATTGGGATGTTACAGATTATATGGTACATGTTACCCTATTGTAGTATCATAGACTCTCAGATCATGACCTTTGATTCTATTCCATCCGGTGGTCCAGATCTGTGCATTCTGACACACAATAGTTAGTAAAAAACAAAATAACCTAAGCCTATATATATATATATATATATATATATATATATATATATATATATATATATATATATATATAGAGAGAGAGAGAGAGAGAGAGTGTGTGTGATGATGATGATGGTTCAAATAAAAACATTGAATAAAATGAGAATATGAGAACACTACTTTTAAGTTATTGTTCTGCTATGAATTTTATATCTACAACTTTATGTCATTATTCAGAATATATATGATTATTCATACGTTAATATTCACATTATAATTCACTATAATACTACACTTACACAAAATTCATAGTAGAATTATAACATAAACGTAGTGTTCTCATGTTTTCATTTTATTTAGTGTTTTATTTGAAATATATATATATATATATATATATATATATATATATATATATATATATATATATATATATATATATATATATATATATATATATATATATAATGTCAGACTGGAAGGCCCGATGCTGAAAATGATACTATAGTATGAAAAAAATGTTGAAATGTTTTTGGGACCATTACTTATAGAAAAACAAGTACCACCTTAATATTATTCGTTAGAGTTAAGATCCCTAGGCTAGTTGCGGAAAGTAGAATTACAATAACCAAAGAAAGCAATAATAATGTAAAACAAGTATGAACATTAAAGGAAGTATGGAGAACAATAATAGAAACTCAGAGAATATTTCAACTTTTAAATAGTGTGAAATTTATTATGTACATGGTAAGAGCGAACACCTATATATGGAGAGACGATTTATGGGATCATAGGGATATTAAAGTTGCACAAGTTGTAGTACAACTTACTTGTATTTTTCTTACCCTAACAAAAAATATTTTGATGATACACTGTACCCTATTATAAAATGTCAAACATCAAACTAGGTATCATTGGTTCACATCAAGGGAAAGATCATGTAGTTGATCGGTAACTTTAGTTGTACATTGAGCCTCGTTTTGATGATTTATTCGGTTGTTAAATATCACTTCTTGTTTCAACATATCGTTTACGTTATTTATGACAACTTATTTATGTTTGTTTATGCTCGTTTATGTTTAGTAATGTTTGTATGCATATACTCTTATTTTTCTAGCTCTTTGCTATCAATATATGTTTAACTGTTTGTTCACTATATCTTGATTTTTATTTGGGTGTTTATATTCATTTATTTATGTATGATTATCAATCATTTGCATGTTTATGTTCCTTTATGTTGATTGGTAGATATATTCATTTATGTTGGTTGGTGTGTATATATATATATATATATATATATATATATATATATATATATATATATATATATATATATATATATATATATATATATGTGTGTGTGTGTGTGTGTGTTTGTTCGTTTATGATCATTTGTGTTTGTTTATGTTTGATAGTTTATGATTGTTTAAAATGTTAGCGATCATTAGAGAACGAACACGAACTATGTAATATGTTAAACGAACGAACACGTATAATAGAAAATTTTCGATTATGTGTTCCGTTTATTCGGTTAACTTAAAAAAGAGCATGAATAATCCATTATTCGTGTTTCTTTGATTTGTTTATAGCCCTGCATATGGGGAATCACTTTTTTCTCCTTTGTAAATTGATGAATGTTGATAGCAAATTCAACCATGTATACAAAGTAAGAAACTTCACTTTCAACTTGATTTTTGTACTTGTGTGATATTTGAGGATAAGAAACGACATGTTACATGGAAACATATGTTTATCATAAGCAGCAGAATACATAGTGTTGCAATATGTTGAGGCCTCCCGAAATAAATAATAGTCTCTAAGGAGAGTGTTGTGTGCACTATAGAAATGTCATGAAAAATGTAAGAACTCATATATATAATGTCATGAAGAATGAGTTGATTTAACAAAAATGGGACGAGTTTCGTTCATAAAACTAGAACAATGTAAGCTCTCGTATAATGAATGTTTCATATGGGACAAGAAGTTCGATAATGTTGTATTATGGAGAACATGATGTAACTATTTAAAATAATGATTCATGTTTATAACAAGGGTTTTAAGCCCACGCATTGCAACAATAGTTTATTAATGTAAGAAAATTCGGGATAAAATAGCTTTGGAAATTCTGAGAATTGTGGTTTTCACTTTCAGATTAAAGTATTTGGGTAGTACTCCCAATCTTTAATCAGATAAGACTCAGAATTGAGAGAAAACAGAAGAGAGAATGTTTTGATGTTATGAAGAAGAAGTGTACCAACACAGATTCGGATATATTCATATAACAGAAAAAACTTCATGTCTTAAAACTGCCACATGACAGTTTTATGTCCTAAAACTGTCCACAAACGGTCATAAACAACCTTAAATCCGGGTCTAGAATATGGATCACAAATTCAGGTCTAGCCAGGGGCTCTGCCCCTTGGAACCCGCCAGGGGCTGCCGCCCCTTGGACCCTGCTCCCAGGGGCGCTGCCCCCGGACCCCCGTCGGTTTAGGGGCTTCGCCCCTAAATAGCAGTATACTTTCAATAAAAACAAAATTAAACAAACGTGCACTCCACACCATACCGATTTGTTCAATAATTGTCAAAGTGACATTGATCAACAAATTAACCCCATTACACTTAAATAACATTAGTGATATAAAATCACCAACAATTAATCCTGTATGTGCAAAAATGTTATTTTCAACTGAACAAATTAATACAAATTCTTAAAAGATTATTTTCGATTGAATTTTTTTTGCAAAATATAAGTAAAACATGACATTTTTTGTAATTTCAGTATTTTACTACCACACAAAGTCCATTTATGTAATTTTGTTGCAAACTATTACACATAGTTCATTTTTATAATTACAGTTACACATGATACGTTTTTGCAATTTTTATGTTTCCTACTATTATAGATGAACTATATTTAAAATTTTACTATTACATGTACCGTTTATGTAATATTACATTTTGTAGGAAAATGAACCATTTCTATAATTTTACTATTACAGAGGGACAATGGCGAATTTAGGATTTAAACACACAATGTCCATCTAGAATGGGGCGACAAAAATCAACGAATTCAAATTTATTTGTTATTGGGTCGGTTTGTCAATGATACTATCTAAGACATATATAGTATTAACTTCAATACCAAAAAAAGCAAACACAGTTTAAAAAGTACTAGTAAAAGTCTAACAAATGTTCACGATGATTTCTCATATTTTGAAAATATTCTATACGTGAATATATAACAGTAGACAATCATTTATGAATCATCGGTTCCATGTGTTTCTTCATGATCATGAGACTAAGAACATGGTTTTTTGTCTTATTAGAAAAAATGTTAATATTATAACCGAAATAACAACATAAGGATATACTAAATTAATAAATAAATATACATTTAATACTATTCTTATATTTAACTTTATATATATATATAATTATAATTATAGAGCTAGGTTCAAATAAGGATGACATTTATTGTTTGTACAATATTATTATGTGAGAATGACTAAGAAAATAGATTGTTGTTAGGTTTTTTTAGCATCTAAACATATGATCATGATAAAGGAAACAATACAAAATAATATGTGTTCATGCAACCTAGGATCTAAGTTCCATAATATTATTGCTACCCTATGAAAAATGAAAAGAATGAAGAACTACATACTTCTCATGCAGATAGTGACCTTCAAGCTTAAGATCTTATATGTGCCATCTTGTTTGGATGTGAGGATCCAAACTAGAATCCCTCTCTTGGTTCACACCCAATGAACTCAAAAGAGTTGAATTAGATTAACTAGGAGGAAGGACAAACTCACAAGGAATTCATCCACTATAGAGGGAGGAAGAAGGATGGTGTAAATTTGAAACCAATATGCAAGGAATGGTGAGATCCTATGGCCATATTTATAGCCTTGAATCCCTTCCTTGGATTTGTCCTCCATCCCATGTGGGATAGGATGCATTTTCGAAAATCACCTCTCATCCCATGTGGAATGAGTGATTTCATCCAACCCTGATTCTGTAAGGGTTTTTGGAATATTTCAATCAACTAACTATTATTTAATTAGTATTCAACCCTATAATTAACTAAACTGTTTAATTAATTCCCAAAATATGTTCTAATTAGTTGCTAACTAATTATTAAACCATAATAATTAATAAAATAATTTCTCCTTTATTTATTCTACTTAATTTGACTCTTGAGGGCAACCCAAGAGGACCCTGTCATTATTAGAAATATCACGAATAGTAAATTTCATCCAATGCATCTGTTGAAGTTTGATCGTACTTGATGCCATTGTACTAACTTCAATAAACATGGAGTTATCCCATATCTTTAAAGCTAACTTTATTTCACAATTTTTAGGGAAAAAATTTTAGTGGTAGGATATTTTGTTCCTGAAAACAATTATGTGACACAATAAAAGATCTTCAGTCTGTCACAAAGTTCATTAGCCAAAGCCTAATTACTTTCATCAGGTAAACTCTTATACTGGAGTTGACGTTGTATTAACTAGAAGAAGACTTTTTTGTATTTCATTGCAGTAGCAAGCATCACGTATGTAGAATTCCAGCGTGTTTTGCAATCAATGGCTATTTTTTCACAACTAACAACTGATTGTTTTGCATCATGTTCAAATGTATCCATTCTTTTTGGTGTTGTTGTCCAAAAAGAAACACTCTCAAGAAATTTCTTAATCCCCTAAAGGAATACAACCCACTTCTCACAACTAAATTCAAAATGTGTCGCACGTCACATATGAAACAACTCTCTACCTAAAATCAACCTATCAACAGACATTTTTCTATCATCAATTCAATCATGCAATCATTTGTTGAACAATTATCAAAAGTTAAAGTTGATAATTTTCTATCTAGTATGGGGACAAGGCATATATATATATATATATATATATATATATATATATATATATATATATATATATATATATATATATATATATATATAAACCTACCAGTATAGAAATTAAATTCAATTTAATTTAATGAAAATATAGTATTATATTAAGCATATAGCTTTAAAATTAGTAATTACCTCAAACGTTGGCTTTGCAATTTCCATGAATCATCAATGAAATGGGATGTCACGGTCATGCATTCTTTTCTTTGATTGTTGCAAATCCACATATCGGTAGTTATTGCAATCCGACCTTGATTACTCCCGAAGAATTGCATTAACTTTTCCTTTTCCTCGTCATACAATTTCAAGACGTTGTCCCTAGCTGTGTTTCTAGTAATTGACTTAAATAATGGTTGAAGCCTTTGACAAAAAAACTCTAAAGCCTTCATGTTCAACCATACGAAGTGGGTAGTCATATTGCGCTATCATCCTAGCAAGATCTATTCGTGAATCATCATAATTAAAACAGTGGGTTGCTAAAACTGATCCCCCACTTACGTCGTTCTTAGACTTTTTTCCAAATAAACAATTTTGAAAATCATCAATTCTCTTTTGAGATTTTACCCACTTTACATATGTTATGGTGACCCAACAAACGTTTTGTTCCGGTGTTTTGTAAGTTAATGCCTTGTTGTAATAAATGCAAACAACAATTTCGGTTCCTTTAATGTTTTTCAATTCGAAATGAGCCCACACCGGGGATGGGGCTATTTTGTGGAGCCTAAACGATTAGCTGTTTCAAAATATATAAAGATTTCTACAAAATATGAATTATAAATTTCGGCAAAAAAAATGTATAAATACATTCGTTTTTATATTAATCAAACATCAAACATAACATTTGGTTGTTTTGCCGAGGCTTTGGTCTCTTTAAAAAACATATAACATTTGGTTTACGTTTTTATATTCAAGCAAACACCTATACTAATCACTCCATAAAGAACGGATGAATAAGGATGTTATACACAACAGATGAATCGATGATATAAAGAATAGATGGATCGATTTTAATTTGTAAATATAAGAAAGATGAAGATGTTATACCTGATTGAGGTGACAGAGGGAGTGCACGTAGAGTATGAGATATTGTTGTGTTTGTGTGTCGCTCATGAAGGGGGAGGAAGGGATCGATGCTTCAAAAAGTTTGAAACTTCATTGTAGCAGGAACTTTTGGAGTTTAAGTTGAATGAGAGAACTGATAAAAGAAAGTGGCTGAGTTCTTTAGGCGGAGGCTCAGAGTGACGACTAAAGTGTCGACGGTGGAGAATGTAGTGTCGCCGTGCCAGAGTTGTTTAGGCAGGGGCGACGGAGGCGGAGGAATCGCATGACGGACCGACGGTGTGAAGCAATAAACTGATGAAAGTCGTCTGGAGAGAACCGAAGTTAGGGTGTGTTTGGGTGAGCTTTTTGACTTCAAAATTCCTTTTCATAAAAGTCCTTATTGATTTATTACTTTTGCCAAAAGAAGTTTTAAAAATATGTTTGGAATAACATTTAGCTTTTTAGCTTTTAAAAACCCAAAAGTCATCAAAAGACATCATTTTGTGACTTTTAAAAATAATATGTTTTCTTCTTACCAAAAACTATTCTAAAAAAACTTTTAGAGTTCCCAAACATGTTATTAAAATTTTTGACTTTTTCAAAAAGGGAAAAACGAAAAGTCATTTTAAAAGTAATGTCAAACACCCTATTAGGGGAAGGAGCAAGAAAGTGAAACTGAAACGTCAAAACACAAATGCACGTTAGTATAACTAAGTTTGATTTTGGAATACTAACCCTAGACGGCTACAATAATTCAAATAGGATTTAAATAAAAAATTATCATATGTATATAATTAATACATATAATATATAATAATACAAAAATATACGAAGTTAAATATCCTCTACAATTTCTTCTTATATATATCCTTCTAACCATGTTAAATGGTGATAAGTGAATTAAAATATTATTAAGGAAAATTAAATGTAACAAATGTTATCATTTGACATGGATAGGAGTATGGTAGAAAGAAACTGCAGGAAAATATTTAATTTCTCAACTACAAATATATATAACATATTAACAGCTCCTATGGGGGTTTCAAGATGAGACTGCCCACCCCTGTCCCCGAAATTAAAACGGGGGTTAACCGCACCCTCGCCCCCGCCCTCGATTTTTTTTAACAAATATCCCCATACTAGATCGAGGTCTCATGGAATTAGGATCTCAATAGACTTTTTGACATCTCTAGCCTAAAGCCCCTTCTCCCCAGCCACTCCGAGCCCCTTATATAAGAGATGAAAAAAAGTTAGAAATTTATATGTATAAATGTTTATTGTACCAAAATAGAAAAGTTAGTGTACCTCATATACAAAATCATTTTATATTAGCTTCTACCCATACACCAAACCAGAATTAAGGTAAAAGACGAAAAAGAATTAAGAAGACGAAAGCAGTGTTCGGTTATACAAAATATTATAATTTCTTTGGTTTTTAAGTTTTCAGTTTTCACCGTTCTATTATTTTTTAGCCGAGAAATTATATTAGGTTTCAAAGATTTATTTATTTTTGTTATATTTATACAAAAGATTTGGTTTTATTAATAAACTCCTAAATTTATGCTCCTAAAACTTTTACAAGTTTTAAAAGTTATAAATAGATTATGTCAATTTTGAAATATCAAAATCGTGTATTATTTTTTATTTGTGTCACCTACATCCAAAGGGTGTCCTATTTGTGATCCTTACATGCGTCCTTTGAAATTTACCACAAATATGGAAGATAAAATTTCAAATTTTACCACAAATATGGTAAATAGTCCCTATATAGCGTTTGCCTTTGTATAAGGAATATTTATGTAGTTTTGTATTGCACAATTAGGTCATTTCTATAAATTCATTAGGGAAAATGACTTACCAAGGTAATTAACTTTTCGGTATGTTCATATATAGGTAACTATCTTTTTTTTGTACATATCTAGGTAACAAACTTGTTGGAAATGTTCACATATGATCATTATGACCTGCTATAGCAGGTTAAATCCTAGATGTGAACACTTTCAACAAGTTCGTTACCTAGACGTGTACAAAAAAATAGTTACCCAAATATGAACAACACGAAAAGTAAAAGTAAATTACACGAATGGTCCTTGTGGTTTGGGGGAATTTGTGTTTTTTGTCTCTAATTTATTTTTTTAACTTGGATGGCCCCTAGTATTTATTTTTATTGCGTGTTTGGTCCCTGTTTTATCTAAAAAGACTATTGTGTCCTTATTAATTTATTTTTTAATTAATTTTCTTATTTATGTATTTATTTTTTACATATTAAAAAAAATTAATAGACCCCACATATTTGTATCTCCTCGGATGATCTTTACTGTTTATTTTTTAATTAATTTATTTTTTAACTCGGAGGATCCCTACTGTTTAATTTTGTTACGAGTTTGGTCCCTGTCTTACCTAAAAAGACTATTGTGCCTTTATTATTATTATTTTTTAATTATGTATGAATACTTTATATATTTAAAAAAAAATTTAATAGACCTCACATATATGTATCTCCTTACAATCTCATCTCTCATCATCCTCAACTTCTATTTATTTTCCATCTTTAGTGATATCAACGTCTTCACCATCCCTTCTTTTTTCGGTCCTTCAACTCCATCGAATCAACACCACAACCACTAAAGATGAAGAAACAGTAGGTTATGGTGTTGGTTCGCCAGAATTGAAGTACCAAAAAAAGAATGATGATGAAGATGTCGATGTCACTAAAGATGGAAAAGAAATAAAAGTTGGGGAGGATGAGAGATGGGATGGTGACCGGTAAGACCCAAATTAAATTTCTCAAACGTGGTTTCAGGTTTATAGTGAGGAGATACAGATATGTGAAGTCTGTTAATTTTTTTAAATAAATCAAAAATAAATACATAAATAAGAAAATTAATTAAAAAAATAAATTAATAAGGGCACAATGGTCTTTTTAGGTAAGACAGGGACCAAACGCGCAACAAAAAAAACACTAGGGATCATCCGAATTAAATTTCTCAAAAATGGTTTGAGGTTTATGGTGAGGAGATACATATATGTGGGGTCTATTAATTTTTTTAAATATATAAAAAATAAATACATAAATAAGAAAATTAATTAAAAAATAAATTAATAAGGGCAAAATATTCTTTTTAGGTAAGCAGGGACCAAACGCGCAACAAAAATAAACAGTAAGGACCATCCGAATTAAAAAAATAAGTTAGGGACCAAAATCACAAATTCCTCCAAACCACAGGGACCATTCATGTAATTTATTTTTACTTTTCGTTTTATTCATATTTGGTAACTATTTATTTTGTACACATCTAGGTAACGAATTTGTTGAAAGTGTTCACATCTAGGATTTAACCTGCTATAGCAGGTCATAATGGTCATATGTGAACACTTCCAACAAGTTTGTTATCTGGATATATACAAAAAAAAAGATAGTTACCTATATATGAACATACCGAAAAGTTAATTACCTTGGTAAGTCATTTTCCCAATTCATTATTATATAGGGAACATTCCGTAATTGTTATTTCCAGCTAATAAACAGAAACATTTTCTGAAATTTCATTATTATACATGGACCATTTCAATAGTTCAGGAAATAAATAAAAATAAAAATAAAAACTGTAGCATGAAGTGACCTTGAAAATAATAACGACAACCAAGTAAATGCTATAGATATTATTGGACTTGCTTCTTCTAGCCAGTAACGCAAACAAATATCTAACGCAAAAACCTTATGATTAAATGTTTCACAAACAACCAACTTGTGTCGTCACCTTCATCAACCTCAGACTTTGGATCTCGTATCTGATGAAACCTTGATTGAATTTGCAACATCGATAACAAAACGATATCTAACATCAGATTTCAAAAGACGTTCCATGGCCGTGTTCACATAATCTATCGGGATAACCTCTATATCCGCTGTTATTCCATGTTTTGCACAAAAATCAAGCATCTCTTGAGTCTCTTTTAGTCCTCCAATATTACTACCACCAACAACCTTCCTCCCTATCAAATTTTAAACCATTACACTAGAATATACTCTCTCCGTCCCAATATTATTGTCCACAGACAAAAAACACACATATTAATAAAAACATTAATTACCACTAACTTTATTTAATAAAATGACAGTTTTGTCCTTACTTTGCATTTAATGTTCAATTAAATGCTTAGTTGGTTAAGTAGTAATGAGAGAATATTTTGATAAAAATGTTATTTATTTTTAGAAATGGACTATTATTTTGGGACAAACCAAAAAAGAAAAATAAACTATAATTTTGGGACGGAGGGAGTATATAATTAAACCATCAATGTCCAAACAAGTTACATATATGTAGTCTTTGTATATAGAGCATGTGAAATTAAACTAGACTCCATCATTGACAAGTAAAGTCCTTGATATTCTCTCGAAAAGAGATTTTAAAGGAAGGGAGTCAGAGAGACTCCAAAACATATACAGAGCGAGATGTGACTATGTGAGCCGATGTGGGACACCAATAAAGATAATATTGATCAAGTTAAGTTAAAGTAGTTACCTAAGACCAAAGGAAATGCAGGTAGCTCATGTGGCACTGCGGGCATACCAACAAGAACAAGCTTTCCATCGGTTTTCAGAATATTAAGAAACGGCACGATCGGATGAGCTGCAGAAACCGTATCTAAGATACCATCGAGTGTTCCAGTAGCAGCCTATTAACATAATCAATAAACCCAAGTTATATATATATATATATATATATATATATATATATATATATATATATATATATATATAATTTCTGAAAAAAAAAATATTATTCTCTACGACACCACCCACATGATGTGAGATATAAATAAGATAAACAGTGGACAGGGCTCAAAATGGGCCCAATCCACATTAAATGTTCCATCCACATTAAATTGACATTCAAACCAAACAAATAATTTGCTCCAAGTAGAAGAGGGTGTCATTGACCTGCATTTGGCCGACGTCTTTGCTAACAATGAAATGGTCGGCTTTAAGTCCATCAAGTGCTTCCTCCTTCTTCTCCGGGGTCGTACTAAAAACTGTAACTTCTGCCCCCAAAGCCTTGGCTATCTTTACTGCAACATGACCGAGTCCACCAAGACCAACTATCCCGATCTTCATACCAGGCTTGTCAAGTCCGTAGTGTCTGAGGGGGCTGTAAGTTGTGATCCCAGCACATAGCAATGGTGCACCGGAGTCAAGTGGCAAATTGTCTGGCCAATGCAACACGAAGTGCTCATCAGCAACCATGTGATCAGAGTAGCCACCGTATGTGATTGTGCCATCGGAATAATTAGGAAAAGCATAAGTGAAGGTCATCTTCGGGCAGAATTGTTCAAGATTGTTAGAACAGCTTTGACATGATCTGCATGATCCCACCAAGCATCCAACACCGACTGTTTCTCCAACTTTGAATGTCTCTACTTTGCTTCCTACTTCTGTGACCACACCCACAATCTCATGCCTTCATTTGTCATCATAAGATCGATAAATATATGCATACACACAAATTCATATTGTAACAAAAAAGGAAGGATAGAATTTGTACCCTGGAACTACCGGATAAGTAGTCACTCCCCATTCGTTCTTGGCAAAATGAAGATCGGAATGACAGATTCCGCAATAAAGAACTTTAAATCTCACGTCTTTGTCCCCTGTAGCTCTGTAACAAATCAATGACAAATGACGTCACGCATAATAACTTCAATTTTCAAAGCAACCATTCTTGTTAGGGGAAACAAAGTAAAACATGGAAAGAATAGTACTTGCTTGATCAAATTCATAACACGAATTACGGAAAACAAAATAAACACAAAATCCTTTGGATTTTAGTCTTTTAAATGCTTACCTTCGGGAGAAGGTGAGGGGTGAGAAGGTTCCCGAAGTGTCGCTTGCAGCATAACCATAGGCCTTGATGGGATGCTCTGTCTCTGGTGATTTCGCCATTTTTGAAGCTTAGATATGCAGCAGAAGGTGTGAAGAGAAGAGAGTGTGTATGAGGTACTTATAGGCTGATTTCGCGTTTATGATGCTAGTCAAAGTTGTCGTGCTAATTTTGGTAGTGGGAAAAAGAAACAGCGCACTTTCCAGGTTAGTAAGAAATCAATGAGAACTTCCAAATCTTTGGCCGTTAGGGTAAACCACCAAAGTTTTGTTTCATAGTCGTGGAAGATATATATTTTATCGCTCATAATGATATATTATATATTCTCTTATCGCGATCAATATAAATATATTTTATATTTCTTATAATAACATTGTTAACTAAACTTTTTGTGTTTTAATATTCTTAATAATAATGGGTAGTAGAGATGATTTGTAAATAGACATTATTATCTTTTGGATAACAAAGGTAACTCATACAGGGTCATCACCTGAGCAATCTAACATTCTGCCGCTTAAAGGCCACATTTATGGATAATGAATTGATATGGTAAGTTACTTTTTGAAATATACATATTTAGTCCTTATTTTTTTTTTGTAAATTAAACCCTTATACTTTATTAATATGTACACAATAGGTCCTTTTGACCGTATTCTATAGGTTTTGCTGATGTGGAAGCACACGTGGCACTAAAAACAACTGCATAAACAATTAATTAGCTTAGTCACTCCTTATAAACGAATGTTAACATCCAAAATCAGGAGGAATCACCTTCAAACTCGAACAAGAGAAGTGGGGAATTCGTAGAAGAAGAAAGAAGATGTCGAGTGGCTCAAGAATCTCCACAGGTTCAAGCAATCACAAAGTAGATAAGGAAGTCCTCTGTGATTGTGAACTCCCTTCAAGAATTCGTACCTCCAAGACCAAAGATAACCCTGGAAAGAAATTTCGAGTGTGCCCTAACTCATTGGTAAATACCTAAATTGATTTTATTTGTCACATCGCATCAATTTTCTTCTTCTTACCTTCTATGTTGTTGATTTTATTACTACAGAAACCAGGGAAAAAGTGTAAATTTTGGGAATGGATTGATGAAGAACCTGAGAATATGAAGCCCATTGAAGAAGATACTCTTTCAGATGTTACATATTATCTTATACAAGTTTTAGAGGATGTGGCATCTGTTAGAGAAGAAGTGAAACAGTTGAAGAGTATGATTTGTGTACTGATTCTGATGGTCATTGTTAAGGTTATGTTTTGGGGTTGAAGATATGCTTCTGGAGGTTTTAGGGGATTTTGATGCAATAGACTTGTTGTGTAATTCTTGTTTATGTAATGGATGTTGATGTACTTTATGTTTATGTAATGGTAAAGTTTATTGCTATTATGTATGGATGTTGATGTAATTAATTCAGTCAAATGGAGGTAAAACCAAGACAAATTACAGGAAATATTTTTTTTATAGACAATTGAATGTAAAGACAAATAAAAGTGGCTAACAAAAGGCATCAAGCCATTTAATAATTACAAAAGATAAGCCCACCAGGAGGGGTAATACAGTAATGATCATGTCTTGGGTAGATAGGTCGTATTGCATTATGATCTTCTTGAACCAAGTCATCATTATGTATTGGACAAAGTTTGTTGAGGAAATGATCATTGAAGTTTCTTTTGAGAGATATAACTTCATCGTCCTCTACATGTTCAGCTTTCAGACCATCTTCTAAAATGGAGTCAACATCATCAATAGAAACCAAATCTTCATCTTCAAGGTCTGCTTCTTCCTCCTGAATCCAATCAAACAACGGTTCATGATAATGATCCACATACACATCCAATCTCTTCTTTTCATTCATATCTTCAAGAAAATCGTTAAAATCGCAGTCATTCTGAATAGCATGTAATCCCTCCGACAACCTCACTTCATGTGGACAATAATACACATCTCTGCATCTTTCGTTAGTAAGCTTTTCAAGAAAGGGGATGAAATCAGGGAAGTTCATCTTGTTCACAACCGTGTATGGTACAGAGGCTTTTACTCCATTAAAATACATCAATGGGGTAGGTATGAACACCCCATTATAGTGTACATCAACGATTGTATCTGCATCTTCTGCCATTGTTGATGGTGATTGCGAGTCAAGAAGTTTGAGGGATTATCGGGTGAATGAATGGGGGAATGGCTGATTAAATGAGCCCTAATTGTCATTTCAATGTGGTGTAATTTAACAATATCCACGTAAGATGACATGTAGACGCCACCTGGTTATTTCATTTCAAGAAAATAAAATAAAAATTGTATATGACCGGTAAACCGGCTATAGCCGGTCAAAAGGATTGCATAATTACAAAAAATCGGGTATAAGGGTTTAATTTACAAAAAAATAAATAAATAAGGACTAAATGTGTACATTTCAAAAAGTAACTTACCCTATGAAGTCATTATCCCTTGACCTAGTTGTTTACTCAGACTCTTTTTTTCACAGCAAATCATAATATAATTATTTTTCTCAGACTATACTATAATACTTTTTTTTTCACAGCAAATCATAATATAATTATTTTTGTCAGACTATACTATAATACTTTTTTTCACAACAAATCATAATATAATTATTATTTTTCCTATTTTTGAGATTGAACCAAAAACCTTCTAATTAGTTGTTAGTTTATAAACTCCTAGTTAGCCAAGTGGGTTAGCCCAACTTGTCCATAAAATAATACTACACTACTAAAAAATTGGGTAAGTTGTGTGAAAAATTAGAAAAATACCTATGGAATAACAATAGATAGTCTACCAAAAAATGTTTACCTAATTTAATGACGGATTTCTGACGGGATAGCTAAATAAGTATGTAGTTATTACGTAGGTAATTTGATACATAATAACTACAGAAACAGAAAAACTTGATTTTTTTTTTAAATTCTATCAGTATTTCGTAGGTAATTTGCTATAGAATACCTATGGAAACGAAAAAAACGAGATATTTTAAAATTCTGTCGGTAATCCGTAATAAACGTTTTTATTTCCCCTCTTTTTATTCTCTAGATTATTATTAATATTTTTTATTTTATTTTTTTATTATTATATTTATAATTATTATTTTATTTTTATTGTTACATTCATAATTATTATTTTATTTTTATTATTATATTTATTTTTAGGTTTAAAATTATTATGTTTTAATTATTATTATTATTATTATTATTATTATTATAATAGAAGACAACCAAATGCTTCTTAGATACACAAAAAAAATTCAATTAAATAATCATTTAAGTAACATAAGATGAAGAATCGGTGAGTTTCGAATGAATATAGTTCAAGATAGATGACTTATCTTCAACCACATTCATTTGAATGCTCTGCATTATAAGAGATAGATAGATAGATATGTGTATGAATCTCCACCAATCACAATACGACACGTCAATAGAGATTTAATATTATATAAAACTAAAATGAACATACACATAATCTTAAATGTGACTTGGGCATTCTGAATCAAGATGAAGCATTTGGTCGAAAGCGCTAGGACTTTCGCCAAATGTGATCATGGCATATCAAAATGTGCTAGAGCTTTTGTCAAAAGCGCTCCACCCTATGGAGTAAGAAAAACATCTTCCTGGTATATCAAATGAACTCCTACCTTCACCAAATGTGATGTTGATGAAGGATGTGCCTTTTTTATGCACTAGTTCATCTTGAATGTGTTGGATAAACCTGAATGTGCTCTTAGAGTTGTGAATGTTCTCCTGGATGTGATGACACCTCTAAAATGTGTTTCTTAGGTGTTTATAGTTAAGAGTAATAGATGATCTTTTGCACGATCTTTTGAGAGGGTTCCATTTGTTGGTCAAATTTAAGGTCTTTGTAGTCCTGATTATACTATTCCATTGTTTGAGCTATGTAAATAAGAATACTCCCTCTATTAATTTGGACGTAAGTCGCATTGACCGAACCACGTTAAATATTGTGTCTTTGTATGTGTGTCGTTCTACATGATTTCTAGTTTATTCCATAACAAGTGGTATCTGAGCTATCGTATGTTATGTAGATTGAAGAGATGTCGTCGCACAAGTTCAACTTGGATAAATTCAATTGTTCGAATGACTTCACTTTATGGAAGGTGAAGATGATGGATCTTCTGGTTCAAAGGTTTATGCAGCGCCTTTGGAAGGAGAAGCGAAACTAACAAAAGAAGTGGCTAAAATGTTGAAGAAGGATATTCTAGCAAAAGCGTATAATGCTATTATGTTAATCTTGATGGACGAAGTACTGATGGAGGTTGTGGATCAAACATTCTGCTGTGAGGCCTTGGGAGAAACTATGTGACAAATATCATACCAATTTTATCAATAAATGGTTGTATCAGAAGCAATGTGTGTATAATCTCTAGATTATAGAAAAGTATCCAAGTAAATGATCGTATGGACAGCTTCAATCTTATCCTCCTAGATTATTTATAAGGATTTAATGTAAAGATTGAAGATGAAGATCAAAATCTCATTTTATTATGTTCACTGTTGAATTTATATATGAATTTCATTGATACCATATTGTATAGTATAACAATGATCACTATGAATGATGTGAATGGTTCTTTGTTGTCTAAAGAACTGAAACAAAGAATTTATCGTTAGTGAAAATTTTCCGGTTTTGATTTGTTCGGTAGCACGAGAAGAACAAGAAAAACATGTGGAGGAAACAGATGGAAGCCTCATTCCAAATCTAAGGCTTCAGATAAGATTAACTGTTATAGTTGCAAGAAAAATAGGCATTTTAAAAGAGATTGTCCATATGCAAAGAAGGGTAATTTCAAGGCTGCATCAAGCAACAATAATAGTGTTGTGGTTCAAGAAAGTTTAGATGAAGAAGACGTAAATGACATTTTGGTTATAAGCACGACTAGTTCTACGACTGCTTGGATCTTTGACTCGGGTGCATCTCACTATATCACGTAAAATCATGAGTGTCCAATCTTCTAAAGAAGGGAATGTCATGATAAGGATTGATGATGAAGGGATGCGAAGTATCAACGGCAATGGCACGGTGTAGATAAAAAGGCATGATGTCATGGTAAGTGTAACATCCCAAAAATCATAGTAAAATTTTCATTTTTAAAACCCTTAAATAATCCATAAACCATACAAAAACATTGTTATCAAGAACATAGTCAAAAGCAGAGTATCCCAAAATCATCAATCAACAAAATATCCAAGGTTGATGTGCATAATCACGCCTTCTGTCACACCCCGAAACCGTTGGCGGAAACATTCCAGGGCGGAGGACGTCATGTATAGCATCACAACCAATGAATAACAGCAATTATAGCAACACAACCATTACAGTGAATATTTGAAATAAACGTTTGCATCTGTTTGAAACTCAGTTTGAATTACAAACAATAGTTTTGTATAGTAAAAACTTAAAAACTCTTAATGCTTCGACTCCTCAAAAATCCAGCAAGTACCTGTCTACTGATTTCCTGAGAATACAAGCAGTTTGAAAAATATCAGCATAAAGCTGGTGAGTTCATAAATAGTAATTTGTAATGAAAACTTGTTGATGAACGAGCCGAAATGTTGGTGTAATCTCAAGAAAATCCGATATTTTCTTTAGTGAAAAACGTAGTGTTATCGATTTTGTATACAACCATGAATGTTTGTTTCTGAAAAACCGTAGTGATATGCGAAAATACTACCTCATGTAACTAGCTAAAGCTAATCATGAAGTATAAGTATTTAATATGTAAAACCGTAGCATAAATGATTCGGTTTTGAAAACCCTGGCTCGGCCAGTAAGCATAGTGTGTTTAGTTCTATTTGGTATAAATAAAACTGCTGAAGAAAGCCAGGTTGGTAAACTAAAGGTGATTTATACATAATGTGAGTCGTATAACCATGCTTGATATGACTAGAGACCTTTCCAACGTTCTTCATGCGTCGAGTTAAATGACATTTGTACATCTCAGGCGTGCCCGCCTAACTGTAGCTAGCAGTCCAGATGTGGGATTGTCAGTCCCGAATAGATCTATTCACAAATCTCACGCTCTCCCTCCAGGAGACTCTGGTTATATAGTGGTAGGATTTATCCCTGTACACCTAAGGGTACAGTAGTGAAGTAGCGCCTCACAGTATCGTACAATTTAGTTTACATGAAATGCAGTAGCGTTCTACCGTAGTGAAAATCCGAATGTATACCGCGTATAGTGATAATTACAGTTATGGAAATCATGATAAAGCAGTGATGTAAGCTGTAAACGGTTTATGTTCCTGTGCATATGTTTAGTAGTGAAAGTTTCTATGCTTGATAAGTTTCAGAGAAATCCCAAACTATACCGATTATAGTTTACATGTATAACGTAGCAAATAGCGTATCCGTAAAAACTATGCAATTTTTAATGAAAACGTCCCTTATACTCGACATGGTACAAAAAGGGAAATAAAGTATGAAATTTGCATAAGTTTTATGTGTATTCCTGAAAACATTTATGTTTAGTTTGTAAGAAAACATTTATGTTTAACTTGTATTCCCCCCTGAAAACATTAAAAATGCGGAAAAATGTAGGGGTATGAACTCACAGTTGGTGCGTGGAGTTGTTGATTGAAATGAAGATTCCCGAGTTGTTGCACGTGACACTTAACGAAATCCTATTATCAAATAAATACGTATATATATCCAAATTAGCGATTTCGATAAATAAAGTGTCAGAAACACTTGAATTCGGTTGAGGAAGGGTACCGAGACTTGCTTGAATCGAAGAAATGAGTTTTCAGCCAAAAGTACCACCCAAAAAGGAGTTTACGGTCTTTGAACACGAGTTTACGGTCTTTGAACACGAGGTTACGGTCTCTGAAGGTTGGCGAGTTTACGGCCGTAAACTCAAGAACTGAGTTTACGGTCTTTGAAGATTGGGCCGTAAACTCGGAAAAATGGTGCTAGGTGCTGATTTCGACGAGATGAGTGATTCCAGACGTTCCAAAGGACTCTAAACGGTGCTTTTCGACGTTTTTCCGGGGTTTGAAGGCGTTTTTAGAGTTTACGGTTCGAGATTCTTAGAGAGAGGAGGAGAGAATGTGGTCAGAAACGTCCTAACGAAGTCGGAGGCATCATATTTATAGGGGTGAGGTGGGGTCCACTCGTCACTGACCGTAAATAGGTTTATGGTCGTAAACGAGTTTACGGCCGTAAACTAGTTTACGGTCGTAAACTAGTTTACGGTCGTAATCCCATTTTAGACCAAAAATGTAGTTTTCTCGAGATTTTCGGGTTTCCGCGCGATTTTTGATTCCGACTCGTAAATAATTTAATTAAATATAAATAGATTATATATTAAACCAAAATTTGACGGAAAAAGTTAACGGATATGAAATTTCATTAACGGAAAATGCGTAACAGAAAAGGAAAAAGTTTCGGGTTGTCACACCTTCGCCTTGCCCCGATCATCTGATGTACCTAAAACCATGAAATCAAAATGTAAGCCAAAGCTTAGTGAGTTTCCCCCAATATACCACACACAACTAAATAGATATCAACATGCATATATGAGCCTTCATCCAGACTTGACTGCCTCGCAAGGCATACATCCTATCTGGATTGCTCTGCGGGCCTACGTACTGACTGGACCGCCTCGCAAGGCCTACAGTCTATCCGGACCACCCCAGGTATCTTGCCCTTCAGCATAAAGCAGGACCGCCTCAACCCAACTTATCATAATATGTCGACATATACACATAATCAAATAAAAAATTCTAACAAGCAAAACAGGTAATCATAAATATCTACCGACTATCTGATCCCTACAATATACCACATTCCATATGCCAATATACATACAAAGTCTAGAGGGCCAACATTGGTGCCTTCGACCCCCGAGTACAGTGAAAAAGAACTAACCTCAAAGTCCAAAAGATAGTTGAACTAATCACTGCTCCAAATACCAACTTTACAGGTCACCTATACAACAAATAGGGACCAAACCTCAATATACTACTCAAAATACCCCAAATGACCTATGGTCAAACTTAGTCAAAGTAAACGGTCAAACATCAAAGTCAAAAGTCAACATCTAGCCGGAGTACGCCCAACATACTAGCTCTATGCCCAACGTAGAGCCCAAGATGGCAATTACGGGTGGAAATGAGGCTACATGCTACGTTGCCATAATTACGCCCCGTGTAACAAGTTGTTGTTCAACTTTTCCCATTAAGTGCTTAATACAGAAAGTTAACCATCCAATTCTCATATTTGGTTCCTAGTAGCTCCATAATGGATAAAGTTTCCAACTTTATCCATTAGGATGGTCCAAACAACCAAGATATAGTCTTTAAGTATCAAAGGAACCGAGAATGCTTCTTTGCCAGCTTAATCCATTAAGTCTAAGACTCTAACCTTCAGATCTGAATCAATATAATGTTTAGATGGATAAAGCTTCCAACTTTATCCATAATAGGGCCACAAACTTTCACAGTCTAAACTTTATGCACTAAAATAACCATAAATGCTAACACAACTTGCATGGCTTAATGAACAGGCACTAAAGCACAACTTTACAAGTCCAATAAGTCCCAAGAGTATTCCATATAGCTCAAAAGGTGTTGGAGTTCTTCCAACTCCCAAAACACAAGTTTAAGGGACCAAAAAGTGGCAATTATCACAAATAACTAGATCTATGAAACCAATGAGCAAGTTATAAATTTTTTACTCACAATGGTTCAGGAATGATGTAACCTTGTTGGATATATACTTGAACCCTTCCTATATACACTTTTCCACCACCTTGCTCTTCAAGATTCAACCTTCCAATGGAGAAATAAACTCGTAAATGATGTCAAGGCTAAAAAACAAATAAGAGGAGGCTAGGGTTTCTCAAGGAATTATCTTAGGTGATGGAGGCTGGTTATGAGAGGGTTTCACATAAGTTAGAGCCCTTAAATAGGGCTCAAAACTGAAGAATTAGGGTATTGATCTTCCGTGATTACCCCCTGCGTCCCATAAATTACGCCATGCGTAGTTCATTAAACTCGCGTCCAAAAAGTCAAAACTTACGCCATGCGTAACTTTCCAATGCCATGCGTAGGACAAAACCCTCAATTTCCACTTTAACTTCAAACAACTATAACTTCTTCATTTCAACTCTATTTCGTCGTTCTTTATATGCAAGGAAAGGTATCGAAGAGCCCCATAATCCTATCTACTTATCTTTGGCTTAACACATGTCGAACTAAAACCATAATCCATGAAAGAAGCCTGATATATAACTTTTCCCATATTACCCTTTTCTTCGAAACACAATTCGAGGGTTAAACACTTAACCAAGCATTGTCATCATCTGGTAGGGTCTAAGCACTATTACCTTGATGCCCAAGACCTCTACTTGATCTGGTTACTTCCCACTATCCTGAAAAGAAACATCCAAAACTAGGTGTTATAGTAATAAAACTTGATTACTTATAAGTTCCCGGTCTTCAAAAGAACTTGATTTCTCTTGGCACTTTGGCTAAGCATGGAATAAAGTATTATGGTAAAGGTTACTGGGTGAAATTTTACAAAGGAGCTTTTCTAGTTATGAAGGGGAATCTACAATATGGAATTTATTTTCTTGAAGGTTGTATAGTTAGAGGAACAATGACTATATCTCATTCCTTGGAGCAAAATAATGATAAAACATGATAGTGGAATTGCATATTGGGGAATATAGGCGAAAAAGTAATATTAGTATTGAGTAAACAGGGGTTGTTTGGTGGACAAGTGATTAGAAATGTTAAATTATACGAAGCTTGTGTCAAAGGAAAACAACACAGGGTGAAGCTTAGTTCTGGTTAAGACACAAGCAATGAGATCATCAAGTATGTTCATCCAGATTTATTGGGCCCATCTTCACTGAAATACCATGGTGGATGGTAATAATTTGTGATGTTCATTAATGGCTACTCAATAAAGGTCTGGTTATATCTCCTGAAAAAAAGGGATTAACTGTTTGAAAAGTTGAAGGAGTGAAAGAATATGGTTTTTTACGGAAAGGAAAACAAGTCAAGACACTCATAATAGGTAATGGGTTGGAATTTTGCAATGCTCTGTTTGAAAATTTTTGTAAGGAAGAAGTATAGTGAGACATCACATTGTATGACACACACCATAGTAAAACATCGTGGCAGAACGAATAAACCAAAAATTAATAGAGCGTGCAAGATGCATGCAGTTATTTATGGATTTATTGAAGCAATTATGGGAGGAAGCAATAAATGATTCTTGATGATCTCCTTTAATTAAAATCAACTTAAAGACTCCTTCAGAGTATGGTCTAGGAAACCCTCAAATTATTCTAGTTTACAAAACTTCAGATGCCCTACTTACTCTTATGTTAATAATGGTAAAATGGAGACAACGGAAATGAAGTAACTGTCTCTATGATATGCATCTGGAGTGAAAAGTTATCATCGGTGGTGTACAAAAGAAAGAAATAATCTAAAAACTTATCATTAGCAGAGATGTTACCTCTCATGAATCTGTTATGTGTAACCATAGATGTAACGGCCAAAAGTTTGAGTATTTGACTATACTATATTTGAGTGAAGATGTTGAGCTAGGTTTTTTGAGAATGAACTTACTTTAAAGTGAATGTGGCAAACAGAAGAAACACATCGCGATCGTGCAAGGATGCAACACGAAATGTCAAATAACAAAGAATGGGCCGAAAAGTCAATGTCGCACCGTGAGTATGGGTACATGTCATGATGCGATTATGAATATGAGTCACAAAGGATATGTGGTAGAAGGATGTGACACGTGTCTTAGGTTGTGACATGTTTTGGCAGGCATCAAAAAAAAATGAAGTCACGACGTGACTATGGGATTGTCCCGACATAAAATCAGATTATCACCCTAGTATAAATAATGCAAAGGTTTCTTCGAAGGATTCTTTTCGGGAATTTAAATTAGAATCAATGAGTGATGATTACAGCTTATAGGCAAGGATCTTGAGGTCAGTTTTTAAGGTACGATCGTTGAATTCGATAGGGTATTCTCTTGAATCTGTACTATGTTATTGTGTTTACGTAGCTTTAATTATGCATGGTTGTCAGAACCCGATGTAGTTACTAGAGTCATGATATGGTTATGTTATGAACTCAATGATAATGTTGAGAGATGAATTTTGTTAGAGAATTCTCGATTTGGACGACCAGGGTTGTGAGCCCTACTCTTTAGATATATGAGAATGATCTAAAGACTTTTGCGGTTAGGTCATTTAGTAGTTTTAATATGGAATTTAATTAGTCTAGTGGTAAATGGTTACTAAGGTTAACTCCTAGTAGGGATGAGTAATTGGTCGGACCCAAACCGAACCGGTACGAAGACCAAAGACCTGAAATCCAATTTTATTAAATTTCAAGGACCGAAAATCAGACCAATTTAAGAAGGGTGGGTTCTTGTTCCGGGTAAGCCGGGTCCGGGTTCGGTTTTGGACATGACTATAAGTTGTTGGATTTTTTTTTTCATTTTGTTAGGCTCATGATTCAGATTTTGGGCTTGCATATTTTATTAAAAAAAATCTAGTATACGTAATTTAACTTGTGTTCTAGAAATGAAAAAGTTTTAATATAGAGAAACTAAGATGCAAATGCTAGTGCCACTAGTATACGTATTTTTTGTTTTCCTTTTCTACAAAAAAGTGACTTTTGTTGCATTTGTATAAAACGTGGTATAAATTTCTTTTTTACAAAAGTGACTTATACTTGTATGGTTTTTTCTAAAATAAGTTTCTTTTACCTATAAATTTTTCTAAAAATCGTGAAAATTATTTTTAATTGACGTTCGAACGGTAGAGGGAGAGCAGAAAGAAAAAAATCATCAAACATAATGAATAGAGAGAAAAGATTGTTTTACGACGATCAAATTAAAACCAAAAACTGGCTCAATTAGATGTATTTCCAGTTTTTTCCGGGTCCGATCCCGATTTTTTTCCGGTCCAATGCGGTACATCCCTAGCTCCTAGTGAGTTGGGATAAGTCTTGAGGAACTTGATATATTGTCCAAACAGGTTTGAGTAAGTGGTTGAGTTGCTAGACATCAGCAACTAGAGGCCAAAGCAGAAGTTAGTTTTCACTAACAGGTCGGGTGAGTGCATGTGGAAATTTATGAGTTCACATCAAATGAGTTTTATATGCATAAGTATTTTATATTAAGTATCTTATCACTTAAATGAGAATGCTTTAAAGTTTTAGATTTAGTTTATATGGCTAGTAGTTTTAATATGAAAATAATAGCGTACATTATATTTATTGTTTACAAGGCATTGCTACTAGTTCTATTATGAAAGTTTTAGCATGCCATATGGTTGGTACCAACTATTAGGACAGTTGATATTATTATGTGTATAGCTGTAAAGTGAGTTTATTAGCTTAAAAAGAATGGGTAACAAAATGCAATATATATTCTACTGTTGTAATATACTCCAAAGTGAGTATTGGAGATTATAGTTTGGGACACATGGAAATTATCGAGATTTTATTTCCCGTAATTAGTAGTTGTTAGTGAATGTATTTATGTTATAGAACCTACTGGTAAGTTATGGTCACAAGTTACCTAATGATAGGTTATGGTTACAATTTCTTATAGAGAAACCCCGTTTATATGTCCTTTTAAAAGGACATAATGACAAGAGGTAATTATTCCTCATTGGCTTTGGGATAATTTGTATTCCCAAGGATGATAAGGAATTGATTATGAAATAATTAGGGATATTGAATCCTATATGTCCAAGTTTATATTTTGGGATACTAAGTCTTGTGATTGCATTTTAATTTGTAGGGTTATGTCTGTGAGTGAAGTCTTATTTGTTGTATTATGTTTTGGTATATAGTATTCTCTATAGGATTATGTTTGCAGTTGCAATCTTATCTCCAAGGTAATGTCGTGGGATATGAAATCCCAGGGTGTACAGTTTTATCTAGTAAGGTTATACTTAGGGCTTTGCAATTCCTCATTATGGTTTATTATGACATGTTTAAATGTTAAGAGGTTGCGGGTATATTTTAATTGTAATATTGAAAGCATGCTTGTATTTTTTTGATGGATTAAAACCTATGTAGCTCACAAGTTTTTTCGAGTCACGTGTTATTTTTAAACGTGTTATGTACTTAGGTATCTGAGTAAATCTTATAGAGATACAGATAAAGAAGGCTCATAGAAGGCTTAGCTAAGTCTTTAGGTGGTTTAATCCCTTCTTTTTTACTATGGTTGTTGATATTATTGATTAACACCAAATGTTTGTAAACTATGATAAAGAAATAAAAGGTTTGTGTAAAACCATATTTTTACTGTGATCGATTTTCATAGTAATTGTATAACCATAGAAAATTTTGAAAATATAAAAAGTATATGTATTACAATTTGGTAACAGAGCCATGGTTTAAGCGAAATAGATGGGATTATCCTTCCTACGGTTAAACTATGTGAAATAGTGTACATGTTTCCTTAAGAATGATGAATTGATTTTAGAAATTTTTATGTCTTAAGTGATGTGATATACAGTAGAAAAAGATTTTCTCATAAGCATTAAATGAATTATGCTTTCCTGTATAGGGATGTTGAAGGCATGTTATATGAATGATATTTTACTTTCACCTTGATAGGTGATTGTAGTTGAATTGTTTCTAATGAACAATCGGGTAAATTGTTTATCGCATAGTTAAATTCCTATATATAGCATTAAACTTTTGACATTCTTAAGAGATTTGCTATTTTGTAGCATTATATTAGGATTGAGTTGTATGTGAGAAGTACATCAAGAGTGAATAAATATTTGAGCTTCTAGGAGGAACTTAGAGGAATAATTGGCATTGAAGAAGGATTGATGAATCAGTCTCAGAAGATTCGTTACATTTGAGCAAGAATGTCACATTGCTACCAGTATGGAGCGGAAGAACAAGTACGAAAAGAATGTAAATTAAAGCTTCTAGTGGATGAAAGGTGAATTATATGCCACAGAAGGGGGTCATGTTCGAGAGATGTGCCCAAAATGACGTGCAACGTTCTTTGCAGATTATGATTGTGTGTAAAGGGAAGAGAAAAGGGAGTACGAGTGGAGATATAACTCCTAAGATGAGATAATGTAAAGGACAGATAGTTCATATGAAACAGTATGATGATACGTTTATAATAAGATAGGTATCCAGTTATCTGTTGGATTAGGTGTCTAAGCCCATAACTATAAGTGGTATGTACTTGAATTGATAGCAGCACAGTCCTTTTGGGTTGCCCTCAACCTAGCAACTGGACAAGGAAATTATGAAAGGAGAGATATTAATTTATAAGATTAATAAATTAATATATATATATATATATATATATATATATATATATATATATATATAATTGATTTATTAATATGTTAATGGATTAATATATTAATTAGAAATCATTTTGTTTAATTAATTGTTAGCCAGAAATTAATCAGAATTGATTTTGGGGTTAAAAGAATTAATTATAAAGTGCAGGGACTAGTTTGCAATTAACTGATAGTTGAATGGAAGGATCCAGAACTCCCTTGGAAGGGGGTGGACGAAAACCCTAGGGGAAACCCTAGAGAATTCGTCCAAGGGGTCCAAGATAAGACCTTGGGTCTTGCTTAGGCCCTAAGCAAAGGATAACTAGGGTTTTTCCTAAACCCTAGTTCCGTCAACTATTTAAGGAGCCTCCTGGCTCACATTTTGGGTACTCATTCTTTGGAAGAATACCTTGGCCGAAATTGCATACTCTCTCCATCCTCTCTCCTCCAAGTTTCCTTCTTGCTAGTTCTTGGGTGTGATTCCATTAGAGGCATTACACTTGTGGTGCTGAAGCTTCCAAGAAGATCAAGATCAAGATCAAGGGAATATCAATTGTTTGCTATAACAATTGAAAGGTATGTAACTCCTAAACCCTAGTTTGTTAATTTCGAAATTAGCCTCTCTCCTCTAGGGTTCTTGTTTTGCAATTCAAAGTTGTATGTTCAATAGTTAAAACATAGATCCAAAGTAGGTTGCATGTGAACTTAGGAATTGTTTTCTAGTTTATTTGTTGTACCTAAAACCCTTCAGTGGTATCAAAGACAGGTTGTTTTAAATTGAATTGCTACAATTGTTGAATTGCAAATTAGGGTTTATAGCTATTAAACCCTAAAGGCCAAATTTTTGATTTCTAGGGTTTTGGATCAAAGGGTTTTTTCGAAAACCCTAGCCTCCAAAGAACCCTAATCGAAATTAGGGTTAGGGTTTTGAAAACCCTAGCCTCCTCCCTTGTAAATTTCGAAATATGCTAGAGGATAATTAGGGTTTCTTGTTTTGGATAATTGTTACTTAATTAGATTAATTGGATAATTATCCTTACCCTATTTTTCGAAATTTAGAGGGATAAGGATTAGGATTAAATTAATGGATTAATTTAATTAGATAATCCTTACAAGATTTAATAATTTGATTAATAGTTAATTAAAAGATAAATATTAAATCTAGTTAATTGGTTTATTTAAATTTAAATTTAATAGCTTAAATTTCGAAATTTATAAACCCTTGAAGTTTTAAAATGTTTTAAAACACACCTTATATATATTATAATTAAAAGTTTAATATTATATATGTATAAGAATATGGTCAGTCAAATCGCTAGTATGCCTCATTCACGAAGCTAATCTATAAGGGGGGTATAAGGAAACTGCCTATAAAATGGTAGTTGAATGGGTGTCCACTCTCACCCACCGCTTCCTTGATTAGTGGAGGGTCGTTAGCAGAACGGATTTGATAGGACAACTACTTCTCATTAAAAGTATAATGATATTAAAGAAAGTACTAGAACATTATTTTCAAAATCCCAACTCTAGTTACTTTAGGAAAAATGTGAAAAGTATGCTAATCCATGAAATTGCACATTATGCTTTATTGGTCGTTAGTGGAGCGTGTGTGGTTAACCAGCACACTAAAAGGCACCAATAAAGAGTAGTAATGGGTATCTCATAATTGTCATTTTGATGGAGCGTGTGTGGTTTACCAGCACATCAATAGTTAATGATAAAGAAAATGAGGTTACCAAGCACATTTGCATGGTTATTCACATCTTGTTTGTGATCCTCGGCATCCCAGTCACAAATAGAAGAGCATAATCTGAGATTAAAACATGCCATTGAATAGTTTCAATGTATCTCAAAAGAATTAGGAATTTCACTTCGTTTGTTTCGTCTATTGGTGGAATTGGTGAATCGTCATTCACCTACCTTTATGAAATTTGCACTTGGATCTCGGCATCCCATTTCTAAGTTGTGAATCTTCATAGTTGGATCCTAACCTTGATATTATATCTTTGGGTTATTCTATTAAGGTATCTTGAAATCTAACTAAAACTTTCTTTCTTTTCAGATGTCTACTCCTGGAAACACTTCTGCTTCGTCCTCCTCCAACCAAAACTTCTCTTTGCTCAATATATGCTCCAAAGTCGTTATGGATGGCTCAAACTATAACGATTGGATGCGCAACATCAAGATGGCTCTTCGTTTCGAGAACAAATAATATGTTCTTGAAAAGGAGCTCAAAGAGCTTGATGAGAATGAAGCTACTCCTGAAGATCTTGCTGCCTACAAGAAACATTACGATGATGCTACCAAAGTGGCATGCATCATGGTGGCAACTATGTCCCCAGAACTGCAGAGGTACTATGAGGACTACTGGCCTTTCGAGATGAACAAGGACCTTATGGAAAAGTACCATAAGCGAGCTTGTCAAGAAAAGTTCGAAGTAGTCAAGTCACTCATGGCTTGCAAGATGAAAGATGGGGAGTCGGTTGTGTCACATGTGCAAAGAATGCAACGCTACATAGAGCGTTTGGTCAAGCTCAATATTCACTTTGATGAGGAATTGGCCATTGACATGGTCTTGAACTCACTTCCTGAATGTTATGGTCAGTTTATTCTAACTTACCATTTGAACAATACTGAGCAGACCTTGGCCCAATTGCACAACTTGTTGCAGACAGCTGAGGCAGGGATGAAGGGTAAAAGTATACCCTCCACACCTACGAGTGCCCCTGTTTTGGCTATTGGACAGGGAAAGGGGAAAAAGAGAAAAGGTCCTCCCAAGCAAAACTGGAAGAGCAAGGCTCAAGCTGGGTCATCTAGTAATGGCCCAAAGGCTAAGCCCAATGGTTCCACTCCCCATGTTTCTGATCCAAAAGAGGCAGTTTGCTTTTACTGCAACCAAAAGGGGCATTGGAAGAGATCTTGCCCACAATATCTACAAGATATCAAGGATGGCAAAGTGAAGCCATCTTCGGCAGGTATTTACACTATTTCTGCTAATAACTCATTATCTTCTCGTTCATGGGTCCTTGATACAGGATGTGGTTTTCATATCTGTTCTGATTTGCAGGGTCTAAAGGAAAGTAAGGAGATAGAGCGAGGAAGGATAAACCTGATCATGGGAAACAGAAAGTCTTCACCAGTAACCAAGATCGGAGTTTATCAGCTTCTGCTTAGTAATGATGTTAGATTAGATTTAATACATTGTTGCTATTCGTCTGAGATGACGAGAAACATTATTTCATTTCATGCATTGTTCAGACAAGGTTTTACATATTCTTTTAATGATTTGAATGGTTCAATTTCTGTTTATAAGAATGGTGTTTTTATGTTTGAAGCTTTGCCTTGTAATGGTGTGTATGAAACAGTGACTTGTGTTGATAGCCTAGGAAATAGTGTACTTAATATTGACTTGTCTAATAGTGTAGACAAGGCATGCTTGTGGCATTGTCATCTTGGACACATTAACAAGAAACGCATAGCCCAACTCCAAAAGGATGGAGTGTTGAAATCATTTAACCTCAAGTCAGATGATATGTGTGAATCTTGTCTTTTGGGAAAGATGACAAAATCACCATTCACAGGGTCTTGTGAAAGGGGTAAAGGTCTGTTGGATCTCATACACACGGATGTGTGTGGGCCCTTCAGATCAACTACAAGAGATGCTAATCGATTCTATGTGACTTTCACTGACGATTATAGCAGATATGGATATATCTACTTGATCAAGCATAAGTCAGAAACTTTTGAAAAGTTCAAAGAGTTTAAGCATGAAGTCGAAAATCAATTGGGCAGAAAGATAAAGATACTTAGATCCGATAGAGGCGGGGAGTATCTTAGTATCGAGTTTAACGACTATCTGAAAGAATGTGGGATAGTCTCACAATTGACTCCTCCTAGGACACCACAGTTAAATGGTGTAGCTGAGAGGCGTAATCGAACCTTGTTAGACATGGTTCGTTCTATGATGAGTCGGGATTCGCTTCCTATTCACTTCTGGGGGTATGCCTTAGAGACAGCCGCCCACATCCTCAATCTTGTCCCTACAAAGAAGGTTGCCAAAACACCTCACGAAATGTGGACGGGAAAAGTTCCCTCGTTGGCACATATTAAAGTCTGGGGTTGTGAAGCTTTCGTAAGACGAGAGACTCACGACAAGCTAGCAGCTAGAAGTGAGAAATGTGTTTTCATTGGTTACCCAAAGCAGTCTTTTGGATATTTGTTCTACAGGCCTAGTGAGAACGTGGTCTTTGTAGCACGAAGAGGAGTCTTTCTGGAGAGAGAGCTCATATTCAAAGAGGACAGTGGGAGCACCATTGACCTTGAAGAAATTCGAGAGTCAGCCAATGAAGGAACCTTAGATGACACTAGCACTCAACCAGAGGAAACAGTTCCTGTTGAACCAATCAATAACTCATTACCTCTTAGAAGATCCACTAGGGTGAGTGTGCCACCTGAGTTGTATGGTTTTCATATTACTTCAGATGGTGACACATTCATAAGTGACAGAACACTGGTAAACTTAGATGAACCAGTCACTTATAAGGAAGCAATGGCAGGCCCAGAGGCTTCCAAGTGGAAAGAGGCAATGGACAGCGAGATTAAATCCATGTATGACAACCAAGTTTGGAATTTGGTTGATAGTGCACCAGGTCGCAAGACAGTTGGGTGCAAATGGATCTTCAAGAAGAAGACAGACATGGATGGAAATGTGCACACATTCAAGGCTCGACTGGTTGCAAAAGGTTTCACTCAAACCCCAGGGGTTGACTATGATGAGACCTTCTCGCCAGTGGCTAAGATTAAATCTATTAGGATATTGCTCGCCATAGCTGCCTTTCATGATTATGAAATCTGGCAGATGGATGTCAAAACTGCTTTCCTTAATGGGAAGTTGGCTGAAGATGTTTACATGAGTCAGCCAGAGGGTTTTGTTGATGCAAAGTTCCCCAATAGAGTGTGCAAGCTTGAGAAATCCATTTATGGATTGAAACAAGCATCTCGCAGTTGGAATCTTTGCTTCCATGAGAAAGTCAAAGAGTTTGGTTTCTCTAGAAGTGAAGATGAGTTCTGTGTGTATATCAAGGCTAGTGGGAGTATAGTAACTTTTCTGGTGTTGTATGTCGATGACATATTACTCATTGGTAACGACGTTCCAACCTTGAAAGAAGTTAAGTCTTGGCTTGGAAAGTGTTTTGCCATGAAAGACCTTGGAGAAGCTGCCTATATTCTTGGGATTAGAATATTGAGAGATAGAAAGAAGAGACTAATTGGACTTAGTCAGAGCACATACTTGGATAAGGTACTAAAGAGGTTTAGTATGGAAAATTCCAAGAAGGGAGAGCTACCTATCCAGAGCAATACCAAATTGAGTAAGACTCAATGCCCGGGTACAAATGTTGAAATAGATGACATGAGTCGTGTACCTTATGCTTCCGCTGTCGGATCAATCATGTACGCTATGACATGTACTCGCCCTGATGTGGCATTTGCTTTGAGCATGGTCAGTCGCTATCAGGGAAACCCAGGTAGAGCTCATTGGATAGCAGTTAAGAATATACTCAAGTATTTGCGAAGGACAAAGGACTGGGTTCTTGTGCTTGGTGGCAGTGATACTTTGAGAGTAGATGGTTACAGTGATGCCAGCTTTCAGACGGATAGAGATAACTTCCGTTCTCAGTCGGGCTGGGTATTTTTACTGAATGGAGGAGCAGTTACTTGGAAGAGTTCCAAGCAAAATATGGTGGCTGATTCTACTTGTGAATCAGAGTACATAGCAGCAAGTGAAGCGTCGAAAGAAGCAGCTTGGTTGAGGAACTTCATCGGGGATCTCGGACTTGTTCCAACCATCCAGGAGCCTATGGAACTGTTCTGCGATAATGAAGGAGCGGTTGCCTTGACAAAGGAACCGAGAGATCATGGTAAGACCAGACATATCGACAGAGAGTACCATTTCATCAGACATAGAGTTGAAGAAGGCCATCTTATAGTAAAGAGGGTGTCATCTGAAGATAACCCAACAGATCCCCTCACAAAGGGTCTGAGTATGGCTAAGCATATTCAGCATGCTCGGAGCATAGGACTGAAAGATCATATTAGTTTTAGTAGTTAGATCAGTTTTATTCTGAAACTTGTAACAAAGTAAATGTAATTGACTTTTGGTGATTAAATAATAAAGTATTATTTATAAGTTTGGTTTCTGCCTTTTGTCAATTGTTTATTATTGTGTTTCATTTTTGCATGTTTTACTTCCCGAATAATAAGATTATTCAAACTCCACAGTCACTCATACTTTTGGAAGTAAGTAGTGAATTAAGACTGTCATGAACTGGATTGTAGATTGTTTAAGGATAGACATGGCAATAGAATTGCTGCAACGTTCATGAGTACTCAGAAATTGAGATTTGAGTATTGGACAAACCCTCGCTCAGAGTATTACTTCATGGAATTCATCACGAGTAATACTGAGACGATAATATCTTATAATCTTGAAACGAAGATATATGAGTTGTAATTTACAAGTCGGTTGTGCATTGGTGATACGAAAACGCATCAGTAACTTGATGTTATAAAACGTATTGTCATGCGTAATTTGATGAGTAAAAGACACAAGCATATGAGTCAACGTTTATTCGTTCCTTTTGCCCTAACAGGAAAAGCGATATCTGTGGGCCCCTCGATGATTTGGTGTTGACTTATGTGCTGGGCCCAGCCAGGACTAAATTGATGTGTTCGATTAGAAGTCCTACATCATCACAAATCAGGAATCGGGAAACATAGATTCTGGACAAACAGATTGATTACATTCCATGTCTTTTTTCTGGGGATATCAAGCAGAACGAAGGGTTATATGATCACTTATTTTAGGACACGTAACTGACTGGGTCAGAGTTCGGTAACAGCTTTTTGGAAGCTACAATTTGTTGGTCAAATTTAGAAGGCATACTAGCAATTATAGTTACAGACTTATCCAAGTGGGAGACTGTTGGATTAGGTGTCTAAGCCCATAACTATAATTGATATGTACTTGAATTGATAGCAGCACAGTCCTTTTGGGTTGCCCTCAACCTAGCAACTGGACAAGGAAATTATGAAAGGAGAGATATTAATTTATAAGATTAATAAATTAATATATATATAATTGATTTATTAATATGTTAATGGATTAATATATTAATTAGAAATCATTTTGTTTAATTAATTGTTAGCCAGAAATTAATCAGAATTGATTTTGGGGTTAAAAGAATTAATTATAAAGTGCAGGGACTAGTTTGCAATTAACTGATAGTTGAATGGAAGGATCTAGAACTCCCTTGGAAGGGGGTGGACGAAAACCCTAGGGGAAACCCTAGAGAATTCGTCCAAGGGGTCCAAGATAAGACCTTGGGTCTTGCTTAGGCCCTAAGCAAAGGATAACTAGGGTTTTTCCTAAACCCTAGTTCCGTCAACTATTTAAGGAGCCTCCTGGCTCACATTTTGGGTACTCATTCTTTGGAAGAATACCTTGGCCGAAATTGCATACTCTCTCCATCCTCTCTCCTCCAAGTTTCCTTCTTGCTAGTTCTTGGGTGTGATTCCATTAGAGGCATTACACTTGTGGTGCTGAAGCTTCCAAGAAGATCAAGATCAAGATCAAGGGAATATCAATTGTTTGCTATAACAATTGAAAGGTATGTAACTCCTAAACCCTAGTTTGTTAATTTCGAAATTAGCCTCTCTCCTCTAGGGTTCTTGTTTTGCAATTCAAAGTTGTATGTTCAATAGTTAAAACATAGATCCAAAGTAGGTTGCATGTGAACTTAGGAATTGTTTTCTAGTTTATTTGTTGTACCTAAAACCCTTCATTATCCCAGTTAGTAGACTATGTCTTGCAGGGATGTAGGTAAATATTAGAAATTAAGATGTGAAAATAATTACATAAGGAAATGTAGAGACCACCTGGTCAGTGGCTCATTGAGAAATTGAATTAATCCATATATTGATAAGGAGTGATAAAAATGGCAATATAGTTTTAGATAATGGCGTGATGGTAAAGGATACGCGATGCGTAAGATAAGTACGTTGTTATATGTAAATAGTAACTATAGACGTGGCAAAACCAATAGATGTTCACAGAGCGATAGTGTTGATATGGAAAAACCTCATGTGAATGTATATTCAATGAATGAGGTATGAGTATTGATATTAGAAAGTAAACCTCTTTTATGTGGATATGAAGTTTATAGAAGTTGACATGATACTTAGCATATTAATAGTGAAATAAATGATGGACTTCCTAAATTCTAAGATAGAGAATGTGTTGGGAGATAGAAAAGATGAACTTGTTTGAACTTGTGAATTCGTAAAATAGAATGGTGAAGTCGAGACTATATGAATATAGTGTGCATGCGGTGTTATGGGCAAATATCACTATAAACACATGGAACTCATTGTCACTTGATCGAATCATAACATTTTCTGAGAATCAAGTTTTTGGAAGAGGGAGACACTATTAGGATGGTTTTTCCTATTGCAAATTAGTGTTAAAGAGGGTATGAATTTCCCCGATGATTATTATGAGATTACATATCTCATGGTGCATATATATTGGTGGTTAACCAATTGTGTTAGTGGTCCATATGAGGACTAATTACGGGGCCCTTATTGAGATGGATATTTCCAAAAGAGGTTAATGTTTTGAGTCATGGAATATGGTTAAAATCGTAGGGAGTGTTATGAGACCTTGTCGGGTAATTTATACTCTGACAATGGTCAACATTTGGGTTATAGAATATGACTAAGTATATATGAGATAAAAAGTGAAATTATGATAGCACATGAAGGGATAAAGAGTTAGTAATATCCCGAGGAGGGATAAGAAACAACTCTACCTGGTATTATACATCCTGTGCAAGGTAGAAGTCGAGGGATACCTTAATGAGTTGTATTGTCTTCTCAATTGATAAGGTTTGATAGGGTATCATTTTATGATGAACCAGGAACACAAGATTAAGTAGTTTACTCAAATGATGATTAAATGTTGGCTAGGAAGGGTTACTTCCTGGTAAGAGTATTGCTAGAATGGTTACTACTAAAATTAATCGATTCTCTGTTGGAAGGGTTACTTTCAATTGTGATTGGGGTTTGTAGATGAAATGTTTTAGGAAGGGTTACTTCATGGCAAGGACTTTTATTGGAAAAGTGTTATTTTTCTAAAAAATGTATGTTGTTAAAAAGGGTTATTCTAACAGTAATTAGTATTATCTTGGAAGGATTATTCCAATAATGATTGAGACTATGTTAGAAGGGGTACTTCTAACAAAGATGGTGGCTTTGCTGAGAAGGGTTACTTCTTAGTTAGGAATGTTGTTGGAAAGGGTTACGTTCCGATAAAGTGACCTATAGGAAGGGTTACTTCCTATAAATTGATAATGCTTGTATATGTGGTTTTGTTAGCAAGGAATTATTTTATATCAATAAGATAAATTGAAAATTGGAATGCTTTGTTGGGAGGGTGTACTTCCAACAGTGATGGTTTCTTTGTAGGGAGGGTGTACTTCCAATAATGATGAGTAGTCTGTTGGAAGGGTTACACCCACTAATGATGAGTGGTATGTTGGAAGGATTACTTCCAACGGTGATGTTTATATGATGAGCAGTTGGTTGGAAAGGTTACTTTCAACGACAATGGGCGGTCTGTTGGAAGGGATTACTTCTATCAGTAACGAGTAATTCGTTTAAAGAGTTATTTTAATAATAATTATTATTCACTTGAAAGGGTTACTTCTAAAAAATAATGATATTTTACTAAAAGGTTATTTCTAGTAGCAGAAAATGTTTTGTTGGAAGGGCTATTTCCGACAGATATTAGAATTCTTATTATGAAAGTTTAATGGGGAAAGGTTATTTCCCAATATATTTAGATGGAATGTAACATTGGGGTCACATAATATTTCAGAAGAGTGTAATTTAATCATGAATACCATGAATTGTAAAGAAATTCTGTTAGGTAGATGGAATACGGAATTGGATAATTCCAATGAAATGACATCATTGGAGGAAAGATCGTGGATAAAGGAAAAACGACGAACTTTTGGTTGAGTATTTCAAGAAGAAAGACCATGGAAGTTGGCAATTATGCTTAAGCCCGGAAGAATATGTTAAGGTACTTTAAGTACAATTGGAGGAAACTCTTGGAGTTAAACCTTTGAATAATGTTTGATCGATAATGACATCATAAATAAGGAAAATAATGATGATGATTGGTAGGAGATAGCAAAGTTTTCCAACAAAGCCCTAAGTTGGGAATATTATGTGGTTTATATTATGTTATGCTATAGAAAATATGATCCCCAGTATATGTGAATTATCACATGGGAATATTGGTGAAATCTAATATCAAGAAAGATATTAGATGATTAATAGTGGTTGTAACTGTTTAGAATTTTCCCTTAGCATTCTATCCGATAATGCTCGGATGAGGAAAAAAGTAGTTAAATATAAGAGTTGTAACTCTTTTGGATTACTCTTGCACTATTAGTGCATATGAGTCACGGGTAGTGTGATATAGTTAATGAAATTTCTCACAAATGATGTCTATTTTAAGACTCTTTCTAGAATCTTAATGTCAATGAATATGTTCGAAGAATGTATAAAGGGCGTATGACAGTGGGATACACTGTAAGTGCTATATTATATAGGTTGTGATAAGATAGATGTAACGACTTGAATTTTCCCATTTTTGCCATTGAGGTTAGTTTCATTACATTTTCATGTTAAGTTACCTTTTTAATTGTTAAAGTTAACTTTTAGGGGGACAAATTGCAAGAAAATGTTACTTGATCATGTATATGGGTCATATAGCCATTTTCACACACTTTGAGGGTCTAACATGAAATTTATCATGTATTTAAACTCCACTAAACCCAAAATCCAGGAATTGTTATCTATTTGTAGTCATCATACTCTAGAGAGAGTTTGAGAGTGTGAGAGCATATTCTAGGGTTTGGTGTTCATCCTAAAGGAAGGAGGTGGAGTTTGTGGAGGCTTAGAGTCTTGCTTTGTGGTGGTGTTTGGGGAACCTCTTCTTTATCAAATATCTAAGGTATTACTCCATTTCTAGAAGTTTAATGCTCTACTTAAGTTCATTTCTATTATCTATTTAAATCATACACAAGAATGAACCTGATGTAGTTGCTAGAGTTATCATATGGTGCTTATATGCATTCTTGATATGGTGCTATTATGAACTCAATGATATTGAAGTAGGTTGCTATTTAGATAATGAAAACTTACTTTAATGTGAATGTGGAAAACAAAATTACCCCTTCGAGATCATGCAAGGACGCGACGCGAAATTTCAAAGGTCAAATAGTGAACCGGAAAATCAATGTCGCAGCAGGAGTATTGGTATATGCCGCAACACGATTATGAATATGAATCACAAAGGATACGTGGTAGAAGGACATGACACGTGTCTCAGGTTGAGACACGTGTTGACACGTGTTGGCATGTGTCAACACAAAGCGAATTCGCGGCGCAACCCTAGAATTTTCGCGACGCGAAATCGGCTTATCAACCTAGTACAAATAGTGAAAAGGTTTCTTCCATGGGTTCTTTTTTGGGAATTGAAACCAGAACCAATGAGTGATAATTATGGCTTATAAACAGGGATCTTAAGGCTAGTTTGTGAGAATATGACCGTTGAAAGTGATAAAGTATTATCATAACCCGATAGTATGTAATTGTGTTTACGTAGCATTAATTGTGGTGGATTGTTAGAAGCTGATGTAGTTACTAGATTCATGATATGGTGCTACTATCAACTCAATGGTAATGTTGACATATGAATTCTGTTATAGAATTCTCGATTTGGATGACTAGGGTTGCGAGAACTAATCTTTATATATTTGAGATTTAGCTAGCGAATTATAGGGTTTGGTCATTTAGCAGTTGTGATATGGATTTTAATTAGCCTTGTTACAAATGGTTACTAAGGTTAACTTCGAATGAATTGGGACAAATTCTGAGGAACTTGGTATATTATCTAAATAGGTTTGGCCAAGCATTTGAGTCGATAGACATCACCTACAAAATGTCAAATAAGAAGTTCACTAACTGGTCAGGTGAGTGTAGGTGGATATTTATTAGTTCATAGCATATGAGTTTTTTATGTCTAAATATTTGATATTAAGTGTTTTTTCTTTTAAATGATTATGCTCTCAAGTTTGAGATTTATTGGATATGGCTAGCAGTTTTAATATGAAAACTATAGTGTATATTATGATTATTATTTATAAGTCATTGCTACTAATTCTATTATGAAAGTTTTAGCATGCCAGATGGTTGAAACCAACTATTGGGACAGTTGATATTATTATGTTTATAGCTGTAAATGAGCTTATTGGCTTTAAGCGAACGGATATTAGAATTCATTATATATGCCAATGTTGTAATATACTCCAAAGTGTGTATTGGAAATTATAGTTTGAGATACATGATCGTATTTAAGTTACAGAAACTAGTGACAAATTACAGTCACATGTTACCTAAGGATAGGTTATGGATACAATTTATTATAAAGAAACCCAATTTATAGGTCCTTGTAGCACGACATAATGACATGAGGTAATTATTCCTCATTGGCTTCAAGATAATTTGTATTCCCAATGATGGTAAAAAATTGATTATGGTCTAATTAGGAGGTATTGATTCCCTTATTTCCAAGTTTATGTTTTGGGATACTAAGTCTTGTGATTTCACTATTATCTATAGCGTTATTTCCATGAGTGTAGTCTTATCTGTGGGATTACGTTTTGGAATACAGTCTTACAAGTAGGATTATGTTCGTGGTTGTAGTCATATTTGCAGGGTTATGTATTAGGATATTAAATCCCAGTGTGTATAGTTTTATCTGTGAGGTTATACTTGGGGGTTTGGAATTCCCCGTTTGTGTTTATTATGACATGTTTAAATGTTAATAGGTTGTCAGTATGTTTCAATTGTATTATTGAAAGCATGCTTGGATTGTGGTGTTGGGTTAAAACCCATGTAGCTCACAAGTCTTTTTGACTTACATGTTAGTTTTGAATTTGCTATGTACTCAAGTATCAAAGTAAAGCTTAGAGAGATGTTGATAGAGAAGGGATATAAAAGGCTTAGAAAAGTCTTTAGTTGGTTTCATTCCTTCTCTTTTACTATGGTTTTTGATATTATTGTTGTAACTCCAAATTTTTGTAAACTTTTATAAAAAAATTAAAACTTTTCCTAAAATCATATTTTTATGGTGATTGATTTTCATAGTATTTGTACAACCATGATAAATTTTGAAAAGATAAAAAGTATGGGTGTTACAATAGAGGAGATAGAGCAAGTCTTGCATGGAAAGATGATCGGGGTGCTAACCAGAAGATGGAGTTTGTAACACAATCACAGAAAGAGATGTGACAAATGAAGAACCATAAACTAACATGGATTAGTTAGTGATGACCAGACAATTGATGGTGCCGAGAGAAAAAGAAATAAGGAAGAAACTATAGCTAGAAAATTATTGAAGAGGAAAATTCAAATTCATAATAGATATATTGGATGTGCGAGTTCATGTGAAATTCGTTTGATAGAATATGCTCTTGTGATTGGATAAGCATCGATATTAACGTGCATCGATATTACAAAAAGTTCGTAATGAGTGAAGAACCAACAAACTGGTTGATGGCGATAAACGAAGAAATGCAATCATTAGAAAAGAATAAAACATGGGTTTCTGTCCTATTTCTGAATGGAGTAAAACCAATAGGATTTAAATTTGTTTTTGATAGAAATAAAGGAATTCCTTAAGTTGAATCAACTAGGTACAAAACGAGGTTGGTGTCAAAAGGGTTCTCACATAAAGAAGGAATTGACTATCACAAAGTGTTCTCACCGGTCGTGAAACACATATCGATTCGAGTTCTATTGGCCATGGTGAGTGCCTTGATGGGGAGCTTAAACATCTTGATGAGTTCCATAATTCAAATCGATTTACATGTCCCATCCAGAAGGGTTCCAGAATCCAAAGAAATATCATGTATGTTTACTAAAGAAATCTCTTTATAGATTGAGACATTCTCTAAGATAATGGTACAAGAGATTTGATTCTTTTATGATTTAGCACGAGGACATTCGAAACCAGTTTGATAATTTTGTTTACTCAAAAGAATTGACAAATGGTTTATATATATATATATATATATATATATATATATATATATATATATATATATATATATATATATATATATATATATATATATATATATATATATATATATATCTGTGTGTGTGTGTTGCTATACGTGGACAATATGCTCATTACAATGAAGGAAATGGATGGAATTAATGACTTGAAGGTGCTATTGATGAATGAGTTTGAGATGAAGGTTTCAGGATTGAACGGAAGATATTAAGAATGAAGATTTGAAGTGATTGAAGAGTCGCGCGATTATATATATCTTAGTAAAAAATATATTGAGAAAGTCTTACAATTATTCTACTTTGATCATTCCAAACTAGTTGGAACTCTATTGGAAACACATTTTAAACTTAATCAAAGTACTAGTCCAACTACTTATGAGGAAATGAATTACAAGAGCAGGGTTCCATATTCAAGTGATGTTAGAAATCTCATATATGTGATAGTTTGGCTTATGTAGTTAGTGCAGTAAGAAGTCTTATGAGAGGTCTTAGAAAATATCATTGAGAATCGGCTAAGCAGAGCTTTCCATATATGAAGAGAACATCTAATATTTGTTTGGCAATGGTGCTAACACTCATAATGACTTGGTTGGATATGCAGACTCAAACCATGTTGGTGATCTACTGAAAAGAATATCAGTTACGAGTTATATATTCACATTATTTAGATGTGCTATCAGTTAGAAGTCAATGTTACAAGATACCATTTCCTTGTGTACAAATGAATTTGAACCCATGTATATGACGTAAGGTATAAATAAGTGTATATGGTTATATGGTTTGGTTGAGAGTCTTGGATTGAAGGTAAACAATATTTTCTTATACTATAACAACCATAGTGCTTCATGTCTTTCAAAGAATATCCAGTTTTATCATGAGAAGATGAAGCATATTAAATTCAGGTTGAATTTCATTCATGGCATTCTAGAACAATAAAGGTTCTCTATCCTGAAGATTGATACCAAGTAGAATTTAGCATACATGTTAACAAATTTTTTGCCCATGGATAAGTTCAACCTTTACTTGGACTTAGTAGATCTTTGTAGAAGTTAAGTCCCAATAAGCCATTTGGAGGAAGAGAGAGGAAGTTCTTGGTTTTTGAAGCTTTGAGTATGTACAAAAGTAGCACCTTTCATAACACCAATTGGTTTTGGGAGAGTTGGTAGCACCTTAGGTCAATTAAGTGCTATCACAGTTAGGGTTGTGGGTTCGATTCTCTCATAAAGCAATTTCTAGGGGGGGGATTTTTGGGGTTAGAAATGGCTCAGTCTCCGTGATACGTAGGGAAGGTTTCCTAGTCGCAATAGAATGTCATAGGAGGTCATGGTTGAGATTGTTAAAAGTTACTTAAGCATTAAGAATCAAGGTAGAGCATTATGAATCAAGATGGAGCATTTGGTTAAAGGAGCATTTGGTAGAAAGTGCTAGGGATTTTTCCAGATGTGCTCATGGCATATCAAAATCCAATAGGGATTTTTACAAAACTATTACACCTTATAGTGAAAGAAAAATGTGTTCTTGATCATGGAAGATGGGCTCCTGGCTTCATCAAATACGTTGTTGATGAAGGACGCACTGGTTCTTAAATATGTTGCATGTTTCTAGATGCGTTGGCATCTGCAAAATGCATTGCATAGGTGAAAAGGTGCATTCTTGGAGTAAATGTGCTTTCCTAAGTCAAATTTTAAAGATTCTATAAGGAACTACCCGGTGTCTTGTGATATTTTATCATCTATACGGACCTATGAATGAATGGGCCTAGCCCATCTGTCTGATGCTCAGTCTATAAATAAAGGCTTCTAGCTAGTAGGTATAGATGATCTTTTGCGCGGTATTTTGAGAGGCTTGATTTTTTTGGTCAAATTCAAGGCTTGATGGTCTTTATTGTATTGTTACACTGTTTGAGTTATGTGAAGAATAATATTCCCTCCTACAGTTTGGACGTAGGTCACATTGACCAAACCAAGTTAAATATTGTGTCATCTTGTGTGTGATTTCACGTGCTTTCTTTTTTATTCCATAACACATAACGGTAAAGAGCGTCAAGTTTTTCTACAGTCCGAACCTCGGTACACAAAATTCACAAGTATATACAAATTGTCAAAAATTAAATAGAAATTTATGGTCGTGTGTGTGTGTATATATACATATATATATATATATATATATATATATATATAAAAGGTTACAATAAAGCACAATGCTAGTAGATTGCATAAGGTCTTGTCTAAAGCTCATCTTCATGACGTATTCTTGTTAAACATTTGGTGGTAGACTTTACATCATCCGAACTGCTAGCATGTCATAAGTGCTAACATATTCAATACAATTTTTTGTCTAGAAAATCACGTAGAAAGTATTGTATATCAATATATAATCTAACCTTATCAGATTGTTGTTATTTGGAAATCTTACTACAACATAATCGCCCTAAACAAATGCCTACATATGATGTTCATTACCTTTGTCTTATAATATGGTTTCTAAATAGCATTCAATAAAATTTTGTAGTGTATATCTCAACATACTTCACAATTATTCTTAAGGTTGTCTTTAATTGTTGTATATGTGTAACATCCCAAATATTTAAGCCAAGTTTTTCGTTTAAAATATAACTATAGCATTCCAAACGTTTTCATAAAAAGATAAAGTGATAAATTGTCTCCAAAACATCATCATGTCATGGTGCCAAATGTATCATGTAATTATAACTGTGGAAGTCTACAATAGAACAATAACGATGTGCATGTCGTACAGTCAACATGACACCTTCCCCCGATCAGAGGAACTACCTGGAAAAATATTAATCCACAATTGCAAGCATAAAACTTAGTGAGTTCCCCAAAATAACAAATACCATAATACACATACAAGGCATATAACAAGGCTCTTGACTCGAGTGTCAATCCACGATACAAACAAAGCTCTCGACCCCAATGTTGATCTGACCAGTCAAAAACTCTTTGCTCTAGTGCCGATCCACCATCAACCTTAGATATAGGGGTGGAATTATCGATCCAACCTATAACCTGACACAAAAATAAACTGGTTTGGGTTGAGATTTCTGACCCACCAACTTGCTAACCTGCCAAGCCGCTAACCCGTTTATTTCATGGGTTGGGTTGGGTTAACTGTTTGGGTTTATGGGTCAACCTGCCAACCCGACTATATATATATAATATATTAAAAAAAATTATTATGAATTAATACAATATGGTCAATATACGACATTAAAAACCTCTTTTTTTCAATGTGTTTCTTATTAAGTTATTATGTTAGATTGGTATTTGGTTGTTCATTTTATTCTAGTCAATGTAAAATGCTAATTAATAATTATTTTAGAGACTTGTATAATTCGTATAAGTTTAACATGTGAAAAGTTGCCCAAAATTGACTCATCGACTCTTTGACCCGAAATCGACCCACTGACCTGCAAAGTGATATACTTAAACGAGTTATATAGGTTGGGTTGGGTTGGGTTGATGTTTCCAACCCGCCAACCCACCAACCCATATATCATTTGGATTGGGTTGGGTTAATGTATTCTGACATGCCAACCCACCAACTCGTGACCCGCCAACCCAAACCTAACCCAATTGTCAGGCCTACTAGTATATATAGGATCTTAGCTCCAGTGTTGATCTACCATCACCCTGAGTATCTAGGTTCTCAGCTCCAGTGTTGATCCACCATCAACCCCTCCACATAATATGTCAACATATCATACAATCACAAATAAAACAATCAACATGCAAAAGACTATACCAGCCTACTTGCCTAATCGGCATACCACATTACATCTACATTCTATCATACAGAGGGTATATACTATAACACATAGTATTGTGAGATAACTGCCCTAAACTGAAGGCTGAAAAGTCACAACTACGCACATGATCTCTTACGAAACAGTCTCACGAACCACCTAGACAACAATCAGTGGTCAAACCTCAACCTACATATCATTCCTCAATTTTTTACCAAAATTCAAACGACCCAAACTAGTAAAAAAAATCAATGGTCAAAATCAACGGAAAGCGCATTGTGACCTAAACCAGGTGCTCCGAGCCCACTACATGACAAAACCTTCATGAAACCCTAAAAAGTCTGCCACCCCTTAAGTTAGAGGCTCCAATTATCAAATTTGGAACTCCTTATTATCTTGATGGATAAAGTTTCCAACTGTATCCATTTCCATGGCTAAAACTCTTCAAAATTCCAACCCTAAATCTAAAATGGACTAAGACTCATGCATGGCACCCAGGAGGTGCATGCCAATACATTTTCCTTAAACACACACGTCCAAAAGTCATAAAATACTAATATAATATTGTGGAGTTCTCAAAACTCTAGGAACACCATGGAAATGGACCAAAATGACCCACACACTAGATGTTAAGGAAATAAACACAAAGGTTGGAATTTTATACTCACAATGGTCTAGAAACAACATGATATTGTTGGATTTATGCTAGAAACAAGTTTCATTTCAACAAGAGAGTCTTCCTTCACCTTCACGGTTCACAATAACAAGATAAAAGCACTCGAAACTCAAGATTCAAGAGAGCGATTAGATAGGGTTTCAAGAGATATTTCTCTAATGATGGAGGATGAGATTATGATGAAACCTATCAGCATAGGCACGCCGCGCCCCACATAAGGCGCCCAACACCATCCACGTGAAAATCATGCCACGTCCAGTTAAGAATGTGTCGCACCCCAGCACCAAAACCACACTGATATAAATATTTAAATAAGTAGAAAAAGTACCGAGAAATTCGGGGGTTACAATATGACTCATCTATAAGATAGGCTTGCTTGACATCATAAAAATATATCCCAAGTTCACCTTAATATCATCTCTTTAAATTGGTAAAGTCTGAGTTGCAAACCTTATTACTTTGAAACCATCTTCCATTTTGTAAATCGTTGGTAGCGTTTTGTCCCTTGGAGATAGCATACGAGATTCTTTGTGTATTTCCAATGATTTAAAACCATATTAGATTGATACATTCTTATCCTAGTGACTTATGTAAGCGATATTGGGATGTATAAAAACATTAGAATACATCGAAAATCCCAAATAATGAAGTATATGCACTTAGCCTCATATTCATCTTCTTTACATATGCTTTCGGATATTGAACCAAGTTAAAAGCATTTCCCTCAACAATAGGTGTAGGAGTAACAATGTGAGAAGAATATTTCACATTCCTTCATGTACCGTGGGAATAAGTATCTACGAATCTTGGAAAAAATTTAGCAAATTTCCTTTTTCTTCCTAATTATGCTTTCATTATCAAATGTTCATATTTCTTTCATTTTAAATCTGATATCAAATAATTTTTTGAAGTTATGAAATCCTCATTATGAGTATTACAACTTCCTTTTACTAACCTTTGGTTGAATGTTTCATGATTTCGAACTATAAAGTCATGAACAAAGGTGTTCACATATTTTTGTCTTTCTAACCTTTCTACATGCTACTTTCAAATTATCATAACTCCTTCACTTTAAGTCCACTTGTCTATGATTCTTCTTCCAATGTAGTTTTTGTAAAATGAACTACAAACTTCATCTAGGAAGTTACTTCTCATGAGTTCTAGATTTGTATATTTTTATGTCCCAAACAAGGAATCTCAAAAATGTCCATTTTCCCCATCAACTTTGGATAAACTTTCTTCTAACCTTACAACTCCATATTTATCCATGGATTCCTTATCATGTCTACTACAACTTTTATTTATAAAGTTGATGCATATAAGGTGTAAATCTCGAGTTATAAGGTCACAAATGAACTAATTCATAACTTCAGCCTTGGTGCACTAACCCATTAAAGTGCACACACATGACCTTCATGTGTACTAATTCATTAAAGTGCACACGGATGGCCTTTGCATGACTAACCCATTAAAGTGCACAGAGGGCATTCATATGCACTAACCCATTATAATGAACAACAAAGACATTTCTTGTGCACCTGGATCTTTTTGCATTAACTCGTTATTTATGTTGTTGATTGGTAGGCACTTTATGGCCATTGAACACACAATGTACACATAATGACCAAAATACTCTTGTTTGACCAAATTAATGTTTTTATACTTGTCACACTTTTACATAACTATTTCAAATATTCAAATGCCTTTTATTTTATTTATTCAACATCCTAAATATTTAAATTTAAAGTTGTTACATTAAGACAATGTCAGGAGAAAAAATGATCGCTTCTAAAATAGAAATTGCATCGCTCAAATGCAACATCAACATTTGATATGTTTAGTCTTCGACGAAATGTGAATATTTAAATTCTTGGTCTCATTTTTAGTACGGTTAAGACACTCAACATTTAAATTCTACTCCTAAACTACACATTTGTTCACCACGAGACATGAACCCTCAACCGCTTAGTGAAGGAAACCATATTCAAACACATTATACCTCTAGGGAAAGGGTCATTTGATTTAAATTCTTGGTTTCACATTAACTATATATTAATTTGCAATGTCGAAAGTTGCCACTGACATTGTAACCCCTATACTTTCACAAAATGACATTTTCTACCATTAACATTTTAAACCTACTTTTAATAATGACAATTTCACTTCTATACTTTTTAAAATTTCACTTTGACCCTTTATTTTTAAAATACTTTGTAAAATGTAATTTTCCACCCATCTATTTTTTAAAATTTCACATTGATCCCATCGACTTTGAACTATGTAAAGTATTGATGGCTTTTGAGCATAACAACATCCTATGTGTTCATGCAACCCTAATTGCTTTGGATCTAAGTTATTTACTAATTAAACATGCAAAAGAAATTCCAAAGCAATAACCCTAGATCTTACATATATTATTCGAAATTCACATATGAAAAGGGTTATGAAGATTACCTTGCTTGTTATATTGCAAGAACAAGAATTCCTAGCTTGATCTTGACCTTTGAAAGCTTTAGTGCCCCAAATGTTGCACCTCTAATGCCTCACAAACACTTGTAGCAAGAGGATGAGAAGGAGAGAGGAGAAGACACTAAGAATTTCGGCTAGGGTTTCTTCAAGGAAGTAGTACTCGAAAATCCTTGGTAAAGGGGTCCTTAAAAAGCTGAGGTTGCTAGGGTTTTCCGGTGGAAACCCGAATCTCTTTCTTAGGCCCTAAGCAGTCCATGGACTTCCTCTTCTAGAGGCCTTGGAAGAATTCTATAGGGCCTCCCTATAGATTTCGTCCACTTCATCCAAAAGGAGTCCAGCAGCTTGGTTTTGCAACTATCAATGATTTGCAAAACAATCCTCGTTCTTTTAGACAATCTACAAACCAATTCATGACAGTCTTGATTCACTACTTACTTCGAAAGTATGATCGACTGTGGATAATTCAAATAATCCAATTATTATGGAAGTAAAACATGCAAAGTTGAAACACAAAATAAAGAAATGACAAAAGATAGTAAACAATACTTATATATAAATCTCCATTATATAATCACCAAATGTCAATTACATTTATCTATTACAAGTTTCTATATATCTTATCACGAAAACTAATATCGTCCTTCAGACCAATTCTCCTCGCATGCTGAATGTGCTTAACCCTACTCAAGCCCTTTGTGAGGGGGTCTGCAGGATTCTCTTCTGACAATACCCTCTTCACGACGAGGAGTCCTTCTTTTACCCGATGCCTGATGAAGTGATATTTCCTGTCGATATGTTTGGATCTTCCATGATCCCTAGGTTCAATGGTTAACTCAACCGCTCCTTCATTATCGCAGAAAATCTCCATGGGCTCCTTTAAGGCTGGTACAACTCCAAGGTCACCAATGAAATTCTTCAACCATATAGCCTCCTTTGACGCTTCACTCGCGGCTATATACTCTGACTCACATGTTGAATCAGCCATGGTCTCATGCTTGGAACTTTTCCAAGTTACTGCTCATCCGTTGAGTGTATACACCCAACCAGACTGAGAACGAAAATTGTCTCAGTCTCTCTGAAAACTGGCATCACTATAACCAGTAACTCTCAAGTCATCACTGCCACCAAGAACAAGTACCCAGTCCTTAGTCCTCCGTAGATACTTAATAATATTCTTTACGGTTGTCCAATGAGCTTTAACCGGGTTCCCTTGATATCGGTTAACCATGCTCAAAGCAAAAGCCACATCAGCGCGAGTACATGTCATAGCATACATGATCGAGCCAACGGAGGAAGCATTTGGAACTCGACTCATTTCTGCCATTTCGGCATCAGTACTCGGACTCTAAGTCTTACTTAGCTTGGTATTGCTCTGGATAGGCAACTCTCCCTTCTTGGAATTCTCCATGCTAAAACGCTTTAACACTTTATCCAAGTAAGTACTTTGACTATGTCCAATTAGTCTTTTACTTCTATTTCTCAAAATCCTTATCCCCAAAATATAGGCAGTCTCTCCTAGATCCTTCATAGCTAAACATTTTCCAATCCAGGACTTAAATTCCTGCAAGGTCGGAACGTCGTTTCCTATGAGCAGTATGTCATCAACATACAGTACTAGAAAGCTAACTATACTACCACTAGATTTGACATATACACAGGACTCATACTCAGTTCTAGAGAATCCAAACTTTTTAACCTTCTCATAAAAGCAAAGATTCCATCTGCGAGAAGCTTGTTTCAATACATAGATTAATTTCTCAAGCTTAGACACTCTATTGGGTTATTTAGCATCCACAAAACCTTCTGGATGACACATGTAAACATCTTCAGCCAGCTTCCCATTAAGGAAGGCGGTCTTGACATCCATCTGCCAGATTTCATAATCGTGAAATGCAGCTATGGCTAACATAACCCTAATAGACTTGATTTTGGCCATTAGTGAGAAGATCTCATCATAGTCAACCCCCGGGGTTTGAGTAAAGCCCTTCGCAACCAGTCGTGCCTTAAATGTGTGCACCTTTCCATCCATATCGGTCTTCTTCTTGAAGATCCATTTGCACCCAACTGTCTTACGACCTGGTATATTGTTAACCAAGTTCCAAACTTGATTGGCATACATGGATTGGATCTCGCTGTCCATTGCCTCTTTCCATTTGGCAGACTCAGGGCTCGCCATGGCTTCCTTGTAGTTAGCAGGTTCATCCAAATTTATCAGTGTACTATCACTGATAAACGTATCACCTTCTGCAGTTATATGGAAACCATACAACACAGGCGGTATGCTAACCCTACTAGAACGCCTAAGAGGTAATGACTGGTCAATTGGCTCAACAATAATTTCTTCCTCGGGTTGAGTGCCAGTGTTAGAGGTTCCTTCATCACATGAATCTTGAATTTCTTCAAGATCAATTATGCGTCCACTGTCCTCTTTGCATATTAGTTCCCTCTCGTAGAAAACTCCCCTTCGTTCTATATAGACCACGTTCTCACTAGGTCTGTAGAACAAGTATCCAAAGGGCTTTTGTGGGTAGCCGATGAAAATACACTGCTCACTTCGAGGTTCAAGCTTGTCGTGAGTCTCTCGTCTAACTAAAACTTCACAGCCCCAAACTTTGATATGTGCCAACGAGGGAACCTTCCCTGTCCACATCTCGTGAGGTGTTTTGGCAACCTTCTTTGTCGGGCCTAGATTAAGGATATGGGCGGCAGTCTCTAAGGCATACCACCTGAACGATATCGGAAGCGAAGCTCGACTCATCATGGAACGAACCATATCCAACAAGGTTCGATTACACCTCTCAGCCATACCATTTAGCTGCGGTGTCTTAGGAGATGTCAATTGTGAAACAATTCCACATTCCTTGAGGTAATTGTAGAACTCGATATTAAGATACTCATCACCCCTATAAAATCTGAGTATCTTGATCTTCCTGCCCAATTGATTCTCGACTTCATGTTTAAACTCTTTGAACTTTTCAAAGGTTTCTCACTTATGCTTGATTAAGTAGATATATCCATATCTGCCATAGTCATCGGTAAAAGTCACATAAAATCGATTCGCATTCCTTGTGGCGGATCTGAAGGGCCCACACATATCGCCGCGTATCAGATCCAACAATCCCTCACCTCTTTCACAAGTACCAGTAAAAGGTGATTTATTCATCTTTCCAAGCAAACAAGACTTGCATGTATCATCCAACCTAAGGTTAAATGATTCCAACACTCCATCCTTTTGGAGTTGGGCAATGTGCTTCTTGTTGACATGTCCAAGATGACAATGCCACAAACATGTTTTGTCTAAACCATTAGACGAATCAATGTGTAACACACTATTTCCTAAATTGTCTACAACCATCACAGTTTCATATACACCATCACAAGGCAATGCTTCAAAATAAAATAAACCATTATAATAAGAATTAATAGAACCAATTTCATTATTAAATGAAAATCTAAAACCTTGTCTGTACAAACCATGAAAAGAAATAATATTCCTCGTCATTTCTGACGAGTAGCAACAATTGTTCAAGTCTAAACCAAATCCAATACTAAGCTTTAAAGAATAAAAACCGATCTTGGTAACAGGTGACGATCTCCTATTGCCCATTATTAGGTTTATCTTCCCAAGCTCCACATTCCTACGTTCTCTTAGTCCCTGCAAGTCAGACCAATGTGAAAACCACATCCTGTATCAAGGACCCAAGAATTAGAATGCGATGAATTTTTAGACAAAATAGTGTAAATACCTACCGATGAAGGCTTGATCTTGCCATCCTTAATGTCCAGCAGGTACTTAGGGCAACTTCTCTTCCAATGCCCTTTGTCTTGGTAGTAGAAACAAATTGTATCTTTTGGATCTGAGGCAGGGGGAGCAGAACCGGACTTTGCTTTGGATCCACTAGAAGAGGACCCATCATGAGACTTTCCCTTCTGGATTTGCTTAGATGGAGTTTTCCTCTTTTCCCATTTCCTTTTCTAATAGCCAAGACTGGAGCAGCAGTAGGAGTAGGAGTGGATTCGATACTTTTCCCTTTTAATCCACTTTCAGCAGTTCTTAGCAGGCCTTGAAGTTTGCTTAATGTGACTTCCTCATTTCTCATATGATAAGTCATTGTAAACTGATCATAGCAAGGAGGCAAAGAGTGTAAGACTATATCAATAGCCAACTCTTCATCAAAGTTCACATTCAACTCCAATAGAGGGTCCACATAGCGCTGCATCCTTTTCAGGTGGGCCGTGATGGACTCTCCATCTTTCATCTTGGTGGTGATGAATGACCTGACTATTTCGTACCTCTCTTGACATGCTCTTTGATGGTACTTCTCCATCAAGTCCTTGCACATCTCGTAAGGCCAATAGTCCTCGTAGAACCGTTGTAGCTCAGGAGTCATAGTGTCTACCATAATGCAAGACACTTTAGTAGCATCTTTGCAGTGAGCCCTATACTCAGCTATTTCTTCAGGAGTTGCTTAGATTTCATCTATCTCGTTCAACTCCTTGTCGAGGACGTATTCCTTGTCCTTGTAATGCAGGGCCATTCAGATGTTTCAGATCCAATCATTGAAATTGGAACCATCGAATGTTATCTTTGCGCAAATGTTCAAGAGCGAGAAAGAGTTAGCATAGTTGTTGGAGGAACCGGAAACGTTGTTGGAAGTTGACATCTGCAAAAGAAGAAGGACAAATTTTGATTAGATAATGAATCCTTAATATGACACTCAAAATGAAATATTAAGGCTAGGACCCAACACAATAATTCACAATTCGGAATAGGGATGCCGTAATCCAATTGTAAATTATTTGAAGGTAGGTAAATGGTGATTTACCAATTCCACCACGAAAAACGAAATTAAAAAAAATAGGTTTTAAATGAAATGAAATTCCTAGATTCTTTTAGATCCATTGAACTATTCAATGACATGTTTAATCTCGATTATGCCCTTCAAGTTTCTGATTGGGATACCGAGGATCACAAACAAAGTGTGAATGACCATGAAAATTAGCTTGATACTCTCGATGTCATTTACCACCAAATCAATGTGTCGGTTAACCACACATGCTCCATTGATCAATGATAATTTACGAGTTACCCATTGCCACTCATTGTTAGTCCAAGTTAGTGTGCCGGTTGACCACACACACTCCACTCACGACTTGATAAAGTGCAATGTGCAATTTCATGGATTAGCATCAAATCCACATTTTCCTAAAGTAACTAAGATTGAGAATTTATAAAAACATTTAGTTACTTTATATTTATCATTATACTTGTTAATGAAGATTAATGTCTTATCCTACCCGTTGGGCTAACGACCCTCCACCAATCAAGGAAGCGGTGGGTGAGAATGGACACTCATTCAACCGTCATTTTTCTAGACAGTTTTCTTATACCCCCTTATAGATCGGCTTCGTGAATGAGGCCTACTAACAGTAAGACTGACATCTTATATATATATATATATATATATATATATATATATATATATATATATATATATATATATATATATATATAAGTTTTAATATTATAATAGTATAAGGGTGTATTTTAAACTTTTAAAATACTAGGGTTTTAGAATTTAATATTTCAAAATTAAACTTTTAATTAAATTTTAAATTCCAAAACTAAAGGGTGTAATTTGAAAGTTTTCAAAATTACTAGATCAAATTTTAAATAATTAAATTAATTAAATAATTTTGCTATTATCTTAAAATTTGACCAAATAAATCTTATCTGATAAGAAAATCATATTACCATTCAGAAAATTCAATTTAAGGCATTAAAAACGAATTATGGTAATTATCCTAAATCAAACAATATATGAAAATCGAAAAATCAGGCATCTGACGAGTCAACTCATCGAGTCAGGCCATGAACTCGTTGAGTTGCTCCAACTCGTCGAGTTCCTCAATGAACTCATCGAGTTCAGCAGACAGAATGTGAATTCTGTTTGCTTCAGCTTTGGACAATTCACAAAAGCATCAAATTCAATTGAAAAACATCCAAGGCTCTGATACCACCGATGGGGTTTGAGCATAACAACATCCTATGTGTTCATGTAACCCTAATTGCTTTGTATCTAAGTTTTTCACTAATTGAGCACGCAAAAGAAATTCCAAAGCAATAACCTTAGATCTAACATATAAAATTCAAAATTCACATATGAAAAGGGTTATGAAGATTACCTTGTTTGTCATATTGCAATAACACGAATTCCTAGCTTGATCTTGACCTTTGAAAGCTTTAGTGTCCCAAATGTTGCACCTCTAATGGCTCACAAACACTTGTAGCAAGAGGATGAGAAGGAGAGAGGAGAAGACACTAAGAATTTTGGCTAGGGTTTCTTCAAGGAAGTAGTAGTCGAAAATCCTTGGTGAAGGGGTCCTTAAATAGCTGAGGCTACTAGGATTTTTAGGTGGAAACCCTAATCTCTTGCTTAGGCCCTAAGCAGTCCATGGACTTCCCATTCTAGAGGCCTTGGACGAATTCTATAGGGCCTCCCTATAGATTTCGTCCACTCCATCCAAAAGGAGTCCAGCAGCCCGGTTTTGCAACTATCAATGATTTGCAAAACAGTCCCCGTTTTTTTAATCAGTTCTTTTGATCATAAAATTAATTCCAAATTAATTTATGATCAAATACTTATTAAATAATATGATTTCTAATTAATATATTGTTCTCATAATATATTAATAAATCATTTATTAACCTCTCTCTCCATAAGTCATCCTGTCAAGTTGCTAAAGTGAAGGCACCCCAAAAGGATCATGCTACTATCAAATCAAATTCATATCAATTATAGTTATGTGCTTAGACACCTAATCCAACAAGTATCACTTTCATCCCCTCCATTTTGTAAATTTTCATGTTTATCCACATAGTATACATAATCCGATTTCCCTTAATATTTCCGTTCGTTAACCTAAAAAAATAAATTTTATGTACTTATTTTTATGTATGTGCGGTATAAATTTAATCTGGTTAACATTTCGACGTAAATTTAGAACTTTTGTTCATCAATTTGAACAAAATTAAACAAGCTGTTTTTTTTATCTATGTGTCGGTATAAATTCGAGTTTGTTTACATTTTGACGTAATTTTTTTGCATTTTTGTGCTTATTTTTATGTATGCTTCTTACTTATAAGTCAGGTCATATAAAATATGTTTTTTTTATTTGATTAAAAAATTACTTACTTATTTTGATATACGTGTCGTTACAAATTTCAGTTTCTTTACGTTTCGTGCTTATTTTTATGTATGTTTCTTACGTATGAATTTGGTCACATATAATACGTTTTCATTCGACAATATATACTAGAGTTAGTCAGTGGTGTCAACCTTGTATATTTATACACCAACAAATGCAAATGTATCTAACTTTTATCAACATCGTCAAAATTCAACTTATAAAACGGATCGACGACGTAGGCAAAATCCTAGTTTATGTCGATTTGCAATTGCATACCGAATCTAGTAACAATTGGGATGAATGAAGCATAGTTGTTAATAGTTTGTAATAATTAGTGAAGCAAGACCCATCGGTAATGTAAAATAATATTGAAATATTGGCTTTATCAGCGGCACCTAGGGCCTAATTTTATAATGTGTGAAATTCTAAAGATAAAGGGACAAAGGATTGCAGGCATGTGGCCGACAATAATGCAAGAAACGGAAGTAACATCTGGATTTTGAGATGATTATTTATAACTAGTTTATTATATATATGAAAGATATAGTTATAAAATTAATTAAAATTTTATCATAAAAATTAAAATTATTAATTAATTATTTTAAATAAATTATTAATTAAGAAATATTATTAATCAATTATTTTAAATAAATTATATCAGCTTATAATATGTATTAATTTTATTTTATTTTTTTTTCTAATGTTATTAATTTAATATAGTTAAAGTGGGAAATTTATAATTTTAAATTTGAAATGAAGAATCAATAGGTTGAAAAGTAATATTACATTAATTAGAAGGTTTAATAGGGTGATACATGACAAAAAAAATAATAAATTTATTCTTTTATTAGAATAAGGATTTTATGAATTTGATGGTAGAAACATATGTTCATTAAAGTACAAGTTGTGTACATTCCATGAAAAATGTCTTCGATGCATGAGAAGTAATTATAAATCTCATGTATAAATGATATAATACATGTAGAAAACTAGAACAAAAGCAGTTAATATGTGCATAGACTGGAATTGCTATTTAAAGACAGTTGCATATCCTTGATATAGACATATGATGGGTTTTTTTTAGAAAAAATGGGACAAATTTGTTCTTAAACTAGAAGAATCTAAGAACTCACATTATCACATGTTTCATATGGAACAATAAGTTCAGTAAATTTGTAAATTTGTATTATGAAGAACTTGATGAAACTATCTAATATAATGATTCATGTTTATAGTTGGACTTGTATCTTGTAGCCAGTGAATCATCATGCAAACAAAGCTCTAACAAAAAGCTTATAATTAAATATAATGATTCATGTTCACTGATAACCAAGTTCTGCCGGACACCTTCATCAAACTCATACTCTTGATCTCAACTCTGATGGAGCCTTTATGGAATTTGCAACATCGATCACAAAGCGATATCTAACATCAGATTTCAAGAGACGATCCATGGCTGTATTCACATAATCTATTGGGATAACCTCTATATCTGCTGTTATTCCATGTTTTGCACAAAAATCAAGCATCTCTTGAGTCTCTTTCAGTCCTCCAATATTACTACCTCCAACAATCTTCCTCCCTATCAATTTTTAAACCATTACTCTAGAATTTATACAATTAAACAACCAATTTCGAAACAAGTTAGATATATGGAGTCTTTGAGTCTAAGAGAGAGGCACAATTCAACATATAAAGAGGTAGTTAGGACAAATTGATTTGAGATTAAACTAGACGTGTGTCGATCCCTACATTTGAGGTATTACACCTACGGGTAGAAATCGGTCATGTTGGATTCGGGTTGACATGTTTAATTAAAAGGGTTGAGATTTTCCAACTGTTAAATAAACTACTTGTTCAGGTTGGTCTGTTTATTATTTTCATAATAAAACATGTTAAATAAATAGGATTGAACCGTGTGAAAATACGAGAAATCAAATACAAGTTTATGAATTGTGTTCTATTTTTATTTATTAGATATAAAACAATTCTCTATCCATACTAAATTAAATAAAAAATAAAAAATGATTATTATAACTAAAATATTGACAAGGCTAAAATAGACCGTGTTTTAAATGGGTTTGGTTGAATCACTTTTTGTCGGCACAAGTTAAAGCATGTAAAATGGAGATTGAATGAAAAAGTTGAATGATGTGACAAATCTAGTAGTAATTCAATGAATGAAATTCTACCAAATCCTTCATTGACATTAAAAGAATTTGGAGTTCATTGAACCCTTCGATGGAAAAAATTATAATAATAAGGTTTTCTAATACTTAAATAAATGTTTAAATATGGTCCATTGAACTTTGTAAGTTCACTGCATTATATGGAAAAAAAAAGGTAAAGAGTTATATAAAATATATAATGATAATGCGGAAATACATTGAACTTTATAAAGTTCAATACATTGTGGATGCTCTTACACCATGGGTGTTATACCATATTAGATACGTGGAGTCCGTGATTATCTCTCGAATAGAACCCTCAGAGAGAGGCAATACTATGTATAGACAATGTGTCACACCAACATGGCCTTGACATGAAGTGATGGCCGATGTGATTTGACCAAACATGTATTCAATCCTAGAGATTACGTGCTAGACCCGGATATTAATATGTGAAGTCCTTCATATGCTCTTGATGAGAGGTTCTAAAGTAGGCCTGACAATCGTGTCGTGTTCGGGTTGGCGTGTCGCGGGTTGGCGGGTCAAAATATGTCAACCCAAACACGACCCATTTAAATATACAGGTCACGGGTTGGCGGGTTTGGAACATAAACCCATAAATGACCCGCCAACCCATTTATTTATACGGGTTCACAGGTTGGCGGGTTCGTGGGTCAGATTTGGGTTCGTGGGTCCGAATTTTAGACATTTAAGTCTTAAACATCCGGATGAAAATTAAAAACATTCATAGAAACATGTTACAGACTTAGCCTTATAGGTTACGACTTACGACCTTAGACCATCTACCACGAGTCAAAATGGTCTATGAATCAATGGTATACATTATATAATACTTATTAAATATTAATGCTTGATACATAAATACATTTAAAAATAAAATATTTTTTTTATTTAGAATATAAACGGGTTGGCGGGTCAACCCGTTTATTTTTTGAGAAACCCATATATGACCGTTTAATAAACGGGTTGGCGGGTTGACGGGTTAGCGGGTTGGCGGGTTGAAAAACTCAACCCAAATCCATTTATTTCGTGTCGTGTCGCGGGTCGTGTCGCGTGTCGTGTCGAGAATTGTCAGCCCTATTCTAAAGGGAGAGAGCGACATAGAAAAGATTCTGACATAGAAAAGATTCTAAACATATATAGAGGCAGATGGGACTGTACGAGCCAATGTGGGATTGACACCAAAAAAAAATATCGACCAAGTTAAGCTAAAGTAGTTACCTAAGACCAAAGGAAATGCTGGTAGCTCATGTGGCACCCCGGGCATACCAACAAGAACAAGCTTTCCATCAGTTTTCAGAATATTAAGAAACGGCACAATCGGATGAGATGCAGAAACTGTATCTAAGATACCATCGAGCGTTCCAGTAGCAGCCTACTCACACAATCAATAAACTCAAGTTAAGCAAATATATAAATAATTAGTTTATGCAAAAAGGATTATTCTTTTAGCCCACACCACCCCTAACCCCAGCTATATCAAGATCATCTAATCCACATTGGAATTGATATTCAAACCATTGACCACTGGAAACAAATAATTTGTTCCAAGTAGTATATAAAGTATAAGGGGGTGTTTGGCTAAGCTTATGAGTTTTCATAAACACTCTTCAACTTATAGCTTATAACTTATAAACTAATAAATTAAGAGGGAGTTACTTATAGATTTTGACTTATTTCCGGTGTGACACCTTGATAAGTTATTTCTATCCAAACACTTATTTTAACTTATACCGGTGTGGAACTGGTAATAAGTTAAAAAAGGAGCTAAATAAGCTTAGCCAAACACCCTCTAAATGAAATTAGATGAAATTAGGAGTGCCATTTACCTGCATTTGGTCCATGTCTTTGCTAACTATGAAATGATCAGCTTTAAGTCCATGGAGCGCTTCCTCCTCCTTCTCTGGGGTCGTACTAAAAACCGTAACTTCTGCCCCCAAAGCCTTGGCTATCTTTACTGCAACATGACCGAGTCCACCAAGACCAACTATCCCGATCTTCATACCAGGCTTGTCAAGTCCGTAGTGTCTGAGGGGGCTGTAAGTTGTGATCCCAGCACATAGCAATGGTGCACCGGAGTCAAGTGGCAAATTGTCTGGCCAATGCAACACGAAGTGCTCATCAGCAACCATGTGATCAGAGTAGCCACCGTATGTGATTGTGCCATCGGAATAATTAGGAAAAGCATAAGTGAAGGTCATCTTCGGGCAGAATTGTTCAAGATTGTTAGAACAGCTTTGACATGATCTGCATGATCCCACCAAGCATCCAACACCGACTGTTTCTCCAACTTTGAATGTCTCTACTTTGCTTCCTACTTCTGTGACCACACCCACAATCTCATGCCTTCATTTGTCATCATAAGATCGATAAATATATGCATACACACAAATTCATATTGTAACAAAAAAGGAAGGATAGAATTTGTACCCTGGAACTACCGGATAAGTAGTCACTCCCCATTCGTTCTTGGCAAAATGAAGATCAGAATGGCAGATTCCACAATACAAAACTTTGAATCTCACGTCTTTATCCCCTGTAGCTCTGTAACAAATCAATGACAAATGACGTCACACAAATAACTTTACTTTTCAACTTACACTAGTCAAAGCAACCATTCTTGGTAGTGGAATCAAAATAGGAATGATAGAAAATAAAACTAAAAGAACCAGTTGGATTTGTAGTCTCTGAAGTGCTTACCTTCGGGAGAAGGTGAGGGGTGAGAAGGTTCCAGAAGTGTCGCGGGCAGCATAACCGTAGGCCTTGATGGGATGCTCTGTCTCTGGTGATTTCGCCATGTTTGAAGCTTAGATTGATGCAGCAGAAGCAGATGCAGTGAAGAGAAGAGAGTGTGTGTGTGTGAGGTACTTATAGCCAGGCTGATCATTCAAACCGACGTTTAATAAGGTCAGACTAACGAGGTTGCTCGTCAAAGTTGTCGTGCTAATCTGCCTAGTGGCGTGCGGAAAAAAGAAAGAGGTCACGTCCCGCATTTACTTTAAATTAATCATATAACTTCCAAACCATTTGCCGTTGGAGCATAAACACCTCATATTTTTTGTATGGTTAGTCTTGGAAAATATATATTTTATCGTGCGTTTATAACGATATATTCTTATATAAAATATATCTTATACTTGTTAAACTAAACTTACCGAACTTCCCACTAATTAATATTTTACTTTTTAGGTGTTAATATTCTTATTGATAATTAATATTTACAGATTTGTATATAAACATTTTTTTTTCTTTTTGCATAACAAGGATAAAATCATATGAGTAAAGTTTGTATATCAATAAAAAAAACATATTGGATTTGGCAAACGATCCCAAAAAGGATCGAGGCACGTGGTCGGCCAAGCCAAGAGATATATAGTCCTAAGCAATATAATAGAAGTTATGAACAGTACAACATTCTCCCACTTGACATAATAATGACACTGTACTAGAAAGATAGTCACAAATATCATTACCAGACATGGGTATTAGTGTATATTATTTGTCTATAGTGTATATTTATATTTAGCCCAATTTGAGCTTATTTCTGTTGTATACCACTAGCCCGTTTATGGCCTTATTGATTTTGTATTCTTAATATATTTGGAATGGGGAGTGATTCTTACGCTGCAACTAGGGGTGGCAACTCTCGACCTAACCCGTAACCCGACACTGACCCAATCCGAAAATAGACGGGTTTGGGTTGAGATTTTTGGCCCGCCAACCCGTCAACCCGCCAACCCACCAACCCGTTTATTTCATGGGTTAGGTTGGGTTTGCGGGTCAACCCGCCAACCCGTATATATATATATATATATATATATATATATATATATATATATATATATATATATATATATATATATATATATATAGTCAAGATCAAATAAGAAGGAAATTTTTGGTAGGAAGGTAAGAAGTTTTTTTTTTACATATTTTTTTCGCGAACAAACAAAATGAATCATTAGATGATTCATTTGTAAGATGATTCACAGGAAAAAATTATCAAAAAAACATCTCGATGATTCATTTATACAATGATTTTGTTGTTATTCACTAAAATTGTCATAAAAATGAATTTTTTCTTAATTTACTTAAAAATGAATCATAAAGATGTTTTTTTGGGAATTTTTTCTTGTGAATCATCTTACAAATTAATCATCTAGTGATTCATTTATTTTGTTCGTCAAAAAAATATGTAGAAAAAAAACTTCTTACCTTCCTACCAAAAAATATTTCTTACCGGATCTATATATATATATATATATATATATATATATATATATATATATATATATATATATATATATATTAAATTTAAAAAAATGATATATTTAATTATTAATGAAATTTGATTTCCATTCGTATTCATAATATTCTGTATCATTGTATTCTTTCTGTATTTGTATGTGACTAATCTGCATTTGCGGTTCGTTAATCAGAAAAAGAAAAAATACATGTCGTTATTTTCACGAGTTACGAACGAAGAACACATCCACTTTCTATGAATATTTTCATTTTTCATTTTTATTTGGATGTTATTGACTTTATGAATTTATGTTGAAAACCTTTTTTTTATGTTAATTATTTTAATCATTTTATGAATTTAAGTTGAAAAAACCTCATTTTTTAAAATGTGTTGCTTATTTATTAAACGAGTTATATGGGTTGGGTTTGACCCATTAACTTGTGAACCTGCGAACCCATATACTTAAACGGGTTATATGGGTTGGGTTGGGTTGAGTTTTCCAACCCACCAACCCGTCAACCCATATATTATATGGGTTGGGTTAAGTTTATGTTTTCTGACCCGACAACCCGTCAACCCGTGACCCGCCAACCCGAACCCAACCCAATTGCCAAGCCTAGCTGCAACTTCACCTTTATTTAAATCTATAATTCCACACATATTTGTAAAATCTTTTAAACTACCTTTTTTCCTACACTTGTGTATATGCTTCCTATTTAATTGCATGTTCGATAAAATTAACTGGTAGCAAATAGCGTGTAGCAGATAGCTGGTAGCTAGTAACATTTTGTTAAATAGTATGTGAGATAGCTTTTACATTTGGAGCGTTTTATTTAAACTAAATGCTAAAATCTTATAGTGTAAATCCGTTTAGAAAGTGAAAGATTCACCCTCATTTTAATAATTATTTTTTTCTTTTTTAATTACTTTTTTTATAAACATATTAATAAATATAACTTCAAATTAATGCGTATTAAATCACAAATAAAATATTGTCCAATAAAAATATTTAAACTAATATATATCAAATTAGGGATGAATACTTAGTACTAAATTTCGATCCTGTGTCGATGCATAATTTAAACATATGAGACGGTACGTAGTACTTCAAAATCATGAAATTCAAGATTCGGAATTGTCGGCATCAATGTTAGTAGCGAAAACCAGTACAGATAATGTTAGTTCGGTTTGCTACTTGATATTGTTTTTCACCCATTTCGGCATTTGGGATTGTCGGGTTGGTACTGGTGATGCTCATCCCTATTTCAAATATTTAAAGTACTAACATGTCATATCAAAAATCTCTTACAGTTTGAGAGTGGGTTGAAGATGAACGATTGAAGGGATAATATTTTGTGATTTGATATGCATTAGTATGAAGTTCTAATCTTTTGTTAAGTGGTTGATTACATAACAGTTTTTATCTAATTAACATGTTTAAAACATCTCTTTAAAAATAAAGATGATAGTATAAAGAATGATCAAATAAGAAAAAGAAAAATAAGTCTCAAAAGAAATTAAAATGAACTTTTAATCCGTTAAAAAAAATAAGTATTAAAAAAATTAAGTATAAAATAATAGTTGTGTAAATAATTTTTTTTTGGAACCGCAGAATATTATTAAAAACTAGCAAGGAGCTAGAAAACGAATTACATCAAAATAGTTGCAGAAATAGGATTATGAAGCCAAGAAGACCAACTAAGTTTGGCTTTTGTACACATATTTGAAATCTAATAAAAAGACTTAAAAACAACATCATCAAAAATCAAAGATTTCCTGGGAATAGCCGCTCCAAAAATCGTTGGATTTCTGAAATTCCAAATGCACCAAACGAAATTAAAACCATTGCATCAAAAGCTTTCCGTTGTCCGATTCTCCAAGGAAACGACACCGCCCAGTTGATAAGAGAATCTACAATAATCTGAGAAGGAAGATTAACACCCCACCAAACAGCAATACGAGACCATACGACAATCAAATCAGAACACTCTGCAAAAATATGATCAATAGTCTCCACCCTAGAAGAACATATGGGACAAAGAATGGAATCCACCAAAATACTCCTATAAGATAAACGCTCTCTAGTAGGGATGCTAGAAAGTCTAATCCACCAAATAAGAATATTGATCTTAATTGGAATCCAATTATTCCAACGAGTAACAAGACCACCAGTGAAGAGCATAATACCATCCAAATATCTCCGTGTTGAAGAAACTGAAAAAGTACCTAAAGTATCAAGAACCCAGCCCAATCTATCTCGAACCGACTGGAGATGGAAATCATGCAGAAGTAAAATAAAGTTGTCCCATTGTTCCTGCTCCCCTCCTCTAGGATTACATCTGAAAGTATTAAACCCCAAACCCATATACAACCTTTCGCTAATAGAAACATGTATGTGCAAGTCTAGAAGACATACTCTAGGGAAGATGGAAGACAAAGGCACGTCACCCCTCCACACATCATGCCAAAAAGACGTATTTGTCCCATCTCCAACTCTAATGGGGTAAAAAGAATGAAAGTCAATATCTTTCTGTCTCAACTGGGAGAACATATGAATAACCCCAACCCAAGGTCCTAGCCCACTAGTAGGAGAGATTAAATTCCTACAAGCACCATCCGACCCATAAATAGTTTTTATCACTCTAACCCACAAAAGATCAGGGCTCTAGTCAAACCTCCACCACCAACAAAATATCATGGCCCTATTAAAAGAGAAAAGACTTCCGATTCCTAAGCCTCCTTCATACTTAGAAGCTATAACTATGTCCCACCTAATCCAATGCACACGACATTCGTCCCTATCTGCACCCCAAAAAATCTCTCCCTCATTCCCTCTAACTCCTTCAAGAACGAGAGGGGGGAGGGGGGGGGGGTAAGGAAAGTGGACATCATGTAGCTCCCTAAAGAACCCAACACAGACTTCACCAGCGTAAGACGACCTCCGAAAAAAGACTCTTAGTCTTTCAATTCGACGACTTAGACCGAAACCGATCAATCACGGAGGCCCAAGCAGAAATCCGAGTCATAGTCTGGCCCACAAGAATACCAAGATGCAAAAGTGGGAGGTTTGAAGCTGCACAACCAATATTCTCTTCCACATCAAGTTCTTGGGAATACGGAACTCCAACACCTATAAATTTTCTTTTTACCAAATTGATTTTCAGACCTGACGCCAAGTAGAAACACCTGAGAATACGAATAAGTCGTTTCACAGTTTCAGGATTCCAAGAAGAGACCATAATAACATCATCCGCGTAAAGAAGGTGAGAAATCTCAATTCCTGAAATAGAAATACCCCCACACCTATTCCCCATCCGGGCCCTCATCAAAGCAACGTGTAAAGCTTCCATATCCAGGATAAAGAGAAAGAGGGATAGCGGATCACCTTGTCTCAAACCCCGGTGCATTTAGAATTCATCTGTCGGGGAACCATTAACCAAAACTGAAGCCCTAGCAGTGGTCCATAACTCCTTAATCCACCCACACCACTTGGAAGCAAATCCCATAATCGACATGATTTCCAAAAGATAATCCCATGATAAAGAATCTTAGGCTTTCTCGAAGTCCACCTTAAAAAGAAAAACTGGTAAATAATGATAAAAGAAGAAAAAAATAAATTAGACTGTATGATTAATGATAAATTAGTCTATATGATTAAAATGAGGGACGCAGTTTTGGAAAAAAAATAGTATATAAAATTTTAGCAAGTGTATATAGATAAAGAAACATATTTTTTTCTTTAATATCTAAAAATTTAAATCATAAGCAAAACTGACAAATTATATATATTTCAGTGAACGAAGCATTGGAAAAATCAGCCCCATTTCAAATAGGAATGAAAATCTTTTTTTTTGAACGGCAAATTAATCTAATCCTAAATATATTTATGTCTTCAATGAGATTTGAACCCTTAACCTCAATGATGGAAGACAACAGTTGATACCGTTGGGTCAGAAACCCTTTGGTAATGAAAATTAATTTGAAGGAAAATATCTTACAAAGTATCATATTCTTTCTAATCCCTTCCCCTAGCTAATTCTCTTTCTTTCTTAGATCCCTACTGTCGACAGAAACCCTACTGTCGGTGGGACCTCTCCCACCCTTTTTCCATCTTCTTATTACTCTCTCTCTCTCTCGCTCTCTCTCTCTCTCTCTCTCTCTTTGCTCATGTGCAATAATTACCAATCAACTACCAACCAAAAACCTTACAACATTACCAACATTGAGGCTTATGTGTCGTTAATCTTAGATCTCTTAGATCTGAATGAACTTGTAACATCCTATTTCCTGCCATTTTTAAGCCATGGACCGGAAGTCGATTGTGTGAGGTTTTTGGCCTTAAGGAGGAAAATTTTAGTCCTTATGGAAGGAGGTAATGATAGTTAAGATATTTTACCCTTGAATTATGTTTTGGGCCGAAGGGTAGAAAGGGAAAAGTCATAGGTCGGGTTCTTGAGTGAAATATGGATTTTTGTTCGAGAAATTTTTAGTCCAATATATTTAGATAATATTGTAGAGCTCTTCAACACCTTTATGTGGATATAAAGAACGTCGAAAACGAAGTTAGAACGAAGAAGTTATGGCCGTTTGAAGTTAGGGCGATTTTGGGTCAGCCGCGTAGGCTGGGCGTAAATTGAGTACGCTGGGCATAAATTGCATACGTTGGGCGTACACGATCAGTTCCTAAACTATATTTTCGTGGTTTGAGCCCTATTTAAGCTCCTTAACTCCCCCCAAAATCATTCCATTCTCAGCTTCCACCTATCAAACACCCTCTCTTGAAACCCTAACCCTAACGCTATATTTTCGTGGTTCACCTTGATCTTTCTTCTAGAGGTATAAAGTTTGAATCTTGATGATGAAATTGTTAGATCTAGATAGTTATGGGTGTTATGAGCTTTTGGTCACTTTAAGTGCATAAAGTTTAGATCTTGAGAGTTTGTGACCTTGTTATGGATAAAGTTAGAAACTTTATCCATCTAAACATCATTTTGATTCAGATCTGAAGGTTAAAGACTTGGACTTAATGGATTAAGTTGAAAATACGCACTTTTTGGGTCCCTTTGTGACCTAAAGACTAGATCTTGTTTGTTGGGACCATTCTAATGGATAAAGTTGGAAAATTTATCCATTATGGAGCTATTATGAACCATAAAAATATGATCTTGAGTGTTGTATGTAACCCATGCATATGTTAGATGGTCTTATTGGGTTAAGAACATAGGGTTTTGGAAATTAAGCACTTAATATCCATGCAAAGTCATTAGGTTGGAAACTTTAGGACTTAGGACATCATTTTGGGGCTTGGATCTGAGTGTTGGATGGAAGGGCTTAATGGAATAAGTTCTTAAGGGAGTTTTAGGACTCGGTTGCATACGTTGGGCGTACCTGGAGGTACGTTACGCATATGCGTTCAGCGCCCCACTTTCTGGTCAACATCAGAGTACGCTGAGCATACTCTCTTGGTACACAGGACGTACTCCGCTGGGAAGGGATACTGACTTTTGGGACCTTAACCGTTGACTTTGACTTTGACCAGAATTGACCAAGTTTGACTTAAGGGTATTTTGGTTATTTCAAGCTATAGTTAAGCCTTGGTCTCTATCTGTTGAATAGGTGATCTGTAGAGTCAGATGTAGGAGCAGAGATTCATTCAGATTGTTTTTAGGCTGAAAGGTGAGTTTTCCTCACTGTATTTTTAGGTCGAAGGCACCAAGGCCATCCCATTGGATTGATATCCTAGTTTACCGTATGTTGTTATGATGTAGTGATGTATTAGATTGGTATCCTAGTTTATAGGATGTTTCCATGCAATACTGATTTATAGATCTGCTTGTTTTCCTGTTGACTGATTATATGTTTATCTGTTATGTATATGTCGACATATTGTGTTGGGTTGAGGTTGTATTGCTTTGTGTTGTACCCAACAAACCCGAGAGCATTCCAGATATGAGCTGAGGGGACGATTGGCATGCCAGACTCACACCGAGGGCTTGGGAGCATTCCAGATACAAGCTAATGGCCCAATTGGCATGCCAAACTCGTACTGAGAGCCCAAGGGTATTCCAGTCTGATGACTGATTAGACCCGTTGTATATTGGCATTTCAGTCTGATGATTGATTGGGTCAGGGGTAAGCCAGACATAAGCTATGGCCCCGAGGGCAAGCCAGACTTATGATGTGGACTCGGGAGCAAGCCAAACATAAGTTGTGGTCCCCGAGGGCAAGCCAAACTTATGTTGTAGGCTCAGGAGAAAGCCAGATATGAGTTGTGGGCCTGATAGGCAAGCTAGACTCATACTGTGGGCTCCGGGGTAATCTAGTCTTTTAGCTGTGGACCCAGTGCATGCTATTATTTGTTATATTTACGTGGTGGTACTTTGGGGGAACTCACTAGGCTTCGTGCTTACGGTTTAAGTATATTGTTTCAGGTCCTTTAAAGGATCGTGGGAAAGCGAAAGCATGATCGTGCACATTTTCTTATTTTTATGACATCGGATCTTGGGAGACTGATTTTAAATAATGTTGAAAACAATGGTTTTGTAAACACTTCTTTTTAGTAAATGGGTTGTTTTGAAAAGTTTACATTTGTTGTAATTTTTGAGACGTTACAAGTTGGTATTAGAGGCCTGGTTTGAGTGAATTGGATGAACATTCATGTGAATCCAAGCTCAAACTAAGGATCTGTGAAAGTTGTCAAATTATTTTCAAATTGTTTCAAATTATATTCAAATTATTTTCAAAAGTAACCAAGGAAGTGTGGGATGTGTGTCACAACTAGTGTTTTAAGGCTAGTCTATGTGTAATTACTTCTGGTGAATCTTGTAACCCTAAGTATCATGTTATACATGTTAATCATTCAAAAACGACAATTCGAATCAAAACTCACTCGTGCAAGCTCTAAACCTAATTCATTTCACTACATTCACTCAACTTTGGGCTTGTGACCCTAACTTCCCGGTTCAAACCTCTTAATGGACTGGGATTCTCTTAGTGGGCCTTATTGGGCCGTGAACATCTTCATAGACTTTTATGGGCCGCAAATCACTATTAGAGCTCTTATTGGGCCTTCCAAGGCCGAAAACCCTTAATGGGCCCTATTTGGGCCGAAAATCCTTTCCTTTACCTTTTTGGGCCGTAAACCCATATGTGAGCCACATGGGCCGAAAACCCATTTGGACTTATGGTTCTCGGTTGCATCTTAAACCCAAGCCCAATAGTCTTTTTCTTTCCTTCCCTCTCCAATTCTCGGCTTTATAAAAAAAAGAGAAATGAGATTATCTTAACACCTGACACCTCACTAATGTATATAGTGTATCCATGCAATTGGTCTCACATGTATCTAAGCGAAAACACTCTAATCCTCCATGTAATGACCAACAAATCCTTCTCTCTCTTCTCTTCTTATTCTCGGCCGAGAGCCACCCCCACCATAATCCTCACTCTTCACTTTAAACTCATTCAAAACTCTCTCATACATTCCCCTCAAACTCAAAGAAATTCTTTCACTTTCCCTTCAAATTTTCGAGGATTGTATGTGTGCATCAAGGAGGATCTCACAAGTTTTTCACTAACTTAGTAAGTTTTGTTAAGCTCCATTATCTCCTTCCAATATTACATTAAAATTCTTCCTTCTTACACTCCATTTTCGTGTGTGGCTTCCTACAACTCTTTAGGATTCGAAAACTCATCTCAAAGAAGCATCCAAGGCCGAAAACACCTTCACTTTCTTTCATTTCTTCATCAAAACCAATCCATCACCCAAGGTGAGCTTCATACCCCCTTGTTTTCGGGTTTTACTATGTTTTGGGGGAGAATGCAAGTTGGTTTTGTGTTAAATCTCAGTATTTATGCATGCTTGTGTGTATTTTCATGATATGTTGTGTATATATATTGTGAAACTATGTTTAACACTCATGAACTCGATATATCTTCCAAGTCTTGAAGATATTAGGATAACAAGTTACTTTATGTAACTCATTATGAGGATGAAAATATCCAAACATGTTAAAGGATACTATAAAACTAAAGAAAACCAAATGAGGGGCGATATTTGATAAATAAGCAAAAATTGAGCCTTTTATGATACTCACGGTTTTAGAGGGACCAAAAGAGTCATTTTTGGAAAAATATGGGTTTATATGACACTCACGGTTTTATGGAGGTCAAAGTGTTTTTTTTTTGACAAAATGGGCTTCTTTTGGGCCTTCACGCTTTTTAATGCGCTAAAATGTCATTTTTAACAATAATGGGCCTTTATTGTAAATTTTCGGCCATAATGGGCCTAAAATATCATTTTTAACAATAATGGGCCTTTATTGTAAATTCTCGTCTTAATGGGCCAAAAATGACATTTTTATCAAATATGGGCCTTTACTGTAAATTCTCAGCTTAATGGGCCTTAAGTACCCATTTACACGTTTATTGGACCTTGTATACTCAGTATATGTTTATTGGGCCTCACATACCCGTTTACATTTTTATTGGGCCTAGTATTCTCATTTCATGTTAATGGGCCTTAAATACCCAATTGCTTCGCTATTGGGCCTGTACTACACATTTCATGTTAACCAAGTCGATAACATTAAATATATGACATTTTGATGTGAACAAATATTTTTATCACCGTTGCTTTGTGTTAAAAATTACATACATGAAACATTAATTAAAACGATTGAATGATGTGATACAATACTCGCGTAAACTTAGTTAAGGATCTTATGAGACACACCTTCATTCATACCTACCTAGTGTACACCCTAATCCCTGTAATTATAACCAGAGTCTCCTAGAGGGAGAGCGAGAGTTTGTGTATAGATCTATACGGGGTTGACATCCCCACACCTGAGCTGTTCGCTACAGTTAGACTAGGCCACTCTAGGGTGACAAATGTCTTACCTTAAACAAGCGACGCCTGAAGAACGTCATGACAGGCATAACAGTTATATCATGTATGGTTATAACGACTCACATAGAGATTAACAAACATAATAAGTTTATGGAATACATACACTATACTTTTGATACATATACGAACTATTCATTTCTACAACACTCGGGTCTTATGGTTTTAAGACTACAACTCTTTTACAAGCAGAAAATATCGGATTTTCTGGGAAATACATTATACACTACTATTTACTTACTACAGAAAATATAGGATTTTCTGGAACTCTCTCTTTATACATTTTCAAAAACATGAACACACATGCTATAATACAAGATTTGAAACAAAACTCTCAAACCATTTTTACGGAAGATATGGGATTTTCTGGTGTTTACAAATGATACAAAACTTTTCATACAAACATGCTTATGAACTCACCAACATTATATATGTTGACGTTTTCAAAATAACTTGTATTCTTAGGGACTCGTTAAATAGATTGGTCATGAAGAACATGTGGACTTTTATTGTATTTTATTTTCCATCATACATTAAATATTTTGGCATGTAACTTTTGTGAACAAATACAAAAAATGTAAAACCTTGTATGTTGTATCATTGAATGTGTGATGATGATGTTGTCTTTGATTCATTTATATACACTATGATGATATTACAAGATGAAGTCACCCGTTCCCGGACGTTTCCGCCGTTCTAGTGCGGGGGTGTGACAGATTGGTATCAGAGCAATGTTTATAGTGAACTGGCATATCTAATCATATAGGATATGCAACTATAAATACATTGGGACTAAAATACTCTGAACAAAATAAAATATATACCTATGTGTACATTATTACAATAAGAAGAACTAAAAGTCTTTGGAGGAATTGAACATCGCGGTTAAACCCGAGCAGTTATCTAGTTGTATTGGGGGTAAATATAGCCTGATTAACTATATTTATTGAAAATACGACTAACATATGCTTGGGAGTGATCGTGGTGGGCAATGAATCTAAAAACTTACCAATCTCGTATTCAAAAAGTTTTAAGGAACCGAAACATAAACAATTAAAATACTATAGGAGTATTCTTGCATGTTATCCATTTTCCTGTATTCATATAGTTCTGTGCAAACTCTATGGCCGGATTTCATCCTCCCGGAGATCCTTACTTCCCCATTCAGGGGAACGGAGGATGGCTGGAGCCGGAACCAGAAGAGGAACCAGAGGAGGAACCCAAAGAAGGACCAGCAGAACCATTGGTCAAAGGAGGAGGAGTCTGACGGGGATGATGCAGATGACTCAGATGCGGAGTCCGAAGTCATCAATCCACCATATGTAGCTAGGGTGCCCCCGCATAGGATGGGTCCCAACGGCCCTACACCCCCATGGGCACATGAGATCTGGAGATGGAGCAGATAGCAGGGGGTGCGTCCCCCATTCAGCATGAACCAGGTCTATTACGACCTTAGTCACGACGGACCTGCGGATCGAGCCCTACCAATGATGGTCAGGAGGACACGAGATATAGGTGAGTAGGCATAGGCGACCACCAGTCAGATGGTTGCAATGAGGGATGCGCTAGAAAGCGCAGAGAGACTGACTCAGGAGGTGGTTAGGGACTACCAGGAGAGACAGGCAGCGTTGGAGGCCCGGCTACGTGCCACCGAGCGTCATTTGGCCAGACTTCAGGGCGCATCCACCTCATCATCAGCACCACCAGATGTTTTCCGCCGCGATTAGGATCAGTTTCACCGACCACCACTATCGTTAGGACATATTCTTATATGTACTATTGTATGTAGGACCGACTTTATGATTAAGTGACTACACTACTCATAAAGTCGCTATGCTGGCAGAATTTCTTTTCTTTATGTGTTGTACGCCTTCCTAAAGGCGAATTTTCATGCATTGTACAACGAATATTATATCACTAGAGAAACAATTATGTGCTCTTATTGTGATGTTGTTATCTGCTATGTGTTCTATTTCCCGTATTTCATGATATTGTATGAATTCACTTATAAGCACAACCAAAACACTGCAACATCTAGACAATAACAATGCACTCATCGTCCTTCTGTTCTGTGAAAGAAGATGCCTAGACGATCCAATCGTAGAATTAACAACACAACTGCACCACTGCCACCACCACCGCCACCGCACGAGATGAACTCTGCTGCACTCCAAGCAGCAGTCTCGGCTGCAGTCACAACAACGTTGGCTCACATTCAAAATGGGAATAATGGTGGTGGAAATGGTCAAGGAAGCTCCAACCACAGAGTGAATCAAGGACCCACAAAATTTTGCACCTACAAAGACTTCTCAAAAACCAAACCTCGAGCATTCAATGGAACTGGTGACGTAATAACTTTGAATCGTTGGATTGAAAAGATCGAGTCAGTCTTTGAGATATGCGGATGTCCAGAAGAAAATAAGGTGAAATTTGCAGCTTGCACGTTTGTCGACCAAGAACTATCGTGGTGGAATGGTCACGTTGAAACCTTGACACTCCTAGTGGCAAATCGCATGCCATGGGAGGAACTCAAAGAAATGCTAATGGCAGAAAACTGTCCCCGTAGGGAAATACAGAAATTAGAGCAGGAGTTATGGAACCTCATAGTGAAAAACTCAGATATCGAGGCTTACATATCCAGATTTAGTGAATTAGCACTTTTGTGCCCGGGTATGATCACATCAGAAGGGAAGAAAATCGAGCGTTTCATTTGGGGATTAACTCCTCCAATTCAAGGAAATGTGATTGCAACAGGCCCTGAGACTTTTGACAGTGCAAAACGATTAGCTCAAAAGCTTTATGATCACGACAACAAGAAAGGTACCAAAACTGTCGAGACAGAAGCCAAGAAGTAAGGGAATAACAAGAAGAACAGGGAAAATAAACGAAAGGGGTGACAGAACCAGGGATCCTCTAAAAAGCAGCAAACCGCAACAGTCAACGCTGCTACTGCTTAAGTTGCACCAGCCCCAGCTACTCCAGTCTCGTCCTCGCAAACTACTACCAAGCCTTACGCAGGAACCTTACCGAAATGTAACAAATGCAACTACCACCATAATGCCGAGTGCATAGAAATGCAGTGTACCAATTGCAACCGCAAGGGGAACACCGCCCGGTACTGCATATCTCAACCCCGACCAAACCAACAGCCCAACAACAACAACAATAACGTCGGGGCCAGTCATACTTGTTATGGATGTGGAGGGACTGGCCATTTTAGGCGAAACTGCCCCAAAGACAACACTCAGGGTGCAGGAGGATCAGGAAGGATCCTAACTTTGGGACAAGGGGAGGCAATTCAAGACCCGACTGTTGTCACTGGTATGTTTCCCTCAACAACACTTACACATGCATTTTATTCGATAGTGGGGCTGAGCTTAGTTTTGTGAGTAATAAATTCAAACACCTAGTAAACCAACAACCCCAGAAGCTAAGCGAAGCCTTCACGGTGGAGATGGCTAATGGGAAAACTGAAACAACCAAAGGTATATTCATAGGGTGCACGTTAACATTAAACAACCACTCATTTCAAATAGATTTGATACCAGTTAATATTAGGAGTTTTGATGTGATAGTCGGCATGGATTGGTTAAGCCCACACCATGATGATATTATGTACCACGAGAAGGTTGTTCGCCTTCACCTCCCCAACCACGAAACCCTAATAATCTACGACGATAAACCTGGCACCAATCTCCGTCTTATCTCGTGCATCAAGGCACAAAAATGTCTGCACAAGAAAAATTATGCCTTCCTCGCCCATGTTGTGGATAAAACAAAAGAGGAAATAAACATCAAAGACATCCCAGTGGCATGTGACTTTCCGAATGTATTTCCTGAAGACCTTCCGGGAATACCCCCAGAAAGACAGGTCGAATTTCGAATTGACCTAATACCGGGAGCCACATCAATTGCCAAATCACCCTATAGGTTAGCTCCTGCCGAAATGCAGGAGTTATCTAGCCAGTTAAGCGAACTCTTAGACAAAGGATTCATCAGGCCGAGCTTCTCACCCTGGGGAGCTCCGGTCTTGTTTGTCAAGAAGAAGGATGGATCCTTCAGATGTGCATCAACTATCGGGAGTTAAACAAGCTTACTGTTAAGAACCGATATCCACTCCCTCGGATTGATGATCTATTCGACCAGCTTCAAGAAGCCTGTTATTTTTCTAAAATAGATCTAAGGTCCGGTTATCATCAGCTGCGAGTCCGGAAAGAAGATATTCCTAAAACTACTTTCCGAACTCGATATGGTCATTATGAATTCGTTGTTATGCCCTTCGGTCTGACGAATGCCCCTGCAGAATTTATGGACCTCATGAATCGAGTCTGCCGCCCATTCCTCGATAATTTTGTAATCATTTTCATTGATGACATACTCATATACTCTCGAAGTAAGGAGGAGCACGGTCAGCATCTACGTAAGATCTTGGAAACACTTCGAGCTGAAAAGCTATATGCAAAACTCTCCAAATGCGAGTTCTGGATTCGCAGTGTGAATTTATTGGGTCATGTAGTCAGTGAGGAAGGAATTCATGTGGATCCATCTAAGATCAAAGCTATTGAAGGCTGGGCAATTCCGAAATTGCCAACGGAGGTGAGGCAATTATTGGGCCTTGCTGGTCATTATTGAAGGTTCATTCAGAATTTCTCCAAGATTGCCAAGCCTCTCACCACTCTAACCCAGAACGGTGTACCCTTCAACTAGAGTGACAAACAGGAAGTTGCTTTTCAAAACCTGAAGCGAGCCCTCTGCAATGCTCTGGTATTGTCTCTACCAGAGGGAACAAAAGATTTCGTGGTGTATTGTGACGCATCAAACCAAGGGTTAGGTTGTGTGCTGATGCAGCGTGGAAAGGTGATAGCTTACGCGTACAGACAATTAAAGACCCACGAAGTAAATTACACCACCCATGATCTCGAGCTGGGAGCTATGGTCTTCGCCCTGAAGATTTGGAGACACTACCTCTACGGTACAAAGTGCACCATCTTCACGGACCACAAAAGCCTCCAGCACATCTTGTATCATTAGGAACTAAACATGAGGTAGCGACGACGGGTTGAGCTGCTAAATGACTATGAATGCGAGATCAAGTATCACCCAAGCAAGGCTAACGTGGTGGCCGATGCCTTAAGCAGAAAAGAATACTCGGTCCACCGAGTAAAAACATTAACAATAACCATCCACTCCCACCTGACTTCACAAATCAAGGAAGCTCAATTGGAGGCATTGAAGCCGGAGAATGCTACGAATGAAGTGTTGCGTGGGATGGAGAAGAATCTTGAAGTCAAAGAAGACGGAGCTTACTACTTCATGGAACGAATCTGGGTTCCAAAATTTGGAGGATTCAGGGATGTAGTCATGAACGAAGTGCACAAAACACGATACTCCGTCCATCCAGGTTCCGATAAGATGTACCTGGACATTAAACAACATTATTGGTGGCCAAACATGAAAGCAAAGATTGTCACTTATGTGAGCAAGTATCTCACTTGTGCCAAAGTTAAAGTGGAATACCAGAAGCCCTCGGGATTACTGCAACAACCCGAAATCCCCGAGTGGAAATGGGAAAGAATTACAATGGATTTCATAACCAAATTACCTAAGACAGTGGGCGGATTGGATGCTATCTGGGTGATTGTCGATAGGTTAACCAAATCTGCCCACTTCCTGCCAATAAAGGAGACGTAAAAGATGGAAATGCTAACGTGAATCTATATAAAAGACGTGGTGAGATTACATGGAGTACCGATATCTATTATCTCCGATCGAGATAGTAGATTTACCTCTTGATTTTGGCAGTCGCTCCAGAAAGCATTGGGAACACAACTGGATATGAGCACTGCTTATCACCCTCAAACTGATGGTCAAAGCGAGCAAACCATTCAAACGCTTGAAGACATGCTCCGAGCCTATGTGATTGATTTTGGCAAAGCATGGGATACCCATTTGCCCTTAATCGAATTCTCGTATAACAACAGCTATCACACAAGAGTTAAGGTTGCTCCCTTCGAGGCCTTGTGTGGTAGAAAATGCAGATCACCTCTTTGTTGTGCTGAGGTGGGAGACACACAGTTAGCAAGAGGAAAAACACCGAACATCACACTTACAGGCCCCGAGATCATTTGGGAAAAGACGGAGAAAATAGTTCAAATCAAGGCACGACTTCAAGCATCGCGAGACTGACAAAAGCGTTATGTTGATAAACGGAAAAAGCCTCTGGAGTTTCAAGTCGGAGATCAGGTGCTATTGAAGGTATCTCCCTGGAAAGGGATGATCCGATTTGGGAAACGGGGAAAACTAAATCCACGATATATCGGACCGTTCGAGATCCATGCCCGGATTGGTCCGGTAGCTTATAAGCTACAGCTACCCTCAGAACTTAGCAACGTACATCCGGTGTTCCACGTGTCAAATCGGAAAAAGTAATTATCAGATGAAACCCTCGTTGTTCCCTTGGATGAAATCGAGGTGAACGAGAATCTCCTATTCGTCAAAGATTCAGTTGAAATCATGGACAGAAAGGTAAAGCGTACAAAACAAAGCCGCATTCCTATTGTGAAGGTTCGATGGAATGCTAAACACAAACCGGAATTCACATGGGAGCGCGAAGATCAAATGATGCAAAAGTACCCTCACCTTTTCTCTAGCTCTTAAGATCAGCTTTCAAAAGAATTTCGGGACGAAATTCCCTCTAACGAGGGGATGATGTCACAACTAGTGTTTTAAGGCTAGGAAATTATGTCCATGTGTAATTACTATTTGTGAATCTTGTAACCCTAAGTATTATGTTATACATGTTAATCATTCAAAAACGCTAATTCGAATCAAATCTAACTCGTGCAAGCTCTAAACCTAATTCATTTCACTACATTCACTCAACTTTGGGCTTGTGACCCTAACTTCCCGGTTCAAACCTCTTAATGGACTAGGATTCTCTTAGTGGGCCTTATTGGGCCGTGAACATCTTCATAGACTTTTATGGGCCGCAAATCACTATTGGAGCTCTTATTGGGCCTTCCAAGGCCGAAAACCCTTAAGGGGCCCTATTTGGGCTGAAAATCCTTTCCTTTACCTTTTTGGGCCGTAAACCCATATGTGAGCCACATGGGCCGAAAACCCATTTGGGCTTATGGTTCTCAGTTGCATCTTAAACCCAAGCCCAATAGTCTTTTTCTTTCCTTCCCTCTCCAATTCTCGGCTTCATATATAAAAAAGAGAGAGAAATGAGATTATCTAAACACTTGACACCTCACTAATGCATATAGTGTATCCATGCAATTGGTCACACGTGTATTTAAGCTAAAACACTCTAATCCTCCATGTAATGACCAACAAATCCTTCTCTCTCTTCTCTTCTTATTCTCGGCCGAGAGCCACCCCCACTATAATCCTCACTCTTAACTTTAAACTCATTCAAAACTTTCTCATACATTCCCCTCAAACTCAAAGAAACTGTTTCACTTTCCTTTCAAATTTTTTAGGATTGTATGTGTGCATCAAGGAGGTTCTCACAAGTTTTTCACTAACTTAGTAAGTTTTGTTAAACTCTATTATCTCCTTCCAGTATTACATTAAAAGTCTTCCTTCCTACACTCTATTTTCGTGTGTGGCTTCCGAGAACTCTCTAGGATTCGAAAACTCATCTCAAAGATGCATCCAAGGCCGAAAACACCTTCATTTTCTTTCATTTCTTCATCAAAACCGACCCATCACCCAAGGTGAGGTGCATACCCCCTTGTTTTCGGGTTTTACTATGTTTTGGGGGAGAATACAAATTGGTTTTCTGTTAAATCTAAGTATTTATGCATGCTTGTGTGTATTTTCATGATATGTTGTGTATATATATTGTGAAACTATGTTTAACACTCATGAACTCGATATATCTTCCAAGTCTTGAAGATATTAGGAAAACAAGTTACTTTATATAACTCATTATGAGGATGAAAAGATCCAAACATGTTAAAGGATACTATAAAACTAAAGAAAACCAAATGAGGGGCCATATTTGACAAATAAGCGAAAATTGAGTCTTTTATGATACTCACGGTTTTAGAGGGACCAAAAGAGTCATTTTTGGAAAAATATGGGTTTTTATGACCCTCACGGTTTTATGGAGGTCAAAAGTGTTTTTTTTTTTTTTTTGACAAAATGGGCTTCTTTTGGGCCTTCATGGTTTTTAATGGGCTAAAATGTCATTTTTTAACAATAATGGGCCTTTATTGTAAATTTTCGGCCATAATGGGCCTAAAATGTCATTTTTAACAATAATAGGCCTTTATTGTAAATTCTCAGCTTAATGGGCCAAAAATGTCATTTTTATCAAATATGGGCCATTACTGTAAATTCTCAGCTTAATGGGCCTTTAGTACCCATTTACACGTTTATTGGACCTTGTATACTCATTATATGTTTATTGGGCCTCACATACCCGTTTACATGTTTATTGGGCCTAGTATTCTCATTTCATGTTAATGGGCCTTAAATACTCAATTGCTTCGCTATTGGGCCTGTACTACACATTTCATGTTAACCGAGTCGATAACATTAAATATATGACATTTTGATATGAACAAATATTTTTATCACCGATGCTTTGTGTTAAAAATTACATACATGAAACATTAATTAAAACGATTTAATGATGTGATACAATACTCACGTAAACTTAGTTAAGGCTCTTATGAGACACACCTTCATTCGTACCTACCTAGTGTACACCCTAATCCCTGTAATTATAACAAGAGTCTCCTGGAGGGAGAGCGAGAGTTTGTGTATAGATCTATACGGGGTTGACATCCCCACACCTGAGCTGTTTGCTACAGCTATACTAGGTCAGTCTAGGTTGACAAATGTCTTTCCTTAAACAAGCGAAGCCTGAAGAACGTCATGACAGGCATAACGGTTATATCATGTATGGTTATAACGACTCTCATAGATATTAACAAACATAATAAGTTTATGGAATACATACACTATACTTTTGATACATATACGAACTATTCATTTCTACAACACTCGGGTCTTATGGTTTTAAGACTACACTCTTTTACAAGCAGAAAGTATCGGATTTTCTGGGAAATACATTATACACTACTATTTACTTACTACAGAAAATATAGGATTTTCTGGAACTCTCTCTTTATACAATTTCAAAAACATGAACACACGTGCTATAATACAAGATTTGAAACAAAACTCTCAAACCATTTTTACGGAAGATATCGGATTTTCTGGTGTTTACAAATGATACAAAACTTTTCATACAAACATCCTTATGAACTCACCAACATTATATATGTTGACGTTTTCAAAATAACTTGTATTCTCAGGGACTCGTTAAGCAGGTCGGTCATCAAGAACATGTGGACTTTTGTTGTATTTTATTTTCCATCATACATTTAATATTTTGGCATGTAACTTTTGTGAACAAATACAATGATGTAAAACCCTGTATGTTGTATTATTGAATGTGTGATGATGATGTTGTCTTTGATTCATTTATATACATTGTGATGATATTACAAGATGAAGTCACCCGCCCCCGGACGTTTCCGCCGTTCTGGTTCGGGGGTGTGACAATGTGTACGATCAGTTGGAGCAAGAATGTTACCCCAAGTTAGCACATTGTTAGTTGTTATGATATGATAAAACTGCATGCTAGTGATAGGCTAAGATCTCCAGGAATTACATGATAGAATTGCCTAATGTATGATGCCTAATACCCTAGGAGGACTTATTATATGCTAGATGAAATTGACATCATTAATGTGGTCGCTTAGTTTGTGCATCATAGTTGTACAAAACAAAGATTCTATAGACTAAAAATGTTTGATTTAGCTTTATTTCCTATTCTTGTTTGATTAAGGGCTTAGGTTGGAGTCAAGTATTCAACTGTCTGTGGGATCCAACGTTATGTATGATTAACATGCATGAGTGGTTGCAGGGTTGGTGGAAGTTTCATGAGTGGGTGCAGTTCATAGCGGTTAGCGTGAGGATTGATTAGCCACTCTTGATAGAGTGAGCACAAGATGAGGGTGTATCCTAGATGTTTGGGCCTAGAGGTCGGTAATTTCATATGAGGATCTGTCTGATTTTTATTATGTCTTAGTCTCAGTCGACTCCACTGCTCAAATGCTTCTTGCTTCGTGCTTTGTAATACTCATATTTGTGTGAGTTGACTATCAAATGAATATGTTAAATTACATGCTACGAATGTTAAATAATCTTAGAGTGAAGGATTTGGTCCTATTACGCAGCTCTTGTTCGAGTCTAACCGTTGTAGGGTTGAGTCCTTTAGTTAAAAGATTATTTAAGCTTTGTTGTATGTAATTGCATTCATGAAGTGGTTAGCTGACATTAGTAGGCGTTCTTCAGCATATGATGGCAGGGGAGGTAGTGAATCCTTGGAGAGCATAGGTTGTATTTTAGTGCGGTTGCTACGCTGTCGAGCAGGTATTGGGAATATTATATTGAGTAGGTGACTTAGGGGGCCCGGGATGATCCTTGAGGAAAGTATGGATAGGTGTGGAAAGTATTGGGCCCGTACTACTGGAAACACATGATCCATACTCGAATCGAGGAAAATTTCAGGGATTCTAAGGGCTGGTCGGGGAAGATAGCATGGTTTGCTACCAGGATTCGTGGTCGTGGTTCCATATCTGTCGATCTTTTGGTTATGGTTGTTCAGGCATGAGGATGGGTATGGTAATTGTTTTGGGCCTCAGCGGCGATATCAGTTTGGGTTTGAATGGTGCAGACCTAGGTGAGTTTGTTGATTTTAGGGTCTCAAAGGTCGTGCTCGAGGTTGTGCATGTGAGTCATGGGACTCAAGAAGGAAACGATTGTTATGATCGGCTTGAGGATTACAATCGGAAGCTAAGTGGTTGACGGATGGATTGGAATGTCGCTATCTATGGTGAGGATTATGTCCTAACAGTTTTCCAAGAAGGAGTTAGCAGGCTTATGACTTTCAGAGTTGGGATGTAAACTCAACATGGGGGCTAGTTAGTGGCAATGTTTGACAACAGTATGACAACGTGGGAATGCACAGGAGGATTGATGTGGTATGGATTCGTAGTGATGCGATCAAGGGTCTGTTTTCGTTGGATATAGGAAGATCAGGTACTAGATTGACGGTTGGGATTACAGGTAAAGAGTTTGGTTTTGGATAGTAAGTCGGTGTTTTGCTTATGCATTTTCATGAAATCCTTAATGTTAAAGGTGGTTAAGATTGGAAAATTTATGAGTTCTTCATCTGAAATTTAGAATCTCTTAGGGTTTGCTCGGTCCTTATATGGAATTTTATCTTGCGTATGTTACACCTGTTGGATTAGGTGTCTAAGCCCATAACTATAATTGGTATGTACTTGACCCAAGAGTAGCATGGTCCATTTGGGCTGCCTTCACCAGAACAATCTGATACGATGGATATTTGAGAAAGAGGCTATTTATGATTTATTAATATATTATAAGTATAATACATTAATTGTGAAATCACATTATTTAATTAGTATTGATCAAGAATTAATTTGGAATTAATTTAGTGATCAAAAGAGACTAATTAAATTAACGGGGACTGATTATGCAAATCAATGATATATATATATATATATATATATATATATATATATATATATATATATATATATATATATATATATATATATATATATATATATATATATTGTTTGGGCTATTGATCCATGATGGGCTAAGCTTATGTAAGTATCCATGAAGAGTTAGCCCACATGAGATATGTATCATAACCTAAGTGTATGGATTAGGGTTTACGCACGACTCTTGGAATCCTACACTATATATGTGTTATCCCTTAGCTTAAAATCGGCACCTAAGTCTTCTAGGAAGAGAGAGATAGCCGATTTTGGAGTGTCTAGCATCTCTCTCAAAGTCCTCCTTTGTTCATCGTGTTTGTGAACCATTTGAGGCATCACACTTGAGGTGCTAAGCTCTTGAAAGGCCAAAACTACAAGCTACAATAAAGAGGTATTCTTCTAACTTGATTTTAAGATTTATATGTCAAAATTGTATGCTAGTTGTACGCTTCATGCTTTGGAAATTTTGTTGCATGTATAACTAGAGAAAACTTAGATCCAAAGCTATTACGGTTGTATGTGCACTATAGGAGTGTTATAGTACACAAAACCCAATAATGGTATCAAAGACATGGGTAGTTTTCTGTTATATAGTTTCATTCTTCATTGTTCAAATTTGAAGCAAACTGAAAAAGGCCTTCTGCCAGGCTGAACTCCCCGAGTCCATTGATGAACTCGGTAATTCCATTGATGAAATCGACGAGCTCATGATGAACTCGACGAGTCCAAAGCCTGGCTCGACGAGTTGCATTGGCAGATGGCAGATTTTTGGGTTTTGTGGCCTATATTGGATTAGGATCACTACCACAAACTGTTTTGCATCATAAAATCTATTTTTTCTGATATGGTAGTGTTTATACTCATCCAATCAAAAGATAATTGTCAAAATTTTAAGATAATTATTGGTTTATATGATAAACAAAGTTACTTGTAAATTGTTGATTTGATATTATCTTGCTATATGAGTTTAGTTAGATCAATCATGAATTATATGATAATTTTATTTGTTGAAATTGATCTAAATGTTTTTAATGAGTTCCATAACTTGTCCTCAAGTTATGGAACATGAAAAGTCTCATCCATTAAAACTCATAAGTTATGGAAATGAAGAGTTTCAAAACTTGCCCTCAAGTTTTGGAATTTGAAAAGTTTAATTAAAAAGTTTTAATTTGAAATATTGAATTCTAAAACATCTAGTAATAGAAAGGTTTCAAAAGATGCAAATCTTGGGTTCGTAACTTAAAAATTAATTAAATACTTTTAATTTTGAATTTTTAATAACCTAGATGCTTTGAATAGTTCAATTACACCTTATGAACTTTATTAAATTGATTAAAGTGTTTAATTAAAAGATTATTAATAAATCCATAATCTTCTGGTTTAAGTTTAATTAAATTAAGAGTATAATTTATTAACAGATTAAACCATAAAATATTTTAAAAGTTTAAAATACACCCTTATACTATATAAAATTAAAAGTATAATATATTATGTATGTATAAGTAAAAAGTCAGTCTTACCGTTAGCAGGCCTCATTCACGAAACCGGTCTATAAGGAGGGTATAAGGTTACTGCCTATAAAATGGTGGTTTAATGGGTGTCCACTTTCACCCACCGCTTCCTTGACTGGTGGAGGGTCGTTAGCCGAACGGGTAGCATAGGACACTAAACCCTCATTAAAAGTATAATGAATTATAAAGTAACTAAACCCTAATAAATTCCAAATCTTATTTACTTTAGGAAAAATGTGAATTTGATGCTAACCCATGAAATTGCACATCGCACCTTATTAGTCGATAGCGGAGCGTGTGTAGTTAACCGAGACACTAATATGGGACTAATGAAGGATGTAAATGGGTAGCTCGTAGTTTGTCATAGATCAATGGAGCGTGTGTGGTTAACCGGAATATTTATTAGGTAATAAATGACTTCGAGAGTACCAAGCTAATGTGCATGGTTATTCACACATTGTTTGTGATCCTCGGCATCCCAGTCACAAACTTGAAGGGCATAATTGAGATTAAACATGCCATTGAAAAATTTCAATGAATCTCAAAGAATCTAGGAATTTTAATTCATTTAAAACTTAATACTCCTTTTTGTTTTTCATGGTGGAAATTGGTAAATCGTCATTTACCTACCTTCAAATATTTTGCAATTGGATTATGGCATCCCTCTTCCGAATTGTAAAATATTGTGTTGGGTCCTAGCCTTAATATTTCAATTGGGTGTTATATTAAGGATTTAAATAAACTAACTTGAATTTTTCCCTTGTAGATGTCTAGTTCTGACAACTATGGTCTACCTTATCCTTTTGGAAAAAGCTTTCTTTATAAAGATGATATTCTACAAGACGATCAATGTGAAAGATTAATCCCTTCTTCGTGCTGTAGTGGAACTTCACTTCCTCCACCTCCTCCAATAGTTCTCCCTAACCTACAAGTTCAAAGACTTGAAAATTTCAAGGTCACTCAAGCCCTATTGGCTAGAAAACACCAAGATGGAAGGTCTGTGTGTGCACATGTCTTGGAGATGAAGTCACACATTGACAGGCTGGGAAATGTTAGGAGTCGTCGTCTCGAGGAAGTTGGCTGCTGATTGGGTTCTTCAATCACTTCCTGAGTCATATGGTGAGTTCCTTAAAGATTACTATATGACATACCACGACATGTCCCTTATCGATCTTACATATTTGCTAATTGCTGCTGAATCAGCAATGATTTGGCACACTGGTAATGCAAATTTGATTGGAATATCTACTTCCCAAACTTGCATGGACATTGACATTGGAAACATTGGAAGTCCAGAAAAGATTTCTCTTCCAAAGGGAAAGGGAAAGGCTAAGTCTGAGATTATCCCGTATACCATTCCCAAAGAGTCCATATGTTTCTACTGCCAACAGAAGGGGCATTGGTTGCGAAGCTGTCGTATCTACCTGAAGGACCACAAGGATGGTAAAGTCAAAATGTATCACTCTGCTTCAGGTAAGTCAACTATCTAACTCTATTAAGTTCCTATTTGTAGATTCTTAATACATGATTGATAGGTTTGAGACATAAGAACTTTCCTATGTGTGCATGCAAAACCTAATGCTTGGATCTAGGTTTCTCTAATTGAACATGCAATTATCCAAGTCTTGAAAACCCTAGATCTAGTGTATACAATTCAATATTAACATAAGAAAATCAGATCTAGATGAATACCTTTTGTAGCTTGCTTGATTCTTTTTGTTCTTGGAGCTCAGAGTCACAATTGTCACTCCTCTAATGGCTTACAAACACCAACTAGCAAGAAGATGACTTGGAGAGAGGATGTAGGCACAAAATCGGCTCTAGGAACTCCTTAGGGTTTCTGGTAGCCGATTTCTGTAGCCCCTGGGTTTCTTAAATACTTGAGCTACTAGGGTTACAGCCTGAAACCCTAATTAGATTACTTAGGCCTTAAGCGGTCCAAGGATCCTTCTAGATTAAGGCTTGGACGAATTCAAGGAGTCCATATACCTTAATTTCGTCCACCCTATGATCCATAAGGATCCACAGCCCAAAAACCAACTATCACACAATTGACAGTTTCAGTCCCCTTTATTTAATTAATCTCTTTTAGCCACCGAATTAATTCTTAATTAATTCTTGTCTAATATTAATTAAACTATATGATTTCTCCTTTAATATATTAATCATTTAATATATTAATAAATCATAATAACCTCTTTATATATAAATCATCCTATCATGTTGCTTTGGTGAAGGCAACCCAAAAGGACCATGCACAACCGGGTCAAGTACTTACCAAATATAGTTACGGGCTTAGACACTAATCCAAAAATGATATGATAAGATTACATTTTGATGTTTTGTAGGATCAAAGGAAGCTTAAAGGAAAAGCATGATGAGTCTGATCGCGAAGAGATGGATTTCGATCGCATGGTTCGATGATCAGATTTTTGAGATGCTGCTTAGGAGTTCTGATAGATTTCTTAGGAATATTTAGAAACATAACTTTCATATGTATTTGCATTGTAAGGACAAGTTTTCCGCGTTTTATAAATATAGAATAAAATTTTGATTTTATCTTAGTTATATTTCCTTGCAATGTCATTTGTGAAAATTGATGTTTGTATGTTTCTATTTTTAACAATATGGATTTGATTCTTTCGTTTGTGGTAGTGTCTAAAATTTACCAAATAAGGAAAGATTATCATCACCCAAATTTCAATTGGATAGAAACTCGGAATCATGTGACTTGTATTGTATGATTAATGATAACTTTCATCTTTGGGAAATTAAGACTAATTCCTTGTTCACATGTATATGTGAGTCAAGTGAAGGACTAGGGGATCGGGTACACTTGGTTGTGCACTGGTCAGGTCCACCACAAAGAACGATAAGACTATTCGTGATGATTTACTAAAAGCTTAGTAAATATGGTTACGCTTACAAGTTTAAGTGTAATTTTGAGTCATTGAAAAGGTTTCAATGTATATCAGAACGAATAATAAGAATCAATTAGGCAGAAAGATAAACGTTTCTCCAATCTGAAAGGAAAGGAGAGAACTTTAGTATCGTGTTTTATGATCATCTTAATAATTATGAAAACCACATCACAATTGATCCTCTAAGGATACCTTACTGCATTTTTATGGCTAAGAAGAGGAATCGTGAATTGTTGAAATGGTTAAATCAAAAGGTGAATCATACTTCGTTCCAAAATCAAGTCTTAGAGTCATACTCCAAGATTGTTTCTTGAGTGACATATCTTAAGTAGGTTTATAACACATTTAGAATTGGTAGTTGTGATGTCTCCACTTATTGTTTAAACTCTTTGAACTTTTCAAAGGTTTCCGACTTGTGCTTCTTTAAGTAGATATACCCATATCTGATATAATCGTCTGTAAAAGTCACATAGAAGCGATTTGCATCCCTTATGGTGGATCTAAAGGGTCCACATACATCTGTATGTATAAGATCCAATAAACCCTCACCCCTCGCACAAGTGCCAATGAAGGGTGACTTGGTCATCTTTCCAAGTAAACAAGACTCGCACACGTCATCGTCCCTAAGGTCGAATGACTCCAACACTCCATCCTTTTGGAGTTGGGCTATGCGTTTCTTGTTGACATGTCCAAGACGATAATGCCACAAGCATGCTTTATCCATACTATTGGAAGAATCCACAAACACATGATTTCCTAAGTTATCTACAACCATCACAGTTTCATATATTCCATTACAAGGCAATGCTTCAAAATATAAAACATTATTAAAATAAGCATAAATAGAACCCTTTTCATTATCAAATGAATATCTAAAACCTTGTCTATATAAACCATGAAATGAAATGATGTTTCTAGCCGTATCTGGCGAATAGCAACAATTGTTTAAATTCAAATCTAATCCATTACTAAGCACTAAGGAGTATACTCCAATCTTGGTGACAGGCGACGTTCTTCTGTTCCCCATGATCAGATTCATCCTTCCATGCTCCACATCCCTATTTCTTCTTAGTCCCTGCAAATCAGAACATATGTAATAACCACATCCTGTATCAAGAACCCAAGAAGTAGCATGTGATAAACTATTAGATTTAATTGTGTAAATACATGCAAAAGATGGCTTGATCTTCCCATCCTTGATGGCCTGCAGATATTCTGGGCAGCTTCTCTTCCAATGCCCTATCTTGTGGCAGTAGTGGCACTCTGCCTCCTTAAGGTTAGAGTTGGGTTTAGCGAAACCAACTTTGGTTCCACTAGAAGAGGTGCCATCTTGGGACTTTCCCTTGTGGTGGCCCCTTGAGGGAGCCTTCCTCTTCTTACCCTTCCCTTGCCCTTTTGCCAAGACAGGGGCAACAACGGGAGTTGGAGTTGATGCTACAGATTTGTCTTTGAGGTTGCTCTCAGCAGTCCTTAACAAGCCATGAAGCTTGCTCAAAGAGACCTCCTCCTTATTCATGTGGTAGGTCATGCGGAACTGGCTATAACAGGAAGGAAATGAGTGAAGGATGATGTCAATTGTCAGCTCTTCATCGAAGTTCACATTCAACTTCAGCAGGCGATCGCCATATCTCTGCATCTTTTGCAGGTGAGTGGTAAGGGACTCTCCATTACCCATCTTGGTAGTGATCATCGAAGTGATGATCTCGTACCTCTCTTTCCTGGCGCTCTGGTGGTAGCGTTCCAGCAGATCCTGATGCGTCTCATAGGGGTACTTGTCCTCGTAGGACTTCTAGAGTTCTGCAGTCATAGTCGCTAGCATGATGCAATGGACTTTCGTGGCATCACACTCGTGGGCCTCATAGGCCGCGATCTCTTCAGCGGTAGCAATGTCGATGTCAATCTCCTTTAGCTTCTCATCGAGGACATATTCTTTGTCCTCGTAGCGAGTGACCATGCGAATGTTGAGGATCCAATTACTGAAATTGGTCCCATCGAAGATCACTTTCCCACACAAATTCATGAGTGAGAATGAACGAGAGGAGTTTCACCCAGAAGCGTTGTTGTTTGCGTTCGACATCTGAAAAAGGAAAAAGAACAAAGTTGATTAGAAAATGAATTTCCCAAATTAATCACCCAAATGAAAAATTAGGGCTAGGAACCAACAACATTATTCACAAATTAGAAAAGGGATGCCGTAATCTAACAAGTAAATAATTTGAAGGCAAGTGAATGTCGATTCACTAATTCTCGACCATGAAAAACGAAAAAGAGATTAGGTTTTAAATGTATTGAAAAACTCCTAGATCTTTGAGATACATTGAACCTTTTCAATGGCATGTTTAAATCTCGATATGCCCCTCTAGTTTGTGACTGGGATGCCGAGGATCACAAAGTGGGTGTGAATAACCATGCAAATGTACATAGTGCCCTCATTGTTACAGTCACCTATTCGATGTGCCGGTTAACCACACACGCTCCATCGAACTATGACAAACAATGAGTAACCCTTTGCCACCTTTGCTTAAAAACCAATTAATGTGCCGGTTAACCACACGCGCTCCATTAACGTCTTAGCAAGGGTACAAAGTGTAATTTCATGGAATTGCATCAATTCACTTTTTCCTAAAGTAACTAAGATTGGGAATTTTGTAAAAGAACATTTAGTTACTTTATTTAGATTCATTATACTTTTAATGAGGAAAGGTTTGCCCGATCCTACCCGTTCGGCTAACGACCCTCCACCAATCAAGTAAGCGGTGGTGAGAATGGACACCCATTAAACGACCATTTTATATGCCATAACCTTATACCCCCCTTATAGATCGGCTTCGTGAATGAGGCCTACTAACGGTAAGACTAGCATTTAAGTTATATATATATATATATATATATATATATATATATATATATATATATATATTAATCTTATAATATTATAAGTATAAGGTTGAATTTTAAAACTTGTAAAATTCTAAGGTTTGAAATTTAAATAGTTCAAATTAAAACTTTTAATCACAAAACTTAAATTTCAAAACTTGAGGACAAGTTTTGAACTTTTCAAAACACAAATGATCAAATAGCAAATAATATAAATTAACTAATTAATTTAATGATTATCTAAATTTGACCTAGTCAATATTACTTGCAAGATAATTCAACAATTAATTCAAATAATCAATTATTATCAAATAAGGAAATTATTATTTAAACAAATGGTAATTATCTTTTGTTTTGTCAAGGATATAGTCAAACATATGATAAAATTCGTATTTTATTGACCCAAAACAATTTAGGTAACAATCCTCAAGCAAAACAGCAAGAAATCCCGAAAATCACTCTGACAGACGCTCCGACTCGCCGAGTCCCCTTATAGACTCGTCGAGTTCATACGACTCGTCGAGTCCACAATGGGACTCGCCGAGTCTGTCAGTCAGAAGTCAAAAAAATCAATTTTTTCAAGACATGAACAAACAATCAAGGCATCAATTCAGTAGAAATCAATCAAGGCTCTGATACCACTGATGGGTTTGAGACATAAGAACTTTCCTATATGCGCATGCAAACCCTAATGCTTGGATCTAGGTTTCTCTAATTGAACATGCAATTATCCAAGTCTTGCAAACCCTAGATCTAGTGTATACAATTCAATATTGACATAAGAAAATCAGATCTAGATGAATACCTTTTGTAGCTTCCTTGATTCTTCTTGTTCTTGGAGCATAGAGTCACAATTGTCACTCCTCTAATGGCTTACAAACACCAACTAGCATGAAGATGACTTGGAGAGAGGATGTAGGCACAAAATCGGCTCTAGGAACTCCTTAGGGTTTCTGGTAGCCGATTTCTGTAGCCCCTGGGTTTCTTAAATACTTGAGTTGCTAGGGTTACAGCCTGAAACCCTAATTAGATTACTTAGGCCTTAAGCAGTCCAAGGATCCTTCTAGATTAAGGCTTGGACGAATTCAAGGAGTCCATATACCTTAATTTCGTCCACCCTATGATCCATAAGGATCCACAGCCCAAAAACCAACTATCACACAATTGACAGTTCCGGTCCCCTTTATTTAATTAATCTCTTTTAGCCACAGAATTAATTCTTAATTAATTCTTGTCTAATATTAATTAAACTATATGATTTCTCCTTTAATATATTAATCATTTAATATATTAATAAATCATAATAACCTCTTTATATATAAATCATCATATCATGTTGCTTTGGTAAAGGCAACCCAAAAGAACCATGCACAACCGGGTCAAGTACTTACCAAATATAGTTACTGGCTTAAACACTAATCCAACAATGATATGATAAGATTACATTTTGATGTTTTGTAGGATCAAAGGAAGCTTAAAGGAAAAGCATGATGAGTCTGATCGCGAAGAGATGGATTTCGATCGCATGGTTCGATGATCAGATTTTTGAGATGCTGCTTAGGAGTTCTGATAGATTTCTTAGGAATATTTAGAAACATAACTTTCATATGTATTTGCATTGGAAGGACAAGTTTTCCGCGTTTTATAAATATAGAATAAAATTTTGATTTTATCTTATTTATATTTCGTTGCAATGGCATTTGTGAAAATTGATGTTTGTATGTTTTTATTTTTAACAATATGGATTTGATTCTTTCGTTTGTGGTAGTGTCTAAAATTTACCAAATAAGGAAAGATTCTCATCTGTAATGTCCGTGTTTCTAGGCTAGGCATTAATATTGACATTATAGTCTAGGTTAACCTTTGTAACTCATTTTGAAGAAATGAAAAGGAATTATGTGAATATTATGTGAATTATGTGTTTTATGCTTAATTATTAGGGTTTAATTAATTAAGAATAAAAATGATGCGTCCGAGCTTCGCAAATGGTGCCACGACTCCGAGCCTCGGACTAGACCGCGGTCCAATCAGAGGCCGACACCGAGCCCCTCGCACGTGCGAGCCATGTGATGCGCGCCTTCGCCCTGCTGCTGCGTGTCCTCGCCTGATGACTCCCCCCTTCTAATACCGACTTCGGACTCCTATAAATAGAAGGGTCATGCGAGCCTTCTCGGGTAGTTTTGATAATTTGCCACTTTTAGCCCCTTTTTCCATATTTTCTTCATCTTAACATCCCCCAAAGCCCCGGTATCGATTATAACCCCCGGAATACGCCACGAAGAGCCCGAGAAGCCCGGAAAATTTATCTTTTCGGTTTCGAAGCCCGACCCTCGCAGAGCCCGGTTTCTGAATAAAACTCCCGGTTTTATTAGAAACGAACGTTTTAGGAAACGAATTGCTGCCCGATTTTCATCAAAACAAGTGAGTGTATAGTCACTTTCATTTTACACATATATATGAAGTATTTACCTTATAATACGTGCTATGTGTAAATATATTAATTGTTTATTTGAGGTGACTGTTGAGTTGATGTTTTATACAAGTTTTAAGCTGTATATATATTTTTATCTACAAATATGTTGGGTAGAACATGGGTAGATAGTTGGTGTGTGATGAAATAAAGTGATGAGAGGCGTTGATGTGATTTGTGATTCAGTCATCTAGCGGAGTTTGGATGACGACCACGGACTTTCTAGACAGTCCAGTGGGAAACATTAGCAGGCCCGCAACCTGTAGGTGTTAATGAACTTGGGTGTTTATTCGCTGTACTCCATCCCCCTCATGGTTCCCTTTAGGACATGTATGGCTGAGGAAACCCCTTAGCAGTAGTGTCCATCCCGATGCTATTCTTTAGGCTAGGTCCCTTGTGAAAAGAGTTTAGGGACGTAAAGTGAGGATAACGGAAACGGGTAATCAGGGTTATTGTTGATTGGTGAACTTAATAAGTTTATTATTACTGTGGGTTGAAAACCTTATATGCTCACCAGGCTCCCAAGCCTGACCGACTCAGCTTTTTATGTTACAGGTAGTGGACCCCGAGCATAGTCGGAGGACGATGAGAGATTTTTGGATTATAGGCCAGTAGTTGTAAATAACTGTTGAAAGGCTTATAATGTCTTGTTTATGCTTTTGGTCTGTATCGGTACATGACATCCCGAAGTTTTGATATGAAATGAAATTATATATTTCTTAAAGAAAGGTTTTGACAAACTTTTATCATATTTTGTTTTGGGGACCAATTCCGTAACATCTTTTATAAAGATTTCTCTGATTTGATTTTAAAAGGCATAAATTAAATCGGTCTTTTCTGGCCGAGAAATTAGGGGATGTCATAGTTGGTATCAGAGCATTAGTTTAAGCGAACTAAGAAATTGTAGGATTTCTAGACATAAACTTAGAATGCTAAGTGATGATTGTGAGATGAGTGCCTACCATATTTTAGACACGAGCACTAGTTTATTTTAGGAAAGGTGCCTAAAATGCTTTTATGTGCTAAATGTTATATGTTTGCCATATATGCCATTATTTGTTCGGATCTATGGTCTGTTGCCGACCGGATCTGGAAACCTTATGTGTGTAGGATTCTAACCGTACGATTATGAGATTAGAACTAACATGTAAACGTTTCGGATTGATAAGGGAATTTAAATACCTATCGAGGATAAACACCTAAATTCGCCTTATTCGGTATATAGATTGTAATGGCAAGAACTCGTAGTGGACTTGCAAATGCAAACGGAAACAGGGATCAACAGCCTCAACCTCAAGTAGTTGAGCAAGTACCTGTTGTAGGAGCTGCACCTGAGCCAATGACGATGGCTGGGGTACAAGCAATGATGTAGATGATGTTAGATCGCCAGATGGAGGAGACAAGGCGATTACTACAACAGAATAGGGAAGAAACTACGATGCCTGTTGAACAGCCCGTATTGAATGAAGGGCAATCAGTAGGAGGGAACTACAGTGGGACTCTTGGTCAAGCCAACCCACCGATAGTTAGACAAAACAACCAGGATGGAGGAGTTGATGGACGCGGATGCAAATATAAAGATTTCATGGCATCTAAACCACCATGTCTATCTGGAAGTCCGACACCGGTGGAAGTCATGAATTGGATCTCCGAAATGGAGACGATGTTTGAAAGTTGTGAGTGCAGCGACAAACAAAAGACCGCACTTGCAATTCCTCTCTTAAAGTCTGGTGTGTTGAACTGGTGGAAGTTACTAGCTAATTCGATGCCCAAGGGAGAAGCTAGTAAGATGTCTTGGGAAGACTTTGTGCTACAACTGAAACTGCAATACTGCTTTGAGCAGGATCTTCTGGAAATTAATAATGAGTTCCAGAATTTAAAGAAGGGAAAGATGAGCGTTACTGAATACGCTGCTAGTTTTACTGAAAAGATGAAGCTTGTTCCTTACCTAGTTCCAACTGAACTCTCTAAGGTCAACAAGTTTGCCCTCGGATTACCAGCGGACTTTGGTCCGATGGTTAAGCAAGCAACCACTTTGAAAGCCGCCATCTAGGCTGCTAAGAATGTTGAGGTTCAGATCAAAGAGAAGGGTCTGGAGAGGGCAGAAGTTGGTGAAAAGAGAAAATTTGAAGGAACTTCAGGTTCCAACAAGAAAAGCAAATTTTCTAAGTCTAAGAATTTTGGAGGAGGAGGAGGTGAAGTGAAATGGTGTGAGAAGTGCAAGAAAAAGCACTCTGGGAAATGTAGCGAGGGGGTGACTGGCTACAAATGTGGAAAGACTGGGCATTATGCCAACGTGTGTCCGTCCGACAAAAGGGTATGTTTTGAGTGCCATGAAGAAGGCATGTTTTTAAAGACTGTACCAAGAGGAAGGATGCAGCAAAGCCCAATCTACCACCAAAGCCAAAGGCGAGAGCCTTTTAGATGACCCTTGAAGTTGCAGCAGAAGAAGTCGATGTCGCTTCAGGTACCTTTCTCGTAAACGAATTGCCTGCCCAAATTTTGTTTGATTCTGGAGCCAATTACTCCTTTATATCGCATGAATTTGGTAGAAAACTAGCTTTGCCTGTAGATAGACTAGTTAATGCCTTATTAGTCGAGATTGCTAGTGGCAAGTTTGTACCTGTTAGCCATCGTATGAAAAATATCCTCATTGACTTGGATGGGAATAAGTTCCACGAGGAATTATTGCCTATCGAGTTAAATAGATTCGACATAGTTTTAGGAATGGATTGGCTTAGCGCCAATGACGCCGAAATATTATGTAGGAAGAAAATAGTAAAAGTAAACCAACCAGGGAGAGAGTCGTTTATGGTGTATGGAGACAAACGCAGAGTAAACTCTGGAATCATTTCCCTAATGAAAGCCAGAAAGTGTTTGGCCAAGGGATGTACATCATATCTAGCGTTCGTGATCGATGCTAAGAAGGAGAAGAAGGAGGTGCAGAATATTCCGGTGGTGTGTGATTATCCGGAAGTCTTTCCCGAAGATCTTCCCGGATTACCCCCTGATCGACAAGTAGAATTTCGTATTGACTTGTTACCAGGAACGATGCCGATAGCGAAAGCACCGTATCGATTAGCACCAATAGAGATGAAAGAACTTATGACACAACTTCAGGAGTTATTGGACAAAGGTTTCATTCGACCTAGTTCATCACCCTAGGGAGCCCCTGTGTTGTTTGTAAAGAAGAAAGACGGGAGCATGATAATATGCATCGATTACAGAGAGGTAAATAAAGCGACGATAAAGAATAAGTATTCGTTGCCGAGGATCGATGACCTGTTCGACCAATTGCAAGGTTCGAGCTATTTCTCTAAGATTGATCTTAGGTCGGGACACCATCAACTGAAGGTGAGAGAGCAGGATATCGAGAAGACTGCTTTCAGAACAAGATATGGACACTATGAATTTTTGGTTATGTCGTTCGGATTAACCAATGCCCCAGCCACTTTCATGGATTTGATGAACAGGGTTTGTAAACCATACCTTGATAAATCTGTGATAGTATTCATAGACGATATCTTGATTTATTCGAAAAGCAAGCAGGAGCATGAAAAGCATCTGCGTGAGGTGCTAGAAGTCCTGAAGAAGGAGAAGCTGTATGCAAAGTTCTCCAAATGTGAATTTTGGATTCAAGAAGTCCAATTTTTAGGTCATGTGGTTAACCAAGAAGGAATAATGGTTGACCCAGCAAAGATTGAAGCTGTGATGAAGTGGGAACAACCAAAAAGTCCTACGGAGATTCGAAGCTTTTTAGGATTAGCCGGATATTATCGCCGATTTATCCAAGACTTTTCTTCGATCGCTACTCCATTAACAACATTGACCCACAAAGGAGCTACTTATGCTTGGAATGAGAAGCATAAGGAAGTCTTTGAGAAGTTGAAGAAGAGACTGTGTGAATCACCGATTCTTTCGTTACCTGAAGGAGTTGATGACTTCGCAGTCTATAGTGATGCCTATGGAGTTGGGTTAGGATGTGTTCTGACTCAAAGGGATAAAGTGATAGCGTATGCATCGAGGCAGTTGAAAGAGCATGAAAAGAACTACCCCACTCATGATCTAGAGTTGGCAGCGGTAGTATTCGCCTTAAAGATATGGAGGCACTATCTTTATGGTACTAAATGCAAACTTTTCACTGATCATAAGAGTCTTCAATATCTCTTTAATCAGAAGGAATTGAACATGAGACAGCGGCGCTGGCTAGAACTACTCAAGGACTACGACTGTGAGATACTTTACCACCCTGGTAAAGCAAATGTTGTTGCTGATGCTCTCAGTCGGAAGGTGAATCTTGAAAAGAAAAGGCCAAGAGCATTGAGAATTGAAGTTGTCTCTACGATTGTGGAAATTATAAAGAAAGCTCAGGAGGAAGCTTTAGAGAAAAATGACCGGAAGGAGGAACATTTGGGCAAAACGTTGGTGTTTGATACAAACGTCAAGGACTGAAGGTATTCAAAGATAGGATTTGGGTACCTAAGACGGGAGGAGTAAGAGGTCTTCTGATGGAAGAAGCTCACAAAACCATGTACTCGATTCATCCCGGCAGTACGAAAATGTATAGGGACCTAAAACCCTATTACTGGTGGCCGACGATGAAGCTCGATGTTGCTAAGTATGTGGCCGAGTGTGTAACTTGTGCTAGGGTTAAGGCACAACATCAGAAACCGTATGGGAGTTTAGAACCTTTACCTGTACCCATGGGTAAATGGGAAGATATCACTATGGATTTTGTGACTAAACTGCCCAGAACAAGGAACGGTCACGACATGATTTGGGTGGTCGTTGATCGCTTCACTAAGAGTGCGCATTTCATAGCCGTTAACGAGAAATGGTCTATGGATAAACTTGCGAATTCTTACATGAAGGAAATTGTGAGGTTACACGGTGTTCCGTTAACGATTGTATCCGATCATGACAGCCGTTTTACCTCAAGGTTTTGGAGAAGTCTACAAGAGGAATTGGGTACCAAGTTGTGTTTGAGTACAACTTACCATCCTCAAACCGATGGTCAGAGCGAACGAACGATTCAAAAATTGGAGGATATGCTGAGAGCATGTACCCTAGAATTCCAAGGTAACTGGGATGAACATTTACCTCTAGTAGAATTTTCCTATAAGAATAGTTTCCACTCAAGCATCAAGATGGCACCTTATCACGCTTTGTATGGGGAAAAGTGTCGAACGCCATCATGCTGGCTGGAAGCTGGGGAAAAGCAGTTTATGGGACCTGAGATAGTCCATCAAACTGCTGAAAAGTTGAAAGTGATAAGGGAAAGGATGTTAGCTGCTCAAGATCGACAAAAGAGTTATGCTGACAAGAAAAGACAACCGATATCCTTCGAAGTTGGAGATTCGGTTTTACTTAAAGTCTCGCCGTGGAAGGGACTTATAAGATTTGGTAAGAGGGGAAAGTTGAGTCCAAGGTTTATTGGACCATTTAAAGTTCTTCAGAGGATCGGGAATCAAGCTTACAAGCTAGAATTACCGGAAGAACTGGAAGGTATTCATAATACCTTTCGTGTGTGCTATTTGAGAAAGTTCACGGGAGATGTGCCCGACATAATTCCCATTTCTGAGTTAAGGTTGGATGAAAACAAGAGGTTGATCGAAGAACCTGAGGTAATCGTTGACCGTAAGACTAAGAAGTTGCGGCGCAAGATGGTCGATTTAGTACTTGTGCGTTGGAAACATACGAATGGGCCAAATCTCACTTGGGAAACGGAGAGTGACATGATGAGTCGCTACCCGCATTTGTTTGTTGATGTGTGATTCCAGGGACAGAATCATCCTAAGGGGGAGAGAATTGTAATGCCCGTGTTTCTAGGCTAGGCATTAATATTGACATTATAGTCTAGGTTAACCTTTGTAACTCATTTTGAAGAAATGAAAAGGAATTATGTGAATATTATGTGAATTATGTGTTTTGTGCTTAATTATTAGGGTTTAATTAATTAAGAATAAAAATGACGCGTCCGAGCTTTGCAAATGGTGCCACGACTCCGAGCCTCGGACTAGACTGCGGTCCAATCAGAGGCCGACACCGAGCCCCTCGCACGTGCGAGCCATGTGCTGCGCGCCTTCGCCCTGCTGCCGCGTGTCCTCGCCTGATGACTCCACCCTTCTAAGACCGACTTCGGACTCCTATAAATAGAAGGGTCATGCGAGCCTTCTCGGGTAGTTTTGCTAATTTGCCACTTTTAGCCCCTTTTTCCATATTTTCGTCATCTTAACATCCCCCAAAGCCCCGGTATCGATTATAACCCCCGGAATACGCCACAAAGAGCCCGAGAAGCCCGAAAAATTTATCTTTTCGGTTTCGAAGCCCGACCCTCGCAGAGCTCGATTTCTGAATAAAACTCCCGGTTTTATTAGAAACGAACGTTTTAGGAAACGAATTGTTGCCCGATTTTCATCAAAACAAGTGAGTGTATAGTCACTTTCATTTTACACATAGATATGAAGTATTTACCTTATAATACGTGCTATGTGTAAATATATTAGTTGTTTATTTGAGATGACTGTTGAGTTGATGTTTTATACAAGTTTTAAACTGTATATATATTTTTATCTACAAATATGTTGGATAGAACATGGGTAGATAGTTAGTGTGTGATGAAATAAAGTGATGAGAGGCCTTGATGTGATTTGTGATTCAGTCATCTAGCGGAGTTTGGATGACGACCATGGACTTTCTAGACAGTCCAGTGGGAAACATTAGCAGGCCCGCAACCTGTAGGTGTTAATGAACTTGGGTGTTTATTCGCTGTACTCCATCCCCCTCATGGTTGCCTTTAGGACATGTATGGCTGAGGAAACCCCTTAGCAGTAGTGTTCATCTCGATGATATTCTTTAGGCTAGGTCCCTTGTGAAAAGAGTTTAGGGACGTAAAGTGAGGATAAAGGGAACGGGTAATCAAGGTTATTGTTGATTGGTGAACTTAATAAGTTTATTATTACTGTGGGTTGAAAACCCTATATGCTCACCAGGCTCCCAAGCCTGAACCACTCAGCTTTTTATGTTACAGGTAGTGGACCCCGAGCATAGTCGGAGGACGATGAGAGATTTTTGGATTATAGGCCAGTAGTTGTAAATAACTGTTGAAAGGCTTATAATGTCTTGTTTATGCTTTTGGTCTGTATCGGTACATGACATCCCGAAGTTTTGATATGAAATGAAATTATATATTTCTTAAAGAAAGGTTTTGACAAACTTTTATCATATTTTGTTTTTGGGACCAATTCCACAACATCTTTTATAAATATTTCTCTGATTTGATTTTAAAAGGCATAAATTAAATCGGTCTTTTCTGGCCGAGAAATTAGAGGATGTCACAGCATCACCCAAATTTCAATTGGATAGAAACTTGGAATCATGCGACTTGTATTGTATGATTAATGAGAACTTTCATCTTTGGGAAATTAAGACTAATTCCTTGTTCACATGTATATGTGAGTCAAGTGAAGGACTAGGGGACCGGGTACACTTGGTTGTGCACTGGTCAGGTCCACCACAAAGAACGATAAGACTATTCGTCATGATTTACTAAAAACTTAGTAAATATGGTTATGCTTACAAGTTTAAGTGTAATTTTGAGTCATTGAAAAGGTTTCAATGTATAGCAGAACGAATAATAAGAATCAATTAGGCAGAAAGATAAACGTTTCTCCAATCTGAAAGGAAAGGAGAGTACTTTAGTATCATGTTTTATGATCATCTTAATAATTATGAAAACCACATCACAATTGATCCTCTAAGGATACCGTACTACATTTGTATGGCTAAGAAGAGGAATCGTGAATTGTTGAAATGGTTAAATCAAAAGGTGAATCATACTTCGTTCCAAAATCAAGTCTTAGAGTCATACTCCAAGATTGTTTCTTAAGTGACATATCTTAACTAGGTGTATAACACATTCAGAATTGGTAGTTATGATGTCTCCACTTCTTGTTTAAACTCTTTGAACTTTTCAAAGGTTTCCGACTTGTGCTTGATTAAGTAGATATACCCATATCTGCTATAATCGTCTGTAGAAGTGACATAGAAGCGATTCGCATCCCTTGTGGTGAAAGAAGGGTGTTCAAAGGAATGTGCTTTGAATATGTGACTTAGTATCTATGGAATTGTTGTGTAACAATCTCCAATGGAAAGTTTTGTAATTGGAAAAGTCTCTGTGACTTGTGTACATAGTCATTACAAAAGGATCACTGCATATAAGCTTAGAATCTAACATATTACTATAAGTGGCAAGGACTTTGTATTCTTACACTTACGATGAGGATTTGGAATTGTGAAATGAGTGTCATTGGAAATGTTACAATTGATCTATTTCACAAAGTAAGGAGCATGGGTAAACATAGTGTGCATGCTTGGAGCATGGGATGCCTATTGTTTTAATTCAAGTATTAAGTTGATCAGTCGAAACATTATACAATGAATAATGTGTAATCGATATGGTGATTAAAAAAGGTGTTTTATTTATATTCAAAAGTTTTGAGACCATATTGGATTCGATTATTCTTGTGTTTCACTTCGCATGTTTTGATTTCCCAAATAATAAGATTATTCAAACCATCCACAGTCGATCATACTTTGGAAGTAGGTACTGTGGCAAGACGATCATGAATCCGTCTGTAGATTGTCTTAAGTGTTAGACATAGCACAAGTTTGCTGCAGTATTCATGAGTACTCCTGTAATAAGATTTGAGTATTGGATTAAACCCACGCTCATCTGAATCACTTCATGGATTTCATCACGAGTGATTGTGAGATGATAATATCTTATATTCTTGAAACAGAGAGATATGAGTTGCAGTTTACAAGTCGGTTGCACATTGACGATATGAAAATGCACTAGTAACTTGGTGTTATAAAATGTATCCTTGTATGTGATTTGATCAGTATATAGAGCAAGAATACGAGTCAAAGTTTATCCATTCCTTTTACCCTAAGAGGGATAAAAGCGATATATGTGGGACCCTCGATGATTTAGTGATGACAACCCTAAGCGCTTGGCCAAGCCTGGACTGATTTGATTTGTTCAATTAGTCGATCATCATAAATTGGAAATTGGGAAACAGCACATGAACAGAGAGAATGATTATAATCCTTGTCTTAGTTCATACGATATCTAGAATGGAGGAATATATGATCCCTTATCTAATGGACGTGCCATTGACTAGGTCAGATTTCGACAACGGCTATTAAGAGCTACGATTGCTAGTTGGGTTTTGAAGTCATACCTGTAATTATAGTTATTAGACTTATCCAAGTGGGAGACTGTTGGATTAGGTGTCTAAGCCCATAACTATAATTGGTATGTACTTGACCCGAGAATAGCATGGTCCATTTGGGTTGCCTTCACCAGAACAATCTGATAGGATGGATATTTGAGAAAGAGGCTATTTATGATTTATTAATATATTATAAGTATGATATATTAATTGTGAAATCTCATTATTTAATTAGTATTGATCAAGAATTAATTTGGAATTAATTTAGTGATCAAAAGAGACTAATTAAATTAACGGGGACGAATTATGTAAATCAGTGGTATATATTGTTTGGGCTATTGATCCATGATGGGCTAAGTTTATGTAAGTATCCATGAAGAGTTAGCCCACATGAGATATGTATCATAACCTAAGTGTATGGATTAGGGTTTACCCATGGCTCTTGGAATTCTACACTATATACGTGTTATCCCTTAGCCTAAAATCAGCACCCAAGTCCTCTAGGAAGAGAGATAGTCGATTTTGGAGTGTGTAGCCTCTCTCCCAAAGTCCACCTTTGTTCATGATGTTTGTGAACCATTTGAGGAATCACACTTAAGGTGCTAAGCTCTTGAAAGGCCAAAACTACAAGCTACAATAAAGAGGTATTCTTCTAACTTGATTTTATGATTTATATGTCAAAATTGTATGGTAGTTGTCGACTTCATGCTTTGGAAATTTTATTGCATATATAACTAGAGAAAACTTAGATCCAAAGCTCTTATGTTTGTATGTGCATCATAGGAGTGTTATAGTACACAAAACCCAACAGTGGTATCAGAGACATGGGTAGTTTTCTGTTATATAGTTGCATTGTTCATTGTTCAAATTTGAAGCAAACTGAAAAAGGCCTTCTGCAAGGCTGAACTCGCCGAGTCCATTGATAAACTCGAAGAGTTCATGATGAACTCGACGAGTCCAAAGCCTGGCTCGACGAGTTGCACTGGCAGATGGCAGATTTTTGGGTTTTTTGGCCTATATTGGATTAGGACCACTACCACAAATGTTTTGCATCATAAAATCTATTTTTTCTGATATGGTAGTGATTATACTCATCCAATCAAAAGATAATTGTCAAAGTTTTAAGATAATTGTTGGTTTATATGATAAACAAAGTTACTTGTAAATTGTTGATTTGATATTATCTTGCTATATGAGTTTAGTTAGATCAATCATGAATTATATGATAATTCTATTTGTTGAAATTGATCTAAATGTTTTAATGAGTTCCATAAGTTGTCCTCAAGTTATGGAACATGAAAAGTCTCGTCCATTAAAATAACATTAAACTCATAAGTTATGGAAATGAAGAGATTTGAAGAGTTTCAAAACTTGTCCTCAAATTTTGGAATTTGAAAAGTTTAATTAAAAAGTTTTAATTTGAAATATTGAATTCTAAAACATCTAGTAATAGAAAGGTTTCAAAAGATGCAACTCTTAGGTTCATAACTTAAAATTTAATTAAATAGTTTTAATTTTGAATTTTTAATAACCTAGATGCTTTGAATAGTTCAATTACACCTTATGGACTTTATTAAATTGATTAAAGTGTTTAATTAAAAGAGTATTAATAAATCCATAATCTTATGGTTTAAGTTTAATTAAATCAAGTGTATAATTGATTAATAGATTAAACCATAAAGTATTTTAAAAGTTTAAAATACACCCTTATACTATATAAAATTAATAGCCTTTGAATTGGATCAAGAGTACGATCGTTTGTCCCATTCTCGGGTCGTGTGTGACCATGTTTTCGTCGGATTTTGCATTGGTGGGAGCTTGTACTGTGAAAGGAATTGTGTGTAGTAAAAGAGTATGAGATTGTTGCGTTCCGTTAGCGTTGAGAGGGACGTTGATTGGGTTCCTACAAGGCGGTAGAATCAGGTTGAGTATCTTTAGGCCCCCATGGTGCTGGTCGTGAGTTCCAGGTGAATGATGAAATGACGGCAAGATCGGTGTATTTATTACACCCAATATTACAAAAAATACAATGAAAACTAAACAACCTAATATTTCATTATAATTATTAGCCAATAGTTTGGAACCCGAAATGTATATGTGTGTGTGTGTGTATATATATATATATATATATATATATATATATATATATATATATATATATATATATATATATATATGTAGTCTTTACAAAAAAAAGCAATCTTTACTACAAAAAATTCTTAAGAAAAAAGAAAGGACGTGGATGTTTTGAACATTGATGGAGTTAAAGAAATTTGACTTAATTTCTTTTTGAACACTTCTTGTTTTGACCCCTCTCTTTGCTACAGACAAATAACATGATAGTGTCTTGAGATAATGTATATAATCAGTTAGCAAATTAAGAGGTTTAAAAGATATAACAAGTGTGATAAGTGATTGTAAATGTAAATGCCAAATATCTACATAATCAAATATGATTCAAAGCTCTACATGATTAGTGATGAAATTTCTATAAATCAACATAAACAAAGAAATCTAAAATGGCATCACAAGCACTACAATAAATGAAAATCTAAAATGACATCCAAGGATGTTTACCACTTGACCAACATACCCTTGTATCAAACATTTTTTCATTCATTCTCACATCTCTCTTTAATCTTAAGGAGGCTATACCAGGAAATAGTAAACATTGAATATATGTAACAATGCAAGAACCCGATAAGGATAATTGCTTCAAAGAAACCTTGCAAGCCAATGCCCAAAGCCAATTCATTTTCATCAATATCTCCTCTACTTATAAACAGAGACCAAAAAAGAGAAAAAAAATCCATGTTGATTTACTATCTTTGAAAGCATCTTGGCAAGAATTGTGAAATGATAAAAAGTTAAAAATCGATGGAGATAATAAAGAGATACAAAAATCATACAAACAAATATATAGATACATAAATCAACTCCATTCGGGACCTAAATTTGTGGTCATTAGAAAGATGCTCTGATACTCGAATTTTAGGGGAAACAACTCTGATACTCGATTTTCAATCATTAAACTCGAATTATAGAGCAAGAGAAAACTAAAACTTTATCTGTAGAAGATGCCGAGGGCAAAGCAGCAGGATCCGAAGGCGAAGGCGGCATAAGTGAAGCAGTCAGAGGCGGCGGTGAATCCGGCGACGACGACAGTGTTGCAGATCTGACGGCTGATGTCGGAGGGTTGCAATCGTGCGATTAGAGATGCAGGGGAAGGAGGGTTCAACGTTTGTGAAAGAAGGAAAAGAGGGAAAGGGGTGACGTACCAGGGAAAAAAAGGAATGCACGTTCTTTTTTCTAATTCAGACACATCCCAAGATCTGAAAAATTAAGAGGCATTTTAAAAATTAAGAGCCATAAATTCAGATGTTATCAAAAGTCTGGATCTTAAAAATTAAGAGATTGCCTCTTAATTTCCAATTAAGAGGCTACCAAACAAGGCCTAATTCACTTAACTAATGCATGGGCCAAGGGAAACGATCAAGCAACCATTTTTATGAATCTAAGAACTTTAATACATCTAAAAGGACAACCAATATGCTTTGGAGTAACCCATACTCACAAAGGTCCAAGCTTTGGGACAAAAATCTCATAAAAACTGTAGAGACCCATTTTTATAACGAACGGTGAGTGCGGAAGTAAGATATCTCGAGATTAATCGTGTTTTTGGAAGTATGAACACGAAGAACATATTATGAGTTCATAAGAAAAGACTAAGAACAAGAGAGAATAATCATAATATTGCATGAAGAACATTGTGGGAGAGAAACTCTCCCTGGGTGGGAGAACCCACCAACTTTCTCTCTCTAGGATTACATTGTAAGAAAAGTAATCTCTAACTAAGGAAAAGATAAGCTAGCTTAAAATAATAAATGACCAACTCTCCCTTTATATAGGAGGGAGAGTATTTACACCTAAAATACAATAAAGGGAAAATACAACCTAATAAACACTCATTATTTGTGGAGCATTTCCATGCACCAACATTCTCTCCCTAAATGCTTACAAATGATGAGAGATCCAATAAGTGATACAAGGCTATAATACAGTAATCCGACTAGCAAGTGTGGTAATAAAATGAAACCAAGTGCTGAAATGTCTCTGAAACTCTGAAGTGTCTGTGCAGTCTGAAACTGGTCATGAATCTCTAAAATGAAGGTCTTCGGCTTCAAAGCACAACCAATGAAGCAGAAAAAAAATAAGATCCAAATCTTCAAACCAGTCATAATCACCCGAAGAAGGAGGTCACCATGAGCAAGTAGAAGATCCAATAAAAGAAACACTTCGGCTTCAAATGTCTGAAAAACATCTCGAGTTCTCGAATCATAATACACCGAAATTCTTCAAAGAATAACCTGCTAAAAATGTGAAGCATCCATAAAATGAAGTCCGGATAAAAATAATGTGAGTCCAAAAACATAGTCCAGCAATGCCGAAAATTTGATCCAAGGACCAAAAATAAGTGCCACGTCACATTGCCAAAATAATCTTCGTCTTCAACATATCACAAATCCGAACTCGTGAAACCATAAGATCTGAACCGGATGCGAACACAAAATCATCCTGTGGTGGAGTCCGAATAATAAATAATCTGAATCGGAAAACATCGAGTAATGCCAAAAATTTGATCCGTAAAGACCAAAAATAAGTGTCACATCGCATCACTAAATAAATAATCGTCTTCAGAAGTCTTCAAAAGTCCAAACTCAAACAATCATAATAACCAAATCTGGATGATATTCTCTCCCTATTTTTGATAACCAATGGCCGGATATCAAAAATCAACAAATCATCGGATGGAGAGTGTCGGATACCAAGAGCTAACAGAGAAGCTCTCCCTAGATGTATGAAGGGTCTCGATAAGAAACGAGAAAGAGTAAAAGAGATACTCTTGTGGTCATGAGGAGGCGGGTGACATAGTTGCTGAAGCTGTGCTGAGAATAATCTGTTGTGCCAAAAATATATCCAAATATCAAGAGCGACAAGTCATAAAATTCCATAATGTGAAGAATGTGAAACAACTTTGTTGATCAATCGTCGTTGCGGTGCAAGCATCACAAAAATAATATGAAGTCCGACTGCGGTTGGAATATTCTTCCAATAATAACCGGCATGAAATGAACCAATGTGACAATCCAAGGTTCGGTTGTGGCAAAAATTGGTGTTAAAAAAAATTGGTGTAATAAAAAAAATTGGTTTTAATAAAAAAATTGGCTAAATAAAAATAATTGGTGAAAAAATTGGTTTTAATAAAAAAAATGGCTAAAATAAAAATAATTGGTGAAAAAAAAATCGGCTGAATAAAAAAAATAATTGTCGTTAAAAAATAATAATTTAAAAAAAATAATAATAAAATGGCTGAATAAAAAAAATAATGAAGTTTTAAAAAAAAGGGGTTTAAAAAAAAGGAAGGAAAAAGGAGGGGAGGGGAGGAAAAAAAAGGTGGAAAGGAGGGGGGAGGAGAGGGGGGCTGAAGAACTGAAGGAGAAGGAGGGGAGGGGCCGAAGTCAGGAGGGTTGCGGGTGTATGGTGGTTGCGGTAGGAGGTGATTGCTGGTGGAGGTGATTGCGGATCAGAGGGGAAGGTGGGGGTCTAGAAAGAGCATCAACAAGGTATGAACTTTATACCTTCAAAAGATGCACAAAGTGAGGAAGTTTCTGGATCCACAAGCTTGCATGCAACACCACCTTCTTCAATGACCTTCTTCCTCAACAAGAATGCACAAAATTACCTAAAAGGCCCCGAGATCTTTACTCTCAAGGATAGGGTTCGATATTAGAGTTTAAAGGGAATGGAGGTTGATTATGGGAGGTCCAAGGGTGTGTTAATGTGTTTAAATAAGGGTGAAACCCTAAAAATTAGGGTTTGGCATCAGCTTGCGTATGCCCGACGTACTCCCTTGTACGACCAGCGTACACTTCCTCCGTCTCGACTCAATTAAGGACTTACGCCTGGCGTACATGGCTGGTACTCCATGTGTAAGTCGAAAATCCTCAATGCTCGAATTCATAATTAAATAGATTGGTACCTCGGGACTCGGGATGTGACATTGTAACTTCCTGAAAAAGTACAAAGAGATTTTTCAATTTTTAAACATGATAACCAATTAAAACCTTTGTTTCAAAAACCATCAAGTAATATTCATTGGATTAAAACCATACAATATCATAGTCAAGTTTACAAAATTACATAAATGAACATCCTTGATGCATGTGTACGGTCCGGTCGAGCTCTTCTCACGAACGACCTACAAAATGTTTAATCCATAACTGTAATCATAAAACTTAGTGAGTTCCCCAGTATACCACATATTCCATCATACATATAATGCATCCACACAAGATCTCAACTCTATTGTCTAGCAACAAGTCTCTTTTTCACATATATGCAATAGGCCCAGCCCAGCATACAAACTGACCTAGCCCAACATACAAACAGGCCCAGTCCAACCTATATAAATAGGCCTAGCCCAACATACATACAAATAGGCCCAAACCAACATGCAAATGGGCCCAGTCCAACATATATATAAATGGGCCTAACCTAACATGCAAAAGGACCCAACCCAACATACATATAAATGGGTCCAACCTAACATACATATTAATGGACCCATCCCAACATGAAAATGGGCCTAGCCCAACATACATATAAATGGGTTCATCCCAACATACAAATGGGCCTGACCCAACATACATATAAATGGGCCCAACCCAACCCCTAATACCAGGAGTCACCTCCTAGTCATCCATACAAGACATAAAGTCATATGTAGTCAGCGATCAGATAGACTGTCAAACAGATGATCCACCCAAGAGCGAACAATCAGACATGAACATCACAAGCAGGCATTATACCAAGAGTTCTTAAGTTATCCAACTTTGATTACATACGACCCACTCTATCACTACCATATACCCATACAACATACATATCTACATAACTAACATAGTGCATACCCTTGGCAACTAACCTTCCCTAGTTACCCTACCAAACATGCCCCAAACATAATCATATGATCTACAGTCAAGAACCTACCGGTCTACCTTACAAAAGAAACAAGTGCTCTAACTGCAAGGCATAACAAGAACTCCTCCTATAGGCCACTAGCATACTTGTACTATAACAGTACCTCTATCCTACCATGAAATAGATATACAATGGGATACGTGACATAGTGAGAAACTCACCTGAACTGAAGAACTGAAGAACCAACGAGGCACACCAAAACTCTCACACCTTACACTACTCAATCCCACGAACTAACTATCACCAAGATAGGTAAATCCCCAATCAGCAATCCAAATCCTCCAAGTTTGACCCTAGGTCAAACTGGTCAAAAGTCAACGGTCAACGGTTAACAAAGTCAAAGTCAATGAATAGACATGGTCTATCCTTGGCTACATCGTGGGAATGCGAGGTCAAAAAGTCAACATACAGGACATTGCCACATCGTGGGCCTTCCTTGGCCACGCCGTGGAAATTCCCGGATAAAACAGTCGCGGATCTAAACTTCGCCACACCATGGCTATCCGTTGGCCACGCCGTGGCTACTGGCAGAATGTCATTTTTCTCATTAAGAGCTTAATCCCTACAGATCTATGTCCACTTCATATCTAAATCTTCTTAATGACTTAACGGATAAAGTTTCCAACTTTATCCATTAGGACCTCACACCAAGGCAATATCTATAACCTTAAGTCCTTTAATCTCTTAATATGACCAAAACTTGATCATGGGACCAAGAACACTCAAGTTAAGACATTTTTCTCCATTAACAGAAGTCCATGACCATAAGGAGACCATCTCAAGCTCTAGAGTTCCTCAAACTCCAAGAACATCCAAAAATAGGACCAATAACCAACCATCAAGGTCAAGAATATGAATCTCGAAAGAATAATGTCAAGGTGCAAGCCTTTTACCTCCAAAGGTCCAAAAACTAGAAGGAGATGATGGATCTAGCCTTGCTATATGCTTCCTTTCACCAAGAAGGAGTTCCTTTCTTCACAAGCTTCACCAAGACAATAGGAACTACTTCAAAATCAAGCCACCAAGATCATAACCATGGATGAGAGGCTAGGGTTTCGAAACAGAGAGATCAAGGCTAAAGGAGATAACCTAATCCACGAGTTAAGGTTTTTATATATGAGGGAAACCCAAAAAATCTCAGGTTTTGGGCTACAGTGATTGCCACGGTGTGGCCCTCTTCTTATAACATCATAGGAACCATAACAAACAAATGTTTCATAAAACTCATGCCAGGTCGTGGGCATCCATGAGCCACATCATGGCGTAGAGTATTTCCTTCAAAAACCCTATCCTTCGTACCAAACTGTCTTCAGCTGATATTTCTGGAAAACGGGTATTATAGATACATACTTTAGTACATAGTATAGTGAAGAAACTCACCTAAGGCAACCAGCAGAGGCTCAACAACAAAAATCTGCAATAGAACAGCTAACACAAGGTACCTAAAACCAATCCGGAACTAGTCCTTAGCTAAACATCCAGTTCTGTCATAGTTTGACCAAAAGTCAAATTGGTCAAAAAGTTAACAGTCAACGATCAAAGTCAACAGCCAAAAGTTAACACAGCTGATCATTACATCATGGCCATGCACCTGCCACAATGTGGTGATCCCTTGACAAAACAATAACAAACCACTCGATCAGCACAACATGGTGAGCATATCGGCACGTCGTGGGAACTACCCAAAAAAACTACTTAATGGATTAAGCCCTTAATACATTAAGCCACACACTAATTTTTTCCAGAAGGCTTCCAAATGACTATAGGCTCTATTAAATCCTTCCTTTATGGACATGTATGTCCAATGCATGTATTGAACTTGATTAGGTCTAAAATGGTGAAAAAGAGGTCAAAGCCTCGTGCATGAGACTCGAACTCAACCAAACTTCAGATCTAGCACATCAAACCTCAAAGGGACCCTGAGGATCCATAAAGTTGCCAACTTTATGGAATCCCATCATTCGAACTAGCTCAAACATGAAGAATAATTCATAAAAGCCCAGATCTAGAAGCATAGAACATAAAGCTTGGAACTTGAGCACTCACAATGGTCTAGAATATGAGCTAGAGGATAATGATGAGACTTGCAAGCTGGATTTATGCACAAAGAACACTTCTTTCTCCTTCAAGACACTAAACACACCACCAAATGCTTCAAGAATTCCACAATGGAGGCTAGGGTTTCTTTAAGGTGAAAGGTAGGTGATGGAGGCTGAAGGTGTGCAAACCCTAGCCCTGACTTCCTTTAATGGGGCCCTAAGCCCGGAAATTAGGGTTTTGCAATCCTAGTTGTCACCACATCGTGGCCAACATCATGCCACATCATGGGAACCTAAATTAATGTGTGCTTCATCTAGCTATGACCATGTTGTTGTGCATCCTTCGCCACATTGTCGATATCTTCAACAGTCTCCTAGGTTTGTGAATCTTTCATATCCGAACTACAGCTACAAACTTCAAAAAGTTGTCTATAGCCTCAAGAAATCTTCTCACGCCTCGTATGAGACTCTCACTAATTTTATGAAGTGTTCCGGTTTTCAAATAGGAGTTCTCAACCCACATTATTCCGAAGAAAAAACGGGAAAAATCTCATGTTGGTACATATCTATGTCAACGATATCCTTTTTGGATCAACTAGTCCAACATTGGTTGATGACTTTGGAAAATTGATGGTTAGTCGATTCCAAATGAGTATGAACTGTGAATTAAGCTTCTTCCTCGGACTACAAGTCAAACAGACCAACAGAGGAATCTTCATTCATCAAGAGAAATACACTTCCGAACTTCTAAAGAAATATTCTATTGACACATGTGCCTCTGCAAAAATTCCAATGGGTTTCAGACACAAAATCTTCTCGGACCCATCCGGTGTTGCTGTAGATGAGAAGAAGTATAGGGGAATGATTGGATCGCTAATCTACCTCATTACAAGTCGTCCCAACATCATGTTCTGGACATGTTTGTGTGCTAGATTCCAGTTTAATCCAAAGATGTATCATCTTTTGGTTGTTAAGCAAATCTTCCGATATCTCAAAGGAACAAATAACCTCGGAATTTGGTATCCTGCAAATGAAAGATTCATTCTTCAAGCCTATTCTGACTCAAGCTATGGAGGAATTCAACTTGATAGAAAAAGTACATCTGGTGTTTGTCAATTTTTGGGTGGAATATTGGTTAGCTAGTCATCCATGAAACAGAACCGAATTGCTCTTTCAACAGCCAAAGCATAATACATAGCTGCCACAAGCTGCACCTCTCAAGTTCTATGGATGTAATCTCAACTCTAGACTATGGTTATCAATTTCAACAAATTCTTATATAATGTGAATCTCAAACTGCAATTTCTATTTCTCGCAATCCAATTCAACACTCCATGATCAAGTACATTGATATTCTGTACCACTTTAGAAAATGTCATGTTCTAAAAGGCAACATTAAGCTCATTTTTGTTCCATCTGACGATCAAATTGCTGATGCCTTTACTAAGGCATTAGACGAAACCAAATTCAGTGGGTTTCAGAAAAAGATGGGAATGATGATGTCTGATCCTCAATTCTTTCAAGAAGTTTGTACTCTCTAATGGAAACATTAGAAAGTCAAATAATTCCAACTTAAAACTTTTCTTCTTCGGAATTGTTTATTCTCAGAAAATAAAGGATCATTATGTGTCTTTTTGTCTAACCATTTCTTCCAGTCATAAGATTTTCAGAATACTGCCTACTTGAAGTTTTGTCCGATATAGTCACATCAGATGCATTGAACATTTTTCCTCGTAATGTTTTCTTTAAAGTACAGCTCGGAATTCAAATCTGACATGGTAATGTAATTTCGTCACTTATCTCTTTCTGAGCTTTGTTCCTTCAGTTCTTGGAATTTCAAATCTATTTTTCAAAAACTTGTTCTCTAAGATCTTTATGCATTGCTGCCTCTGATATTCATTAGAGATTGTGCCATCTCCAAATCTATATCACGTACCAATGATGAGTTTCACTTCTTTCTGAAGAATCTTATGACATTCCATCTCGGAATCTGATTGTTCAAAGATTCTCACCAATAAATGAATTTTTAAGGTTATCATTTAAGTTTTGACTACGAAACGTTTTATCATAATTATCTTAAAGGTAATATCTTTTATGATAATCCTCTTAACTCACAATAACCACGTCTTTGGCACACATTCCAATAAAGTATTGAGCATTATGAACTAAATCTATGATTTTCCAAAAGTGAACAAGCAAACCTCTAATCCTTTGGATAATAACTATCACATAGGAAGCCTTTTTGGGTTATGCATTAAATGCAACCCGTTTTGGTTTTTGGGTGTCATCACTTAACTCTTCGGCCTGACCCGAAAATTCCAACATATATAAGGATTTTGAATCCCAACTTTTCTCACTTCTCACTTTAGCTATCGTCTTCTTAGAGCTTTTTCTTCCGTACTCTATCCTTCAAGCTTTCTATCACTTTCTTTAATGGCTTCAAAATCATCCTCTATGGCTCCCAAATCATCAAAACCTGCAACCAATAAGAAATCTTCAAAAGGATCTGCTTCATCTTCCTCCACTGAAATCATTTTACGAGAAACAAACCAGTTATTCAATCTTGATCCAATGGGTTATGATGAGTCTGTGAGAGTCATGACCGAGTTCATCTCCCATCATCCCATCGACGTTCGTTTCACCAAAATTCCTAAACCTAATTTCCCTGTTAGACTTCTTAACAAAGCATTCGAATGAGTGAAGATAGATGATGGTGTTCTTGAAGTTATGATCACTGACGACAAGATTGTACCGGTCCACAAGGATACCTTTCTCAAAGCAATCGAAATTATATAAAAACCCAAAGGTTTTTGAGTGCAGAAACCATCGCCTGAAGAGTTTCAATCATTCTTGACTCAAATAAGCTACAATGGAGAGTTCAAGGCTCATGAGTTCAAGAAATCAGCAGTTCTAGGACTGTGGACCATTTTAATGCACTTCATTCTTAGGGGTTTGTCAGGAAAACATGGTGGTACAGACACCATGAGCAAGAACTGGTTGTATGTGGTATACAACATCTTCACCAGAAGAGCCAACGCCGTTGATCTACCAAAAGTGTTGTGGCAAGATTTCCGAAAGTTTGCTGTCAAGAGGAAAATGAACGAGATTCCAAGTTCGAGATTCTAGGCTCTGACTCTGCAACAACTCTCCTCTGAGATACATGAATCTATACCACTCAACTCATTTATTCAAGAGGTATACCGCTCTTTCAAAACTATCAAAACTTATAGGTTGCCAAGTCAAACTTCCTTCGGACCTATTAGATGCTTACCTGAGCACATGTTATGCACTATTCCTTCCGACTCACCACATCTCATAAAACATCTTGAGACTGCGGTTGTGTTCAACCTAACACAACCTACCACGGTCTCGGATGATACGACCTTGGAAGAAAATAAACATGATGCCTCAAAAGGTAGAGTGAAACAAATTGCCAAACAGAAGGCATCCCCTTCTAAAGCTAGATCCAGAAAGAGAACCAAAGCTGGTGAATCCTCTCAAAAGGATTCAAAAATCGACATTTGACCTGACTCTGGGTCTCAGCCTATCCCACCCGGGCTCTCTTCCGAAGTACCCTTCGGAGTTTCAAAATCACCACTTGCACACAAACATGGGGATTCTACACATAATCTACCCCCATCTTCTCCAAAAGGTAGTGTCGGTATTAAACAAATTCCCTTGGAGCCCCCTAGGATACACTCACGAGTCAATTTGAACCTTCATTTTCTTTCTACACAAGCATAATCAGTGGCCCCTATCACTGATTCCATGCTTTCTGAAACAGGAGTAGTCCCTCCTATTTTGAAAGCCGCAACCGGTCTAATACCTGGTTCAGGTAAAGGACGATCGAGTATTTTGACAAGGATTGGGCATATTTTGTTGACATGGCTCATACAATGCATCTGAAGCTATCAATAGAACAAGTGGAATGCACACTCATCTCGATGTGCCAAAGAGTAATTAGCAGTCATATCCCCTTTGTGTATCCATCAAATGAAGAGATTCATCAAGAACTTCAACCTTCCATTGATGGAGTCAAGGCGATACAGAGTTCAAAAGTTAGGGAGTGTTTGATAAATGTCTGACTGGGTCGAGTCAGCAAATTGGGCTGACTCGGTCAGACCTTTGGTGTTTGATTTGAGCTTTGTCGGTAAGATCAGCTGACCCAAATCGCTTTCTGGCTCAGACAGACCTTTCCCAGTCAGCACTTTCTCAATCTGCAACTATCAAACGGGGCCTTAGTACCCCTGACATTACTGTGAATGATCTTCCTCCAAAAGTTGTGAGTTTTGAAACTGTCTCTTCTCCAATTAACGATGATGTAGCCTCGGAAGAAATTTTGTTTGAAGATGAAGATACTATTGTTGGAGCTATCCATGTTCCCTCTTCGTTCAACATTTTTCTGAAGCCTTCCTCCTCCAAAGCTCATTCTTATTTTGGACTATCTTCATCCTCGAAAGCCTTTGATGAAAATGCTGACCTCAAACTAAACGATGCTCCTCCTCCTCCTCCGGAAACTATATTAGAAGGTCATCAACACACTCCATCACAAGAAGCCCTACAAGATAACAAGAACAAAGATGGTGTCGATCACAAGTCCAAAAGTTCCACCTCGGACACGGGATTCTCTGATGAAAATATTGCGGATCCATTTTCCCTGCTAGAACTTTGAGATAATGTTGCTACAGCAAACTCCAAAGTCGACAAGGTCACTCAGCAAGTTGTCTGCCTTGAGTCAAAACTTGACCTAGTGCTTTAATCACTTTTCGAGATCAAAGTTGCCACTCCGACCAAACTTGACCATGCAAATCAATTAGATCATCTTATCTCGCTTCGCCTCAGTCATACTTTAGAATATGTTGAAGCACGTTATAAGGAAAGCATGGATTATCACATCACCACCACCAACACCCTAATCAAGCAAACTCACTATCACCATGAGAAACAGATTCAGAGGTTGGAGAAAGAGATTTGTCACAAAGACGACATGAATCTGTTCATGCAAGAGGTACTTATCAAGGTTATATGTGCAGCTCAACATCATCTAGACATTCCGAACTACAATTTTGATGAAATGCTCCTTATTCTCGATGAGGCCTTTGATCACCTTAAAGCTAAGGCCTCAACTGCAGAAGCCTATGATTCGCTTTCCAAGCAAATCACTATGAGCTTTCAAGTCAAATCAATTGCTTACATCAAAGTCAGGTTCGTCCCATGCAAGATGGGGAGAACATCAGGGATATCAACAACAAACTGTACAGTGGAGACCTATCTCGGATTTTTCTCTCCAATATGAAGATTCTGATAAATAGATAGTGGAACTAGATGTTTCTAATGCTGAAGATGATGAAAATGATGTTAAAGATGTGATTCTTGATAGATGTGAAAAAGGTGCATATTCCATTCTTGATACATGAGTGACTACTCCTTAAATAACAAAGGAGTAACTAAAGACAAAATGGAAAAAGCAAGCATGGACTATCAGACATCTGAAGATCAACAGATTTACACAGCCGTTTCTATTGATCTTGTCTCATGTATTATACTATCAAACAAAAGGAACAAAACAAAATATAACTTCAAACAATAAACTCATATTAAAGACTCAGAAACACTCTATCACTAAATTGCATCTCGGACTGATCTTTTGCTTCAGAATAGTCTGCACTTCGAAAATTATCATCTCATACATGCTCTACTTTGGATTTCTTAAGGATTAGTTTTCATGTTCTAACTATTGTATTAGGTGTCTAAACCCATAAATATAATTGGTATGTACTTGAATTGATAGTAGCACAATCCTTTTGGGTTGCCTTCATACTAGCAACTAGACAGGATGACTTTTGGAGAAAGAAGTTGAATTTATTATTTGAATAATAAATTGGAATAAATGACTTATTAATGTATTATGAAAAATAATATATTAATTAGAAATCATGTTGTTTCATTAATATTTAATTAGAAATTACTTTGCAATTAATTTTGGGATTAAAGGAATTAATTAAAAGTACAGGGGCTGTTTTGCAATTATTTAATAGTTGTGGTTTTGGGCTCTTGGAACATCCTATATAGGGTTGGATGAAAACAATATTGAGGTCCTATAGGTTTCGTCTAAGGCCTTGAGAAGGGGAGTCCATGGGATGCTTAGGCCTTAAGCTGGAAATTAGGGTTTCCTCCAGCAAACCCTAGCTTTGGCTCTAAGCAACCAAAAGCTATATAAGGAGCCCCAACCCCTTGAGATTTCGGCCACATGCTTCCAACTCCTAGAAGATCCGAATTCTAGTGCTTCATCCTCCTCTCTCATCTCATCCTCTTACATAGTGTGTTTATGAGCCACTAGAAGTGTTACACTTTTGACACTTCTTCTCAAAGTTCAAGATCTTCATGGAAACCATTGTTATTACTACATAACAATAAAGGTATGTATATAAACCCTAGTTTTATGTTAATTTCGGAAAATTGTACATGCCCCCCAGGGTTTCTAGTTTTGTGTTCAATGCTTGTATGTCTAATAGAGAAAACATAAATCCAACAATTAGGGTTGCATTAACACATATGATTGATTGCTATGCTTAAAACACATCAGTGGTATCAGAGAAAATTGGTTTTGTTTTCAATTAGATTTGATACAATTGACCGAATTTGAAAAAAATAGGGTTTATGGCAATTAAACCCTAGGCCTTGGATTTTTCGCAAATTAGGGTTTCATAAACTTGTTTTTTGAAAATTGCTAAGGGTTTTTAAACCCTTTCCTTTGGCCTCCAAATTTTCGAGATCTAGGGTTTCCTAATCCTAGGGTTTTCAAAAATAAGGCAATGATTGAAAGCCTTGCCTTCCACCTCATGTCATGGATTTCGAAATTAGGGTTTCTAGGTGGGTTTGTTATTTTTGGTAATTATCTTGCTAATTGTTTAATTAGAAATTAAAGATTTTGGTATATCCCTCCCAAAATTTTCGAAATCTAGGGGTTAAGGGATTAGGTTAAATTAATTTGTTTAATTTAATCGATAATCCTTATTTGATTTAATTAATTAATCAAAGGTTTAATTAATAGATAACTCTTAAATCAAAGTTTTAAATTTTAAATTTTAAATTAAAATTGTTTTTTAATTTTAGAAATTTTAAATAGATTTAAAACCTAGTATTTTGAAATGTTTAAAATACACCCTTACACTATATGTAATATTAAAAGTTTAAATGTTAACTATACGTATAAGACAAGTCAGTCGAACCGCTAGTACGCCTCATTCATGAAGCCGATCTATAAGGGGGTATAAGGAAACTGCCAATAAAATGGCGGTTGAATGTGTGTCCACTCTCACCCACCGCTTCCTTGATTGGTGGATGGTTGTTAGTTGAACGGGTTTAATAGGACACTTAATTCTGATTAATAAGTATAATGGAATAAATAAAGCAACTAAATGTTTTATTAAATTCCCAATCTTAGTTACTTTAGAAAATGTGAATTTGATGCTAATCCATGAAATTGCACATTGCACTTTATAAAAGTCGTTAGTGGAGCGTGTGTGGTTAACCGACACACTAATATGGACTTATAAAGGGTGACAATGGGTGTCTCGTAAATTATCATTGATTAATGGAGCGTGTGTGGTTAACCGGCACACTAATTACGTGATAAATGACATCGAGAGTACCAAGCTAATTTGCATGGTTATTCACACCTTGTTTGTGATCCTCGGTATCCTAGTCACAAATGGAAAGGGCATAATCGAGATTAAACATGCCATTGAATCATTCAATGAATCTCAAAAGATCTTGGAATTTCATTTAAAACCTAATTCGTTTAAATTTCGTTTTTTCGTGGTGAATTTGGTAAATCGTCATTTACCTACCTTTAAATAAATTATAATTAGATTACGGCATCCCTCTTCTGAATTGTGAAGTATTTAGTTGGGTCCTAGCCTTAATATTTCATTTGGGTGTTATATTAAGGATTTCCTTAGCTAATCAAAACTTGTCCTTTTTTTTCAGATATCAACTTCCAACAACGCTTCTGGTTCATCCAACAACAACTGCAACCACTTCTCGCTCTTGAGCATCTGCTCAAAAGTCACTTTTGATGGTACCGATTATAATGATTGGATACGCAACATCAAGATGGCTTTGCGCTTTGAGGACAAGGAATATGTTCTCGGAAAAGAGCTGAACGAGATTGACGAAATTGTCCCTACTCCTAAAGAAATAGCTGAGTATAGGAGACACTACAATGATGCTACCAAATTAGCATGCATCATGGTGGCTACTATGACTCCTGAGCTGCAAAGGTTCTATGAGGACTATTGGCCATATGAGATGTGCAAGGACTTGATGGAAAAGTACCATCAACGAGCTCGTCAAGAAAGGTATGAGATAGTCAAGTCACTCATAACCAGCAAGATGAAGGACAGAGAGTCCGTCACGACCCACTTGCAATGCATGGAACGTTATGTGGATCGTCTGTTGAAGTTCAATGTGAACTTCGATAAGGAATAGGATATTGACATAGTCTGGCACTCAATGCCTAACTGTTATGATCAATTCGTTATGACTTATCATCAGAATAAGGTAGAAACCACATTGAGTCAACTCCATAGGTTGCTGAGAACCGCCGACAGTGGAATGAAGGGAAAGAGTATTGCCTCCACTCCTACTGTTGCTGCTCCCGTCTTGGCCATTGGGCAAGGGAAGGGGAAGAAGATCAAAAGCTCTTCCCAAGTAGAACTGGAAGGGAAAGTCTCATGTCGTGTCAACAAGCAATGGCCCTAAAGGCGAAACGAGTTACGATGCTCCTCCTGCCTTTGATCCCAAATAGGCTACTTGCTTCTATTGCCATGACAAGGGGCATTGGAAGAGAAGCTGCCCCAAATACTTGCAGGACAAAAAGGATGGCAAGGTGAAGCCAACCTCAGCAGGTATTTACACTATTCTATCTAAAAACTCGTCACATTCTAATTATGGGGTCCGTGATACAGGATGTGGTTTTCGTATTTTCTCTGAATTGCAGCGACTAAAAAGAAGTGAGGATGTGGAGCATGGGAAGATGAACCTAATTATGGGAAAGAGGAGATCGTCGCTTGTTACCAGGATTGGTGTTTATTCTTTAGTGCTTAGTAGTGGGTTGAGTTTAGATTTAAACAATTGTTGCTATTCATCATAAAGGACGAGGAATATTATTTATTTTCATGGTTTATACAGACAAGGTTTTAGATATTCTTTTAATAATGAGAATGGTTCTATTCGTGCTTATTATAATGGTGTATTTTATTTTGAAGCATTACCTTGTGATGGTGTGTATGAAACTGTGATGGTTGTAGATAATTTAGGAAATAGTGTGTTGCAAATTGATTCGTCTAATGGTTTAGAAAGGGCATGCTTCTGGCATTTTCATCTTGGACATGTCAACAAGAAACGCATTACCCAACTCCAAAAGGATCGAGTGTTGGAATCATTTAACTTAAGGTCAGATGATATGTGTGAATCTCGTTTGCGTGGAAATATGACTAAATCACCTTTCACTGACTCTTGTGAAAGAGGTGACAGATTATTGGATCTCATACACACGGATGTGTGTGGGCCTTTTAGATCCACCACAAGGGATACAAATCGATTCTATGTGACTTTTACCGATGATTATAGCAGATATGAATATATCTACTTAATCAAGCATAAGTTAGAAACCTTTGAAAAGTTCAAAGAGTTCAAACCTGAAGTCGAGAATCAATTGGGCGGGAACATCAAGATGCTCAGATCTGATAGAGGTGGTGAGTATCTTAGTATCGAGTTCCATGACTATCTTAAGGAATGTGGAATTGTTTCACAATTAACACCTCCTAGAACACCACAACTTAATGGTGTGGTTGAGAGGCGTAATCGAACCTTGTTAGACATGGTTCATTCCATGATGAGTCGAGCTTCACTTCCAATATCATTCTAGGGGTATGCCTTAGAGTCTGCCACCCACATTCTTAATCTGGTCCCAATAAAGAAGGTTGCCAAAACACCTCACGAGATGTGGACAGGGAAGGTTCCATCGTTAGCACATATCAAGGTTTGGGGTTGTGAAGCTTTCGTTAGACGAGAGACTCGCGGCAAACTTGAACCTCAAAGTGAGAGATGTATGTTCATCGGCTACCCACAAAAGTCCTTTGGATACTTGTTCTACAGACCAAGTAAAAATGTGGTATTCGTAGCATGAAGATGAGTCTTTCGCGAGAGAGAGAGAGAGAGAGAGAGAGAGAGAGAGAGAGAGATCATATGCAAAGAGGACAATGGGTGTACCATTGATCTTGAAGAAATTCAAGATTCAAGTGATGAAGGAACCTCAAACACTAGCGCTCAACCTGAGGAAGAAATTCATGTTGAACCAGTTGACGAGTCGTTACCTCTTAGACGTTCCAACAGAGTTAGAATGACACCAGAGTTTTATGGTTTCCATATTACTACAGATGGTGATACATTTATCAGTGATAGTACACTAGTAAATTTAGATGAGCCTTGTAAGTACAAGGAAGCCATGGTGGTCCCTGAGTCTACAAAGTGGAAAGAGGCAATGGACAGCGAGATCAAATCCATGTATTACAACCAAGTTTGGAATTTAGTTGATAATGTACCAGGTCGTAAGACAGTTGGGTGCAAATTGATCTTCAAGAATAAGACCGACATTGATAGAAAGGTGTACACCTTCAAGGCTCGACTGGTTACAAAGGGCTTTACTTAAACCCTAGGGGTTGACTATGATGAGACCTTCTCACCAGTGGCTAATATTAAATCTATTAGGGTTATATTAGCCAGAGCTGTGTTTCATGATTATGAAATTTGGCAAATAGATGTCAAAACCGCTTTCCTTAATGGAAAGTTGGCTGAGGATGTTTACATGAGTTAGCCAATGGGTTTTGTGGATGCTAAGTACCCCAATAGAGTGTGTAAGCTTAAGAAATCAATTTGTGGGTTGAAACAAGCTTCTCGCAGATGAATATTTGATTTGATGAGAAATTCAAAGAGTTTGGTTTCCCTAGAAGTGAAGATGAATCTGGTGTACATGTCAACGCTAGTGGGAGTATAGTCACCTTCCTGGTATTGTATGTTAATGACATACTACTTATAGGAAAGGACATTCCAACCTCGCAAGAAGTTAAGTTCTGGCTTGGAAAGTGTTTCGCTATGAACGATCTAGGAGAGGCTGCTTATATTATGGGAATAAGGATTTTGAGACATAGGAGTAGAAGACTAACTGGTCTTAGTCAAAGCACATATAAGGACAAATTTCTAAAGCATTTTATCATGGAGAACTCCAAGAAATGAGAGTTACCTATCCAGAGTAATACCAAGCTGAGTAAGACTCAGAGTCCGAGTACCGATGCAGAGATAGCGGAAATAAATCGAGTTCCATATGCTACCGCCGTTGGATCTATCATGTATGTTTTGGATTAGGTGTCTAAGCCCATAACTATAATTGGTGTGTACTTGATTTGATAGTAGCATGGTCCTTTTGGGTTGCCTTCACCCTAGCAACTTGACACGATGACTTTTGGAGAGAGAGGTTGAATTTATTATTTGGAATAATAAATTGATCTATTAATGTATTATGAAAATAATATATTAATTAGAAATCATGTTATTTAATTAGTAATTAATCAGAAATTAATTTGGAATTAATTTTGGGATTAAAGGAACTGATTAAAGGAACAGGGGCTGTTTTGTAAATCATTGATAATTGTGAAAGTGGGCTACTGAACTCCTTAGAATGGAGTGGACGAAAACTGTAGGGAGGCCCTATAGATTTCGTCCAAGGCTCCTTAATAAGGGTACATGGGCTGCTTAAGCCTTAAGCAGGAAATTAGGGTTTCCTACAGCAAACCCTAGCAGCCCACAGCTATATAAAGACCCCACCACTTTGGGATTTCAGCCAATGCATTGTTGCTACAAACCCTAGCCGGAATTCTGAAGAATTCCCTCATCTCTGCTCTCATCCTCTTGCTAGTGGTGTTTATAAGCCATTAGAGGTGCAACATTTGAGGCACTAAGCTTTCAAGAGTCGAGGATCTACAAGGTGTTCTTATTATTACTACATAACAAGTAAGGTAAACATCAAAACCCTTTTAATATGTAATTTTTTATTTATATATGCTAGATCTAGGGTTTTGCTTTGGTATTCAATTTGTATGTTCAAGTAGTGAAAAACTTAGATTCAAATCAATTAGGGTTGCATGAACACATAAGATGTAGTTATGCTTAAAACCCATCAGTGGTATCAGATCCAGATTGTTTTTCAGTTGAATTTGATGCAATAGTGAATTGTCCAAAAGAGGTGGGAACATATTTGTCCATTTGTTCATCAAACTCGACGAGTTCGTTATGGAACTCGACGAGTTGGGTCAACTCGACGAGTTCATTGCCTGACTCCACGAGTTGACTCATCAGATCCCTGATTTTTCGATTTTGATATCTTGATTTGATTAGGATAATTACCTTATTTTGTTTTAACTGCTTAAAATTGAATTTTCTGAAAAGGTTAATGTATATCCTTATCAAATTAAGTGATTTGGTCAAATTTTAAGATAAAGACAAAATTAATTTATTAATTTAATTATTTAAAATGTGATCTAATATTTTTGAAAGGATTTAAAAAATACACCCTATGGTTTTATAATTTAAAATTTGATTAAATAGTTTAATTTTGAAATCTTAAATTTTAGAACCCTAGTATTTTAAAGGTTTAAAATACACCTTTATACTATTATAATATTAAAGGTTTAATTTATATATATATGTATAAGAAAAGTCAGTCTTACCGTTAGTAGGCCTCGTTCACGAAGTTGGTTTATAAGGGATGTTTAAGGAAGCGGCCTATAAAATGACCGCCATTGGGTATCCATTCTTACCCACCGCACTCTTGACTAGTGGAGAGTCGTTAGCCGAACCTGTAGGATAGGACATTAATCTCTCATTAATAAGTATAATGTTAAATATAAAGTAACTAAATGTTTTTATAAATTCCCAATCTTACTTACTTTAGGAAAATGTAAATTTGATGCTAATCCATGAAATTGCACATTGCACTTTATAAATGTCGTTAGTGGAGCGTGTGTGGTTAACCAGCACACTAACTTGGACTAACAAAGGGTGGCAATGGGTAGCTCGTAAATTATCATTGATCAATGGAGCGTGTGTGGTTAACCGACACATTGATTAGGTGGTAAATGACATCGAGAGTACCTAGCTAATTTGCATGGTTATTCACACCTTGTTTGTGATACTCGGTATCTTAGTCACAAATGGAAAGGGCATAATCAAGATTAAACATGCCATTGAATAGTTCAATGAATCTCAAAAGATCTAGGAATTTCATTTAAAACCTAATTCATTTAAAATTTCGTTTTCATGGTGGAATTGGTAAATTGTCATTTACCTACCTTCAAATAATTTACAATTAGATTACGACATCCCTTTTCTGAATTGTGAATTATGGTGTTGGGTCCTAGCCTTAATATTTCATTTTGGGTGTTATATTAATGACTCCTTATCTAATCAAAACTTTGTCTTTCTTCTTTTGCAGATGTCTACCTCAAACAACGCTCCCGGGTCCTCCAACAACTCTTCCAACACTTTCTCACTCTTGAGCATTTGTGCCAAGGTGACATTCGATGGATCCAATTTTAATGATTAGTTTCGTAACATCAGAATGGCCTTGTGTTTCGAGGACAAGGAATACGTCCTCAACAAAGAGCTGAACGAGATAGATGAATCACAAGCTACTCCTGAAGAAATAGTTGAGAATAGGGTCCACTACAAGGATGCTACCAAAGTATCTTGCATTATGGTGGCCACTATGCCTCCTGAGCTACAACGGTTCTATGAGGACTATTTACCTTATGAGATGTGCAAGGACTTGATGGAGAAGTACCATCAAAGAGCACGTCAAGAAAGGTATGAGATAGTCAGATCACTCATAACCACCAAAATAAAGGATGGAGAGTCCATCACGACCCACCTGCAATGCATGCATCCGGATCGTCTCTTGAAGCTTAATGTGAACTTTGACGAAGAGTTAGCTATTGACATAGTCTTGCACTCTTTACCTCCTTGTTGTGATCAGTTCAAGATGACTTATCATTTGAGAAAAGAGGAAGTTACATTGAGTAAACTTCAAGTCTTGCTGAGAACTGTTGAAAGTGGATTAAAAGGAAAAGTTGTTGAATCCACTCCTCCTATTACTGTTGCTCTAGTCATGGCTATTGGACAAGGGAAGGGGAAAAATAGGAAATCTCCCTCGAAACAAAGTTGGAAGGTAAAGTCTCATGATGGGTCTTCTAGTAGTGGACCCAAAGAAAAAACCAGTTCTGCTCTTCTTTCCTCAGATCCAAAAGAAGCAACATGTTTCTACTTTCAAGACAATGGGCATTGGAAGAGAAGCTTCCCCAAGTACCTTCAGGACATTAAGGATGGCAAGATCAAGCCTACCTCGATAGGTATTTACACTATTTTGTCTAAAAACTCATCGCATTCTAATTCTTGGGTCCTTGATACATGATGTGGTTTTCACATTTGTCTGACTTGCAGGGACTAAGAGAAAGTAGGAATATGGAGCATGGGAAGATGAACTTGATAATGGGCAATAAGAGATCGTCACCTGTTACCAATATCGGCGTTTATTCTTTAAATCTTAGTAGTGGGTTATGTTTAGACTTGAATAATTATTGCTGCTCGTCAAAAATGACGAGGAATATTATTTCTTTTCATGGTTTGTACAGACAAGGTTTTAGATATTCTTTTAATAATGAGAATGGATCTATTAATTCTTAGTATAATGGTGTATTTTATTTTGAAGAATTGCCTTGTGATGGTGTATATGAAATTGTGATGGTTGTAGACAATGTCACAACTAGGAATTCTAATGCTTTGTAAACATTAAACAAGGATAACATTGTAACTAAAACTTGAAAGCATGTATGATGCTTAATCAATGACAACAAAATTCCATTAAACACTCTATACAACACTTCAAATAGTCAACAAAAGATTGGAAACCCTAAAAATCCCGGTTTAAGTCCATTATGGACTAGGATTTCCTTATTGGGCCTAATGGACCAATAAGCTTCCAATTTGACTATTTTGGGCTTAGAACTCTTAAATGGGCTCTAATTAGACCCACTTGCATAAAATTTAACATTTTGGGCCATAATGGGCCTAAAATGAAATAAATTACCTTTAATGGGCCTTATTGGGCCATAACAAATTCAATTAGCTTTAATGGACTCAAATCCATTTTCTTATACAAAATTGGGTCGTGATCTACTCTAAAGGCCCAATGGGCCGAAAATCATCAAATTGGGCCTCATATTATGGACTCAAGCACAAAAGGCCCAAGTCTTTCCCTTCCTTTCTCCCTCTCGGCCCAACTACAAAAAAAAGGGGGAAGAGTTGACTTTTAAGGTTGCCACCTCACTATTACACTTCATACTTTCATGCATGGACCAACATGCATCTATAATGGTCACCTCAACTCTCTCTCTTCTTTTTCTTAATACTTGCAGCCGAGAATCAACACACACACACAAAATATTTCATACTCTCTCTAAGTAAAACATTCAAGAACATCCCTTCCCTCTCATCAAGACTTTTCGAGAATTAGAAGCATTTCAAGGAGATTTCATTCAAAAATCACTCCAAGCTACACTCTAGTGGTAAGATCTTGCAAACATATTTCCTTTCTACACTCATCCACTCTTCTTACCACCTTAAATTCATGATCATGCTCCTAGAAACATATTAAGTTCGAGATCCACCCAAGAAGCTTGTCAGGCCGAAAGATCTCATCATTTTCATCCTTTCTTCTTCAAAACCATGAACATCAATGCAAGGTGAGTTCATACCCCTCTATTTTCGGTTTTCATATGATTTTGGGGGGAGAATACAAGTAAAATGTGAAGATTTATGTGTATTTGTATGTTATGTGTGATTTCTTGTGTTTTTGTGGTAAATATGTGCTAAAAATGAAAGATATTTCGAGATCTATAGTTCAAGAAGGAAAAATATGTGATCTAGGTCATATTTCACTTAACATGTCAAGATAAACTACTATACAAGCTTTAAAATAACACACTACAACATAAAACTCATTATTGGACTATTTTTGTCAAATAAACAAAAGTTTGGGAAAAAGTTGTCATTTACGGTTTTTACAAAGCTCAAAATGTCAAAACAGTTAAAATGGAAGTTTTTATGAACATTATGCTTTTCAAAGGACTAAAAATGTAAATTGTAGCCTATTGGGCTAAAATTTTGGGCTTTTCGACCCATAGGCCCAAAGTTGCGAAAAATATGGTTTTAAGGGGGCTGAAATGGTAAATTTCTCAAAACAGTGGGTAGAAAAGTAAATAAATCTATTTTTGTTGTTAAAATGACCTTATTTGCCAAAAAGGATTGAAAATGCAAAGATTTTGGATTTTGGGTAAAAAGTGTAAAAATTGCGAAAAGTGTGGATTAAAATGCAAATCTTTTAACTAAAGGGTTGAAACTTTCCAAAAAATTTACTTTTGGGCTTAAAACATTATTTAAATAAGTGTTTGGGTCAAAAATGTCAAGAAAAATAGTTCAAGGACCTAATATGTCATTTTTTATAAAAAGGACTAAAATTGCCAACTTTACCAAAATAAGGGGCTGAATAGGTCAAACTAATATTTTTGGTCAATTATCTTAATAATAAAATAATTGGGTCAAAATATACAAAACTTTATAACTTATGGGTTTTAAATAGAAAAATAATTATTTTTATAAATCTATGAATCGTTATAAAACAAATTCGTGATTTTTACGACATATCGATTAAACAACTCGCAACACTAATACTATACAAAACAAGTAAACATTCTAATGGTTGGTCTTGAGAGATTCTAATCATGCTTATTGGGCCTTCGTGACTCATTAACATGACTTTTGGGCCCAACATAAATAACACATGTTATTGGGCCTCTTGTGACCCAATTACATGCTTAAGGGACCCTCAATGGTTTTTACATGCTATTGGGCCTCAGTGGCCCATTAGCATTACTAGTAAGGTCCAAATAAACCTTATGCGAAATGGGCCAACGCGCCTTTCGTACACTCGACAGCCTTAAATAACATACGAAATTAGTAGGGCCTAGTAGTCCTCTTCTCCTCGTCTGTTAGGCTTACCTTCTCTTCAAGTAAACTAAAATCAGATCATTAATCAAGGTTAATCAAATTCATGTGGATTAAGTGAGTAATAACGGGTGACACCAATAAGTGTCGGTCGTAGTCTGTAGTTGTAATCAAAGTCTCCTGGAGGGAGAGCGAGAGTTTGTGTATAGCTTTATACGGGGGTGACTCCCCCACACCTAAGCTGTTTGCTACAGTTAGACTCGGCCAGTCTAGGGTGACAAAATCTTAAGATCAATTTCGGTGTTCATTAGAATGCCAAGACAGACGAACTAGTCATTATCATGCATGGTTATAACGACTCACATAGAAATCCGATATCATTTAAGTAATCAGGGGAAATCATGTTCATTCGCTGTGACGATACAATAATACAAAACAATCATAACTTTTTATCGGAAAACATCGGGTTTTCCGAGGAAACAAATCTTATTCACTTGTATTTCAAAAAGTATAATGCAAAACTACTCATTTATGCACGTTTTGAAATCATTCACGCATATACTTATAGGATCATCACAACATTTTCATGAAAAGTCTTATTACAGAAAATATCGGATTTTCTGGGTTTTACGAACGACATAAACTATTTTACATCAAACATACTTATGAACTCACCAACATTATATATGTTGACCGTTTTCAAAATAACTTGTATTCTCAGGTAATCGTTAGACAAGGAAGCATCCAGTGTGTTGAAAGTTTCTTTTGTAGTTGCTAATCACCAAACACTTTATATTTTGGGATCATGTAATGTAAACCATGTACTTGATGTAAACAATGCCAGTTGTACTATGTAATGTTTGGTGATGAATGTGTTATGTTTCATGTATATTCATTGTGATGATATTTCAATTTAAGTCACGCGAGCCCTCGGACGTTTCCGCCGTCTGGTTCGGGGGTGTGACAGACAATTTAGGAAATAGTGTGTTGCATATTGATTTGTCACATGGTTTAGACAATGCATGCATGTGGCATTGTCATCTTGGACATGTCAACAAGAAGCGCATTGCCCAACTCCAAAAGGATGGAGTGTTGGAATCGTTTGACCTAAGGTCGGATGATACATGTAAGTCTTGTTTGCTTCGAAATATAACTAAATCACCTTTCACAAGTTCGTGTGAAAGAGGTGAGGGATTTTTGGATCTCATACACACCGATGTGTGTGGGCCCTTCAGATCCGCCACAAGGGATGTAAATCGATTTTTTGTGACTTTTACCGATGATTATAGCAGATATGGATATATCTACTTAATCAAGCATAAGTCAGAAACCTTTGAAAAGTTCAAAGAGTTTAAACATGAAGTCGAAAATTAATTGGACAGGAATATCAAGATGCTCAGATCCGATAGGGTTGGTGAGTATCTTAGTATCGAGTTCCACGACTACCTCAAGAAATGTGGAATTGTTTCACAATTGACACCTCCTAGGACAACACAACTTAATGTTGTGGCTGAGAGGCGTAATTGAACCTTGTTGGACATGGTTCATTCCATGATGAGTGGAGGTTCGCTTCCGATATCGTTCTGGGGGTATGCCTTAAAGATTGCCGCCCATAATCTTAATCTAGACCCACTAAAGAAGGTTGCCAAAACACCTCACGAGATGAGGATAGGGAAGGTTCCCTCGTTGGTACATATCAAGGTTTGGGGTTGTGAAGCTTTCGTTAGACGAGAGACTCACGACAAGCTTGAACCTCAAAGTGAGCGATGTATTTTCATCAGCTACTCACAGAAGTCCTTTGGATACTTCTTCTACAGACCTAGTGAGAACATGGTCTTCGTAGCACGAAGGGGAGTTTTCTGCGAGAGTGAACCCATATGCAAAGAGGACAGTGGGATTATAAATGATCTTGAAGAAATTCAAGAGTCAAGCGATGAAGGAACCTCAAACACTAGCGCTCAACCCGAGGAAGAAATTCTTGTGGAACCAATTGACGAGTCGTTACCTCTTAGGCGTTCCACTTGAGTTAGAATGACACCAGAGTTTTATGGGTTTCATATTACTACAGATGGTGATATGCTTATCAGTGATAGTACACTGGTAAATTTAGATGAGCCTTCTAACTACATGGAAGTCATGGCAGGCCCCGAGTCTGCTATCTAGAAAGAGGCAATGGACAGCGAGATCCAGTCCATGTATGACAATCAAGTTTGGAACTTGGTTGAAAATATACCAGGTCGCAAGACAGGTGGGTGCAAATGGATCTTCAAGAAGAAGACCAATATGGATGGAAAGGTACACACGTTCAAGGCACAGCTGGTTGCAAAGGGCATTACTCAAACCCCAGGGGTTGACTATGATGAGACCTTCTCACCGGTGGTTAAGATAAAATCTATTAGGATTATGCTAGCCATAGCTGCGTTTCTTGATTATGAAATATGGGATATGGATGTCAAAACCGTTTTCCTTAATGGAAAGTTGGCTGAAGATGTTTACATGAGTCAGCCAGAGGGTTTTGTGGATGCTAAGTACCCCAATAGAGTGTGTAAGCTTGAAAAGTCAATCTATGGATATAAGCAAGCTTCTCGCAGATGGAATCTTTGCTTTGATGAGAAGGTCAAATATTTTGGCTTCTCTAGGAGTGAGGATGAGTCCTGTGTATATGTCAAAGCTAGTGGGAGTATAGTTAGCTTTCTAGTATTGTATTTTGATGACATACTGCTCATAGGAAATGACGACATACTGCTCATAGGAAACGACGTTCCAAACTTGCAAGAAGTTAAGTCCTGGCTTGGAACGTGTTTCGCTATGAAGGATCTAGGAGAGGCTGCTTGTATTCTGGGAATAAGGATCTTGAGAAATAGGAGTAGAAGACTAATTGGACTTAGTCAAAGCACTTACTTGGATAAAGTGCTAAAACTTTTTAGCATGGAGAATTCCAAGAAAGGAGAATTACCTATCCATAGCAACACCAAGCTGAGTAAGACTTAGAGTCCGAGTATCGATGCCGAGATAGCAGGAATGAGTCGAGTTCCATATGCTTCCGCTGTTGGCTCGATCATGTATGCTATGACATTGACATTTACTCGCCCTGATGTGGCTTTTCCTTTGAGCATGGTCAGTCGATATCAAGGGAACCCGAGTAAGGCTCACTGGATAGAGGTGAAGAACATTCTTAAGTATCTACAAAGGACTAAGGATTGGGTCCTTGTACTTGGTGGCAGTGATGACTTGAGAGTTACTGGTTATAGTGACACCAATTTTCAAACAGACTGAGACAATTTCCGTTCTCAGTCTGGTTGGGTGTTTACACTCAATGGAGGAGCGGTGACTAGGAAAAGTTCCAAGAAAGAGACTGTGGTTGATTCAACGTGTGAATCTGAGTATATAGTTGCGAGCAAAGAGTCAAAGGAGGCTATATGGTTGAAGAACTTCATTGGAAACCTTGGAGTTGTACCCAGGCATAAAAGAGCCCATGGAGATTTTCTGTAATAATGAAGGAGCGGTTGCCTTGACCAAGGAGCCAAGGGATCATGGAAGATCCAGAGATATAGACAGAAAATACCACTTCATCAGACATCGGGTAGAAGAAGGACTCCTCGTCGTCAAGAGGGTATCGTCAGAAGAGAATCCTGTAGATCCCGTTACAAAGGGTCTGAGTAGGATTAAGCACGTTCAACATGCGAGGAGCATTGGTCTGAAGGACAATATTAGTTTTAGTGATTAGATATATATTTTATATACATGTAACAATATAAATGTAATTGACATTTGATGATTAAGTAATGGAGATTTATTTATGAGTATTGTTTACTATCTTCTGTCAATTGTTTATTTTGTGTTTCAACTTTGCATGTTTTACTTCTTGAATAATTGGATTGTTCAAAATATCCATAGCCGATCATACTTTGGGAGTATGTATTGAATTAATACTGTCATGAATTAACTTGTAGATTGTCTAAGTGTTTAGACATAGCAAATGTTTGCTGCAACGTTCATGAGTACTCCTGAGATGTGGATTTGAGTACTGGATTAAACTCATGCTCATAGAATTACTTCATGGAATTTATCACGAGTAATTATGAGACGATAATATCGTATAGTTTTTAAACCGAGACATATGAGTTGTTGTTTACAAGTTGGTTGTGCATTGATAATGCATAAATGCATCAGTAACTTGATGTTATAAAACGTATTGTTGTGTATGATTTGATGAGTAAATAGTACCAGGGGCGGAACACAAGCGTTACAACAAGGGGGGCCGGAATCAAAACTTCATAATTAAATATATAAACAAATTTTATTTGGTTCAAATTTATGACATATCAAAAGTGTAAAAAAGAAAAACAATATAAATATGTTACATCATTTATCAAAGTGGAACGCGACGATCTTTTGCATTTTTAAAGTCTTGTACAACTGTCTCTAAACTAATCTTTTCAGCAAGTTCCCGTTCGAAGTGCAAAACCAATGAGTCATTCAAAAACTCGTCTTCCATTTTATTCCGTAACTTTGTTTTAATGAGGTTCATTACTGAAAATGACCTCTCCGTTGTAGCAGTAGAAACTGGAAGAGTAAGTACAAGACTAGCTACTCGATAAATAAGATGAAAGTTCATTATTCTTCTAGTCTTTATCAGCCATTGACACAATTCTGACACAGATGTCAATAGTTTATAATCTGCATGTTGAACGACATCAATCTCATAATGTTGAAGTTGTATCTTCAAAACTACTTTCTCTTGTTCATTGAAATCTTCAGGATAAAACTTCTCTACTAACTTAATTACATCACCACTTCGAAAGGGCTCATTAACACTTTTAGGATCTAAAGTTGTTGAAAGTCGAAGCAATTCTGTTGATCTATCACTGAATCGATGATTTATTTCCATTAATTGACAATTAATTGCTTCATAAAATATATCCACTCAGTAATGATGTTCAAGTGTATGATCACTACCCTCGTTACGTGCTCGAGCCCCTCTACTAAAGTATGGAGAAGACATATCGGGGATATCAATGTTGAGCTTGTAAAAACCGGTAAAATTCGGTCAGAGTTCGACGATCAAACCCCCGTGAGCCGTTATGCAATAAAGACCAATGGCACGTAAATTGGGGTCTATTAAGTATATGTGTTTGTATTTTTAATTTAACCAACCGAGGTTTAACAAACTAATAAATGTTACATGGTTAATATATATAAGTTCAAATTTATATATATATATATATATATATATATATATATATATATATATATATATATATATAATATATATATATATATATATATATATATATATATATATATATATATATATATATATATATATATATATATATATATATATGTGTGTGTGTTAATTACCTTTGCAAATATCTAAATACATGTAGGATATGTAATGTATATATATTCGAAATAAATATACACTTAAGATTGTGTATTGTGTAAAATCCTAAAGACCAAATACCTTATATACATACATACACCAATACATCTACTAATATATCAAATTCAAATAAATGAATATACAAATACAAATAGACCAATGAATGAATAAATTGACAGCCAATTAACACTAATAAATTGACAGCCAATTGACACTAATAAATTGACAGCCAATTGACACTAATAAAGAAGCCAATTGACACTGTAGGGGAATAGCTTTACTCTTTCCCTTTTCTTCCTTGTTTCCTGCAATCTATCAAAGAAACCCAAACTTTTTTTTCCTACATCGATTCCTATCAAAATAATCATCCCATTCATCAATTTTCAATAAAAATAACCAAGAACAAACATCTCAAATACCCTCCCCATCGGTTTCTATCAAGAACAACCAAAAGAAAAAGGAAAACCTGTATCAAAGCAAGAACACTCCTGTTCTTGATTCTCGAGTACACCTGCAAACAAGAAGAACAATAATCCGTTTGTATTTCCTTTCCTTTTCCTGTCATATAGCACCACCCAAACACCCTTATGCTTCAGACATCGCAGCTTCCAAGCACCCATGAGATGATTCCTTAGCAACAGTAGCCAATCAACCCCTTTTCTTCTTCCTTCTACATCCGAGCCAAACCAAAGCACCGGAGGTGTTCTTCTGATCGGAGCTAATCGTTACTGCTCTTCCCGTCGCCCTAATTGTCTCGTCGAGGGCTCCTTCTGATGAAGAAGCTGTCTGGGAATCAAGAAGCTGCCACCGCCACTCCTAAACTCTTCTCCAGTCGCGGAACAACCCACAAACCTCCCCATCAGCACCGACGATTTGTTCGTCCTTCCCTTATCCCCTTCACGACCCCACCTGTTTCCCCGATCGGAACCACCCAACCCACCCTAAACATCGACTGATGTTGTTATTGCTCTCCAATCGGATCGATACCGGCGAAGAAGCAAAAAGAATCAAGAAGAGCTCACCTGAGAAGTCATCTCTCCCTCTCATGATTACCATCGGCCATGTCTGCCTTCGTCTTCAAGCTCCAATCGAATCAAGCCCGACGTATCCTTGAACAGCGACTGAGGCGGCTGCCTCGTTCCCTTGGGCTAAGTTTTCCGTCATCTGAGGTAGAACCTTCACAGGGACGTCGGAGCCGGGCGGTGATGGTGGTGATTCTGATGCTTTTCGGTTCTATGACCGGTCGCCTCCACCCCCGTACCTGTTGTTCGCCATTTTGCAGTCCCGTGCACCCGAAGCTCCCGACTGAGTCTTTCTTTAGGAAGCGATCGGGCATAATGAGGGCAAAAGCCCTAATCCTTGATACTGGATCGGATACGGGGCTCCAACAAAAAAAAAAGGGAAATGGGTTCCGGGTTTGACCCAGTCAAAGGTCAAACATAAATCAAACCTCCTTTTAAATTATCAAAACTTAACCTCCTTTGACAAATACCTTGCAATTTCAGTCCAAACCCTAATCTTTGATTCCAATTGTTGATAATAACCCCTCCTTTGAAATTATTTTTACCCAATCAGTCCCACTTTGGTTAAAATAATTTACAAACAATCCATATAATGTAAACCTGTTACAAAACGGTCCCGGTAATACTTCAAGGTTCAAGGATTATGAATTTGCGGTTCACTCGGCATGTTTTTCGTTTCACAAAGGAATGCAAATGCCGTACCAATCGACCTCACGCTTCAAGGGTGAGTTCATACCCCTACATTTTATATTTTTATTAAGTTTTAAGGGGGGGAATACAAGTTAAATCATCAATATCATAATTAAACGTTTTCAATAGATTACATCAGAAAAGTTGAACTTCAATCACGACCGGTTTTGGTAAACTTAAACATTTTAGTTTTCAAAACAACACAAGGTGCAAGTAGTTCAAGTTCTTGATTTTCAAATGGCTACTTGCACATCACCATACGAGTTTTCTATAATTTATACATAACTCAGTATTTGTATAAATATTGTTTTGTTTACGCTACATGTATTTGTAGTGCATTATCATTTTTAGTCTAATCTCCATAACTATGCCCGTATTCTTGAGGTACGTTATGGACAATAATAGCGCTATTGGGTTTACCACCCCACCTTGGGACGCTAAGGTGATTGATCGCACGTGGTTGAGTGTGTATGATGATTAGATGCCCCATCCTATATATATACATATGTATATGTATAGGGTGAGGACTATTTGTTGTTGTTATCCTTTGTTAATCAACTTTCAATTCTATAAACCATTATCTCAAATACAATGGTTTGCCAATTTCAAAAGAAAACAAATACTAGGTTTGTAAGTGAAAAGCATTTAATAATACGAAACAAAAACTTATGAACTCACCAACCATTGTGTTGACACTTTTTCAAACCACTTGTATTCTCAGGAAATCATTAAACAGGTAACCAAGTGTTGTTGAGAATGGGATGCTAAGACGTCAAACATTTCCTATCTTGTCCATGTATAGTAATTGATTTATAAACATGTAAATCATAATGATGTAACTTTTCAATTATATATATATGTTGGTTGTGTTTACTTGAATTACTATTGCAATTGTTGTTATGATATTATACATGAAGTCCTCCACCCCCGGACGTTTCCGCCATCCTCGGTTTGGGGTGTGACAGATTGGTATCAGAGCACAGTTTATAGTGAATTAAGTGTATCAAACCACATAAGATATACAAACTATAAACACAATTGGGACTAATAGTCTCTGATTTGTGCATTTTCCAAATAAATATACCTTTAGAAAAATAAATGTTTTTCTTAATTAAAGTATACCTACCAACATTCATACAAAGAACAGGGTCACAAGTACAGAACAAAAATATTACGATTGTTGGACAGCACAGGTGGGCTTAGAGACATATAGTCAAGTCTGGGAAGATGTAGCCTGATCAACTACATTATCTGGGGTTTGACTAGCATGTGCCTAAGTACGTTTGTGAAGTTTCAACAAATCAAAAAAAAAAAAAAAAAAATCAATAGACAAACACAATGAAACTAAAAAGGGTATCAATCTATCAAGAGAAAAACACATACAATGTAGATTAAAATCCACTAATTATAACAAAATGGCTAAAAGAAAAGGTAAGGACTAAGGATTTTTAAGTCCTCTCTTCTTATAAATAGCTTTGAAGCAAGCTTGCCTAAGCTTCTTTGTTCTTCCTGTCAATTCCATACCTGGCAATTTCTCCATCATCTTTTTGTGCCCTGCTAACGTCTCTACCTCTTCCTTTAATCCCAACTCCTAGTTTTTTATTAAGTAGATGCAATATATTTTTCGTGTGAGTTCATAAAATTTACAATAAGTTAAGTTTATGTAAATATAAATCAGAAATCGTAGTAAAACAATTGATTCGATGTGGCATATGCCTAGGGCCTATGTTTATGTTATAATGAAACTAATAATTAAAATTTTAGAAAATACCAAAACTACTTTGGTTACCAAGTGCATGCATACATGCATGAGTAATATATAGAAGGTTATTATCGTAGTTTACCTCGGCATTTTGAATGAGGGATTGAAGGCTCTTAAGTTTTCTATGAGGCCATCTGTTTATGTTTAGCTCTCTGCATCTTTTCTTCAACAATGTTAATCCTATCCCTAGTTCCTTTGCTGCCATGATTATCGGCATCTCAAAGTACTTCGCTATCTCTTCAAACTCCAATGGTCTCAATCTATTTGCCACCTTCCGGCCACCGTGATCAGTGGTGGCAGCACTAGAACTACCTGTAGCCTCACCACCGGATTTACAGTCTTCCCTGAAACTAACCAATGGTAAATTACCATCCTCCCAACAATCCCATAAGCTTATGTCTTTAAGGGGATCCAAATCGTGAAACTCATTTCTAGAAATGATGTTTTGATCTTTGTTGAGAACTGTGGAAACGTTCTGATCGAGCACTTCATGCAATTTTTCCGACAACTCGTAATCATGATGGTCGAGCATGTCACCACTGCCAAAAAAAAAAAAAAAAAAAACTCAAGATAATCAAATCCAACCCGATGAAATACTCTTTTTGATCACTACAGATCCAAACCATGTTTTGATCAATATAGACAAAATCACTTTTCTGTGCGAAAGATAGGGTAATGAGTGACGTTTATATATACCTGAAAAGATCTTGATGATCAAAGTACGGAAACCAATCGAGGTCATATATGGGGTTTTGATGATCTGCAGGTGGATCCATTTGTGAGGGAGAAGTTAAAAGTTGCGGTAAGAATGTGATGATTTATATAATTGAAGTAGGAGAAGTAATTAATAACAAATAAAGAGGAAGTGAATATAAATACTCGTTGAGCCGTAACTTTCTTCTTCCATTCACACACGTATAAGTATATACTGCTAAAATCTTGACTTGTGTGCCGCATGCATTTAATGCTTCACATGTCTACCCTGCAAATCCTTGACTTTGAAGCGACGTATCAGTTCCCATATACCTCAGAATTAATTCTTTTCACTGCATACTACAAGTCTTCAATCATGCAAAAGAAAACATGACTTGTTGTAGCTAAACTACTTACGTTCATTATAATTATTTGACTCGTATAAACTTGGTTGCTATAAGTTGCTTTGTATGTGTATGCTAGTGTCAATTCATGAGGTCTTATCACATTTAGGTCCCTGGAATCAGTTCACACTAATCATTAACTCATTTGAGTATATGGTCATCATGGATAACGCCAGCCCGAAGTAGACAACTCCTCACTTTCACGATTCGCTTGAGTGCATTTTACCATTTTATACACTATGTTTTTGATACACATAGTAGTCACTAGGGCACAATTCGGTCATTAGGCTGGGGTTATGAATTCATGACTGGGGACTTGGTACATCTACGAGTCTTACATCACGTTTTATCAACAAATCTTGTATACTCATTTTAGCAACAACTCTGGTATCTCATTCTAGCAACAAATCGTGTATCTCATTTTAGCAACAAATCTTGTATCACGTTTTAGCAACAAACTTTGATTACCCTGTGAATATGAAAGTTGCATCTCATTTGGGCAACATACTTCATCTCTCATGATAACAACAAGTCATTGTAATAAAATAAACTTGACATCATTAGTAGTTACGTCTCATATAACTTCTTTGTAAACATCATACTTTGACATTACTACCAATATTTATGTAAATTTCTTTTGTGTTTCAGAATTTTAAATTTATGTTTGAGTAAGAATTAGGTTTAGTGAGTTGCAGATTCCTTAAGGAAGACCTCAACCGTATAAAGACAATCTAGCTTTATCATACGTATATAACATCTGGAAGAGAAACATGTTTTGTACTCCGTTCCCTTCTCTGTTATAATTCTAACATTGTCATGCTTTAGCATTTTAAATTTACGAAGAAATGATTGAATCCTTAATTCCCATATCAGCAAAGTAGAATAAATCAATCATTCTCATCGCTATCAAACAACTTCATTCCACTAAATGTGAAAACCTAACAATATTGTAAACCATAAACAAGTCCATATATATTTTTCATCCATACAAAACTTATCTTGTAGTCGATTATCCATAATCAAAGCATCGTATGTTCCCCACGACGGTATACATCATTAACATCCTAAGTGGTTATGACGGTTGATGATCAATCAAAATCTTTCGTATAGTAAACTAAGAATTTTAATTTCACCGATAAAATTAGCAAAGCTAAGTTTAATTTACACAACTCATTTGGTTGAAATAATTCCTCAAATCTGATAAAATCCTTTTGAACCTATACATATTTGTAAATTTTATATTACTCGTCATATAGTTTGAAAATAATTAGCAAACCCAATGAGGCAAATTTTCACAAAACTAGTCCAAACATATGTATCTAATATCGTAATAAATTAAAACTGGTACCGAAAACCCACAACTTTTCTCTTAAGGTACTCCTTTCTTAAATTTCGGGACGAAATTCCCTTCAACAGGGGGATAATGTAAAAACCGGTAAAATTCGGTCAGAGTTCGACGATCAAACCCCCGTGAGCCGTTATGCAATAAAGACCAATGGCACGTAAATTGGGGTCTATTAAGTATATGTGTTTGTATTTTTAATTTAACCAACCGAGGTTTAACAAACTAATAAATATTACATGGTTAATATATATAAGTTCAAATTTATATATATATATATATATATATATATATATATATATATGTGTGTGTTAATTACCTTTGCAAATATCTAAATACATGTAGGATATGTAATGTATATATATTCGAAATAAATATACACTTAAGATTGTGTATTGTGTAAAATCCTAAAGACCAAATACCTTATATACATACATACACCAATACATCTACTAATATATCAAATTCAAATAAATGAATATACAAATACAAATAGACCAATGAATGAATAAATTGACAGCCAATTAACACTAATAAATTGACAGCCAATTGACATTAATAAATTGACAGCCAATTGACACTAATAAAGAAGCCAATTGACACTGTAGGGGAATAGCTTTACTCTTTCCCTTTTCTTCCTTGTTTCCTGCAATCTATCAAAGAAACCCAAACTTTTTTTTCCTACATCGATTCCTATCAAAATAATCATCCCATTCATCAATTTTCAATAAAAATAACCAAGAACAAACATCTCAAATACCCTCCCCATCGGTTTCTATCAAGAACAACCAAAAGAAAAAGGAAAACCTGTATCAAAGCAAGAACACTCCTGTTCTTGATTCTCGAGTACACCTGCAAACAAGAAGAACAATAATCCGTTTGTATTTCCTTTCCTTTTCCTGTCATATAGCACCACCCAAACACCCTTATGCTTCAGACATCGCAGCTTCCAAGCACCCATGAGATGATTCCTTAGCAACAGTAGCCAATCAACCCCTTTTCTTCTTCCTTCTACATCCGAGCCAAACCAAAGCACCGGAGGTGTTCTTCTGATCGGAGCTAATCGTTACTGCTCTTCCCGTCGCCCTAATTGTCTCGTCGAGGGCTCCTTCTGATGAAGAAGCTGTCTGGGAATCAAGAAGCTGCCACCGCCACTCCTAAACTCTTCTCCAGTCGCGGAACAACCCACAAACCTCCCCATCAGCACCGACGATTTGTTCGTCCTTCCCTTATCCCCTTCACGACCCCACCTGTTTCCCCGATCGGAACCACCCAACCCACCCTAAACATCGACTGATGTTGTTATTGCTCTCCAATCGGATCGATACCGGCGAAGAAGCAAAAACGATCAAGAAGAGCTCACCTGAGAAGTCGTCTCCCCCTCTCATGATTACCATCGGCCATGTCTGCCTTCGTCTTCAAGCTCCAATCGAATCAAGCCCGACGCATCCTTGAACAGCGACTGAGGCGGCTGCCTCGTTCCCTCGGGCTAAGTTTTCCGTCGTCTGAGGTAGAACCTTCACAGGGACGTCGCAGCCGGGCGGTGATGGTGGTGATTCTGATGCTTTTCGGTTCTATGACCGGTCGCCTCCACCCCCGTACCTGTTGTTCGCCATTTTGCAGTCCCGTGCACCCGAAGCTCCCGACTGAGTCTTTCTTTAGGAAGCGATCGGGCATAATGAGGGCAAAAGCCCTAATCCTTGATACTGGATCGGATACGGGGCTCCAACAAAAAAAAGGGAAATGGGTTCCGGGTTTGACCCAGTCAAAGGTCAAACATAAATCAAACCTCCTTTTAAATTATCAAAACTTAACCTCCTTTGACAAATACCTTGCAATTTCAGTCCAAACCCCAATCTTTGATTCCAATTGTTGATAATAACCCCTCCTTTGAAATTATTTTTACCCAATCAGTCCCACTTTGGTTAAAATAATTTACAAACAATCCATATAATGTAAACCTGTTACAAAACGGTCCCGGTAATACTTCAAGGTTCAAGGATTATGAATTTGCGGTTCACTCGGCATGTTTTTCGTTTCTCAAAGGAATGCAAATGCCGTACCAATCGAACTCACGCTTCAAGGGTGAGTTCATACCCCTACATTTTATATTTTTATTAAGTTTTAAGGGGGGGAATACAAGTTAAATCATCAATATCATAATTAAACGTTTTCAATAGATTACATCAGAAAAGTTGAACTTCAATCACGACCGGTTTTGGTAAACTTAAACATTTTAGTTTTCAAAACAACACAAGGTGCAAGTAGTTCAAGTTCTTGATTTTCAAATGGCTACTTGCACATCACCATACGAGTTTTCTATAATTTATACATAACTCAGTAATATTGTTTTGTTTACGCTACATGTATTTGTAGTGCATTATCATTTTTAGTCTAATCTCCATAACTATGCCCGTATTCTTGAGGTACATTATGGACAATAATAGCGCTATTGGGTTTACCACCCCACCTTGGGACGCTAAGGTGATTGATCGCACGTGGTTGAGTGTGTATGATGATTAGATGCTCCATCCTATATATATACATATGTATATGTATAGGGTGAGGACTATTTGTTGTTGTTATCCTTTGTTAATCAACTTTCAATTCTATAAACCATTATCTCAAATACAATGGTTTGCCAATTTCAAAAGAAAACAAATACTAGGTTTGTAAGTGAAAAGCATTTAATAATACGAAACAAAAACTTATGAACTCACCAACCATTGTGTTGACACTTTTTCAAACCACTTGTATTCTCAGGAAATCATTAAACAGGTAACCAAGTGTTGTTGAGAATGGGATGCTAAGACGTCAAACATTTCCTATCTTGTCCATGTATAGTAATTGATTTATAAACATGTAAATCATAATGATGTAACTTTTCAATTATATATATATGTTGGTTGTGTTTACTTGAATTACTATTGCAATTGTTGTTATGATATTATACATGAAGTCCTCCACCCCCGGACGTTTCCGCCATCCTCGGTTTGGGGGTGTGACAGAGCTCCTGACAAAATGACATAACAAGAGAGAGTAAACCATCCCATCTTTCATCTTTCATTTTTTGCAATAACAATTTGGTGGATGCAACTAGCCTCAATGCATTACAAATATCTTGAGATTGTCTTTGTAAAGCTTGACAAAGCAAATCAGTGATCTCCATTATTTCTTTCTCGAGATGAAGAACAAAAATGAACTCAAATGTAGTAATAGCCTCATATGTTGAATCTGCGTCGCCTTTGATTGAACCGGTTCTATCCTTAATAATTTTAAGTAAAACCTCACAAGTTGGACTAAACATTTTGATTAAGCTTGAAACTGATTTTAAGTAACTCCATCTAGTATCACCAGCTCGTTGTAATGTACCAATTTGATTAAGACCTCTACCTGTCTCTAACTCGTCAATAGAAATCTTATATGCAATTTCCTCAGCTTGTGCATCTCTAAGTTGGTTGGTACGCTTGGAGGAAGCACCAACAACATTGATAACAAAAGATAATCGAGTAAAAAACTTTTGTAATGCAACAACTCCTTGTGAAGCAGCCACTAATGCTAATTGTAATCGATGGGCAAAACAATGAACATAGTATGCATAAGGACAATCATTTGAAATCAATGCTTGCAAACCCTTGAAATTACCTCGCATATTGCTTGCACCATCATACCCTTGACCACGAATTGACTTAAGATCAAGATTGTTACGTGACAATACAGAATAAATTGCATTCTTAAGAGTTTTTGCTGTAGTGTTAGGTACATGAACAAGCCCAAAGAAACGCTCCATAATAAAGCCATCTTTATTTAAAAATCTCAAAACAATTGACATTTGTTCTTTATTAGACTGATCGCGTGCTTCATCAACAAGTAAACAAAATTTTCCAACATTAATCTCCTCACAAATCATCTTCCTCACCTTAGTTGATATAAGGTTTAAAATCTCTTTTTGAATTGATGGTGATGTATATAATGCATGTTTAGGAGCAGTACGAAACAATTCTTCCAACTCTGTGTTAAAATCACCAAGTGCCTTCAATATTTCACGAAAATTTCCTTTGTTTATAGAATCTTGTCCTTCATCGTGGCCTCTATATGCAATTCCTTGAAAGGCACACAAACGGACTGTATAAATAGTAGCCTTCAATCTCAATCTATTATTTTTACGCTCTTCTTCTGTAAATGTCTCAAACACATTCCGTATATCTTGCGCCTCATTTAACAAATCATCACATGATTTTTGTGCAACATTGTGAAAAGATGTACACTCAGAGCCCATGTGCTGCAAAAAGGCACAACTTTTTCCACCAACTTTCTTCCAGTTCTGAAATCCATCTATAGTAAATGCTCGTTGGCCGTAGTGTCCCATTCCAGAAGGTTTGTTGAATAGAAAACACGGAAAACAAAATGCAGCATCTAAGCTCTTCGAATATTCAAGCCAAGGAAATAACTTAAACCAAGAAACTTGAAAACTACGTTTATGGGTTTCAGGTCCAGATTTCGGATATACAGAAAGTGTTTGTTGAAAGGGACCAAGATTAATATATGCTCGCATAATAGTATCTCGTTGACTAACAGGATAATCATAAATTTGCTTACGCAAACCAGGATCTCGTTATAATGTACTAAGATCAATTTCATTATTTTTAAGATGAGTTTTTTTGAAACGGTTCTCACGAACATTAGGCATGGGGGAATCTTCATCCAAAACAATCTCCGGCAGGTTTTTAGAATCTTGAGTATTTTCTTTTGATAAATCAATCAATAGTAGATTGTTTTTTCATGTTGATATAAACTACACAATCAAATTTACTAACAATTAACAAATAACAATATAAAATATATACAAATAGAGTATTTTATTTTCAAAAAATAATATAAAGTGCATATAATTTTAATTTGTTTCATATCATAATAACAAATATAAATACACACAAATATATGATAATACTATATATATATATATATATATATATATATATATATATATATATATATATATATATATATCATCCGTTCAAGAAAACTTATATACAATTAAATAAAAACCATTTAAAATAAATAATAAAGTAATAATTATTAATCTCTTAAATCAATAAATACTATTGTCTAGTTGTATGTATGTGTAGTCATAATCAACATGAACCATTTTCTACGTTTTCTATTTTATTTATATGTTGTTGACTAACAACAGAGAAAAAGCAATAAATAGACCTACCTATAAAGAAAAGAAGAGTCAAAAAGCTAAATACCTTTAACTGAGAATGGAATGGAGATCTACGAAGAAAAAAAACTTGGGGAAAAGCGGAAAGCTCCAGCAGGCTAGCACTCAAGCGCACGGCGGTTGGCGGTCAAGTCTCAATCCAGGCTTCGACGACTAGTAAAGAGGCGAGAGGGCGTACGGTACGAACAATTCGGCGACCGGAAAAAGTACAAGACAGCAACAGCCTTAACAGGTGAAGTTTTTCCGATGAGTTTCGAGACGTAGTTTTTCGACGGCCGGAATAAATTTTGGATTTTGGTTTTCACTTTTCAGTTTTGTTAAAGGGTTAAATTGATGTAAATTTGATTAGAATTTGGGGTTTTTATAGATTTTTATAGATATTGTCATATTGAGTTTCTTTATTTTATAAATTCTACAGAAACAAGGTTGTTTTGATTTTGTTATTGATCTTCCGGAAATTTTGTTACTTGTTATTCCTATCCAGATTGCATAGCTTTAAGATATTATTTATATAGACTAATAGACATGATCTGGAAACCGGGGGGCAAATATGCCATTCTAGTTATTTTTTTCAACTTGGTTATGCATATACGGGTATTAGGAGACCCAAAAGCGGGGAGGCCATGGCCTCCCCCGGCCCCTATGACGGTCCGCCCCTGAATAGTACAAGCATATAAGTCAAAGTTTATCTGTTCCTTATATCCCAAGGGGTAAAACCGATATCTTGGGCCCCTCAATGATTTTGTGTTGACTTATATGTCGGGCCCGACCAGGACCGAATTGATGTGTTCAATTAAGTTCTTCGTCATACAAATCAGAAATCGGGAAACAAACTGTTGGACAATGAGAATGATTATGTTCCATGTCTTTGTCCACATGATATCTTGCAGAATGGAGGATTATATGATCCCTTACCTTAGGACTTGTAACTGACTAGGTCAGAGTTCGACAGCGGCTTTTTAAAGCTATGACTGCTAGTTAAATTTTGAAGTCATACTTGCAATTACAGTTATTAGACTTATACAAGTGGGAGACTATTGGATTAGGTGTCTAAGACCATAACTATAATTGGTGTGTACTTGATTTGATAATAGCATGGTCCTTTTGGGTTGCCTTCACCCTAGCAGCTTGATAGGATGACTTTTGGAGATAGAGGTTGAATTTATTATTTGGAATAATAAATTGATTTATTAATGTATTATGAAAATAATTTATTAATTAGAAATCATGTTATTTAACTAGTATTTAATCAAAAATTAGGTTGGAATTAATTTGGGGATTAAAGGAAGTGATTAATGGAACATGGGTTGTTTTGCAAATCATTGATAGTTGTGAAACTGGGCTATTGGCTCCTTAGAATGGAGTGGACGAAAACTATAGGGAGGCCCTATAGATTTCGTCCAAGGCTCCTTAATAAGGGTCCATGGGCTGCTTAAGCCTTAAGCAGGAAATTAAGGTTTCCTCCAGCAAACCCTAGCAGCCCACAGCTATATAAAGACCCCACCACTTAGAGATTTCGGCCAATGCATTGTTGCTACAAACCCTAGCCAAAATTCTAGAAGAATTCCCTCATCTCTCCTCTCATCTTCTTGCTAGTGGTGTTTGTAAGCCATTAGAGGTGCAACATTTGAGGCACTAAGCTTTCAAGAGTTAAGGATCTACAAGGTGTTCTTATTATTACTACATAACAAGTAAGGTAAACATCAAAACCCTTTTAATATGTAATTTTTTATTTATATATGCTAGATCTAGGGTTTTGCTTTGGTATTCAATTTGTATGTTCAACTAGTGAAAAACTTAGATCCAAAGCAATTAGGGTTGCATGAACACATAGGATGTAATTCTACTCAAAACCCATCAGTATGCTATGACATGTACTCGCCATGACGTGGCTTTTGCTTTGAGCATGGTTAGTGAATATAAGGGAAATCCGGGTAAAGCTCATTAGATAACGGTCAAGAACATTCTTAAGTAAATGGGGAGAACAAAAGACCGGGTCCTTGTGCTTAGTGGCAGTGATGACTTAAGAGTTATTGGGTATAGTGAAATCAGCTTTCAGACAGACAGAGACAACTTCTGTTCTCAATCTGGCTGGGTGATTACCCTTAATGGAGGAGTTGTGACTTGGAAACGTTCCAAGCAGGAGACTGTGGCTGATTCTACATGTGAATCAGAGTATATAGCTGCAAGCGAAGCATCGAAGGAGGCTATATGGTTGAAAAACTTCATTGGAGACCTTGGAGTTGTGCCACCCATTAAGGAGCCAATGGAGATTTTCTGCGATAATGAAGGAGCAGTTTCCTTGATCAAGGAACCAGGAGATCATGGGAGATCTAGACATATCGACAGAAAATACCACTTTATCGTACATCGAGTAGAAGAAGGACACCTCGTCGTAACGAGGGTATCATCTAAAGAGAATCCACCAGATCCCTTCACAAAGGGTCTGACTAGGGTCAAACACGTTCATCATGCGAGGAGCATTGGTCTGAAAGATGATATTAGTTTTAGTGATTAGATAAATATTTAGAAACTTGTATCAAATAAATGTAATTAACATTTGATGATTAAATAAATGGAGATTTGTTTATAAGTATTGTTTACTGTCTTTTGTCAATTGTTTATTGATGTGAATATTTAATGCACTAGTTTTTATTTATAATTCCTAGTTTATCGTATCTAAACCACACCTTACAGGCAGTGAACCCGATCGAGTATAGTATAGCTTTGATAAGCAAGGGTGTCGAACACAAGGGGAACGATAGTAAATTAATTTTGAATGTTTGATTATAGGTTACACAAAACACACGAAAGCAGTAAAGAAAGGTTTTTATGGAATTAAATCTCAAACAAACGAATAAATAGAAAATCTCGATAAACTGACCGAAGACAAATCTCTTTAGGTACTTTGGTTTAGACAAATTACATCTTAAAATCATAGATAATTGCACACAGATTTATTTATTCATGTTCACCGATTTCTAAAATGATTAGGTTCATGTTCACTATTACTAATCCTTTAGCAAACAATTCAATTCAAACAGTGGCCAATTGATTAAACTAACAAGTTTCCTAGTGTTCAGTTCGTATCAAGCAAGACTTGTAATATTAGTTAATTAAATTTGTCAATCCAATCAACTTATATGTGGTTGTTCATCACATATGCTCACACATTAACGTACTTATTTTTCTAGTTAACCCTAGGTTCATGTTCACTAATACTAGACATTCAATCTTGCTTTCACAAAACTATATGATTCAAGCAATTACGATGTTCATACAACTCAATAAACTTGATTATTAACAGAAAATAATCATCATTAACACATAAGGATCTTTTAACAAGCTTAACAAGATAAATTAAACATGAATAAAACAAATCACATAGCAATTAATCCGTAAATCAAGGTTTCATCTAATCATAAACACAAAGCAAAGAGTTTTAACACCCAAATCAGAAAGTAGTTACATATAGAATCATAATGGAATGCTAAACATGTTCACGTTAACAAACTACATGATTACCAACATGAATCTGCTCTCCAATCCTTTAGATCTTCGCTCCTGTCAGCTTAACGGCCTTCCGGCCGCCTTCTAGACCCTCAAAACGGCAGCTATGAAGTTTCTTGTCGCACAAGTCGAAGTGGAATATCATAGATGATGAAAATGGTGGAATGATATGGGGTATTTATAGTTGAATGGAGATGAAATTAATATGGAATATTAGAGTTGGATTGGAATAAGGACACTAATGGTGGCTTAGGGATTAAGCAAATAAAAATAAGGTAAGTGGTGCTTGGGGAATAAGTAACTTGGAGGGAATTTCCGTCCAACTTTTATGCTTCATCTTCAAGGCCGATTTTGGATATGAAAAATGTCGAATTTGCGAAAAGGCCCAATCACATAAGTCGTAGGAAATTTTGTCTAGTTTTTAGAACATTTTGAATCTCGTCAATTGGACTTATGAGTCATCAGATATACCCGAAACACTGAAGAGGGGTCAATCTGCCAACAATATCATTTTTGCATCTTTTCAGCTCCATTCTCTTCCTTTTGCATTCCAGCTCCCGTTTTAATTGTAATTGAATATTTCAAAGCATATTAAGTATCTTTTAGTTCTAAATAACATAAAAACATAGTATAAAATACTAAGAAAACATCATAAATATATGCATAAAATAGACGTTATCATTTATCATTGTGTTTCACTTTTGCATGTTTTACTTCCCGAATAATTGGATTATTCAAATATCCATAGTCGATCATACTTTGGAAGTAAGTAGTGAATTAAGACTGTCATGAATTGGGTTGTAGATTGTCTAAGTATTTAGACATAGCAATGGTTTGCTGCAACATTCATGAGTACTTTTGAAATGAGGATTTCAGTATTAGATTAAACTCACGCTCAGTGAATTACTTCATGGAATTTATCACGAGTAATTCTGAGACGATACTATCATATAATCTTTAAACGGAGATATATGAGTTGTTGTTTGCGAGTTGGTTGTGCATTGATAATACGTAAACGCATCAATAACTTGGTGTTATAAAACATATTTTTGTACATGATTTGATGAGTAAATAGTGCAAGCATATAAGTCGAAGTTTATCTGTTCCTTTTGCCCTAACAGGAAAACCGATATCTTGGGCCCCTCGATGATTTGGTGTTGACTTATGTGTCGGGACGGTCAGGACTTAATTGATGTGTTTAATTGTAGGCCTTTGTCATTACAAATCAGAAATCGGGAAACAAACTGTTGGACAATGAGAATGATTATGTTCCATGTCATTTTTCCACACGATATCTTGCAGAACGGAGGATTATATGATCACTTATCTTAGGACTCTTTACTGACTAGGTCAGAGTTCGACAACGTCTTTGAGAGCTACAATTTGCTAGTCAATTTTGAAGTTACACTTGCAATTATAGTTATTAGACTTATCCAAGTAGAAGACTATTGGATTAGGTGTCTACGCCCATAACTATAATTGATATGTACTTGAATTGATAGTAGCACATTCCTTTTAGGTTGCTTTCATACTAGCAACTAGACAGGATGACGTTTGGAGAAAGATGTTGAATTTATTATTTGAATAATAAATTGGAATAAATGATTTATAAATGTATTATGAAAATAATATATTAATTAGAAATCATGTTGTTTAATTAATTTGGAATTAATTTTGGGATTAGAAGAATTAATTAAAAGTACAGGGGCTATTTTCCATTTATTTAATAGTTATGGTTTTGGGCTCTTGGACCACCCAAGAGAGGGTTGGACGAAAACTATAAGGATGCCCTATAGGTTTTCATCCAAGGCCTTGAGAAGGGGAGTCCATGGGTTGCTTAGGCCTTAAGCTGGAAATTAGGGTTTCCTCTCGCAAACCCTAGCTTTGGCTCTTAGCAACCAACATCTATATAAGGAGCCCCAACCCCTTGAGATTTCGGCCACGTGCTTCCAAACCCTAGAAGAGCCGAATTCTAGTGCTTCCTCCTCCTCTCTCCTCTCATCATGTTGAATAGTGTGTTTGTGAGCCATTAGAAGTGTTACACTTGTGACACTTGTTCTCAAAGTTCAAGATCTTCAAGGAAACCATTGTTATTACTACATAACAATAAAGGTATGTATCTAAACCCTAGCTTTATGTTAATTTCGAAAAATTGTACATGCCTCCTAGGGTTTCTAGTTTTGTGTTCAATGTTTGTATGTCTAATAGAGAAAAAATAGATTCAACAATTAGGGTTGCATGAACACATATGATTGTTTGCTATGCTCAAAACCCATCACTAACACCATACCCTACTAAGATTTATGTCGCCATATCCAAAATAGGGTTTTTTTTGTCTCTTGGTCCTTCCAAATATCATGTTTGACCACTAACATGAGGTAGTCATTATGGAGCAAAATTCTTGCCATTTTTCATTGATGATAGTAGGTTTCTACTTTTTGCAAAATATGATGAAAGGAACTTTTGTTTGATAGATTATATAAAGAAGTCAGTACCACCTAGGCTATTTATTGCATTAAGAATGATATAACATTTTGGTGGTGATTAGAGCCTTTGGTGTCTTCTTGGTCAAAAAGATAAATTAGCCATAGCTAAGGTAAGGAAAAAGGGTCGTGATTAAAAGGAAATGTTATTTTCCATGTTTGTAATTCCTATAAATCTTTAGAATTAATACAAAATTTTTTAACTCTTTAGATTGACCTTCAAAAACAACAAGAATATGACTACTAAAGAGTACGACACACTTACGTTGCATTTTGGGGACGAAATTCAAAAGGGCGAGAGAGAAAGTCAATTCTTCATGTCAAAAAGTTGTTTTATTACTTCATATCAAGAAATAAGGACCAAAATGATACAAGATTTACATGGAATTCCTAAGTGTAGAAATGACAAAAGCATTACGTTATCTTCACATAGAAATAGGATGACAATTAGGTAAAGATAATCATTGATAATGTCTTGTCAAGATAAGAGGAAAAAAATTGTCAATGCTATATTGTTGATCATAGGGCATGGGACCTTTTTACCTTATGTTTATTCTTGGTTATATTGTTTTTGTTGGTGTTTGATGTTGGTTGTATTGGTCTTTTGTTAGACTTTATTGTAAATGTTATGCATAAGTTGCTACTTTTTTATTTGAATGAAATTGGAATGACTTTTCGGGTTTGATAATGGTAATTGTAGTTTGCATGATATCTTTTTGTGTTGGTTTGATAATGGCTGATTTTAGTGTGTAATCTAAGGTTGGACATTGTATGACATGATAGGAGTGTCGTAGCAGCGGTTGCGAGGCTTTGAGTTGTGGTTTACATGATTCGTGAGACAAGTGAGTCTCTTCACTGTACTCGTGGGTCGAAGACACCAATGTCGGTCTACTAGGTTATTGTTGTAGGATGATAGTTGTCTTTGTGACACTTGCTGATAAGTCTGTATGTGCTTGTTTGTCTGTGATTATTACTAGCATGATTGTATGTTATATACATAGAGCCAATCTAGGCTCAGAGTCACTATGGACTCGGGGTTGATACAGAAACGGGGATTGATACGGATCCGACACAACTACATGCTGTTACATGGAGTCATTATGGACTCAGGGTTGATACGGACCAAACACAACCACGTGTTGTTATATTTATGTATGTGTGTTGTATGTGGTATTTTGGATAACTCACTAAGTTTTATGCTTACGGTTGCGTGATTTAAACATTTTCAAGTACTGTTAGTTTCAAAATGAAGAGTCCGACTTGATCGCACAGCATCCCCAAAGATTTATTCCTCAATAATTGTTTACTCTGATGTTCTGAGATTACTTCTACTCTAATAAATGAATGGTTTTAACTTATTTAGAAAGAAAAAATTTTAGTCAGTATTTTTGGATGTTAGATATAGTTTATAATTTGCATTATAACTCATGGATTCATCTTCAAGTTGCTTATATGCAAACCAAGGACAAGTAACTTTCAACTCTTATCCACCACACAAACATCCACATGCACTCTCATACGACAAAATACACAATCATGTTATAATGCTGCCTCAAAAATAGACAAAAGATTTCATACAAAAACATTATTGGGTTCATGATTTCATACCATGAAATTCGTTTAATTACAAGAGAACCATATATACATCATCCATGTATGTGCAATAATTAAAGAATAAACATCACGTCTCACTTTTGCACCATTACCATGGTAACCATAAACCACATATCCCATCATCATAAGCATTCAATACGTTTTCTCTAATCATTTCTTCTTCTTCTTTTTTTTTTTACTTTTCTTTTTGTTATTTATTGTTAAGTCCTACAAAGCAAACAAGCAATAAGAAGCTAAGCAAGAAAACACCTATTTCAGAATAAATCTCACATAATTCCTTATTTCCCAAACTGCCCCTCAGAAATTCTGAAGAGAAGCAAGCCACTGCTCCATGTACTTGTTCCCCTCTGCATAATAAATAAGATACAAACAATTAGATATTGAAAAGACATAAATACCATCCATATCTTCCTCATCAACGTGAGTCGTGTGTTTGAACCTATTAATTACTAAATATCTAAAATAATTTTTTGTTATGATCCATAAAAGGAATTGTGTGGTTCATATACCAATAACATCAGTGGATAAATAAACAAACGAAATATTACTATCAATAGAAGATTGACACAATTTAGATGAAACTTTAATATGATAAATATGATTATTAAAATCTATCAACCACAATCATTACTATCTTTATTCTTCGTGTGGTGTTTTCAGGTGCTTTACTCTTTTCATAAAGGAAACCAAAAAGCCTAAAAGAGATAAAATGTTGTGAGCACTTAACGAGATTCCGAAAATGGCCACATCAAGACAAAACAATTATAACATACGATTTATGCATCAAAATGTAGGGAACAATAAACGATGCATAGAGTACAAGTCATACCAGCAGGGAAGCCATTTGGGAGAGCAGTGAGAACATTCAAGAACTGATTACTGGAGTTATGATGTTGAGGTTGAGCCACTTCTTCTGTCTTAAAAGCTTTGCAATCATTTCGATAACATGGAACAAGAACAGCAAAACTGTTGTCTGCAACAGCATCGGAATCATCGTCGTCATCACTCTGGAAAAAATCAGGGGCATGAGGCTCCATCCACCCAATAGACCAGTCTGAATCATAAGAGGATTCTTCCGACGCCGATAAACAAACACCATCGGAGGGGACTAACACGACGTCGTACTCTTTGTCGATTACTTTCCTCCGTTCTTCTCTACTCTGCCATTTCTTCTTCGTCTTTTTTGATGAAGAAGAGGAAGAAGAAGAAGATGATAACTTTGCGTCTTTCTTGTTTAAAGAAGATAATTTCATTGAATCGGAAGAGATTACGGGCTCTTTTTCCTTCCCATTACTCCAATACCACCAGGAAAACCGGGTCAATGAAATTGACATTTCTTCAAACAGGTGGTACGCGAAAGAGTTTTGAAGGGTGGAGTTCAATTAAAGAGCGATCAAATCAAGAAAAAATAATGAAAATCTGATCAAAAAGGGGGGATTTCATAAAAAATAGTTATACCCATAATCAGATGATCCAAAAAATTCAACTTTTTCCCAAAAAAACACAACACTAAAGAACCAATTCAAGCAATAGTGCTATGATTTCATCAAACGAAAACATAAGCCAATGATTAGGAACGGAACCACTTAATTCAGGAAAAATGAAATGGCAAGTTGGTTAATTTAATTGCAGAATAACCAATAACTGAACTTAGGGTTCGAAAGATTATCCACAATAGCCTGTATAATAAATTATCAAAACATCCTAGTTCCAAGTGGTTAAAGTCATAGAATCATGGCTATCACTGAGAAAAAGTGGAGACCCAGGATATTTCACCAACGAATAAAAGTTCATCCGGATTTAAAGACTGATTTCAACAAGAAAAGGACGATTTGTTAGCCGGAAAAGAAGAGGCTACGCTATATATTATCACCGAAAAAAAAGAAAGAAGCTTCCATGGGGAATAAATGAAAACGACGAGAGATAAGAGTAAGAATGTTAAACACCAAAAAATAACGTCTCAAGCATCGCCATGTTTTTAAAACCTGTAACCCCACGTAAAAAATTGGAGGGAGTAATCAGTTTGTGTATGTGATTGATGGGTTTTGTGGGAGAAATGAAATGAAGATATAGATACAGAGAAACAGATATAGGAAAGAAAGTCTTTAGCGTGAGGAGTAAAACAAGGTTGCCGAAAGTACTGTGACACCCCCTGCATTTCTGCGAATTATAAAAAAGCACTACTTTTCAATTTTTATCTTGGCCAATGTGTTTTATAAGTTTTCAACTTAATTTGATTTTTATATGTATTACATGAGTTAATTTACAAAAAAAATTAAATATAAAAGTCAAAATATTTAAGAACTTTAAATTTATTAGAAAAATAATGAATTATTATAATGAAAATATTTTTTATCTTTTAAATTTAAACAAATAATTTAAATAAAAAAACTAATTAACTTTAATTTTAGGAATTTTGAAATTAAAAGATAAGTTTATTAATGAAATTGATATCCATTTATTACTACATTTATTGCAATTATTACATTAAAATACTATGTAGAATTTAATAAAATAGAAAAACTCATAAAATGACATGTGAAAAAAAAATTAATTCAAAATAACCACAAAATGATATTTGGAAAATTGAATGAAAGGGTGACAAGTGGCAAAAGAAAAACATTCATTTATTAGAGTATATAAGTTATAACAATATCAATGGTGAAAATTGATGGTAGAAAGATAAAATTTGGTTTCTAATAAAAATAGATAAACTTAATTTTGTATTACTTCTTTTATAAAATTTGACATGTGGAAAACTTTTTATCCTGTTAGTTAGGATGGAAATGGATAAAATCCCAATTATTTATGCCCTATATACTTTTTTTGGAAAACATCAATTTGGTAAAATTATGCTAAAAGATAAGGCACTAGCAAATTTATCCCAACTATTTATGCACTATTAGTGGATTTTATTAAGAAAATGATCATATTTTGAATATGTATTATTAGACAAAATGAATTTTGAGAAATTTTCGTTTTGCAAATGGATATGATAGTTATGGAGATGATGTCGTAATGATGAAGTTATTTTACAGAAAAAATAAGGTTTTTCCGGTAGAAACTATTGATAAACAACTAAGTAAACTATGTAGTTTTTTAATAATTATTATTGAAAAATAGTCATTTTCTTAATAACATCTTATTTTTGTCATTTTTGGTTAATCCAGCTTTATAGACATAATTATAGAGTATCCCTTTTAAATTTATCTGATAACAATGTGCAATGCATTAATAGAAGAATTGTTGGCATTACGTAACATCACTCCTTTTCTTTTTGTAAATGGCAACATAATGTCATGGAAGATGTCTTCAAGTTGCAATACAAATTGATAGAGACTTCTGATATGAAGAATCTGATTGTGATTTATGGAAAGTCTTTCACCGCTAATGTTTTAGTTTAGAAAAAATTATAAAAAAAAACATCCCTTTAATTGTGTTTACTGTACAATGGTAGCCCAAAGACTGTTATTTCACATTCTTATCCAACAAATTAAGTATTTTATGACAAATTAGTTCATTAAACAATTAAACTCTCTTGAAAGATATCCCTCACCCTCAGTGATGCATAAGCCTTCTTATAATTAACCCTCACTTAACCATGTTCCTATTCAACCTTATCTTTACATATTCGTATAATTATTTAGCGTTAGATGTTTGTCGAAAACTTAAAGATAGTCACAATAAGTCATTTGATATCCAAAATTTATTAGCATCATTCTCTGATATCACAAATATGAATAAATAAATAAAATATTTCATGATATTTTTGAAGAGTGAGGAACATATGTAGTTTGATTTGTATGCAATCAAGAAAAAAAATTAAATTTTTTTAACAAATGGCCACTTTAATTGTGAATCAAGATGAAAATATATTTTTGGTGTATTTCGCAATGCTTTTTTTAGGAGTTTTTACCTTTTAATTTTTTTATAAAAAAACTTAAATTATAAAAAAAGTTTTGTTTAGTTTTTATTTTAAACAAAGTGTGTTCAGCAACAAACTTTTGAGAAATTTTAGGAGTTTTTAGCTTTTTAAGAAAAAATCAGAGATTTTAGGAGTTTTTAGCTTTTTAAGAAAAAATCAAATTAAAGAAAAAGTTTCGTTCATATGCATGAGTTTAAAGTTTTTGGTTTAAGCAAAAAAAAATATATATGTTCAAATCGAAAAGCTACTTTAAATAATTTTTGAGAGTTTTAAAAGCTTTTGGACGTGTTTGCTACGGAGCGTTTTGGAGCTTCTAGCTTCTACATTTGATAAAACGCTCCATTTTGAACAAAAATCTTCATTTGACACTACAAGCTTTTAACGTTCAGTTTAAAGAAAATGCTCCAAATCCAAAGTTACCTCACGTAGCGTTTAACAAAACGCTACCAGCTACCAGCTACCCGCTAACCGCTACCTGCTACCCGCTAGTTTTGTCAAACACACCCTTTACCTTTTATCTTTTATATATTATGTTATTTTACACCTCTCAAAAACAGCTTACATGTACTTTGGTCGAGCACTTCCATACAAATAAAAGTTTCAGCTTCCACGTTCTAGCTACTAGCTTTGTGTAATCTACTATCAACTACTTTTTCTAAATACGTCCATAATCCAAAAGTTACTTCAATTAGATTTTAGGGTGTAGGAAGTAGGTTTTAGGTTGGCAACAAAGGTGGTTGGTACTGCCATCGTGTGTGGAATTAGGTATATGTCTTGTGTCATGTGCATTGTGTTTGTACTAGAATTCTATCATGGCCTTATGATACACATTGGACATTGGGAGCAATTCTCAGAGAAGATAACTTAGGGGACCACTAAGTCGGAGGAGATTAATTGTTGAAATCTGATTTTGATCGTTTGTGCCAAAAAACTTAGTCGGAGTGTGGCCACTTGTCACACCCCGAAACCGGAATGGCGGAAACGTTCCGGGGTGGAGGACGTCATGCGTAGTATCACAACAATTGTATAGCAAGCATAGTAAACACAACCATACATTGAATACAAATATGAAAAGTGTTTACATCAGTTTGAAACTTGTTTTAAATACATCAAAAGTATGTAAAATATAGAAAACATGACTCTTATTGCTCCGACTCCTCTAAATCCAAGAAGTACCTGGCTACTGATTCTCTGAGAATACAAGCAGTTTGAAAGAATATCAGCATAAAGCTGGTGAGTTCATAAGCATTTAGTTTTGGTGGAAAAATGTTTTTTGATTCTTTTGAAAAGTGTTCCTCAAGAAAATCCTATATTTTCTTATGAAAAGCGTGTTTGAAAACCCATTCCTTCCATGGCTTCCAGATTCATACAAGATATGTACAAACCCAGGTATCGTGGAATGAATATGAATATCCGTTGGTTACTAGTTAAACAATCCGTTTATGAAAAGCCGAGTTATCCCGGGAAAATCCTATATTTTCCTCAAAAGTTGATGGTTGGTTATCCGCTCTAAACTGAGGTGTACAAGTATCTACCATACTTATATCGATATACGTAGTTTTCTTTTAAAAACCCTGGTTACTCCCAGTGATGTATATTAGCCTTATTAGATAAATAAAACTAATAAAAAGAAAACGCGGTGAACTAAATCCTGAAGGTACTGTCAATACCCTCCAGTAATCAAATCGGTTATTATTTTGAGGTTAGTTCACTTGATTCATTATTACAAAAGTAAATCCCTGTTATCTAGGTTGTGAGGGTCATGACCATAACTGACTGGATATGGCACGTAACAGGGTCGGTATCCTTTATGACTTTGACACCCGTAGACCTGTCGGTCCGACTGTAGCTAGCAGCAAGGTGCGGGATTGTCAGTCCCGTATAGATCTATACACAACAGTCACGCTCTCCCTACAAGAGATTCTGGTCACAAGTGCTAGTCCTACACTCTGATTTTGTGGGAGTGTTACCAAGGACGTGTCTCCAACTTACACTAACAAATTTACAAGTAATAATACTGGAAATCCTTTTCATGATTTGCATGAATCCTTTATAAAATAATACATTTTACTACATGATTCACAAGTTCGTTACCCTAGTTTTGAAAACTGTTTTTACAAGTTGATTTCTTAATCGTTTGGTAAAAACTGTTTTCCATGTTAAAAGCATGCTGAAAATATAATTATCTTAAACAAAATAATATATTTTGAGCACAAGTTTCCTTGTACTTTTGCTTGTATTCCTCCCCTGAAAACATGAAAAACTTGGGAAAACGTAGGGGTATGAACTCACCTCGGGCAAGTGGTTTGAATGAAGGATCAATATGGAATGCTGGATGTTCAAGTGAATCCTTGAACACAATTTGATCCTAATTAACATATAATGACACATAAAGGATGTCAAATGAAGGTATTTCACCACTAGATGCGATGGAGAACCACTCTAGGAACTTGGAACTACATGCACTAAGTGTTAGAACCTTAAAGGATTGCATGAGGGAGGTGTATGGCCACCTTAAAGGTGTGTACGGACATGGGTGTGCGGCCGTACACTCATGTTGGAAAGTGTCTTTGAGGTGTTTTCAAGGTCCATACTTGCATCCATGAAGTGTTCTAGGTCCACACTTAGTTGTAGTACAAGTTAAGGGTCTTAGAAATGGGTTTGTGGTCCCATGGTGTGTGTGTGGTCGCACAAAGGTGTGTGCTGCTGTACAAGGGAGTGTGCTACCACACACAAGAGTGTGTTGCCGCACACAGGAGTGTGTGGCCGTACACAGGAGTGTGCTACCACACATAGGAGTGTGCTGCCGCACACAGGAGTGTGTGGCCGTACACAGGAGTGTGCTACCACACACAGGAGTGTGCTGCCGCACACAGGAGTGTGTGGCCGTACACAGGGGTGTGCGGTTGTACACCCTTTAAGTTTGCGTCCAAAATGCCAATTCCAAGGTGTAGCAAAGCTAGGTTCATGTCCAACTCAAATATGGAAATCAAACTCTCACTTTGGAGTGTCTTTTAGGAGTGTGAGGCCACCTTATGTGGGTGTGTGGCTGCACTCCTTCAAAGAGATGAAGAACATGACGGGATTTTGATGATTCGAGGCTTAGATCAAGTGGTTCTTCAAGCACAACAAGCTAAAGGATGGATTACTCACGTTTTTGAAGCTTTGGAGGGTTTGCAGTTGAAGAAGCTTGAGAGAAATGGTGTTGTGTGCTGCCAAGGTGTTAAAGGGATGAAAGGAAAGGGGTCTACCCTTTATATAAGGGTGGGTGTGCTGCCTAGAGGTGAGTGTGCGGCCAAGAGGTGAGTGTGCGGCTGCACACCCATGTGTACGGCCGTACACTCCCCCTAAGGGTGTGTATGGCCCGGTTTTGCCACCCTACGACTTGCTGACTCATTCCTAACCTCAACCTTGGCTATACTCAAGCTTAGAATGCTTAAACGAACCCTTAAACAGTACAAGAAGTCAACAGAACAAATTTAACATTGATTGAATTGACTAAGAGTACAAGATAAAAGTTTCGGGTTGTCACACCACTCTTAGCGATTTATCATTGTTTTCCTTTTCTTTTTCTTCCTTGATCCCTTATCAAAGGTTATAAATCCAATATGAGTTAGTCTCAGAATCTAAATCCCATGTTGTTGGAAAGACAAAGCCCAACCATCATTGTCTTCCTTTATCCAAGTCGTAATTGAGATGTGTTAGATGATATGTTATGCATCTTTTGTATTAGTTTTTATTAGTATTTTGTACCATTTTTTATGTATTTATGTCTATATTAGTTTAAATAATGTTCAACTCATGTGTAACAACCATTTTCCAGGATGGATCAGTTAAGGACTTGGAGGGGTCGAAGGTAAGGTTTTGGGAAAACCCATGTCCCACGACGTGGTGAATGGATTACCATGATGTGGCATGCCAATTGCATGGAACGCACATCAGATGGCCTTCATAACGTAGCAAAAGGAATGCCTCGACGTGGCAACTTGTGACATCCCCATTTTCACGGCCAGAAAAGACCGATTTTTGTTTATGCTTTATAAAAATCAGAGTACTTCTTTTAATAAAAATGTTGCGAAATTTGTTCCCAGTAAAACATGATAAATACGTTATCAAAGCATTTCCGAAGAAATGTATTTTTATTCATTTTAAAACATTTGGGATGTCATTGTCAATACAGAAACATAAGCATAAACAGAACTTACATTCATTTACACTAGTGATCTACACCTCTTTAATCTCTCAGTGTAATGTAACTTCATATCGACACCTGTGATACAAATAAGCTTGAGTGGCTCAGGTTGGGAAACCTGGTGAGTACATAGGGTTTTCAACCCACAATAATATAATTATTAGGTTTAATCATCAAACAATTAACCCAATTACCCATCCCCATTATCTTATTTATTCTTAAGGATCTACCCTAAGAATCAGCTATTTCTCGTTCATTCATTCCTAAGGATCATCCTAAGGAATCGGCACGAAGTCCATCATCACCGGGGTTTAGGCACTAAGTCTGCATAGTCGCCAGGATTTATACAACAGGCACTAAGTCCGCATAGTCGTCAGGGTTTTAGGCACTAAGTCTGCATAGTCGCCAGGGTTTATACAACAGGCACTAAGTCCACATAGTCGCCAGGGTTTTGGCACCAAGTCTGCATGATCGCCAAGGTTTAGGCACCATGTCTGCATGATCGCCAGGGTTTAGAGTACACCGGGTGAACACATCGTTCACAACACCTACAGGTTGCGAGCCTGTTAGTGTTCCACTGGACTGTCTAGAATAGTCCGTGGTTGTCATCCATACTCTGCTAGATGACGGGGACATCATTTGGAAAAAAGGCTTCTCACATCATCCACCTCTCACCCTTACCTCATGGTCTAACTCATCATCCAACTCATATGTCATCTACCCATGTTTTACCCAACATATTATGTAGATATAAATACATATACAGTTTAAATCATATAAAACTTGTATAAAATCGTTCCTCCAGCATAGATAGCAAGTATACAGATAATATGCACACATAGCACGTAATTTATATAAAATACTTCATATCTATGTGTAACATGAAAGTAACTATGCACTCACTTGAAAAGGTGGTGATTCCGAACTCAGACAGCGCTTCGCTTCTTAAAAAAATAATTTCCTTCGACGAAACCTAGTATTATTACCACTAGAGTTTAGTCTATTATTCGCCGAGACTAATTAATAGTCTAGATATTATTACTATTATATAAGCGTTAAACAATACTTATATAACCCATAATAATAGCCCAAGTACTTATTATAAGTTCCTAATAACGTTACTATAATTAAATAAAAGCTATATTAAAAATAGCGTAGGCGTAGCTCACTTACAGCGGGTTTTATAGAAAACCGGGCTTTGCTTGGAGCAGCGTTCCCGAGCCGAAAAGCTCTTCTTCTCGGAGCCGTCGAGTACTCCGGGGGTTCCGCCTCGTGCTAGGGAGGTTCCCTAGGCTTTTCAGGGGGTTTCGGGGCTAGAGAGAGGTTCTAGAGAGAGAGAGAGTAAAGAGAAGAAAGAATGGGAAAGGTGTGAAGAAAATGAGGGTGGGAGAGGTTCTATTTATAGGGTGAAAAATGGTTGAACTTGGTGCCGCATGTCACCATCTAGTGGCAAGACTTGGGGAGAAAGCAATGGCCAAGATTGTGCCACATCACCCATTTTCGCACAGCACACTTCCGACTTCTAAAATCCGTAACTTTCACATACGATCTCCGTTTTTGACGTTCTTTATATCCACGCGTAGGTAAAAATAAGATCTACAACTTTCACTTTGACTCCATCGGTTAATTCTCGACCGATCTTAAATTTAACAGTACGAGGAGATTATACTGTTAAATGTCCGCGTAAAATTCATAACTTCTACATACGGACTCTGTTTTCGTCTGTCTTTTTACCATTGAGTTCCTATTAATGAGATATTCAATTCTCATTTAGGTCGCGTAGGCCAAAAACCACCCGATCTAAAATTCGAGTTTCGGGTCGTGCACTGTTATGCTAAATCTTATAAAATTCATAACTTCCTCATACGAAGTCAGATTTGAGTGTTCTTTTTTTGTAAGTTATCGGTTTAACGTATACTATAACTTTTGTTTAGATCTCTAAGGCTAAAAAGTCCTCCATCGTAAATTCACTATTTACGTCTCCCAATGTCGTGCCGGTTTTGCCATAAAACTTCGACGTACCATAACTTCTTCGTTATAACTCGGATTTCAACGTTCTTTATATGTACAGAACCCTTGAGACGTATTCTACAAATTGGTTAAGATTATTTATTCTAAATAATCTTTTGTCAAAAAGTCGTTTTCGACCCCTATTATCTCTAAATTGACTAGCCCGGATCTACGGGCGTTACAATTATCTCCCCCTTAGGATGATTACGTCCCGGAATCATCAACGAAACAGGGCTCAGATGATGACTCCATACGTTATCTCTTCATCCTAAGTAATAACCGTAACTTTGATGTTTCTTCGAACGAATATCCAACTCTAAGACTTCCTGATTGCAGGCGGTGCTCGATCTTGCACTTGCTCCCTATCTCACGTTAGACTCCAAATTATGACCTTCAAGTCACAATCTCGATCCTTACTGGAGACTGCTTCTTCTTCTTAACAAACCTAAGATAAGTTATTTTATTACTAAAATGGAACGATGTGTCATATTCCAATGATCTATCATCGTATGATGCAATGCTTAGACTTAGGTCTCTTAGAGTCTTCCAGAACAGACTATACTTTCCTTCATGTTCTAATCTCATCTTAAAAGGTAGCATTTCTAGCTACAAGCAACTTTTCGCGATACCTCTAATGATAGCTTTTTATTTCAATCTTCCGTTTTACGTCAGATGCTACATCGAACTTGATTCTCTGAACCACATAACATACTCAGCGTAGTTGGACTCAATTTGATATGACCACTAGGGTCGGAATAACAATCATCTTCTTAGTCATTGTCGAAACGATGGTAACGACATACTTGAATAAAACGAGATCAATTACGAGCTCTTTGGTAACCTTGTGACTTTCCCTGATCCAAGTGTGAGTCTTGTGCTTCCGGTAGTATAGGCCTCTACTACCATTCACACCTACTCATACTCGTCCCACGTATTGTCTCGCAGTTTTCCAAGTCACCATACAAGAAAATCACATAACAGTTTAACACATCAGATAACAAAACGAAGGTTTTATTATTATTTCTTGAAACTATTACATAGGTGTTCAAGTTCACCCTAGACTATGCCTCTAATAGGCTACATCATATGATTCTATCCCCTTGGCTACTTCATAACTCGATCTTCGGGTATGAATTCCTCATCCTTGATTCCTTGCATTGTTTTATGCTTCGTCGAGGATCATGTGGAATGTCATTGGCTTTGGCGGTGCCTCTGGCCTTGCTGCTTCATTTTTCTTTGGGCAGTCTCTAGACATGTGCCCCTTGCTTCCGCATCCGTAGCATACCTTATCATTTTGTGCACAATCCTTGGAATAGTGATCGATCCTCCCACACTTGTAACATGTTACTTCTCCATCGCATCTTCCGAAGTGCTTCTTCTTACACTTTTCACATCACTTAGCTCCATAACTTTGGTTATCTGGGTTAGACTTCGGGAACTTTCCTTTCTTATCAGGTCTTGAGGATTCTTCAAGCTTCCTCTTCTCGCCAACTTCAGCGTTTTCCAGACCCTTTTCCCTTATTTGGGTCTCAACATTCTTGGCTGCCCAGATGGCGGCTTTCAAAGTGGATGCTTGCTTGACCATTGGACCAAAGTCCGCTGGTAATCCATGGGCGAACTTGTTGACCTTGGAGAGTTCAGTTGGAACTAAGTAAGGAACAAGCTTCATTTTCTTCGTAAAACTTGCAGCGTACTCGATAACGCTCATTCTTCCTTTCTTTAGGTTCTGAAACTCGTTGTTGATCTCTAGTAGATCCTGCTCAGAGCAGTACTGCATTTTTAGTTGCACTAGGAAATCTTCCCAAGATGTCTTGCTTGCTTCTCCTTTGGGCATCGTATCTGCCAATAACTTCCACCAGCTCAAGACTCCGGTCTTCAGTTGTCTGACCGCAAAGACGGTTTTCTGCTTGTTGCTACAGTCGGAACTCTCAAACACCATCTCCATTTCGGAGATCCAGTCCATAATCTCTATAGGCTTCGGGCTTCCTGAGAGACTCGGTGGTTTTGCACTCAAGAAGTTCTTATACATTCACACATCCTTGTCGTTTCCCCTCTCTGGGCCATTTATTCGTTCTCATTTAGTCCCAGCTTGACTCACATGACGGGTGTAGTTCCCTTCCTCCGATTGCTCGGGGACCAGTTCAGGTTGTACGATCGGTATTGTAGCTTCCTCTCGGTTCTGTTGAAGTAAGCGTTTGGTCTCCTCCATTTGACGATTCAACATCATTTGGATCATCGCTTGTACTTCGGCCATAGTGATTGGCAAGGAGCGGCTACCACAACAGGTATTTGCTCAATCACTGGGGGTTGATTCCTGTTTCCATTCGCGTTTCCAGCTCCGCTTCAGGTTCTTGCCATTTCGATCTTATTCACCAAATTTGGCATTTGGTGTGAAATGACAAGAATTGAGATAGGAAAGATTTTATTTACGATCGACGTGTAAACCTCCCCATCACTCCAAAAAGTTACATGCCGGTTCTAATACCGTATTTAAACGTTTAGAAATCTGAACACATAAAGTTTTCCAGATCCGGTCGGCAACAGACCATAGATCCGATCATACATTTAGCATCATAAAGCATCATAAATCATTTAGCACATAAAAGCATGTTAGGCATTTTCCCTAAATTAGCTAGTGATTGTGTCTATTCAGGTGTATTACCTAAATTTTATTAGACACACTCCTCACGATCATCGCTTAGCATTCTAAGTTTAAGTCTAGAAATAAATCCATATTCCTAGTTCGCTTAAACTAATACTCTGATACCAACTGTGACATCCCCATTTTCACGGCCAGAAAAGACCGATTTTTGTTTATGCTTTATAAAAATCAGAGTACTTCTTTTAATAAAAATGTTGCGAAATTTGTTCTCAGTAAAACATGATAAATACGTTATCAAAGCATTTCCGAAGAAATGTATTTTTATTCATTTTAAAACATTTGGGATGTCATTGTCAATAAAGAAACATAAGCATAAACAGAACTTACATTCATTTACACTAGTGATCTACACCTCTTTAATCTCTCAGTGTAATGTAACTTCATATCGACACCTGTGATATAAATAAGCTTGAGTGGGTCAGGTTGGGAAACCTGGTGAGTACATAGGGTTTTCAACCCACAATAATATAATTATTAGGTTTAATCATCAAACAATTAACCCAATTACCCATCCCCATTATCTTATTTATTCTTAAGGATCTACCCTAAGAATCAGCTATTTCTCGTTCATTCATTCCTAAGGATCATCCTAAGGAATCGGCACGAAGTCCATCATCACCGGGGTTTAGGCACTAAGTCTGCATAGTCGCCAGGATTTATACAACAGGCACTAAGTCCGCATAGTCGCCAGGGTTTTAGGCACTAAGTCTGCATAGTCGCCAGGGTTTATACAACATGCACTAAGTCCACATAGTCGCCAGGGTTTTGGCACCAAGTCTGCATGATCGCCAAGGTTTAGGCACCATGTCTGCATGATCGCCATGGTTTAGAGTACACCGGGTGAACACATCGTTCACAACACCTACAGGTTGCGAGCCTGCTAGTGTTCCACTGGACTGTCTAGAATAGTCTGTGGTTGTCATCCATACTCTGCTAGATGACGGGGACATCATTTGGGAAAAAGGCTTCTCACATCGTCCACCTCTCACCCTTACCTCATGGTCTAACTCATCATCCAACTCATATGTCATCTACCCATGTTTTACCCAACATATTATGTAGATATAAATACATATACAGTTTAAATCATATAAAACTTGTATAAAATCGTTCCTCCAGCATAGATAGCAAGTATACAGATAATATGCACACATAGCACGTAATTTATATAAAATACTTCATATCTATGTGTAACATGAAAGTAACTATGCACTCACTTGAAAAGGTGGTGATTCCGAACTCAGACAGCGCTTCGTTTCTTAAAAAAATAATTTCCTTCGACGAAACCTAGTATTATTACCACTAGAGTTTAGTCTATTATTCGCCGAGACTAATTAATAGTCTAGCTATTATTACTATTATATAAGCGTTAAACAATACTTATATAACCGATAATAATAGCCCAAGTACTTATTATAAGTTCTTAATAACGTTACTATAATTAAATAAAAGCTATATTAAAAATAGCGTAGGCGTAGCTCACTTACAGCGGGTTTTATAGAAAACCGGGCTTTGCTTGGAGCAGCGTTCCCGAGCCGAAAAGCTCTTCTTCTCGGAGCCGTCGAGTACTCCGGGGGTTCCGCCTCGTGCTAGGGAGGTTCCCTAGGCTTTTCGGGGGGTTTCGGGGCTAGAGAGAGGTTCTAGAGAGAGAGAGAGTAAAGAGAAGAAAGAATGGGAAAGGTGTGAAGAAAATGAGGGTGGGAGAGGTTCTATATATAGGGTGAAAAATGGCTGAACTTGGTGCCGCATGTCACCATCTAGTGGCAAGACTTGGGGAGAAAGCAATGGCCAAGATTGTGCCACATCACCCATTTTCGCACAGCACACTTCCGACTTCTAAAATTCGTAACTTTCACATACGACCTCCGTTTTTGACGTTCTTTATATCCACGCGTAGGTAAAAATAAGATCTACAACTTTCACTTTGACTCCATCGGTTAATTCTCGACCGATCTTAAATTTAACAGTACGAGGAGATTATACTGTTAAATGTCCGCGTAAAATTCATAACTTCTACATACGGACTCTGTTTTCGTCTGTCTTTTTACCATTGAGTTCCTATTAATGAGATATTCAATTCTCATTTAGGTCGCGTAGGCCAAAAACCACTCGATCTAAAATTCGAGTTTCGGGTCGTGCACTGTTATGCTAAATCTTATAAAATTCATAACTTCCTCATACGAAGTCAGATTTGAGTGTTCTTTTTTTGTAAGTTATCGGTTTAACGTATACTATAACTTTTGTTTAGATCTCTAAGGCTAAAAAGTCCTCCATCGTAAATTCACTATTTACGTCTCCCGGTGTCGTGCCGGTTTTGCCATAAAACTTCGACGTACCATAACTTCTTCGTTATAACTCGGATTTCAACGTTCTTTATATGTACAGAACCCTTGAGACGTATTCTACAAATTGGTTAAGATTATTTATTCTAAATAATCTTTTGTCAAAAAATCGTTTTCGACCCCTATTATCTCTAAATTGACTAGCCCGGATCTACGGGCGTTACAATTATCTCCCCCTTAGGATGATTACGTCCCGGAATCATCAACGAAACAGGGCTTAGATGATGACTCCATACGTTATCTCTTCATCCTAAGTAATAACCGTATCTTTGATGTTTCTTCGAACGAATATCCAACTCTAAGACTTCCTGATTGCAGGCGGTGCTCGATCTTGCACTTCCTCCCTATCTCACGTTAGACTCCAAATTATGACCTTCAAGTCACAATCTCGATCCTTACTGGAGACTGCTTCTTCTTCTTAACAAACCTAAGATAAGTTATTTTATTACTAAAATGGAACGATGTGTCATATTCCAATGACCTATCATCGTATGCTGCAATGCTTAGACTTAGGTCTCTTAGAGTCTTCCAGAACAGACTATACTTTCCTTCATGTTCTAATCTCATCTTAAAAGGTAGCATTTCTAGCTACAAGCAACTTTTCGCGATACCTCTAATGATCGCTTTTTATTTCAATCTTCCGTTTTAAGTCAGATGCTACATCGAACTTGATTCTCTGAACCACATAACATACTCAGCGTAGTTGGACTCAATTTGATATGACCACTAGGGTCGGAATAACAATCATCTTCTTAGTCATTGTCGAAACGATGGTAACGACATACTTGAATAAAACGAGATCAATTACGAGCTCCTTGGTAACCTTGTGACTTTCCCTGATCCAAGCGTGAGTCTTGTGCTTCCGGTAGTATAGGCCTCTACTACCATTCACACCTACTCATACTCGTCCCAAGTATTGTCTCGCAGTTTTCCAAGTCACCATACAAGAAAATCACATAACAGTTTAACACACCAGATAACAAAACGAAGGTTTTATTATTATTTCTTGAAACTATTACATAGGTGTTCAAGTTCACCCTAGACTATGCCTCTAATAGGCTACATCATATGATTCTATCCCCTTGGCTACTTCATCACTCGATCTTCGAGTATGAATTCCTCATCTTTGATTCCTTGCATTGTTTTCTACTTCGTCGAGGATCATGTGGAATGCAATTGGCTTTGGCGGTGCCTCTGGCCTTGCTGCTTCATTTTTCTTTGGGCAGTCTCTAGACATGTGCCCCTTGCTTCCGCATCCGTAGCATACCTTATCATTTTGTGTACAATCCTTGGAATAGTGACCGATCCTCCCACACTTGTAACAGGTTACTTCTCCATCGCATCTTCCGAAGTGCTTCTTCTTACACTTTTCACACCACTTGGCTCCATAACTTTGGTTATCCGGGTTAGACTTCGGGAACTTTCCTTTCTTATCAGGTCTTGAGGATTCTTCAAGCTTTCTCTTCTCGCCAACTTCAGCGTTTTCCAGACCCTTTTCCCTTATTTGGGTCTTAACATTCTTGGCTGCCCAGATGGCGGTTTTCAAAGTGGTTGCTTGCTTAACCATTGGACCAAAGTCCGCTGGTAATCCATGGGCGAACTTGTTGACCTTGGAGAGTTCAGTTGGAACTAAGTAAGGAACAAGCTTCATTTTCTTCGTAAAACTTGCAGCGTACTCGGTAACGCTCATTCTTCCTTTCTTTAGGTTCTGAAACTCGTTTTTCATCTCTAGTAGATCCTGCTCATAGCAGTACTTCATTTTTAGTTGCACTAGGAAATCTTCCCAAGACATCTTGCTTGCTTCTCCATTGGGCATCGTATCTGCCAATAACTTCCACCAGCTCAAGACTCCGGTCTTCAGTTGTCTGACCGCAAAGACGGTTTTCTGCTTGTTGCTACAGTCGGAACTCTCAAACACCATCTCCATTTCGGAGATCCAGTCCATAATCTCTATAGGCTTCGGGCTTCCTGAGAGACTCAGTGGTTTTGCACTCAAGAAGTTCTTATACATTTGCCCATCCTTGTCGTTTCCTCTCTCTGGGCCATTTATTCGTTCTCATTTAGTCCCAGCTTGACTCACATGACGGGTGTAGTTCCCTTCCTCCGATTGCTCGGGGACCAGTTCAGGTTGTACGATCGGTATTGTAGCTTCCTCTCGGTTCTGTTGAAGTAAGCGTCTGGTCTCCTCCATTTGACGATTCAACATCATTTGGATCATCGCTTGTACTTCGGCCATAGTGATTGGCTCAGGAGCGGCTACCACAACAGGTATTTGCTCAATCACTGGGGGTTGATTCCTGTTTCCATTCGCGTTTCCAGCTCCGCTTCGGGTTCTTGCCATTTCGATCTTATTCACCAAATTAGGCATTTGGTGTGAAATGACGAGAATTAAGATAGGAAAGATTTTATTTACGATCGACGTGTAAACCTCCCCATCACTCCAAAAAGTTACATGCCAGTTCTAATACCGTATTTAAACGTTTAGAAATCTGAACACATAAAGTTTTCCAGATCCGGTCGGCAACAGACCATAGATCCGATCATACATTTAGCATCATAAAGCATCATAAATCATTTAGCACATAAAAGCATGTTAGGCATTTTCCCTAAATTAGCTAGTGATTGTGTCTATTCAGGTGTATTACCTAAATTTTATTAGACACACTCCTCACGATCATCGCTTAGCATTCTAAGTTTAAGTCTAGAAATAAATCCATATTCCTAGTTCGCTTAAACTAATGCTCTGATACCAACTGTGACATCCCCATTTTCACGGCTAGAAAAGACCGATTTTTGTTTATGCTTTATAAAAAATCAGAGTGCTTCTTTTAATAAAAATGTTGCGGAATTTGTTCCCAGTAAAACATGATAAATACGTTATCAAAGCATTTCCGAAGAAATGTATTTTTATTCATTTTAAAACATTTGGGATGTCATTGTCAATACAGAAACATAAGCATAAACAGAACTTACATTCATTTACACTAGTGATATACACCTCTTTAATCTCTCAGTGTAATGTAACTTCATATCGACACATGTGATACAAATAAGCTTGAGTGGGTCAGGTTGGGAAACCAGGTGAGTACATAGGGTTTTCAACCCACAATAATATAATTATTAGGCTTAATCATCAAACAATTAACCCAACTACCCATCCCCATTATCTTATTTATTCTTAAGGATCTACCCTAAGAATCAGCTATTTCTCGTTCATTCATTCCTAAGGATCATCCTAAGGAATCGGCACGAAGTCCATCATCACCGGGGTTTAGGCACTAAGTCTGCATAGTCGCCAGGATTTATACAACAGGCAGTAAGTCCGCATAGTCGCCAGAGTTTTAGGCACTAAGTCTGCATAGTCGCCAGGGTTTATACAACAGGCACTAAGTTCACATAGTCGCCAGGGTTTTGGCACCAAGTCTGCATGATCGCCAAGGTTTAGGCACCAAGTCTGCATGATCGCCAGGGTTTAGAGTACACCGGGTGAACACATCGTTCACAACACCTACAGGTTGCGAGCCTGCTAGTGTTCCACTGGACTGTCTAGAATAGTCCGTGGTTGTCATCCATACTCTGCTAGATGACGGGGACATCATTTGGGAAAAAGGCTTCTCACATCGTCCACCTCTCACCCTTACCTCATGGTCTAACTCATCATCCAACTCATATGTCATCTACCCATGTTTTACCCAACATATTATGTAGATATAAATACATATACAATTTAAATCATATAAAACTTGTATAAAATCGTTCCTCCAGCATAGATAGCAAGTATACAGATAATATGCACACATAGCACGTAATTTATATAAAATACTTCATATCTATGTGTAAGATGAAAGTAACTATGCACTCACTTGAAAAGGTGGTGATTCCGAACTCAGACAGCACTTCGCTTCTTAAAAAAATAATTTCCTTCGACGAAACCTAGTATTATTACCACTAGAGTTTAGTCTTTTATTCGCCGAGACTAATTAATAGTCTAGCTATTATTACTATTATATAAGCGTTAAACAATACTTATCTAACCCATAATAATAGCCCAAGTACTTATTATAAGTTCCTAATAACGTTACTATAATTAAATAAAAGCTATATTAAAAATAGCGTAGGCGTAGCTCACTTACATCGGGTTTTATAGAAAACCGGGCTTTGCTTGGAGCAGCGTTCCCGAGCCGAAAAGCTCTTCTTCTCGGAGCCGTCGAGTACTCCGGGGGTTACGCCTCGTGCTAGGGAGGTTCCCTAGGCTTTTCGGGGGGTTTCGGGGCTAGAGAGAGGTTCTAGAGAGAGAGAGAGTAAAGAGAAGAAAGAATGGGAAAGGTGTGAAGAAAATGAGGGTGGGAGAGGTTCTATATATAGGGTGAAAAATGGCTGAACTTGGTGCCGCATGTCACCATCTAGTGGCAAGACTTGGGGAGAAAGCAATGGCCAAGATTGTGCCACATCACCCATTTTCGCACAGCACACTTCCGACTTCTAAAATCCGTAACTTTCACATACGACCTCCGTTTTTGACGTTCTTTATATCCACGCGTAGGTAAAAATAAGATCTACAACTTTCACTTTGACTCCGTCGGCTAATTCTCGACCGATCTTAAATTTAACAGTACGAGGAGATTATACTGTTAAATGTCCGCGTAAAATTCATAACTTCTACATACGGACTCTGTTTTCGTCTGTCTTTTTACTGTTGAGTTCCTATTAATGAGATATTCAATTCTCATTTAGGTCGCGTAGGCCAAAAACCACTCAATCTAAAATTCGAGTTTCGGGTCGTGCACTGTTATGCAAAATCTTAGAAAATTCATAACTTCCTCATACGAAGTCAGATTTGGGTGTTCTTTTTTTGTAAGTTCTCGGTTTAAAGTATACTATAACTTTTGTTTAGATCTATAAGGATAAAAATTCCTCCATCGTAAATTGACTATTTACGTCTCCCGGTGTCGTGCCGGTTTTGCCATAAAACTTCGACGTACCATAACTTCTTCGTTATAACTCGGATTTCAACGTTCTTTATATGTACGGAACCCTTGAGACGTATTCTACAACTTGGTTAAGATTATTTATTCTAAATAATCTTTTGTCAAAAAGTCGTTTTCGACCCCTATTATCTCTAAATTGACTAGCCCGGATCTACGGGCGTTACACAACTACTGCAGCCCAAACCGATGATTTTTAAGGTTTCTTCCATATTTAAGCACCTAAACTCAAGGTTTATGGCATCCTCTTCAGCTACCAACCCTTCAACGTGAAACCTTAGCCTCCATGAATGTTTGAGAGCTCATTTTCTCGATTTGGAGCTTATTCTTTGGATTTTGGTGAAGCATGAGGAATAAGGAAGTTCACATTAGTGCAAGGAAGTAAGGAGCTTGTTTGGATCCATCATTCCCTTTTGATTTCTAAACTATTTGAGGTATAAAGTTCATAACTTAGCATTTCTTATTCTGGATTCAAGTTTGGGGTCATATTTGGGTTGTTTTGGCCCCTTCCATGGATGATCTTGGATTTTAAGGAACTCTAGGGCTTGTTATGGTCCTTTTGTAGTCTTTAAGCTTCTAGTGATTGAGAAACGAGTCATGTTTTGTAGTCATCTAGTGTCCATGCTCAAATTTTGGTCTTGTTGAGGAGTTAATGGACTTAGGGTTGTAGATCTTTCCATGTAGTGGAGTCCTAATGGATAAAAATGGAAATTATTATCCATTAAGTCATTGAAAAGGACTAGATCTAAAGTTATGGGTTTAGATATGTAAGGATTAAGCTCTTAATCAAGAATATGGCATTCTGCTTGGAACCACGATGTAGCCAAGGGATTTCCATAATGTAGTGGTGTCATGTATGTCGATTATGTTATCCTAACATGCCCACGACATGGCCAAGAGGTCTCCATGTTGTGGTAACCGTTGACTTGGTTGACCGTTGACTTTTGTTTACCATTGACTTTTGACCATTTTGACCTTTGGTCAAACTTGAAGGGCTTGGGTTATTGATTAAGGAACTATCTTTATTTGGTGCTAGTCGGTTCGCGGGAGCGATCAGTGCAGGAAGTGAGGGTGTTGTTGTGTTTCCCTGGGTCTTCGATTCAGGTGAATTTCCTCACTATATTATTGATGTGTGTATACTAGACCAGCTGACTCTTGCTTATTGATCATTGTTATGTGTATTATTGAGTTGCTGATAACTCCAGGACTGCTGATAGTCTGCAAGGTTGCTGATAACCCACAGGGTTGATGTGAGCTCATATGTTACAATATATATATATATATATATATATATATATATATATATATATATATATATACATCCTTGTAAGATATGATATATGAGTTGTAGTGTGTTGGTTAAAGTACCAGGAGGTCGGTGATCATCTAGTTGAGTGCCCTAGGGATTGTATGCAGTCATGTAGGATAGCTTGAGAACTCTTGATCTAGGCTTTCTTGCATGTTCCTTGTTTGGTTGTTGCTCTAGAGTAGGATCACATGTTCGACTGTCTATCTCATCTCTTATTACATATAGTTATGCATTCATTAGTGATATGAAAGTCGTGGCGTAGAGTATTTATTATACGAGACCATGTATGCGGTAGTAAATCTTCTCACTGTATTACTTATGTCATAGTGGGTGCATGCTAGACCAACTGGGTCTTATTTTTTTTTTATTGTTGTTACATGTGTATCCGAGTTGCTAATAACTCTAGGACTATTGATAGTCTGCAAGGTTTCTGATAACCCACAAGGGATGTTGTGAGCCCATACGACTGGTCATAATCCTCAAGACTGGTCATAGTCCCAAGGTTACCGATAACCTATAGTTGTTTATTATGTTGTGTTGCATGTGATATTTTGGGAGAACTTACTAATCTTTGGCTTACAATTATGGATTAAATGTTTTCAGGTATCTTTGATGATCATGGAAAGGCGAAGGCATGACTGTACACATTCATCAATAACTTTAGAGTCCTGCATTTATCTTATGTTGTGTTGGTTTTCATATAATTGTATTTATATCAAATGAGTTTTCTTAACTAGCGTTTTTATGAAAATGATGTGTTACCTTAATTAAAAATGAAAATTTTGGTTGTGAAAATAGGACGCTACATCATGTTTTTTACCAGAATTTCCATGTTGCTTGTATTTTTATGTCGTTTTCAGGTATTTCGAGTGGAGCACTATTCTGGAAGTAGATTGGATACATTTTTGGAGCTTAATGGCACATAAAACACCCGAGGAAGCTGGAAGCTGGATTAAATTTGCTAAAACTTAAGAATTCGAGTCTGAATCACATGTTTTTATAGTTACACGACCGTGTAACTCCATTACACGATCGTGTTTTCACTTCACAACATATTTGGACCACTTAAAATATATTTTGATATTCTCTAAGGATATACATGAATGTGTAACTTCATTACACGATCGTATAATTTTCCCACAACTATAAATTGCAGAGAAAACGATTTTATCACTTCAAAAATTTTACACTACCACATTTTTTTATTTACACAATCGTGTTTTCCCATTACATGATCATGTAAGTGTTTCACATATTCAAAATAGCATCGTACTTCATTTATTATGAACACACTTTCCAAAGTTACATGGTTGTGTTTTCCCGTTACACGATCGTGTAAATTTATGGAGTCCTTATTTGTTGTTTCTTTTACCTATAAATACTTTCTTATCTTCCTGAACAAGGCATACTTCGATCATAGATGAGTTCCAGGGCCTTTTTAGATGATTTTTTTGGCGCTTATGACGTTTTATGGTAGTTTATGAAGATCTGAACACTATGGATCGATTGTTTTAATTAGTTTAGTAAGATTTAGTTGTTTAATCTTTCTTTTTATTAGCTTTAGATCATTCTTAGCCACGTCTAGCTAAAAACCCTAGCTTTCAGTTCTACAAGAGATCAATACTTTTTATGTGATTAAGCATTAGATTTGGTTTCTAATTTGTGTTTCTATTTTGTGGTTTCGGTTTTATGCTTCCTAGATATTTGATTTTTCATTATTTTTAGACTGATCACCTGATTAGGATTAAATAATTCTAGCTAGTTAATCAGTTGTTGAAATTTATAACTGTTTTGATAAACTGGTAATAAGTAACAAGTAATATATTGGTTCCGTGTTGGGATTTGATTTTGTTATAAACTGAAAATCACATAATTTTAAGCTTCCGAGTTTGTGAGAAGTATCAAGTATTGCTGGGAATTTTACACTAACCATAATGTAGCTTTTCTTACTTGATTATACGCTTGTTTAATTAGGTTAGTAAAAAATTAATATTATCTAAAGAGCTTGTTTTGGTTAATTAATTTGGTAAAAGAGAACTTACTAGAGCTTGTAAGTAGTTTTCAATGTCAGCTTAGATAGAACGTATCTTAAATAACTAGATATGGATTGCTTACATAATTAGGAAAGTTGTAGCAGAACTGAAACGTTTTATATTATTGAATTTACTTTAGTTATTTCACTACTATTTTTATTTATTATTATTCTAAACAAAACCCCATTTTTACATTTTATGTTTTTTACTAGTATGTGTCTTATGCAAAGAGGCATTGATTTTTAGGTTGCGTACCTGTGGATTCGACCCTACTTCCCAATGCTACCCATTAGTGCAACCAAACAATGATTTTTGTTTGTTTAGACATTTACGAAAATGTTTAAAAAATTGGCGTCGTTTCCAGGGACACGATATTGCTAATAGTTTTTATGCCCAGATCTTCACATACAAGTGACTGGTACACCACTAAGGTTTGATCCAAAATAGAGAAGACTGCGAGAAAACTGAAGAAAGAAGCAACATTTCAAAAATACTCAGCGGGTTTATCTACTTCATCATCTTCTCTAACCTCGTAGGAAACTAACCTACAAGGCGTCCATTATGGAACGAACCCGAACCAACATTCTCAACTTTCCCAAAACCACTGCCATCTTCACCCTCTCATAGTAAAAGAGAAACATAGTCGTTATCTTCCGTCAAATCTGAAACCACAAACCCTTCTGAATCTAACTCCGAAAAATTAACCATGAGTAATGGAGAAGGCGAAGAGAAGTTTCTCACTTAAGACTGAACACCCAATTGATATGTGCCCTCTACTACAAGAAGACATTGTTCCTGTAAAAGTTGTCTGAGGTTATCAACAACAAAATTTTAATCAACATCAAAAAAAAATGTCAGAAGCGACAACAATATCAGAATCCGCATGGATTCCAATAGCAACGAAATTTCCATCAGTAGCCCAACTTTCAACAAAATTAGCATCAATAGAGTTTCATAATTTTCAGCATCAGCCTTCACAGCAGCAATCTGGCAGCTCAAATGTGGCCTTGGAAGATATAGTAAAAAGTTTGGCCGCTAATACTCACACATTCCAAAATGAAACCGGAGCAAGCATCAAAAATTTGGAACAATATATGGCTCAGCTCGCCACTTCTATGAGTTGACTAGAGTCTCAAAGGAAACTACCTGCCCAAACAAAACAAAATATGAAGCATAATGTGAGCACAATCTTCTTGAGGAAAAGTTATGAGTACGCAAGCAAACCGATTAAAGAAATAGACGAGCTCACGACTGAAAAAGAATCTGAAGTGGGTGAAAAAGAATCTGAAGAAGCTGAAAAGGTGAAGAAAAAGAAATTTCGAGACAAGCAAAGCCAATTCTATGAGAATACAAGTTGATTCCACCATTCCCACCTAGACTAAAAAGTATGAAGCGTAAATATGAGGACGAGGAGATTATGGACACATTTCGAAAGATGGAGGTAAATATTTCATTATTTGATGATATTAAACAAATACCTCGTTACACTAAATTTTTAAAAGAATTTTGTATTAAGAAAAAGAAAATAAAAAGCACCAAAATCATTAAAGTGGGCGAAAATATATCTGCTATTGTGCAAAAAGGTTTGCCCCCAAAATGATAAGATCTGGGAGTTTTCTCGATTCCTTGTAAATTGGGAATCCTTAATTGAAAATTTAAATTTGGGACCTTTAAATAAGAACAGAACTATCATTTAGTTATTCAACACTACACCCAAAAGGTGTATTGGAAGATATTTTAGTCCAAGTGAATGAGTTAAATTTCCCTATTGGTTTTTACATTCTGGACATAGGCGATGTTGATTTTCTTGACAAAAACTCAATAATTTTAGGAATGTCATTTATGAAAATTGCTAAAACAAAAATTTATATTTTTGATGATACACTTTCTATGGAGTTTGATGTGAATATTCTTAATTTTAAAATTCATGATGATGTTATTCCAATGGATAACTTTTCTATTAATTTTTTGGATATCAGCAACCCGAGTTTTTAACCATAATAGAGTTATTGGAAAAAATATTTACCATTTTAGTGTTCTTTCAAAAATATTTACCAAAATGGTATTACTATAATTTCAAAACTAATATTATTGTTTTTAAAAAAAAGAAAAACGCGTTTTTTTTAATTGCCCTGGAAGGTTGGAACGAGAACAGAAAAGAAAAAAAATCGTAAACACAACTAGGGCTCCACCGGTTCATTCGTCATTCTGTTGTCGCACGTCCAACATCGTCGGCCGCCTATGGCCTCTTCCATCCGTCGCCGGCGACCTGCAACTTCCTCCACCCTTCGCTCCATTCAAGGTATGCAAAGTTGTTATCGATTTTGATTCTTCTTGCTCGTTTTCTGTTTAATTTTTTGCTTCTCTATTATTAAGTTGTTGCTTCTGGATTCCGATTCTTAAGTTTTCGGTTTGCTTTTTGCTTCTCTATTCTGTTTTTCTCGATTCTGCTTCTAGTTAGGACGAATTGTTGATCAATTTATGCTTTTGTAGATGGAAAATCACATCTTGTTTTTTTAAATCTTTTTGTAGATGGAATTGATTGCAAACATGTCATTATGCTTCTTTTTTCTTGTTATCAAAAATTCGTATGTTCATTTTTTGATCAATTTTTGCTTGTTTTTGTTTGTTTTGTAGATGAATTCTATTATAGACATGACTGGCAATGAGAATTTTTCTATAATTTCTCAACGTGTTGTTGTGACTAATGTGATGAATATAGACAATGAAGTTGAGTTAAATGAAATATTGGCAGATGGAATTGGAGATGCAGATGATGAGGAAGCATCTTTTGACAATAATGTTGAAGTACCTTCAACTTTTACTAATATGGAAGGAACAAATTTGACTATTGATGACAAATTGGATTATGACACAATCAACGAGTAAGAATGATTTTACACGAGAGTTGGGAAAAGATTATTTTAAGGATAAAGAGGAACTTGTTAGAGCAATCAAGATCCATAGCATTAGGACACATAGACAATTTGAGGTCATTAAGTCACGCCTAACTATTTGGACTCTAAGATGCAAGTTGTACTTACAATCTGGTTGCAAATGGAAACTTCATGCAAGTAAACGTAAACGTAGTGGTTATTTTATTTTTAGGACAATTCAATAACTTGCTTCATTAACTTACATTATTATTTTTAATTTAAAGGTATTGTTTACAACATTTCATCAACAACTTTTATGACAAGTTCCGTAATTTAGAATTGAAAGCTTTAGCTTATCGTGCCCGGAGTCAGAATCAAATTCGAAAGTTCAACTCCATCATGGAAGAAATTGGGAAGTTAAATCCACGTGATCAACAATGGTTGGAGAGTCATCCACTTAATAGTTGGACACTTGCACATGATGGTGGAAGAAGATATAGGTTGCTCACAACAATTTTGTCAGAGATTTTCAACAATGTACTTAAAGGTGCTCGTTTTTTTACCAATCACAGTTTGTGTGCAACTTACATTCTATAGAATGGTGCATTATTTTGAGGTGAGACGTCCTTTAGGATCTAGTTCTCAAGCTCATGGAGATGCACATACTCCACATGTTGTTGTAAAACAAGTAGCTTTGATGGCAAAAGCAAGTGCACATTCCTTAAGATATTTTAATCGAGAAAATGATATATTTGAGTTGATAACTCAAAAAGGTCAAAATGTGCAAGTAGTTAATTTGGAACAAAAAACTTGCACATGTGGTAAATGAGAGGCATTTAAATATCATTGTTCTCATGTCTTGAGTGCATGTGTCAAACTCTATTTGAATAATTGACAACATGTTGATAAATGTTACTCGATTGAATACTATTGTGCTACTTGGGCATCTGAGTTCTCCCCGCTTCCTCATAAAGCGTATTGGCCACAATCACCATTTAATGAATTACCTCCAAATTTAGAACTATTACGAAATAAAAAAGGTCGTCCTCGTTCAACAAGACTAAAAAATGGTATGGATATTAAAGAAGGAAGAAATGCCAATATTTGTGGAATTTGTAGGCAACCGGGACATAATTGAAAACGAGGTCCGTCTATGCCAAGGTAGTTTAAAAAAATATATTTTTATGGTATTTGTTGTGGTTATTCTCTTATTTTTTTTCTTTTTTTACAGGTAAGAATTTATTACCGGTTCAAGTTCAAGCTAATTATGATGTTTTTCTTTTTGTAATAAACAATGTTGGAGTTTTTTTTTTGTGGTGTTTTTTTTTTTGTAACAAACAATGTTGAGGTTTTTTTTTACCTTAAAAACATTGTATGTGAATGTTGGAGTTTTTGCACCTTAAAATATATTGTAATTTTAATTTATGATGGTAAAAAGGTTGTATAAGAAAAACGGATATTAAAAAAAACAGTTTAAAGAAGATAAAAAAATTGTTATTTTAAAAAACAGTAAAAAAAGGTACAGAAACTAAAATAAAAGTTATCGTTTAATATATATATATATATATATATATATATATATATATATATATATATATATATATATATATATATATATATATATAGGTGGAATAAAAGAGAAAAACAAATAAGATATTTAAAATAAAAAAACCGAAAAGAAAACAAAAGAATAAAGAAAATGAGAAAAATAAATATTTTTGAAAGAACACTAAAGTGATAAATATTTTTTCCAACCATCCATTATGGTCAAAAACCTCTAATTAATGACTGATGTGAGTTTTCTAACTATTTTGTTCAAAGAAGTATTTTCCGATAGAAATTTCAGTTTTGGAGCATCAAATGAGCTAACGAAAAAATGCAACCTTGGGGAGGAGGAGATTATTGATGCAAGTGGTACCAGAAAAAAAAAGATTCAAAAAAACTGAAAATAGATTTATCAATAAAAATTTGAAACTTTTCCAATATAGTGTGTAACTATCAGATCCAAAACTTATGTCATATCTGAAGGGATCTGGAGTTAAAGAAAAAAAAACATGAGTTGATAGAGAGTTGGACAAATTCGAGTCAACGATTTAAAAATGGTGGCTTTCCGGGAGACAACCCGCGTAGCTTTTACTTTTCCCGTTTTCAATAAAAGTCGGTCGCAGCTCCAAGCAAGCTTGGGGAAATCAGAGGATTTTTCAAATTGCTGAAATTAAGATTTTTCGCCGAAAGCTTTGTCAAAATCAGATTTTTTTTGCAATATATCATGTACATTCCTTCCAAGTTGCAAACTTTATTTTATTTTTTTATATGTTACATTGAGTTTTTCATTCCTGAGCATTTGAAGACAATGCTTAATTTCAAGCTTGATGATGAGGCTAGTTAAACTTTTGCATTTTTGATAGAAATTTAAAAAATATATAGTATTTCAGTTAATTTTTTTTTATCATTTTTCAGTATTTTTCTGCGTATTAGTTGTATTCCACATTACATAAAAAAATATGAGAAAAAAATCCAAAAATAATTTTATTTTTTATTTTTAGTTTTTATCTTCTAAAGATATTTAAAAATTATCATATATATATATATATATATATATATATATATATATATATATATATATATACACACACACACTACAAGAAAAACGCGATTTGCTAGGGACGGTCGCTATGGAACGAATTTTCGTTGTTAATCTGCAATTGATCGTGCTATGGAATGTCGTTCCATAGTAATGTTGCTACCACATTGTCTACAGATTTTATTTATGGTAGCGAGAATGGGACTTGGTAGGGAAAATGCTACTGACTCCATATCCGTTGGTATTATGCTACCGATATTTCTATAGAACAAAAATTCGTAGCAAATTTTCAACGATATTTGTTACGAAATTACTTTCCATTGTACTGTTGCTATAGAATTAATTATCGTGATTACTATGCAACGGAGTTTGTGACGGAAACCAATTCCATAGTTGATTTGTTATGGAAGTACCGTTCGTAGGTATTTGCTAAGGAATTCTGCTATGGAATTTGATTTGGTTTGCCTGTTTTGCTATGGAACAAAAAGCTTAGCTAATTTGTGATGACATTTGTTACGAAATTATATTCATAGCAACGTTGATAAGGAGTAGTTCAATTTCATAGATATTTAGCTATGGAAATTTGCACCGGCAATAAAACCCGTGGAATCATCAAGTTCATGATGGTACGTATGGTTTGTTTCTTTCTTGGAATGTCGTATGTTTAATTAATTTTCTTATTCTATGGATGAATTATTATTATGATCAATGTAATTTGTAAGATATGGTTTGAATGATATGTTTTGAATTGGTAATATATTTTGTTTGTTTTATTGTATTTTATATATATTTAATACTAGCTAGGAAAGAACAAACATTTGCTATTATATATGTTTATGTTATGTTGAATATTTTTTTAGCATTTCAATGTAAAAAACTGAATTATAACATAAACGATTACTTAATTGGATATTTAATGAAAATATTTTACATACAAATATCTCAAAAACACATATCCCCTTTTAGTAAATGCTTTCGATGTACCAAAGAATGATAAATTTTCATTTTATTTAATTAATTATCATGAAGGACACTAATACATAACATCACATTTACCATTTCAAATGAAAAAACTAAAAATTATACAATTCCTTTTATAAAGAAACAAAAACATCTAGTCATTATCTTCTTCCTCCTCTTCTTCTCCATCCTCTTCTTCTTCATTGCTCGATGTACTATACTCATAACTGCCCTCGCTGTCAGCAATACCATCATTGTCGTCCTCATGAATTTCACCTTCTTCATCAATGTTATTTTCATTATTTGAACCGCTGCTTGACATGTCGTGATCATCATCATCATAATTGTCTGTATCAGCTGTACTTGGTATAATGATTTCATTTGATTCAACCTCATCGTCTTGGAAAGCAACGTCTTTTTGGGGATGATTTTCATCGGTCCAACCACGAGGTTTAACTTTAAATACAGCCCACCAGTCCGAGTTGTTTGTTTTTAAACTTGGATAAGGAATGTAACACACCTGAGTAGCTTGCATGGCTAAAACAAACGGCTCGAACTTGTTGTATTTTCTTTTGACGTTTATCTCGACCAAGTTATATTGTTTGTGAACCTTAACTCCTATGTTAGGTGTTGGATCGTACCAATGACATTTAAACAAAACTGTGGTTTTAAGTGGGTAACCAGGGTACTCGACTTCTAAAATTTCCTCTACCTTACCATAATAATCACCTCCTTGGCTACTAACACACAATCCGATATTGGTTGTTGATTTGTTCAGACCATGAGCTTCTGTGTGAAACTTGTAACCATTGACAAAGTATATACTATATAATTTCACTTTTTTGAATGGCATTTTGGAAAGGTCAGATATATACTTGTTGTTTGTCCGGATCTTACGTGCCTATATGAAAAATAGTAAAACACTTAATTAGAGTTAATTATAAGCATAACAAAAAATATTAAAATTTAAAAAATACAAAAATAACACTCACATAGTTTTGAAACCATACTGCAAAGTTCTTCTCAACTTCGGCTGCAAGCTCAAGTTCATCCATATCCCCAATAAGTTCGATCATATCTTCTTCAAATATTCTGTATCACCATTTGAATAACATTTTTAAAGTTACTATGATGTAATAAACAAAATCATGCATGCAATGTTAATTAGAGCAATTACACAACAAATGATTATTATAATTTAAAGTGATGCATGTTAGGTACCTGATGTAATGCTTGATCTTATCTTTGTTAAGGAGTATGTAAGTTTGGGCAGCATGCACTTCCTCATCAGACATCATTCTATTCGTGAATCTTCCATAATGGCGCCCATGATATGAAAATATATCTAACATTTCGTTGTTAGCATCTGGTTGCTCATCTCCTCCTCCATCATCATTTCGAGGCAACTTTCTAGTACGTGTGGGGACACCAGTCTCGAAATAACGAGAGCAAAATATTGATGCTTCACGTAGCATGTACACGTTAACAAAGGACCCTTCCACTCGAGCTTTATTTTTCACATCTTTTTTCAACTGATATAGATATCTATAGTGAAGATTATTTAAATTAGCTTACAAAAATAGCAACATATATACATTATGATGTACCATACTAACCTTTCAAATGGATACATCCACCGATATTGGATGGGACCCGCGATCTTCACTTCGTATTGCAAATGTACTGGTAAATGTTCCATGGAATTAAAAATACCAGGAACAAAGATCGTCTTTAATTTACATAGAATTATTGGGATCTCGGTTTCAATCCTTTCCATGTTTTTTGTTGTGATTGATGTTGTTGTTAATGTTTTGAAGAAAATACTCAACTCTGTTAATGCTTCCCACACATGTTTTGGCAACATCTCACGAAATGAAATTGGCATCAATCTTTGCATAAAAACATGACAATCGTGGCTTTTCATTCCGAACAGTCTACACCCTGTTAAATCAACACACCTCCCTAAATTTGAAACATAACCATCGGGAAAACGCAATTTCTCAACCCACTCGCATATGGCTTTCTTTTATTCTTGTCCAGAGCATAGTACGCTCTTTCATTATCTTCGACTCATTTTCTCTTCCTACAATAGAGCTTCAGATCTCTCATGGCTGCTACATTGTCCTTCGTCTTCCCTTTGACATCCATTACAGTGTAAAAAAAGTTTTCAAATACATTTTTCACAATATGCATAACATCAAAATTATGTCTAATGAGGTTTGTTTTCCAATATGGTAAATCCCAAAATATGCTTTTCTTTTTCCAACCATGATCGCCACATCTTTTGTTTACATCATCAGCATTTAGTTCAGTCACTTTTACCAAACCTAATTGTTCAATCTCCCTTAAAGTTTGTTCACCGTTCTTACTTGGAGGAGGACCTTCTGTCACTTCACGATTCTTCTTGAACTTATATTTATCCATTCTATATGGGTGATTTGCCTGTAGAAATCTTCTATGGCAGTCAAACCATGACATCTTATTACCATTCTTTAGTGTGAATGCTTGTGTATGTTTCCCACAATGTGGACATGCTAGCTTACCTGCTGTAGACCATCCGGACAACATTGCATATGTTGGAAAATTGCTTATTGTCCACATCAAAGCTGCTCTTAAATGGAAATTTTGTTTTAAAGATATATGGTATGTTACTACGCCTTCTTCCCATAACGGCTCCAACTCTGGAACAACTGGTTGCAAAAATACATCTATTTTATGCTTAGAGTTTGACGGTCCTGGCACAAGTGCGGTCAAAAACATGTAAGGCTCTTTCTGCATCTGCTTAAGACTTCATACATATGAACACTAAATAGACGAAACCTTAATCGATTTGTGTCTATGGTTTTGTATATTACGTCTGATGTTACAGAATCCCTAAAGAATTTGCAACTATAATTCACAAATCAACAAAATTCATCTATTAAACACTATATTAACTATGTATACAAATATAATAGAAGTAATGTACACCAACCGTAGTTACTATTTTTTCAATCAAGTGCGATGGCAAAGTAGTGATCCTTGTTCCTTGTTGTTTTGTTCGCATTCTTTCTGACGAAGAACTTGCTGCCATTTTGTTAAACTACTTCGATTGTAATTCAAATTATGTAACAACAACGATTTTAGGGTTTATTGATCAACGTGCCGGAAGTTTGATGGTTGGGAATGGATTGGAGTTGATCTATCGCCGATAAACTGAAACGACGGGATGACTCTGACTCCAAATTATGGCGCCTAAGTGTTTAGACTATGAATTGACATAATTGCCCTTAAACGTACAAAGGTTAATACGTAAATGGTTAGGGTATTTTTGTCAATACTTACGGGCATTTGTGTAAAAATAAATGATTCAAACATTCTAACTTTTTATAGGTTAATGTGGAACTTTGACAGTTTAAATTTAATAAGACGAAGTTAAATAAAATTATTGTTTAAATTTAAAAAGACGAATTTAAATAAAATTAATGACACAAGTAGGATTCGAACCTGCGACTTCGGGTAAGAAGTAAGCCGCGTCTTCCGTCTAAACTAAAGTAACTTCCGTTTCTTCAAAGTGAATAACCTTAATAGTATGTTCATTAATATTGCAGCCCATGTTGACCATAAGCAACTACCATATGCCGACCAGTGATCCATATGTCATCCATGTACACCATAAGCAACTACCATATGTCGACCAATGACCCATATGTCATCCATGTACACCATAAGCAACTACCATGTGTCGACCAATGACCCATATGTCATCCATGGACACCATAAGCAACTACCATGTTGACCAATGACCCATATGTCATCCATGGACACCATAAGCAACTACCATGTGTCGACCAATGACCCATATGTCATCCATGGACACCATAAGCAACTACTATATGTCGACCAAAGACCCATATGTCATCCATGAACACCATAAGCAACTACCATGTGTCGACCAATGACTCATATGTCATCCATGGACACCATAAGCAACTACCATTTTGACCAATGACCCATATGTCATCCATGGACACCATAAGCAACTACCATGTGTCGACCAATGACCCCGATGTCATCCATGGACACCATAAGCAACTACCATATGTAGAACAATGACCAATATGTCGACCAATGACCCATATGTCATCCATGGACACCATAAGCAACTACCATGTGTCGACCAATGACCCATATGTCATCCATGGACAACATAAGCAACTACAATGTGTCGACTAATGACCCATATGTCATCCATGGACACCATAAGCAACTACCATATGTCGACCAATGACCCATATGTCGACCAATGACCCATATGTCATCCATGTGCACCATAAGCAACTACCATATGTCGACCAATGACCCATATATCGACCAACGACCGATATGTCATCCATGGACACCATAAGCAATTACCATGTGTCGACCAATGACCCATATGTCATCCATGGACACCATAAGCAACTACCATGTTGACCAATGACCCATATGTCATCCATGGACACCATAAGCAACAACCATGTGTCGACCAATGACCCCTATGTCATCCATGGACACCATAAGCAACTACCATATGTCAACCAATGACCCATATGTCATCCAATGACCCATATGTCATCCATGGACACCATAAGCAACTATCATGTGTCGACCAATGACCCATATGTCATCCATGGACACCATAAGCAACTACCATGTTGACCAATGACCCATATGTCATCCATGGACACCATAAGCAACTACCATGTGTCGACCAATGACCCATATGTCATCCATGGACACCATAAGCAACTACCATGTGTCGACCAATGACCCATATGTCATCCATGAACACCATAAGCAACTACCATGTTGACCAATGACCCATATGTCATCCATGGACACCATAAGCAACTACCATATGTCGACAAATGACCCATATATCATCCAATAACCCATATGTCATCCATGTACACCATAAGCAACTACCATATGTCGACCGATGACCCATATGTCATCCATGTACACCATAAGCAACTACCATATGTCAACCAATGACCCATTTCTCATCCGTGGACACTATAAGCAACTACCATGTGTCGACCAATGACCCATCTGTCATCCATGGACACCATAAGCAACTACCATGTGCACCAATGACCCATATGTCATCCATGGACACCATAAGCAACTACCATGTGTCGACCAATGACCCCTATGTCATCCATGGACACCATAAGCTGTTGGATTAGATGTCTAAGCCCATAACTATTATTTGAGCATGGAATGACTATGGTTTTAATTCAAGTATTAGGTTGATAAATAGAAACATTGAGGCAAGACTGTCATGAAAGGGTCTGTAGTTTGTCTGGGACAAAGTGGATGAAGTGTTCATGAGTACTCCTGGAATGAGATTCGAGTATTGGATTTAACCCACACTCAGTTGACTCACTTCATGGATTTTATCACAAGTGATCATGGAACGATAATATCTTATATTCTTCAAACCAAGAGATATGAGTTGCAGTCTACAAGTCGGTTACACATTGATTATGTGAAAACGTACCAGTAACTTGGTGCTATAAAATGAATTTTTGTGTGTGATTTGGTGCGTATATAGAGCAAGCATATGAGTCGAAGTTTATCCATGCCTTTTACCCTTAGAGGGATAAAAGCGATATCTGTGGGCCCCTCGATGATTTAGTGATGACAAACGTAAGTGCTCGGCCGGGCCTGGACTAATTTGATTTGTTCAATTAGTCAGTCGTCATAAATCGGAAATCGGGAAACAACAAATGGACAGAGAGAATGATTATAATCCATGTCTAAGTCCATATGATATCTAGAATGGAGGAATATATGATCCCTTATCTAATGGACATGTCATTGACTAGGTCAGAGTTCGATAGCGGCTTTTAAGAGCTACGATTGCTAGTCGGGATCTTGGAGTCATACGCAATGATAGTTTTAGACTTATCCAAGTGGGAGACTGTTGGATTAGATGTCTAAGCCCATAACTATTATTGGTATGTACTCGACCCGAGAGTAGCATGGTCCATTTGGGTTGCATAACACCAGGACAATTTGTTAGGATGGACTGTTGAGAGAAAGGCTATATATGATATATTAATATATTATAAGTTCTAATATATTAATATAAGATCATATGTTTTAATTAGTATTGATCAAGAATTAATTTGGAATTAATTTAGTGATCAAAAGAGACTAATTAAATCTATGGGGACTAATTATGGTAATTAGTTATATTTATATGTGTTGGGCTTATGATCCATGTTGGACCAAGTTTATGTATGAATACATAAAGAGTTGGGTCACATGAACCATGGATCATAAAAACCCATGGGTATGGATTTGGGTTATACCCATGACCCTTGGAATACCACACATATAAATACATATATGATGACCTAAAACCGCCACCTTGGGTGTGTGCATGTTCTTGGAGTTCATGAAGGTTTTTGGTGCATGGAGTTTCTATCTCAAGAGTCACCTTTGTTCTAGGTGAGTTGTGATTCCATTTGATGTGCAACACTTGGGGCACTAAGTTCTTAAAAGGCCAAATGAATCAAGACTTCCAGCCACATAAAAGGTATGTTACACTAACTATCATCTTGTATTGTTTACATCTTTGCATGCTAGTTATAGGCGTAATACCTTGGAAACTCCTTTGCATGTATAATTAGTGAAAACATAGATCCAAGGTATTTAGGGTTGTATGTGCACCATAGGATGTTGTAGTATACAAAAACCATCAGTGGTATCAGAGACAAGGCTTGTTTTCAATTATACTTGATGCAAATGGCTGAAATTCGAAGTTTTTTGCTGTCTGGATAGGGGACTCGACGAGTCCATTAAGGGACTCGACGAGTCCATGTACAAATTCATCCAACTCGTCGAGTTGGTTCATGCGCTCGACGAGTTGGACCCCCTGGCAGCATATTTTCAAGTTTTTTGGCTGGAATTGGACTAGGAACATTACCCTAAGATGTTTTTGAACTTATAAACCTGTTTTTGATGTGGTAATGTTCATGCTAATCCAATTTCAAATATAATTGTCATAATTTCAAGATTTGTATTAGTTTATATGTTCATGCTAATTTCTTGAAGATTGATGATATGAATTATCTTGTTCTTATGAGTTGATTTAGATTAATAAAAAAAATATGTGATAATGTGTTTTCGATCCAAATTGATCTAAAAGTTGTTCATAAAATGTGTTTTTGTAACTTGTCCTCAAGTTATATGAAAAGTCTCATTTATTATTTTTAAAACTCATAAGATTTCCATAAGTTATGAAAAACGAAGAGTCTCATTCTTTTAATGTTTTAAAGTCTTCCATAACTTGTCCTCAAGTTATGGAACTTGAAGAGTTTTTTCATTAAAACTACTTTAAAATCATAAGTTATGGAAACCAAAAGTTTTTGAGTTGTTCAAAACTTGCCCTCAAGTTTTGGAATTTGTAAAGTTTCCCCCCATGAATACTTTAATTCCAAGTTAGACCCTTAGAATTTTAAAAGTTAAAATTCAACCCTTATACTATTATAATATTATAGGTTTAATATATATATATATATATATATATATATATATATATATATATATATATATATATATATATATATATATATATATGTATATGAGTATGTCAGTCTTACCGTTAATAGGCCTCATTCACGAAGTCGGTCTATAAGGGGGGTATAAGGTTACCGCCTATAAAATGGCAGTTTAATGGGCGTCCACTCTCACCCACCGCTTCCTTGACTGGTGGAGGGTCGTTAGCCGAACGGGTTTGACAGGACATTAATTATCCCTTCATTAAAAGTATAATGATAATTACTAAGTAACTAAACACTTATTAAATTCCCAATCTTAGTTACTTTAGGAAAATGTGAAATTGGTGCTAACCCATGAAATTGCACTTTGTACCTTACCAAGTCGTTAGTGGAGCGTGTGTGGTTAACCGACACACTAACCTGGACTAGTAAGAGTGGCAAAGGGTAACTTAATGTTTATCATAGATCGGTGGAGCGCGTGTGGTTAACCGGCACATCGATTAGGTGATAAAGTTAAGGGTACCGAGTTAATTTGCATGGTTATTCACACCTTGTTTGTGATCCTCGACATCCCAGTCACAAACTTGAGAGGACACAATCGAGATTTAAACATGCCATTGAAAATTTCAATGAATCTCAAAAGATCTAGGAGTTTCGAACCAATTAAAACCTAATACTTATTTCGTTTTTCATGGTGGAAATTGGTGAATCGTCATTCGCCTACCTTCAAATATTTTATAGCTTGGATTACGGCATCCCTCTTCCAAGTTATAAAATATTATGTTGGGTCCTAGACTTAATATTTCATATTGGGTGTTATATTAAGGAATTAAATCAACTAACTTGAATTTCTCCCATTGTAGATGTCTGGTTCAGACAACTATGATCTTCCCAAATCTCTTGGAACAAGCTTTCCTAATGAAGATGGTGTCTCATGGTTGGATCATGGAAATCATACTTCTCTTCTTCTATCTCCTCCAAAGATTCTCCCTAACCCACAAGTTCTTGAAAAGTTTAAGGTCACTCAAGCTCTATTGGCAAGCAAAGTCTATGTGTACTCACATCTTGGAGATAAAGTCACATATTGACAAGCCGGGAGAGTTGGGTGTCAAGGTCTTGAGGAATTTGGTTGTTGACTAGGTTCTTTAATCACTTTCTATGTCACATAGTGAGTTCCTTTAGGACTACTACATGACACACCATGACATGACCCTTAATGATCTTACCTATTTGTGTTGATGCTGCTGAATCAACAATGATTTGGAGCACGGGTAAAGCAAATTTGATTGGAAGATCGACTTCCCAAACTTCCATGGACATTGACAATGGTAAGATTGGAAATCCAGAAAAACTTTCTCTTCCCAATGGAAAGGGATCGGCCATTGTTAACTCGGTTGACCAAATGGTAAAGAGAAAGGCTAAGTCTGAGATAGTCACGTGTACCATTCCCAAAGAGTCCATATGTTTTTATTGCCAAAGGAAGGGGCATTGGTTGCGAAGCTGCCCTATTTACCTGAAAGATCATAAGGATGGTAAAGTCAAAAAGGTTGACTCTACTTCGGGTGAAAGTCCACTATCTAACTCTATTAAGTTCCTATTTTGAGATTCTTATTACATGATGTAACTGGATCACATCTTGATGTCTTAAGAATCAAAGAAAAAGAGAGGAAGCTTAAAAGAAGAATATGTTGATTCTGATCGCGAAGATGGATTTCGATCGCATGGTTCGGTGATCAGAATCTTGAGCTACTGCTTAAGAGTTATGATAGATTGCTTAGGAATAGATAACAACATTGTTTTCATATGCATTTGCATTGTGAGGATAAGTTTTTCCGCATGTTTTAAAATAAAAGAAAAGGTTTTATTTTGATTTATTTTAAATGTCCTTACAATGACATTAGTGAATAAATTGTTGTTTATATGATTCCATTAATAGCAATATTGGAAAATCGGTTTGATTCTTTCATTTGTGGTAGTGTCATAATTTGCCAAATAAGGAAAGATTCTCATTACCCAAGTTTCAGTTGGATAGAAACTTGGAGTCATGCAACTTGTATTGTATGTTGAATGAGAATTTTCCATCTTTGGGAAATTAAGACTAATTCCTTGTTCACATGTATATGTGAGTCAAGTGAAGGACTAAGGGATCAAGTACATATTCTTGTGCACTGGTCAAGGTCCACCACAAAGATCGATAAGACTAGTCGTCATGATTTACTAAAGTTTAGTGAATATGGTTATACTTACAAGTTTAAGTGTAATTCTGAAACATTGAAAAAGTTTCAATGTAAGGCAGAACGAACAAGAAGAATCAAATTAGGCAGAAAGATAAAAGTTTCTCCAATCTGAAGAGATGGGAGAGTACTTGAGTATCTTGTTTTATGATTATCTTAGTGATTGTGAAACCATATCACAATTGATTCTCTAAGGACATCTTAGTGCATTTGTTTGGCTAAGAAGAGAAATCGTGGATTGTTGAAATGGTTAAAATCAAAAAGTTGAATCATACTTCGTTCCAAAACAAGTCTTAGAGTCATACTCCAAGATTGTAACTTGAGTGACATAATCTTTAGAAGGTTTACAACACTTGTCAAATGTAGAATAAGATGTTTCTTATTCTTGTACATTTGAAATTGGTAAGTTGTGATGTTTTGGATAAAACAAAGACCAACTAAGGCCAATTGTGTGAAGTGTTTGTTTTGATAAGAATCCACACTAACTCTTGAATATTTGTTTTGTCAATGAATGGTTCTTGACATGAGAAACATATATGTCAAGAGGTCAGTGGGAGTTCTAAAAATCTTGAAAAGTTTCAAGAACTAATCAAGAATAAAACATGTTGTTTATCACTAGCACACGACTTGAGGCTTGTAACCTATCGTGTTGACATCTTCTTATTTTTGTGCCCATTCCAGTTAAAAGTTGACTATGCATGTGAGTTCTGTGAGTTCTCAGTTGTTTGCATAACTACTTGGAAGCAATGGTAGGACCTTGTGCTGCCAGGTGGCAAGAAGTTAAGATTGAAACATGTTCAATCCATATGAGTTTGGATTTGTCACTAACCTCCTCTTGCAGTTATGACAAGTTCACATGGATAGAAACACATACACCACAGAAATCTAAGTGTCATAAGATTTCTCTTCGATTCATGAAAATGATGGTGAGGAAACGCTTTCACTAAGTAGATTTTAAGTAGATAGGTGATATTTTCATTCTCAAAGTCGTTAATGGAGCGTGTGTGGTTAACCGGCACATTAACATGGACTTGTGAGAAATGGAAAAGGTCTAAACAATTGAGACTATGATTACGACATCCCTTTTCATAGTTCTAAAAAATTGTTTAGACACACATGTGAGCTATCTAAGGAAAGGTGTATGATTTTGATAAAGTCTTATCAAAGCATCTCGTATCAGAAATTTGAACTTTGGTAAGAAAGTCAATAAAGTATTGATTTCTAGAAGTCCAGTTGATTTCTGAGTACATGTCAAAGCTAGTGGGAGCATAATGGTTATGCTAGTAATTATTATGCTAGTGGGAGCATAATCAATTTTGATAAGTTGCAAGTTAGCAATGTTAATTATAGAAAACAAAAGTTTCAATTAGGTAAAAGTTGTTTTGCTATAATTAAGGGAGAGTAAATTAAACTTCATTTCAATTCTAAAAGCTTAGATTGAGATTTTAATCATCTTTAGTCAAGGATATATATATGAATTTTATGTTGGAATGGTTCAACATAAGGAAATTCTATATATATTGCGTTCTCAAAATTCGATTATGATTACAACATCCCTCTTCATAGTCGAATTATGAAAACATGGCAAATAAAAATATTGTAGCAAAAGACAGTTGTAGGATCATGTCTTTATGTGAGACATCATGAATCGTGTCCCATATGCTTCGGATATAGGATCGATTACATGTGCTGTAATATTTATCCTTTCTAAATTTTCCAAATGCCTAGGGCATTAAGATGGGAAAAGGTCTACAATTGGATATGACTTAAATGATTAAGCAATTGTCGAGGACAATCTGAGGTTTACCAAAGATTGGTTGCTCATGGCCAGTTGGAAGTATGGTGTAAATTTTGGGAAGGACCATATTGACATATTCTGAAAAGAGGCAACTCTTATTCAGAAGTGATAGTCAGAATGGGAATATGGAAATGTTTCATAGGTGGAAGTTATTCATTAAATCTGTGTAAGATTAGAAAACTTAATGCAAGAAGGATGTTCAAAGGAATGTACTTTGAACTTGAGACTTTGTTTCCATGGAATTGATCTCCATTGGAATACTCTGTAATGTCTGTTGACAAGTCTATGTGACTTTATGCATAGTTATTACAAGAGGATCAATGCATATAAGTTTAGAATCTAACAGATTTCGGTAAATGGTAGGAATTTGGAATTCTTACATTTATGATAAGGATTTGGAGTGTGAAATGAGCATCATTGGAATCATGTTTAATTGGTCTATTTCACAAAGTAAGGATCATAGAAAAACATAGCGTGTATACTTGGAGTATGGCATAACTATTGTTTGGAAAAACATAGTGTGCATGCTTGGAGCATGGAATGACTATGGTTTTAATTCAATTATTAGGTTGATAAATCGAAACATTATACAATGAATAATGTGTAATCAATATGGTGATAAATAAAAGGTGTTTTATTTATATTCATAAGTTCTGAGACCATATTGGATTCGATCATTCTTGTGTTTCACTTTGCATGTTTTGACTTCCAGAATAACTAGGTTATTCTTTCCGAATGACTAAGTTATTCAAACCATCCACAATCGATCATACTTTGGAAGTAGGTATTGAGGCAAGACTGTCATGAATGGGTCTGTAGTTTGTCTGGGACAAAGTGGATGCAGTGTTCATGAGTACTCCTGGAATGAGATTCGAGTATTGGATTTAACCCACACTCATTTGACTCACTTCATGGATTTTATCACAAGTGATCATGAGACGATAATATCTTATATTCTTCAAACCAAGAGATATGAGTTGCAGTCTACAAGTCGGTTACACATTGATTATGTGAAAACGCACCAGTAACTTGGTGCTATAAAATGAATTTTTGTGTGTGATTTGGTGCGTATATAGAGCAAGCATATGAGTCGAAGTTTATCCATTCCTTTTACCCTTAGAGGGATAAAAGCGATATCTGTGGGCCCCTCGATGATTTAGTGATGACAAACGTAAGTGCTCGGCCGGGCCTGGACTAATTTGATTTGTTCAATTAGTCAGTCGTCATAAATCGGAAATCGGGAAACAACAAATGGACAGAGAGAATGATTATAATCCATGTCTCAGTCCATATGATATCTAGAATGGAGGAATATATGATCCCTTATCTAATGGACATGTCATTGACTAGGTCAGAGTTCGACAGCGGCTTTTAAGAGCTACGATTGCTAGTCGGGATCTTGGAGTCATACGCAATGATAGTTTTAGACTTATCTAAGTGGGAGACTGTTAGATTAGATGTCTAAGCCCATACCTATTATTGGTATGTACTCGACCCGAGAGTAGCATGGTCCATTTGGGTTACATAACACCAGGACAATTTGTTAGGATGGACTGTTGAGAGAAAGGCTATATATGATATATTAATATATTATAAGTTCTAATATATTAATATAGGATCATATGTTTTAATTAGTATTGATCAAGAATTAATTTAGTGATCAAAAGAGACTAATTAAATCTATGGGGACTAATTATGGTAATTAGTTATATTTATATGTGTTGGGCTTATGATCCATGTTGGACCAAGTTTATGTATGAATACATAAAGAGTTGGGCCACATGAACCATGGATCATAAAAACCCATGGGTATGGATTTGGGTTATACCCATGACCCTTGGAATACCACACATATAAATACATATATGATGACCTAAAACCACCACCTTGGGTGTGTGCATGTTCTTGGAGTTCATGAAGGTTTTTGGTGCATGGAGTTTCTATCTCAAGAGTCACCTTTGTTCTAGGTGAGTTGTGATTCCATTTGAGGTGCAACACTTGGGGCACTAAGTTCTTAAAAGGCCAAATAAATCAAGACTTCCATCCACATAAAAGGTATGTTACACTAACTAGCATCTTGTGTAGTTAACATCTTTGCATGCTAGTTGTAATTAGTGAAAACATAGATCCAAGGTATTTAGGGTTGTATGTGCACCCTAGGATGTTGTAGTATACCAAAACCATCATAACCAACTACCATATGTCGACCAATATGTCATCCATGTACACCATAAGCAACTACCATATGTTGACCAATGACCTATATGTCGACCAATGACTCATATGTCATCCATTGACACCATAAGCAACTACCATGTGTCGACCAATGACCCCTATGTCATCCATGGACACCATAAGAAACTACCATATGTCGACTAATGAACCATATGTCATCCATGTACACCATAAGCAACTACCATATGTCGACCAATGACCCATATGTTGACCAATGACCCATATGTCATCCATGGACACCATAAGCAACTACCATGTGTCGACCAATGACACCTATGTCATCCATGGACACCATAAGCAACTACCATGTTGACCAATGACCCATATGTCATCCATGGACACCATAAGCAACTACCATGTGTCGACCAATGACCCATATGTCATTCAATGACCCATATGTCATCCATGTACACCATAAGCAACTACCATATGTTGACCAATGACCCATATGTCATCCATGGACACCATAAGCAACTACCATGTGTCGACCAATGACCCCTATATCATCCATGGACACCATAAGCAACTACCATGTGTCGACCAATGACCCATATGTCATCAATGGACACCATAAGCAACTACCATATGTTAACCAATGACCAATATGTCGACCATGGGTGATACCATGACACTTTAAGCAACTACCATATATATTGACATGACCCGTACGTCTTTTATATATAAATTTTGGTTTAAACATAAAAACATAAAGATGTATAGTTTATTAATGTTTAATCCTCGTTTATAATTTTAAATTAAAATTATGATATGAACACCTCGTTAGTCTATGTTCTTTCTTGACGTTATATGTATATACCCTATCTATCAATCTGGAACTAATTTAATAATTTGCATTAAGTACTAAATATTTAGCGCTAATTAGCACAGTTCGAATTTTTCATTAGCGGAGCTTCAAAATATTTTGCAATTCCTTTCCTTCCAACCTACACACGTTTAGGCTGCATATTAGCGTAAGCTTACTTGTTAGAAATAGGGTTTACATTTTCTATAATCATCATCTCCAGCGGCTAATTGATCGAAATCTTTATTCATTATACGTTTGTGCACTGACTTTGGCGATATAGGTTGTCACTCATCTAAACTTTTTATTTAATTCACTGTTGTCGTGATGATCGTTTATTGTTCTCTGATCATCTTCATGTATATTATCATCTTAAATTACAAGTAAATTGGTTTTGATTGTATTCAAAATTGTTTCCATGCGTAGTAATGGCTTCACATATAATTTATTTTTATTGTTTGTTTGTTCTCTCTTCTCATCAATAGTTTATCATCTTTAATACATTGGTATTGACTACAGTTTTTATTGTTTATTTTTAAGCAAGAAAGATGTCGAACGTGAAAGCAAAAGGAGCATCCGGTGTGAAGCCAACTAAATTCATTGCACCACAAGTTTTGAACCGCAACAGGACTTCAACTGCAAAATTCATAAGCAGACAATTACAAGATGAAGAAATCGACTTCCCAATACCAACAACTACATCCAATGCACCTATAACATCTACCAACAAAACCCCTAAACCTAAATCATTAACACCAACCATCACTACCACCTCCTCAACATCACTTACAACATCCACACCGTCCTTAGCGTTGGATCCGCAAGTCATTTGAAGATAGCTTCTGATTTGGTAATTTTTTTAATGGTACATCGTATCAATGTTTATATATGTTTATCTGTATATTTGACATTTTATGGTATTTATATGCAGAAGAGGAAATTAGGACGTGATCCACCCCATAGTGAATTGTTCCTGTATACACACACGAAGAATCACGATGGAGTCACTTTCACAAATGAAAAGAATAGACAAATTCATGTAATATTCATTTCAGTGTTCAAATTTTATATTGTAGCTAGTCCATAATATCATTCATAACTTTGATATCTTTTAACTTATATTATTTTTATTTTGTAGGCAGCCTATACAAAAAAACGGGAAGAGTTGGAAGCTGAAGGAGCTGAATTTGAGGAGGACAAGCTATTTTATGATGTTGTTGGTGGTCATGACAAAAAAAAGAAGACTTTATGGATTAGGATCTTTTGCAAAGGCGGTTCCCAATAGGCACGGTAAAACGAATGTATCTTACATTCCGGAAAAAAAAATGATGAAATAGAAGAAATGAGGGAGCTTGTTGCTAAACAAAAAGAGCAAAAGGAAGAGATTAAAGTAATGATGAACGCCCAACAAGAAGAAAATATAGCAAGGGTCGGGCATCTTAAAAAACAACTTCAAAAGGAAATGGATCTTATTAATGTCCTTACAAAACAACAACACGAGTAGGTCATAAAGTGTTGATATATGTTTATTGTAGAGTATTTATTTTAGATTAGCAACTTTCCTTTTTCCATGTAATAAATAATTATTGTTTTATTTTGTGATATAATCTTTTGATTTTTTTGTTATTTTTTTTCATATATGACTACAAAATAATTTGGATATAATTTATAAATCAATTATCCATCACAGAATTTGCTACGGGATGACCACCACAAAATTTACTAGGGAATCACCACCACGGAATTTACTAGAGAATGACCACCACAGAATTTGCTAGGGAATCACCACCATGAAATTTACTAGGGAATGAGCACCACGGAATTTACTAGGGATTCACCATCACAGAAGTTGCTAGGGAATCACTACCATAGAATTTGTGATGGAATAACTACCACGGATTGTGTGATGGAATCCTACTACGGAATACACGATGGAATACCATCTGCCACAGATTTCATTCCGTTGTCACATTTGTGACGAAATTATCGTTTCCGTTGCAAACCCTCGCTACGGCATTTTTAGGGACGGAAATGGGCCGTTGCAAATTCCATAGCAAATCATCTTTTGCAACGGAATTTCAGCTTTTCGCAACTGATTCCTTCCGTAGCAAAATCGCGTTTTTCTTGTAGTGATATATATATATATATATATATATATATATATATATATATATATATATATATAGGATATAGATTCGGTAAGAAGGAAATTTTTGGTAGGAAGGTAAGAAGTTTTTTTCTATATATTTTTTTGAGGAACAAAATAAATGAATCACTAGATGATTCATTTGTAAGATGATTCACAATAAAAAAATTCCCAAAAAAACATCTTTATGATTCATTTTTAAGTAAATTAAGAAAAAAATCACTTTTATGACAATTTTAGTGAATAACAACAAAATCATTGTATAAATGAATCATCGAGATGTTTTTTTGGGAATTTTTTCTTGTGAATCATCTTACAAATGAATCATCTAATGATTCATTTTGTTTGTTCGCGAAAAAAATATGTAGAAAAAAAATTTCTTACCTTCCTACCAAAAATTTCCTTCTTATTTGATATTGACTCTCTCTCTCTCTCTCTCTCTATATATATATATATATATATATATATATATATATATATATATATATATATATATATATATATGAGAGAGAGAGAGAGGGAGGGAGAGAAAAAAGTTACTATGATGAAATTCTTTTCATTCAATAGCTTTGTAAAGATGGAAGATGAAAATCCAAAAAGAACAAGATCTTTAGTCGTAAGTGTAGTAATAGCTTCCATAACTAGGGGATTGTATGACACCGTACACTTATAGGTAAATTGTCAAAATAAAATAAATAATATACCGAAACACTACGTAAAAAAAATAAAACAATTTTTGAACTAAGTTCTCAAAACTTTTAATTGAAAACTCGGCTAGATAAGTCTTGACTCTACAGAACTCGGACCTATTTGTTGACATGTGTTACCCTTCGGGGTAACAGAGAGTCTTATATCGTATTCACACAGCCAACATGTAACTTTCCGTTTGAAATTAAGTAATTAAATCATAAACCATGAACCCAAGATGTAAATTTTTATTTTATATCATTTAATAGTAGCCCTAAAATCCATAAGAATTTAGCAGGGTATTGGTTTCGGGAATTAAACGTCATAATTTTGGAATATTGGGGGTTAAGTGTAATTTTCGGATTGGTTTGTAAAGATTTTCAGAAGTCAGGGGGTGTTTGGTAAATATTGGACTTAAATTGAAAGGATTTTGGAGTGTTGAGGGCCAAATGGTAATTTATGGAATTTATTTGAAAAGAATAAGAGGAGGAGGGACTGAAAGTGTTAACTGGTCAAAAGTTTGAGTTTGGACAGGGGACCCGTCACCCTTGTGTCCCGTAACCCTAACCCTAATCGTGTATGAAGTCAACCGCCACCCTCACTTCTCTCATTTTTAGCCGCCGCCGCCGCCGATTGCGTCGCCACCATGGGCAACCAGACATCGTAGTGCTGTCTCCGCTGCCGGCGAAGACGAAAAACCTTGAACCCGATGTCGTGTTAATCAGGGATGGTCGGGAAACAAAGTTGTGGGTGTTGTTGTCGCTGTTCGCTAGTTAGAACGCTAACCTTCTCCCTCCTCTGCCTTTCCCGTCGCTACACTGCTGTTTCCGTGAAGACGAATCCATCGTCGGTTGCGCCTCTTCTCCGCCACCTTTCTTCTACAGTTGCATCGCCGATGACCGCTATCGCTGTTGTCATTTTCAATCTTATTCCTCTTCTTCGTTTCGTCGGTGCTACGCTCCAGCCTCATCCACCGCCGCTCCAGCGGCTGTACCACCCGCTGCCGTCATCGTACGTCACCAGGTGGGTGGTTGTGTTCATATTCCGAGCCAAGGCGTGTGTGTGTGCTTCTACTGCTAGTGTGCATATTGTGTGTGTGTTGCTTGGCCGAACATCACAAGAGAGCCATCACCACCACCGTGAGGTAGTGGCTATCAACCCAAACCACCGCCTGCCGCCGCAATGGTGGTTGTGTGTGTGTGTGTGTGGGTTATATTGTGTGTGTTCCTTTTAGATAATATGTTGTAAAATGTATTGCTTTGGCCGGATTAATCAAGGAAAAACCCACCACCACCACCGTGAGGTGGTGTTTGCCGCCTTCTGCCGCCACCAGCCGCCGTGTTGGGTGGCAGTGTGCATTTGTGTGTGATTGGATTGCTATTTGAGATGCTTGGACATGTTTTGGCCTAGAATCATAACCACCACCGCCACGAGGTGGTGGCTGCCATGAGCCGCCGTTGACCACCATTACCCGAGGTGGTAGTGGGTGGTGCCCGACTTACTTAACACAAATTGACCTAAAAACTTAACCAATGGACTAATCGACACGCAATTGGGTTGGAAACCCTAATTAGGGTTTAGAAAACCCAAATTTTGGATATGTTAGTTTGGAATTGTCGGGACCCGCATTTTGGACCATTGGGATTGAATTATGAATTACGACCGACCACATCATATGATTGACCTGGTAGAATGATGGACTTAATGGACTAAGTCCTTAATGAGTTAAGTGTTTTTAATTAACTCTAATTGTCATTTTATGTGAAAACCCTAATTGTGTTGGGTTTTGAGTTGGGCTTTTCTGTTGGGCTTAGATGTTTGGATTCTTGATGGGCCATCTAATAACAAGTATATGGACTAGGAAATGTGGATGGGCTTTAAGGTAAGGCCCATGTGAGGGGTTTGGGCCTAATTTGGAAAATTGGGCCATATGTTGGGCCTTGGTTCATTGTTTGGCTTTTGGGCCTTCAGAGTGTGTGTTTGGGCCCTGGTATGGGATCAAGCTAGGTTGGGGGTAAAGTATTCTTTTTACCCCAATCATGTACTTATGGTTATGTATTGGAACCCAATTATTAATTGGATGTTGTTTTGATGTTGAAAGTTCGGGAATCCATCAACCATCAGCTGGAGTTTTATCCACGGGACTTCAGCAGTGTGAGGTGAGTCTCCTCACCATACCAATGGGTCAAAGGCACCAAGGCCGGCCCATTATGTGTTATGTGGTATGCTAGCTTTTATGTGATATGTGATATGCTAGTTGATTATGTGTTATGTGGTATGCTAGCTTTTATGTGATATGTGATATGCTAGTTGATTATGGGCTATGTGGTATACTAGTTGTCTCTGTGATACTTGCATGGAAGACCCCGGGGGAGCCCGTGGCACTTGGATATCAGACCATGTGGGGGAGCCCATTTCATTCCAGGTAAAGACCATGGGGAGGGGGGAGCCCATGGCACTTGGATATCAGACCATGTGGGGGAGCCCATGACATTCCAAGTAAAGACCATGGGGGAGCCCATGGCAGTTGGATATCAGACCGTATGGGGGAGCCCATGGCATTCCAGGTAAAGACCATGGGGAGAGCCCATGAAACATAGGTATAAGACCCTGGGGGAGCCCACGACATCCTAGAGTATGACCCTGGAGGGAGTCCACGACATCATATATGTTTATATGCATGGATTATGTGATTGATATGATTTATGTGGTTATGTGGATTATGTGTGGTATGCTCTGGGGAACTCACTAAGATTTGTGCTTACAGTTTTGTTTATGGTTTCAGGTATCATCGGTTTGGAAAGGAAGGGCCCGGTTTGACCGCAGCGCACACACCCGTGTTTTCCGCAATATGTGATTTTGGGATGAACTCTGATAAATGTTTTTAATTAGCAACGTTTTTGGAATGTTTGGATTAAATGATATTTGTGTTTGACTATAATAAAAATGAAATTTTTACCCTTGATTTTTGGGTCGTTACATAACAAAAATGAAGAGATGAGCAAAATCGTCATATTTCAGCTCACCATGGGTACCAACTATCAAACTCTGTTACCCTTGGGGATAACAGAGAGTCTTATATCGTATTCACACAACCAACAAAAATGAAGAAATGAGCACAATCGTCATATTCCAGCTCAACGTTGGTACAAACTATCAAACTCTGTACCCAAGCAAGTCTCAAGCACTTAATCGGAGAAATCTCAAGACAAACTCGAAGACGATTGAAGATATAAAAAAACATTGAGGTTCAATCAAGCCAAACGCTACCTCCAAGTCAAATCTGGCGTATGAGAAGAAATGTGTGGTATGGTATATGATTCTCTCAAAAAAGTGAAACCATAAGAGAATTCAACCCCTTCAGGTAGGCCGAATGCTTCGGAGAAAGCTGATTTGCCATGACAGAGTCTTTAAGGATGGGTCATGTATGGTTTTCATGGTGAATTTAAAAGGAAACAAAATTCTAAAAGCTGTTATTTTTGTAAACAATGTTGATTAAGGTATAAAGTTTAAATAAAATTTATGGTTGGTTTATTGGTTTACACCATTGAGCGTCTTTCTGACCTTGGAAAAGTGGAATACATGGAAGGTATTGAAATTTTCATCTGGTAGTGATTTCATTGGAGCTTCCTCGATGTGAAGTCTGGTCATGTGAAAAAAATGAGTGAAGTGATTTTACTTTCCTTAGTTTTATTTCAAATTTTATTATATGTTCTTTTTTATGTCATTTGTATCTTTTCATTTGTTTATAATGTTAAATCTTTTTTTTGCTTGAGGGCAAATAAGGTTCAAGATGGAGAAATTTGTTAGATGACATTTTATGCATCTTTTCTATTATTTTTATTAGCATTTTGTACCATTTTTATACATTTGTGTCTGCATTAGTTTAATTAATGTTCAACTTATGTTTTTTACCTGAGTTTTTGTACTGCTCATATTTTTATGTCGTTTTTGGGTATTTCGGGTTGAGCAGTATTCTGGAAGCAGCTTGGATGCATTTTTGGAACTTAATGGAGCTTAAAACACCTGAGGAAGATGGAAGATGGATTAAATTTGCTGAAGCTGAAGAATTCGAGTTCGAATAACGCGTTTTTATAGTTACACGATCATGTTTTCACTTCGCAACATTTTTGGAACACATAAAATACAATTTGTGATTCTCGAAGGAACTTTCCCGCAACTTCTATATGCCGAAAAACCGATTTTTATCGAAAATTTTACACTACCACATTTTTGATTTACACGATCTTGTTTTCCCATTACACGATCATGTATGTGTTTCAAAGATTTAAAATAACAACATACTTTATTTATTTTAATGCGCTTTACAAAGTTAGACGGTCATGTTTTCCCATTACACGATCATGCAAATTTCCGGAGTCCTTATCTTTTGTTGCTTTTACCTATAAATACTTTGTGTTTCTATTTAGTGGTTGTTGTTTTATGCTTCATGAAGGTTTGATTTTTTATTCTTTTTAAACTGATGAGGATTAATCATTCTAGTTAATTAGTTGTTGAAATTTGTAATTGTTTTTGAACACTTGTAATAAGTCACAAGTACCATATCAGTTTCCGTGCTGGGATGTGATTTTGTTATAAACTGAAAATCACATATTTTTACGCTTTCGAGCTTGTGAGAAGTATAGAATATTATTGGGAATTTTACACAAATCATAATGTTGCTTTTCTGACTTAATTAAGAGTTTGTTTAATTAGGTTAGTAAAAAGTTAAGATTAACTGAAGAGCTTGTTTTAGTTAATTAATTTGGTAAAAGAGAGCTTACTAGAGCTTGTTAGTAGTTTTCAATACCCCCTACATATATGATGTTGCAATTTGTGATCCTTTTTTGCTTTTATTATCAGAAGAAACTTATATCAAACTCTTTCACTTCATCAACTAAGGTGCTTTTCAACCAAATGTAGGATCAAATTTTTAGTCTGTTAGGGTGGAGGAGTCATTCTCTCCCAACCCACTCAACCTACTACCACATCAGCGCCACATCAACTTTTTTTTCTCCTATCTCTTCCATCTTTCCTAACCCAAAAACACATGGAAACCCATTTTTTTCAACCTACTTAATTTTCAATTTTAAAATAAATACACTATAATTAAAATCATTCAAAAGTTAATTAACAAATAAAAATATACAAAACAAATTAAAAACATACAAACACAATTTGGTATAAGTTTTAAAGCATGAGGTACAACCAACTAATACATGAAAGAAGATATATATAGAGAGAGAAATAAAGAGAAAGAAAGGAAGCGGGTTCTTAAAGCTGCAGAGATGCATTGTAACCATCTACCCACTTGACCCACCAATAGTATCTTAGAGATACCATTGGTACTACCTCCCTTAGGCATGTCAATTTTTAATGATTCTTGATGGGTGTTATCTAATTTTCTATGATGACTATATAGGCTAGTAACCATGGAGCATATGATCTATTAAGTCATATGGTATACCCGCCACTTAGCCACAAAAAAAAGTATCGTCACAGCCAAATCAACACCACTACCACACCACTTTGTACTTGGTATACTAACAACTCCACATCATTAAAATAATATATTTTCAAATTTTTAATTAATGTCAAATTCAAATAATCTAAAAATTACATAAACTAAAATAAAACTTACAAAAAAAACATAAAATTACTATTAAGTCATTGACGCCTTCATTTTGAATGTTGTTTGTGAAATTGAAGTGATAATCTAAAAAGTATTGTCACATCACAACCAAATCATGTTTTTCTAAAAATTGCATAAATTTCAGGTTTATAGTGGCAGAAAGATTTAAAGATAATGAATGTTTTTTGTGAAATTGAAGTGATATTTATAAAGCATATGTGTATATAATAAATTTGATTTTTTTAAGAAGGCAGTCGTGCCACTTTGAAAATCTGCAAACAAATCCATTGATTGTTGCCTTCCAACCTGAACACCAGGAACCACCATGGCCGTGACAGCCGGGGTGGTGTGCACGATCGTAGTGGCATTGCCACCTCAACCAGATATATGATTGTGAGCTATATACTGTAAGGCCTTAGGGTGTTGATAAGCATTCATGAAGGGTTAAGGTTGAGATTTGCATGTTGTTGTTCGATTTGAGTTCTGGTTAGTGTATGTTATGGTATTTTTCAGTTAAATCTTGCTAAGTTAGCACTAAAGATCATATTTCCGATTTTAATCCTACACAACCTTTATTGTAGGTCTTTCCATTCCTACATCTTCATTGTATCTAACAAATTCAAATAATTTCTCCATTTTTTTTTTTGAAAGATTAAGGTTCACCGGACACCCATATTTAGTCAAGATTTTCCAGAAATATAATTTATTTGGGAAAATGACGTATTTAATTTTACCCTTTCAGTCCCTTAAGTTATTTTCGTGCATTTTAAAGGAATAAAGTTATTTTTGTCGGATCTAATTGGTCATTTTTGACAAAACGAATGGGTAACTCAGTTATCGCTTATGCCAAGTCACTTAATTGGTCTAATCATTTATTTATTTATTATAAAACAAATCACACGGTCTAATCATTTATTTATTTATTATAAAACAAATGACATATATTTCCCTCACACACGTACACACTCTCTCTCTCTCACACATACACTCTCACAAACAGAGAGTTACTCTTGTTCATCATCTTCTTGAGACTGCATACCCTTTTTGGAAACATAATTTTTGTTCAAATATAAATATCTCTTGAATACATGTAACCCAGTTGTTAGATATCTCATCTTCATATATTCAGGAGTTTCAAGCTTCCATTAGACATATTTTCATGAACTATAAGATCAAGGGTTCCATGTTTGTCAATCTCATCACAGTTACCAATTCTATATATTTACATCAGTTCCGTGTTTGTCAACCTCATCGGTTAGTTGTAGTTAGTATAAAATTGGGGTTTTATAATATCTTTTTGTATCCAACATGAAAAACATTTAGACCAATTCTATATATTTACATCAGTTCCGTGGTTGTGTGACTTGTTTCGATGGTGAGTGTATGGTTCATCGCGTTTTCTTCTACCACTCATTCTTTCTGATTCTTGTTTGGCGTACATGTAAGTGCCCTACTGCAAGATTTTAACATCCAACGGCTGATATGTGAACGACTACCTGTCCAATCAAACCACAAGACACTCTTTATTATACTATTTAAGAAAATAGGAACCGTTTGATACGCCAGTAATTGCTGCCGTGTAGGTTTCTAAATAGTTGCTTGTATTTGTGGTGCAAGCGGTTGACACGTGTTCAAACTTGTCTCCTTAAATGAATAAATGGATAATGTGGTTTTCTTTTGGACGGCACTGTTAACAGATAAGTTTCATATATTAAATACACTTAACTAAAAATTAAGTTTTTCCTTCGTAATTTTTGGATAATTCTTATTTTTGATAAGATGCTGACATGTTTTTTTTAATTTTTACTGGATTTGATAAGATAAAATATTGAATTTGATTCGATACTATTTGATACTATAATTAAAAATCTCTAATTCAGTTATAAAACTTCTGCCTCTAATTGATATATTCATGATATGATTAATTAATTGTTTAGTAAAACCTATACACGTGTGGTTTTATGCCAATTAGTGATTTACAACATGAATATGTAACAAATTTTGAATATTGATAAAACAAAACATAATTCAAGTAAAACTTAACGATAAAAGAAATTTCGAATTAAGATAAACATGTTAAAACTGATACTTCGAAACTTATAATCGTTTGAGAGCTTTGAAGAAATTGTATTTGAGCCGTACACGACCAAAGATTCTAAATTAAATTCTTTCGTAGTTTATGCGAAGTTAAGAAGTATAATATAAATTTTAACAAAAACATAAGCTTAGTTTTTGTAATATTTTCTATACCAATAAAATTTCAGCATTTTTATAAAATTTTCTACAATAACACATCAACAGTTAATGTCATAACTAGATATTGTTACATCCCGGTTTCATAAAATATGTAGGTCAGTAGTCTATTTATGTTCAATTTGCGAGAGGCGTAAGCTATAAATTTTTTATTAGGCAGGGACCACACCTACCTACATACGAAAGTATTATGTCAAATTCTAAAACCGAAAGGTTAAAAAAAAACAATGACATTTTGTGTAAATTGTAGGGACAACTTTTTCTATATAGAGATCATACCTATCAACATTGAAAACTACGGTGGCAAAAGTTTAAAATCCAAAACTACTAGGACAAAAATAGAAAAAGCAAAGATAAACTATTCATAACTATTGTGTCAATAGTCTAAAAGCCAAAACAACTAAAACAAAAATTTACTATTCATACATTCGTTGTTTTATTATATATAATAATTATTATCAATTTAAAATTTAAAACCCTTATTTAAATATTAATGTTAAGATATTATTTAGTTAATTAATTAATAATATAATTAATTTTAATAAACTTTCATGAAGGGTTAAGGTGAAATGAAATTTGTCAAAGAATTAGAATATGATGAAATTGGAATCTATTATCTTTATGTGTTTGGTTGGTATGGAATATGATGGAATTGGAATCTATTATCTTTATGTGTTTGGTTGATATGAAATGAATTTTTTTTTGTTTCTTTTGAAAATTTGCCAAATAAATTGATTTTTGTAACTTAATATTATTTGTAAAATGATAAAAAAAAATCACTTATTTAACTTTTACCCACACAATCTTGTGTTGGCTTTGTTGGTGTGGCCATGGACGAGTGAGTGTGAGTATGGGTGAAGGGGTGGGCATCGACATTGTTGGTATAGGCACGTGCGTATGTTTATAGATATGGGTGTGGTGGAGTGGGGTAAAGCAAGGTTGTGTGGGGGTGTTGGTGGGTGGGTGTAAGGTGGGTAGGTGTAGGTGTGGGGCGGGGTGGTGTGGGCACGATGCCAGTGTAGGTTTGGTGGGATAAGCATGGGCATGAAAGTTGTGTGTGAATTTAGGTTTAGGGTGGACTTAGGTGGATGAGTGTTTGGGTGTCGTGTTGGGTGGGTCTATGTGTATGAATCGACAAGTGGGTAGATGTGCGGATGGATGGGGTGGAAGATGATAATAATATATTTTGATTTGATAAATCATGGTTAAAACAAAGATGATGATATTTTGTATTTATAATAAAACATAATGAATTGAATCTAAACTCCATTGTCTTTAAACAAGAAATAATTAATTATTTTGGACACCAAATTTAATGAAATTTAAAGAATTCAAATTACTTTGATTTTGTCAACCATACCGAATTTTTACTTGAGTTTTCTCTAAATTAGTTCAAAAATCGCAAACCAAACATGCACTTAACTATTAATATAGTAAAAGTTAATATTCCTAAATCGAAGGCATTTGAAAAATTATCATCCAAATTAAGATTATCAACATTTTAATGTATTCGTCAATAAACAAAGTTTTTAACCTTTTATGAGTAAAAGCATCTTCAATAGTAGTTTATTGTAAACTTTTTATATTTTTGAATAATGTTTTATTTTGCTTTTTACCATTAGAATATTGGGATAATCCATAAGTTTCAAACCACTTTGAATTACCTTTTTTTGAATTTTAGTCATTAACTTTTTCCTTGGTTTTATTAGAGATAAACACTCAATTAGTTGTTCCATTCCTGTTTTTCTTTTAGTATAGGTAGGGATAATTTCTTGATGTTCAAGCAGAGAGTTTTGCTTTGAAGATGAATAAACACATTAGCAGTTTTGTTCTTTGCGTTTAATTTGTGATTCATTCCCATGTTCATGTTTTCTTGTGCTTATAGCAAGAAGCAAAGTGGTTGCGTCTTACACTTGGTATCATAACCAGGTTTGTATACCAAAAATACAACCACAACGAGCATCCATGGAGGCGACAAGAAATAACAAAGATGTTATGTTTTTGTTGCATTACCCAATGCTACCTAGAAACAACTATGTCATTTGGGTTATTAGACCGGAGGGTATGTAGCAAGAAGAGTTGTGTGGGGCTTGAAACTGCAGCCAGAACACAACAACGGGGTGCAGTTTAGAGCATGCAGTTTCAGAGGGAGGGGAGCCTACTATTAACGATAAGCCTACCATCTCAAAACCAAGATTATCAAGTCCTAATTGATAGGCTATTTGTTGTATTTGAATTATGTTATCTTGTATTTTGTATTCCATATATATATAGTGGAATATACGATACTCCAGATCATTGGAGATTCATATATCATTGTTTATATGGTATCAGCCTAAAAATCCCGATCCCTTCTTCTTCTCTCATCAGCCGACCCTAGTCTTCTCATCTTTCATCATCATGGTAACTGGTTCTTCGTCTACTGATGGAGCTCTCACCCTCAACACCATTCTCCATATGTTCGACAATTAAATTGTCATCCATAAACTACTTACTCTGGAAAAATCAGATTGCTCCCCTCCTTTGCCATCAACATCTACTTGATCATGTTAACGGTACAACCGTTGCTCCTGTTCCAGAAGTCATGCTCGAAGGCAAATCATCCCCTAATCCTCTCTACTCTGTTTGGTTGGAGGCCGATCAACGAGCACTGTTGATTGTTTAAGCCTCCCTTACTGAAGAATCCATGGCAGAAATCCTGGGGCTCACTACTGTACGTGATGTCTGGACCACACTTGAGTCTGCCTACAGTCACGATTCAATAGAAAGGATGCAGAATTTACGAGATGCATTGCGTCAACTTCAGAAAGGTACTCTATCAGTCTTGAATTATGGGCGTAAGTATAAATCCATTGTAACCAGCTAGCCGTCATTGGTCACCCGGTGGATGAAGCAGACAAAAATCATTGGTTTCTATGCGGTCTTGGGTCCTCTTTCGAAACCTTCTCCACAGCTCATCGGGCTGTCAAACCAAGACCTTCCTTTCGAGATCTTCTTGCTTCTGCTGACGGATATGAGCTTTTTCTACGTTCAATGCACGGATCTGGTACTCCACCGGTTGCATTTAATGCACAATCTTCTCGCTCCTCCGCCTCTTCAAATCGTGGTTCATACTCATGAGGCTCTCGTTGTGGCCGCACATATGGCAGGGGCATGGTAGGAGATCACCCCATTGCCAGTTATGCCGCAAGGATGGACACTATGCTTCGCAATATCCGAATCTTTCAACTTTTGCTCAACGTGGACCATCCATTGATGCAAATTTAGCTCATGCCTTTGCTGCCAAATATGATACCACTGATGCCTCCTCTGATTGGTATGTCGATTCGGGTACAGCTACACACATGACACCAAATGCTAATAATCTCACTACCCCCAATTCCTACACAGGAAACGAGCATGTAGCCTTTGGAAACGATAATATTCTCCACATCTCACGAATTGGAAATGCATCCATTACTAAAGATATTAACCTTGCAGATGTCCTTGTGGTCCCAAAATTAACAAAAAATCTTCTTTCTATAAGTAAGTTAACAGCTGATTCTACTATTGATGTTTTGTTCTCTAATGACAAATTTACAATCCAGAAAAGACACACCCAGGAGGTTCTAGCAAAGGGCATAGTTGATAATGGTCTCTATGTGCTTGAGTGTGGACATCAAGCTTTGGTTTCTCAGTTAAATTCGAACCAGCTACGGGCGTATTATGAGCTTTAGCATAGTAGATTAGGGTATGTCTCTTTTTCTGTTATTTCATTATTACATAAACATGGTCATTTGTTTCTTACTTCTCTTTTACCCAAACCTGCCATTTGCTCATCTTGTGAAATTTACAAAAGCCACAAGCTTCCATTTTATATTAATGAAAAATGTTCACTACATATGTTAGATATGATTCATTGTGATTTATGGGGACCTACACCCATCCCATCTACTGATGGCTATATGTATTATGCTATCTTTGTGGACGATTTTTCCAGGTTTACTTGGTTCTACCTGTTAAAGCACAAATCAGACCTCAAAATTATACTAAAAAGTTTTTTGACCTTTGTTCAAACCCAATTCTCTAGCAAGGTCAAGGTTTTCCAAAGTGATGGTGGCACCGAATTCATCAACAATCAAGTTAAAGCAATGTTTTCTGACAATGGTACTCATCATAGAATCTCTTGTTCATATACACCTGAACAAAATGGTCGCGTTGAACGCAAACACCTCCACATCACTAAAACTGGTCTTGCCATGTTATTTAATGCTAGTGCTCCTGCATCTTTATGGGTCGATGCCTTCACTTCAGCAGTCTATATCATTAATAGACTACCATCCCAGGTGTTAAATAACAACTCACCATTTGAGCTTCTTTTTAACACTCAACCAAATTTCCATGTCTTTCGCGTCTTTGGGTGTCGGGTATTCCCATATCTTCGCAACTACTGCGACCACAAACTTGCTCCTAGAAGTATTCCATGTGTCTTCATCGGATATAGTACACAATACAAAGGTTACTGGTGTCTTGACATGTCCACCTCCAAAATTTACACAACCCGCCACGCAAAATTTGATGAAACAAATTTTCCATTCACTGGCAATACTTCTGTAAATGCAGATGCTAATTTACTGCTTGCAACTTTTGAAGAAGCTTGTGAGATACCTGCGATTTTCTCACAGCCTCCTGATGATCCGATTCCTCAGCCTGCTGTCGCAACAAACACTGGTCCAAGTCCATGTCGCTTATGTACGGACCTGGCCCAACCCATTTCTCATCAACCGATACTTCAATTGGATTCAACTGGAACCGGCCCAGCCCATTTTTTCGGCTTCGCCTCAGCGCCCAGATCCGCTCACTCCAGCCGTTGTTCCTCAATCAGCTCATCCGATGCTCACTCGAGACAAGACTGGGATTTCAAAGTCTCGTACATTTCCATGTTTTACAACCCTTTTATCCACAAACTTGCATACAACTCTTTTTTCTCAAAAAGATCCAAAAGGTTTCAAATCTGCTGCCAAACACTCTAAGTGGCTCTAAGCTATGCATGATGAAATACGGGCCCTAAAAAAATGATACTTGGGATCTCGTTCCACGATCTAATGCTTTCAACATTGTTGGCTCCAAGTGGATCTTCCGCACCAAATATAGATCAGATGGTTCTATTGATCGTTACAAAGCTCGCTTAGTTGCTCAAGGTTTCAATCAAATTCCAGGTCTCGACTTCTCTCACACCTTTAGCCCTGTTGTTAAAGCTTCAACGGTGTGTATTATTCTATCACTTGATGTTCATCAAAACTGGCCCTTACATCAACTTGATGTTAATAACACGTTTCTCAATGGACATCTAAGTGAAACTGTTTTCATGAAGCAACCACCGGGGTTCATTGATTCCCAGTTCCCGGATGATGTATGTCGTCTTAAGAAGGCTCTTTATGGCTTAAAACAAGCCCCACGCGTCTGGTTTCAACGATTGAGCTCATTTCTCACTCAAGTGGGTTTTACGTGTAGCCGTGCTAATCCTTCGTTATTCATGTTTAAACACGGTTCCTCTATTCTTTTTCTCCTTGTTTATGTTGATGAAATAATTCTCACTGGGAATAACCAACACTCAATAGCAACCTTCATCCAACGCCTCCATCAGGAGTTTGCTATTAAAGACTTGGGTAATCTGAGTTATTTCTTGGGTCTTGAGGTTCTGTACACTCCAGATGGCTTGTTTCTCACTCAGACTAAATATGCTTTGGATATTCTATCAAGAGCTGGTTTATTGGACGGCAAACCAGTACATACTCCACTTGCTACTTCTGAACCGCTTACTACTTTCGGCGAACCATTTTATGATCAAACTCTCTATCAGTCATTGGTTGGTGCCTTACAATATCTTACAATCACTAGACCTGATCTCTCTTATGTTGTAAATCAGGTTAGCCAATTTCGTCATGCACCCACTATTGCTCACTTTCAAGCAGTCAAGCGAATTCGTCGCTATGTCAAGGGAACTGTTTCCTTTAGTCTAACTTACACACGGTCTCCTAATATTCCTCTTGTTGCCTACTACGATGCCGATTGGGCACGTTGCGTTGAGACATGTCGCTCCACGTATGGATACTCCATCTCTCTTGGTGGTAACATTGTCTCTTGGAGTGCCAAAAAGCAACCTATCGTGTCACGTTCTAGCTGTGAATCCGAGTATAGGGCAATGGCTAATACGACGTCTGAAATGATTTGGATCACTCATCTCCTACGTGAGCTTCATATTCCCATCTCTCCAACGCCTTTTTTATACTCCGATAACAGAAGTGCTATATTTCTAAGTCAGAATCTGGTTGCTCATAAACGTGCCAAACATATCGACATCGATTATCATTTTGTTAGAGAGTTGGTTACTTCTGGTAAGTTGCTCACACGGTTCATTCCTACCACTCAAATGATGGCCGATCTGTTTACTAAGAGTCTTCCTCGACCGTTGTTTGAACGATTTCGATCCAAGCTGTGTGTTGGACCTCCACCTTCCAGCTTGACGGGGGGTATTAACGATAAGCCTACCATCTCAAAACCAATATTATCAAGTCCTACTTGATAGGCTATTTGTTGTATTTGAATTATGTTATCTTGTATTTTGTATTCCATATATATAGTGAAATATACGATACTCCAGATCATTGGAGATTCAAATATCATTGTTTATACCTACCCTGCACCCTCTCTTTTCATTTTATTGGCCGTTTTTTTCCAACGGTTATTTAAAAAAACTATTTTTTATACCTCAACGACCGTAAACAAGAAATTTTCAATTTTTTTTGACAAAATTACAAAAATAGACCACATGGTTGCCAAAATTATGTGATTTTGGTCTAAAAATGTTTGATGGTGCATCGGTGTCCAATTTTGGATATCTTATGCGTTTTTTGTCCAAAAATGTTAACTTTAACAAGATGATTATTAACTTTTTTTAAAATGATAATTTTACCTTCAATGATCATTTCTGCAACCAAACTACAAGAACCATTTATGCATCTCCTATTTTTTATTTTATTCAATTGTTATACATTAATTTTTAAATTTTTTTACTAGATTAATTTTTTTTATTGTATTATTATATATTAATAATTATATTTTTTGATGTATAATATTTATATAATAATAAATATTATTTTTATTAATTTCTTTTAAATAATTCTTTTTTGATTTCTGTTTTACTGGATTAATTCTTTTATTAGATTATTATATATTAATAAATATTATTTTTAATATATAATATTTATATATTAAAAAATAGTACTTTATTGAGTAATTAATTTTTTTAATTTCATTTTTATACTACCACCACTATCCTAATTTAGTTTAATAAATCTCACATGTCCTACCACTGTCGGACTGGGTGGTGGTGGTGGTGTTTGATGGGTGTCGAATCCATCAAACAATAAATCCTATCTGAACATATGATTTAAAAATAATAGTAACAGTGAAAAACATGATCGGTCACCATGTACCCGGTTTTAATCTACTAATACACCAAAACAATCTTGTTTTATTCCAGGTTGTAAAAAGTAAATATGAGAAATTTTAAAACAAATAAACTAAACTAATATATGGTAAAATAAATACTAGAAATAAGAGAAACAATATGGTTCTAGGTTCCACTCACAAGCTTGGAAGCATAAAAACGTGCAATTTTAGTTTATACCGAAGTTAATCTCATCACAAAACCAATTTGATGTGTGTCAAGCATCAATTAATAAAATAATTACGGATTTTACAAGTCGATTAACGAGAATGAACTAACTCCAATTCAAACGGCCAACATGAATTGGGTCAAGAATCAAACGTGGGGTTATAACAAAACTAAAATGGCTAAGAAAGAATAACAACGTAACATCAAATCATTTAATTATATATATATATATATATATATATATATATATATATATATATATATATATATATATATATATATATATATATATTACTATATTATTATACAAACCTTACTATTTCTAAATATACATTTAAGACGTACAAAATATTAAATACAATGTACAATATCTAATGCATTAAATTTCTTATCCGTATAAGACCCCCTTAATTCTCGCATATTATTTCCCCATCTGTTCTTATTTGACTTGGACTTTATTTTTCATTTGAATTCCCTTAAAACTCGGTCAAAGACGTTTGGATTCGGTAGACGAGTTTCTTTAATTCCGCCCGCTAATAACCTAAAAATACATGTTTGAAGAGTTCATTGAGATTCCTTTTCGATTGACTTTCTCTCACTCAATGCGAACCCTAGCGTGGATGATGGAGAAGAACTTTCTCGTATGGCCACTATTCACAAGGTGAGAACGCCTCTAATGGATATATCATAAAGCTTAGGAACGATGGTTTTATTTTATAGGGTTTCTAATCTTTGCTTTTTCATTGTTCATACCTTCACCTTCGTGTGGCATCGCCCGGATGTCATCTCATGTGCGTACATTGCAGGTAATCGTCTAATTCCCCTTGTCAGCTTCTCATATGCCTAATTCCCCCTGTCAGCTTCTCATATGCCTCTGTATCTGAATCCTCACATATGTTAATCTTGATATTTTTTTGATTACAGGTGCTTCGAATGTTTTATTTCATTGCACATGTAGTTCTGCAAATGAGGGTTTTTTTGTTGGTAGAAAAAAGGTTTAAACTAGATCCGAAAGCTCTTCAGGTATAACATTTTGGGTTATACAAATCAGTCGAGGCTTTAAGGTTAGGGTGCTTGATAGATTTTGTTTTGTTTAAGTTTTTTCTCAAAGTTTTGTTCTTTCGATTTTACAAGAAATGGTGACGGTCTGAAGCCCTTCAACACCGATTATATGAATGGGTTTCAAATTCCCTCCAAAAGGAACCCTAATCTTTCACACACACACACACACACACACACTAAATCGACATTGCTAGAAGATGTTTGACGTGTGCTTCTTCAATTTCATCGTGAACGCGAAAGGTAAGTCTGAATTTTTCCTATATTTTTCTCTGTATCGAACGATGTCACATGGTTTTAATATAAAGTCTATTTCATATTTCTGGAGATGGTGAGCGGATTTGATCAATTGATATTAGTTTCCTCAATCTTCTGTCAACTACGCCTATGCAGCGACCAAATTCGCAACATGTGTCTCTTCTCAGCCTCTTGCTTTCCGATCTACCACCATCAATACCACTCACAGCCACCGTATCATCGTCTGCTGGTATCACCACTAACCATCACAACTCCATCACACCTCTAAATTCTTTCCTTTTTTTCTGAATGTGTATCTTAATTCTTAAAGGTTCATACTTGCTAAATGTTGGTTATACAAAAGTTCATTAATTTTGTGTAGAAATTAGATGGTCAGCTTTGGCAACTCCTATATAACAAGTAAAGTAGCCCCTGAGGTAAGGCTGGGTCAATTCCATATTCAATGATAGTTTATTAATTTTCCCTAATTTCCTGGTTGTTGATCTGCTTTAATATTATCTAGAATGTACAGGTTTTAACTAGATCAAATAGGGCAACCAAAGACGTATATGGGTTCACTTCATTTGGTATGTGTTTAGAAATCAAATTCGAATTTGGTTGTTGTTTACTTATGTAGACCACAAGTTAGTCAGTCTAATTCTATTTTTTTTAATATTTAGGTATATTAATTTTGGTAGGGAATTATATTAATGGTGCATATATTTCTTCATCAAATTAATTGTCCTTGTTCAATTATATTTGATTCATTGTACCACTCATGATAGCATGCCTTTCCATATGCAGCTTTAGTTTGTCTTGGGGTGTGTCGTGGCTGTTATAATTGTTTTGATTGCTACAACTACACTCAGGGAGAATGGTACCACCTGCTCAAATGTGCCCCGGTACCGAACTTCTGCAGGTACTACAAGCCAAGCTTCCTTCGGTCTTCTCTGTATTGATCGTTGGCAAAATGGATGCAACCCTTGACTGTTGGACACATCTATATTTGCGCTTATCTTGAAAACTAATTCTTATGTTTATTTAATGTTCACAGGTAATTATAGCCTGCATTTTTTTTGAAGTGTATTGATGCTTGGAACTCATGCTCAGGGTCATGCCTAATTGAAAGGCCTCCAGGTTAGTTATCTTTAGTATCTAATATGATTTTTAAATTCTCATTTTAGTCATTTGATCAGGTTATGATTTTGGTTGTTAATTGTTTAATCAGATTCTTTTTTTCATTATATGGAAAAGAAAGGAGTGTGGGATAGATATGGTTGGTGGTGATAATGTGAAGTATTCCAACTATGTGTTAGTTGGACTGGAATATTTTAAAGGATTACAACGACTCATATTCAATCAAGTTATGATTTAGATTTTTATTTACTCACAAACGATGATTAAACAACTGGTAAAACAATATACTATGACTTCTTTAGTTTTGACTTTTTTTTTCATAATGTTACTAATCTTACTTTCAAGTTGTAGCACTCCTTTTTTCTTTTATGAATTACCAACCGATGAAGTAAACGTTTCCAGTTTTACATATTTTTCCCAAACCATTTTGGAGAACCATCGGCGAGAAACTATTGATGATTATGAAAATTGTTTTTTTTGGTTTTGCTTGAGTTTTCCACCAAATTTTCTTTTTTTCATTTCTTCCAAAACATGTATGACGATGCATTGAATTGTTAATTTCCACAGGTTTTTGCAAAATTGATAGCAGTATGTAGATTTATGTTGGTGCTGATGTCCTTGATGGAGGCTACTGTACCCTGTTCAAATACAGATAATCAATCCGATGATGTTGCTTCTGGATAGTTGTTGTTGTAGTAAACTGAATATGAATAATAATGTTGATTTGTGTCTAATTGCTTTTTGTACCGATGGGTTTAGGCTTGGAGGGCTTTTGGAAGTGGTTGGATCAGTAAAAGTTCATTGCTATAAATGGTGAGACCCCCAAAGTAGGACATTATGCTTTTGTCTTTAATTGGGTAAGGTATAAAAGTACAATGTCCTATTAAGAAAATAGTTGAAAGTAGAATGTTGTAATTGGTATTTAGTTTTTCAAAACTAATTTAAAAAAAAAATATTTCTTTTAAACCATTGCAGTTATCTTTTCTTTGTGTGTCGTTGTGGATGTCTGCTTTAGTGTGCATGTGTATGTGACTAAGTCGACTGGGTGTGTGAATGGTTGTGAGTATGTCTAATTCAAATTTTAGTTTTGTTTTTCTATACTATCTTCTCAAAGTAGATACATAGCATTGAAGTGTTTTTTGGAAAGACACTCAAAGAAGTAAATTTATATAGTACTTGTCGCATGGTGTTGTGGTGTAATAAAAAAACAAAATTGTAATAGGCGATAGCTTAAATTAAAGTTGTTTATAAAGTTATATTCTCGGTTGCTTTAGGAGAACCATTTGGATCAATTCTTTTTTGTTTGAGATTTAGAATAAAATTCTGGCTTCTGATCAATTTTGGCTGGAATTAGTATTCAAACGAGTTTAATCATATAACTGTTACCAATTTTATTAAACATTTATATCAAATTTATTGCAATTAGTTGCTTTTGTTTGTACACGAAAATTTCAAATCGTATACGACATTGTAACATAAAATAAGTCAAGCCAATTAACATAAAATAAGTCATTTGACCATTTGTCCAAATAACCGAATATTAGAATTTTGGATATCCGATGTTTCAAATAATTTCAGATAATTTTGGCTTTGTTAATTTCTATATTATAACCACACGTTAATAATAATTTTTTTTGAAACAATTATGCATGAAGGTAGGTGTACGGTTTAATTTTGTTTTTTCGCATGTTTTTTTGACAGAATTGCAAATTTAGTCTCTGTGGTATGTCAAAAATTGGGACTTTGTTCCAAAATATTTTAGAGTTGCATCACTGGTCCAAAAGGTTTCATTTGTTGTGTCTTTGGTCCAATTTGTTTTAAACATTTTTAAAATAACAATTATGCACTTACCTTTTTCTTTTTCAATTCTATATTTATAAGAAAATAAAAAATGAAAAACTCACATTCCCTTACCATGCTATCACACCCACCACCTCCTTAACACATTTTGTTTCTCTATCTTACTATCTTCTCTCAACACCACCACAACAACAGACCGAAAAAAACCTGAAAGCAACCACCCCCACCACCTGCCGGAAAATTATAACGCCACCCTCACCACAACAGACCGAAAAAAACCTGAAAGCAACCACCCCCACCACCTGCCGGAAAATTATAACGCCACCCTCACCACCTGTCGGAAAATCAGAACTCGGCCATGAACACCATCTTAACGTCACCTTCTCCAGAGCTCCGTCTCCCCACGAACACTATCCAACGCCGCCACGAACCGATATGTCCGACAATGAACAAATAGCTCCGACGAAAAACTATTTTATACTTAGAAGGGCAGCTAACGGATCTGAATCACCACCGCCGCCAACGCGACCACCACCACCACCCTTACCCTATCCCCCATCCACCACACCATGCCACCACCACCGCCACCTCTACTGCCGCTGCCATCCCTACCCACCACTGCCAACACTACCGCTGCTAACACCACTACCCTACCCCCACTCATCCACACCTTACTACCACCATTTATTCTAAAAATGCAAAATGATAGAAAAATACACATATAAACATGTTTTCTAATTTTCTATAATAGAAAATGAAAAATAAACAAGTTTTAACTAAACGCGTTTTCCAAATTCTTTACTAAAAAAGGAAAAAATAATGACGCAAGAGAACCATTTAAAAAAAAAGAACTAGAACTAAAACTTTCATTTGTATTAGTTAACCTCATTACCTTCTAGATACCACAAATAGAACTAGAATTGATAACGGATCAACAAAAACAACTAACCTGCTATATACCGTAAATATGACGACTTCACAAACCTAAGGAAGAACTATTGCTCCTAAAGGAAATTGTTTGAAATTTCAATACAAAATGTCTTAGGAAAACAATCTCTGATAGACAAGCTATTCGTTATCCTCGAAAAAATAATTGCATACACGAAACTATTCACGGAAATGAAACTAATATTGATAAAAAATTGTGTTAAGATTATACAAGACCGTAAAAGCAACTCAATATAGACCGGAAATAAAAAAAAACGGGTTGAATATTACAAACCCACAATCCATCAATCCAGTCAAAGTTCTGAAACAAGTTAAGAGGTTACAGTTATTTAAAGTTAACATCCTGATTGCTTAATTGCAATTTGCAAGGAAGTGATTATGAAATGAATTTACCAGCTTTTGAGATAGTAAGAACTAAAGAATTATCAATATCTTGTAACTAGGTTGATACGTAATGGTTTTTATGTTTTAATCTGATAGCAACAAAAAAACTCTTCACCGAAATGAATTAATCACTGCTCGAAATAACTTTTCCCCGCCGCTTTGCGCGGGTACACAACTAGTATATATATATATATATATATATATATATATATATATATATATATATATATATATATATAGGGTTAGGTTATTTTGTTTCTAATAACTATTGTGTGCCAGAATGCACAAATCTGGACCATCGGATGGAATATAATCAAAGGTCATGATCTGAGGGTCTATGATAATAGAGTAGGATAATATGTACCATATTATCATACAAATTTCAGCATAAGGGCATTTTAGTCAATTAACTTAAATTAAAAAAGGAAATTTTCGGATTTTTAGGGATAATTAATTCCTTTATTTTTAAAAACTGAATATTTTAAATTAATTCAAAATTAAAAATCCGATTTTATTCTGTCAGAATGATAGAATGTTAACCATAAACTAGTAAGTATATTTTTCGATTTTATTCTGTCAGAATGACAGAATGCCAACCATAAACTAGTAAATACATTCTGAAAAGAATACACAAAATCAATTCTTGAACTAATAATATATCAAATAATTACATTGTATGATTGTGATTTATTGAATAATAACAACATTCTGAAAGAAAAAAGAAAAAAACATCAAAATCTAACAAAAACACTAATCTATTCTGAGAGAATATTATTTTTAAGCAACACTTTATACATTGTAGCATAACACATTCTGTTATAATACACTCTCATTCTCTATGTTTTCTTCTTTCTCCACATCAATGTTAGCCTCTTCAAAACCTAAATCCACAAAGAAAACATAATCAAGTTTCAAAAATTAAAAAATTCAATGCATTCTAAGAGAATAAAAACTATAAGTTCTGACAGAATGTATTAAAGACTATAAAGTTTGACAGAATATAGTAGAAAATAAAAACTATAAATTCTGACATAATGTAGTAGAGACTGTAAAGTCAACCAAAAAGTATCACAAATTCATTACCAGTTACACAAATATACTTGTTGTTGACAATTATTCTCAAACATTCTAACAGAATACATTTGTATAAATAAATTCTAATAGAATACATTACATAATTCAAGAGCTGTGATTAAATACAGAATTCAAGAATTGTGATTGAATACATAATTCAAGAGCTGTGATTGAATCATCAACACACATCTGCTTTCATTCCCAGTTATGAATTCAAGAAACAAACACACATTTGCAATATCGATTTAGAAATATGAACACCAATTTTGACTTTTTCGAAACAAACTCCAACTTATGACTGTGAAGTGCAAGTTGTATCAGAATATTTCTTCAATCGAACAGGAATAAAACATTGAAGAAATTGAATTTAATAAGATGATGAACACAATCTCGATCTTGAATCAAAATCAAGATAAAGTCAATCTCGATCGAGGTAAATAATTTCCAGTTATATCCCATCCATTATCATAATTTTTTTCAGGAAAACCCAAACATCCAAATTTACATGGATTCAAATCAAAATAAGACGAAGAAGAAGATCACCTGTTGGCCATGGATGCTTCAGTTAACTTCCTCTTCCTTCGATCACTCAAGAATCGAGACCCTTGTCCCCCTCAAACTTGTTGTTTTGCTGCTTCCTTTCTGCCTTCTGTGTCAATGGCCAACAACCCCATTTTCGTGTTATTTCCTTTCCTGACAAACAAAGAAAAACAAACACTTCCCAATTTTAGTCTTTTGTTGCCATTCTCTCCCCCTAGTTGTTGGATTACTGGACCAGAGAAAGAAGAACAAGAGGCTGTCGGAGCATACCTCCGTCCACGTACCTACAATCGTCGGGATTTCCTCACCGTTCGCTCCTCGCTTCTCACTCGCGTTCACGAACCCCACAGCAGCGCCACTGCTCCTCCGCATCCCCTTCTTCAGCCTCATCAACCCCAGAGTCCATCATCAATTGCGAGACGAGAGTATGTGCTCCCTTTTGGATCCGTCGATTGTAGAAGAAGAAGCAGAATCGGTGATGGTGATGGTGTTGATGCCGATGATGAACGTGTTCGGCCACAGACATAACTAGGTCAAATATATTTACTTTATTTTCTTAATTGAATGATTTCAATTAAATTATTTCCTTAATTAAAAGTATAAAAGGTCTGAAATACCCTTTCATGATTTATTTAATTATTTATTATTTCTTGAATTCCCATTGGTGCATTTAGGCACACAATAGTTGCTAGAAACATTTGAACCTAGCTCTCTCTCTCTCTCTCTCTCTCTCTATATATATATATATATATATATATATACATATATATATATATATATATATATATATATATATATATATATATATATATATATATATATATATATATATAAGGAGTTATAACTATAAAACCGAATGTGTTAATTCAACTTGAAAATAAATAAACTAAAAATAACATAATCAGCGTTCGTATTATAATCGTGTAATTGTTGGAAAAATGATGTGCAATTTATACACCACCTAGTTTTAATATTATAATCCTAACCTACTTAACTAACTAATTGTACTTAGGCACTGTACCTAGCCAAATTTATAGAATAGTTTAGGTAAGTTGGGTATCGAACACATGAAAAGGATTTAGCTAATAGTATAATTATTAAAAATGAATCTAAAAACAATAATTAAAGAGGGGGGGGGGGGTTCTGATTTCGCAAGTTCATACTAACTTAAAACTAAGCACACACTCAACTAAAAACGATTGTAAATAAGATTTAGAATACACGTCCGTTTAGCTTCGAATCCCCCTTTTTCCTATGTGTAGTTTCTAAGTATGGATTTATTCGGTTGGTTACCAATTAAAATATAATTAGCAGTCTTGATCCGATCTCCTAATATTTTCACCAATTCATGAACTATTATGTAATGATCATAGACAAGCAAACACATAATTGATTATTAATGATAATTGGGATATGTAAGATATATCTAAATTATTATCTATGATCAAGACCAATAATCAAACACAATCATGATCAAATTATGTTCTCCAACATAGCTAAAGTTGTTACCTTTATCACTTAATCTAAGATGTGACTAATCCTAGCTCTAGCAATTTAATGATCATAAACTACTAGGTAAACAAGTTCATGCAATTCAAATGGTCATTAAACTACACTTAACTTGAATAAAAAAACAAAGATTGAAACTATAATAAGCTAGGTAATGATAATCAAACACATGCATTAACTAACTTCATAAAATCCAAATATAAGCAAGAAACTAACTCATAGTATTAGCGTTCATCTACACTAAACGAAAGTCTAATGATTAGCTACTCATGAAAAAAAATAAGCAAACAATCACATAAGATTTAGACATGATTAAGTTAATGCAAATCGGATGTAATGTGTAAGCTTCAAGCTCTTAACCTCCAATCGAATTCTTCTGCTAAGGGCTTATTTCCACAGGTCTCTGGCTTCTGATTTCGCCCATCACTTCCAGAATATCAATCCAAACTCCTCTAGTTGAATGTATCAAGGAGTATTTATAGTTTCCTAAAAATGTATCTCACGTCGTGAGAATTAGGGTCTCACATCGTGAGATCAGTACAATTCGTGTTTGACAAGGAAATTAGATAACTATGTACAATTATAGCGCATATACTCAGCTAATAGCAGCACAAATGTCGGTTCCAACTAAACAATATAAATAAATCCCATAGGCTATAAGGCATCATGTATCATGCAATTCTATCATGCGATTCCTGAGGATCCTTAGCCTACATTCTAGCATGCAGTTTATCAAATAAAATAACATGTGTGGGTATTCTGGGAATCTTTCTTGAGCACCGGCTGATTGTACACATCGCATCCCTCTTGTGTTTACTTGGAAAACAATTTTTGAAAAATCTTTTTGCAGATACCTTAGTTTGAATCTGGAATCACACGAATTCTCATCCAGTTCGCTCAAACCAGGGCTCCGATACCAACTTGTAACGTCCCAAAAATCAGAGTGAAAATTTTCATTTTAAAACACAAATCCACAAACCCAAAAGTTACCAAAACATTGTTTATAAATCATAATAAGTCAAAACCTCAAATCAAAGTATCAATCAACATACACTACAAGATGATGTGTACAATCACGCATTCCCCTTTCCCCGTTCATTAGAAGTACCTGAAACATTGAAATCCAAACTGTAAGACTAAGATTAGTGAGCTTCCCAAAATACCCCATAATGCAAACAATTACAGATATAATACAAGCATGCATACAGGGTTTGTTGGTCCTTGACCTCAACCCAACCATATCAGGTTTGTTGGTTTACAGCACAAAGCAGTAAAACCTCAACCCAACCGTCCAGGGTTTGTTGGAACATGGCCTCAACCCAACCATCAAGGTTTGTTGGCACGTGACATCAACCTTACCATACCGGGTATGTTAACTTCCAATCTCAACCCAACCATATCGGGTTTGTTGGCGCATGGCCTCAACCCAACCACCCATATGTTGACATATACACAACACATCACACATAGAACTAGCATACCAATCCTACGTCCTAGAATACAGAAACACAATAAATGGGTCGGCCTTGGTGCCTTAGACCTATTGCCATAATGAGAGAAATCACCTCTCAAACCGAACACAAGCTGAAATAAGTTTCGACTCCAAATATCGGCTCTACCCGTTACCTATTATGCAAATCATTGCCTAACCTTAATTAATACCAACCTACCCAAAAATATCCTTAGGTCCAAATTGGTCAAACTCAACAAATCAGTCGAGTCAACCCAACCGAGTCGACCCAGCCCTGTACGCAGGGCATACTCAAACGTACACGAGGCGTACTCGATCGCGACCAAATAGACGGGGACCTAACTTCGTACATGCGGCGTACCATCTGGTATGCCCAGCGTATGCAGTTGAATGCTCTTAACCCATTAAGTGCTTAACACATAAGCCTTTTTCATCCAAAATATAGATCTAAGTCCCAAATATTGCCCTTGACCATAAAATTTCCAACTTTATGGTCTTGCATGGCCCTAATGTGCTTAACACTAAAAAACCTAATATCTTAAGCCATTAAGACAACCAAACTCATGCATGGGGAAGAACTAAGGGTTAAGAACACATTTTTATCACTCTAAGCCTATAAAAACGTCTAAAAGGACCGCCTATTTGCTCTATAGCATGCCATGAACAAGAAGGCCATATTTGGGGACAAAGGTGAAGGATTTTGAGCATTACAACATTCCTATGTGCACATGCAACCCTAATTGCTTTGGATCTAGGTTTTTCTCAAGTTACACATGCAATTTAATTTTCCAAAGTAAACCCTAATCTAGCATACAAGGAAAAATGAAATCTAATCATATTAGGGTTTAGAAGAATACCTTTCTTGTTGGTAGCTTAATCTTGACCTTCAAGAGCTTAGTGCCTCAAGTCTTGCACCTCTAATAGAGTCATGAACACCACTTAGCAAAGGATGAACAAGAGAGATGTAACATCCGGATTTTCAGAGGTATTATGGTGTAGGTTAATCTTGTGATTAAAGGAGAGACTCGACGAGTTGAGGGTCCAACTCGCCGAGTCGAGTCGGGTTTCTCCCATGGAATTAATGAGTGGACTCGACGAGTCCGAGGAGGGACTCGCCGAGTAGGTGCTGGGCAGAGAAACCCTAATCTCCGGGGTTTGGGACCTATTTAAAGGCACTTATAGCCTTCTTGGCCCCTTCCCAACAGTGTCTTCGTCCCTTGAGAGAAACCCTAGAGTTATTTATGAGCTAGAGAGGAAAGAGGCTTCTTGGAGGTCATTTCTTTGAGAAGAAGATCAAGGGAGTTGCAAGGATCTCAGAGGAGAGTTGGTGGATCAGTCTCATCTTCATTTCAAGCTTCATATCTGGTACAACTCTTGCCTCCCTTGTGTTTGAGTAGATTTCCTTGGTAGTAAAGTTGGGCTTGTATCCTTATTGATGGGGTTTTGGGTGCATCCAAACCCTTTTTCGAGTCAATTGTAGATCTGGACCTTGTGAGGTCCAGAGATCCAGAAAGTAGGCAGCCATGAGTGAGTAACCTTGGAGCTTTGAAGCTATGGAGCTTCAATGGAGTCAAAATGGTGTATAGAGCAAAATACACCATGCATGAACCTCAAGTTCAGACCTTTGCGTGACTTTTGGGTAGTAGGAGGTTAGATCTATGAGTTTGGGTTGTAGATCTGACCTCAAATGGCTGAATGAGAAATTTGTGGGAGCCAACTCGCCGAGTCCAGGGGTGACTCGACGAGTCGTAGCGGGTTTGACCGAGTAGTCTTAACCCAGTGTTGGCTCGCCGAGTTGGGAGTCAACTCGACGAGCTGAGTGAGTCCTAGGTAGAGTTCAGTTGATGCGAGGGGACTCGACGAGTAGCATGGGTGCACTCGACGAGTAGGGTCAAATGTGGACGGTTGACTTAAGCTTGACTTCTGTTGACTTTGGGGTTTTGGTCAACATAAGTAATAGAGGCCTTGGAAGGGTAAAATGGTCTTTTACCCACTTTAGAGAGTTAGAAAGAGAAGGAACCGCCTTCGATTATCTGAGTCATGAAAAAGAGTTATTATAAGAGATATTCATCCTATGTGTTAGGTGGTGGCGAGTTCGAGATTCAAGTGTGAGGATAGCTGCTTTCTGCTTGCCAGGTGAGTCTTCTCACTATACTTTACCTAGAGTGGTAATTAGAGTTATGTGACAGAGTATTTTGTATGCTATTTATGTGATGTGATGCACTGTATTATTTCTATGTGATTTATGTTGTGTGTGTGTTCCAGAGTCTACAGAGTTAGGACCGAAAGGTCCACAGAGTTAGGACCAGAGGGTCCACAGTGTTAGGACCAGAGGGTCCATAGAGTTATAGCCTCGAGTGGGTAATATGTGTTTTATGTGGTATTTTGGGGAACTCACTAAGCTTCGTGCTTACCGTGTTATGTGTTATGTGTTTCAGGTTCTCAGGATCGCGGGACGGCACCGGTTGATTGTACACACCAGAGAAAGAGTCATGAGGATCCTGGATTATTAATTACTAAAACATGGAGTTATGTTTTGTGAATTGAACAAATGAGATTTTAATAAAATGTGTCATGAGGATTTATATGATTTTAAATGAAAATTTTCTTTTGAAAATTTACGTTGTTACAAGAGAGGTGATGGAGGCTTCAAGATTTCGGCTAGGGTTCCCCAAGAATGCATAGGGGCTGAAAACTTGAAGCCAAGGGTTCCTTATGTAGTTGAGCTGCTAAGGTTTTAGGTGGAAACTCTAATTCTCTGCTTAAGCCTCAAACAATCCATGAACACCTTCTAGAAGGCCCCTTGGACGAAATCTTTATGGGTTTCCCATTGATTTCGTCCACTCCTTCTTTAGGAGTCCATCAGCCCAACTTGCAACTATCAATGATTTGCAATATCATTCCCCTTACTTTTAATCAGTTTCTTTTGATCACTAAATTAATTCCAAATTGATTTTTGATCAATACTAATTAAATAATATGATTTCTCAATTAATATATTATTCTTATAATATATTAATAAATCATTAAATAACCTCTTACTCCAAAAATCATCCTATCAAACTGCTATGGTGAAGGCAACCCAAAAGGACCATGCTACTATCGGGTCAAGTACATACCAATTATACTTATGGGCTTAGACACTTAATCCAACAGTCTCCCACTTGGATAAGTCTAATAACTATAACTGCAAATATGACTTCAAAATTCGATTAACAATCGTAGCTCTCCAAAGCCGTTGTCGAACTCTGACCTAGTCAACGACGCGTCCTTTAGATAAGGGATCATATAATCCTCCGTTCTGCAAGATATCATGTGGACAAAGACATAGAACATGATCATTCTCAATCTCCAACAGTTTGTTTCCCGACTTCTGATTTATTTGACATAGAACTTAATTGAACACATCAATTCAGTTCTGAACAGGTCTGGCACATAAGTCAAAACAAAATCATCGAGGGGCCCAAGATATCGCTTTTACCCTCTTAGGATAAAAGGAACAGATAAAATCTGACTTATATGCTTGTACTATTTACTCGTTAAATCATACACAACAACACGTTTTATAACATCAAATTACTTATGCGTTTACGCATTATCAATGCACAACCAACTTGCAAACAACAACTTATATATCTCCGTTTAAAGATTATACGATATTATCGTCTCACAATTACTCGTGATAAATTCCATGAAGTAATTCAAATGAGCGTGGGTTTAATCCAATACTTAAATCTTATTTCATAAGTACTCATTAACGTTGCAGTAAACCTTTGATATGTCTAAGCACTTAGACAATCTACAAGCCAGTTCATGACAGTCTTGCCTCATTACTTACTCCCAAAGTATGATCGACTGTGGATAATTTGAACAATCTAATTATTCTGGAAGTAAAACATTCAAAAGTGAAACAATAGTAAACAATCGACACAAGATAGTAAACTTTACTCATAAATAAATCTCCATTACTTAATCATCAAATGTCAATTACATTTATGTATTACAAGTTTCTAAACATCTATCTAATCACTAAAACTAATATCGTCCTTCAGACCAATGCTCCTCATATGTTGTAAGTGCTTATCCCTGCTCAAACCCTTTGTGAGGCGATATGTAGGATTCTCCTCTGACGATACCCTCTTGACTACGAGGAGTCCCTCTTCTACCCAATGTCTGATGAAGTGGTATTTTCTGTCGATGTGTATGGATCTACCATGATCCCTTGGTTCCTTGGTTAAGGTAACCTCTCCTTCATTATCACATAAAATCTCCATAGGCTCCTTTATGGCTGGTACAACTCCAAGGTCTCCAATGAAGTTCTTCAACCATGTTGCCTCCTTCGACGCTTTGCTCGCTGCTATGTACTCTGATTCGCACGTTGAATCAGCCACAGTCTCCTGCTTGGAACTTTTCCAAGTAACTGCTCCTCCATTTAGGGTAAATACCTAGCCCGACTGAGAGCGGAAGTTATCTCTGTCAGTCTGAAAGTTGGCGTCACTATACCCTGTCACTCTCAAGTAATCACTCCCACCAAGTGTAAGGACCCAATCCTCAGTCCTTCGTAGGTACTTAAGAATGTTCTCAACCGCTATCCAATGAGCTCTACCCGGGTTCCCTTGATATCGGGTAACCATGCTCAATGCAAAAGCCACATCAGGGCGAGTACATGTCATAGCGTACATGAGCGAGCCAACGGCGAAAGCATATGGTACTTGACTCATTTCTTCTATCTCGGCATCGGTACTCGGACTTTGAGTTTTACTCAGCTTGGTATTGCTTTGGATTGGCAGTTCCCCTTTCTTGGAATTCTCCATGCTAAAACGTTTCAGCACCCTGTCCATGTAAGTACTTTGACTAAGTCCGATTAGTCTCCTACTTCTATTTCTCAACATCCTTATCCCCAGAATGTAAGCAGCTTCCCCTAGATCCTTCATAGCGAAACACTTCCCAAGCCACGACTTAACCTCCTGCAAGGTTGGGATGTCATTTCCTATGAGCAGTATGTCGTCAACATACAAAACTAGAAAGCTAATTATACTTCCACTAGCCTTGACATACACACAGGACTCATCCTCGCTTCTCGAAAATCCAAACTCTTTGACTTTCTCATCGAACCCAAGATCCCATCTGCGAGACGTTTGCTTTAATCCATAAATGGACTTCTCAAGTTTGCACACTCTATTGGGGTATTTAGCATCCACAAAACCCTCTAGCTGATACATGTAAACATCTTCAGCCATCTTCCCATTAAGGAAATCGGTTTTGGATCCATCTGCCAAATTTCATAATCATGAAACGCAGTGATAGCTAACATAATCCTAATAGACTTGATCTTGGCCACTGGTGAGAAGGTCTCATCATAGTCAACCCCCGGGGTTTGAGTAAAGCCCTTCGCAACCAGCCGTGCCTTGAACGTATGCACCTTTCCTTCCATGTCGATCTTCTTCTTGAAGATCCACTTGCACCCGACCGTCTTACGACCTGGTACATTGTCAACCAAGTTACAAACTTGATTGTCATACATGGACTGGATCTCGCTATCTATTGCCTCTTTCCATTTTGTAGACTCGGGGCCCACCATGTCTTCCTTGTAGTTAGTAGGCTCATCCAAATTTACGAGTGTACTATCACTGATAAACGTATCACCTTCCGTAGTAATATGAAAACCATAAAACTATGGTGCCATCCTAACTCGAGAGGAACGTCTTAGAGGTAACGACTCGTCAGTCGGTTCAACATGAATATTTTCCTCGTGTTGAGCGCTAGTGTTAGAGGTTCCTTCACCGCTTGACTCTTGAAGCTCTTCAAGATCAATTTGCCTCCCAATGTCCTCTTGGCTTATGAGTTCTCTTTCACGGAAAACCCCTCTCCTTGCTACGAAGACCACATTTTCACTAGGTCTCTAGAAAAGATATCCAAAAGATTTATGTTGGTAGCTGATAAAAATACACCGCTCACTACGAGGTTCAAGCTTATCGTGAGTCTCTCGTCTTACAAAAGCCTCGCAACCCCAAACCTTGATATGTGCTAACGAGGGAACCTTCCCTGTCCACATCTCGTGAAGTGTTTTAGCAACCTTCTCAGTTGGGACTAGATTAAGGATATGGGTGGCAGTCTCTAAGTCATACCCCTAGAATGAGATAGGTAACGATGCTTGACTCATCATGGAACGAACCATGTCCAACAAGTTTCGATTGCGCCACTCAGCCACACCATTGAGCTACGGTGTCCTAGGCGGCATAAATTATGAAACAATTCCACATTCCTTAAGATAGTCGTGGAACTCGATACTAAGATACTCACCACCCCTATCAGATCAGAGCATCTTTATCTTCCTACCCAATTGATTCTCCACTTATTGCTTAAACTCCTTAAACTTTCAAAGGTTTCCAACCTGTGCTTGATTAAGTAGATATATCCATATCTGCTATAATCGTCAGTAAAAGTCACATAGAAGCGGTTAGCATCCCTTGTGGTGGATCTTAATGGCACACACACATTTGTGTGTATGATATCCAACAATCCCTCACCTCTTTCACAAGTGTCAGTGAAAGGTGATTTAGTCATCTTTCCAAGTAAACAAGATTCGCACGTGTCATCTGACTTTAGGTCAAATGACTCCAAGACTCCATCCTTTTGGAGTTGGGCTATGCACTTCTTGTTGACATGTCCAAGACGACAATTCCACAAGTATGCCTTGTCTAAACCATTAGACGAATAGATATGCAACACATTATATCCTAAGTTATCTACAACCATCACAGTTTCATATACACCATTACAAGGCAATGCTTCAAAATATAAAGTACCATTATAGAAAGCATTAATAGAACTAACTGTTGGATTTTGAGCATTCTAACACTCCTATGGTGTACATGCAACCCTGTAAACCTTGGATCTATGTTTTCTCTATTATACATGCAAATATTAAATATTCCAAGGTTTCATCCTAAAAGCATATTATGAAGCACCTATACTACAAAGTTCTAGTTAGATGACATACCTTTTGATGTAGCTTGATGTCTTCAAGCTTTAAGAGCTTAGCCCCAATAGTGTGGAAGCCTCAAGTGGAATCACAAATCACCAAAACACCTTGGAAAACCTTTAGAGAATATGGATACTTGGCTCACACTATGAAATCGGTTATTGCCCTCTTTAGTGTATCCACACTAGCCACTAGCATAATTTCATGAACCATCAGACCCTTTATATAGTGTGGAGGATTAGGGTTAAACCCTAATACCCATGACCTTTCATTTCCTAGGATCCATGGGTTAAAGCTCCATGGACTATCCATGAAGACTTAGCCCAACCTAAATGAACTTGGCCCACTACACATATATATATATATATCTAAGAGTCCATATTTAATTAGTTCCTTTTGATCACTTAATTAATTATAAATTAATTCTTGATCAATACTAATTAAATAATATGATTATATATTAATATATTAGAACTTATAATATATTAATATAAATCATAAATATACTATTCTCAAAAGACTATCCATATAAATTGTGTCGGTGAAGTGCAACCCAAATGGACCATGCCGGGTCGGGTCAAGTACATACCAAATATAGTTATGGACTTAGACATTAATCCAACAGTCTCCCACTTGGATAAGTCTAAAACTATTATTGAGTATGACTTCAAAAACCAACTGGCAATCGTAGCTCTTAAAGCCGCTGTCGAACTCTGATCTTGTCAATGAACTCTGACCTTTGTCAATGACTTGTCCATTAGATAAGTGATCATATATTCCTCCATTCTAGATATCATATGGACTGAGACATGGATTATAATCATTCTCTCTGTCCATTTGTTGTTTCCCGATTTTCGATTTATGATGACTGACTGATTGAACAAATCAAATCAGTCCTGGCTTGGCCAAGCACTCACATGTGTCATCGCTAAATCATCGAGGGGCCCACAGATATTGCTTTTATCCCGAAGGTAAAAGGAATGGATAAACTTCGACTCATATGGCTTGTTCTACTACTTGTTGAATCATACACAAAGGCACGTTTTATAACATCGAGTTACCAATGCGTTTTCGTGCAATCAATGTATAACCAACTCATAGTAACAACTCATATCTCTAGGTTTGAAGAATATAAGATATTATCGTCTCATGATCACTCGTGATAAAATCCATGAAGTGATTCAAATGAGCGCGGGTTGAATCCAATACTCAGAACTTATGAGCACTCATGAGTGTTGTAGCACCACTTTGTCCACCAACTTGGACCTCTACAAACCAACCCATGACAGTCTTGATTCATATCTACTTCCAACATATGACCGACTGTGGATGGTTTGAATAACTTAATCATTCAGGAAGAGTGACTTAGTTATTCTGGAAGTCAAAACATGCAAAGTGAAACACAAGAATAAATGAATCAAATATGGTATCAAACCCTATGAATATAAATAAACACTTTTATTTATCACCATACTGATTACTCATTATTCATTGTTTGGGTTTTATCAACTTTATACTTGAATTAAAAACACTAGTTGTCCCATGCTCCAATCATGTACACTATGTTTTTCTTAAACAATAGCTTTGCCATACACCAAGTATGCACTCTATGTTTGTCTATGATCCTTACTTTGTGAAATAAACCAATTGAACATAATTTCAATGATTCTAATTTCACACTCCCAAATCCTTATCGAAAAATGTGAGAATTTCAAATTCCTATCATTTATCGAAATCTGTTTAGATTTTAAACTTATATGCACTGACCCTCCTGTAATGAATATGTACAAAGTCACAAAGACTTGTCAACAGTCATTATAAGGTATTCCAATGGAGATCAACTCCATGGAAACTAAGTCTCATATTCAAAGTACATTGCTTTGGACATGCTTCTTGCATTAAGTTTTCTAATCTTACACAAATAACTTCCACCTATGGAGACAACTTCATATTCTCATTTTGACTATCACTTCTGAATAAGAGATGCCTCTTTTCAGAATATGTCAATATGGTCCTTCCAAAATTAGCACTATACTTCCAACTGTCCCTGAGCAACCAATCTTTGGTAAACCTCAGATTGTCCTCGACAATTGCTTAATCATTTTAGTCATATCAAATTCTAGACCTTTTCCCTTCTTAATGCCTCTGGGCATTTGGAAAAATTTAGAAATGACAAATATTATAGCACATGCAATCGATCCTGTACCCAAAGCAAATGGTACACGATTCATGATGTCTCACATAAAGACATGATTCTAGACCAGTCTTTTGCTACAATATTTTTATTTGCCATGTTTTCAAAATTTGACTATGAAGAGGGATGCCGTAATCATAATTGAATTTTGAGAACGCAATATATAGAATTTCCTTAAGTTGAACCAATCCAACATGAAATTCATATATATATATATATATATATTCTTGACTAAGGATGATTAAGGTCTCAATCTAAGCCTTTAGAACTGAAATGAAGTATATCCTCTCCCTTAATTATAGCAAAACAACTTTTTCAATCCCTGCAGCCTCACGAATTGAAACTTTTATTTTCTATAATTAACATTGCTAACTTGCAACACTAACAATAATTATCATGCTCTCACTAACATGATGATAATTAGCATAACACTTATGCTCCCACTAGCTTTGACATGTACTCAGAAATCAGCTGGACTTCTAGAAATCAATACTTTATTGACTTTCTTACCAAAGTTCAGATTTCTGATACGAGATGCTTTGATAAAACTTTATCAAAATCGTACACCTTTCCTTAGATAGAATGCATGTGTGTCTAAACAATTTCAGAACTATGAAAAGGGATGCCGTAATCATAGTCTCAATTGTTTAGACCTTTTGCCATCTGCTTCAAATCTACTTGGTGGAAGTGTTTCCTCACCATCATTTTCATGAATCGGAGAGAAACTTTATGACCCTTAGATTTTATGGTGTATGTGTTCTTATCCATGTGAATCGTCAAAACCATAGTCACAAGACAAGGATAATGACAAATCCAAACTCATATGGACTGAACTTATGCAATCTTAACTTCTTGCCACCTGGCAGTACATGGCCTGCCATTGCTTCCAAGTTGTTATGTAACCAATTGAGAACTTTCAGAACTCCTATGCAAAGCCAACTTTAACTGGAATGGGCACAGAATATGTCAACACGATAGGTTATAAACCTCAAGTCGTGTGCTAGTGAAGAACCTCAGGTTTTATTCTTGATTAGTCTTGAAATTCTTTTTAGGATCTTTAAGACTCCCACTATCCTCTTGACATATAAGACTATCTTGCCAAATATTCAAGAGATAGTGCGGATTCTTTATCAAGACAAACACTTCACACAATTGGCCTTAGTTGGTCTTTGTTTTATCCAAAACATCACAACTTACCAATTTCAAATGTACAAGAGTAGGACACTTTTACTCTTACATTTGACAAGTGTTTTAAACCTTTCTTTAAGATATGTCACTCAAGTTACAATCTTGGAGTATGACTCTAAGAATTGTTTTGGAACGAAGTATGACTCATCTTCCTGATCTAACCATTTCAACAATTCATGACTCCTCTTCTTAGTCATAAGAATGCACTAAGATGACCTTTAGAGGACTAATTGCCATATGATTTCTAAATCATTAAGATGATCACAAACATGATACTAAAGTACTCTCTCATCTTTTCAGGTTTGAGAAACTTTTATCTTTCTGCCTAATTTGATTCTTCGCATTCGTTCTGCCATACATTGAGACTTTTCCAATGTTTCAGAATTATACTTAAACTTGTAAGTATAACCATATTTACTAAACTTTAGTAAATCAAATAGTCTTAACGAGCTTTGTGGTGGACATGACCAGTGCACAAGAATGTGTACTCGATCCCTTTAGTCCTTCACTTGACTCACACATCCATGTAAACAAGTAATTAGTCTTGATTTTCCAATGCTTGAAATTTCTCATTCATCATACTATTCAACTTGCATGATTCCAAGTTTCGGTCCAATTGAAACTTGGGTGATGAGGAACTTTCCTGATTTGGTAAATTTAGACACTACCACAAATAAAAGAATCAAATCCATTTTCCAATATTGCTGTCAGTGGAATCATATAAGCAACAATTTTCCACAAATACCATTGTAAGGATACTTCAAATAAATAAAATTAAACAATTTTCTTTTATTTTAAAACTTTGCGGAAAAAGTTATCCTTACAATCCACATGGAAAATTGTTGTTATCTATTCCTTAGCAATATATCATAACTTCTTAAGCAACTGCTCAAAATTCTGATGCGATCGAAATCCACCTTCGCGATCAGAATCAGCATATACTTCCTTTAAGATTTCTCTCTATTCTTTGATTCTTAAAACATCAACATGTGACCCAGTCACATCATGTAATGAGGATCTCATAATAGAACTTAGCAGAGTTAGATAATGGGCTCTACCTGATGTAGAGTCAAACTTATTGACTTTAACATCCTTAGGTAAATTTGGCAGCTTTGCAATCAACGCCCCTTCCTTTGGCAAAATAAACATATGGACCCTTTGGTAATGGGACTATCTTAGACTTAGCCTTTCTCTTTACCATTTGGTCAACCGGGTTGACTATGGTCAATCCCTTTCCATTGGGAAGAGAATGTTTTTTCTGGATTTCCAGTGTCACCATTTTCACTGTCCATAAAGTTTTTGGGAAGTTGATCTTCTAATCAAATTTGCTTTACTATCGTTCCAAATCATTGCTGATTCAGCAGCACCAAGCAAATAGATATGATCATTAAGGTTCACGTCATAGTCTGTTTCATAGTAGTCCCAAAGGAACTCACTATGTGACTTAGAAAGTGATTGAACATCCAACTTTCTCAAGACTTTGACACCCAACTCTCCCAGCTTGTCAATATGTGACTTCATCTCTAAGATGTGATCACACATAGACCATGCTTGCCATTAGGGCTTGAGTGACCTTGAACTTGTGGGTTAGTGAGAATAATTGGAGGAGGTGGAGGAAGAGAAGTATGACTTCCATGAGCCAAACTCGGGAAGTCATATTCATTAGGAAAGCTTGGTTTGGGAAGATCATTGTTGTCTAAACCAGACATCAACAATGGGAGAAATTCACGTAAAGTTGATTTAAGTCCTTAATATAACACCCAATATGATATATTAAGGCTAGGACCCAACAAACTATTTTATAACTTGGAAGAGGGATGCCGTAATCCAAGCTATAAAATATTTGAAGGTAGGTGAATGACAATTCACCAATTTCCACCAAGATAAACGAAATGTGTTATTAGGTTTTAATTGGTTTTGAAACTCCTAGATTCTTTTGAGATTCATTGAACTTTTCAATGGCATGTTTCAATCTCGAGTGTGCCCTTCAGGTTTTGTGACTGGGATGCCGAGGATCACAAAACAAGGTGTGAAGTAACCATGCAAATATACTTGGTACCCTTAATATTTACCCCTCAATTGATGTGTCGGTTAACCACACACGCTCCAACAATACTATGATAAACATTAAGTTACCCTTTGCCTACCTTGTTAAGTCTAGGTTAGTGTGCCGGTTAACCACACACGCTCCACTAACAGCTTAAACAAAGTGCAAAGTGTAATTTCATGGATTAGCACCTTATTCACATTTTCCTAAGTAACTAAGATTGGGAATTTATAAAAGGTTTAGTTACTTAGTATTTATCATTAATACTTTTAATGAAGGGAGAATTATAGTCCTTGTCCTACCTGTTCGGCTAACGACCCTCCACCAGTCAAGGAAGCGGTGGGTGAGAGTGGACACCCATTAAACTGCCATTTTATAGGCAGTTCCTTATACCCCCCTTACAGACCGGCTTCGTGAATGAGGCCTACTAATGGTAAGACGACTTGCTCTTATACATATAATATATTAAACTTTTAATATTATAATAGTATAAGGGTGTATTTTAGACATTTAAAATACTTGGTGGTTTAATCTATTAATTAAACTATACTCTTAATTTAATTAAATTTAAACCATGTCATTATGGAATTATTAATTCTATTTTAATTAAACACTTTAATTATCTACTAATAAAGTCCATAAGAGTTAATTGAATTATTCAATAAAAACATCATAATTCCAATTATTAAATTCAAAATTAAAACCATTTAATTAATTGTTTAAGTTATGAACCCAAGAGTTTTAGAAGTCAATTTTTTTTTTTATCATAAAAAAACTTTTTCCAAATTCCAAAACTTGAGGGCAAGTTTTGTAACTCTTGAAAACTTTTGGATTCCATAACTTATGGAGTTAAATACTTGTTTTATGATGAAACTTTTCATGTTCCATAACTTAAGAACAAGTTATGGAATTCTTTAAAACATTAAGACTAAGTTTTGTAACTCCATAAAAAACTTTGAATCAATTTTTTTAAAACCTTTTCATATCCATAACTTATGGAGGTTTCAAAAAACTCTTTAGATCAAACTTTTAAAACTAATAAAATAATCATATCATTTTATCTTTTACTAAATTTGACCTAATTCAACTCATATAGCAAATGATTCAAATTTTACAACTAATTAGTTTTTCACAAAAACAAGTAATTATCTTAAAATTTGACAAACGTCATGTTTTTTTCCTTTTTTTTCCAACTTTGAAAATAAAACATTTGCATCAATATAACAGAAAACAACCCATGGCTCTGATACCACTGTTGGGTTTTGAGCATTCTAACACTCCTATGGTGTACATGCAACCCTATAAATCTTGGATCTATGTTTTCTCTATTATATATGCAAATATTAAATATTCCAAGGTTTCATCCTAACTAGCATATTATAAAGCACCTATACTACAAAGTTCTAGTTAGATGACATACATTTTGATGTAGCTTGATGTCTTCAAGCTTTAAGAGTTTAGCCCCAATAGTGTGGAAGCCTCAAGTGGAATCACAAATCACCAAAACACCTTGGAAAACCTTTAGAGAATATGGATACTTGGCTCACACAATGAAATCGGTTATTGCCCTCTTTAGTGTATCCACACTAGCCACTAGCATAATTTCATGAACCATAAGACCCTTTATATAGTGTGGAGGATTAGGGTTAAACCCTAATACCCATGACCTTTCATTTCCTAGGATCCATGGGTTAAAGCTCCATGGACTATCCATGAAGACTTAGCCCAACCTAAATGAACTTAGCCCACTACACATATATATATCTAAGAGTCCATATTTAATTAGTTCCTTTTGATCACTTAATTAATTATAAATTAATTCTTGATCAATACTAATTAAATAATATGATTATATATTAATATATTAGAACTTATAATATATTAATATAAATCATAAATATACTATTCTCAAAAGACTATCCATATAAATTGTGTCGGTGAAGTGCAACCTAAATGGACCATGGCGGGTCGGGTCAAGTACATACCAAATATAGTTATGGACTTAGACATTAATCCAACACTAACTTCATTATTAAATGAAAATCTAAAACCTTGACTATACAAACCATGAAAAGAAATAACATTCCTCGTTGTCTCTGACGAGTAGCAACAATCGATCAATTCTAATCCTAACCCACTACTAAGCAGTAAAGAATAAATCCCGATCTTCGTGACAGGCGACGATTTCATATTCCCCATTAGCAGGTTCATCTTCCCATGCTCCACATCCCTACTTCTTCTTAGCCCCTGCAAATCGGAACAAATCTGAAAACCACATCCTATATCAAGGACCCAAGAATTAGCATGTGATGAGTTATTAGATTGAATAGTATAAATACCTGCGAAGGAAGGCTTTATCTTCCCATCCTTGATGTATTGCAAGTATTTCGGTCAACTTCGTTTCCAATTCCCCTTCTCGTGACAGTAGAAGCACGTTGCTTCTTTAGGATCGGATAAGGGAGTGGCAGAACCGGATTTACCTTTGGATCCATTTGAAGAGGATCCATCATGGGACTTTCCCTTGTGGCTCTTAGAGGGAGCTTTCCTGTTTTTCCCTTTTCCATGTCCTATAGCGAGGATGGGGGCAGCAGCAGTAGGGGTGGACTCGACAGCTTTGCATTTAAATCCACTTTCAGCAGTTCTCAACAAACCTTGAAGTTTGCTCAAGGTGACTTCCTCCTTGTTCATATGATAAGTCATCTTGAACTGATCATAACAAGGAGGTAAAGAGTGTAGGATTATATCAATCGCCAACTCTTCGTCAAAGTTGACATTCAACTTGAGCAACCGATCCACATACCTTTGCATCCTTTGCAAGTGGCTCGTGATGGACTCTCCATCTTTCATCTTGGTTTTTATTAGTGAGGCGACAATCTCGTACCTTTATTGATGCGCGCTTTGATGGTACTTTTCCATAAAATCTTGGCACATGTCATAAGGCCAGTAGTCCTCGTAGAACCGTTGCAGCTCAGGAGTCATAGTGGCTACCATAATACATGACACCCTTGTCGCGTCCTTTTCGTGATCCCTATACTCAGCTATTTGTTCAGCAGTAGCTTTGGTTTCATCTATCTCTTTGAGTTCCTTGTCGAGGACGTATTCTTTCTCCTCGTATCGCAAGGCCAGTCGAATGTTGTGAATCCAATCATTGAAATTGGATCCATCGAAGGTGACCCTACCACAAATGTTCAAAAGAGAAAAGGAGCTTGAGGAGTTGGAGTTCGAGCCAGAAGCGTTGTTTGAGTCAGACATCTGAAAAATAAAAGGAACAAAGTTTTGATTAGATAAAGAATCCTTAATATCACAACCAAATGAAATATTAAGGCTAGGACCCAACATAATAATTCACAATTTGGAAGAGGGATGTCGTAATCCAATTGAAAATTATTTGAAGGTAGGTAAATGATGATTTACCAATTCCACCACGAAAAACGAAACGAAGAATTAGGTTTTAAATGAAATGGAATTCCTAGATTCTTTTGAGATTCATTGAACTTTTCAATGGCATGTTTAATCTCGATTATGCCCTTCAAGTTTGTGACTGGGATACCGAGGATCACAAACAAGTTGTGAATAACCATGAAAATTAGCTTGACACACTCGATGTCATTTACCACCTAATTAATGTGTCGGTTAACCACAAACGCTCCATTGATCTATGATAATTCTCGAGCTCCCCTTTGCCACCCTTGTTAGTCCAAGTTAGTGTGCCGGTTAACCACACACGCTCCACTAACGACTTGGCAAGGTGCAAAGTGCAATTTCATGGACTAGCATCATTTTTACATTTTCCTAAAGTAACTAAGATTGGGAATTTATAAAACATTTAGTTACTTTAATATCATCATTATACTTATTAATGAGAGAATTAATGTCCTATCCTACCCGTTCGGCTAACGACCCTCCAGTAGTCAAAACTTTTAATCAAATTATTAGATTCCAAAACTTGAGGGAAAATTTTGAAACTTTTCAAAACTTCTAGATCAAATTTTAAATAATCAAACTAATCACATAATTTTGGACATTATTTTAAAATTTGACCATTATCTTTTAATTAGATTAGGATATTCATTACCATATCATAAAATTCGAATTTAAACAATTAAAACAATTTAAGGTAATGATCCTTATCTAATTTAGGCTTGAAATCCGAAAATTCCGCCAACAAACGAACCAACTCGTCGAGTCAGGGCATGGACTCGTCGAGTTGGTCCAACTCGTCGAGTCCATCTTTGGACTCGTCGAGTTCATCAGACAGTGAACAAAAAACGATTTTGATTCAGCTTTGAACAAATTACATCTACATCATATAACAGAAAAACACCCTAAGCTCTGATACCACTGAAGGGTTTTGAGCATTACAACATTCCTATGTGCACACGCAACCCTAATTGCTTTGGATCTAGGTTTTTCTCAAGTTACACACGCAAGTTAATATTCCAAAGCAAAACCCTAATGTAGCATACAAGAAAAAACTAAATCTAATCATATTAGGGTTTAGAAGAATACCTTTCTTGTGGGTAGCTTGATCTTGACCTTCAAGAGCTTAGTGCCTCAAGTGTTGCACCTCTAATGGAGTCACAAACACCATTAGCAAAGGATGAACATGAGAGAGGTGATGGAGGCTTCAGGATTTCGGCTAGGGTTCTCCAAGTATGCGTAGGGGCCGAAAACCTAAAGCCAAGGGTTCCTTATATAGTTGAGCTGCTAGGGTTTTAGGTGGAAACCCTAATTCTCTACTTAAGCCTTGAGCTATCCATGAAGACCTTCTAGAAGGCCCCTTGGACGAAATCTTTATGGGCTTCCCATAGATTTCTTCCACTCCTTCTTTAGGAGTCCATCAGCCCAACTTGCAACTATCAATGATTTGAAATATCAGTCCCCTTACTTTTAATCAGTCTCTTTTGATCACTAAATTAATTCCAAATTAATTTCTAATAAATACTAATTAAATAATATGATTTATCAATTAATATATTATTCTTATAATATATTAATAAATCATTAAATAACCTCTTACTCCAAAATTCATCCTATGAAATTGCTATGGTGAAGGCAACCCAAAAGGACCATGCTACTATCGGGTCAAGTACATACCAATTATACTTATGAGCTTAGACACTTAATCCAACAAAAGTTTCATAATATCATCATATACACAAGATATAACAAGCTAATCACCAAAGTATGAACTTTATACCTTCTGGAGATTAAGGATGATGCAAGACTTCCAGATCCAAGCTTGCTTCTAGCTTCCAAGCTTCACCACCACCTTCTTCTTCCTTTGAAACACACTCTCAAGCTTTAAAATGCAATAATGGGGCTACGGTTTGCAAGGGAAAATGTTTCAACTGATGGAGGCTGGAAATGGGATGAGGAAATGGGACTTAAGGTTCAATATATAGGGTCCAAACCCTAAAGATTAAGGTTTATATCCAGACGGAGTACGCCTTGCGTACTCGGAGTACATCCTGTGTACTCAGAGTACGCCAATCGTACTCCCAAAATGGCGTCATTCCACTTATACCCCCTTACGCTCAGCGTACCCACTACGTACGCCCCACGTAAGGTCCAAAGTTGCCAATATTCATAAATTAAAGGATTAGAAGGGGAAATTTACTAGGATTCGAGTATAACAGCTTATATTCTCACGTCGTGAGCTTTATTACAACGCCCCAGTTTTAGAGTCTTCCCATCGCAATCGTTTGCAGTATATAACTATTTTGGAGCGAACACACGTTTGCATCCAATCTCTTCTCGCTATAATGCTTATTTTAGTTCCGATCCTCCTGTCACAACGATGTTTATTTCGGTTCCGATCGCATTGACTTCCACATCGGTTCCGATCGCTTTATTGTCTGGTCGTAACGACGATGCTTTCATAATGGATCGCATCTTATCCTCCATTCACATCTGGTTGGAACCAATGCTACATATTTGCAACTTCAACCCTCCAAATTCCAGCTTTTGGTCGGTTATGCTCCTTTTTCTTCAAGAGTGTCCTTTTTAGCTATAAAGTAGAATTTAAACATTATAAGTACCAAATATCTTCATCATTAACTAAAATATAACATAAATGTATTAAAATAAAGCATACATTTAAGAATAAATATGACAATATCAAAAAACATGATCATAAGTTGTGATTGTGCAATACTTTCTCAACCACTTTTTAGTTTAATCGTGTCTAGCACTTAATAACAAGCTTCTCACGAATGGCATCAAAATCAACTTTTTGGGCTGATTTTAAAAGCTAATAAAATGATTAATAAAACATGCTAAAATAATGCATAAAAATTAACCTAACAATGTTGTCCAAAATATGTTATCTTCCAAATATTTAAAATAATATTTATTAATATATAATATTCCATTAAAAAGGAATTAATCCAATAAAAATAAAGTAATAATCCAATAAAGTAATATTTATTAATATATAAATATTAAATATTAAAAATAATATTTATTAATATATAATAATCCAATGAAAAAGAACTAGTCCAATAAAAAATAAATTAAAAATAACTAATCAAATGAAAATAATTATCCAATAAGGTAATATTTATTAATATATAAATATATCAAAAATAATATTTATTAATATATAATAATACAAGAAAAAAAGAATTAATCCAATAAAAAGAAATTAAAAAAGAATTAACGTATAATAATTCAATAAAATTAAAAAGAAAAGATGTATAAATGGTCCTTGTAGTTTAGTTGCAAAAATGGTCATTGAGGGTAAAATTGTCATTTAAAAAAAGTTAACAACCATCTCGTTAAAGTTAACATTTTTGGACGAAGACAAAATTGAAAAAATGGTCCTTGTGTTTGTCAAAATTATATGGTTTTGGTTAAAAAAAAGTTTGGTGGTGCACCCGTGGTCCAAATTTGAGTACTTCATGCGTTTTTTTATCCCTATCAGCTTGAAAAGTCTATTATACCATTTATATTTGTTTTTTATTTTTTATATTTAAGTTAATATTTTTAGTTAATTAAAAATAGAATAAGGCCTCTCTCTCTCTCTCTCTCTCTCTCTCTCTCTTAACATGAAACCATAAATTGATTGGTTAAGTTCTTGAACAAAGGAATTAAGAAATACTTGAACTACAAAAATCGATCTCCAATGTTATTGTCATTCTCAATCGATAGCCAGGTTTGGTGGATTTCTCTGTTGCATTCTCTTGATTCCTTCCAAAAACTGAGAAAGAAAGAGAGAAAAAAAAACAAAGAACAAAATTTATGGGTTTTGTTTTTAATGTCTTCCCCGGTAACACTTATAATACTTCTAAATCGACTAATGCAAAAACCATTAGAACTGGAGAAAGAAGCCTTGTGTGATCTAGAAAAGTGAAATGATTATCCGGTGATCCCACCCTCTTTTTTTAGACCCACCCACCGCCAATTCTCCATTTACTCTTACTTCGGAACTGAACCAGATCCACATATCTCCACCTTCTATATCGCGTTCAAAAAACCCTCGGTAGCAAGCTTCTTACGGTGTCTTCAGTTCCGACTCTAAACCATATCCACCCACCGAAAACGTTGAACAAATTTAAACATACACACACACCACCTCCTCTATCGAATTGTCGTCGGGGCTAGAGTTTGCACAATGGGTCCGACCACCACCATCGTTGTTGTATACCATCACCGTTCGTTACCACCATCCGTTTCCACAAGGAAACCCCATCTATAAAAATATAGATCGGAACCGCTGACGAAGGAAAAAGGATGGTGTCAGTTGTGGTGTTTTCTGGTTTTCGTGATGAGAATGGTGGTGTTCCAGGAGGAAAATGGGTGGTCCATCGGTAGTGAATTTTTAGGGATGAACTCATATCCACAAATCGATTCCAGAATCGATTTCTAGGTTTTTTGTTTCAAAAACGATTTGGAGAACAAATAATTCATATTCGATGTTGTTCCGCCGTCAGTTGTGCTCTATGTGATTCCCCCCACCCACCGCTGCTGGAAATCCGTAGTCACCACCGTACACCTTCATTCTACACTTCTATTGGCATGTAACAGATCTGCATCAGGAGGAGGATGAGAAACTATAGAAACCTCGCCGTCGGAAAAGGATCTGCATCACAAGGTAGGGGAACGCAAAAATGGAGGGATGGTCGACAAGATAACACCCACCCCCATCGTTTTTTGCCTCACGGTTCAGGTTTTAGATCAAATATATGTTTCACACCACCGTCAATCTATATTTGAATCAAAGGGGAGCTCTTGAGGAAAAGGAATTTTTTTGGGTTTGTTCATTTCATTCTCACTAGGTTCAATTTTGAGGAGAATGTTTTTGAATTTGACAAAGCATCTTATTTTCTGGGTTTGGTCTTGATTTTATGATTTTATGTGTTTGTTCTTGAATTTGATAATGTTGTTTATTTAATGGATCCAAGTAAGAAATAGTTCATGTTAGATTGGGTTTTCCGAGGGAAATTCATGGGGAGTTGTTCAGAGAGAGACAGAGAGACAGAGAGACAGACAAACACACAGACAGACAGACAGACAGAGAGAGAGAGAGAGAGAGAGAGAAAGAGAGAGAGAGAGAGAGAGAGAGAGAGAGAGAGAGATAGAGAGAGAGAGGGAGAGAGAGAGAGAGAGATAGGGTGGTGATATTTCATTTTTATTTTTTAATATTTTTAATGACAATCGTAATAAAAAATTAAAAATAAATTAAAAAGAATTATCAAAGGGAATATTCATCATTTCAGGTTGTGTCTGGACCAAAAAAACATAAAAAAATTCCAACTATAGGGACCAAAACCGCACAAGGTATCCGAAATTGGACCACTAATGCACCAACAAACTTTTTTGGATCAAAATCACATAATTTTGACAACCACAAGAACCGTTTTTTCAATTTTTTCTTGGACCAAAAACGCTCAAGGTATCTAAAATTAGACCACTAATGTACCATCAAACATTTTTTTGACAAAAATCACATAATTTTAACAACTATAGGGACCATTTTTGTAATTTTGTATTTATTTAATACATTTACCACTCTATAAATACCAAACAAACCTAACATAATTTTCATATTTTTTTTCTACATATTCTCTCAAAAAACGCACTCAAACACAATATTGTCATCGTCATCCTCGTCCTCCGATTTGATGGAGCAAGAAAAGGCATTATTTTTCGGATCCGTCATGGCAAAAACAGTGGCGTATTTCTAAAACCGACAAGATCAAAGTTCACGTTCACGACCTCAAACAAGAAATCCTCCGTTGCGGAGAAATCACGAAACCAGGCACAATCTTCTTATAGAATACTACTTTGGTGATAACGTCGTGTACACTAAAAAGTTTCGAAGGTGGTTCCGGATGAGGAAAGAGTTATTTTTAAGTATTGTTGGCGATTTGGAAGGCCGTTTGTAACACTCTAAATCAGGTATAACCTTGTAGCCCTTGAAGTATTTCAAATATGACATAAGAAGCCCTTAAGTACGTTGGGCATACTTATGAGTACGCTTAGCGTACTTGGCGAGGAGGATCGCGGAGGGGCAGCACGTACGTTGGGCGTACCAGGAGTATGTTGTGCGTACGTGCCGGATGTCCAAACCCTAAAATCCGGACTTGTGACCTATATAAACACCCTTAACTCATTTGAGCCTCACCCTAGACAACCTCCTTCACCTTCAAATGTTTCTGAAAACCCTAATACCATTTGTGAGTGCATTTTGCTCCTTAAGAGTGCATTTGTGGTCCTTATAGTGTTCATTCAAGAAAGAGAAGTTATCAAGGAATCCTTGAGTGTCATTTGGCTTCAATAATCTGCATATAGTCAACCTTGAGGAGCTTCTGGAGGTATAAAGCTTGGACCTTTCCATCTTCATCTTTAGATCTACCTAGGGTTTTCTAATTTTGTCCCTTTGGTTGATTTTGGACCTCCACTTGTGAGTTAAGCAACTCCAGAGGATGGAAATGGCAGATCTGAGGTCCCTTGGTCCTTTTGCATCATAAAAATGGAGTCTTGGTGGGTGTTTTGACCTCATACATGGGATAAGAACCTTAGAAAGGTCTTAATGGGGGTGTTGGGAGCATATGAGATATGAAAAGGCATAAAGTTGCCAACTTTATGCCCTAGGTCGTCCTAATAAGCGTAGATCTGACTTTTGGATGTAAAAGAATCGAGTATTAAGCACTTAATGGAAAAAGTGCTTAATCTGTTAGTACGTTGGTCGTAACCCAGTGTACGATGCGCGTAAGTCCTAGAGCCCCAGTATGCTACACATACCAGGGTGGTACGCTAAGCGTACGCATCAGATGGGCTTGGATCTGTTTTGGGCCTTTGATCTGTTGGGCCTCATTTGGTTATTTGACTTGGTTGCATTCTGTGAATAGTGGGCCATTTTATCTGTATTCATCCATTGGTGTTATGGTAGGGCCTTATTGGGCCAAGAGGCCCATTAATGATTTTTTGTCATTGACTTTGGGCCCATTAACAAAGAAAGGATATTTGGGCCTTCATGGAAGGACTTGGGGATGGGTCCCCTTTGATTATGTGATGTCCTAACATGGGTTAATGTTATTATTCAGCATGAGAGCTTATAGACAGTTAGGAGAGCAGTTTCGGATTCTTCGGACAGATGTAAGTCTTCTCACCATACCCATGGGTCTAAGGCACCAAGGTCGGCCCATTATGTGATTATGTTTATGTGTTAGTCATTTTAGTGATTTGATATGCTATGTGATTGTGTGTTATTGGATGTAAGACCATGTGGGGTAGCCCATGGCATTCCTAGGTAAAGACCATGTGGCGTAGCCCATGGCATTGGATGTAAGACCATGTGGGGTGGCCCATGTCATTCCTAGGTAAAGGCCATGTGGGGTAGCCCATGGCATCCTTACAGGTTTATATATGCATGACTTATGTGTTATATGTAGCTTTTATAGCTAACAGGATATGTGATATGTGTATTATGTGTGGTATGCTCTGGGAAACTCAGTAAGCATTGAGCTTATAGGTTGTGGATTTGTTTCAGGTACTTCAGATCCCAAGGGCAAACGCAAGGCGTGATGACGCGGCGTTTACTCTCTCCCAGGCGTTTTTATGGACACTCTGATGTTTGGAATAAAAGTTGTATTTGACATATGTTTTGAAAACCATTATGATTGAATTTCTTAAATCATGGAAATGTATTTGACTATTCAAAAATGAAAAAAAAATCTTTGAAAATTTGTGTCGTTACAAGTTGGTATCAGAGCCTTGGTTTGAGGGATTCGGGCACACTCCCGGGTGTGTCAGGACTCAAACTAAGGAAATGATAAAATTGTTTTCAAAAATAAAAGTTAAAAACTTTTAAGAAGCGAAAAGAAGAGAGTGCAACCCGCGTGATCGGCTGAGCGAAGTAAGTAGTTTCCCAATGTATTAGCCATGTTATACTGATATTTGAGCTTGATAATCGTATGAAACGTGCGATGTGTATGCTTCTAAAATTGTATACGGTTATGAGCTTATAGCCTTAGAATGATTGATTTGGCCTTATTTCATGTTCCTTGTTTGGTTGTGGTCTTAGGGTAGAATCTTTTATTGGAAAGTCTATTTGATCCTTTTCTATGTTAATTTGCATGCATAAAGGCAACCTGTCATGATTGGTTTGATTGATATGAGTAGAGTAAATCTTAGGACAGCCTGAGATTGATGTATGTGGTAGTTGTGGAATATGGTTCAGTTTTGGGACGAATTGGAGTTATCAGGTAGAGCATTGGGGAAAGGTACAGGTAGGTGTGGAAGGTAGTATTGGGCCCGTACTACTGAAAGCACAGGACCTGTACCCGAACCAATGTTAGATCTGACAGCTCTAAGGAGGACCGGTGTTGGAAGATCCCCTATATATATGTCCTGATTATTATGATTTATGACATTATAGTTCAGCATGGTGGTGACACGATTTGGGACAGAGGGATCAGGATCGGGATCAGGATCTGGATCCGGATCGTTGCAGAGCCCGTTGATGAGACGCTGCGCGAGATCATTGCAGCAGAGGTTACGAAGGGCATCCTTGACGCTACCCTAGTGATCTTTGGGGGGGTCAAGGAGGGGATTATGAAGATTATGGAGGAGAGGCTCAGGTCATTCAGGGCCGAGATTGTTGCGGGCCAGATCGTGGCCCGAACTCCCTCATTCCGGGAGTTCAAGGCGTGTGGGGCGCTAGAGTTTTTCGGGGTCAGGGACCCCATCGTTAGCCGACGCTGGGTAGCGGATATCGAGAACGCCCAGCGTATGAGTTCTTGCCAGGATGCGACAAAGGTGGGATTTGCTTCTTGTATGCTGAGAGACAGGGCCCGAGATTGGTGGGGCGAGGTTACCAGCCAGGTGGGAGCAGCCGGTGTGGCTGAGATGACATGGGCCGAGTTCGTTTGGCGATTTGACTTGGATTTTACACCAGCCATTAAGGTGCAGAGGATGGTGAGGGAGTTCCAGGAACTCCAGCAGACCATTGAGACTGTGGGGGAGATCACCGCCAAGTTTCGTGAGCGATCATTGTTGATTCCTCAGTATACTACTGACGAGGATATGCGCAGGATGAGATATCATTCCAATGTGAGGGATGATATACGGGAGTTTGTGAGCTTTACAGGGTGCAAAACCCTGAATGAGATGGTAGAGAAGCCCTAGGAACGGGAAATGGAGCTGGACTTCCGCACCAAGCGGAAGCTGGAGCAGGCACAGACAGCAGTGGATCAGGCTAAGAAGCCTAAGACTTCAGACACTTCCAGCAGGGGCCAGCAGGGCCGGGAACGGTGTGCCAAGTGCGAGAGATTTCACAGTGGGGCTTGTCGGACAGCCGGGATATCAGGATGTTACTCTTGTGGCCAGCAGGGCCACATGAGCAGGGATTGCCCCAAGAAGGGCTTGATATGTTTCCACTGCAACCAGACTGGCCATAAAAAGGCCAATTGTCTGAGGTTGCAGGGAGGGGGAGGAGCAGTGGCGGCGCCTACGCCCGCCACGATGAGGATTACTGATGGCCGCCCTGCTAAGGCGGATGCTCCAGCGGTGAAGAGCCGCGCATTTCAGCTAACTACCGAGGAGGCTCGGGCAGCGCCAGATGTTGTGGCTGGGACCTTTTTGGTCAATGGAATGTCTTCTCATGTCTTGTTTGATTCGGGTGCTACCTGATCGTTCGTGTCACTTACGCTTAGAAAGAAGTTCCGAGACACGACGGTAACTTTGGATTCCCCGCTCAAGGTAGATATTGCAGACGACCGAACTGTGAGTGTTGCGAGGGTGTATCCGCATTGCATCCTAAATGTGTTGGGCGAGACGTTTCGCGTGGATCTGGTCCCGATACCATTGCGAGGGCTGAAGGTGATTGTCGGGATGGACTGGTTGGGGGCCAATGGGGCCATGATTGATTGCGAGCGCCAGCAAGTGGGGTAGAACTAGTTATTCATGGTGAGAGAGCCTCGCAGGGGCCAACTCTCTATTCGGCTGCGAGGGCTAGGAGGTTTCTGCAGTAGGTTTGTACGGGATTTCTGGCTTATATCTCGGATACTAGGGTTGAGATCACGACAGATATGGGCAGTGTGCCGGTTGTACAGGAATTTCAGGATGTTTTTCCCGAAGAGTTACCAGGAGTGCCTCCGGAGAGGCAGGTTGAGTTTCACATTGATTTGGTGCAGGGTGCCGCCCCGATAGCGAAGGCACCATACCGACTAGCACCGCCTGAGATGCAGGAGCTATCTAAGCAGCTTCAGGAGCTGCTAGACCGAGGGTTCATCCGTCTGATTAGTTCCCTGTGGGGAGCTCCGATCCTGTTTGTGAAGAAGAAGGATGGATCGCACAGGATGTGCATTGATTATCGAGAACTGAACAAACTGACAGTGAAGAACCGTTATCCGTTACTGAGGATCGATGATTTGTTTGATCAGCTTCAGGGTGTGTCTTGGTTTTTCAAGATTGATCTTCGGTCGGGATACCATCAGATGAGGATTCGGGATGAGGACATACCGAATCCAGCTTTCAGGACTCGGTATGGGCATTAAGAGTTTGTGGTGATACCATTTGGGCTCACCAATGCCCCAGCAGCATTCATGGATCTCATGAACAAGGTGTGTAGACCGATGCTGGCTCGGTCGGTGATCGTTTTTATTGATGATATCCTGGTCTACTCTAAGACTAAGGAGCAGCACGAGTAGCATTTGAGGGAAATATTGGAGACTCTGAGGGCGGAGAGGGTGTATGCCAAGTTCTCCAAGTGTAATTTTTGGCTGTGGGAGGTACAGTTTTTTGGGGCACATCATCAATCAGGAGGGTATTTTGGTTGATCCAGCTAAGGTTGAGGCAGTGATGCAGTGGGAAGCACCGAAGAATGCTTCCGAGATCCGTAGCTTCTTAGGTCTAGCGGGATATTATCGGAGATTCATCCAGGATTTCTCCAAGATTGATGTTCCCTTGACTTGCTTGACAAGAAGAATGTGACTTTTCGATGGGGTGCGGATCAGCAGTTGGCTTTTGAGACCCTGAGACGAAACTTATTTTATCCGATTCTAGTACTACCCGAGGGGTTAGATGATTTGGTGGTGTACTGCGACGCGTCAATTTCAGGGTTAGGTGTGGTACTGATGTAGAGGGGGCATGTGATAGCTTACGACTCGAGGCAGTCGAAGCCTCATGAGGCAAATTACCCCACTCACGACCTGGAATTAGGGGCAGTGGTGTTTACCCTCAAGATTTGGAGGCACTATTTGTATGGAGTGCGGTGCACCATTTATATTGATCACAAGAGTTTGAAGTATTTGATGGATCAGCAGAACCTCAATATGCGATAGAGGAGGTGGCTGGATGTGCTGAAGTATTATGATTGTGAGATCCTATACCATCTAGGGAAGGCCAACGTGGTGGCCAATGCGTTGAGCCGCAAGACGGCGGGGTCCACGATTGGGAACATTTGTATGAGGATGACGGTGATTTCTCCTTTGTTGGATATGATCAAAGAGGCTGAGATAGAGGGGGTGAAGAAGGAGAATTGGAAGATAGAGCGGATTTGGGGGCAGTATCCTTTGTTTGTTAAGGATAGTCGTGGTCTTTTGACACAGTGCGGCCAGGTATGGGTACCGGTGACTGGGGGAGTGAGGCAGAAGATATTGGAGGAGGCGCACAAGTCCAAGTTCTCCATACATCCAGGGGCTATGAAAATGTATAGAGACCTAAGACTGAGTTATTGGTGGCCCTGCATGAAGCGGGAGATCGCCTGGTTTGTCGAGCGGTGCTTGACCTGCAGGAAGGTCAAGGCCGAGCATCAGCGGCCTCATGGCAAGGTTCAGCCACTACCCATTCCCATGTGGAAGTCGGAAGAGATCACTATAGACTTCATCACGAAGTTACCGAGGACAGCGAGGGGTGTGGACGACATATGGGTGATTTTGGATAGATTGGCGAAGAGTTCCCACTTCATTCTGATTTCTGAGAGTATATCCGCTGAAAAGTTGGCGGATATTTATGTGCGAGAGGTGGTGGCTTGACACGGGGTGCTGGTATCGGTAGTCTCTGACAGGGATGTTCGGTTTACATCCAAGTTCTGGAAGAAGTTCCATGAGAAACTGGGCACTCAGCTGCATTTTAGTACGGCGTACCACCCTCAGACAGATGGCCAAAGCGAGAGGACGATTAAGACACTGTAGGATATGCTGCGAGCATGTGTGTTGGATTTTAGAGGAAGCTGGGATACGTACCTTCCACTGGCAGAATTTTCATACAATAACAGTTACCATGCAAGTATCGACCGACCTCCATTTGAGATGTTGTATGGCAGGAGATGTAGGACTCCGGTTTGTTGGGACGAGGTTGGGCACCGGGTCATGGGAAGAACTGAAGTAGTGCTCAATACTACCAGGTTGATACAACAGGTGCGCGACCGGCTGCAGGTCGCGCAGAGCCGTCAGAAAAGTTGTTGACCGACGACGATCAGAACTTGAGTTTCAGGTGGGGGATTTTGTGTTGCTGAAAGTGTCGCCCTGGAAGGGGATTATCAGGTTTCGGAAGAAGGGCAAGATGACGCCTCAGTTCATAGGCCCATTCAGGATCAGGACCCAGGTAGGCAAGGTTGCATATCGCTTGGATCTGCTGGAGGAACTTAGCCAGATTCACAACACCTTCCATGTGTCTCAGCTTCGGAAGTGTGTCACTTACGAGTCCGTGGTCATTTCACTGGACGATATTCAGGTAGATGGGAGCCTGAACTACATCGAGAGGCTGGTTGTCATCTTAGACAGAAAGACAAAGGGTCTTCGGAACAAGGAAGTGAAGCTTGTAAATGTGCAATGGCAGCACCGAAAAGGCTCCGAATGGACATGGGAGCCCGAGGAGGAGATGCGGGAGCATTATGTCGATCTATTCGCAGCCATGGACTTCGAAGACGAAGTCTAGTTTAAGTGGGGGAAAGTTGTAACACTCTAAATCAGGTATGACCTTGTAGCCATTGAAGTATTTCAAATACGACATAAGAAGCCCTTAAGTATGTTAGGCATACTTATGACTACGCTTAGCGTACTTGGTGAGGAGGATCGCAGAGGGGCAACAGGTACGCTCGGCGTACCAGGAGTACGCTGGGCGTACGTGCCGGATGTCCAAACCCAAAAATCCGGACTTGTGACCTATATAATCACCCTTAACTCATTTGAGCCTCACCCTAGACAAACTCCTTCACCTTCAAACGTTTCTGAAAACCCTAATATCATTTGTGAGTGCATTTTGGTCCTTAAGAGTGCATTTGTGGTCTTATAGTGTTCATTCAAGAAAGAGAAGTTGTCAAGGAAGCTTAGAGTGTCAGTTGGCTTCAAGAATCTGCATATAGTCGACCTTGAGGAGCTTCTAGAGGTATAAAGCTTGGACATTTCCATCTTAATCTTTAGATCTAGCTAGGGTTTTCTAATCTTGTCCCTTTGGTTGATTTTGGACCTCCACTTGTGAGTTAAGCAACTCCAGAGGATGGAAATGGCAGATCTGAGGTCCCTTAGTCCTTTTGCATCATAAAAATGGAGTCTTGGTGGGTGTTTTGACCTCATGCATGGGTTAAGAACCTTAGAAAGGTCGTAATGGGGGTGTTGGGAGCATATGAGACATGCAAAGGCATAAAGTTGCGAACTTTATTCCCTAGGCCATCCTAATAAGCATAGATCTGACTTTTGAACGTAAAAGAATCGAGTAGTAAGCACTTAATGGAAAAAGTGCTAAATCTGTTAGTACGCTGGGCGTAACCCAGTGTACGCTGTGTGTAAGTCCCAGATCCCCAGTACGCTACGCATACCAGGGTGGTACGCTAAGCGTACGCATCAGATAGGCTTGGATCAGTTTTGGGCCTTTGATCTGTTGGGCCTCATTTGGTTATTGGACTTGGTTGCATTCTGTGAATAGTGGGCCATTTTATCTGTATTGGGCCATTGGTGTTATGGTAGGGCCTTATTGGCCAAGAGGCCCATTAATGATTTTTGGTCATGGACTTTGGGCCCATTAACAAAGAAAGGATATTTGGGCCTTCATGGAAGGACTTGCGGATGGGTCCCCTTTGATTATGTGATGTCCTAACATGGGTTAATATTATTATTCAGCACGAGAGGTTACAGACAGTTAGGAGAGCAGTTTCAGATTCGTCGGACAGAGGTGAGTCTTCTCACCATACCCATGGGTCTAAGGCATCAAGGTCGGCCCATTATGTGATTATGTTTATTTGTTAGTCATTTTAGTGATTTGGTATGCTAATTGATTGTGGGTTATTGGATGTAAGACCATGTTGTTGGGTTTTGAGCATTCTAACACTCCTATGGTGTACATGCAACCCTATAAACCTTGGATCTATGTTTTCTCTATTATACATGCAAATATTAACTATTCCAAGGTTTCATCCTAACTAGCATATTATGAAGCACCTATACTACAAAGTTCTAGTTAGATGACATACCTTTGATGTAGCTTGATGTCTTCAAGCTTTAAGAGCTTAGCCCCAATAGTGTGGAAGCCTCAAATGGAATCACAAATCACCAAAACACCTTGGAAGAACTTGAGAGAATATGTATGCACACTAAAATCGGCCCACTCTTATTTTCACACACTTGTGCCAATTTTGTGAGCCAAGGACCCCTTTATATATTATGGAGGATTAGGGTTACATCCATGTAAACCATAATACCCATGACCTTTCATTTACATAGGATCCATGGGTTAAAAGCTCCATGGACCATCCATGAAAGCTTAGCCCAACCTAAATGAACTTGGCCCATTCCATATATATAAGAGTCCATATTTAATTAGTTCTTTTTGATCACTTAATTAATTCTAAATTAATTCTTGATCAATACTAATTAAATAATATGATTCCATATTAATATATTAGAACTTATAATATATTAATATAAATCATAAATATACTATTCTCAAAAGACTATCCATATAAATTGTGCCGGTGAAGTGCAACCCAAATGGACCATGCCGGGTCGGGTCAAGTACATACCAAATATAGTTATGGACTTAGACATTAATCCAACATATGTGGGGTAGCCCATGGAATTCCTAGGTAAATACCATGTGGAGTAGCCCATGGCATTAGATGTAAGACCATGTGGGGTAGCCCATGGCATTCCTAGGTAAAGACCATGTGGGGTAGCCCACAGCACGAAGGTGTAAGACCCTGGAGGGAGCCCATGGAATCCTTACAGGTATATGTATGCATGGCTTATGTGTTATATGTAGCTTTTATAACTAACATGATATGTGATATGTGTATTGTGTGTGGTATGCTCTGGGAAACTCACTAAGTATTGAGCTTACAGGTTATGGATTTTTTTCAGGTACTTCAGATCCCAAGGGCAAAGGCAAGGCGTAATGACGCGGCGTGCACTCTCTCCCAGGCGTTTTTATGGACACTCTGATGTTTGGAATAAAAGTTGAATTTAACATATGTTTTGAAAACAATTATGATTGAATTTCTTAAATCATGGAAATGTATTTGACTATTCAAAAATGAAAAAAAATTCTTTGAAAAATTGGGTCGTTACACCATTTTCCTTATTTTCAATGGAAGCAGGATGCGAGACGTAGAAAAGGTTTTTCTCCAATTCAAAAATGCACAACCGTTATTCGTCAGTTAGCATACGACATGGGAGAAGATAAATGAGACGAGTATTTGAAGATGTCTGAGCATACCACACAGGATAGTACGTACAAGTTTGCGAAGGCTGTTACTTTAGTTTACAGGCAACGATATTTTCGCAACCCAATCATCAATGATGCCCACCAGTTATACACGGTGCATGAAAATAAGCATGCGTTTCCGGGAATGCTAGGTAGTATAAATTGCATGCACTGGTCATGGGCATTGTGCCCCAACACATGGTGTGTTCAATACATGTGACGCGATTATAGAGAGCCGACGATTATTCTAGAAGCAATCGCATCACACGGTCTTTGGATATGGCATGCATTCTTTAGTCCAGATGGTGCAAACAATGACATCAATGTTCTAGACCAGTTGCCGGTATTCAATGACATATATCTTGGAAAGTCGCACGATGTAACGTCCCAAAAATTATAAGGTAAAAGTTTCTTTTTTAATTCAACCATAAACACCATTAATCCATTTCAATCATACAAAAGCATATCAGAGTTAAATAGTTATCTAAGTGAAATCCCAAAATAATAAAGTTGCAGAAACATGGGTGGATGTGTTGGGATCAAGTCGAACCCTTCCCTCTCGAATGGGAAGTACCTGAAAGCATAACCATAAAACTGTAACAACAAAGCTTAGTGAGTTCCCCAAAATACTGCATACCATACATATACGTTAGCTCAAGGCTACAGTGGGTCTATTTCACCCCCGGGTCTATTTCATCCCCGAGTCTATTTCAACTCATATGTCAGCACAAGGCTGTAACGGGTCTATTTCACCCCCGGGACTATTTCACATCCAAGTCTATTTCAACTCATATGTCAGCACAAGGTTGTACCGGGTCTATTTCACCCCAGGGTCTATTTCAACTCAAATGTCAGCACAAGGCTGTACCGGGTCTATTTCACCTCACATACATATAGCAAACAGGCACACAAGCATACCACATACAACATGAGTCACAAAGCCTACAAGCACATATGATGTTCGTAATATTGTACCAACTAGTTTTACCAACTTTCTAACTAACTATTATGACTTTATGAAGTGGACCTATTCGCAAATAGTATATCACAAACAGTCGGGTATCGAAATCAGGGAACATATTTAATTTACTAACCTAACTACTAATAGAGTAATCTAAAAACAAGCCAAAGTTAAAAAGGGTTCTATCTGATTTTTCAAGTTTAGACAAACTTAAACACTTAACTAATGCTTTTAATCAATCTACTAAAAACACTTTCGTTTAGTTTGAATCCACTTTTTCCCTATGGTTAGTTACTAATTATGGATTATTAAATTTGGTTACCAATTATAATGTAATTAGCAATTCAAGTCCAAATTTACTAAGATTTTCACCAATTCATGAACTACCATGTATGGTCATACACAAGCAAACACAAAATTAGTTATTAATTATAGATGGTCTATGTAAGATTTATCTAAGCAAAATAATTATGGTCACAATTTATGTTCTGTAGTATAACTAAATTTGTTACTTTTATTACTTATTTAAGATTTGGTCGATCCTAGCTCTAGTAATTTAATGGTCACTAAATCACTAGATAATCAAGTTCATGTAATTTAATGGTCACTAAGCTACACTTAACTTCAATTTAAGCAACAAAGTCACAAACTTTAACATGCTAGGTAATGATAATAAAACACTAGCACAAAACCAACTATTAAAATCTATAAACTAATAAACTAAGCCATAGAGTCAGAGTTTCATCTAGCTAAACAAAAGCAAATAAATTTAGCTACTCATGGCTAAAAACGAAAACATAAGTTCAACATAAATCAACATGATTAAAGTAAATCAAACCGATGTGATGACTTGTTCTTTAATTTCTTAATCTTCAAGCAATTTCTCTTTCAAAGTATGTTTTTATGCACTTCTTTGAACTCTAAAATCAGATATCTGAGATTATCTCTCCTCCCAAAATCTCTCTAATTCGATAATGCAAGAGGCTATTTATAGTTTTGCAAAAGACGTGGCTCAAGTCGTGAGGTTGGGGTCCCACGTTGTGAGTTAGGTGTTTATCCGTATCGGGAAAGGATTCTGACATCCCGCATGCTAATCTTTTAGAATACACTCCTCACATCGTGAGACCGATTTGTCACGTCGTGAGTTGGGTTTTTCAGTTAAAATCTTCTTCTTTTAAACTTCAATCCTCCAAAGTTCCAATCCTTGTAAATTATGCTCCATATTCTTCAAGAGTGTTCCATTTGGTTGCAAAATATAATTTAATTCAATAAGTATCACATATCTTTTCAATTAACCAAAATATTAGTTAAAATGTATTCAAATATTGCCTAAAATGTGTATACCCCACACTTATCTTTTGCTTGTCCTCAAGCAAAACTAATCAATTTTAAATTAAACTTTCATCACCCATATCACATAAGACAATCCATTTTGAACTCAGCCATTATACCAAGACCTCAATGTGCATATTTGTGTCTAAGGTTCCTAAAAACTTCTCAATCCTAAATACTCACAATCGTTATGAACATTCACCCCTTAGTTTATATGACACTCATTTTTGCAACCCTCCGAATCCATCCTCAAAAATCTTTCTTAACCTCAATGTATTTTTGGTTAAGTTTCCCAAGCATGCATATATTCTAGAAAGAAATTACAACTTTGATACCACAATAGAGCTCTTAGAATTCTTCACTTCTTTGATATTTACTCTCTGATTTCTTCGAATTCAACACCTTTATCTTTTATTTTTTTGGTATCTTCAACTTTTTTGATTCTTCAGAATTTTGATCTTTTGATGTTCATACTTTGATAGCTCCAAAATTCTTACAACTTTTTGGTAATTTCTCTTTTTTATATATATCTCACTTTTTCCACTCAATTCCTACATCTTTAAGTAAGGGAGCTTAACTTCAACCATTATTGGTTAGAGGTATTAGTGTAAGTGCAATTACTACATAAGCTCTCTTGGATAGATTTCAGGTACACGCTACAAAACTTATTATGCCATATAAACTACCAGATTATCTTTCATACTCATGGTTTTTCACTAAAACTTGGGAAGCCACAAATATACTGTAACAATTCTTGGCTCAATTAAACATTTGAGCTCGGATTGGATCATCCCACGCAACACTAGCAACTTAAGTTTTTAATTATTACTAGATTTAATTTTTAGATTATTATTTCAAATCTATTTTTAAAATTTTTAAAATTTTTAAATTTCTAGCAATTTTCTTTTTCAACCCCATACCCCATACTTATTTCATACAATGCTCTCATTGTATGCATAAAATAATATAAAAGCAATAAAAGTGAGAAAAATGAACAGAATCCCCTGGGATAGTAGTGGCGGGATTAAATTCTGAACGCGTGTGGAAAACTTGAACACCTTGAGTATGTGACTGGAACTTAGACTCCATTGATACATGTGAATGTGCCAGGAAGATGTGAATCGGAAACTTGCATCTTCAAAAAGTGTGGTGTATAAGATCTTCAAAGCAAAGCATCTCAATGTGGGAAAGCATACGCCACATTGTACGGTTGAAAGAGTAGAATAAAAATGCCATTTTTTTTGCTACCACGACGTGGTTAGAGAAGTCACGACGTGGTGTCGGTACTAATCGAATTTTGAATCATGATGGCATCGAGCTCACGATGTGAGGAGTAAAGTCTCACGTCATGAAAACTGGGTCACAGCAAAATGTATTTTGCAAAAATTCTTCATTTCAATTGAACTTCTTAATGTACTAAGACTCTTCTAAAACCTATATTTTGCTCAACCCTTCTCTTTTCTCTAATCTCTCTTTTCACACGTAAATCACCCACACTTATAAAAAATTATGGGCTTTGACTTGTAACTTTAAAACACACGACTTTTCTCGTATGCTCTTGTCTCTCTCTTTTTTTCTCTCGATACTCTACTAAATCTGCAACAAAACAAACCATTTGGCGGAAAGTAGAGAACAACCATCACATAATTTGGTTACAAGTTTTAAAACATACCAAAATCAAAAATCAAAAACTAAAACACACCAAAATAACTAATAAAATAAAAACGACTAAAAATAAAAGGATAAATATCATTCTTCATCTTCGTCATCTTGTGCTCCGCTAGTCCCTGCTCCATCTCCCTGCCTTTACCAGTACTCGCTCTATGAAGGGAAAATTGGGTATTTATTTCCCAAGTTAGGTTGTTGCTCAATTTGAAAATGTTGGATCATATTTTGCATGGTACCACCTATCATGTTCATACTCATTCTCATCCAATCAAATTAACCCGCCATCATCTCATCGCGAGAAAGTCCTCCTCCCATGGGTGCATTTTGCCGCACCGGTTGACCTCTCTCACCTCTTCCTCCTACGTTCCTTCTCCCTCGCGGACACGACTACTGCTCGGGTTTTCCAAATTGCTCCCCATCATTATTGGCAGGAATACGCCAATGCGAGCCCATATTAACAATGACATACATGGACTCTAAATATCCCAAAGAGAAATCGTCACTTGCCTTTCATGTCAATGTACGAGTCAAATGAGGCGTAAAAATACCATAAGACATCGCCAAGCGAGTAAAAAAGTGTCCTCCCGCGATAGGGCTCCCGGCTCGTGATATTACTGCCTCGCTACTCACGTAACTAGCAAGATGGTATGTAATATTGCAGAAAACTACTGGTGCAATAATAGACCACAAGAAGAACAAGTTTAAACTTGTAACTTTGTCTCTATGGTTCTTATGGGTGATGGAAAAGTTAACCAATCGATGAAGGAGTCGATGAATCGGTGACCGGATGTGGCTCTCTTGTGAGACACCCGAATAGAATGCCTCGTTCGCAATGGTAGTCCAAAAATCATAACCACTCACCCTGGTAAATATTCTCGAGCAGCCGACCTCAAAAAGATATCAAAAACCGGATATCTTGTTTCATTATGGTCATAAATACCCATCCTCCAAGAAAATTTTGTTAAACTGCACTCTCGATATTCACCTCCGACGCAAAAAACTAAAACTCTTGCAAAGTATAGATCCACGGTGGCGTCCTCAAATGATACTGATGCGAAAAACTCAACTCATAATTCTTTTAAAAACAGAATCGATAATAGCAAATACATTCTTCCATTCATTACAAGTGAAAGAAACCCCGTCCCCCGTCAATGTCTCCGTTAAATATGGGGCCATCCTTTCCGTGAGTCCAAGTTCTCCTAATTTAACCCAATCAATTCCAGGAGAAATAGCAAATTCTCTGTTATATAACCATCCCATCTAAATTTTGAAGTTTGTCACCACACTTTGAGGCATGTTGACCGGAAGTTGGTATAATGGGTGAAGGTCAAATACGTTTCCATGGAATTGATCATTTGTTCTCCTTGATTCCATTTTCTGCAAAATAAACAATAAACAAACCCAAAGGAGGCAACAAAGATCAATCAATCAACAAATAAATCTCATAACTCTGTTTGAACCGAGCTCACGTCGTGAGCTTGAAAGCCACGTCGTGAGCTGTGAACGTTAGGCACAATCGAACCAAAATCAAGCTTCACGAGTACAAGTTTTTGCCAAGGGTTTTAAAGAATAGCATTCTAATGTTCGAAAATCATACATTCAGTAGCTATTTCACTAAAAATCGACTTCAATTTCGGCATATTTCATTATTAACAAACCCTAGCCTAAAATGCACAAAATTAGCAAAATTAAGAAGATTAGTAATCTTACCAAAATCGGAGAAGAAATACGAAATCGAGAGGACTAGGAAGAAAATAGTGGAAAATCGGAGTCAAAATCGAGTGTGGGGACCGAACTTAGCTGTTCGTGCGAGTGGTGTAAAGAAATAGTCAAATGTTCTATGTGACGTATAAATGGTCCCCCTCTATGTTTTTTAAAGCTCACATCGTGAGGGTTAAACCTCACGTCGTGAGTTTGAACATGAGTAAAATCATCGTGCAAAATTATTTTACCACGTCATGGGTCTAATCCCACATCGTGGTGTCGAGCTTTTTGACCAAAAACTCTATTTTTCTTAAAAAACTTCAACCACTCTTTAAATTGAACCCCACACTTTACTTTTTATTTTCTTTAAAAATTAAGATGACTATAATTATGATTTATCCTAAAACTTAACAAAAATGCAAAAAATGCAAAAAACTAAAAATGCAAAAACTAAAAGAAAAATGCAAATCGAGCTCGGGTTGTCTCCCGAGAAGCGCTTCTTTTGATAGAGTCGTGAGTCAGGCTTCGTATGCCCTACGTGGTATTGGTTGGAGGTACAATCTCCATTTGCACCTTTTGTTCCCTCCATATTTTCTTGTACGCTTGCACCCTTATTATATATGCTTTCTTAGAATTCTCCTTTTTCGTTTTAGAATCACCGTCCTCGAGTTTCCGTTTCACCCCTTTATTCTTCATAACAAGTACAGTTTCTCCTTTTTCTTTTTGTAGCTCCTTTGTTTCAAAATCCACCTTGTCCAAACTTGGTTGTCTCAAGTCTTGTGTAATTTCTTCTTCTTCTTCTTCACTTGACACCAAACTTTCTTCACTCTCCTCACTAACTAGGGAATTTGGAGTTTTATAAGCAAAGACCTCAAAAGTCATTGGAATTGAAGCTCTAGGCTTAGTTCTCTTGACTTTTTCTATTATTTGAATTTCTTCTTCCATCAATTTTTCCAACTCCTCAAGCTCGTTTTCTTCATCCATAAAGAATACTTAATTTTGAGCATAGTCTGTCTTGAATCCGTCTTCCACTCCAAATGTCATTTCATCATCTCCCACTCGTAAGGTAAGTTTTGACTCGTAAATATCCACCAAGGTGCGGTATTAAGCGAAGGGTGTCCAAGGATAATTGGGACATCTTTATCATTCTTCATATCTAGCACCACAAAGTCAATTGGAAAAATAAATTTTCCAATTTTTACCAAAATTTCCTCAACTATGCATCGAGGATGAGTCACTAAACGATTGGTCATATGAATTGTCATTCTAGTAGCCTTTATTTCTGGAAGGTTGAGCTTTTGGTAGAATAAATAAGGCATCAAATTTATACTGGCTCCAGAATCGGCTAAAGCATATGTCTTCATGTTGTTTTCGAATTCACATGGAAGTGTAAGGTGTCCAGGATCGCCCATCTTCCTTGGTATCCCCTCCATAATGACCATGGAACTTTGCTCACTAAGTACAACCTTGGAGGTCTTCTCTAGTTGTTGGCGAGTGTCAAGTAAGTCTTGAAGAAAATTAGCATATTCTGGAACTTTTCCCAAGGATTCAATAAAAGGAGTATTGATTGGAATACCCTTTACTTTCTTCATAAACTTGATATGCTCTTGCTCCAGCGGGTGAAATCTGGCTCGAGAAGGAAATGGTAAAGGAGGTTGATAAACTTGAGCACCAAAAAAAAATTCTTCCCAGACTGAACCCACGTCGTGAGGTTTAAACCCTCACGTCATGAGGTCGGTAATTCAGCAACATTATTTTCTTCGACTTTCGTCTGCTTTCTCTCTTCTTCCAAGGCTTCTAAGAACTCAGAAATAGTGTCTTCTTCAGTAGTAATGGCCATGAAATGTGGTGGCGGTTTATTATCAGGGATTTTTAGGAGGTAACCGCTCCTTAACCAATGTAGTTAATTCCACGTCCACTTTTTTCTCAGGTTATGGTTGTTCCTTTTGGTAAAATCCCCGGCATGTTTGCCTGCATTTCTCTTCTTTTTGCTTTTTATACTCATCATAAGGCAACCATTCCTTCTTGGGCTTCCTCCAATCTTCATCATAGCGGTCTCCACTAGAGTATTAAACTTGAGCTTTCCTATTCCCGTTTTCGTCCAAATGGCAATCTTTCGTCAAATGTGGACCATTACAATTCTCACAACCCACACGTATTGCATGTATGGATTGGTCCATCTTAGTCATTCTTCTATCCATGCTACTTAACATTGCCAATACCGCCTCCATATCCTTTGAAGCACCATTCCCGATTCCCTTAGTTCCATCGTTACGAGGGTTGTGATATTCCCGTGAATGCTTTGAAAATTCTTCGCTTAATTCTTTAATTTCAGCAGGAGTCTTCTTCGTTAAAGTTCCTTGAGAATCAAGGAGTTGCCTTGTCGTGAAGTTCACCTCATCGTAGAAGATCGAGACTTCTTGTTGCTCGTTTAGATCATTTTGGGACAATTTCTTATTAACCCTTTGTATCGCTCCCAAGCCTCGTACAAAGACTCCTCCACTTGTTGCTCAAAGTTAGTTATGTCCTTCTTGAGCTTAGAAACTTTTGATGGTGGGAAAAATTGTTGGAGGAACTCTTCACGCATCTGTGCCCACGTGGTGATTGAACCTGGTGTAAGTGCCTTCAACCACTCTTTACTTGCTCCTTTAAAAGTAATTGGAAGCATTCTTAACAAGACAGTCTCTCGAGGTACATTAGGAATGTTGAAATAGTCGGTTATGTCATTGACTTCATCGAGGTGCTTGTCACAACTAGCAAATTAGTGTTACGAATGTTGATCCTTGTACAAGATAATCTTCTTGTGTAATATCGCAAAAATTCATTTAGTGAAGTTCAAACTTCAATGCTATTAAGTTCATGCTTTCGTACATTGCCATTCAAGTCGAAACAACCACGTATAAGCCCAAAACTCGATCCAATAAGCCATATCCAACCATTTTTGGGCCTTAGCCCAAGAATTGTCGGTCCAAATCCCTTATTGGACCAAGACTTCCTTATTGGGCCCTATTGGGCCGATAACTTCTCCTTTTGGTCTTGTTGGGCCGAAAACCCCTCCTTGGGGCCTAATAGGCCGAAACTTTTATTTAGCATTGTTTTGGGCCGAAAACTCTCCTAATTGGCCTTTTTGGGCCAAAAGCTTCTAGTGGGCCTCTCTTTGGGCCGAAAACCCATACTTGGGCCTTAGTTGGGCCGAGAATCATTTTTTTGGGCACTTTGAACCGAAAATCATTTATTAAGCTTTAATAGGCCGAGAATCCTTATTGGGCCAAACCAAAAATCGGAACTACTCTTCTTGGGCCACTCTTTTGGGCCGAGAACCATCTTGGGTCGGTTAGCCCATCTAAAAAAAAGAGAAAAGGGGAGAAATTATCTATGCATGCCACCACAACATTACCCACCATGTCTCCAAGCCCTTAGCCACCATGCATCTAGGAACCTCCCATCACCCTCCCTTAGGTCAAACCCTACCCTCTCCTCTCTCTTCTCTACCTCTCGGCCACTCTCTCCCTCTCCACCCTCATTCACAACTTCCATTTGCAACTCATTTCCTCTCAACATTCAACATTCTCTCATCCTCTCTCCCTCTAAGATTTCGTATGAGTGTGTGTGTTCTTCAAAGATCATAAGCTTGGTAAGTTATAAGATAAACTCTATTATTTTGTTTCAAGTTTTTACAAAGATCTTTCCTCTTACAACTCCATTTTCATGTATATGCTCCTTAGAACACCCTTAACTTCGAAAATCCCCTCAAGAAGGCAAGCTAGGCTCACAAATCCTTCACCTTCTTCATCTACATTTCGAAATACCCAAGGCGAGCTTCATACCCCACTCCGTTTCATGTTTTTCATACTCTTTGGGAGGGAATACAAGTCAAATCTCGTTTATCCAATGAATAATTACATGTACCAATGTGTAATGTGTTTAACCTCTGGATATTTGCACGAACATGAAGTTTATCTTATGCATCTTCATAAAAATCATGATAAATGTGTTTGTTAACATATATATTGTAAGGAAACTTGTGGATATGGGATTATACACTCAATAATAGCAAAAATGGGTGTTGTGTTCAAACATGTATAACCTAAGCTCAAAAATCAGCTTTCAACAGAAAAGTTTTGGTCTATTTACGGATTGTTTTGACCATCTTAAACTCAATATTTTTCAAAACTGTTTAATATGAAAATATTTCATGTTTATACCTTTCTAAGGACTACTTGCATGCATTCATACGATTTTTCTACAATTTTAGGCGATTTTTACAAAACTGTCTATCATTTCAGGAATGATTTTGGACCAGTCTGTGAAGATGAACATTTTCACACTGGTTTGAGGCCTTTAAAAATTATAATAAAAATTATGAACAAATTGGACTCATTTTCCAAACTCTCAGAGTTTACGGATCAGAATTTTTACTTACGAGGATTTTTTTATAATTTTTCTAAAACAGGGATAGAAAAGTCAAAAACAAGAAATTGTCTTTATCATGCTAAAAGCTCTTATACTTGTGTGAAATGCATGTTTATATATATATATATATATATATATATATATATATATATATATATATATATATATATATATACTCTTAAAACATCTAGACATGTTAACTTATATGTAATTACATATATGATCATATAAATTGCCTTGACAAACAAACATAGTAAACTATAATCGGTATAGTTTGGACAACCACACTTTCAAAGGACTCATAATTATTTAAAGGCATAATTATCTTATTTTGTAAGTAAGACGGAGTCATAGTTCAGGTAAATTTGTTAAGGCTCTTGTGAGACACTCCTTCACCGTACCTACCTAGCGTACATCGTAAGTCTTGTAGTTATAACCAGAGTCTCCTGGAGGGAGAGCGGGGTAATTGTGTATAAATCTATACGAGGTTGACACCCCACACCTGAGCTGTTCGCTACAGCTAGACGGGCCAGTCTAGGGTGACAAATATCTTTAGAAACCGACGTCTGAAGAACGTCAAGACAGACGCTTTAGTCATATTAGTATGGTTGTAACGACTCACATAGAGAAGGACTATATTAACTTGGGTTTACGAAGAATATACACTCTACTAGTTTTATAAAACACAAAGATATGTTTTGTTCACCTTGTAAACTAATTTCCCTACTCTGGTCTTAGGGTTTTAAGATCACAACTCTTTTATATACAGAAAATATATGATTTTCTGGGAACACACTCTTTCTAATACAAACAAAGGAAATTAAAAAACACGCATGCAACTATACACAGTTTTGGAACGAGAATTACAAACTATTTTTTTATAGAAAATATTGGATTTTTCTGGAAGTTTTACAACTCTTTTATATACAGAAAATGTAGGATTTTCTGGGAACACATTCTTTCTAATACAAACAAAGGAAAATAAAGAACATGCATGCAACTATACACGTTTTTGGAACGAGACTCACAAACTACTTTTTATAGAAAATATTGGATTTTCTGGAAGTTTTACAACTCATTATAAGCAAAGATATTACAAAGTTTTTCCTACAAATATGTTTATGAACTCACCAACATTCTATGTTGACGCTTTTGAAAACGACTTGTATTCTCAGGGACTCAGTGAACAGGTACTCGAGCCTTGGATCTGGATATTTTGCTACTCTTCTGAGACATCATATTTTATGTTATTTTTGTGTAATCGATGAACAAGTACAATTTGTAAACAATGTATGTTGGTATCTTTAATGTATGATGTTTGGTTGTTATGCTTCAATTATATTCAACTGTTATGATATTACAAGATAAAGTCACCCGCCCTCGGACGTTTCCGTCATCCTGGTTCGGGGGTGTGACAGCGCTTGTACGCTTCTACATGGTCTTTTTCGAAGAATGAAATATCCTTTAGCGCGGAAAGGATATGTCCCTTAAGCTCGAAGGTAGCAGTAGCGGGAATTGCAGGTTGCACAAGTCCCGGACCGGTGTCCTCTCGTATTGTTTTCTTGTATGCCTCCATCGTCATGTCAGCAATGTCCGTCATGATGCTTTGGCTCGTTTTCGGGTTCACTGCTTTTGTCTGTTTCTGTTTTGGGCTTGTAACGAGCTTCCTTTTCATTAGGATTTCTCTCAAAGTTTTCGAATGTGCTCTCGTTTTTTGGAATGTTGTTTGATCCTCCTACATTCTTGTCCTTCTTTTTATGAAAAGTTGACTCTAGATCTTCAAGTGGTGGTGTCAGTGGTGTGTTTGATCCACAGGTCATATACTACTACAACAAAAACTAACTAAAAACTCCTACTGAACGATTACCACAACGTGGTAATGATTCCACCTCGTGCTCCAGCAAATAAAAAAACATAAAGCAAAAACACAAGAAACTCTTAAATATCTGAGTTCACGTCGTGTGCTTTAAGAGCTCACGTCGTGAGTTCAGTAATTCAGGAAAAAAAATCTAATGCTACAAATTAACTTTTTTGCAGGTTTTACCCCACACAAATGATCGATTAACCTAAATCAATTAAATTAAAAACTAAAATAGTTGTTCCCCAGCAACAGCGCCAAAAACTTGATATTCTTAATATTGTACCAACTAGTTTTACCAACGATCTAACTAACTATTACGACTTAAGGCAGTGGACCTATTCGCAAATAATATAGCACAAACAGTCAGGTATCGAACTTAGGGAACGAATTTAATTTACTAACCTAACTACTAATAGATTAATTAAAAAAACAAGCAAAAGTTAAAAAGGATTTTATCTGATTTTTCATGTTTAGACAAACTTAAACACTTAACTACTGGTTTTAATCAATATACTAAAAACACTTTCGTTTAGTTTGAATCCACATTTTCCATATGGTTAGTTACTAATTATGGATTATTAAAGTTGGTTACCAATTATTATGTAATTCGCAGTTCAAGTCCAAATTTAATAATATTTTCACCAATTCATGAACTACCATGTATGGTCATACACAAGCAAACAGATAATTAGTTATTAATTATAGATGGTCTATGTAAGATTTATCTAAGCAAACATAATTATGGTCACAAATTATGTTCTCCAGTATAACTAAATTTGCTACTTTTATTATTTATCTAAGATTTGGTCCATCCTAGCTCTAGTAATTTAATGGTCACTAAATCACTAGATAATCAAGTTCATGTAATTTAATGGTCACTAAGCTACACTTAACTTGAATTTAAACAACAAAGTCACAAACATTAACATGGTAGGTAATGATAATAAAACACAAGCACAAAACCAACTATTAAAATCCATAAATTAATAAACTAAGCCATAGAGTCAAAGTTTCATCTAGTTAAAGGAAAGCAATTAAGTTCAGCTACTCATGGCTGAAAACAAAAACATAAGTTCAAGATAAATCAACATGATTAAAGTAAATCAAATTGATTGATGACTTGTTCTTCAATTTCTTAATCTTCAATAAATTTCTCCTTCAAAGTATGTTTTTGTGCACTTCTCTGAACTCTAAAATTGGAAATATCTGATTATCTCTCCTCACAAAAGCTCTCTAATTCGATAATGAAATAGGATATTTATAGTTTTGCAAAAGACGTGGCTAATCTTCTAGAATGTTTATCCGTATCGGGCAAGGATTCTAACTTCCCGCATGCTAATCTTCTAGAATACACTCCTCACGTCGTGAGATTGATTTGTCACGTCGTGAGTTGGGTTTTTCAGCTAAAATATTCTTCTTTTAAACTTCAATCCTCCAAAGTTCCAATCCTTGTCAATTCTTGTCCAAAATCTTTGAAATTAACCAAAATATTAGTTAAAATGTATTAAAATATTGCCTAAAAAGTGTATAAATATGGCAATAACAACATACAATCCTTAGTGTCCTATAGTATAGTGTGCAAACTCACCTCAGTCCACTGAAAATCCAACAGATGTTTGGGCTACTGGACCGGAGAATCCCCGAGCTAACCAATCAAATACAACCAAAATCAATAATTGAGTCATAACCTATATTGAGGACTTTAGTTAACTAAACCCGACTCTAGGGTAAAAGACCATTTTACCTTTCCGTTCAATTGGTCTAATTAACCGTGGCCTGAACTCAATGGCACTTAAAGCCCAATGATGACCCAAATCCAAAAGACACTTAAGGCCCAATATGGGCCTAATTCCATAAAGGCCCAAGACCTAAAAATGGCCCATCTCAACAATACTGGTGGCCCAACAAGAGCCCAAAACCCTAGAGTCCAAAAGTGGCCCAATATCAAAAAGCCCAAATGGCTCCTGGTTGAGTGCCATCAGCTTACCACTTGGGTAAGTCCCGCGTAGAGCCTACTGTTGCATAACATACAACTCGCCAAAGCGTGAAAACGAAGAATCCATGCATTACGCTGAGCCTACGCATACGTACGCCCATTGTACTCACCAGATGTCCAAAAGTCATAATTAGCACTTAATGCTTAAGACCAAAACTTCCAAACTCAAATCTAACCTCGTTTTAAGGTCTTAACACGTAAAGTTGGCAACTTTACTCCTTTGCATGTCTTAATGGGACAAAATACCCGTTTTTCTCCATCTAAGTCCATAATATGAACACGAACTCTTACGTGGTTCATCCAAACCCATCAATATGACATTTTTATAAATTAACATCATCATAAATGCTAAGACCTAATGGAAAATCAATATCTTTGGGCCCCTCGGTGATTTGGTCTTGACTTATAGTGTTGGGCCCAGCCAGGACTAAATTGATATGTTTGATTAGAAGCATATGTCATTACAAATCAGAAATCGGGAAACAAAGTATTAGACAATGTGGTTGATTTTGTTCCATGTCTCATGTCCGAATGATATATTGTAGAACGGAGGATTATATGATCACTTATCTTAGGACACGTAACTAACTCGGTCAGAGTTCAACAATGGCTTTTGGAATCTACAATTTGCTGATCAGTTTAGAAGTTATACTGGCAATTATAGTTACAGACTTATCCATGTGGGAGACTATTGGATTAGGTGTCTAAGCCCATAACTATAATTGGTATAAACTTAAATTGATAGTAGTACAGTCCTTTTGGGTTGCCCTCAAACCTAAAAACTGGACATGATGATTTTTCGAGAGAGAGGTTGATTTATTATTTGATTAGTAAAATGAAATAAATAATTTGTTAATATATTATGAAAATAATATATTAATTAGAAATAGTAATATTTAATTAATATTTAATCAAAAATTAATTTGAATTAATTTTGGGATTAAAAGAATTAATTAAAAGTGCAGGGTCTAAAGTGCACTTGTTCAATAGTTGAACAAAAGGCTCCATAACCTTCCTGGTGTAGTCTTGGACGGTTTTGGAGGGGATGATCTAGGGTTTCTATAATATCCCTGTGGATAATAAGGAAGTGGATAATCACCATATTCGAATTAATATTATTTAATTCAAATTAGGGTTATCTAGGGTTCCTTGTACCACTATATAAAGGACCTTACGGATCCCATTTTCGTCCAAATCTTCTCTTGCTAAGGCTTGGACGAAATTTTTGTCCCCTCTCCTCTTTCCATAATCTCCTTCTTGCTTGTGTTGGGTGTGAACCATTAGTGGCACGACGCTAGTGGTGCTAGCTTCAAAAAGATCAACAAGAGGATTTTTTCTAGTTGTTTACAATAACAACTAAAAGGTATGTAACCCTAATCCCTTTATTAGTAATTTTGAAAATATACTAGGGTTCTTAGGGTTTCTGCTGATGTTCATAGTTATAGGTTCAATACTGAAAACATAGATCTTGTTTTAGGTTGAATGCACACTTAAGAGTTTTAAGTTTGTTTTGTTATACCTAAAACTCATCAGTGGTATCAGAGCTTGGCGTGTTTTCTATTGAATATGCTATAATTGTTGAACTGATCAAATTAGGGTGTATGGAAATTAAACCGTAAAAGGCCTAAATTTTGATTTTAGTGTTAGGGTTTTGAAACCCTAATCTTGCCCCCTAAGTTTCCAAATTAGGGTTAGGGTTTTGAAACCCTAACCCTCCTCCCCAAGAATATCAACTTTTAGGTAAGGGTTTGAAACCCTTACCTTCCTCCCCAAGCTATTTTCGAAAAATGGTAATTAGTTGGTTAGGGTTTCCTAAATTTTTGGTAATTACTATTTAAAAGGGATAATTGAAAAAAAAATTGGATAAATCCTGTACCCTAATTTTCGAAAATTAAAGGGTAAGGATTATGATTAAATTATTTGATTAATTTAATTGGATAATCCTTATTTGATATAATATAATTAATTAAATGTAAATTAATAGATAATTATTAAATCATTTTGGTTTATTTTTTAAATTTAAATTAACTATTTAATTTTCGAAATTTAAATATAAACCTAGTATTTTGAAAACGTTTTAAAATACACCTTATACTATATGTAAAATTAAAGGTTTAATGATTACTATATGTATAAGACTATGTTATTCGAATCGCTAGTACGCCTCATTCGCGAAGCTAGTCTATAAGGGGGTATAAGGACACTGTCAATAAAATGGTAGTTGAATGGGTGTCCACTCTCACCCACCGCTTCCTTGATTAGTGGAGGGTCGTTAGCTGAACGGGTTTGATAGGACAATTAATTCTCATTAATAAGTATCATGTGATTAAAAAGTAACTAAACTATTTTATTTTAAATCCCAATCTTAGTTACTATAGGAAAATTTTGAATTTGTATGCTAACCCATGAAATTGCACATTATACTTTATAGTAGTTAGTGGAGTGCCTGTGGTTAACTGGAACACTAATAGTGAATATAAAGAGTAATAATGGGCATCTCAAAAATTATCATTGATTAATGGAGCGTGTGTGGTTAACCTGCACATTAAAATGAGATGATAAATGACATCGAGAGTGTCAAGCTAATTTGCATTCACATCTTATTTATGATCCCCGGTATCTCAGTCACAAATGGAAGAGCATAATCTGAGATTAAATATGTCATTGAATAGTTTCAATGAGTCTAAAAATATCTAGGAATTTCACTTAACTTAATTTCCTTCAAAATTTGTTTTTCGATGGTGGAATTGGAAAATCGTCATTTACCTACCTCTATAAAATTTCACAACTAGATTACAGCATCCATTTTCTAAGTTGTGAATTATTTAGTTGGATCATAGCCTTAATATTTCACGTTTTGGTTGCTAAATTAAGGATTGTTCTTCTCTAACTAAAACTACCTTTCTTTTACGAATGTCTGCTCCAAATGATGCTTCTGGTTCCTCCTCCTCCTCAAATCATAACTTTTCTTTGTTGAACATCTGCTCCAAGGTGACATTGGATGACACCAACTATAATGACTGTATGCAAAACACCAAGATGGCTCTTCGTTTCGAGGACAATGAGTATGTCCTTGAGAAACCATTAGATGAGATTGACAAATAGAAGGACACTTCTGAAGAAATGGTCGCCCTCAAGACGCACTACAATGATGCAACAAAAGTTGCTTGCATCATGGTGGCCATGATGACTCCTGAATTGCAAAGATATTATGAGGATTACCGGCCGTAAGAGATGAACAAGGATCTTATGTAAAAGTACCATAAGCGAGCTCGTCAATAAGAGTACGAGGTGGTGAAGTCCCTCATAGAAAGCAAGATGAAAGAAGGAGAATCTGTTAGCAGCGACGTACAAAGAATGCAACGATACTGATGGGTTTTGAGCATTCTAACACTTCCTAAGTGTACATGCAACCCTAATAACCTTGGATCTATGTTTTTCTAATAATCATGCAAAGTTGAATTCCAAGGTTATATTCCTATATAGCATACATGGGGAACATTTTTAACTTGAATGAAAGATAGAATAACTTACCTTGTTGTTGATTATGATCCTTGAAACCTTGTGAGCCTAGCACCCCAAGTGTGATGCCTCAAATGCTTCACACAACACCAAATGCAAAGGAGTAAACTTTGAGAGAATCTAACACTTGCAAAATCGGCTCTAGCCCTCTTGTTTCTTAGTGTAGCCTATTTTGGTGGAGAATGGGTTTCTTATATAGTGTTGACACATCTAGGGTTACACCATGTAAACCCTAATGTGTCATGACTCTTCATTTCCATGACCCATGGGTTTGTAACTCCCATGGAGCATCCTATGGGTGGAACCCAACTTGATAATCCATGGAGCCTCTTAGCCCACTATATAAGATATGGAAGATTTACATAATCTACCCATATATTTAATTAGTTATCTTTTGATCACTTAATTAATTCTAAATTAATTCTTGATCAAACTAATTAAATAATATTATTAATATATTAGAACTTATAATATATTAATAAACCATAAGTGTTATTTCTCTCATTTTAGTTTATCCAATTGCATGGTGCCATGCAACCTAAATGGACCATGCCGGGTCAGGTCAAGTACATACCAGAAATAGTTATGGACTTAGACACCTTATCCAACAGTCTCCCACTTGGATAAGTCTAATAACTATAACTGCAATACTTCAGGAACCGATCGGCAATCGTAGCTCTTTCAAGGTCTCTCGGAACTGAGAAGATGATGATACGCCATTTAAGATAAGTGATCATATAATCCTCTGTTCTAGATATCAGCCGGACAAATACATGGAACAGTGTCTTACTTTGTGTCCAGCAGTTTGTTTCCCGATTTCCGATTTGTTTGACAAAGAACTTAATTGAACACATCAACTTAGTTCTGACCGGGCCCGGTACATAGGTCAAAAAAAAATCATCGAGGGGCCCAGATATCAGCTTCTAATCCAAGAAGGAACAGATAAACTTCGACTCATATGTTTGTTCTACCACTCATTGAATTATACACAAAAGCACGTTTTATAACATCGAGTTACCAATGCGTTAACGTACAATCAATGCATAACCAACTCATAAGTAACAAATCATATCTCTAGGTTTGAAGACTTATATGATATTACCGTCTCACGATCACTCGAGATAAATTCCATGAAGTGATTCCAGAGAGCGTGGGTTGAGTCCAATGCTCAGAACTTATGAGCACTCATGAGTGTTGTAGCCATGTCCAACAACTTAGACATCTGCAACCAATCATGACAGTCTTGATTCATACCTACTTCCGACATATGACCGACTGTGGAGGTTCGAATAATATGATATACCAAACATAATTATTCTGGAAGTCAAAACATGCAAAAGAAATATAGTAAACGATCGACAAGAGATAGCAACACTTTACTCATAAATAAAACACCTTTTATTCATCATCTAATGTCAATTACACTTTACAAATTTCAAGGTTATCTAACTACTAAATCTAATATCATCCTTCAGCCCTATGCTCCGAGCATGCTGGAGATGCTTAACCCGAGTCAGTCCCTTCGTGAGGGGATCTGCTGGATTCTCATCCGATGATACCCTCTTTGCCACGAGGAGTCCTTCTTCTATTCGATTTCTGATGAAATGGTATTTTCTGTCGATGTGTCTGGATCTCCCATGATCCCTTGGTTCCTTGGCTAAGGCAACTGCACTTTCACTATCACAGAAAATTTCCATTGGCTCTTTAATAGCTGGTACAACTCCAAGGTCTCCAATGAATTTCTTCAGCCATATCGCCTCCTTTGCTGCCTCGCTAGCTGCTATATACTCTGATTCGCAAGTTGAATCAGCCACTGTCTCTTGCTTGGAACTCTTCCAAGAAATTGCTCCTCCATTTAAGGTAAAGACCCAGCCTGACTGAGAGCGGAAATTATCCCTATCAGTCTGAAAGCTAGCATCACGATACCCTACAACTCTCAAGTCTTCACTCCCACCGAGGGTAAGGACCCAGTCCTTAGTCCTCCGTAGGTACTTGAGGATATTCTTTACCGCAGTCCAGTGTGCCTTGCTAGGGTTCCCCTGATACCTGCTAACCATGCTCAAAGCAAAGGCTACATCAGGTCGAGTACACGTCATAGCATACATGATCGATCCTACAGCCGAAGCATAAGGTATTCGACTCATTTCTGCTATCTCAGCCTCAGTACTAGGGCTTTGTGTCTTACTCAATCTGGCATTACTCTGGATGGGTAACTCTCCTTTCTTGGAGTCCTGCATGCCGAATCTCTTCAACACCTTATCCAAGTAAGTACTCTGACTAAGTCCAATTAGTCTTTTACTCCGGTCTCTCAAGATCCTTATCCCTAGAATATAGGCAGCTTCTCCTAGGTCCTTCATAGAGAAACACTTCCCAAGCCAGGACTTAACTTCCTGCAGAGTTGGGTTGTCATTTCCTATGAGTAGTATGTCATCCACATACAATACCAAAAAGCTAACTATACTCCCACTAGCCTTGACATATACACAAGATTCATCTTCACTCCTAGAAAAGCCAAATTCCTTGACTTTCTCATCAAAGCAAAGATTCCATCTGCGAGGTGCTTGCTTTAACCCATAAATGGATTTCTCAAGCTTACACACTCTATTAGGGTACTCTGTGTTGACAAAACCCTCTGGCTGACTCATGTAAACATCCTCAGCCAACTTTCCATTAAGGAAAGCGGTTTTGACATCCATTTGCCATATTTCATAGTCATGAAATGCAGCTATGGCTAACAGAACCCTAATAGACTTAATCTTGACCACTGGAGAAAATGTCTCATCATAATCAACTCCCGGAGTTTGTGAGAAACCCTTTGCAACCAGTCGTGCCTTATAAGTGTGTACATTACCATCCATGTCGGTCTTCTTCTTGAAGATCCATTTGCACCCTACAGTCTTACGACCTGGTACATTCTCAACCAAGTTCCAAACTTGATTGTCATACATGGACTGTATCTCGCTGTCCATTGCCTCTTTCCACTTGGCTGACTCAGGGCCTGCCATGGCTTCCGCGTAACTGTTAGGTTCATCCAGACCTATCAGTGTCTCATCACTGATAAGTGTATCACCTTCCGCAGTAATATGGAATCCATAGTAATGCTCAGGTGCATTCCTAACCCTTGTGGAACGCCTCAGAGGTACAGACTTGTCAATTGGCTCAACAGAAGTTTCCTCCTCAAGTTGAGTGCTAGGGTTTGAAGTTCCTTCACCACTTGACTCTTGAATTTCTTCAAGGTCAACTTGCCTCCCACTGTCTCCTTGGCTTATGAACTCTCTCTCTCGAAAGAAAGCCCTCCTAGCTACAAAGACCACATTCTCACTAGGTCTGTAGAAGAGGTAACCAAAGGATTTCTGTGGGTAGCCGATGAAATTACACCTCTCACTTCGAGGTTCGAGCTTATCATGAGTCTCGCGTCTCACGAAAGCCTCGCAGCCCCAAATCTTAATGTGGTCTAGTTTGGGTACTTTACCAGTCCACATCTCATGAGGAGTTTTGGCAACTTTCTTTGTGGGAACTAGATTAAGGATATGGGCGGCAGTCACTAAGGCATACCCCCAAAATGAGATTGGTAGCGAAGCTTGACTCATCATGGAACGAACCATATCCAACAAGGTTCGATTACGCCTCTCAGCTACACCATTCAACTGTGGTGTCCTGGGAGGTGTCAATTGTGAGACAATCCCACATTCCCTAAGATAGTCGAGGAACTCTGAACTAAGATACTCACCACCTCGATCGGATCGAAGCATCTTAATGTTCCTGCCCAATTGATTCTCGACTTCCTGTTTAAACTCTTTAAACCTCTCAAAAGTCTCTGACTTATGCTTGATTAAGTACACATATCCATATCTACTGTAATCATCAGTAAAAGTCAAATAATAATGATTAGCATCCCTTGTGGCATGTTTGAAGGGCCCACACACATCCGTGTGTATAAGATCCAACAAACCTTCACCCCTCTCACAAGAACCTGTGAAGGGTGACTTTGTTATTTTTTCAAGTAAGCATGATTCGCAACTATCATCTGACTTTAGGTCAAATGACTCCAATACTCCATCCTTTTGGAGTTGTCCTATGCGTTTCTTGCTTATATGTCCAAGACGACAATGCCATAATGATGTTTTATCCAAGTTATTATCATTAACAGAATCAATACACAATACATTATTTCCTAAGTTATCAACCACAGATACAGTTTCATACACACCATCACAAGGTAATGCTTTAAAATAAAGAACATTATTAAAGAAAGCATTAATCGAACCAACTTCATTATCAAATGAAAAGGTGAAACCTTGTTTATACAATGCATGAAAGGAAATAATATTTCTTGCCATTTCTGGCGAATAACAACATTTATTCAAATCTAAACTAAACCCACTACTTAGCGATAAAGTATAAACTCCAATCTTGGTGACAGGTAAAGCTTTCCTATTCCCCATGATTAAGTTTATTCTTCCATGCTCCACATTCTCACTTCTTCTTAGTCCCTGCAAATCAGAACATATATGAATACCACAACCGGTATCAAGGACCCAAGAGTTAGAATGGGGTGAGTTATTAGATAAGATAGTGTAAATACATGCATGGTTGGGTTTAAATTTCCCATCCTTCACATCTTGCTGGTACTTAGGGCAGTTCCGCTTCCAATGTGACTTTTCATGGCAATAGAAGCATTCAGCCTCTTTAGGGTCAAAAGAAGGAGTGACAAAACCTTTCTTGGTTCCACTTGAAGAAGAGTCATCAAGGGTCCTAGCCTTGGTACCCTTCGAAGAGCTCTTCCTCTTCTTCCCTCTACCTTTCCCGATTGCCAAAACCGGGGCGGAGTTTGGAGTAGGAGTGTTAACAACCGACTTACCCTTAAGACCTGTTTCTACAGTCTTGAGGAGTCCCTGAAGTTTGCTGAGTGTGACCTCTTCCTTATTCATCTGATATGTCATGCGGAATTGATCATAGCACGATGGTAAGGAGTGCAAAATGATATCTATTGCAAGCTCCTCAGGGAAGTTCACATTAAGCTTCAGCAACCGATCCACATACCTTTGCATTTTCTGCATGTGGCTCGTGACGGATTCCCCATCCTTCATCATGGTTGTTATGATAGAGCATATGATTTCATACCTCTCTTGTCGTGCACTTTGATGGTATCTTTCCATCAAATCTTGGTGCATTTCAAAAGGGTAGAAGTCCTCATAGGACTTTTGGAGTTCCGCTGTCATGGTGGCCAACATGATGCATGCCACTTTTGTAGCATCCCTTTCATGTGCCCGGAAGTCAGCGATCTTCTGGGGAGTTGCAGTGGTCTCATCAATCTCCTTAAGCTCTTTGTCAAGGACATATTCTTTGTCCTCGTAGCGGGTAATCATCCTGATGTTTCTGATCCATTCATTGAAGTTGGATCCATCAAAAGTGACTTTCCCACACAAGTTCATAAGGGTAAAGGAGCCATTAGGATTCGAGCCAGAAGCAGCATTGTTTGAAGACATCTGAAAGAAGAGAACAAGATTAGTTTAGATATTAAGAGAGTCCTTAATAAAACACCCAAATGTAATATTAAGGCTAGGATCCAATCACAATATATTATAACTTAGAAGAGGTATGTCGTAATCCAAGCTATAACATATTTGAAAGGTAGGTGAATGACGATTCACCAATTTCCACCATGAAAAACGAAATATAGATATTAGGTTTTTAATTGGTTCTTAGAAATTCCTAGATTCTTTTGAGATTCAATGAACTTTTCAAAGGCATGTTTCAATCTCGAGTGTGCCCTCCAAGTTTTGTGACTGGGATACCGAGGATCACAAAACGAGGTGTGAAGTAACCATGCAAATCACTTGGTACACTTAATGTTTATTACTCAATCGATGTGCCGGTTAACCACACGAGCTCCACCGACCTATAATAAACTTTAAGTCACCCTTTACCTTCCTTGTTAAGTCCAAGTTAGTGTGTCGGTTAACCACACGAGCTCCACTAACGACTTAAACAAAGTGTAAAGTGTAATTTCATGGATTAGCACCTTATTCACATTTTCCTAAAGTAACTAAGATTGGGAATTTAATAAAAGCATTTAGTTACTTTATAATATTCATCATACTTTTAATGAGAATTTATAAGTCCTTGTCCTACCCGTTCGGCTAACGACCCTCCACCGATCAAGGAAGCGGTGGGTGAGAGTGGACACCCATTAAGTTGCCATTTTATAGGCAACAACCTTATACCCCCTTTATAGACCGGCTTCGTGAATGAGGCGTACTAGCGGTAAGACGACTTGACGTTATACATATATATATATATATATATTAGTAACTTATAATATTATAAAGTATAAGGGTTGAAATTTAACTTTTAAAATTCTAAGGGTTGGAACTAAAGTTTTAATCAAGACTTTACATGTTCCAAAACTTGAGGGCAAGTTTTGTAAACTTCCAAAACTTTTCATTTCTTATAACTTATGAATTAATTGAGTACTAAAAATGAAGACTCTTCATTTTTATAACTCTTGTGTTCTTTTAATGGCTTTAATAAAAGTGAGACTTTTGGTTTTCCATAACTTGAGGACAAGTTATGGACTCCATTAAAACACATTATGATCATGAATTAAACTACCATGAAGGTTACAAACAATTCCTATGATCATCTAATCTTCATAAGTTCAAGAACATGACTATGAACACTTTCAAGAATCAAAAATTACACTTAAAAAAAACTTGTAATTTTAATAATTGCCATTGTAAATGGATTAGCATAAACATTACACCATCTAAAACAAGCTTTAAAACATCAAAACAGTTTAGGGTAATGTTTCTAGTCCATTTCCAGCAACAAATGTGCAAACTTTCATACGAGCAGAAAACTATAAAAACGATTTTTTTTCAAGCTGTTTGCACACAAAAAAAAACAACAAACAAACCTAGGCTCTGATACCACTGATGGGTTTTGAGCATTCTAACACTTCCTAAGTATACATGCAACCCTAATAACCTTGGATCTATGTTTGTCTAATAATCATGCAAAGTTGAATTCCAAGGTTATATTCCTATATAGCATACATGGGGAACATTTTTAACTTGAATGAAAGATAGAATAACTTACCTTGTTGTTGATTATGATCCTTGAAACCTTGTGAGCCTAGCACCCCAAGTGTGATGCCTCAAATGCTTCACACAACACCAAATGCAAAGGAGTAAACTTTGAGAGAATCTTACACTTGCAAAATCGGCTCTAGCCCTCTTGTTTCTTAGTGTAGCCTATTTTGGTGGAGAATGGGTTTCTTATATAGTGTTGACACATCTAGGGTTACACCATGTAAACCCTAATGTGTCATGACTCTTCATTTCCATGACCCATGGGTTTGTAACTCCCATGGAGCATCCTATGGGTGGAACCCAACTTGATAATCCATGGAGCCTCTTAGCCCACTATATAAGATATGGAAGATTTACATAATCTACCCATATATTTAATTAGTTATCTTTTGATCACTTAATTAATTCTAAATTAATTCTTGATCAAACTAATTAAATAATATTATTAATATATTAGAACTTATAATATATTAATAAACCATAAGTGTTATTTCTCTCATTTTAGTTTATCCAATTGCATGGTGCCATGCAACCCAAATGAACCATGCCGGGTCGGGTCAAGTACATACCAGAAATAGTTATGGACTTAGACACCTTATCCAACAGATACGTGGATCGGCTTGTAGCTTAAAGTGAATTTTGATGAGGAGTTGTCTATTAACATAGTCTTGAACTCCTTACCAAGTTGTTATGGTCAGTTCATCTTGACCTATCATTTGAACAACAATGAGACCACTTTGTCTCAATTACACAACCTCATGCGAACAGTTGAAGCATGGATGAAAGGAAAAAGTGTTTCCTCCACTCTTGCTAGTGCTCCTGTTCTGGCCATTGGTCAAGGGAAAGGGAAAAAGAGGAAAGGTCCTCCAAACCAAAACTAGAAGGGAAAGTATCAATTTGGGTCATCAAGAAATAGAACCAAAGGTAAATCTAGGTCTGATGATCTCCCTGTCTTTCATCCCAAAGAGGCCACTTACTTCTACTACAACAACAACATGCATTGGAAACGAAGTTTCCCAAAATATCTGCAAGACATTAAAGATGCCAAAGTGAAGCCAAATTCTGTAGGTATATACACTATTGTATCTAATAACTCATCATCTTCTCGTTCTTGGGTCCTTGGTGTTCTGACATCCCAAAAAATTCAACAAATTTAAACTTTTTAAAATAACCCATTTACTAATAAAAGTGTTTACAAAATCAGTATTTTCAAAACATTATATAAAATCAGATTCTCCCAAGATCCTTGTCACGGTCCTCCGAGATACCTGAAACCATAAATCAAATTGTAAGCACGAAGCTTAGTGAGTTTCCCCCCCCCCCCCACAAATACCACCGCACAATAGATAACAACAACTAGCATGCTTAAACACTCATTCCTTGCCCAATCAGCCTCGGGCTGGAATACCAGGCATGTCTATGATGGGCCCACTCGTCCTCGGGATGGAATACCCTTGCATCCTAAGCATTTTGGTCCAATCAACCATCGGGTTGGAATACCAAACATGTCGGATCTAATCAACCATCTGGTTGGAATAACCCAAGCCTATTAACTGACACACAAAGCAGTCCAGTCTCACCACATACCATACGTTGAAATCGGGTCCAATCAACAATCCGGTTGGAATACCCCAGGCCTAATCAACCAATGGGTTGGAATGCCAATATACAACAGGTCCAGTCATCCTTGGGATGGAATACCCTCAGACCCAATCAACCATTGGGTTGGAATGCCCCGGTTTGTTGGCTCATGCACATAGCGGTAAAACCTCAACCACCAATAATATGTGCCCATATATAACAGATAAACATATAAATAGTCTACAGGCAGACAGGCAGATCTACAGATCATTAAGCATAGCATCATCCTATATACCAGGAAACCGATCTAACCGATCACAACAGCACGATAGCATACTATCACATAACAGGATATCTAATCCAATGGGTTGGCATTGGTGCCTTCGACCTATAAGAACAATGAGGAAAACTTACCTCACACTGTTGAATCTCACAGAAAGATTCTTTGGCTGTTGGCCCACAAGAATCCATGCACTATCAATCACAAATTAATTGTCCCTCAATAATCGGATCTGCCCCACACTAAGTGTCCAAACTAGGGTAAATACATTTTTACCCTCTTCGTAACTTGGCCCAAAGCCAAGGCCCAATCCAACAATCCAAAAACCCAAAATCTCATTAAATACCCAAGGCCCAAATATGGCCCAATTTTCCAAATTGGTCCCAAACCCTATCATGGGCCTTAAACCAAGTTCCATAACATTCCTAGTCCAAAAACACTATAATTTTTATGGCCCAACAAGGCCTAAAGCACCTAAGTCCAAAAATCGCCCATACCGAAGATCCACTAATCTGAGGCCCAGCCTGCTGAGTACGCGGGATACTCAGCTCCTACGAGCAGCGTACTCGCCTTAGGTCTTGTACACTAAGCGTACTTGCTCGTACGCCCAACGTACCCTCACATACAGCCAACTTCCATTTTAAGCTCTTATTCCATAAAGACTTTACACCACAACCTAAATCTGACTTCCTTGGACTGATTAATCACGTAAAGTTACTAACTTTACGTTCATGCATGGCTAAATGAAGCTCTTAAGCTTAAAGAGGACTTAACAAGTGACTTAATGCATGCATGTGACCAAAAATCCCATCAAGCTTGCACCTTTATGCTCACGGAGTCCACCACAAGCTCATATCTAAAGGAATAAGCCCTTAAAACATATTAACTCTTCAATCAACCCAAAATGGGACCAAAAGCATAACAAAACCAACTATGAGGAGATCTAAACATCAACACGCCAAGGTATGAACTTCATACATCAAATAGATTGCAACAAGTGAGATGATTCTAGATCTATGACCTACCTTCCACGCAAAGCACCTTCAATCTTCAAAGCTTCCTTCACAATGAGTAAAACAACCACTAAAATCCTCTCAAGGGCTCAAGAACACCTCCAAGGAAGCTTAAAGGACTATTTAGGGTTATAGTTCGTTTGGGGCATGGTAAAGAGGCCAGCCCTAAAGACTTAAGTTGCTTAAATAAGGTAAAACACCCTTAAATGAGGGTTTCTTGAATTCCTCGTACGCTCAGCGTACGAGGCCGAAGCTTCACGATCAAACAGCTGACTACGCTCAGCGTACGCCAAGGTACGCCTCGCATAAGGGTCCTCGCTTGAGTACGCCCTGCGTACTCCCCATGTACGCCGCGTGTACTAGGGTTTTTCCCCAAAGCCCTAACTTTTTCCGAAGGCCATAACTTCTTCATTATAAATCTGATTCCGATGATCCTTATATCCATGAAAAGGTACTGAGAAGCTCTACGCTTTTATCATCTCACAATCACCTTAAAATTTCCCGAATAAAAATCCAATTTCCATCAAAGTCCGAGCTGACACTTTACAAAAATACCCATTGGCTCCAAAACACAAACTGAACCCTCGGATCATCTAAATTTACATCACCCACATCCAAAAAAGTCCAAATCTTATATCCTAAATGGTCCTAAGACTGATAATTCCCGATCTTTGGTCAGCACCCCTAAATAGGAAACGATTCGGAATAGGGTGTTACAGATATAGGATGTGGTATTCACATTTGTTCTGATTTGCAGGGGCTAAGAAAAAGTGAGGACGTGGAGCATAGTAGAATAAACTTGATCATGGGGAATAGGCGACTTATTGATGGAGTTAGTTTAGATTTATTAAATTGTTGCAACTCGTCAGAAATGACACGAAACATTATTTCCTTTCATGCATTATTTAAACAAGGTTTTAGATATTCTTTTAATGATGATAATGGTTCTATTTCTGCTTATAAAAATGGTATTTTTTATTTTGAAGCTTTACCTTGTGATGGTGTGTATGAAACTGTGATGTGTGTAGACAATTTAGGAAATAGTGTATTTCAAACTGATTCGTCTAATGGTATAGACAAAGCGTGCTTGTGGCATTGTCGTCTTGGACACATTAACAAGAAACGCATCACCCAACTTCAAAAGGATGGAGTGTTTGAATCATTTGACCATAGGTCAGATGATGAATTCAAATCTCGTCTTTTGGGTAAGATGACAAAATCACATTTCCCTAGTTTTTGTGAAAGAGGTGAAGGTTTGTTGGACCTCATACATACTAATGTATGTGGGCCCTTCAGATCCACGGCAAGGGATGCAAATAGATTCGATGTGAATTTCACTGATGATTATAGCAGATATGGTTATATCTACTTAATCAAGCATAATTCAGAAACCTTTGAAAAGTTCAAGAAGTTTAAACATGAAGTCAAGAGTCAACTGGGTAGAAAGATAAAGATGCTTAGATCTGATAGAGGCGGTGAGTATCTTAGTATTGAGTTCCACGACTACCTCAAGGAATGTGGAATAGTTTCACAATTGAAACCTCCAAGGACACCACAACTTAATGGTGTGGCTGAGAGACGCCATCGAACCTTGTTAGACATGGTTCATTCCATGATGACTCGAGCTTCTCTTCCAATTTCATTTTGGGGTATGCCTTAAAGACTGTCACCCGCATTTTTAATCTTTTCCCAACTAAGAAGGTTGCTAAAACACCTCATGAGATGTGGACAGGGAAGGTTCCCTCGTAAGCACATATCAAGGTTTGGGGTTTTAAAGCTTTTGTTAGACGAGAGACTCACAACAAGCTTGAACCTCGAAGTGAGAGATGTGTTTTCATCGGCTATCCACAGAAGTCCTTTGGATATTTTTTCTAAACACCTAGTGAGAACGTGGTCTTTGTAGCACGAAGGGAAGATTTTTGAGAGAGAGAACTCATATGCAAAGAGGACAGTGGGGGTACAATTGATCTTGAATAAATCCAAGAATCAAATGATGAAGGAACTTTTGAAGATGCTAGGGTTCAAACAGAGGAAGAAATTCCAGTTGAGCCAGTTGATTAGTCATTACCTCTTAGGCGTTCCAGTAGAGTTAGAATGCAACCTGAATTATATGGTTTCCAAATTACTGCAAATGGTGATACGTTCATCAGTGATAGTACACTGGTAAATTTGGATGAATCGGCTAACTACAAGGAAGCCATGGCAGGCCCTGAGGCAGCCAAATGGCAAGAGGCAATGGACAGCGAGATCAAGTCCATGTATGACAACCAATTTTGGAATTTGGTTGATAATGTACCAGGTCATAAGATAGTTGGGTGCAAATGGATCTTCAAGAATAAGACCGACATGGATGTAAGGTACACACTTTCAAGTCTCAACTAGTTATGAAGGTCTTTACTCAAACCCCAGCGGTTGACTATGATGAGACCTTATCACCAGTGGCTAAGATAAAATCTATTAGGATAATGCGCGCCATAGCTGCATTTCAAGACTATAAAATTTGGCATATGGATGTTAAAATCGCTTTCCTTAATGGGAAGTTGGCTGAGGATGTTTACATGAGTCAGTCAGAGGGTTTTGTTGCTACAAAGTTTCCCATATGAGTGTGTAAGCTTGAGAAATCAATCTATGGATTAAAACAAGTTTCTTACAGATGGGATCTTTGCTTTGACAAGAAGGTCAAGGAGTTTGGCTTATCCATAAGTAAAGATGAGTCTTGTGTATATGTCAAAGCTAGTGGGAGTATAGTAACCTTCCCGATATTGTATGTTGATGACATACTTCTTATAGGAAACGACATTCCAACTTTACAAGAGGTTAATTCTTGGCTTGGAAAGTGTTTCGTGATGAAGGATCTGGGAGAGGCTGCATATATTCTAGGGATGGGAATTCTAATAGACATGAGTAAAAGACTAATTGGACTTAGTCAGAGTACATACTTGGAAAATGTGCTAAAATGTTTTAGTATGGAAAATTCCAAGAAAGGAGAACTACGTATCCAGAGTAATACCAAACTGAGTAAGACTTAGAGTCCAAGTACCGAGGCATAGATAGTCGAAATGAGTAGAGTTCCATACGCTTTCTCTGTTGGATCTATCATGTATGTTATGACATGTACTCGTCCTGATGTGTCGTTTGCTTTGAGCATGGTCAATCGTTATCAGGGAAATCCAGGTAAAGCTCATCGAATAGCAGTTAAGAATATTCTCAAGTATCTGCGAAGGGCTAAGGACTGGGTCGTAGTACTTGGTGGCAGTGATAATTAAGAGTAACGGGGTATAGTGACGCCAACTTTCAAACAGACAGAGACAACTTCTGTTCTCAATCTGGTTGGGTGTTTACCTTAAATGGAGGAGCGATAACCTGGAAAAGTTCCAAACAAGAGACAGTGTTTGATTCCACCTATGAATTAGAGTACATAGCGACGAGCGAAACATCAAAGGAGGCAATTTGGTTGAAGAACTTCATCGGAGACCTTGGAGTTTTTGCAGCCATCAAGGAGCCAATGGAAATTTCCTATGATAACGAAGGAGCGATTACCCTGACAAAGGAACCAAGAGATCAAGGCAGATCAAGACATATCGACATAAAATACCATTTCATCAGACGTAGGGTAGAAGAAGGTCACATCGTAGTGACGAGGGTATCATCAGAAGAGAATCTTGCAGATCCCCTCACAAAGGGTCTGAGTAGGGTCAAACATATTCAGCATGCTAGGAGCATTGGTCTGAGAGATGATATTAGTTTTAGTAGTTAGATAGTTAAGTGAAACTTGTAATAAAGTAAATGTAGTTGACTTTTGGTGATTAAATAATACATAAATATTTATGAGTTTGTTTACTACCTTTTGTCAATTATTTATTCTTGTGTTTCATTTTTTGCATGTTTTACTTCTCGAATAAATCGATTATTCAAATTCTATAGTCGTTCGTACTTTTGGAAGTAAGTAGTGAATTAAGATTGTCATGAATTATATTGTATATTGTCTAAAGAGTTTTAGACATGGCAATGGTGTTGCTGCAATGTTCATGAGTACTTTGAAATGAAGATTTAAGTATTGGATTAACCCACACTCATAGAATTACTTCATGGAATTTATCACGAGTAATTCTGAGACGATAACATCTTATAATTTTGAAACAGAGATATATGAGTTGTGGTTTACAAGTCAGTTTTGCATTGATGATACGTAAATGCATCAGTAACTTGATGTTATAAAATGTATTGTTGTGCATGAATTGATGAGTAAATGGAGCAATCATATAAGTCAAAGTTTATTCGTTCATTTTTCCATAATGGGAAAAGTGATATATTTTGTCCCTTCGGTGTTTTGGTGTTGACTTATGGTGTCAGGCCCGGCCAGGACTAAATTGATGTGTTCGATTAGAAGTTCTATGTCATTACAAACCAGAAATCGGGAAACAAAACTATTGGAAAATGAGATTGATTATATTCCATGTCTCATGTCTGAATGATATGTTGTAGAACGAATGATTATATGATCACTTATCTTAGGACACGTATCTGACTGGGTCAGAGTTCGACAGTGGCTTTTGGAAGCTACAATTTGCTTATCAATTTAGAAGTTATACTGACAATTATAGTTATAGACTTATCCAAGTGGGAGACTGTTGGATTAGGTGTCTAAGCCCATAACTATAATTGGTATAAACTTAAGTTGATAGTAGCACAGTCCTTTTGGGTTGCCCTCAAACCTAGCAACTGGACATGATGATTTTTAGAGAGAGATGTTGATTTATCATTTGATTAATAAATTGAAATATATAATTTGTTAATATATTATGAAAATAATATATTAATTAAAAATAGTAATATTTAATTAATATTTAATCATAAATTAATTGGAATTAATTTTGGGATTAAAATAATTAATTAAAAGTGCAGGGTCTAAAGTGCAATTGTTCAATAGTTGAACAAAAGGCTCCAGAACCTTCCTGGTGTAATGGATAATCACCATATTTGAATTAATATTATTTAATTCAAATTAGGATTATTTAGGGTTCCTTGTACCACTATATAAAGGACCGTAAGGATCCCATTTTCGTCCAACTCTTCTCTTGCTAAGGCTTGGACAAAATTCTTCTCCCCTCTCCTCTCTCCATAATCTCCTTCTTGCTTGTGTTGGGTGTGAACCATAAGAGGCACGACATTTATGGTGCTAGCTTCCAAAAGATCAACAAGATGGTTTTTTTTCTAGTTGTTTACTATAACAACTAAAAGTTATGTAACCCTAATCCCTTTCATTAGTAATTTCGAAAATATACTAGGGTTCTTAGGGTTTCTTCTGATGTTCATGGTCATAGGTTCAATAGTAAAAACATAGATCTTGTTTTAGGTTGCATGCACACTTAAGAGTTTTAAGTTTGTTATGTTATCCCTAAAACCCATCACAAAGCTCAAGAACACTCAAGAACAAGCTAGGGTTTCATATTTTGGGTTAGATGGGATGGACGCTGAAGATAAGAGGGTTTGAGTATAAGTTAAGGCCTTTAAATAGGGTTCATGACCCTAAATTAGGGTTTGAGACTGAGTCGCGTACGCCTAGCGTACATCTGGTACGCCCAACGTACGCGAAGGAGCCTTCGCGATTACTCCAGCCAAGTACGCCTAACATACTCGGCAAGCTCCCAACCAATATATCTTTCGATGGCCATAACTTTTTCGTCCCAACTCGATTTTCGATGATCTTTATATCCACAGAATGGTAATGAGGAGCTTTATAACCCTATCTAATTACTTTTGACTTAAAACACCTCGAACTAAAATGCTTAATTTATGAAAATCACTTTTACCATTATACCCTTGGGATCCAAAGCATAAACCGAACTCTCGGTACCCACAACCAACATTATCCAAAACCAAACGGGTCTAAGCCTCTCTTTTCCCAAGGCCCAGAGCCTTATGATAATTGATCATCTGGTCACGGTCCCAAATTATGAAACGGTTTGAAACAGGGTGTTACACACGATGTACCATTTGAAGCAAATGGGGTAGCATATAAGCGTGGATACTATCTTACTGATGTGATGTATCCTACCTTATCTTTTGTTTTTTTGTGAAATCGTTCACATGTTCGAACGATGAAAAAAGAAAAACGTTTAAGCGGGCACAAGAGTCAGCTAGGAAGGACGTGGAGTGGGCATTTAATGTACTCAAGAGGCATTGGCAAGTACTACAAGTCGGGGCACAACCATATGAAGTGAAAAGGTTTCAACACATAATGTACACGTGCATCATATTACATAATATGATTGTCGAAGATGAAAGAAGATCGATATGTCGATACAAAGAAAACGAAGTTTTTCCAAACGTAGGAGTAGTTGTTGGTACGCACGAGTATAGCGAAAATAGAAGATGAGTGTATGATCGCGGCATTCATCACTCCCTTCGTGCGGATTTGATGGAGCACGTTTACTGGGCTCGCATAGAGCCCCATGCAGAGTATTGGCATGATGATTTGTTTGAAAAATCAGATGAAGATTCGGATATGTTCGTCGAGGAATCGGACGAGGATTCAGATGACGATGACGAGGATGACGATGTCGAGGACAACGATTCGGAGTGACGTATCTTTTTTAAATTTGGATCTTATGAAATTTTTAATTATGTTGTCTAGGTCGTTTTTTAAAATATAGATTGTGTTTTTTTAATCTTGGTTATTTTCTAAGTTTTTTTTAATCTTGATTGTTTTTTTATGGGTACACTCTCCGGTCTTAGGATAAAACGTTTTTCTGCAAGCTCGAGGCACGCGTTTGGGATGTCTTTGGGACTAAAAATCCTCGAGACCCCATTAATGCCAAGAAAGATAGGATGACACTCGTTGTTATCTACCATGGCATCATGGAGTCATGCTACTGTCACTAGAAGAGAAACAAATGAAAATGGAAGTGTGAGACTCACTCAAAGTCATGTACTTGGATGTGAAAGAGTCAAAATGTGAAGGTTTAGATTTTGAAGACAGAATTTGAAAGTCTGAACATGACAGAATCAGACATGATATATGACGTTTCCTTAAAGGTGAATAATCTTGTTAGTAACATATGTTCCTTGGGGACGGGGTAAACGAACTATGTGTCATGAAAAAATTACTTTGACATGTATCAGAGAAGTTTTTGCAAATTTATTGTTGAATAAGTTATTGGGATATTGGAGCCTCATGAAGACATGGTTTATGGTCGTACTGATAAAGACGAAAGAAATTTATTGTCAACCCATCAATAGTGGCTAGAAATATCTAATAGGGAAAGTGAATATGATTCAACGTCATCACTTAAAAGCAATTTTTTAGTGAGAATTTTGATTGAGGTCATGGTAGAGGTGCCAACATCAACATGAGAGGTTAGTGTTTTAATTTATGAGTATGTCCATTATGCCTCTGAGTGCCCTAAACCTCAACGTGAATGAAATCAATATGTTAATTAAATACATGTTCAAAAAGATGGAGAACTGGCATTGCTTATGGCGAAGTAGTGGCAATTCCAACATATTTTTTGTTGGGGGCACTTGTTGAATTTCCTCAAAAACATATGGGGCTTTCAAATAAAAGTTAAAATAACTAGTATAATTATATATAAAAATTTTTAGCTAATAGGGGCATGTGCCCCACTCCCAAAGCTTTAGATCCGCTACTGTGGCGAAGAGATATTTCTAAATGAGAAAAAATGTAACCCCAAAATTAAGAACGAAGAAGCAAGACTCAACCTGGTCCAATCTATAGTATGGCAAGAAATCATATGGCGGTTCAAAAAGAAAATTTAATTGAGATCGATACATTAATTAAAGGATATGAAATCCTTGGTAATGACATAAATGTGTGTATAGAACACAAAGGATCCTTTATATTCAATGCAAAAACAGTGAGCAACAATTGTTACAAGAAGTTTACTATATCCCGAGCTTATGTAGTAACACTGTAACATCCCGGTGTTGAGGTATTTTCAAATTTAACCCTATGTATGAATAAATCTTGCTTTTTGGTCCTTGAGTTTAAGAAAGAGTGTAAAATGGCCCATAGTGGCATTTTGGTAATTTTGGCAAAGGATTAGTATGTTGAGCGTATGTTGTGTACGCTAGGCGTACTAGGGCGGACCCTAGTATGTTGGGCGTACACCGCGTACGCAGGGCATACGTGGTTAACCTTTAAACCCTAATTTTTAGGGTTTTGCACATATATAAGCATAATTATCTCTTATTTCTCATTCCCTCACCAGCCTCCATCTGAGAAAAACCACCCTCTAGCAAACCCTAATGAGAAGAGTGAATTTTGAGCCCATTTGAGTTCTTTGGTGGTGTTCTTGAAGAAGAAGAAGAAGTTGGTACAAGGACTTTGAGCTTGGGGAGAAGCTTGGATCTAGGATTCTTTACTTGTTAGCTACCTCGGAAAGGTAAAACGCTCCTTGATTGATCATCCTATCTTGTAGATCTATCCATTTCTTCATTTAGGGCATTTTGGTCGCAAATATGGTGATTCTTGAGCATGGCATGCTCTTAACCAAATTAGTCATCCTTCCAGACCTTATGAGGGGTCTTGAGTCATAAAAATGTGGTTTTGATGCCTAGTTTTTCTCCGTTCATGCTCTAAAAGGTCTTAAGGCATTAAGATGTTGAGATTTTGTGTATTAAGCACTTAATGGACATGAAAAGTCATAAAGTTGGAAACTTTATGACTGTTAGTGGTATTTTGGCCTTGGATCTGAAAGTTGGACGTGAGAGCGCATTAAGCTCTTATTGACGAAATTGAGTTCTGAGCGTACGCCGTGTGTACCTTAGCGTACGTCGCGTGTACGTGGTCAATTTCCCGACTCCGGTCAAGGCTCGAGTACGCCTAGCGTAAGAGCTGAGTACGCCCCGAGTACTCGGCTGAGTGGACCAATTTGACTCCTTGCCCTGTTGACTTTGACCAGGGTTGACCAAGTTTGACTTAAGAGTATTTTAGGTTTTTTGAGCTATAGTTGAGCCTTGGTCTCTATCTATTGAATAGTTGACCTGTAGGGTCGGTATTTGCAGTAGTGTATCATTCAGCTTTTCGTCAGACTTCAATGCGAGTTTTCCTCACTGTACTTATGGGTCGAAGGCACCAAGGTCGACCCATTAGATTAGATATCCTGATTTTTTTTGTATGTTCTATGCGGGGTTATGTAGTACCTGTTATGTGATTAGACTGGTAGATTGATGTGTGTGAAACCAACTAGTTTTATTCCTACTTCTAAATTGTAAATTAATCACACAAACGGCAGTGGACCTGTCAATTGATGGTATAGATCTAGTAAGCAGGGTATCGAACTCAGGGAACGGCAATTAAACTAATTACTAAAATTATCTAAAAATATCAAATAAAAAAAAATGTTTTTCTCTAGTTTTACAAGACTAGAAACTTACTAACAGTTAAACTAAATAACTAACTAACAACTTCGCAAGCAGAGACCAACTAAATTCAATATCTAAAGAGACTTCTGTTCAGGTTCGACTCAATTGATCCTATGGTTGATTTAATGGTAATAGTGCAATGGATTAACCATTTAATGGCTACCGATTCAGGTGATTAGGTTCACATTCGCTATCGCTAATCCTTAGAAAATAAACTAATTCAAGCAGTGGCCAGTTGTCTAAATTAATTAATTCTCTAGGTTATTTATTCTGGTTAAATAAGACTTGTAATGGTTAATCAAATTAATAATTCAATTAGCCTCTTGTTGTTGGTTTATCAAACAAGCTCACACATTAACTTACCCATTCTCTAATTAATCCTAGTTTCACATTCGCTAATCCTAGGCACATAATAAAGTGTTCACATGAATCACATGAGGTAAACAATTAAGTGATGTCCATGCATCCTAATTGCCTTCCTATTAACAGAAAATAGATATTGTTAATGCATAAGGATCTTTAACAAGCTTAGTTTAACAAAATCACCAAATTAAAGTTAATCCTACCATTAATCAAACCATAGTCTCAAAATTGTCTTACCCAAACAGAAGCTAAGAAGTTTAGCTCATGATTAAGGCAGTAGAAAACTCAAAAACGAAATTCAATAACATAAACATGGTTTAGGTACTAAATCTAATTAAGAAAAATCGAATTATGCTTTAGTTATTCTTCAAAATTGGAATTAGGTTGGATCTTCACTCTTCCAGATGCCTCTCTTCGTTCTGAATCGCAACTCCTCTCTCTAGGGTTCTCCCCAATTTTTTTTGTATCGATCTGGAAGGCTCCTTTTATAGATTCGACTCGACTCGTCGAGTCCCTCATTAAATCCCCGTGTACGGCAAGGCAAGGACTCTTCTGCTTCGCGAATTTTCGTGGGAACTCGTCGAGTCAATGCCAGACTCGCCGAGTCCTTTGTGGTTTTTGGTCCTCTCTTCTTTTGTTCACTCCAAAGTTTCCCGATAGCTGCTCCTGCTTTCTTTTGCTTCCAAGCACTTCTTTTGGACTAAAAATATAATTCAAACATAATTAAGTACCTTTTGTCTATAATATGCAATTATTTAGCTAATAAATGATAAAAATCTATACTAAATATAGGGCTAAACATGCACATATCAAAATACCCCACACTTGACTTTTGCTTGCCCCCAAGCAAAACTGACTTTTAAACATACTAGCATCACATAAGACAATCCCAATCGAACCCAACCATTATGCCAAGACCGCAACGCATGCATTTGTGTCTAAAATTTTCCTAACGACCCCCCTCAATTCTAAATACTCACAATCCTCATAAACACTCGCCCACTTCTTTTGAACAATGCTCATTTTATGCATCCCTCCGAATCCATCCGCAGAAAACCTCCTAGCCTCAAGGTATTTTTGGTTGAGCAACCCAAGCATACATAATCTAGACAATTACAACTTTTTGATACCACTATAGAGCTCATTTGGAATTCTTCACTTCTTGGATATTTGATCTTGATTTCTTTGAATTCACCACTTTTTGATTTTTGGTATCTTCAACTTTTGAACTTTGGAATTTTTGATCTTCAAATTTACACTTTAATAGCTCCAAAACTCTTTCAACTTTTCTTGTAATTCTCTTTTTTTTTTACATGTATCTCACTTTTTTTTCTATCACTCAAAACCTACATGTTTAAGCAAGGGCGCTCAACTTCAACCTTTATTGATTAAAGATAAAAAATTTCCTGGATACATTTCAAGTACATGATGCTAAACATTTTGCATCCCTCAAACTAAGCGAGGTTGTGTTTTTGTCCCATGATTTCACTAGAATAAGGGAGGCCACAAATGCATTATAACGTGTATAGGCTCAACTAAACATTTGGGTCTTCATGCAATCATCAAACATAACACTAGCATGGAATCCTAATTGTTTTTTACCAAAATTTTCTAAATTAAGATCCTAGCAATATTAATGCAAATTTTCAAAATTTAACTAAAATTTTAACTAATGTAACCAACCCCCTACCCCACACTTAATTTATGCAATGTCCCCATTGCATGTTATGCATGATAAAGAAAATAACAAAGTAAATAGGGAATTGGAACAAACTCCCCTGGGATAGTAGTTGCGAGGTTGATATTTCTTCTTTTGAGCTCCATCTTCAGCTGACTTTAGACATGGGAACAGCTCATCCATGCCTTGGGTGTCATTCGTCTCGTGTGGTTAGCTCTAAAAATGCAGGAAAGATTCTCGGAAATTTGCAGGAATTGAACTCAAAGAAAATGCAGTCAAGTGGTGTACAAAATATCATCGAATCAGCAGCTTTAGAGGTGTAATGATGAACGACTCGTTGAGTCCAATAGGTGACTCGCCGAGTACTAGCGTGAAAAGGAAGAAATCATGAAATCATACTGGAACTCGTCGAGTTAGGTAAATGCACTCGGCGAGTCCATCGCTGGGTGTCAAAAACAGATTATGCTATAAATCTAGCTCTTGGTATACTTCAAAAATATATTCTTCTGTTGTTCAGTAATTATTCACTCCTTAACCTCTCTATAACCGGACTCGATACTTAAACTCAATACTTCACCCTCTCTCACCAAGACTTGACTCTTCATTTTTCTCTCATTCTCTAGACCCCTTGCAAGCATTCCCTAACTCAAATTCTGAAAAGAACCAAAGCAAATACCAAGTAATAAAAAAAATCAAAATAAAAATCCTAAATTATCCCTAAATACTAGAAGTTTAGAAAGAAAAAGAAAAGCAAACTCTAATGACGGGTTGCCTCCCGCAAGCGCTTCTTTTTGAGGAGTCGTTAGCTGGACTCCTTCCCGCTCTACGTTTCTTCGTTTTCCTTCATCGGGAATTCACGCTTAATCTTTTGTTGTTTATACTTTGTCTTGTAAGCGTGTATTTTTCTCTTAAATTAGAACCATTCCCCGGCAACGGCGCCAAAAACTTGATGTGTGTGAAACCAACTAGTTTTATTCCTACTTCTAAATTGTAAATTAATAATTCAATTAGCCTCTTGTTGTTGGTTTATCAAACAATCTCACACATTAACTTACCCATTCTCTAATTAATCCTAGTTTCACATTCGCTAATTATAGGCACATAATAAAGTGTTCACATGAATCACATGAGGTAAACAATTAAGAGATGTTCATGCATCCTAATTGCCTTCCTTTTCCTTGTGACATCTTCTTCAATTTCATACTTGATCTGTTTCCCAATCTTCTTCTTCTTCACCCCGTTCTTTGGACCCATTTTTTGTACTTCTTCTTTGTCAATCTCGATTTCCCGTACAGTGGCCACTTCATCATCACTTGAAATTAAGGATTCTTCCTCAATTCCGTCACATACTAAAGAATCCGGTAGTTCAAATGTAAATACTTCATAATTAGTAGAAACTCAGGCTCGAGGTTTGGTTCTTTTGATTGTAGTTGACTCGATCTCCTGATTAGCCATGTGTGACTCAATGGATGAGTTATTCATGTCATCATTCCAAGCCTTTGCATTCTCCTTTTCTCCCAAACTTACCTTCTTGTCAAGCTTAATTGCTTCCTCTTTTTGCATCATCGTGTCAAGGTAAGCCAATTGTGCGTGTTGGAAGTCACAAAAATTTTCAACAATTTCACTCTCTTCTATTGGACTTTCCAAAGGATCAGGAAAAGTGTGCCCGTCAAGGCCAAAAAGGGGATTTGTAAGTAGCAGGACAAGGTCTTCAACATTTTTGAAGTTCTCGTTTGGACTAGTCGAGTCAGTCGATGCTACTCGGCGAGTCGGTGAGGTTTCCACAATTTTTATTGTTTCTTTTGAATCAGCTTCCTCTAGCAACCTTTCTATCTCCTTTAAATCTTTTCCAGCATCGAAATTCTCTCCAGAAGGTAATAGAAATTGACTTGGATTTTCTTCTTGTAAAAGTGCAAGCTCTCTTTCTAACACTTCATCATCCAAATCTATTGAGGAAACTCTTTTGTCTTTTGTCCTTTCATACTTTTTCTCTTGTTCTGCTTTAAACACCATTGAATCGTTCCCCACCCTTAATGTTAGAGTAGATTCGCACACATCGACTAATGCACAAGCGGTATTCAAAAATGGTCTCCCAAGAATGATTGGAACTTTAGGGTCTTCTTCCATGTCAAGCACTACAAAGTCCACGGGGAAAACAAATTTATCGACTTTGATGAGAAGATCTTCGCACACTCCTTTTGGATGTATTATTGTCTTATCGGCTAGATGGATCTTCATATGAATCGGCTTTGGCTCCGGTAAATTTAGCTTCTTTAAGAAAGAATGTGGCATTAGATTAATACTTGCACCCGAATCGGTCAACGCATGAGTAGCAATTATGTTCCCAAATTGACAAGGTATGGAGATGCTTCCCGGATCACCCCTCTTTTCAGTCAGCTCATTCAACACTAGTTCAGCTACTTCTGCCATATCTTTTCTAGAGGCAAAGAGACTCTTCAACAAGCTTTCATATTTAAGCGTTTGAAGTATCATTTCAACAAATGGAATGTTGACTTGAAGGGCCTTTACATGCTCCAGAAACTTCCTATACTCTTTAACTTGATCATCAGGTATGGCTCGAATAGGAAATGGAAAAGGTGGCCTGGAAGGCTTTAAAGAATAAACAGTTTTGTCATCAGGCCTTGGACTCGTCGAGTCCATGACTGGAACTCGGCGAGTCGAGTCGGGTTTTGCTGAATTGGAGTTTCCTGTTTCTTCTGCTTACACCTTTATTGAGGCCTTCTGGGTAGGGGTCAGAGGAGTGAAAAAATTTTCAGAACTAGTTATTATAGCATTCAAATGCTCCATTCGTGGATTCTTTTCGGTATTGCTTGGAAGATCACCCGGTTGTCTTTGATTGATTTGTTGGGCCAGCTGCGCTAGCTGTTTCTCAATGTTATGAATAGATGTTTGCTGATTCCTTAGTATTGTTCTTGTATCTTGTATTGCAGCATCATGGTCATTATGTCTTTTCTCAGATGCAGCTACAAATTTAGTGAGCATTTCTTCCAAGTTTGGTTTCCTTTCTTGCACCGGCTCCTCCTTTTGGTAAAAACCCCTTGCTTGTTGTCTAAACTTTTCCTCCTTCGCCTTTTTGTACTCATCATATGGTAGCCATTCTTTCTTCGGTTTTCGCCAATCATTATCGAATCTATCTCCGCTTGAATAGAATACTTTAGCTTTCTTGTTTCCATTCTCATCCAAATCACAATCTCTAGTAAGATGAGGTTCGTTACAATTCTTACAACCAACCCGAATAGCATGGATTGTTTGATCCATCTTATCCATCCTCCTATCCATGCTTTTCAACATTGCCATCATTGCCGCCATGCCCTCAAAAATAGAATTCACCTCCCCTCTAATTGGATTATTCCTAGGATTATGATATTCTCTAGAATGCTTAGAGAATTCTTCAATTAACTCCTTGATTTCCGGGGGTGGCTTCTTTGTGAGAGGTCCTTGCGAATCAAGAAGCTGCCTTGTGGTTACATTCACTCCATCATAGAAAATGGAGACTTCTTGTTGACTATTTAGATCATGATGCGAGCAGTTTCTTAGCAAGCCTTTGTATCTCTCCCACGCCTCATATAAGGATTCTCCAACTTGTTGTTCAAAGTTGGAAATAGCTTTCTTTAATTTGGCTATCTTTGAGGGAGGGCAAAATTGATCAATAAATTATTCTTTCATCTTAGCCCATGTAGTGATGGATCCGGGAGGGAGTGACTTGAGCCAATCCTTTGCAGCACCTTTGAACGTGACGGGAAGCATACGAAGCAAAAAGGTATTGCGTGCCACATTAGGAAAATTAAAGTAGTCGGCTATGTCGCTGACCTCTTCTAGGTGCTTGTACGCGTCTTCGTGATCTTTTCCATAGAATGGAATCTCCTTAAGTTGGGCGAGTATGTGGCCTTTGAGTTCAAAATTGGCGTTTGCGGGAATCGTGGGTTGCACGAGCCCCGGACCGGTGTCTTCACGCATCTTCTTCTTCCATTCGCCCATGGAACTTCATCAATGTTAGCCATGGTGGTGTCGAATCCGCCTTCTAAATCGCTTCCTTCAAATTCTCTTTCTTCTCGTTCAGATTCGTTCTCGATGTCCTCCTTGATTGGGTCTTCGTTCATCAAGGAAATGTTGGATCCTCCTGATTTACTACTCTTCTTCTTGCTGAAAACAGATCTGATATTCTTCAAAGATGAGTTCTTTGAAGATGCGGATTCTCCAACGGTTTTTCCTTTGTTCTTCTTTAAAGTAGCTTCCGGGTCTTCAAGTGGTGGAATCAAGGGTGTATTGCCTCCTCTGGTCATAAACGTACTGCAAATAAACAGAAAGACACGCACAAAAGGAATAAAAAAACTAAAAACGAAAATAGTTGTTCAGCGATGGACTCGTCAGGTCTGGTCGTAGGGACTCGGCGAGTTCGATGCAAAAACAGCAAACTTCCTAAAAGCTAAAAATTGAAATTTAATTCTAATCTTAAATTTACTAAAAGCAGTAACTTTGTGCAAGAGAAATCTCACACAAAGGATCGATAACAATAGTAATCAATTTAAATTAGAACCGTTCCCCGGCAACGGCGCCAAAAACTTGATGTGTGCGAAACCAACTAGTTTTATTCCTACTTCTAAATTGTAAATTAATCACACAAAAGGCAGTGGACCTGTCAATTGATGGTATAGATCTAGTAAGCAGGGTATCGAACTCAGGGAACGGCAATTAAACTAATTACTAAAAATATCTAAAAATATCAAATAATAAAAAAAAGGTTTTCTCTAGTTTTACAAGACTAGAAACTTACTAACAGTTAAACTAAATAACTAACTAACAACTTCGCAAGCAGAGACCAACTAAATTCAATATCTAAAGAGACTTATGTTCAGGTTCGACTCAATTGATCATATGGTTGATTTAATGGTAATAGTGCAATGGATTAACCTTTTAATGGCTTCTGATTCAGGTGATTAGGTTCACATTCGCTATCGCTAATCCTTAGAAAATAAACTAATTCAAGCAGTGGCCAGTTGTCTAAATTAATTAATTCTCTAGGTTATTTATTCGGGTTAAATAAGACTTGTAATGGTTAATCAAATTAATAATTCAATTAACCTCTTGTTGTTGGTTTATCAAACAAGCTCACACATTAACTTACCCATTCTCTAATTAATCCTAGTTTCACATTCGCTAATCCTAGGCACATAATAAAGTGTTCACATGAATCACATGAGGTAAACAATTAAGAGATGTCCATGCATCCTAATTGCCTTCCTATTAACAGAAAATAGATATGGTTAATGCATAAGGATCTTTAACAAGCTTAGTTTAACAAAATCACCAAATTAAAGTTAATCCTACCATTAATCAAACCATAGTCTCAAAATTATCTTACCAAACAGAAGCTAAGAAGTTTAGCTCATGATTAAGGCAGTAGAAAACTCAAAAACGAAATTCAATAACATAAACATGGTTTAGGTACTAAATCTAATTAAGAGAAATCGAATTATGCCTTAGTTATTCTTCAAAATTGGAATTGGGTTGGATCTTCACTCTTCCAGATGCCTCTCTTCGTTCTAAATCGCAGCTCCTCTCTCTAGGGTTCTCCCCAATTTTTTTTGTATCGATCTGGAAGGCTCCTTTTATAGATTTAAATCGAATCGTCGAGTCCAAGACCGACTCGTCGAGTCCCTCATTAAATCCCCGTGTACGGCAAGGCAAGGACTCTTCTGCTTCACGAATCTTCGTGGGAACTCGTCGAGTCAATGCCAGACTCGCCGAGTCCTTTGTGGTTTTTGGTTCTCTTCTTTTGTTCACTCCAAAGTTTCCCGATAGCTGCTCCTGCTTTCTTTTGCTTCCGAGCACTTCTTTTGGACTGAAAATATAATTCAAACATAATTAAGTACCTTTTGTCCATAATATGCAATTATTTAGCTAATAAATGATAAAAATCTATACTAAATATAGGGCTAAACATGCACATATCATAGATCTATAGGACTACCTGTGTTATCTGTTATTGATTGATAATGTTATGTATTAATATGTTATGGTTGTTGGGTTGAGGCGGACCAGTGGATAGACTGAAGGCCAAGATACCCAGGGCGGTCTGGATTGACTGAAGGCCTGCGAGGCGAACCAGTGAGGACGAAGGCCCAGAGAGTCGTCCAAATAGACTGTAGGCCCGGTGAGGCGGTCCAGTCATGCTGAAGGCTCTGTATGCATGTTGGTGTCTGTTATTTTTATATGGTGGTACTTTGGGGGAACTTACTAAGCATTGTCTTATAGTTTTAGTTTTGTTTCAGGTACTTCTGAGGATCGTGGCAATGTGAAGGCCCCGACGCCATTAAGTACACCCCAAGTTACCACATTGTTATTGATATTATGTTTATGTTAAAACAACATGCTAGTGATAGTTAAGTATCTTCAAGAATTGCATGATAGATTTTCCTGACATATGATGCCTGATAGCCTAGGGTTATTTCTGGTATGAAATTGACATCATTATTGTAGTTTCTTAGTGTATGCATCATAATTGTACATAACTAAGATTCTATAGCCTGAGAATATTTGGTTTAGCCTTATATCCTTCTCTTGTCTGATGAAGGGAATAGGTTAGAATCAGGTATTCGACTGTCTATAGGATCCAGTGTTATGTATGATTAGCATACACGAGTGTTGCAGGGTTGGTGGAAGTTTCATGGATGAGTTATGTGGGGTCATCCAGCCAGTTGAGGAATGACTAGCCTTTCTTTAGTAATTGAGAATAGGATGTATGTGTACCCTTGTGTGTGTTGTTAGGGTTGTTGTGATGATCTTTTGAGACAAATATGGGTAGGTGCGGAAGGTAGTATGGGTCCGTATTACTGGAAGCACAGGACTCGTATGCGTAACAGGGAAGTCACAACCCCTAGTGTATTGTTGTGGATTGGTTCCTATGGTATGATATATGCCTCATCTAATATTTTCTGATTTATTTTTAGTAAGGTGTTTACGAGGAGATTTGAGTCAGGATCCGGATTAGGAGCCGGAGCGAGTGGCCAGGATAGACCAGGGTTGACTGAGGACCAGGTTAGGGAGATGACTCTTGCTGAGGTTGTTTCTATTGTTCGGGGGCATATACTGGAGTTGTTTGGGTCTATCAAGACCACCGTGATGGAGTTCTTTGATGACCGATACGCTGCACCTTCTGAGGCTGATGCTGCTGCAACCACCGTGGTCATCGCTGCTGTGGGGATTGGTGGAGGGAGAGCCTTACATTACCGGGACTTAGACAATATGAAGCCCCTGGTGTTTGATGGAGTCTAGGATCTGATCATTACCATGAGGTGGATGTCCGATGTGGAGTGATGTTTCTTAACTTGCTCCTGTCCAGCTGACCAGAAGGTCAAGTGCGATCTGGACCTTCTTCGATCTGGAGCGAAGGATTGGTGGAGATCGGTTACTGGTTCATACACTCCAGAGCAGAGAGTTGTTGTATCATGGGAGTAGTTTTCTAATATGTTCCGCTCAAGATACGTCCCTTTGGTTGAGAGACAGAAATTAGCCAATGAGTACCTGAACCTGAGGCAGGGGACGGAAACTGTGACCGAGATCACCAAGATGTTCACTGAGAGAGTGTTGTTTTGCCCTGAGTTTGCTACTTTTGAGCAAGCTCAAATGACCCGGTACTTGAGCATGCTCAAGACGTACATCCACCAGTTTGTGTCTAATCAGTGTTATGCTACACTTGTGGAGTTGCAGGAGGCCGCTAGGCGGCGGGAGATTGAGTTGGAGCTCCAGGCTCCGGTGCAGTCGTAGCCTGCAGCGAAGCTCAAGGCGGCTGATGCGAGATCTAGGAGTCATAGGGGTCGTACTTGTGGGAAGTGCAGCAAGATTCATGAGGGCCCTTGCCGGTCATCTACTGGATGCCACAAATGTGGTAAAGAGGTGCACTTTGCGAGGGATTGTCGCCAGCCGGCCCCAGTGTAACGCCCGCAGATTCGGGCTAGTCAATTTAGAGATAATAAGCGTTAAAATTACATTTTGATAGAATATTATTTAGAATAAATAATCTTAAACAAAGTTATAGTACATGTCACAAGGATTTCGTACATATAAATAACGTTGAAATCCGACTTATAACGAAGAAGTTATGACCCGTCGAAGTTTCGCGATTAAACCGACACGGCTTCACGTATCGTAAAAAGTAAATTTTTGACAAAATACTTTTTAGCCTTAGTGATCAAAATGAAAGTTGTAGTAAACATTAAACCGAGAGCGTGCATATAGAGAACGTCTAAATCTGACTACGTTAGAGGAAGTTATGATTTTTCTAAGATTTAGCGTAGTAGTATACAGCTCAGAAATCGAATTTTAGATCAATCGATTATTATCTGACACAATCTAAACAAGAATTGAATATCTCGTTAATAGGAGCTCAACGATATAAGTACAGTCGAAAACGGACGACAGACGACAAAGTTATGAATTTGTAACGGACTTTAACTGTCTAAGCATGTTAAAATATAACTTTAAAAATAAAGTCATAATTAGCCAACAAAGTCTAAATAAAATTTGTAGATCCCATCGGTACCTACACGTGGATATAAATAACATCAAAAACAGAGCTCGTATGGGAATTTTACGGATTTTAGAAGATAGTTAATTTTTTGGATTAACAGCGAGTGACACGTGGCAAGATCTGGGCCACTACTTCTTACGCACGGATTTGCATGAAATCGCGACACGTGGCACATTACGCCCAGCGTAATTTTGAGTACGCCCGCCGTAACCCTTATAAAGCCATTATGCCCAGCGTAATTCTTGAGTACGCTCAGCAGACTTGGGCGATGGCAGCTATAAATAGAGCACATATCTCACTCTTTTCTTCACACCTTCTCATGCATTTCTCTCTCAAACACCTCAAAAGCCTCTATTATTTCCCCTAGCACCTCCTAGGTGTTAGTAGCGAGTCCTGGAGCGCCAGAAGGCCCCGAGAAGAAGAGCTTTCGTCTCAGAAGTTCTGCTCGCATAGAGCCTGGTTTCTCGCTAAACCCCCCTGAAGTGAGTTGTGATTATCATACTTTAAGTATAACTTATATTTAAGTTCATTATCGTTATTATGAACCTATAAAAAAGATTTATCAGTGATTCCAAGTCATTATACTGGTTGATCTACTTACAGGGATGATGTCTAAGCTGGATTTAGTGAGGTGTTTAAAGTGGGATTTTCAAACAATATACTTCGGTTCTCGAGTTATTCGGTTTGAGTTACCCAAATATAAGAGCTTATTCGGTTCTAAATACCCGACCCAAATCATTATTCCTCGTCCCCTTTCTCTGATCTACAGAAATAAAAATCACGATTCACACTTCTGTCCTCGTCGTTCATAACATAAAAAAAATCGAGCATTCTTATTGTGTCTAAGGATTTACGAATTCCTACTTTGTCTAGTCATTAAAAATTGGTTTCCAACACAAGAAACTCAAATAAGAAATTAATTATCATTATGTTAATCTACTATTTAAATGTTATTCTTTCAATGTGTTATTGTGTTATGTTAGTCTTTGAATGTTTTATGTTGATGTATAAAAGTACATTATTGTTCTATTATTCAGGTTATAGAATCATAATACGGTTTATTTGATTTTTTTCGGTTATATTAGGTCCTTAATCATCTTGTACATGTTATTTGGGTTATTCGGGTAAAAACTTAACCAAACCAATTAATACCCAAACTTAACCAAATCCGTATTGGTTAATCGGTTCGATTTTCGGTTCAAGCAATTACCCTTATTTTGTTTTCGGGTTATTCGGGTTCGGGTCAGTTTGGTCAGGTGTCGACCCGAATAACATCCTTATTGTCCATTGCTCGCCGCTAAGCACGCACAGGCCTCGACGCCAGCCATTCTGAGGATCACCGATGGGCACCAGGTAGGGCGGAGCCCCCGAGGGCTGGGAGCCGTTCTTTTCAGCTCACTGTCGAGGAGGCCAGGGCAACGCCAGACGTCGTGACTTCTATGTTTCTATTTATTATTCTGTCAAGTATATCATGGTATGTTTATGTTTATGTTTCTGATAGGTACATTCTTAGTGAATTCTTTTCTTGCACTTGTGTTATTTGACTCGGGCGCGATTCGGTCCTTTATGTCTCGATCTTTTAGTAGGGATTTTAGTCTGACCCTTAGCGAGTTGGAGTGTCCGTTGCGGGTTTCTATCGCCAACAAACATGGGGTTTCTGCATCCAGAGTGTATCAGGGTTGTGTATTGGAGATCTTCGGGGCGCCTTATCCGATTGATTTGATCCTTATCCCCATGGGGAATGTATGCGTGATAGTGGGGATGGATTGGCTGAGCAGGTTTGGTGCTATGATCGATTGTGAGGTTCATCGACTGATAGTTCGAACCGTAAGTGGGGGAGAACTGGTCATCTACGGAGAGGGTACCAGGGTTGGATCAGGGTTTTGTTCGGCGGCGAAGGATAAACAGTATATTCAACATGGGTGTATGGGTTACCTTGCCTATGTGGTTGGTAATCGGGTGGGGGAGCAAGTATCGGTTTCAAATGTGCCAGTTGTCAGGGAGTTTGATGATGTGTTTCCGGAGGAGTTACCCGGTGTGCCTCCCGAGAGGCAGGGTGAGTTCAGGATTGACCTAGTGCCAGGTGCGGCTCCGATTTCCAAGGCGTCGTACTGTTTGTCACCGCATGAGATGCAGGAGTTGTCCTCTCAGCTTCAGGACCTGTTATGCAAGCAGTTCATCAGACCAATCAGTTCGCCGTGGGGAGCGTCGATATTGTTCGTCAAGAAGAAGGATGGTTCACATCGGATGTATATTGATTACCGGGAGTTGAACAAGTTGATGGTGAAGAACCATTATCCCCTTCCGCGGATTGAAGACCTCTTTGATCAGTTTTAGGGTGCATCTTGGTTCTCCAATATCGACTTGAGGTCTGGGTATCATCAGTTGAGGGTGAGAGATGAGGATGTGGAGAAGACCACGTTTCAGACTCTTTGTGGTCATTATGAGTTCGTGCTGATGCCATTTGGGCTCACCAATGTGCCTGCAGTGTTTATGGATTTGATGAATCAGTTATGCAGGCTGATGCTCTATCGATCAGTTATTGTGTTCATTGATGATATCTTTTGGGAGTATTGAGGCGGTAACGGTTGTATGCCAAGTTCTCGAAGTGTGAGTTTTGGTTACGAGAGGTCCAGTTATTGGGGCATCTCATTAACCAAAACGGGATTTTGGTCGATCAGGCCAAGATTGAGGTGGTTATCCAGTGGGAGGTCCCGAAGTCTCCTTAGGAGATCGGGAGTTTCTTACGATTAGCAGGGTATTATCAAAGATTTACTTAGGACTTCTCCAAGATTGTAGTACCCCTCACTCGTCTGACGAGGAAAGGCGTGGATTTCCATTGGGGACCTAAGCAGCAGGTTGCATTTAAGACACTACGTCAGAGATTATGTGAGGCCCCGGTATTGACCCTTCCGGAGGGTGTCGAGGATTTCATGGTATTTTGTGATGCATCCATCACTGGTTAGGGGCGGTTCTTATGCAGAGGGGACAAGTGATTACATATGCTTCTCGACAGCTAAAACCGCCTGAGGCACGCTATCCTACTCATGACCTGGAGTTGGGGGGCAGTAGTGTTTTCCCTCAAGATTTGGAGACATTATCTATATGGAGTCCTTTGTACCGTTTACATGGATCACAAGAGTTTGCGATATCTTATGGACCAGCCGAACCTGAACATAAGGCAACGCAGGTGGCTCGACGTGGTCAAGGATTATGACTGCAAGATCCTTTACCATCCGGGTAAAGCGAATCTGATCGTGGATGCCTTGAGCCGCAAGTCGGCTGGATCTATAGTTGGGGACATGTGTATGAGGATATCTATGGATTCCTTACTTTTGGATTTGATCAGAGGTGCATAGGCAGAAGGAGTCAAGAAGGGGAACAAGAAACATGAGATGATCATGGGCGAGATCGACAGGTTTATGACCGATAGTCGGACATTGTTGACCCGGTGTGGTTGAGTTTAGGTTCCGGTTTTTGGTGGGATCAGCCAGATGGTTTTGGAAGAGCCTCATAAGTCTCGATTTTCGATACACCTGGGAGCCACCAAGATGTATCAGGATTTGAGACTAAGTTACTAGTGGCTGTGTATGAAGAGGGAGATAGCCTAGTATGCTGAGAAGTGCTTGACCTGTAGGATGCTTAAGGTCGAGCATCAGAGGCCACATGGAAAGTTCCAGCCTTTGTAGGTTCCCATGTGGAAGTGGGAATAGATCACCATGGATTTTATCACTAAGTTACCAAAGACTGCCATGGGTTTTGATGCTATATGGGTCATCGTGGATCGATTGACCAAGATTGCCCACTTGTCGGCCATCCGGGAGAGCTCCTCGGCCGAAAATTTGGCCGATGTGTATGTTCGAGAGACTGTAGCTTGTTACGGGGTCTCGATATTGTATCATGCTGAGGTGTTCGGTTCACTTCCCGACTCTGGCATAAGTTCCACAAGGAACTGGGTACAAGACTACATTTTAGAACTTCTTATCATCCACATACCAACGGCCAGAGTGAGTGGACCGTCTAGACACTTTAGGATATGTTTCGGACTTGTGTTATAGATTTTGGTGAGAATTGGGATTCCTACCTACCTCTTGTAGAGTTTTCCTACAACAACAACTATCACTACAGCATAGGTGCCCCGCCTTTTGAGCTCCTGTATGGTCGGAGATGTTGTACCCTATTTTGTTGGAGGAAGTTGGTCACAAAGTCATGGGAAGGAATGAGGTAGTCCTTCAGACCATATGGAGATTATACAGCAGATCAGGAAGAGACTGCAAATAGCTCAGAGTTGGCAGAAGAGTTATGTCGACCGGTGTCGATCAGAGTTGAAATTTCAGGTCGGTGATATGGTACTACTGAAGGTCTCACCCTGAAAGGGTGTGATACGCTTCAGGAAGATGGGAAATTGGGTCATCGGTATATTGGACCATTCTATGTGATTACCAGGGTAGGCCGGGTGGCCTACCGGTAAGATTTGTCAAGTCAGCTCAGCCAGATCCACAACACTTTCCATGTATCGCAGTTGTGGAAGTGCGTGTTAGACGATAAGGCAGTGGTCCCTTTGGATGATATTCAGGTTGATAAGCGTCTGAGTTATATTGAGAGGCTGGTAGCGTTAGTGGAGAGAAATATGAACGTGTTGGGCAACAAGGAGATACCTTTGGTAAGGTTCAGTGGAAACATCGGAAAGTGTAACGTCCCAAAAATAAGACTCAAAAACTTTATTTTTAAAATTAAAAAAAACTAGTATTCCAAAACATTTTCATACAAATCCAGATAAACAAATGTATCAATCATCATGACATATCAGAGTACATCAAGAAGATGCGGAACGAGGTGGTGTGTGCCCTGCAATCATCCTGAGCCCTTCCCTTTGAAAACAGAAGTACCTGAAACATAAACTGAAAACCGTAAGCACAAAGCTTAGTGATTTCCCCAAGATACCATATACCATACATATATATAACACATAATAGGCCCCGCCCAAAAGATTGTAACAGGCCCCGCCCTAACTCGCATAACGGACCCCGCCCACTGAGTATAACAGGCTCCGCCCAAACTCACATTTCGATGATCCTTATATCCATGAAAAGGTAACAAGAAGCTCTACGCTTTTATCAACTCATACTTGCCTTAAACAAATCCTGAACAAAAATTCAATTTCCATAAAAGTCCGAGCTGACACTTTACCAAAATTCCCCTTGGCTCCAAAACACAAACCAAACACACGAATCATCTAAATTTACGTCACCCACATCCAAATCGGTCCAGATCTCATTTCCTCAAAGGTCCTAAGCCTGATAATACCTGATCTTTCGTCACCACCCCGAAATAGGAAACAATTCGGAACAGGGCATTACAGAAAGGCTCCTAGTGGACCTGGGAGCCAGAGGCAGAGATGCAGGAGCATTATACTGAGTTATTCGCGGCAGCTAACTTTGAGGATGAAGTCTAGTTCAAGTGGGGAGAATCGTAACATCCCGGTGTTGAGGTATTTTCAATTTTTAACCCTATGTATGAATAAATAGTTCTTTTTGGTCCATGAATTTAAGAAAGAGCGCAAAATGGCCCATAGTGGCATTTTGGTATTTTTGGAAAAGGATTAGTATGATGAGCGTACGTTGTGTATGCTAGGCGTACTAGGGAGGACCCTAGTACGATGGTCGTACACCGCGTACGCAGGTCGTACGTGGTTAACATTCAAACCCTAATTTTTAGGGTTTGGCCCATATATAAGCATCATTGTCTCTCATTTCTCATTCCCTCACCAGCCTCCATCTAAGAAAAATGACCCTCTAGCAAACCCTAAGTGAGAAGAGTGCATTTTGAGCCCATTTGTGTGCTGTGGTGTTGTTCTTGAAGAAGAAGAAGTTGGTACAAGGACTTGGAGATTGGGGAGTAGATTGGATCTTGGATTCTTCACTTATTAGCTATCACCAAAAGGTAAAAAAAAACTCCTTGCTTGATCATCCTATCTTGTAGATCTAGCCATTTCTTCATTTAGGGCAATTTTGGTCCCAAATATGGTGATTCTTGAGCATGGCATGCTCTTAACCAAATAAGTCGTCCTTTCAAACCTTATGAGGGGTCTTGAGTTATAAAAATGTGGTTTTGATGCTTAGTTTTGCTCCATGCATGCTATAGAAGGTCTTAAGGCATTACGATGTTGAGATTTTGTGTATTAAGCACTTAATGGATATGCAAAGTCATAATGTTGGAACCTTTATGACTCTTAGTGGTATTTTGGCCTTGGATATGAAAGTTGCATGTGAGAGCTTAATGCATTAAGCTCTTATTGAGGAAATTGATTTCTGAGAGTACGTCGTACGTACCTTAGCGTACGTCACGCGTACGTGGTCAATTTCCCGACTTCGGTCAAGGATCGAGTACGCCCAGCGTAGGAGCTGAGTATGCCCCACGTACTCGGCTGAGTGGACCAATTTGACTCCTTACCCCATTGACTTTGACTTTGACCCGGGTTGACCAAGTTTAACTTAAGGGTATTTTTCATGTTTTGAGATATAGTTGAGCCTTGGTCTCTAACTGTTGAATAGGTGACCTGTAGAGCCAGTATTTGGAGTAGTGTATCGTTTAACTTTTCGTCAAACTGCGAGGTGTGTTTCCTCACTATACTTATGGGTCGAAGGCACCAAGGTCGGACCATTGGATTAGATATCCTGATTTGTTGTATGTTGCATCTGGGGTTATGTGGTACTGGTTATGTGATTAGACTTGTAGATCTGTAGGACTACATGTTATATCTGTTGTTGATTGATAATATTATGCATTGATATGTTATGGTTGTTGGGTTGAGGCGGACCAGTGGATAGACTGAAGGCCAAGATACCCAGGGCGGTCCGAATAGACTGAAGGCCTGCAAGGTGGACCAGTCAAGCCGGAGGCCCAGAGAGCGGTCCAAATAGACTGTAGGCCCGGTGAGGCGGTCCACTCATGCTGAAGACTCTGTATGCATGTTGTTGTCTGTTATTTTTATGTGGTGGTACTTTGGGGGAACTCACTAAGCGTTGGCTTACAGTTTTAGTTTTGTTTCAGGTACTTCTGAGGACCGTGGCAAGGTGAAGGCATAACCGTACACATCCTTGGTTTTATGTTGTTGATCTTGGGAGACTCTGATTTTGATTAATGTTTTTGGAAACAATGGTTATGCAAAAACTTTTATTAGTAAACATATTGTTTTGAAAAGTTTAAGTTGTTGTGATTTTTGAGATGTTACAAACACTATAACCTTTGGATAACTTGTCGAATCGTAGATAAATTTTTGATGCATGGCTTATTTTTATGGATTCAAGACAGGAAAATAAAGTTTATAATCAACGTAAGATGCAACCTAAATCGACCGTACAAACAGGGGCGTTGGTAGTAATGCACTAGGTGGGTCCTAGGACGTACTTTTTTTAATAGAAAAAGCATATATACAAAAAGTAAGGAACTACCTTATTTTTTTCAAAATACATACCTAATTATTTTTGGCAAAAAAATTTGTCAGCAGCTCGTATCTTTTATATTCTAACAATCCAACATCTTATTCCACTTTTATTAATCAATAGCCCAATCCAATGATCCATTTAATATTGAAGAAAAAAAAAAGAAGAAAAAGGGAAATAGAAACGGAACATCGCATACACACATACCTTGATGTGTCGTTCTCGCAAGTCGCATCACCGATTGAAATTTGAGAACATTATTAAGTTGTTATTGTCTTGATTTTATGATTTCTCTATTTGATAACAAAAGATTGATAATAGTTATTAGTTTGATACTTTTGTAACATTTAATTTCATAATTCAATTTTAGAATCAAGAATCAAGAATATATCTGCATAACTTTTATAAAAAGAAAGAAGATGGTGAACAACAACATAAGTATACGAATGTGGATTTAAACTCACTATATGTTGATCCGTTTAAACGACCAAGTATAGAATGTGACATTTCGAAATTTAGGTCAAAGACTGTGAACGGTCAAGTTCACAGTAAATCTCTTTGTAATTTGATTCATTGAGTTTTAGTGCATCTTATGTGAAATAAATGAGTTCATTTCAACTATTATAAAATACCAAATGGTATCTTACTTCCAAATGTGTAAATTGACAAACGAATCAAACAGCTCAAACTGCAACCATAGGAATGCGTCTGAAAAACTAAAATTTTGTATTAAGCAGTTTTGAACAATACAAACACTCTAATCTCGTAGTACGTGTTTCCCTGATTCCGAAATATAAAGAACGTCCAAAACGAAGTCTGTATATAAAAGATACGCCCGTTTTAAGAATCCAAAACCAGTATAATATCGTTTTCTACCCGTTGAGAGACTTGCACATCTCAGATGGAAATTTCGAAAGCATTTTTGGACTCAAGGTATAGTCTAATATTTAATTTCATACTTAAAATATTTTTAGCAAAAATATTTATAAAAGTAAAAAAAAAAATCAGACGTTTTTGGATTAATAAAACGTAATTCGTTTAACGCGATTTCACGAAATTCTATAACTCGAAAAATTAATCCATTTGTATTTTTGAAATTCTTGAACTAAACTCAATTATTCACTATTTTCAGAAGAATATTTAAAATCGGGATCGATAATACACAGAGAAAAACTGATTTGTAACATTTTAAATGTGACAAGTGAGATGTCTACCATTTTGATACCATAATTTATACATTTTGACTCAAATATTCAACCATCTATTATGGTTTAAAATACACAAATAATTTAACGCAATACACAATACATGTATAAAATGCATCTTATTACTCAAATACTTACACTTGTATCTATAACTAATGCAATATTTTTATATTTGATTTTGCTGTAAAAATAAGATTATCTAAGAAACTATCAATATACACACAATCCATACATCCATACACTCAAATACATCCATACACTCAATTGTTGTATAAACACTTGATAGAAAGCTAAAACCTTGCTTGCTAGCTAAAATCAAAGTATATCAAACTCAAATTCAACCAAAATCTTCCCAAAATCATAAGAATACCTATGATTTCTTGAGTATATGTCTTACAAGTTTAAAACTCATACCTCCCCATCTCAATTGAAGCTGTGAAACACCAAGCCCCATCTTTCCTTCACCTTCTTCGTTGATACCTTGAACACACCGAAGTGTGTGTGTGTTTTTCCTCCAAAGGTCGACTACCTCCTTTCCTTTGCCCTACAGAATCACCACCTCCACCACCCATTCGATGATGCTCCACCCTCATTCTTTCTCCTGTAAAAAACAAACCCAAACATCCATTTTTTCCCCATCGATTTCTGTCAAAAGAGAGAGAGAGAGAGAGAGAGAGAGAGAGAGAGAGAGCGAGAGAAAAAAAAAAAAGAACCGGAAGCAACATGGGGCTGCTCCGATCCAGTCCCCTACTCTTACCGGAGCAAAACATCCATCGCACGCTCCTTTTTCCTGCTGTCGAGGACTGCCGCCGGAGACCTCACCAGAAGCCGGAGGCGCTGCTTGACATGCTTCTACCAGACCCCTTTTCTGGCCTCGCATTCCACTCCATCGTTGCACCCACCGAGACCAATGAAACCTCGTCTAGCCCCCTTCCCTTCGTAACCCTTTAGCCACACCGCACCCTCGATCCAAAACCATTAAAACACTCATCCGTTTCGCCCCTCGCTATCGGACGAGAATAGAGCATACTTCGGTGCTCTTCCCTTCTCCCCTTCGGCCTCGTCGAACCCCGGAGACGGCGATCCTTCTCGCGAACCGATCGATGAAACATGGTGCCGCCTCAAGCCTTCGAGTTTTCCCTCTCGCTGTGTTCGTTCATGGGGTTCATCCGTTCGTATATCCCCTTTTCTTTGCCCTATCAACAAAAGGAAACGGGCATAAAAGCCCTAATTTCATTAAGTTTGGACCACTTAAACCTAATCAGCCCCTCAACGAGATTCCTTTATATAAAAGCCCTAAATCATTTTGATTTTTCAAAATAAACATATTAATGCCTTTTTATTCAAAACGAGTCCTTTCCCCAAAACTTTGGTGTATTTTAAACAAGATAGCCCCTCCCATGGAAATTTCTTAACAAAATCAGTCTAATCCTCAAACATTAATTCATTTTAAGTCATTTCAGTCCCTCCCTTTTATTTATTTAAACCAAATCAATCCTATTTTGGTTAGTTAAATTACCCAACAACCCCCAATGGTTTAAATTCGTTACGAAACGGTCCCGGAAATATTTCAAAGTTCAATAAATATGACGTTGTGGTTTCTCACGTCAAGCTTCCTAAAAGTAAACAGACTTCGAACAACTCGAACTCACGTGTCAAGGGTGAGTGGTTACAACCCTTTTTTATTATTTCTAATTATTTCCTGCGGGGGGGGGGGGGGGGGGGGGACAAAGAAATTATCATTTTATGCGAAAATACAACCGGTCTAGTTTATTAAAAATGTTGTTTAACGATGTAACATATTGTATTATAAACTTTTCGTATACGTATTATGGTTATTTTATCGTGAAACAACTAGTCCACACAACAAATGTTACATGATACAAAAAGATATGATTTTTATGTGACATTGTATATTATAACAAACACGTCATAAAACTTTGTAGTATTTCAAGGATTCAAGCTATTACTATTTATGTATATTTATATATTTAAATACATAAAGTTTATACTTGTACATATGTTTATTACTTTGAAAATATACATCATTATAAAAGCGAGTACATTACACTTTTACATGCATACCAAGCATACTCGACGTTTATAAACTTTATACAATGAAATTCATTATGCCTAGTGACTTAACCACAATTAAGTTAGGCTGAGAGCTATTCACATGCTTTTTAGTTAAGGGTCGTTAATCTTCAGAGCGAGATACATATGTATAGATCTATACGGGGTTGACATCCCCACATGCGGTTGCTAGCTACAACCTCGACCGATTAATCGAAGTGGATGATAAGTGTCTACAGTTGTTACTACAACGTCCAATGAAGCGTTGTAGGGGGTACATTCAGTCACATAGCTCGGTTATAGGACTCACTATAAACATTAACTATAATCTCTGTCACACACACTCTCTCTCTCTCACTCACTACAAACCATGGTCTTGGTTGCTTTCAAAACTATTTTAAGTATGGATTTACTTATACAAAGATACATTTTGGCTTTCAAAGATTCTTCACAAATACGGTTTTCAGTATGGATTTACTTATACAAAGAAACATTTTGGCTTTCAAATACTCTTTACAAACACAGTTTTAACTATTGTTATACATACAAAGATAATACTTTTTAGACTTATTAAAAGTATTATTGTTGTTAGCAAAAAACCTATAACTCCCACCAACCTTGTGTTGACCCTCAAAACTATATGTATTCTCAGAAAATCACTAAACAACCATTCAAGACAGATTGGATTACAGGTGACCTAGTTTACTTGTTGTTGTATTATATGCATATCTGTGTAGGCAACTCATATACTATTAATATTGAAAAAACCTTGTATTCAAATATCAAGATGGAACACAAATGATATTTTGTTTATTGTTGTACTTGTGTTATATATTCAGTTTACCTGTGATCTATGAACTTAGTCGCACAACCCAGCGTGTTTCGCCGCCTTGGCCAGGGGTGTGACATAGAATTTTATCATGTAAACCAAAGAGATGAAATTAGAAAATCATACTTGCAAAAAGGGCCTTTCCAACCTCTAAATCATAAATTCCCACCACGTGATTTTGGAGGTAAACCTCAAAGATTTATTCAATCTTGGTTTGATGATAATAAATATTGGTTAGAATATAGTATAAAAGAGGATGTTGCATTATGTTTATGTTGTTATCTATTCAAATAAAGTATACTAAATCGAGGTGGATCATATCATTTTGTTAAATCTGGATGCAAAGCTTGGAATAGGAAATCAAGAATAGATAAACACAAAGAAGGAACTCCACACCCTATTGTTGTCCAAAAGTGTCGAAGTTTGATTAACCAAAGACAATCTGTTACGTCTACTTTTGAGAAACAAACTAATTTACAAGAAAATAATATCGTACTCGTTTGGATGCTTCATGTGACGTGTCATGTAAAAAGCAAATGGCATTAGTGTTGTGGTTTGTTAATAGAAAAAGATGAAGTTGTAGAAAGGTTTGTTGGCCTTTGAAATGTACCATTTGTGATATGCTTTCAAAATCGAATTTGAGTCCTATTAGGATTAGAGGACAAAGGTATGATGGTGCTAGTAGCATGAGTGGTGCATTCAATGGATAGAAGACTTTGATTATGAATGAAACAAAATCTGCACACTTTTTTCATTTTTTTTACTCACCAATTACAGCTAGCACTAATGTTTGTTGCAAAGAATCACACGACGGTTAATGTTTTCTTTGATGTGATTTTTCGGTTCTTAAATATTATTGAATCTTCTTACAAACAACGAGATAACATAAGAAAAAACAAGCAGATAAAGTTATGGCACCATTGGCTGAAGGTATGCTTTATACTAAATTGACTATTTAATTATTTGTAAATTGTAATTATTTTCAGTTGTTTATGCCAATTATTCAACTAATTCAATTCTTATGTGGTTTATTTTAGGTGAGCTTGAGAGTGGTACCAGCTTGAATCAAGAATTCGGTATTAAACAACCATCTGATACTCGATGGGGTTCTCATTTTGCATCTTTATTAAATATCCAGACCATATATGCTTCCATTTGTGATGTACTTGAAGACCTTGGTAAATTTGATAGTGATCGTGATCGTAAAGCTGAAGCAATTTGTATTTTAAAGTGGTTAAAATCATTTGATTTTTATTTTCTCTACATTTGATGGTTGATATCTTGGGAGTGATGGATCATTTGAATACAATACTACAAAGAAACGACCAAGATATTGTAAATGTCATGAATCAAGTAAGTAGATCAAAAAAAGCAATTCAAGAAATTAGGGATGTAGGACGAGAACCATTTTTAGAGAAAATTACTTTGTTTTGTCCTAAAAACAAAGTTGAAGTCATGGATTTGGAATATGCATATTACAATAGACACAGTCGTGGAAGAGGTTCACATGTTAGTAATGTTTGTTACAACCAACTACCACATTGACTTATAATTTATTGTCTTATATATATATATATATATATATATATATATATATATATATATATATATAAAGCTTAACCACCTGCACCACTACCAAGTTGATGTATTTAAGGAGGTGATTGATATGCAACTTCAAGAGCTGAACCATTGCTTTAATGAAGTAAATACGAATTTACTTCTTTGTATTGCTTGTTTGTGCCCCAGTGAATCTTTCAAAGCCTTTCATTTAGATAAAATAATGAAAAAGTCTACACTTTATCGGCAAGAGTTTCCAACAGAATATGATCTTCTAATTCTTGAAGTGGAACTTGGAAATTAGATTAAAGATGTGCGAGAAGTGAACGATTTAGTAACTGCTTGTTTGGTCCCTATGTTTGGCCCATTTAGCCCTTTTACTAGGTTAAACCTAATTAGTTTCTCTCTCTCTCTCTCTCTCTCTATATATATATATATATATATATATATATATATATATATATATATATATATATATTGTCTTTCCTTTCATTGTATGTAACTGTACTCTTTATTTTCAATAATGAAACCCTAGCAGTATTTTGTTCATAAGTTTACACAGAAGATATAGTGAAGCTTAAGCCAATCTCTCCAACAGAAACCTTATTACCGAAGGATACGACCAAACTAAAACAAATATTGAAATTGAAAGTGAGTTTGTTGTGACTGAGAATCCAAACATAAAAATTGACCAGGGAGCGGAAGATCAAGTTGAAATCCTATTAAACGAGCATGTTGTGTCAACGGAAATCCATATGGCTCCACCTACACCATTGACTTCTACTTTAGTCGGCTTGACTGAAACTACCTCAACTTTCACAAAGGTAAGGTACTCCTAAAAGGTATCTATTACCAATATATTTATATAAAGATCCTATCATACAAGATGACAATATGTTATTATTGCATGGGTTTTATGAGCCCATGTCATATCTTGTTGATGTTAAAGATAAGTGTTTGGTCAAAGCAATGAAGAGTAACCTAGATGATAGAGAAAATAAAATATGGAGTTTGGTTGACCTACCAGCATAACAAAGACTTATTGGACTAAAGAGGGTGTTTAAGGTGTAATGGAACCCACAAAGTAACATGATAAGACATAAGGCAAAATTGGTGGTGAAAGGGTATGTACAAAAACTAGGAGTTGACTATGGCGAAGTATCTGCACCCTGTGGCACAACTTGAAACTGTATGCATCATACTCGTTCACTAAGCTAGAAATTTATGAAGTGTGCAATACATTAACGTAATTGAATCTTTGTTCTCGAACAAATATTTGGAAGATGATATCTTTGTGAGTCGGTCGAAAGGGTTCGTAAAATGAAATCAACCACAAAGAGTCCACAAATTTAAAAAAAAATGAATAAAATAAAATAAAACTCTTTATAGGCTTCCTCAGGCCCCGAGAGCATAGAATTCCAACTTAGACAACTATTTGAAAAAACTTGATTTCTCAAAGTCTCCTCGATAACTGGAAGATTATACTAGAAATAGCAAAAACAAAATTTTGATTGTTGGGATCTACGTAAAAAGTGCAGATTAAAGAGTTCAAAGAGTAAACAAATATTAAGTTTGATATGAGTGATCTTGTACTACTACCATGCCACCTAAGTATTTAAGTGGTTCAAAGAGATGGAAAGAATCGCCTAAATTAATCAGGTTATGCAACCTAGTAAAATATGTTATGGAGCCTAAACCGGAATCGAAACTGAGTAGAATATCTTATGGATAGGAGTATTGTAGGTGGAATGGTAATAAGTTCACCGAAAGCCCAACGAATGCGAACCTACATGCTAAGATATCTAACACACACAAGCGTACACCCCAACATATCATATGAAGTTGGAATGGCAATAAGTTCACCGAAAGCCCAACAAATGCGAACCTACATGCTTCAGAAAAATTCTTCGACATGTACATGGTATAATCAACTAGGTTTTGGTTTATATAAAAGACAAATATGGGACTATAGTCATAGGCTACATGGATAACGATTTAGCTTGGGATGTTAATGATTGTAGAAGTACTATTAGAATGACATATTATCTCAATGAAAACCTAGTGACTTGGGGTTTACATAAGCAGCGTAGGATTGCTCTTTCCTCATGTGATGCAAAATTTATGGCATCCACAACAACAACGTGTCAGCAAATCTGAATGTGAAGACTACTCGGTGATAAAAACAAGGAAAGAAATCAGCCCATCGGTCCTTTATATAGATAACAAGTTAACTCTCTCCCTAATGAAGAAACCCAATTTTTCATGGGCGGAGCAAACACATTGACACTTGGTACTAATTTGTTGGGTTAATCGGAGATTTTGAGTACATGTTTTTTTATGGAAACTTTCTTTTTTAGTAGAATGTGAGTTAGATAAGGATGTTATTTCTTTTAGTATAAATAAGGGCATTGTCTTTGTTTTTTTAAGTTTTCCAACAATAAAGTTTGGGCACCAAGGTAGCATTAGTTTAATATCTTAAACTTGGCATCAGAGCCTAGGGCTCGTGAAGACGTAAGGCGGCCGGTTTGAGAGTTGGTTTCAAGAAAAGTGTAGCCTTTCGTTGCGGAGCAGACGCAGCCAATGGGAATCGGGTAGACCTGGCAATTTGAGACACGAATACACGAATCTGTGAGAGACACGACACGACACGAATATATCTTGAAAATTGAGATAAACCTTATTTCTTATCGTGTAATTGTATCGTGTGAAATTCATGGCTCACACGTTTTCATGACACGAATACACGAATTGCCAGGTCTAGAATCGGGTTACGTTGAAGGGGTGTGGTTTGTTTTTGATCGCAAGCATCCCCGATTTCTCTTAGTCGGGCTTGTTCTAAGGTAACGAGAGACTAACTGGAGGTGCGGAATAAACGGACGGTAAGACATCAAAGCGGGTGGCTTTGATTCAGTTTGTTTTTGCGGGTGACGGAAGACGGTAAAATTGGTTATGACCTTGTCTTGTTGTTCGGTGGAAAAGTGCTCTCAGAACAAGTTTGATTAAAGAGGTCGGGGTTGTCAAAAGAGAGAATAGGATGTCGATGGTTAAAGAAGGATGTTCGATGTTGTTTCAAGTTCCGATTTTAACTCCAACGAATTATCCGGTGTGGGGAATTAAAGTCAAGTTTATTATGAATGCACACAACATATGCGAAAACGTTGAATCGAGGGCATTCGAAGGAAGAATCTCGCGGAATATGATTGATCGGCAAAGGTATGGTTGTCAATACAAGAAGGGAATGGACAAACAACACAGTGTGAACATTAGGGCGTTGGAGTTCAAATCGGGTGGCTTTGGATGTGGGCGGGGAAAGATCGTGAATCCGGAAAAAGTCAAGATGGTAATGAACGTGTCCAACGGGATGTCATGTTACATGTGAAAGGTGTTGTGAATAATCAAAAGCGGTTGAGAGAAGACTTTGGATGTGACCGAGGTGGAGTTCAGGTGTCCGGAAAAGGTCGAGAATCGAAACGGTTTGAAAAGAAGGTGATTAAACACTGTTGTGAACGAGTGGTATGACCAATTCGATTAAGGGGGTGATTGTTGGGTTAATAGGAGATTTTGAGTACATGTTTTTCTAAAACTTTCCTTTTTAGCATAATTGAGTTAAGATTAGGATGATATTTCTTTTAGTATAAATAAGGGATTTGTCTTTGTTTTTTTTTAAGTTCTCCAGCAATAAAGTTTTGTTGTTTACCTAGTAATATCAATTTCATAGTTTCCCTCGTTTTTTTTCCTTGCTGTTCCGATTTCATCCTTGGGCACCAAGGTAACATTAGTTTAATATCTTACATAATTCATACGTCAGTGTATAGAGAGATGTGACATTGTCAAAAACATGCGAGTACACAGGAGCAACGAGTAGGCATCCTAACAAAAATCAATGAGCAAGGTCAAATTTGAAGAAATACAAAATCAGTGGGGAGTTACGAATATAACCACTTCTAGATTAAGGGAAATGTTGGAATAATCAAGAAGTTTCAAACCACTTTGAATTATACGTTTTTGAATTTTAGTCATTATCCGTTTTCGTACGTTTTGTAAGAGATAAAAACTCAAATGGTCTGTTTCGTTTATGTTTTTCTTATCAGTATAAGTAGGGGTAATTTCCTGACGTTTAAACGTAGAGTTTTTCATGAAGTTGAATAAACACAATAGCCGTTTTGTTCTTTGAGTTTACAATTTTTTCATTCCCATGTTCTTGTTTTCTTATGCTCATAGCAAGAAGCGAAGTGATCAAGTGATTGCTTCTTACGTTGAGTCGGTAGCGCTTAAAAGTGGCCATTTCAACAAATTAGCAAATTTAACATTTTAATCATCATATAGATTTTATCCATTTTGATCTTTACATATCCATTTCAATCTATACATTTAATAACATTTCATTTAATACTTTAGCTATATTTAGATATTAAATATATATTATTTTTTTAATTAGTTACTTTATTTAATTAATAAAAAATAAAAATGAATATATTTAATAAATAGTACATCTTATAAAATAAATATAAGATGTTATAAAATATTACGGTTAATATAATTTATTATGATTTTTTTAAGTATTTATATGAAAAAAAAAGAAAAAAAACGTTGTCTCCATATAAAAATATACACCGTTTTAGGAATATAATATTGTCTAAAAATGATAAGTTATATGACGTGTGACAACAAATTTTTAGTAAACGAAATTATTAATAGAAAACTAATATGATAAAAATAATAATTATTCAAGAAACTATTGTTGAAATGCTTTAATTAATGTTTGATGCATAAGTATATTTATAATTATAAACTAAAAATTTAGGTGGATAATTTATTAACTAAAAATAAATAATATAATAACATATTACTATTTAATAAACTAAAAAAATTAGTATGAGTATTGTATATGCATCTTGCTTTTCAATATTTGCAAGATTCTTGTTTAGTAGGCCGCTATACCATCCTATATACTCATTTGAGACTTGAGATAGCTTTGCAAGAGCATACCCATGTGTTTATCCTATTCTAATAAATAAATAGTTTTAATATTTTTTTGCCAAGTGTCACTTTAATACAACTCCTCGTTAATATTATGTCATGTGTCATGTAGATATATTAGGCAGCTCATTTCAAATTTTAAATTTATATTTTCTAATTATATGTTAAATTTGAAGTTATAATAACTTTAAAAATATGATATATCTCTTAATTAATAATTTATTTAAAATAATTGATTAATAATTATAAAATTTTATTATGAAAGTTTAATTAATTTTATAACCATGATTCCCAATTTTATAAACTAGTTTACATTATAGAACAGAATAATAGATGTTCTTGCGTCCAAGTACGTTACAAAATCGATTTGGGCAAATATATGTTTTACTGGGCTATGACTTCTAATGTGTGATTGTAGTGGACAGGTAGCCTGGATCTGTATGATTGGATCATTACAGCTGTTTAATTCAGCTTGAGCCTTAAACTAAAAGCCCATAAATTAATATGTACTCGTGCTTTTGATGCTTTTAGACTTTAGAGCATCACAAATTCACACAAATTAATATAAAGATATTTTTTAGGATAATCATTTAAAAAGCTAATATATTTTTTAATTTTAACATATTTGGTCACTGGGTTTTTTTCGTCTACATTTACCCCTTCAACTTGTTAAACTGTACACATTCAGTCCTTCTGACCGGCTATTCCATATTAGCCGGTAAAAATGATTTAATATGGTAATATATTTCTCATTTTATACACATGTAGTCCTTAATATTTTTGTACACATTTAGTCTTTAATATTTTTTTTTGTTGCAAAATAAGTCATTTTTGTTTTTGTACTCATTCAGTACTTATAATTGATTTATTTAGGTTTTTCTCATGACATCTTACGTGGTACAATCATTAATGAGGTGTTTCAGGATTTTGATGCTTATATCCATCGCGATCTCGACTACTTGGTTGTTTGGGACATGTGTTCTGAACGTCATAACTTCTTCATACGATCTCAGATTTTAACGATCTTTATATCCATGTGTTTGTAGTTTAGTTTACTATACCTTTAATTTAGATTACTCCCGTTAAAAATTACTGTATTTTTATTTACGATTTTTATATCCATACATTTTTTATGAATGCATGTATGGATGTTTTTTTTTATAAAATCGTAAGTAAAAATATATTACATTTTAACGTGAATAATCTTAACGAAAGTTGTAGTAGACTCAAAAAATAAACACGTAGATATAAAGATCGTTAAGATATGATATCGTATGAAGAAGTTATGACGTTCAGAACACAAGACCTAAGCTAAACCATAAGATCTACACAACCAAGCATTCAAGATCGCGATGGACATAAGCATCAACAGCCCCTAAACACCTCATCAATGATTGTCTCACGTAAGATGTCATGACAAAAACCTAAATAAATCATTCATAAGTACTGAATGAGTACAAAAACAAAAAAGACTTATTTTGAAACAAAAAAATCTTAAGGACTAAATGTGTACAAAAATATTAAGGACTAAATGTGTACAAAATGAGAAATATATTACCCTATTAAGTCATTTTTCCCGACGAACCTGGAGTGATCGGTCATAAGGACTGAATGTGTACAGTTTAACAAGTTGAAAAGGTAAATATGGACGAAAAAAAAACTTAGTGACCAAATGTATACAAATCAAAAAATATAATACCTTTTTAAGTCATTATCTCATATTTTTTCTTTTTCAATATTGTGATTCTGTTAGTGTTATTTTATAAAAACTCATCAGTATAAATCTTCTTTAATTTTCTGTTATTTTTTTTTTCAACATTCATCTTTATAAAATATTTTATAGACCAAATTTAATTTGTTTTAAGCACATTTCATACTTCTAAAAAGAAATATCCCTTAAAAATAATTATTAGTTAAATATATATCACTATACATAAATTTATAAAAAAGAACTCGCTTGAATATTATTTCCAAAAAATGGAGTTTTGTACGTATATAATTTTAAGAATTAAAAAAGTATTAAATAACCGTTTCAAATTTAATCTTTGATGTTGGTAACTAAAATGAAACAAAATAATTAGTAAAAATTAAATATGCTGAGGATTAATTTTAATTAGAGAGTAAAATGAAATGGTTGATTGTATAAAACACAAATATAAAAAAAAAAACAAAAACATATAGTAATAAGTGGTTGATAATATTAATAAAAAGGGTATAATCTCTAATAATAATAATAATTTATATGGTAAAATCTATTTCAATGATCTTGAAAAAAAAATCTAATGGAGATGCTCTTATTATAGATTTTATTATTATGTTTCTAAAAGTGGAGAGAAGCTTATTTTAAAAACTAACAAGTATATTTGCTAGAGGACAAACAAGTTGGAACATTTTTATTCAACCTTGAAGAACAAGAACTTAGAAAATGCTTTTAACAATTGAATGAACGTTTTTGGTAAGGCGGTCCTTACTTCTATTTACTACATGTAGATTTGTGTTAACATTTGGTAGTCGATGCCTAATGTAGATTTGTCTTAACATTTGGTAGTCGATGCATGATGTTGGTGAGATGAAAACAAAAAAACAAAATAAATAAATAAATAATTATGTATCAAAAGCATAGACTTTCCTATCATCTCTGGATACTCTATTATGTATGGTCCATGCTCACTTCGATCGGTGGATATTTATGAAAATCTTTGACTATTAGATGTGTTGGGTAATGATGATTCATTTACAATTTATTTTGTCATTTTATTCTTAAATCATATCTTGCGCTAACCCAAAATGACATTGTTAATTATGGAAAGTCATTAATTTGTTATGACCATAGACATATTTCCATCAGTCTTCCATTTGCACATGTAACAAAAACTATATAGTCCTACCTTCCTTAGCCTAGCAAGGTGTACATCATCCAAGACTACAAATGTAATCATAACATGTAGGCATGAATAGTTCTATGTAAGAGATCCAATATTCCTTTTTTATATGATATTCATATGAATGTAAGACATGAAAGTAAGTAATCAAACATTCAAGATCATATTTCGCAATAGAGATTTGTGATGACCAGCCTGTTGTCTATGAAGAAGTTGATTCATCAAATCAGGAAGGTTCTGCCCATAGCAATTCAAATGAAATTTCTAATTCTAGAATCCTTCGAGATCATCCTAAATCTCAAATCATTGGAGATGTAAATTTTGGAATTCTCACTCGCAGCAGAGTCAGCAACAACTTTTGCATGTTTGTAAACTTTGTCTTAATGATCGAACCAAAGAATATTGTTGATGACTTGAAAGAAGTTGACTGGATTAAGTCCATCCAGGATAAGCTAAATGAATTCGAACGTCATCGTGTGTGGACTCTTGTTCCCAAACATCAAGGAAAGATTATCATTGGCACTCGCTGGGTTTTCAGGAACAAAATGGTAGAAGATGGAATCGTCATAAGAAACAAATCTAGGCTTGTAGCTCAAGGGTTCTGTCAGCTTGAAGGGTTAGACTATGATGAAACATTTGCTCCAGTTGCAATACTTAAAGCAATTTGTTTGTTTCTAGCTTTTCCCACTTTTAAAAAATTTAAAGTCTACCAAATGGATGTCAACACTGCCTTTCTACATGGAGTTCTTCAAGACAAAGTTTTTCTAAAACAACCTCCAGGGTTTGAAAATGAAGAGTTTCCAGATCATGTGTATCATCTTGATAAAGATGTTTATGGCTTAAAGCAGGCTCCCAGGGCATGGTATGACATGTTGGCAAGCTATCTTCTCTCAAGTGGATACAAACGAGGAAAGATCGATGACAATCTGTTCATAAAGCAATCATGATCTCATATCATTCTTGCTCAAGTGTATGTGGACGATATCATCTTCGGATCCACTGATGAAAAACTATGTTCAGAGTTCGCGGAGATCATGGCCAAGAAATTTGAGATGAGCATGATGGGTGAACTAACTTTCTTTTTGGGCTTGCAGGTCAGACAACTAACTGATTGTATTTTTGTTTGTCAAGCTAAATATATTGCAAATATGTTGAAGAAGTATGGTTTCTCTGATTGCAACCCGACATAGACTTTGATATCTTCATCAGCATCTATTGACACTTATCCAAGTGGCACTGATGTGAATGCAACTCTGTTTCGAGGAATGATATGTTCTCTACTCTATCTTACAGCCAGTCGCCCTGACATTATGTTTTTCCACCATATTGTGTGTTCGCTATCAAGCCAGTCCTAAGGAATCTCATCTTCATGTTGTCAAAAGGATTTTCCGTAAACATACACCAACTCTTGGGGTATGGTATGATCGTGACTCTGAGTTCAAGCTGGTGGGATACACTGACTCTGATCATGGTGAGTGTGGCATTGATCGTAAAAGCACTCCAGGAGGAGCTCAAATGCTTGGAAATAGATTGGTAAGATGGTTCAGCAAAAAACAGACATCAGTGGCTTGTTCTACTGCTGAGGCTGAATATGTTGCCGTTGGAAGTTGTTGTGCTCAGATTCTATGGATTCAAAATCAGCTCTTGGATTATGGTCTGAATTTCTGGAAGACACCCATTTGTTGTGATAAGACCAATTCCATTCAGATTATTCAAAATCTAGTGCAACATTCCAAGACCAAGCACATCGACATTCGTCATCATTTCATCTGGGACATAGTTCAAAAGGGAAAAGTGGAATTGTTCTATATTCCATCCACATATCATCCAGCTGACGTCTTCACCAAGGCATTGGATGAAAAGAGTTTGAACAAATTAATTGCTGATCTTGGCATGCTTTCTATGGTTTAATTGTTAATTAACTTCTTTTTGATCTTATGAAAAACTCAAAAAACAAAAAAGTGCTTCTTTTATTATGAATGAAAAATCTTACATTTAGTATTTACATGTATTTCCTTTCACACATATCTAAGATTTATCTGCATCTTATTTGTAAGGACTAAAGTTGTCTTGAAGGATCTCAATGCTTTTGGTATTGAGAAACAGAGTGGCATCGTGTCCTTTTCTTCTTGAGAATACCCTCTTTCTCCTCCACTCACTGTTATGGATGCAAAGAGCAACCATCAAAGAAGTAAGTCTTAGCTTCATCTACTGACTCATAATCCAATAAAACCTCATATTCCCTCATGTTGATCTTGAAGAAACAATGGTTTTATGGATTCAAGTCAGTTAACTCGTTGGTTACAAAGACTAATCTCTACTTCTGTCCTGATGAAGCTTGGAATCCATCGGTGACGCCTTAATAATAAAAGACTTCATCAATTGTGAGTTGTTTGATGATGTACTTACCATTGTTTGTTCTCTTTTATAGTTGAAATTTCAAGTGGTAGATATCTTGAAAAATAGAAGTTTATTTATGACCATTCAATTCCAAAGATTTGATTGATTGAGTCTTGATCACCTTTCTGAAAAACCTGCACATTTTGTTGTTTAAACTATTTTTTCTTGTTTGACTAACTCTTTTGTTTGTACTCTTATATTATTTATTCTTTTCTACCATTTTGCAAAGAAATCCGACGGTGGCAATTTTGAGCCTAGTATGCAACTTTTGACACATCATCGTCCTTAGAAGCATGCTGCTATATGTGACAAAATCTCTCCAAGTCTCTCATCAGCGAGACCTTGTACTGAGAACATTAAGTCACCCTCTCACGTTGATTGTCTAACATTGTCTAAACTCTCAAAGTGAGATCACCTAGTCCAAATAAAAAATTTGATAAAATTGATAAGGTGCTTATTTTTAACTAAATCATCTTCACCTGACCCTGTCCCTGGAAGCATGCTTTCCGTATGCATCAAGTATCATGTTCTGCTGAAAGATTGAGCATATTACCCTGATTTCATAGTCATCAGCGTAAGAGATACTTGTCAGGTCCTTAAATGAAAAGGGTTGTTCATGTCCCTAACCTCCTAGTTTGAGGTAGACATGGTACCATTATGAATTAACGGTGAATCTTTGATTCGAGATTGCAACTTACTCTATGATACAGAAGTTTAAACCACTTCTTGTTGATGAGTCAAATTGTTAATGATTCACGCTGATTTCACCTCAATGTGACCGAAACAATCCATTATCTCCTTTTTCTTCTTAACGGAGCTTGATGATTCACTGTGTAAAACCACACACTGATAAAAGTTTGAAAGTCTATGTCGATGGTTAGTCTATGTAACATAGGCTATCACACACATCAATCCATGCTTGCCATTTTTCTTCTAATAAAATAGATTTATGATTCAACGTATGACACCACACGTTGATGAGATCTCAAAATACTATGTCATGGAATGGTAGTTTATGCCCACACTATCAAGAGACATCACAATCTTACTAGACTATTCTATTATGCTTGAAGTTAGTTGTTGATGTCAAAAGGGGAGAAAATCTTGGTAAAACTGAAAATCTTGCTAAAGAAATCTCGCTACTAGAACTACAGAAAAGCATATTCTAAGGGGGAGTCGATTCAAGCTAAAGTCAAGATCAGCTCAAGCTTATTCGTCCGCTGTAACATCCATAAAAATCATGCTAAATTTAAACTTTTTAATTACAACCCAAAACCATAAAGTGTTTACAAAATAGTTTTCAAAACATTTCCGATATCAGAGTTTCCCAAAAATCATAAATCATAAATAGAGGATGTGTACGGTCACGCCTTCGCCTTCCCGCGGCCATCTGAAGTACCTGAAACATAACCCAAAACTGTAAGTCAACGCTTAGTGAGTTCCCCCAAATTACCAACACATAACCAAATAACATATACAATAACAACATGAAATGGGTCTACAGCTAAAAGACTGGATTACTCCTGAGCCTACAACATAAGTATGGCTTGCCCTCGGGGCCCACAGCTTATGTCTGGCTTGCTCCATGACCAGATCAGTCCTCGGACTGAATACCATCAAGCCCTCAGTACGAGTCTGGTATACCATACGATCCTCAGCTCGTATCTGGAATGCTCATGAGCCCTCAATATGAGTTTGGCATGCCCTACCCGACCCTCAGATCATATCTGGAATACTCCATGGTTTTTTGGCTACCGCATGGAGCAGTACAGCCTCAACCCAACACAATATGTCGATATATACCAGGTAATATGTAACTAATGGGTTTGAGCCATAAGAACTTTCCTATGTGCACATGCAAACCCTAATGCTTGGATCTAGGTTTCTCTATTGTACATGCAATTTATCCAAGTCTTGCAAACCCTAGATCTAGTGTATACAATTCGAATTTGACATAAGAAACTTAGATCTAGATGATTACCTCTTGTTGCTTGCTTGAATCTTCTTGTTCTTGGAGCTTAGAGTCACAAGTGTCACTCCTCTAATGGCTTACAAACACCAATTGGCAAGAGGGCAATATGAGAGAGGGTAAGGACTTATGATTTTCGGCTCTAGGGTTTCCAGGAGAACAAGTGGCCGAAAAACATATCCCAAGGGTCCTATTTATACTGTGAGCAGTTAGGGTTTCAGTCAAAACCCTAATGGACAACTTAATCACCAAGCAGCCCATGGAACCTTCTGGAGTACGGCCTTGGACGAAATCTAGATGGGTTCCTACCCACAATTTCGTCCACCCCTTAACCATAAAGGTTTCCCTAGTCCAAAATACAACCATCACACATTTGACAGTTTAAACCCCTTTATTCAATTAATCTCTTTTAGTCACCAAATTAATTCTCAATTAATTTATGATTAATATTAATTAAATAATATCATTATTCCTTTAATATATTATTCTCATAATATATTAATAAATCATAATATCTTCTCTTTCTCCATAAATTACCCTATCAAGTTGCTATGGTGAAGGCAACCCAAAAGGACCATGCACAATCGGGTCAAATACTTACCAAATATAGTTACGGGCTTAGACACTAATCCAACAGTAACATCCCAAGATTTGTCATTTATAGTCCCTGGGGATAGATGGGTGAATCCATGAGAAGCCTAAGGGCTAGATTGCAATTTTAGGATCAGGAGGAGTACGTTGCACGTACATAGGAGTACGCTGAGCGTACCAGGCGTGCCCTACTACGCTAGGCGTACACTTGTGTATGTTGGGCGTACTCATGACATAAGGAAACCATAATATTTAGGGTTTGGGTGCTATATAAACATCCTTATGAGCTCATAACCCTCCCTTACCTCAACCTCCACAGTTTAGAGTCGTTTTCCCCAAACCCTAATCATTTCCTTGAGTATGTGAGCTTATAGAGTGTGTTTCGAGTAGTTGGAGAAGAAGGTGTTGCATCAAGGAGTTGGAGAAGGAGAACAAGCTTGTAAATCTGAAGTTGTTTGGTGCCCTAGAAGCTCCAGAAGGTAAAAAGCTTCAAACTTTATGCTTGTATGATATAGATCTTGCCATTCTAGCGTTAAGGAACAATTTCTTGTCCCAAAAGTCCCAAGTTGGTGCATGATGTGATTTGGACGAGATGAGTTGTCCTTTCAGACCCATGAAGAGGTCCTAAGTGATAAAAATATGGTCCCAATAGCTAAATGTGTCTCATGTATGGAATAGGAAGGTCTTAATGGATTAAGACCATGTGTTAAGAACTTTCTGGACGTCCAAAGTGTTAAAGTTCGAGACTTTATGATTCTTAGGCATATTAGGTCAATGGATGTAACGCCCACAGATCTGGGCTAGTTAATTTAGAGACAATGAGCATTAAAAATGAGTTTTTGATGGAAGATTATTTATAAGTATTAATCTTAACCAAGTTATAGTATATGTTACAAGGGTTCTGTACATATAAAGAACGCCGAAATCCGAGTTATAACGAAGAAGTTATGGTTCGTCGAAGTTTTACGGCGAAACCGGCACGACATCGCGTAATGTAAAAAGTGAATTTTTGATAAACTAATTTTTATCCTTATATATCTAAATGAAAGTTGTAATATACGTTAAACCAAGAGTGTGCATAAAAATAACGTCAAAATCTGACTTCGTATGAGGAAGTTATGATTTTTCTAAGATTTGGCATAGCAGTGCACAACCCGAAATTCGAATTTTAGATCAATCGATTTTTGGCCAACACAATCTAAATGAGAATTGAAGATCTCATTAATAGTAGCGCAACGGTAAAAAGACAGACGAAAACGGACGTCGGATGAAGACGTTATGAATTTTTAACGGACTTTTCCTGTCCCGGCCTGTTAAAAATATAACTTTAAAAATAAAGTCAAAATTAGCCGACGGAGTCTAAATAAAAGGGTTATGTACATATAAACAACGCCGAAATCCGAGTTATAACGAAGAAGTTATGGTCCGTCGAAGTTTTACGGCGAAACCGGCACGACATCGCGTAACGTAAAAAGTGAATTTTTGATAAACTAATTTTTAGTGTAACACCCATAAAATTCAAGCCAATTTAAAACTTTTTAGAACATTTAAAACCATTAAGTTATTACAATTTGTTTTCAAAATAGTTTAATCATCAGAGTATCCCCATAATCAAATTGTAAAATCGTGAACTATGAGGAGCTCTACGATCACGCCTTTTCCTTGCCACGATCCCCTGATGCACCTGAAACAATAAACTGAAACTGTAAGCCCGAAAGCTTAGTGAGTTCCCCAAAAATACCCATACCCACAACAACACACACATAATCATAAACAACATACTATGGGTCCAGTCAACCATCGGGTTGGAATACCCCAGGCCCTCAACCATCCGGTTGGAATGCCAACACACTATGGGTCCAATCAACCATCAGGTTGGAATACCCCAGGCCCTCAACCAACAGGTTCGAATGCCAACACACAATGGGTCCAATCAACCATCAGGTTGGAATACCCTAGGCCCACAATGCAACGCCCGTAGATCCGGGCTAGTCAATTTAGAGATAATAGGGGTCGAAAATGACTTTTCGACAAAAGATTATTTAGAATAAATAATCTTAACCAAGTTGTAGAATATGTCTCAAGGGTTCCGTGCATATAAAGAACGCCGAAATCCGAGTTATAACGAAGAAGTTATGACCCGTCGAAGTTTTACGGCGAAACCGGCACTGCACCGGGAAGCGTAAATAGTGAATTTACGATAAAGCGACTTTTAGCCATAGCGATCTAAACGAAAGTCGTAGAATACGTTAAACCGAGAGCGTACATAACTTGGTAGACTATTAATTAGTGTTGTTTAACGTTTATATAATAATAATAATAATAGCTAAACTATTAATTAGTCTCGGTGAATATTGAGCTAAACCCTAGTGGTAATGATACTAGGTTTTGTCGAGGGAAATTGTTTTAAGAAGTAATGAAGCGCTGTCCGAATTCAGAATCACCACCTTTATCAGGTGAGTGCATAGTTACTTTCATCTTACACATAGATATGAAGTATTTTATTTAAATTACGTGCTATGTGTGCATATTGTCTGAATATTGTTGTCTATGCTGGGTGAAAGATTTTTATACATGTTTTAAATGATTTAAGATGTATATGTATTTTATATCTACAAATATGTTGGGTATAACTTGGGTAGATGAATGATGAGGGACGAAAGTTGATATAGAGGAACATTGGTAGAGTGGACATAGTTCCCTATAGGTGGACATTGGCAGCAATGGACCTAGTACCCTATAGATGAGCATTGGCAGATGCGCCATAACCTGTAGATGTTTTTGGATCTACGAGGTACTCTAAACATCCTAGCAGCTGCGCTCTAAGGATAGTATCGGCAGCTGCGCCTAATAGAGGACATTATAATCGTGATAGTAGCGTTTAAAAGACAATACCGGCAGAAGCGCCTCATAGGGAATGTCACAATTCTGGTAGCCGCGCCTAAGTGATAATATTAGCAGTTGTGCTTGTCAACTGTGGCAACATTGGACTTCGTGCTATTTCCTTAGGATGATCCTTAGGAATGAATGAACGAGGAATAGCTGATTCTTAGGGTAAATCCTTAAGAAGATAATGAGGATGGGTAATTGGGTTGATTGTTTGATGTTTAAACATAATAATTATATTATTGTGGGTTGAAAACCCTATGTACTCACCAGGTTTCCCAACCTAACCCACTCCAGCTTATTTGTATCATAGGTATCGATATGAAGTTACATTACACTGAGAGATTAAGGAGATGTAAATCACTAGTGATAATGAATGTAAGTTCAGTTTATGCTTATGTTTCTGTATTGACGATGACATCCCAATGTTTTAAAACGAATAAAAATACATTTCTTCGAAAATTGTTTGATAACGTATTTATCATGTTTTTCTGGGAACAAATTCCGCAACATTTTTATTAAAAAAAGTACTCTGATTTTTATAAAGCATAAACAAAATCGGTCTTTTTTGGCCGTGAAAATGGGGATGTCACAGTTGGTATCAGAGCATTAGTTTAAGCGAACTAGGAATATGGATTTATTTCTAGACTTAAACTTAGAATGCTAAGCGATGATTGTGAGGAGTGTGTCTAATATATTTTAGGTAGTACACCTAAATAGACACAAGCACTAGCTAATTTAGGTAAGATGCCTAAAACACTTTTATGTGCTAAATGCTTTGTGCCTAATATGTTGTTAGTTGTTCGGATCTATGGTCTATTGCCGACCGGATCTGGAAACCTTATGTGTTTAGGATTCTAAACGTACGACTACGATATTAGAACTAGCATATAAACGTTTCGGAGAGATAAGGATGATCCTAAATAAAGATCTAGATTCACCTTATTCGGTGTATAGATCAAAATGGCAAGAACCCGCAGTGGAACCGGGAATGCAAATGGGAATAGGAATCAACCCCCAGTGATTCAGCAAATACCTGTTGTAGTAGAAGTTGCACCCGAGCCAATAACCATGGCTGGAGTACAGGCCATGATTCGGGCTATGTTAGCCGAACAAAGGGAAGAAATGAGTCAGATGCTAAATAGGGACGAACCTACCATGCCCATTGAGCAACCCGAGCTGATTCCCGAGCAATCAGATGAAGGGAACTACAGTGGGACCATTGGTCAAGCCAACCCACCAATAGTTCGACGAAACAAGCAAGATGACAGAGAAGAAATGAATGGATGCAGGTACAAAGATTTTCTAACTTGCAAGCCATCGACCTTCACTGGGAAGGAAGACGCAATCGGAGTTATGGATTAGATCTCGGAAATGGAGTTGGCCTTCATAACGTGTGGTTGCAGAGGCAAGTTACAGACCACCTTTGCAGTGCGTCAGTTCCGAGGAGGCGTTGTTCGTTGGTGGAACACCCTGGGGAAGACTCTGAGCCCCAAAAAGCCCCTGCAACTAAAGTGGGTAGAGTTTTTGGTGCAATTCAAATGCAAGTACTGCTCAGCCCAAAACCTGCTCGAGCTAGAGAACCAATTCCTAACCTTGAAGAAAGGAAGCATGTCGATTGATGAATACACCAACAACTTCACAGAGAAGATGGAGTTTGCCTTACGTCTTGTCCTAGATGAGCTGATGATAATCGACAAGTACGCCAAGGGACTTCCATGGGAATATGCAGTGCCAGTACGTCAGGCACCTACATTGGAGGCAGCTATCTGGGCTGCCAAGTCTGTTGAGGAGATGATCAAGGGAAGAGCCGCCAGCAAGATTGAGGTTGGTGAAAAGAGGAAATTTGAAGGATCGGCAAGGCCCGATGAGAAGAGCAAGTCCAGTACAAGAAAGTTTAGAGGAGGAGGAAGTGAAGCAAGATGGTGCGAGAAGTGCAAAAAGAAACACTCTGGAAAATGCGGTGAGGAGGTGACTTGTTTCAAGTGTGGGAAGCATAGGCATTATGCCAACGAGTGTACATTCCACAAAAGAGTGTGCTACGGATGTAACGAGGAAGGGCACTTCAAGCAAGACTGCCCAAATAGAGAAGGGGCTACAAAGCCAAATGTGCCGCCAAATCCAAAGGCGAGAGCATTTCAAATGATCATTGACGAAGCAGATAACAATGCAAGGATTCAGGAGTGAAGGCTTGATATCCAAAGATCGAGTTATGAAGTAACCAAGGGATAGTATCGTATAATGTAGCCTATTAGAGGCATGGTATAGGGTGAACTTGAACACCTATGTAATAGGTTCAAGAAATAATAAAACATTCGTTTGGTTATCTGATGTGTTAAACCGTTGTGTGATTTCTGTATGGTGACTTGGAAAAAAAAACTGCGAGACAATACTTGGGACGAGTAAGAGTAGGTGTGAAAGGTAGTAAATGCATATACTAACGGAAGCACAGGACTCACGCTTGGATCAGGGATAGTCACAAGGTTACCAATAAGCTAGTAATTGATACCGTTTTATTCAAATATGTCGTTACCATCGTTTCGATAATGACTAAGAGGATGATTGTCATTCTGACCCTAGTGGTCATATCGAATTGAGTCCGACTACGATGAGTATGTTACGTGGTTCAGAGAACCAAGTTTGATGTAGCATCTGACTTAAGCCGGAAGATTGAAATAAGAGATAATCAAAGCGATCAGTAGAGGTATCGCGATATGTTCTTGTAGCTAGGAATGCTACCTTTTAAGATGTGATTAGAACATGAAGAAATGTATAGTCTGTTCTGGAAGACTCTAAGAGACCTGAGTCTAAGCGTGGGAACATACGATGATAAGTCATTAGAATATGACACATCGGTTCATTGTAGTAATAAAATAACTTAAGAAAAAGAAGCAGTCTCCAGTAAAGATCGAGATTGTGACTTGAAGGTCATAATTTGCGAGATAGGGAACAGGTGCAAGATCGAGCACCGCCTGTAGTCAAGGAGTCTAAGAGTTAGATACTCGTTCAAAGAAACATCAAATTTACGGTTATCACTTAGGATGAAGATATAACGGATGGAGTCATCATGTGAGCCCTATTTCGTTGATGATTCGGGGACGTAATCATCCTAAGGGGGAGATAGTTGTAACGCCCGTAGATCCGGGCTAGTCAATTTAGAGATAATAGGGGTCGAAAACGACTTTTCGACAAAAGATTATTTAGAATAAATAATCTTAACCAAGTTGTAGAATATGTCTCAAGGGTTTCGTGCATATAAAGAACGCCGAAATCCGAGTTATAACGAAGAAGTTATGACCCGTCGAAGTTTTACGGCGAAACCGGCACGACACCGGGAAGCGTAAATAGTGAATTTACGATAGAGCGACTTTTATCCTTAGCAATCTAAACGAAAGTCGTAGAATACATTAAACCGAGAGCGTACATAAAAAAGAACACCCAAGTCTGACTTCGTATGGGTAGTTATGATTTTTCGAAGTTTCGGCTTAACAGTGTACAACCTGAAGTTCGAATATTAGATCTAGCGGTTTTAGCCGACACAACCTAAACGAGAATCGAAGATCTCGTTAATAGTAGCGTAACGATGAAAAGACAGACAAAAACGGACGTCGGATGAATAAGTTATGAGATTTTAACGGACCAATCATGCCTCGGCCTGTTAATAATATAACATTTAAAATAAAGTCAAAATTAGCCGACGGAGTCTAAACGAAAGTTGTAGGGTACATTCCCGCCCTACGCGTGGATATAAAGAACGTTGAAAACGGAGCTCGTATGTGAAATATGCGAATTTTAGAAGTTGAGTGTGCAAGTTGCGAAACTGATGCGAGAGTTGCTGACGTGGCAGCATCTGGGCCGTTCGATGATGATCAAACCTCGCATCAGATGAGTGACACCTGGCCTCTCTATGCCCCGCGTCCAAGCTCGGAACGCCCATCGTCCGAGGTACGCCCTGCGTACAAGTTGACTACGCGTCGCGTACGAAATCCTTCCTCGGTCCAGCAAGCTCCACGTAACACCACCGAAGTCTCGCCACGTAGCAGCCTTATCCGAAACTACGCCCAGCGTAACCTTTCCGAACGCCCAACGTTCCGAGGTCTGAGGGCCTATAACAGGCAGCGAAGGCTGCCGAGTTCCATGCACCATTTCCTCTTCTCTCTCTAAATACTTTCTCTCTCTAAGGTTCCTAACCCCCCCCCCCTAAACCCTAGATAAAACCCCTAGCACCCGAAGGAAGCCCCGAGGCTCCCGGAGTCCCGAGAAAAAGGGTCTTTCGATTCGGAAACGATGCTCCAAGCGAAGCCCAGTTTTCTATAAAACCCGCTGTAAGTGAGCTACGACTACGCTATTTTTAATATAGCTTTTATTTAATTATAGTAATGTTATTAGGGCCTTATAATAATTATTTGGGCTATTATTATGAGTTATATAGTGTTGTTTAACGCTTATATAATAATAATAATAATAATAATAGCTAGACTATTAATTGGTCTTGGTGAATATTGAGCTAAACAAACATGTGCACGTATAACAGATAATCACATAACAGTCTATAGACAATACTTGATCTAACGGATCATACCACATAGCACATAACAGATCATACCACATATCATATAATATTATCCTACCCTCTAGGATACCGATATAACAGATTATACTAGCATAACATACCATATAACAATTCAAAGGGCCGGCCTTGGTGCCTTAGACCCTTGAGTATAGTGAGGATAACTCACCTGACACTGCTGAAGTCCTGTGGATAAAACCTCAGCTCCTGGTTGACAGATTCCCGAACTGCCAACATCAAACAATACCCAATTAGTAATTGGGTTCCAAGCCCAAGGTCCAACTTACACTCCAAAGGCCCAATAGTCAAATAATGGGCCAAAGCCCAACATATGGCCCAATTTTCCAAATTAGGCCCAGACCTCTAAATGGTCTTTCCTTAAGGCCCATTTGATTATTCCAATCCAATCCCCATGGCCCATTATCACATAGTCATAAAGTCTCAATTATGGCCCAATCTTCCAAATTGGGCCCAAGTCCTCACACGGGCCTTATCCTAAAGCCCATCTACTGATTTTGGTCCATTAACTTGTTCTTGGACAACCCATCAGAAGTCCACTCACCAAAACCCACTAGGAAGGCCCAACACAAGGCCCATGTGAAATTAGGGTTTCACATAAAATGACAATTAGGGTTAAGTGGTTCTCACTTAACCCATTAAGGACTTAATCCATTAAGTCCCTCACTTTACTAAATAAGTCATATGGTGTGCTTGGGCTTAATACACAATTCCATTCCAATGGCCCAAATGTGGGTCCCGATAAGTCCAAGCCCATAATCCCAAAATTAGGGTTTTCACATGAAATGATGATTAGGGTTAAGTGTTTCTTACTTAACCCATTAAGGACTTAATCCATTAAGTCCAATATTGACTTAGGTTAATTTTTCCAAATGATTATTAATTATTATTTTAGGTTTAATAATTAATTCTCGCGTGTGTCCCAAACAATTCCCACATTTAAGGTTTTATACTCTTAGGGTTTTCCAAACCCTAATTAGGGTTTTCCAAACCCTAATTAAGGTTTCCAACCCATACAATAGCCCATTTATCAATTTGTTGGGCTTTTAGGTCAATTAGGGCTTTATTGGGCCTATTAGGCCAACTAGAATATCATTAAGCCCATTAGGGTTTTATTGGGTCAATTAGGGTCCATTAGGGCTTACAAGGCCCATTAGGGTTTCAAGCACCCTAAAAGAATCGAACTCAACGGGGCAAGCACACCGCCACCCGACACGGCGGCCGGTGGTGGTGACGGATTTTCTTCACTATTCCAATTAATACAAAATTACAACGAAAACACCAAAATAAACGCACACACACTACACTAGAATAAACACATACACGCAACCACCCTTGTGGTGGCCGGCGGTGACACGTGGCGGCAGCCACCACCTCACGGTGGTGGCAGTGGCGGTTCTCGATGGCAGTGATTCCTTTGGCTTCCAATCACGCAACAACACCACACACACCCATAAGTACACCCACATCCACCTCCCATGGTGGCTGGTGGCGGCGGAATAAGGCATAAACGGGCGGCGTAGCGGTGTTAATAACGACAGCCACCATGGCTAGCCGCCATGGTGGTTCTTCTCAGTTACTGGCCAACAACCCCACATGCAATAGATCTGGAAACGGCCTCCCGCCAGGTGGCGCACGACGAGCGGCGGCAGCAACGACCTTGGCAGCCGGCGACGGGTAACACAACTGTGAAAGAAGGTGGAAGTCGGACAGAAGGCGGAGGCTGGGGTAGGCGTCAGAATCGCAGCGACGAAACACGAGGACAACAGCTATTGCTCGTCGTCGCCTGCAACGGAACATCAGCAGCATTGACGCCGACTGTCGGGGATAGCGGAGTTTGCATGGCGAAGCAGCGGCGGTAGTCGGCTGGACTCGCCGGATCGGAACGAGTGAAAGGCGTCGGTTGGAGGTTGATGAACGGCGGTAGGAAGGTCCAGAGATGGCGGCGCCGGTGAGGGAGGTATAAGGGTGGGGGAGGTGGCGGCTGTAGATGGCTCCATTAGGGTTAGGGTATAGGCGGGGGTGACAGGTTATATACCCCCGATCCCCCACAAACTTATTTCCATAATGCCACAATGGCCCCTCCCCTTGACATTTCTTTCAAAATAAAGCCAATATCTACCATTTAAACCCCGAATCCATAAATTCCTTTCATAATAAGTCCTTAAATTACCAATCAGCCCCTTAAGCCTTCAAATCTTTTCAAATTAAATCCATTTATTACCAAACGGACCCTTGCTTCTGAAATCCTTTTCGAATCAAGTCCAGGACTTGCACTTTTAACCTCCAACTCCTAAAATTGTAACAATTAATCCTCGAGACCAATACCTCACTAATTATTATTTAAATTTCCGAGCTCTAACAATATAAAAATAATAATAATTACTTCCCGGGTTCCTGATTTATTATATAATTAATCCCTTTAAAATGGGATGTTACATTTAGCCTTAGATATCTAAATGAAAGTTGTAATATACGTTAAACCAAGAGTGTGCATAAAAATAACGTCAAAATCTGACTTCGTATGAGGAAGTTATGATTTTTCTAAGATTTGGCATAGCAGTGCACAGCCCGAAATTCGAATTTTAGATCAATCAATTTTTGGCCAACGCAATCTAAATGAGAATTGAAGATCTCATTAATAGTAGCGCAACGGTAAAAAGTCAGACGAAAATGGACGTCGGATGAAGAAGTTATGAATTTTTAACGGACTTTTCCTGTCCCGGCCTGTTAAAAATATAACTTTAAAAATAAAGTCAAAATTAGCCGACGGAGTCTAAATGAAAGTTGTAGAGTACATCTCCACCTACACGTGGATATAAAGAGCGTCAAAAACAGAGTTCGTATGAACAAATTACAAGTTATAATAGCATATTTACGTATTAAAATAAAGTATAAATCATATATACGTACACACACATATATATATATATATATATATATATATATATATATATATATATATATATATACATATGTATATATCATAGAAATGTATCGACAATGCAGTCATTATAAGACTAGTGTTGAATACTTTCGACATTAGTTTAGTACAAATATCGTTAAATCTATTTAAAATAGTACTGTAAATGGGCGTTTAGTTGTTTATATAACTATAAGGTCATTAAGTAAATATGATGGTAGTTTTTGAAAATTCAATTACTATAAATAAGAGCCTTGGGCTCTCATTTTTCTTGCACCATTCTCTTGATTCAAGAGTCTTTCTCTTCTTATCCCCCGAGCATTTTGGTCCCTCGTGATTCGACTTCTCTTTCTGTAGTTTTAGTATAGTAAGGTGAGCGCTGAAGCGCTGCACGAATCTCTCCTAGAAAGATTCAGCGACAAAGTTCTGCCCCTGCAGAGCCCGACTCCTAGCTAAAACCCCCTTGTAAGTAAGTTATGCTTACCCTATTCTAATATAGTTTATATTTAAAATTAGTATTGTTATTATGAACTTATAATAAATATTTGGGCTATTATTATGACTTATATAAGTGTCGTTATAATATCTTTTTAACTACTCGCGGTACGGGGAATCTGGTTTAAAGGGTCGCATAAGGTTGTTGGATTTCAGAAGTGCTATATGCCAAAATGGTCCTGCCCTCTGGTGTTTTATGCCTGGCCCCTGTCTGTACATAGTGGTTGGAAAATATTGTTTAAACGCTTATATAATAATAATAATAATAATAATAATAATAATAATAATAGTTAGTCACGGTAAAGATTAGACTAAAATCTAGTGGTAATAATATTAGGTTTCGTCGAAGGAAATTATTTTTAAGAAGCGAAGCGCTGTCTGAGTTCGGAATCACCGCCTTAACAAGTGAGTGCATAGTCCCTTTCATGAACATGATTTTAATACAAGTATTGATTGAAGTATTAAATATATGTTTATGTGTGAATTATTTGATGTTGCCTGAGATACGCGTTAAAGAACATACCTGATAATATATGATGATTTAGGATAAAGAGTAAACCTAAATTAATTATGAGGAATATTGGGTAGTATCTTCTTATGAGTACGAGTGAGATATACACGGAGAATAGAACTTTAAAATATGTCATTGATCCGGGAGCATGGATTAGACATAGTCATTGTCCCTAGTCCGAGAGTACGGATTGGACATAGTCAATTGTCATTAATCTGGGAGTATGGATTAAGACATAGTTAGTTGTCCTTAATCCGGGAGTATGGATATGACATAGTTATTTGTTATTAATCCGGGAGTATGGATTTAGACATATACATTTGTCCCTAGTCTGAGAGTATGGAATGGGCACAGTTATTGATCCGAGAGTATGGATTAAGTAAAGAAGTAAAGTTTAAGGTCTGAGAGTATGGATAGTGTCGTTGGGAGGAACGACGGGGTGGGGTAAGAGTTGCTTATATATATGGTGAAATTGTATATTTTGTGAGTTCTAAATTATATATATATGATATCACATTGTGGGATTGAAATCCCTATGTACTCACCAGGTTTCCCAACCTGACTCACTCAAGTTTATTTGTATCACAGGTGTCAATATGAAGTTACATTACACTAAGAGATTAAGGAGATGTAAATCACTAGTGTTAATGAATGTAAGTTTTGTTTATGCTTATGTTTCTATATTGACGATGACATCCCAACGTTTTAAAATGAATAAAACACATTTCTTCGGAAATGCTTTGATAACGTATTTATCATGTTTTTCTGGGAACAAATTCCGCAACATTTTTCTTTAAAAGGTTACTCTTATTTTCAAACAAAGCATAAACAGATCGGTCTTTTCTGGCCGTAAAAACTAAAAATGGGGATGTCACAATGGACTTGAAGTTTGGGCTTAAGTGCTTAAGCCATTAAGCACTTATTAGGGTTTTGGAAAAACCTCGTGTATGTCCCGCGTAGTTTCTGTACGCCCAACGTACTAAGTCAACCACCCCGATGGTGGTCAACGCAAAATGGAAGTACGCCCAACGTACCAAAGGAGTACGCCCCGCGTACGCCCTCTGTTGGGCTTTTGGCGATTTGGGCTTTGGGATTGGGCCGCTTTTGGACTAATTGGACTTGGGCCTTGCTGGGTTTTCTGAATAAATGAGTTTTGGGCCATTAGTGGAATAGATCTTACAATGAGGCCCAATTAGGGAGTTGGGCCCAATTTGGAAAATTGGGCCATTAATGGACTTATGTATATGGACTTGTGGATAGTGAATTTGATATTGGGCCTTGGCCCAAATTAGAAATGGACTATGTGGATTCTTAGTCAAGATTAGTATTCCTATTTATTGACTTAATATTCGTTACTTTGGATAGTTCGGGATTTTTGGTGAGACGGTGATTCGGGAATTTGATTCTTCAGTTCAGATCGACATTTCGAGGTGAGTTATCCTCACTATACTCAAGGGTCTAAGGCACCAAGGCCGACCCTTTGAATTGTTATTCAAATTTGTTGCTGTTATGATAGGTTAGATTGATATCCTGGTAGATAGGATGGTTATGCTTAGTAACTTGCAGTTGGTCTAACTGTCTGTATGTTGGTAGGAGATTATCTGTTATATGTGCACATGCTAGGTTGGTAGTTGAGGGTATTCCATCCCGAGGATGATAGGACCCTAGTATGTTGTCTCTGTAGACTGTTATATGATTATTCGATATAGGTGCACATGTTTGATAGTATGTGGGTATTCCGACCCGATGGTTGAGGGCCGAGAGTATTCCATCTCGAGGATGATTAGACTCATAGTATGTAGGCATTCCAATCCGATGGTTGAGGGTCGAGAGTATTCCATCCCGAGGATGATTGGACTCATAGTATGTGGACATTCGAACCCGATGGTTGTGGGCCGAGAGTATTCCATCCCGAGGATGATTGGACTCATAGTATGTGGGCATTCCAACCCGATGGTTGTGGGCCGAGAGCATTCCATCCCGAGGATGATTGGGCTCGTAGTATATTGGCATTCCAACCCGATGGTTGAGGGCCTGGGGGTATTCCAACCCGATGGTTGATTGGACCCATAGTATGTTGGCATTCCAACCCGATGGTTGAGGGTCTGGGGTATTCCAACCCGATGGTTGATTGGACCCATAGTATGCTATTTGTGATTATGTGTGTATTGCTGTGTGTATGGGTATTTTGGGGGTAACTCACTAAGCCTTCGAGCTTATATCTATCAATTATTGTTTCAGGTACATCGGATGACCGCGGGAAAGCAAAGGCGTGACCGTACACTTCCTGGATTTATGATTAGGATTGCTGGGAACTCTGATGATTAAACTATTTTAAAAACAAATTGTAATAACTAAATGGTTTTAAATGATTTAAAAAGTTTTAAATTGGCTCGAATTTTATGGATGTTACATAATAAACAATTAATCATATACAGATAAGCATGCAACAAAATCACAGGTAGTCTTACAGATCTACCAGACTAGCATATCAATAACTAGCATAATCATGCATATCTATCCCATACTCAACATGTCAGTGAATATCAAACCAATGGTTGGCCTTGGTGCCTTCGACCCGCAAGTACAGTGAGGAAAAATCACCTCGCAAACTAGACAAAAGTTGATGAAGTCTCGGCTCCGAATCTCAACTCTAACCGCCTCCTATTTCAACCAAATGACCAAACTTAGTCAAAAATCCCAAAATACCCTTAAGGTCAAACTTGGTCAAATTCAACCCTCCTCACGTCGTGGCCAGGCATTGGTCACGTCGTGACAGCAAACCCGATCTGATGCCCACTCGACTTAACTCGAACTAATCAACTCAGTCAAAGAAACCACCTGAGCTGGCATCACGGCGTGATCACCTATTCTCATGTCGTGAGCTTCAAGGGTTATAAGAGAAACGGGACTACTCCGATTCTCACGTCGTGGGATCTAACACCTCACACCGTGAGCACTGTCTGTGGCTAAGGGTCACCATTTTAAGTCCTTATTCCATTAAGTCTTCGAGTCCACTTCATCCATAAGCGAAAGGGGACCCCTAAGGTCCATAAAAATGTTTCCTTTATGACCATGCATGCACCAAACATGATCACCCATTTTCTAGGTCAAAAAGGGAAGAAATGAGCTTCAAACTTGCATGCATGTCTCAAATCTATACCAACTTCCAAATTTGAACACTATAATGTTCTTGGGACTCTTAGAACCCATAAAATTGCCAACTTTATGGATCTACTCCACTCAATCATGCAATAACATCAACAAAATGGAAAAAACTCAAGATCTATCCATCATAAGCATTAAAGTTGGAGCCTTTGATACTTACAAGGGTCCAAAAGCAGATAAAGATGATGATGATGATGTTGATTCTTTTTCCCACACCAACACTAGAGCACTTCATTCTTCTTCTTTTCTTCTTCCCACAAGCTAGAATGCACCCAAATGACAAAGGATCTTAAGGTGGAGGAAGATTAGGGTTTCTGGAGGTCTAGAGAGTGAGGGAGGCTAAGGGCGAGAAACCCTAGCCCTCTCATTTCCTTAAATACCGAAAACTTAGGGTTTTTGTTCACCAGCCGCCATCACGTTGTGAGCATAATACTGCTCACGTCGTGAACCTTTAAATGATGCACGGGTCCGAATCACTCTTCACGACGTGAGAAGGCATTCCTCACGTCATGAGAAGGGAAGAAATGGAAACTTTTAACTTTACAATATAAAGATAATATGCACCTGATTCGGGTGTTACATCTGCCCTCTGTTGCAATTCATAAATGTTGTCGTCTACTGCAATTCATAAATGTTGTCGTCTGCCGCAATTCATAAATGCTTGATAAGTCATTCATCTTCTCAGGGGGAACATTCATTAAGACTGCAAGAGTCAAGATTTTATTATTACTCTCAGGGGGAGCACGAGCCAAAAGCATTCATTGAAAATTAGTTTTGACATCATCAGATAGGGGGAGATTGCAAGGTCACACCTTATTATCTGATGAGTCAAACACATAACATGCTGATCTATCAACGTCAGCGTCTACAAGTCGACAGCTCCAACATCACAAGTTCAACAGCGTCAACTTATAGTATAGTTGTTCGATTGTAATCTTTTGTATATTAGGCCGTTACTATAGATAAATATAGAATAGATATCAGATCCCGTATCTTTATGATAAGATCGGTTCTTAGTATAGATTAGATACAATCCCGTCAATCATGGGATATACATTTATAGATTAGTATATATACAACATTAGGGCAAACCCTAATGTTGTGGTCGAGTAGTTTTGTTTGTGGCTTTGTGTCAATTGTCTTTGTGACAAACCCTTCTTTTGGTGAAGACAAAACCTCTTTCTTGGTGAAAGGAACATTTGGCGAACTCATGTTTTATTTACTTTCTGCTGATTAATACGTTTAGATTATTTTTTTCTTTTCTTATTCATACTTGAAGTGTATCCGATCAAATACAAACCTTCAGATAGAAGTTGCATTTTGTCTATGTTGTTATATATTCAAATCAGAGATTAAAAACCAAGGCGATTGTAATGTCCCAATTTTAATTTTTTCATTTTTAAACACATGTTTTTCATAAGACATATTCAAGGCAAAAACCTTTATTTGTAAACCATAGTTCAAAATCAAAGTTATAAAGAAGAGTATCGCAGAATCTCAAATCATTAAATTGTTGATGGGTGTGTACAGTCACGTCTTGCCTTCCCACGGACTGTCAAAGTACCTGAAAAACATTTAATCCACAACTGTAAGCCAAAGCTTAGTGATTTCCCAAAATACCTTACACAATAATACACATACAATGCATGCACACTTGGCCTACATCATAGGGTTGGACCGCTTCCTGAGCCTACAACCTATAGTTGGACCGCTCTCCTAAGCTTACTATATCAATTGGACCGCTCTCCCGAGCCTACAACATCTAGTTAGACCGCTCTCGTTGGGCCTATAGTATCAACCGGACCGCCCGAGTATCTTGGCTTATAGCACAAAGCAAGACCGCCTCAACCCAACCCCAATATGTCAACATATGAAAATACAATAACAAGCAAACAAAAGTAATCATTATAGATCTACTAGACTAACATATCACTATAGCATATCAACATCCTAACACACAAATGATACATACTGCTATATAAAGTATAGTGAGAAAACTCACATGAGCTAACCAACAGAAACTCAACAACAGAACAACTAACACAAGCTACCTAAAACCAAACAAGAACTTGTCCTTAGCTAAACACTCAATTCTATCATAGTTTGACCAAAAGTCAAACTGGTAAAAAAGTCAACTGTCAGCGGTCAAAGTGAACAACTAACCACCGCTCCATCGCAACCACACGACAAACAATCATAGAGATACTTGCCACCACACCATGCGAACTAGCCTAAAACAACCTAATGGTTTAAGCACTTAACCATAATCCCAAGCTTCCAACTTCTCAAATCTGGTACTTAATAGCTTCATAATGGATAGAGTTTCCAAGTTTATCCATTAAGATGGTCCAAACAACCATGATCTAAACTTTAAGTCTCAAAGGGTCCAAAAATGCATCTTTCTCAACTTAATCCATTAAGTCCAAGTCTCTAACCTTCATATTTGAATTAATATGATGTTTAGATGGATAAAATTTCCAACTTTATCCATAATAATGCCACAAACTTCCAAGATCTAAAACCTTAAGCTAAGAAATGCCCAAGACCCCACTTTCTTCATGTATGGAGTAAGGAGAGTCCTTGCATACACTCTTTACTTCACCAGATCACTAGATCTTAGCATTAAACATGAACCAAAGCTCATGGAGCTCTTCAAACTCCATGGAACAAGTCACAAAAACTCACTAAATTGGATCAAAACACCAAATACTCATAGATCTAATGATCAAACACGATAAAGCCTGGATCTTTAAGGCTTACCAAGGTCTAGAATGTGAATGGAGGTTGAATACATTAAATGCATAGCTTCAAGGACCAATCTTTCTTGTTCTCCTTCCTTCTAGAGCACGAAACCATCAAAAGAGAGCACCAAATGGTCGGTTAAAGAGTACCAATAAGGATTTAGGAGAGAGGATGAGCTCCAAACACTTCAATGAAGGCTAGGGTTTCATTAGAGGTGTTTTAAGGAGGTGGAGGTTGAAAATGGCGAACCTCTTAGGGTTAATGGCCTTTAAATATCCCAAAAATCCTAAAAAAACGCTCAACCCACTGGGCCGGGGGTGCCGCACACTTTCCGATAAATTCATGCTTTTTCTGGTTTTCAGCTTTAGCTTCAAGCGATCATAACTTCTTCGTCCTAACTTCGTTTTTAGTGATCTTTATATGCACACGAATGCATTGACAAGCCCCACAATTCTATCCACTTACTTTTGGCTTAAATCATACATAAATTAGTTTATTAATACTCACAAAATTAAAGAATATCACTTTTCCATTTCACCCATTTGGCTCCAACGCACAATTCAAGGGCTTAAATCACTTAACCAACATTATAAATATCCAATAAGGTCTAAACTCTATTCATTTGAAGCCCAAAATCTTTACTCAATCAAATCATGGTCTGCTATCCTAAAATAGGAACATCGTAAACTAGATGTTACAGTGATTCATATCATTTATAAATAAAAAAACAAACGATTTAACACATGGAACATCAAACGTGGAACAAACATTGACATAGAATGATTTGCGAAATAAGATGAGTGATCAATTTATGAATGATTGTCTAGTGTCATATATTAAGAAAGATGTATTAGATAGTATTAGGAGCAATGCACCTATATATTATTTTCAAAATATGACAATTCATCATCATTATAAGATATTTAGTAGTAATTTTAAACTATATTTGATCTTTTGTATTAAATGTAATACTTGATTTGTCTTGCATATTATAATTGACCAGTCCGGTCCGACAGAAAATAAATTTTAGGCTAAAATACAAAACTAGCCAATTTTCCTAATTACTTATCAAAAAATAGCAAAAAAAACTCACTTAGTCAAAAATAGCTCACAAAAGAGTAATCAACTTTTGGTTGACTACGGTCAACAGAGGATGACTACGGTCAACGCCCGTTGACTACTCTTTTCCCCTAATGGGCTACTGTTTCAAGGGGCCGTTTACTTTTTCGTGGCCCATTAGCCCAAAGTATATAATGAAATTTTTTTCAGATTAGGTCATTTTCCTATTGTTTTCTTTTGTTTGGCTATGTTTTTCTCTCAATGGAACACCCGAAGAACAACCAGATTTGTCTACTTTTATTAAATTTTTTACCGTGTTTGTGATTAGGAGTAGGTTTTGTTTATGGGGATAAATTTTTTTTTGAAAAAAATTGAAAAAAAAATATATAAAACCGTAGGTTTCATATGAAACCTACGGTGTACAAGTGCCCAATGCATTGTTTGTGCAATGTCGACTTGTACACCGTAGGTTTCATATGAAACCGTACGGACGTTTTTTTTTTTTTAAAAAAATGGTATCAATAGAATAAGAATTTGATGTATTTTGTTGTGGTATAATTTTTTTTTAAAAAAGAAAAGGGAAACCGTAGTTTTTTTTTGCGAAAACCATAGACTACGGTTTGGGAAACCGTAGGTTTCGAGAGGAAACGGTAGGTTTTAAAAAACCTATGGTTTTGAATGTCAAAAATGAAAAAAAAAAATTATACAAAACGCGAAACAGTAGACGAAATGACGAAACAGTAGGCGAATCTCGAAACCTACGGTTTCGTGGGCTATTTTTGGTCATTTGCTAATTTTTGGCTAAAAATTGATAATTACCCCCTTAATTTGGCTAGATTGGTAATTGACCCTAAATTTTAACCCGATGATTTTGTCATCCCTTTGAGATGGACTAGATGAACATCTGTGAGTTTCAAACCTATATCGTTAGGAATTCTAATTCTGGATTATGATTGAATGAATAAATGATATGACATGTTTAGAAATTAAAAAAAAAATTGTTATTTGGAATATAAAATTGATTGGGCTAAAGGTTTTTTAATTTCATAAAATTTTAGAATTTTGTCAATTGTTTGTGAATCATGAAAATTACATATCCGGTATGTCTGATATAAATATCATTATATATTGTACCAAATATATAATCTAGTATAATAAAGTTAGAAGAAATAGTTATTGTCATTTCTGGTATTACTCTTTGTGATTAAGCATTTTTAAAATATTATCCAATACGTAAATAAAAGATCCAATTATTTTTGCAGGACATGGACTCTCTTTGGTGGCTGGTTGATTGATAGTGATTTGTTCACACTTCACGGAATTGCCGTTGTGCTGTCACGGACACGGTCAAAGTTTAACGGTAAAAACCCCGTGACCCTTTCGTATAACTTTAACGGTAGAAACTGACACAGATTCTCGTTCGATTATGTCTATTCTTTTTCTACTTTTTGTTTATAATTTTCCATAAATTAAATTAAGTTAGAATATATACTTTTAATAACAAAATAAATATATTAAACCTTAAATAATGTCAATGTAATGCCATGTGGATATAATCATACCCGCATACAACGTCGGTGCTCGGTTGGCTACCCATTCATTGAACTCCATTTTGAGAAATTGCATGTCATTCACTTTGCCACTGAATTTTATTTAAATAAGTTATCTTTACAACCAATTTTTGATGCAAAAGAAAAAACAATTTTTAATTTATTTTTAACAATTAACGTTTATATTTATTCTATTTACACTATTATAAGAAAATTAGATGCTCAAATATTTACGGTTTCTAAGGTTGTCTCAAGTGATAGGTGGTGATTTATATGTAATGTTTTTTTAATGGTATGGAACAATTTATGTATATAATTATACAATCCAACTTCTAAAACATAAAACATGATTTATGTATAACTAAAAAAATATTATGTAAAAAGCACTTTCCTTTTTTTTTTTTTTTCTTCCTTTGCAACCATGCAACCTTTCTCAAAGTTGATTGTAATTGATTAGACTAGTCGATAGATCACATACTTCAATTCTTTTGTACATGTCGACTGAATGCTTCAATTGGCCTTCATCCACTAGTCATTAGGTGAGAAGTCACCCCGATGGCTAATGTAACATAAAAAATGAGGATTAGAAATTTTGACCTTGTTTTATAATCACTCATTTTATGTAACGGGTGATTTGACGAGAAAAGTAGGTGTAGATGTTTGAGGAGAATAAATGAAGATGGAGACTTAATATTAGCAATAATGAAATCCAAGGTATGCAATAGTTTTTGTATATTACCGTTATCTTTTTAGACCTTTGTTTTCATTTATTTTGGAGTGAGAAATGAATTTTCATAAAGAATTCTATTTTGGGAGTCAATGAGATGAGATTTAGGCTTTGGAGTAACACTCTGATTAAACAAAGTTTAGTGTCCTAATTATAAGAAATCAATTTTTTAAGGCTTAAACCCTTTTAAGGTTTTATTAATCGCGCAAAAAGTAGAAAAAAGAGCATTTGGAAAGAATTTGGTGTGAAATCAAGCGTTTCATCTTGATGATTTTGTTTTTAAATTTTTTTTTTGGTGGGGGAGGGGTTATTGCATGGGAAAAAAAATTAATTTATTTTCCTATATTTATATTCGCTTATAGATTAAATCCAAACTTTATTTTTTATTTTTCTAAAAAAATATTTATATTTTTCTATTTTTTTATTGACTCTTTTAGCAGGTTTACAAGTAAAATTCCAGTTTTACGTAAAATAAATCGATTTATTTTTTCTGGAAAACCCCTCAAAATATTATTATTATTATTATTATTATTATTATTATTATTATTATTACTACTATTATTATTATTTTGAAAAAACCCTCACATTTGAAAACGTTTTTGTTTAGGTCAACCTTTTGTTTTTTCTCGTATTTTTTATGTTCTTCATGATGACTTATTTTATGACGTTCCTCATAGTTTTCAATATTAAAATTTGAAGAAGACATTTGATTTTTTTTCAAAGATGATGTGTCTAATTCTTGTTGGCAAATACATATCAAAATCTATTTATATGATACTTGGAGATTGTAGCAAGTGAAGAACAAAGATATAAGTTGGCTTGGTATCTTAGACAATAGTCTAAGTTGGTTTGATATCTTAGATCGCTCATTGTCACACCCCAAAACCTGAACGGAGGAAACGTTCGGGGGCGGAGAACGTCATGTACAGTATCACAACAATGCATAATAGTAAAACAAGCAACAACATCATCCATTGCATTAATAGTATAATTTAAATACAAGTGTGTTCTGAAGTTTATAAGACACCAAAAATATGAATTAAAATAAGAGATGAGTCTTGAATGTGCTCCATCTTCTCAAAACCTGGTCATCGGTACCTGTCTACTGGCGACCTGAGAATACAAGTTATTTTGAAAGCGTAGATCAGCATTAAAGCTGGTGAGTTCATAAGTATTTCAGTGTCATTGTTTGTATAAGTTTGAAGAACGTGTTTGTAAATGTTTGATGTAAAAGTTTGTAAGTGTTTGATGTAAATGTTTGTAAACTTCCTAGAAAATCCTATATTTTCTACTAAAGTAGTCTTCTACCAAGACTCAACTGTTCTTTATGTTTGATCTTTTGTAAAAGTGTGTGTGTTTTCCCAAAGTATGACTATCAGTACCAAAAATATAGTTTTCATTACCGTTTATGTGAGAAGATCACAATGTGAATGAAATGGGAAAATAAAGATGTATTGTAGTTTTATCTATGTAACTACCAATGTACTAACTACCTTAAACATGTTTGTTTAATTAAGGTAAAATGTGATAAGATTGTAACCATACTTGATTGACTAGTATAACACAACGTTCGATACGTCGAAATGATATGACATTCATCACCCGTAGACCTGCAGGTCCCACTGTAGCTAGCAGCAAGGTCTAGGAGGGTCAGTCCCGTATAGATCTATACACAAATTCACGCTCTCCCTCCAGGAGACTCTAGGTAAAAAACGTGACACATCAGTATATTGTCGAGCCATGAAGTAGTATCTCACATTAATGTTATAGTATTCTTGTATTTGTATAGTATGTTCTCTCTGTCTAGTATATAGTATGTTCTCTAGTGTATAGTGTGTAGTATGTATTATGTCTCGTTATAGTATGTACTGTTTCTCTTTATAGTGAGTATTGTCTCTTTTTATAGTATGTTTGTACTGACTCACGTATGAACTGACTCTTTGTATGTTTCATTGTTCTAGAAATAGTAAGTAGTGACTTCCTAAACTATACCTATTATAGTTTACTAGCAATGTTGTTTGTATGAATGAACATGTTTGTACACCTTTGCTACCCCAAAGGTATTGAACTGAACGAAGAAATTTTATATCTATATACACATACATAATATATAACTAAGATTCAAACGACCTTCGGACAAACAGTCGATACCCTAAGTCCACAACCAAACAAGGAACAGGAAATAAGGCGAGTTGTCAGTCCTAAGTCCTTTCAATCCTACTTATATAACTATATCTATATATACATGATTTTGACAAAATATAAGTTTAAAAGAGTTTGATAAAGAGTTTTGCATATAAAAGAGTTTTGATAAAACGATTTGAGCAATTTGTTTGAAAACACAGTTTGAAGTATAAGAAATCTATCTGTTTGATAGTTATTAATCACATGTGATTGATATAATAACTATAATGTTTCTACTTGTATTCCCCCCACCCCCATAAAAGCATTTAAGATCATTTAAAAGGTAAGTTAAGGGGTATGAACTCACCTGCAGTGAGTGATACGAATGAAAGATCGGTTGTAGGATGCTTAGTGTCAAGTGAAGCCTTGAGCACAACGGATCCTAATAAGCATATAATGACACATATATGTATATAATTAGTGTTTAAGCAACTAATCATGATAGAGATTCACCTTAGGAACTAGGAAACACTTATATGGAAGTGCTACAATCACAAGGGATTTCATCTAAGGGGTTTACGGCCACACAAATGTGTTCACGGCCTTGGCGTTTACGGCCAAGGTGGTTTACGACCCTAAGGAGTATACGGCCCTAGAGTGTACGGTCAAGGAGTTTACGGCCGTACACTCATGGGATGACTTAGAAACTAGTTGATTTATGGTCCTATCTAGCATTCAACAAGTGCCTTCGATTCTAGGCTCGAGCATAAGGGAGTTTAAGGGCCAAACATGCACCAACAAGGGTTTACAGCCAATGGAGATGCTCATGGCCGTAAACTCTTGGATTTCATGCATTAGATGATGATTCAAGGCTAGGAATCAAGAGTTTAACAACCCTAACTAGGAGATAGAAGATATACTCACGTTTTTGAAGCTTGGGAGGAGGTTCACGGTCCAAGAACTTAGTAGGTGTTCTTGGTGTTCTTGGTGAAAATGAAGAACACTTGAAGATCTAACCAAAAGAAGAATTTCATGGATGAAATCATGGATCTTCACCAGATAGAGAAGAATATCAACTTGAAAATGGAAAGATTACTTACAAGATTGAAGATCAAGGTGAAAGTTCTTGATGATACTTGAGAGAAAAATAGAGTTCTTGAGTGAGAAGTGTGAGAAATGTATAAAAGTGAAAGAATATCACACATAAGGGCATGAGTTTACGGCCGTAAACTCCTATTGATAGAGTTTTTTGCTCGAAATGCAACACGATGAAGTTAAGTTAACTCATCCCTAAACCCAAAACTTGAATGTACTAGGCTTAGAACACTTAAACAGGCCCTAAACAATGCTAAAAGATAGCAGAAACGATTCTGACTTTGATTGAATTGAATGACTGTACAAGATAGAAATTTCGGGTTGTCACATCATCCCCTCATTAGAGAGAATTTCGTCCTGAAATTAGAGTTTAAACAATTAAGCTATTACAAATAACTAAACGAAAAGATGTGGACATTTCAGGTTCATTTGATCCTCGCGCTCCCAAGTGAATTCAGGTCGTCGCTTGGCATTCTAGCGAACCTTCACTATCGGGATACGGCTTTGCTTCGTTTGATTGACCTCTCGGTCCATGATCTCTACTGGTTCTTCCACGAAGTTGAGGCTCTCATTGATCTCGATCTATTCGAGTGGGATTACAAGAGTCTCGTCGGACAGACACTTTTTCAAGTTCGAGACGTGGAAAGTAGAATGTACGTTACTGAGTTCGCGATGTAGTTTGAGTTTGTAAGCTACATGGCCGATTCTAGCGAGAATCTCGAAAGGCCCTACGTATCTTGGATTTAGCTTTCCACGCTTTTTGAAGCGTATTAAGCCCTTCTAGGGTGAGACCTTCAATAGAACATGGTCGCCCACCTGGAATTCCAACGGTTTCCTTCTCTTGTCTGCGTAGCTTTTCTTTCGGTCTCTAGAGGATTTCAATCGTTCACAAATCTGAACGGTCTTCTCTGTCGTTTCCCGAATGATCTCTGGACCTGTGAGAGTGCTGTCAGGAACTCGTCCTTTAGCTAACTGAGTGTCGCCCACCTCAGCCGAACACAGAGGGGATTTGCACTTACGGCCATAGAGGGCTTCAAATGGAGCAGCTTTTATGCTCGTGTGATAACTATTGTTGTAGGAGAACTCGACAAGGGGTAAATGAATATCCCATGCCTTCCCAAAGTCTATCATGCAGGCTCGAAACATATCTTCTAAAGTTTGAATAGTCCTCTCACTTTGTCTGTCGGTTTGCGGATGGTAGGTTGTACTCATGTCCGGCCTAGTTCCTAGGGAACTTTGTAGCGACTGTCAGAACCTAGAAGTGAATCTACTATCTCTATAAGAGATAATGGATATGGGAACACCATGTAGTCGTACGATCTCCCTAATGTATGTTCTAGTGAGTTTGTCCATCTTGTCAGTTTCTTTGATAGGCAGGAAGTGTGAGGACTTTGTTAGCCTGTCTACGATCACCCATATGGTATCGAGACCACCCATAGTCTTGGGCAACTTGGTTATGAAGTCCATCGTGATCCGCTCCCACTTCCATTCAGTTATCTCCGGTTGCTGAAGTAAACCTGATGGTTTATGGTATTCGACCTTAACCTTGGCGCAAGTAAGGCATTTACTCACGAAGGTAGCAATCTCTGCTTTTCATGTTAGGCCACCAGTATAACTTTTTAAGATCCAGATACATCTTATCTGAACCTGGGTGGACGGAATACCGAGTGTTGTGCGCTTCGATCATGACCAAGTCTCTGAGACCACCGTGTTTCGGTGTCCAGATCCGATCCATGGGATATAAGGTTCCGCCACCCTTGAATACCAAGTTCTTATCCATCCCTCTCCGGGATTCACCCGCCACATTTTCAGGTTTCAAGTCTTCTAGCTGAGCCTCCTTAATTTGTGTAGACAAGTGTGAATGGATATTCATAGTCAAAGATTTGACTCTATGACTAGAGTATTCTTTCCGACTTAGGGCATCAGCTACTACGTTGGCCTTGCCTGGATGATAACGAATTTCGCATTCGTAATCACTGAGTAGCTCGACCCACCGTCGTTGTCTCATGTTGAGCTCCTTCTGGTCGAATATGTGTTGTAGGCTTTTGTGGTCTGTAAAGATAGTGATTTTCGTACCGTACAGGTAGTGTCTCCAGATCTTCATAGCAAACACTACTACTCCTAACTCAAGATCATGTGTGGTGTAGTTGACCTCGTGTGTCTTCAGATGTCTTGAGGTATAGGCGATGACCTTACCTCGTTGCATCAGAACACAGCCGAGCCCCTGGTTGGATGCATCGCAATAAACCACGAAGTCTTCTATCCCTTCTGGGAGGGATAGTATCGGTGCGGTGCATAAGGCTCGCTTCAGCGTTTGGAACGCTTTCTCTTGATTCTCTTCCCAGTCAAAGGCCACACCCTTCTGGGTCAATGTTGTAAGCGGTTTCGCAATACAAGAGAAGTTCTGAATGAACCTGCGATAGTAGCCAGCGAGGCCTAGAAATTGACGAATTTCTGTAGGCGTCTTCGGTGCTGACCAGTTCTCAATGGCTTTGATTTTGGAAGGGGCCACGTGTTGGATTAATGTCTAAGTCCATAACTATATTTGGTATGTACTTGACCCGACCCGACATGGTCCATTTTGGTTGCACTTCACCGGCACAATTTATATGGATAGTCTTTTGAGAATAATATATTTATGATTTATATTAATATATTATAAGCTCTAATATATTAATATGGAATCATATTATTTAATTAGTATTGATCAAGAATTAATTTAGAATTAATTAAGTGATCAAAAAGAACTAATTAAATATGGACTCTTATATATATGGAATGGGCCAAGTTCATTTAGGCTGGGCTAAGCTTTCATGGAAGGTCCACGGAGCTTTTAACCCATGAATCCTATGTAAATGAAAGGTCATGGGTATTAGGGTTTACATGGATGTAACCCTAATCCTCCATAATATATAAAGAGGTCCTTGGCTCACAAAATTGGCACAAGTGTGTGAAAATAAGAGTGGACCGATTTTAGTGTGCATACATATTCTCTAAAGTTCTTCCAAGGTGTTTTGGTGATTTGTGATTCCATTTGAGGCTTCCACACTATTGGGGCTAAGCTCTTAAAGCTTGAAGACATCAAGCTACATCAAAAGGTATGTCATCTAACTAGAACTTTGTAGTATAGGTGCTTCATAATATGCTAGTTAGGATGAAACCTTGGAATAGTTAATATTTACATGTATAATAGAGAAAACATAGATCCAAGGTTTATAGGGTTGCATGTACACCATAGGAGTGTTAGAATGCTCAAAACCCAACAGTGGTATCAGAGCCATGGGTTGTTTTCTGTTATATTGATGCAAATGTTTTATTTTCAAGTTGAGAAAAAAAAGGAAAAAAAAAACATGACATGACGTTTGTCAAATTTTAAGATAATTACTTGTTTTGTGAAAAACGAATTATTTGTAAAATTTGAATCATTTGTTATATGAGGTGAATTAGGTCAAATTTAGTAAAAGATAAAATGATGATTATTTTATTAGTTTTAAAAGTTTGATCTAAATGTTTTAAGGAGTTACATATTTTGTCATAAAATTTTGGAGCTCAAAAGTTTTTTTAAAGTTGTGATCTTAAGGGTTTTTGAAACTTCCATAAGTTATGGATATGAAAGTTTTTTTTATAAAAAAAAATTTGATTCAAAGTTTTTATGGAGTTACAAAATTTGGTGTTAATGTTTTAAAGAATTCCATAACTTGTTCTTAAGTTATGGAACATGGAAAGTTTCATCATAAAACACCATTAATTCCATAAGTTATGGAATCCAAAGGTTTTCAAGAATTACAAAACTTGCCCTCAAGTTTTGGAATTTGAGAAAAGTTTTTTATGAAAAAAAGAATTGAATTCTAAAACTCTTGGGTTTATAGCTTAAACAATTAATTAAATGGTTTTAATTTTGAGTTTAATAATTGGAATTATGATGTTTTGTTGAATAGTTCAAATTAACTCTTATGGACTTTATTAATAGTTAATTAAAGCGTTTAATTAAAAGAGTATTATTAAATCCATAAATATATGGTTTGAGTTTAATTAAATTAAAAGTCTAGTTTAATTAATAGATTAAACCACCAAGTATTTTAAATGTCTAAAATACACCCTTATAGATTAAACCACCAAGTCGTCTTACCATTAGTAGGCCTCATTCATGAAGCCGGTCTATAAGGGGGGTATAAGGTTACTGCCTATAAAATGGCAGTTTAATGGGTGTCCACTCTCACTCACCGCTTCCTTGACCGATGGAGGGTCGTTAGCCGAACAGGTAGGACAAAGACTATAATTCTCCCTTCATTATAAGTATAATGATAAATAATAAGTAACTAAACACTTATAAATTCCCAATCTTAGTTACTTAGGAAAATGTGAATAATGTGCTAATCCATGAAATTACATTTTGCACTTTGTTTAAGCTGTTAGTGGAGCGTGTGTGGTTAACCGGCACACTAACCTGGACTTAACAAGGTAGGCAAAGGGTAACTTAATGTTTATCATAGTATCGTTGGAGCGTGTGTGGTTAACCGACACATCGATTGAGGGGTAAATATTAAGGGTACTAAGTACATTTGCATGGTTACTTCACACCTTGTTTTGTGATCCTCGGCATCCCAGTCACAAAACCTGAAGGGCACACTCGAGATTGAAACATGCCATTGAAAAGTTCAATGAATCTCAAAAGAATCTAGGAGTTTCAAAACCAATTAAAACCTAATAATACATTTCGTTTATCTTGGTGGAAATTGGTGAATCGTCATTCACCTACCTTCAAATATTTTATAGCTTGGATTACGGCATCCCTCTTCCAAGTTATAAAATAGTTTGTTGGGTCCTAGCCTTAATATATCATATTGGGTATTATATTAAGGACTTAAGTCAACTTTACGTGAATTTCTCCCATTGTTGATGTCTGGTTTAGACAACAATGATCTTCCCAAACCAAGCTTTCCTAATGAATATGACTTCCCGAGTTTGGCTCATGGAAGTCATACTTCTCTTCCTCCACCTCCTCCAATTATTCTCCCTAACCCACAAGTTCAAGGTCACTCAAGCCCTAATGGAAAGCAAGGTCTATGTATGATCACATCTTAGAGATGAAGTCACATATTGACAAGCCGGGAGAGTTGGGTGTCAAAGTCTTGAGAAAGTTGGATGTTCAATCACTTTCTAAGTCACATAGTGAGTTCCTTTGGGACTACTATGAAACAGACTATGACATGAACTTTAATGATCATATCTATTTGCTTGGTGCTGCTGAATCAGCAATGATTTGGAACGATAGTAAAGCAAATTTGATTAGAAGATCAACTTCCCAAAAACTTTATGGACAGTGACAATGGTGACACTGGAAATCCAGAAAAAGCATTCTCTTCCCAATGGAAAGGGATTGGCCATAGTCAACCCGGTTGACCAAATGGTAAAGAGAAAGGCTAAGTCTGAGATAGTCCCATTACCAAAGGGTCCATATGTTTATTTTGCCAAAGGAAGGGGCGTTGATTGCAAAGCTGCCAAATTTACCTAAGGATGTTAAAGTCAATAAGTTTGACTCTACATCAGGTAGAGCCCATTATCTAACTCTGTTAAGTTCTATTTTGAGATCCTCATTACATGATGTGACTGGGTCACATGTTGATGTTTTAAGAATCAAAGAATAGAGAGAAATCTTAAAGGAAGTATATGCTGATTCTGATCGCGAAGGTGGATTTCGATCGCATCAGAATTTTGAGCAGTTGCTTAAGAAGTTATGATATATTGCTAAGGAATAGATAACAACAATTTTCCATGTGGATTGTAAGGATAAGTTTTTCCGCAAAGTTTTAAAATAAAAGAAAATTGTTTAATTTTATTTATTTGAAGTATCCTTACAATGGTATTTGTGGAAAATTGTTGCTTATATGATTCCACTGACAGCAATATTGGAAAATGGATTTGATTCTTTCATTTGTGGTAGTGTCTAAATTTACCAAATCAGGAAAGTTCCTCATCACCCAAGTTTCAATTGGACCGAAACTTAGAATCATGCAAGTTGAATAGTATGATGAATGAGAACTTTCAAGCATTGGAAAATCAAGACTAATTACTTGTTCACATGGATGTGTGAGTCAAGTGAAGGACTAAAGGGATCGAGTACACATTCTTGTGCACTGGTCATGTCCACCACAAAGCTCGTTAAGACTATTTGATTTACTAAAGTTTAGTAAATATGGTTATACTTACAAGTTTAAGTATAATTCTGAAACATTGGAAAAGTTTCAATGTATGGCAGAACGAATGGGAAGAATCAAATTAGGCAGAAAGATAAAAGTTTCTCAAATCTGAAAAGATGGGAGAGTACTTTAGTATCATGTTTGTGATCATCTTAATGATTTAGAAATCATATCACAATTAGTCCTCTAAAGGTCATCTTAGTGCATTATTATGACTAAGAAGAGGAGTCATGAATTGTTGAAATGGTTAGATCAGGAAGATGAGTCATACTTCGTTCCAAAACAATTCTTAGAGTCATACTCCAAGATTGTAACTTGAGTGACATATCTTAAAGAAAGGTTTAAAACACTTGTCAAATGTAAGAGTAAAAGTGTCCTACTCTTGTACATTTGAAATTGGTAAGTTGTGATGTTTTGGATAAAACAAAGACCAACTAAGGCCAATTGTGTGAAGTGTTTGTCTTGATAAAGAGTCCGCACTATCTCTTGAATATTTGGCAAGATAGTCTTATATGTCAAGAGGATAGTGGGAGTCTTAAATATCCTAAAAAGAATTTCAAGAACTAATCAAGAATAAAACCTGAGGTTCTTCACTAGCACACGACTTGAGGTTTATAACCTATCGTGTTGACATATTTTGTGCCCATTCCAGTTAAAGTTGGCTTTGCATAGGAGTTCTGAAAGTTCTCAATTGGTTGCATAACAACTTGGAAGCAATGGCAGGCCCTGTACTGCCAGGTGGCAAGAAGTTAAGATTGCATAAGTTCAGTCCATATGAGTTTGGATTTGTCATTATCCTTGTCTTGTGACTATGGTTTTGACGATTCACATGGATAAGAACACATACACCATAAAATCTAAGGGTCATAAGGTTTCTCTCCGATTCATGAAAATGATGGTGAGGAAACACTTCCACCAAGTAGATTTGAAGCAGATGGCAAAAGGTCTAAACAATTGAGACTATGATTACGACATCCCTTTTCATAGTTCTGAAATTGTTTAGACACACATGCATGCTATCTAAGGAAAGGTGTATGATTTTGATAAAGTTTTATCAAAGCATCTCGTATCAGAAATCTGAACTTTGGTAAGAAAGTCAATAAAGTATTGATTTCTAGAAGTCCAGCTGATTTCTGAGTACATGTTAAAGCTAGTGGGAGCATAAGTGTTATGCTAATAATCATCATGTTAGTGGGAGCATGATAATTAATGTTAGTGTTGCAAGTTAGCAATGTTAATTATAGAAAACAAAAGTTTCAATTCGTGAGGCTGCAGGGATTGAAAAAGTTGTTTTGCTATAATTAAGGGAGAGGATATACTTCATTTCAGTTCTAAAGGCTTAGATTGAGACCTTAATCATCCTTAGTCAAGAATATATATATGAATTTCATGTTGGATTGGTTCAACTTAAGGAAATTCTATATATTGCGTTCTCAAAATTCGATTATGATTACGGCATCCCTCTTCATAGTCAAATTTTGAAAACATGGCAAATAAAAATATTGTAGCAAAAGACTGGTCTAGAATCATGTCTTTATGTGAGACATCATGAATCGTGTACCATTTGCTTTGGGTACAGGATCGATTGCATGTGATATAATATTTGTCATTTCTAAATTTTTCCAAATGCCCAGAGGCATTAAGAAGGGAAAAGGTCTAGAATTTGATATGACTAAAATGATTAAGCAATTGTCGAGGACAATCTGAGGTTTACCAAAGATTGGTTGCTCAGGGACAGTTGGAAGTATAGTGCTAATTTTGGAAGGACCATATTCACATATTCTGAAAAGAGGCATCTCTTATTCAGAAGTGATAGTCAAAATGAGAATATGAAGTTGTCTCCATAGGTGGAAGTTATCTGTGTAAGATTAGAAAACTTAATGCAAGAAGCATGTCCAAAGCAATGTACTTTGAATATGAGACTTAGTTTCCATGGAGTTGATCTCCATTGGAATACCTTATAATGACTGTTGACAAGTCTTTGTGACTTTGTACATATTCATTACAGGAGGGTCAGTGCATATAAGTTTAAAATCTAAACAGATTTCGATAAATGATAGGAATTTGAAATTCTCACATTTTTCGATAAGGATTTGGGAGTGTGAAATTAGAATCATTGAAATTATGTTCAATTGGTTTATTTCACAAAGTAAGGATCATAGACAAACATAGAGTGCATACTTGGTGTATGGCAAAGCTATTGTTTAAGAAAAACACAGTGTACATGCTTGGAGCATGGGACAACTAGTGTTTTTAATTCAAGTATAAAGTTGATAAAACCGAAACAATGAATAATGAGTAATCACTATGGTGATAAATAAAAGTGTTTATTTATATTCATAGGGTTTGATACCATATTTGATTCATTTATTCTTGTGTTTCACTTTGCATGTTTTGACTTCCAGAATAACTAAGTCGCTCTTCCTGAATGATTAAGTTATTCAAACCATCCACAGTCGGTCATATGTTGGAAGTAGATATGAATCAAGACTGTCATGGGTTGGTTTGTAGAGGTCCAAGTTGGTGGACAAATTGGTGCTACAACACTCATGAGTGCTCATAAGTTCTGAGTATTGGATTCAACCCACGCTCATTTGAATCACTTCATGGATTTTATCACGAGTGATCATGAGACGATAATATCTTATATTCTTAAAACCTAGAGATATGAGTTGTTACTATGAGTTGGTTATACATTGATTGCACGAAAACGCGTTGGTAACTCGATGTTATAAAACGTGTCTTTGTGTATAATTCAACAAGTAGTAGAACAAGCCATATGAGTCAAAGTTTATCCATTCCTTTTACCTTCGGGATAAAAGCGATATCTGTGGGCCCCTCGATGATTTAGCGATGACACATGTGAGTGCTTGGCCAAGCCAGGACTGATTTGATTTGTTCAATCAGTCAGTCATCATAAATCGAAAATCGGGAAACAACAAATGGACAGAGAGAATGATTATAATCCATGTCTCAGTCCATATGATATCTAGAATGGAGGAATATATGATCCCTTATCTAATGGACAAGTCATTGACAAGGTCAGAGTTTGACAGCGGCTTTAAGAGCTACGATTGACAGTTAGGTTTTGAAGTCATACTCAATAATAGTTTTAGACTTATCCAAGTGGGAGACTGTTGGATTAATGTCTAAGTCCATAACTATATTTGGTATGTACTTGACCCGACCCGGCATGGTCCATTTGGGTTGCACTTCACCGGCACAATTTATATGGATAGTCTTTTGAGAATAATATATTTATGATTTATATTAATATATTATAAGTTCTAATATATTAATATGGAATCATATTATTTAATTAGTATTGATCAAGAATTAATTTAGAATTAATTAAGTGATCAAAAAGAACTAATTAAATATGGACTCTTATATATATGGAATGGGCCAAGTTCATTTAGGTTGGGCTAAGCTTTCATGGAAGGTCCATGGAGCTTTTAACCCATGAATCCTATGTAAATGAAAGGTCATGGGTATTAGGGTTTACATGGATGTAACCCTAATCCTCCATAATATATAAAGGGGTCCTTGGCTCACAAAATTGGCACAAGTGTGTGAAAATAAGAGTGGACCGATTTTAGTGTGCATACATATTCTCTCAAGTTCTTCCAAGGTGTTTTGGTGATTTGTGATTCCATTTGAGGCTTCCACACTATTGGGGCTAAGCTCTTAAAGCTTGAAGACATCAAGCTACATCAAAAGGTATGTCATCTAACTAGAACTTTGTAGTATAGGTGCTTCATAATATGCTAGTTAGGATGAAACCTTGGAATAGTTAATATTTGCATGTATAATAGAGAAAACATAGATCCAAGGTTTATAGGGTTGCATGTACACCATAGGAGTGTTAGAATTCTCAAAACCCAACACCACGTGTATTCCCTCTTCGCTAACCACGTGCCCCACGAATTCGACTCTTCGGATCCAAAATTCGCATTTTGAGAACTTCGCATAGAGCTTCTCTGATTGCAGTGTTTCTAAGACCTGACGAAGATGTTGACTATGCTCCTCCTTACTACGAGAGTAGATAAGTATGTCATCGATGAAGACAATGACGAACTGATCCAAGTAAGGACGACACACCCTATTCATTAAGTCCATGAATACTGCGGGTGCATTGGTCAATCCGAACGGTATTACTACAAACTCGTAGTTTCCATAACGAGTTTGGAAGGCTGTCTTCGTAACATCCTCCCCTAGCACTCGTAACTGGTGATACCCGGATCTTAGGTCAATCTTTGAAAAGAAATTTTCCCCTTGTAGTTGGTCGAACAAATCGTCTATGCAAGGCAGAGGGTAACGATTTTTGACGGTCAGTTTGTTAAGTTCTCTGTAGTCGATGCACATACGGAACAATCTGTCTTTCTTCTTGACGAACAAGACCGGTGCTCCCTATGGTGAGAAACTTGGTCTAATGAATCCCTTGCTGAGCAATTCGTTAAGTTGACTGGATAGCTCCTGCATCTCAGCTGGTGCTAGACGATAGGGCGATTTGGCTACTGGGGTAGCCCCTGGAACTAAGTCGATTCTGAACTCGACTTGACGTTGCGGAGGTAATCCTAGGAGTTCTTCTGGAAAGATGTCGGGAAAATCGCGTACCACTGGGATGTTCTTAATGTCCTTCGCCTCTTGGATCACATCGACAACATGAGCAAGGAATGTGCGACATTCCTTTCGTAGATACTTCTGGGCTTGTATGCTCGAGATGATGCGAAGGTTCGTGACGGGTTTGTCGCCGTAGATAACTAGAGTTTCGCTAGACGGCAGATTAAGACGAACAGCCTTTTCGTAACACATGATGTCGGCACGATGAGAACTCAACCAATCCATGCCGATTATGACGTCGAAACTTTCAATTGAAAACGGCATGAGTTCGATTGTAAATGAATGGCTATCTAGTGCTAATGTACATCCTATGTATATGCAGCTAGTGCTCTCTGTCTTTCCGTTAGCCATTTCTACGGTGAACGGTTCTTTAAGTGCATGTGATTTATGTTTAAGCAAGTGAGCAAATTTCTGGTTCACGAAACTCCTCTCAGCTCCACTATCAAACAATATGCATGCATATGAGTTATCGAGGAGAAACGTACCAGTGACCACTGTGGGGTCGACAATTGCTTCCTCGTGGCCTATGGCCAAAACTCTTCCCACTCTGCCGGTATTCCCTGCCTTTGGGCAGTTCCTCTTGTAGTGGCCCGCCTCGCCACAACCATAGAAAGCCTGGCCCACACCAGTGTCGGGGACTTAGGTGATGGGCCTTGCAGGAGCCTTGCAGAAATGGGCAGTGTGCCCCTTCCTGTTGCAGTTAGAGCACTGCATTTCCCGGCAGGGTCCGTTGTGGTGGAAGCTGCATTTGTTGCACTTCGGCAAACTTCCAGCATATTGCTTCACCGACGCAGCAGCTGTAGGTGCTACTGCAATATGCACAACAACGACCTGCTGCTTTTTGGCAACTTTCTGTGCAACGTTCTTCTTCTTGTCATCCCAGAACTTCCGCTTGTTGTCGGCGGCTTTGGAGGGTTCTGAGATGGCTAGGGTTGTTGTTGCTGACGGGGTACGGACCCCATGGTCAATGATCCGTTGTGCCAATCGCTTGGCACTATCGAAGGTAGCGGGGTTTGAAGCTAGGACATTCCCCTGAAATGGAGGCATCAGCCCCCAGATGTACCTTTCCACCTTCTTCGCTTCAGAAGGGACCATTCCCGGACATAGTGCTACCAGATCGCTGAATCTGGTAGTGTAGGAGACTATGTTGGAGCCCTTCATGGTTAGGCTCCAGAGTTCCTGTTCAAGCTTTTGAACTTCGCCCCTCGGGCAGTATTCCTCGATCATGAGCTCCTTAAGAGCTTCCCAGCCCATGGCATTTTCCACTATCAGAGTTAGTGACTTGACATGACTATTCCACCATGTCAGGGCTCGGTCCGCGAAGGTGCAGGCAGCAAATTTTACTTTGCTCCCTTCCGGACAGGAACAGATCTCAAATATCGATTCCGTTTTCTCGAACCATTACGAGAGGGCAATGATTCCGCCAGTCCCATTGAAGTTCCTGGGTTTGCAGCTGGTGAAGTCCTTATACGAGCACTCCTTAGAGCGCACTGGAGCTTCAACTATAGTGGGAGGCACATTAGTCCCACCCCCGCTAGTACCGGTAGTGGTGAATTGTGCTAGGGCTGCCGTAACAGCCGCATTTACAGCAGCTTGAATAAATGCTGGGTTGTATTGAGGAGGAGGAGGTGGAGTTTGATTCGGAGTTATTGGAGTAGCGCGAATGTTTGATCTACGCGGAGGCATCTTGAAGCTATAAAATCACAGAGATGAAGATATTGGTAAGAATTTAATAGAGAGAATGATGAGAGTGACTCATGGACTAACTCCCCATAGCCCAACAAAGCAAACGAAAGTATGATTGAATAGAAATCTAGCACTAGAAAGATGAAAGGATTTGGATAATAATTTCCATGAGAATAAATATCTTTCAATAATATTGGTATTATAGATGTAACAGGTTCAGGAAAATGACCTAGAAGTAGGTCTTACATCAACCAGGATAAGAAAATTTTGACAGCATAAAGACCTAATAGACTGAAAGTTCAAGTTCTTAAAATAAACAGGAAATTACAAGGAAAAGTGCTACTTAGAGCATAGATAAGAAGGCTAATCCTTAGATAAAAAGGAAATTTGAGCCGAGCAGTCCCTACTGGCAACGGGAACCCCTTGGGCGAATCCTTAAATCATCCAGCTGACGCTCCAAGTCAAGAAGGCGTCGCTCGTACACTCGCTGACGCACACGATGTTCTATGACTTCGGCTCGAGTCACCGCTAGCTCTTGCAGTAGAGACTCATGGTCTCTCGCAGCTCTCTCGCGAGCATCTTCCAGACGAAGAATGTGGACAGTATTGACCCCCGCATTGGTATCAACTTCCGCAATTCGGTTGAGGGCTGTCCTACCCTGTATTTCGTTACGAGCAACCATGCGGACCAGAATAGGCAGGACTCTGTTCGCTGAGCTTCCCTCGCTCAAGTTGTAGAAGCTTCTGTCTCCGTTGTATGGCATAGGTTGACCCTGTTCTTGACTCCATGTCTCCAAACTTTCCACCCACAGAGGCGCCGGGCCTTGAAAAGCCGGACGAGGGTTAGGATTTGAGATTGGAGCTACCAGGGGTTGATCATTGACTTCTGGCTCGGAGTCAGAATCCTCCGGGAAGTTCTCTGCGAAGTCATCATCCAATGGAAATTCAGGTTCCTCTTCTGGATCATCATCGAGCCATCCACCGTTACCTTGGTTGGGGAAGTACGGATCTCCGGGAATATGGAATCCAACCATGTTATCTACGCGAGAATGGGGGTAAAAGAAATAATTAATAGACGTACTAATAAAGATAATTATAAGATGGTCCTTACCAGTTACTCCAACATTTGCGTAGTGCATACCAGTCATATGTAACCAAAACATGATAGACCTTCGAATAGGTGACCCTAACTCTAGGTCCACAACCAAACAAGGAACAGGAAGTAAAGCAAAGATCACAGATTCTAAGTCTATAACACCCTAGTCACATATAACCTTAGCGTATCCACTCAGCAACTATTGACATACTAATAAAGACCTTTTTAGTTTGCACATAAGTAAATTTTAGTAACACAAAATACTCCTATAGTATTTTAAGCTTATGTTCTGTTCTAATGTTTTCATTGTAGTAGTGTTGGTAAGTTTTTAGACATGCTGCAACATCACAACTATTCCTAGGCACGTGCTAATCACTTCTCGGAAAAATATAGTTGATCAGGCTATATCAGTCCCAGATCTGATTTTATGTCCCCAAGCCTACTTGTGCTGTCCAACAATCGCAATACTTTTGTTCTGTCCTAGTGACACTGATTTTAGTATGAATGCAGGTATGTATACTTTGGTTAAATATTTTATTATTTAAAAGTATAAACTCTTGGTCAGAGTATTTTAATCCCGTTGTGTTTATAGTTGTATATCTTTTATGGGTTGATATACTCAATTCACTATAAACAATGCTCTGATACCAATCTGTCACACCCCAAAACCTGAACGGCGGAAACGTTCGGGGGCGGAGGACGTCATGTACAGTATCACAACAATGCATAATAGTAAAACAAGCAACATCATCATCCATTGCATTAATAGTATAATTTAAATACAAGTATGTTCTGAAGTTTATAAGACACCAAAAAATATGAATTAAAATAAAAGATGGGTCTTGAATGTGCTCCATCTTCTCAAAACCTGGTCATCGGTACCTGTCTACTAGCGACCTGAGAATACAAGTTATTTTGAAAGCGTAGATCAGCGTTAAAGCTGGTGAGTTCATAAGTATTTTAGTGTCATTGTTTGTATAAGTTTGAAGAAAATGTTTGATGTAATAGTTTGTAAGTGTTTGATGTAAATGTTTGTAAACTTCCTAGAAAATCCTATATTTTCTACTAAAGTAGTCTTCTACCAAGACTCAACTGTTCTTTATGTTTGATCTTTTGTAAAAGTGTGTGTGTTTTCCCAAAGTATGACTATCAGTACCAAAAATATAGTTTTCATTACCGTTTATGTGAGAAGATCACAATGTGAATGAAATGGGAAAATAAAGATGTATTGTAGTTTTATCTATGTAACTACCAATGTACTAACTACCTTAAACATGTTTGTTTAATTAAGGTAAAATGTGATAAGATTGTAACCATACTTGATTGACTAGTATAACACGACGTTCGATACGTCGAAATGATATGACATTCATCACCCGTAGACCTGCAGGTCCCACTGTAGCTAGCAGCAAGGTCTAGGAGGGTCAGTCCCGTATAGATTTATACACAAATTCACGCTCTCCCTCCAGGAGACTCTAGGTAAAAAACGTGACACATCAGTATATTGCCGAGCCATGAAGTAGTATCTCACATTAATGTTATAGTATTCTTGTATTTGTATAGCATGTTCTCTCTGTCTAGTATATAGTATGTTCTCTAGTGTATAGTGTGTAGTATGTATTGTGTCTCGTTATAGTATGTACTGTTTCTCTTTATAGTGAGTATTGTCTCTTTTTATAGTATGTTTGTACTGACTCACGTATGAACTGACTCTTTGTATGTTTCATTGTTCTAGAAATAGTAAGTAGTGACTTCCTAAACTATACCTATTATAGTTTACTAGCAATGTTGTTTGTATGAATGAACATGTTTGTACACCTTTGCTACCCCAAAGGTATTGAACTGAACGAAGAAATTTTATATCTATATACACATACATAATATATAACTAAGATTCAAACGACCTTCGGACAAACAACCGATACCCTAAGTCCATAACCAAACAAGGAACAGGAAATAAGGCGAGTTGTCAGTCCTAAGTCCTTTCAATCCTACTTATATAACTATATCTATATATACATGATTTTGACAAAATATAAGTTTAAAAGAGTTTGATAAATAGTTTTGCATATAAAAGAGTTTTGATAAAACGATTTGAGCAATTTGTTTGAAAACACAGTTTGAAGTATAAGAAATCTATCTGTTTGATAGTTATTAATCACATGTGATTGATATAATAATTATAATGTTTCTACTTGTATTCCCCCCCCATCCCCCATAAAAGCATTTAAGATCATTTAAAAGGTAAGTTAAGGGGTATGAACTCACCTAAAGATCGGTTGTAGGATGCTTAGTGTCAAGTGAAGCCTTGAGCACAACGGATCCTAATAAGCATATAATGACACATATATGTATATAATTAGTGTTTAAGCAACTAATCATGATAGAGATTCACCTTAGGAACTAGGAAACACTTATATGGAAGTGCTACAATCACAAGGGATTTCATCTAAGGGGTTTACGGCCACACAAATGTGTTCACGGCCTTGGCGTTTACGGCCAAGGTGGTTTACGACCCTAAGGAGTATACGGCCCTAGAGTGTACGGTCAAGGAGTTTACGGCCGTACACTCATGGGAGGACTTACAAACTAGTTGATTTATGGTCCTATCTAGCATTCAACAAGTGCCTTCGATTCTAGGCTCGAGCATAAGGGAGTTTAAGGGCCAAACATGCACCAACAAGGGTTTACGGCCAATGGAGATGCTCATGGCCGTAAACTCTTGGATTTCATGCATTAGATGATGATTCAAGGCTAGGAATCAAGAGTTTAACAAACCTAACTAGGAGATAGAAGATATACTCACGTTTTTGAAGCTTGGGAGGAGGTTCACGGTCCAAGAACTTAGTAGGTGTTCTTGGTGTTCTTGGTGAAAATGAAGAACACTTGAAGATCTAACCAAAAGAAGAATTTCATGGATGAAATCATGGATCTTCACCAGATAGAGAAGAATATCAACTTGAAAATGGAAAGATTACTTACAAGATTGAAGATCAAGGTGAAAGTTCTTGATGATACTTGAGAGAAAAATAGAGTTCTTGAGTGAGAAGTGTGAGAAATGTATAAAAGTGAAAGAATATCACACATAAGGGCATGAGTTTACGGCCGTAAACTCCTCTTGATAGAGTTTTTTGCTCGAAATGCAACACGATGAAGTTAAGTTAACTCATCCTTAAACCCAAAACTTGAATGTACTAGGCTTAGAACACTTAAACAGGCCCTAAACAATGCTAATAGATAGCAGAAACGATTCTGACTTTGATTGAATTGAATGACTGTACAAGATAGAAATTTCGGGTTGTCACATCATCCCCTCATTAGAGAGAATTTCGTCCTGAAATTAGAGTTTAAACAATTAAGCTATTACAAATAACTAAACGAAAAGATGAGGACATTTCAGTTTCATTTGATCCTCGCGCTCCCAAGTGAATTCAGGTCCTCGCTTGGCATTCTAGCGAACCTTCACTATCGGGATACGACTTTGCTTCGTTTGATTGACCTCTCGGTCCATGATCTCTACTGGTTCTTCCACGAAGTTGAGGCTCTCATTGATCTCGATCTATTCGAGTGGGATTACAAGAGTCTCGTCGGACAGACACTTTTTCAAGTTCGAGACGTGGAAAGTAGAATGTACGTTACTGAGTTCGCGATGTAGTTTGAGTTTGTAAGCTACAGGGCCGATTCTAGCGAGAATCTCGAAAGGCCCTACGTATCTTGGATTTAGCTTTCCACGCTTTTTGAAGCGTATTAAGCCCTTCTAGGGTGAGACCTTCAATAGAACATGGTCGCCCACCTGGAATTCCAACGGTTTCCTTCTCTTGTCTGCGTAGCTTTTCTGTCGGTCTCTAAAGGATTTCAATCGTTCACAAATCTGAACGGTCTTCTCTGTCGTTTCCCGAATGATCTCTGGACCTGTGAGAGTGCTGTCAGGAACTCGTCCTTTAGCTAACTGAGTGTCGCCCACCTCAGCCGAACACAGAGGGGATCTGCACTTACGGCCGTAGAGGGCTTCAAATGGAGCAGCTTTTATGCTCGTGTGATAACTATTGTTGTAGGAGAACTCGACAAGGGGTAAATGAATATCCCATGCCTTCCCAAAGTCTATCATGCAGGCTCGAAACATATCTTCTAAAGTTTGAATAGTCCTCTCACTTTGTCTGTCGGTTTGCGGATGGTAGGTTGTACTCATGTCCGGCCTAGTTCCTAGGGAACTTTGTAGCGACTGTCAGAACCTAGAAGTGAATCTACTATCTCTATAAGAGATAATGGATATGGGAACACCATGTAGTCGTACGATCTCCCTAATGTATGTTCTAGTGAGTTTGTCCATCTTGTCAGTTTCTTTGATAGGCAGGAAGTGTGAGGACTTTGTTAGCCTGTCTACGATCGCCCATATGGTATCGAGACCACCCATAGTCTTGGGCAACTTGGTTATGAAGTCCATCGTGATCCGCTCCCACTTCCATTCAGTTATCTCCGGTTGCTGAAGTAAACCTGATGGTTTATGGTATTCGACCTTAACCTTGGCGCAAGTAAGGCATTTACTCACGAAGGTAGCAATCTCTGCTTTTCATGTTAGGCCACCAGTATAACTTTTTAAGATCCAGATACATCTTATCTGAACCTGGGTGGACGGAATACCGAGTGTTGTGCGCTTCGATCATGACCAAGTCTCTGAGACCACCGTGTTTCGGTGTCCAGATCCGATCCATGGGATATAAGGTTCCGCCACCCTTGAATACCAAGTTCTTATCCATCCCTCTCCGGGATTCACCCGCCACATTTTCAGGTTTCAAGTCTTCTAGCTGAGCCTCCTTAATTTGTGTAGACAAGTGTGAATGGATATTCATAGTCAAAGATTTGACTCTATGACTAGAGTATTCTTTCCGACTTAGGGCATCAGCTACTACGTTGGCCTTGCCTGGATGATAACGAATTTCGCATTCGTAATCACTGAGTAGCTCGACCCACCGTAGTTGTCTCATGTTGAGCTCCTTCTGGTCGAATATGTGTTGTAGGCTTTTGTGGTCTGTAAAGATAGTGCTTTTCGTACCGTACAGGTAGTGTCTCCAGATCTTCATAGCAAACACTACTGCTCCTAACTCAAGATCATGTGTGGTGTAGTTGACCTCGTGTGTCTTCAGATGTCTTGAGGTATAGGCGATGACCTTACCTCGTTGCATCAGAACACAGCCGAGCCCCTGGTTGGATGCATCGCAATAAACCACGAAGTCTTCTATCCCTTCTGGGAGGGATAGTATCGGTGCGGTGCATAAGGCTCGCTTCAGCGTTTGGAACGCTTTCTCTTGATTCTCTTCCCAGTCAAAGGCCACACCCTTCTGGGTCAATGTTGTAAGCGGTTTCGCAATACAAGAGAAGTTCTGAATGAACCTGCGAAAGTAGCCAGCGAGGCCTAGAAATTGACGAATTTCTGTAGGCGTCTTCGGTGCTGACCAGTTCTCAATGGCTTTGATTTTGGAAGGGTCCACGTGTTGGATTAATGTCTAAGTCCATAACTATATTTGGTATGTACTTGACCCGACCCGGCATGGTCCATTTTGGTTGCACTTCACCGGCATAATTTATATGGATAGTCTTTTGAGAATAATATATTTATGATTTATATTAATATATTATAAGTTCTAATATATTAATATGGAATCATATTATTTAATTAGTATTGATCAAGAATTAATTTAGAATTAATTAAGTGATCAAAAAGAACTAATTAAATATGGACTCTTATATATATGGAATGGGCCAAGTTCATTTAGGCTGGGCTAAGCTTTCATGGAAGGTCCATGGAGCTTTTAACCCATGAATCCTATGTAGATGAAAGGTCATGGGTATTAGGGTTTACATGGATGTAACCCTAATCCTCCATAATATATAAAGGGGTCCTTGGCTCACAAAATTGGCACAAGTGTGTGAAAATAAGAGTGGACCGATTTTAGTGTGCATACATATTCTCTCAAGTTCTTCCAAGGTGTTTTGGTGATTTGTGATTCCATTTGAGGCTTCCACACTATTGGGGCTAAGCTCTTAAAGCTTGAAGACATCTAGCTACATCAAAATGTATGTCATCTAACTAGAACTTTGTAGTATAGGTGCTTCATAATATGCTAGTTAGGATGAAACCTTGGAATAGTTAATATTTACATGTATAATAGAGAAAACATAGATCCAAGGTTTATAGGGTTGCATGTACACCATAGGAGTGTTAGAATGCTCAAAACCCAACAGTGGTATCAGAGCCATGGGTTGTTTTCTGTTATATTGATGCAAATGTTTTATTTTCAAGTTGAGAAAAAAAAAGGAAAAAAAACATGACATGACGTTTGTCAAATTTTAAGATAATTACTTGTTTTGTGAAAAACGAATTATTTGTAAAATTTGAATCATTTGTTATATGAGGTGAATTAGGTCAAATTTAGTAAAAGATAAAATGATGATTATTTTATTAGTTTTAAAAGTTTGATCTAAATGTTTTATGGAGTTACATATTTTGTCATAAAATTTTGGAGCTCAAAAGTTTTTTTAAAGTTGTGATCTTAAGGGTTTTTGAAACTTCCATAAGTTATGGATATGAAAGTTTTTTTTATAAAAAAAAATTTGATTCAAAGTTTTTATGGAGTTACAAATTTGGTGTTAATGTTTTAAAGAATTCCATAACTTGTTCTTAAGTTATGGAACATGGAAAGTTTCATCATAAAACACCATTAATTCCATAAGTTATGGGGTATGAACTCACCTGCAGTGAGTGATACGAATGAAAGATCGGTTGTAGGATGGCTAGTTCTGTTGGATCAGCGCCGTGGTAGTTGGGTAGTGATTATTTATAGACCGGTAGTGGGTCTTGCATTATGTACGCTGGTAGGAGGATACCTGCGGGTTATGTATGTTGAGCAGTGGTAGAGGGTATTCCATCCCGGTAGGATGATAGGGCACTAGTGTGCTAGTTCTGTAGAGTATTATGTGGTTGCCTGATATGTGTGCATGTCTGCTAGAGTAGATTGGCATTCCAACCCGATGGTTGTGGGCCAGGAGTATTCCATTCCGGTAGGATGATTGGACTCATAGTAGTTTGGCATTCCAACCCGATGGTTGAGGGGCCTGGGGTATTCCATCACAAGGGATGATTGGACCCATAATTGTAGTAGTAGTTACTGTACGTATAGGAAGTGGGGCATTTCAACCCGATGGTTGTGGGCCAGGAGTATTCCATCCCGGTAGGATGATTGGACTCATAGTATGTTGGCATTCCAACCCGATGGTTGAGGGGCCTGGGGTATTCCATCCTAACGGATGATTGGACCCATAGTAGCTATTGTCGTATGTATAGGTGTTTGGGCATTCCAACCCGATGGTTGTGGGCCGAGAGTATTCCATCCCGGTAGGATGATTGGGCTCGCGTTATGTAGGCACTCCAACCCGATGGTTGAGGGCCGGGGGTATTCCAACCGGAAGGTTGAATGGACCCGTAGTATGTTGTTCTTTGTTGTATGTGTATGTTTGTGTGTGTATGGGTACTTTGGGGGAAACTCACTAAGCTTTCGGGCTTACAGTTGTGGTTTATTGTTTCAGGTGCTTCAGGAGATCGTGGCAAGGCGAAGGCGTGATCGTACCGCTCCTCATGTTTATGTTTTATGCGTTATGGTTCTGGGGAAATACTCTGATGTTTAAACTGTTTTGAAAACAAGATGTATGAACGTAATGGCTTTTGAATGAAATAAAATGTTTTAAATTGGTTGAAATTTTTGGTCGTTACACTCCTACCCAAGCTTCCAAAGATCATCTATAGCATCAAACAATGGAAGATGAATACAATGCTTTGATTCACAACGCCACGTGGGAGCTTGTGTTGGATTAGGTGTCTAAGCCCATAACTATAATTGGTATGTACTTGACCCGATAGTAGCATGGTCCATTTAGGGTTGCCTTCACTAGAACAATTTGATAGATGGATATTTGAGTAAGAGGTTATTTATGATTTATTAATATATTATAAGTATAATATATTAATTGAGAAATCATATTATTTAATTAGTATTGATCAAGAATTAATTTAGTGATCAGAAAAGACTAATTAAATTGATACATATGGATTGGGCTAATGATCCATAATTGATTTGTGATGGGTTAAGCTTATGGATAGTCCATGAAGTGTTAGTCCAAATCAAATGCATGGATCATAAACCTATATGTGTGGATTAGGGTTACACATGATTCTTGGATTTCTACACATATAAATATGTTATCCTAAGCCCTAAAATCAGACACTACTTGCATTCCAAGAAGAGAATTCGATTTTGAGTCTCCTTAGCCTCTCCCATATACATTTAGTTGTTTATTGGTGTTTGTGACTTGTTTGAGGCACAACACTTGGGGTGCTAAGTTCTCACAAGGTCAAAGTCTTACTATCTACATAAAGAGGTAATCTTCTAACCAATTTTATGATTCATATGTTAAATTTTGTATGCTAGTTTAGGATTCATGCTTTGGATATCAATATTGCATGTATAATTAGAGAAAACTTAGTTCCAAAGCATTAGGGTTGTATGCGCATCATAGGAATGTTAGAGTACATAAAACCCAACAGCGGTATCAGAGCCTAGGGTGTTTTATATTATATTGATGCAAATGTGTGATTTTCAAAGTTGGAAAAATGACTTTTCTGGCCACCGTCTGATGAAATCGACGAGTCCATATATGGACTCGACGAGTTGTATGAGTTTTGCCATGAACTCGACGAGTTGGCTCATCTGGTGGCAGATTTTTCGAGTTTTTGGCATGTTTTGGATTAGGATCATTACCACAAATTCTTTTGGTTAAATTTGATTTTATTAGTATGGTAATGTTTATCCCCATCCAAAACCATGAATGTTATCAAATTTTAAGATAATTACTTGATTTTATGAAAAACTAATTATTGGTAAAATTTGAAACTATCTTGAATATGAACTAGGTCAAATTGGTAAATGATGAATTATATGATAATTGGATTAGTTTAATTTGATTTATGTGTTCTTGAAAAGTTTCATAACTTGTCCTCAAGTTATGGAATATGAAAAGTCTTTATTTATGAAACCATTAACTATTGTAAGTTATAGAATTCAAGAGAACTTGAAAGGTTTCATAACCTGTCCTCAAGTTTGGAATTTGAAAGGTCTCATTCATGGAACTTTAAAATCCATAAGTTATGGAAATCAAAAGTCTTGACAAATTACAAAACTTGCCCTCAAGTTTTGGAACTTGAAGAGTCTCGTTTATGAAACTTTAATTCCAAACCCTATAATCTTAAAAGTTTAAAATTCAACCCTTATACTATTATAATATTAAAGTTTAATACTTATATATATATATATATATATATATATATATATATATAAGATAAGTTAGTCTTATTGTTAGTAGGCCTCATTCACGAAGCCAGTCTATAAGGGGGTATAAGGTCATTGCCTATAAAATGGTGGTTTAATGGGTGTCCACTCTCACCCACCGCTTCCTTGATTGGTGGAGGGTCGTTAGCCGAACGAGTATGATATGACATTAATTCTCATTAATAAGTATAATGATAATTATTAAAGTAACTAAACTTTTATAAATTCACAATCTTGTATTATAATACTATAAGGGTTGAATTTTAAACTTGTAAAATTCTAGAGTTTAGAATTTAAATATTTCAAAATTAAATTTTTAATCAAAAATTTAAATTCCAAAACTTGAGGACAAGTTTTGAAACTTTTCAAAACCTTCTAGATCAAATTACAAATAATTTAATTAAACAATTAATTAGTGGTTATCTAAAAAGTTGACCTAATTCAATTTCATGGTAAGATAATTCAATCAAATAATTCAAATAATCAAAGTTATCATATAAGGCAATAATTATCTAATTAATTGACAATTATCTTCTATTTGGATGAGGATAATCATATCAATTTAATAAAAATCAGATTTTATTAATCAAAAATGTTTTTGGCAATTATCCCAATCCAAAATAGGACAAAATCCCGAAATATCTGCTCCCAGACTCTCTGACTCGCCGAATCACTTACTGGACTCGTCGAGTTCATCAGGTGGCTCGACGAGTTCAACAGTCAGAGGGTAGAATTTTCGATTTTGCAAGCAATGAATGATCAAACAAGGCATCAAATACAATAGAAAACAGCCTAGGCTCTCATACCACCGATGGGTTTTGAGCATTACATCAGTCCTATGGTGCACATGCAAACCCTAAAGCTTTGGATCTTGGTTTCTCTAATTGTACATGCAAATCATCCAAAACTTATAAACCCTAATACTAGCATACGAAAATTGAATCTAATGACTAAAACAAGTTTAGATGATTACCTTTCAATTGTAGCAAGAATCTTCAACCTTTGAGAGCTTTAGTATCACAAGTGTAATACCTCTAATCGATCACAAACACCAATGCAGTTGGAAGAATGTAAGAGAGAGAGGAGGGAGGTGATTTTCGACTCTATCAATCCTTCTAGGGTTAGGGTAGCCTAAAATGTGATGCCTAGGGTCCCTTTATATAGGTTTGGAATTAGGGTTTCAGTCAAACACTTATCCGGTTGCTTAGGCTCTAAGCAGCCCATAAGACCCTTCTGGAATCCCTTCCTTGTACGAATTCTTAAGGCCTTATCCACAAGAGTTCGTCCACCCTATCTTTAGGGTTCCTCGGCCTACTTTGCAACTATCTAATAATTACAATATTAGTCCCCTAGGTTTAATTAATATCTTTTGATCACAAAATTAATTTCTTAATTAATTCTTGACCAATATTAATTAACCAATATGGTGAAGGCAACCCAAAAGGACCATGCTACAACCGGGTCAAGTACATACCAAATATAGTTATGGGCTTAGACACCTAATCCAACAGATCCAGCTTAGGTCGTTGGTCTTCACCTGTTGCAATCTATAAGCATCTTGTAATAGATTTTGATATGCATTATGCCAATAACAACCATGCATGTGAGTTATTATGCATTTTGTCAATAAAAATCAAACATGTCAAGTCAGCTTAAAATGTTCTTTATTGTTGTTATTCACATGCTATAATCCTCTAATATCCAAGCCTTAATCCATAAGCCTAAACCTAACCCTAAGACTAAAATCCCTAAGCCATAAACCATAAGTCATAAGCACTAAGCCCAATCCCTACTTCATAATCCATAGACCATACGTCATACGCCATACGCCATATGACATAAACCATAAGCTATATGCCATAAGTCATAAGCTCTAAGCTTTAGGACTTGAGCCATAAGCCATAAGTCATAGGCTGTAAGCCTTAAACCATAAGCCATAAGCCAAAAGCCAAAAATCCTAAAACATAAGCCATAATCCAAAAGCACTTAGCCCCAAACCAAAAACAATAAACCATCACCCATAAGCCATAAGTTGTAAGCTATAATTTATACGCCTTAAGCCCTAAGCCTAAGTCATAAGCCATAACCATGAGTGTGACAACCCGAAATTTCTATCTTGTACACTCATTCAATTCAATCAAAGTCAGACTCGTTTCTACTATCTCTTAGCATTGTTTAGGGTTTGTTTGAGTGTTCTAAGCCTAGTACATTCAAGGTTTGGGCTTAGGGATGAGTTAACTTAACTTCATCGTGTTGCATTCGAGCCAAAAACTCCATCAAGAGGAGTTTACGGCCGTAAACTCAAGGTGGTTGTAAACTCATGCCCTTATGTGTGATATTCTTTCACTTTTATTCATTTCTCACACTTCTCACTCAAGAACTCGATTTTTCTCTCAAGTATCATCAAGAACTTTCACCTTGATCTTCAATCTTGTAAGTAATCTTTCCATTTTCAAGTTGATACTCTTCTCTATCTAGTGAAGATCCATGATTCCATCCATGAAATTCTTCTTTTGGTTAGATCTTCAAGTGTTCTTCATTTTCACCAAGAACACCAAGAACACCTACTAAGTTCTTGGACCGTGAACCTCCTCCCAAGCTTCAAAAACGTGAGTATATCTTCTATCTCCTAGTTAGGGTTGTTAAACTCTTGATTCCTAGCCTTGAATCATCATCTAATGCATGAACTCCAAGAGTTTACGGCCATGAGCATCTCCCTTGGCCGTAAACCCTTGTTGGTGCATGTTTTGGCCCTTAAACTCCCTTATGCTCGAGCCTAGAATCAAAGGCACTTGTTGAATGCTAGATAGGACCATAAATCAACTAGTTTGCAAGTCCTCCCATGAGTGTACGGCCATAAACTCCTTGACCGTACACTCTAGGGCCGTATACTCCTTAGGGTCGTAAACCACCTTGGCCGTAAACGCCAAGGCCGTGAACACATTTGTGTGGCCGTAAACCCCTTAGATGAAATCCCTTGTGATTGTAGCACTTCCATATAAGTGTTTCCTAGTTCCTAAGGTGAATCTCTATCATGATTAGTTGCTTAAACACTAATTATATACATATATGTGTCATTATATGCTTATTAGGATCCGTTGTGCTCAAGGCTTCACTTGACACTAAGCATCCTACAACCGATCTTTCATTCGTATCACTCACTGCAGGTGACTTCATACCCCTTAACTTACCTTTTAAATGATCTTAAATGCTTTTATGGGGGGTGGGGGGAATACAAGTAGAAACATTATAAGTGCATACCTCTTACTCAAATATCCATCTATCAAATTGTTCTAGTGAAGGCAACCCTAAATGAACCATGCTACTATCGGGTCAAGTACATACCAATTATAGTTATGGGCTTAGACACCTAATCCAACACAAGCTCCCACGTGGCGTTGTGAATCAAAGCATTGTATTCATCTTCCATTGTTTGATGCTATAAATGATCTTTGGAAGCTTGGGTAGGAGTGTAACGACCAAAAATTTCAACCAATTTAAAACATTTTATTTCATTCAAAAGCCATTACGTTCATACATCTTGTTTTCAAAACAGTTTAAACATCAGAGTATTTCCCCAGAACCATAACGCATAAAACATAAACATGAGGAGCGGTACGATCACGCCTTCGCCTTGCCACGATCTCCTGTAGCACCTGAAACAATAAACCACAACTGTAAGCCCGAAAGCTTAGTGAGTTTCCCCCAAAGTACCCATACACACACAAACATACACATACAACAAAGAACAACATACTACGGGTCCATTCAACCTTCCGGTTGGAATACCCCCGGCCCTCAACCATCGGGTTGGAGTGCCTACATAACGCGAGCCCAATCATCCTATCGGGATGGAATACTCTCGGCCCACAACCATCGGGTTGGAATGCCCAAACACCTATACATACAACCATAGCTACTATGGGTCCAATCATCCGTTAGGATGGAATACCCCAGGCCCCTCAACCATCGGGTTGGAATGCCAACATACTATGAGTCCAATCGTCCTACCGGGATGGAATACTCCTGGCCCACAACCATCGGGTTGGAATGCCCCACTTCCTATACGTACAGTAACTACTACTACAATTATGGGTCCAATCATCCCTTGGGATGGAATACCCCAGGCCCCTCAACCATCGGGTTGGAATGCCAAACTAGTATGAGTCCAATCATCCTACCGGAATGGAATACTCTTGGCCCACAACCATCGGGTTGGAATGCCAATCTACTCTAGCAGACATGCACACATATCAGGCAACCACATAACACTCTACAGAACTAGCACACTAGGGCCCTATCATCCTACCGGGATGGAATACCCTCTACCACTGCTCAACATACATAACCCGCAGGTATCCTCCTACCAGCGTACATAATGCAAGACCCACTACCGGTCTATAAATAATCACTACCCAACTACCACGGCGCTGATCCAACAGAACTAGCCATCATACAACTATCCATCTCTCTAGGATACTAGGCAAAAGGCATACTCTCATATCACTATCTTATCCACCAGAATACTAGCAAGCATATCATCACATAATATAACAAGCTCTAACAACAATTCAAAGGGCCGGCCTTGGTGCCTTAGACCCTTGAGTACAGTGAGGAAAACTCACCTTGCCACTGCCGAAATCCTGCAAATCTCTGACTGCTGATTCACCGGGAATCCCCACTATCACATGCAAAAATCATCTCATTATACACTATCATGACTTTCTAGGCCAAGGGCCCACAACACTCATTAAGTCCATCATCCTCTTATTGGGCCAAGACCCAAAACCAAATCCTCATACAAAGCCCAATATTGGCCCAATTTACTAAATTGGGCCCACCTCACCAAATGGGCCTAGATCCAAGGTCCATAATAATTATTGGGTCTAAATTACTCCATCCATAATGTTCAGTCATGGCCCAAGCCCCACCAGCCCATAAACAGCCCAATCACTTAAGGCCCAAAGTCAAAAACCCAACAGAGGGAGTACGTTGGGCGTACCCCTCTTGGTACGCTGGGTGTACTTCGATGCTCACGGACTGGAAACGGGACACTGACCCACTACGCTGGGCGTACATCCATTTACGCGGGGCGTAATATTGCTGACTAAAATTCCTCATAAGTTCTTAATGGCTTAAGCTCTTAAGCCCAAACTTCAGATCCATCGACCAAACATGCCTAGGATTCATAAAGTCTCAAACTTTATTACTTAGGACGTCCATAAAGCTCTTAACTCAAGGTCTTAACCCAATAAGACCTTCCTACTTCTTACATGGGACAACCAAAGCCATTGGGGCCTCATTTTTCTTACTCAAGACCTCTCCAATGGTCTGAAAGGACAACTCATCTTAACCAAAACACATCATGCATCAAGATGTGGGTTTTTGGGACAAGAATGGTGTCAAAACTTCACCATACATAGATCTACACAAAATAGATGTCACGCAAGAAGCTTTATACCTCAAAAGGGCTCCAGAAGATGATGCCTTCCCAGATCTACGAGCTCCAGCCACCCAACTCCTTCCTTGACAACTTCTTCTTTCTTCTCCTAGGCTCTCCTTTGCCAAACCAAGCTCCCCAAGGTCAAATATCCACAACCATGGAAGAAAACTGCTACTTAGGGTTTCTGAGAGTAAGAGGGCAAATATGGAGGCTAGGGTTGGAACCATAATGTTCCTTATATAGTGGCTGGCCCTAAAATTAGGGTTTCTGGACACTGGACGTACGCTGGGCGTAAATCAAGTACGTTGGGCGTACGTCGAGGAACTCCGCGTTTCATTTACTCTATTACGTTGGGCGTAACCCAGCCTACGCTGGGCGTACCCACGCGTGTCCCAAGCATGCATGGCCTTTCTTTGACAAGTTTTCCATTACGTGCCATAAGTGTCAATATCTTCAAAGTGCCATAACTCCATTATTCTAAGTCCGTTTCCGACGAACTTTATATCCACGAAAAGGTGGCGAGAAGCCCTACGCTTCTAGCAACACACCCCGAACCGAAGCCTTCTCGAATAAAACCCATTGCCCATAAAAAGACCGAAACGCCCTTACTCTTGATCTCGGGAATTCCATAAATAATTACTCTTAGAACGGGGCGTTACAAGGAGTGGTCGGTTCAAGGGTAGCACAAATAGGATGAACAATTGTGTTGTTGATAAAAGATGAATTAAAATATTTAGAGTTGGGTTTGCTTAGGCGAGTGGTATGATTGGGGGATTGATTTGGTGATGATATGGGGGAAGTTGGTAACTGAGGTGCATTGGGTGATTGAGGAGAGCCGGAGGCCGGTTCAGAGATGGTAGGAGAGGTCGGAGCAGAGATGATGGGGGAGACTAGTTCAGAAGGTGAGGGGCCGATGGGAGTGAGAGAAGCGGTGGTGGGGTGGACCGTGTGTGGTGGGGTTACGTGAAGAACTCGTCAGTAGTTGGAAGAGTGAAGAACTCGTCAGTAGTTGGAAGAGTGGATTTTGTAGAGGGAAAAACTTTGTAAGGGAACTGGTTGGTGACAAACTTAACATGACGGGAGTGATAAATATGGTAGGTGCCAAGATGATATCACTTGTATGAAAACTTGTTTGTGGAGTAACCCAAGAAAAGGCACGGGGCGGATGGTGGATGAAGCATTAAGGAGGAGTAGGGACGAAGACATGGATAGAAAAGGCAACCAAATGGCTTGAGTTTGGTGTAGTTGGGAGAGTGACTATATAGAACATCAAACGAACTTTTAGAGTTTAAAATAGGGGTTGGTAGGCGGTTTATGAGATGGATCGTTGTTTGAAATGCATGAGACCATAAAGAAAGAGGGAGACCCGCAAAGTGTAGGAGAGCCAGACCCGTTTCCACTATGTGGCGGTGACGACGTTCAACAATCCCATTATTTTCAAGGGTATGCGGAGTGTGGTATAGTGAGAGATGCCCATAGACTGAAATATAGGAATACGAGCTTGATATTCACCACCATTGTCAGTAAACATGGAGATAATGGGTTTTTGAAAGAACTTTTCCACCAAAAGCTTAAATTGTAGGAATATTTTGGAGACATCTGATTTGTGTTTAATAGGATAAAACAAACATACTTGGAATAATAATCAACAAACACGACATAATGGGCAAAATTATCAAAAGATTTTTTAATTGGTCCCCAAACATCTGAGTAAATAAGCTGCAAGGGTGAGTAGCATTAAAGGAGTTGGAGCCAAGAAAAAGTTTGTGGATTTTATTAACTAAACATGATGCACAATGCAATTTCATACTAGAAATATGCAGACCTAAGTCTTTAACAAGAGACTTAAAAACACGAGTATATAGATGACCAAAAACGTGGTGGAGATCAAGAGATGACAATTTGATGTTGGTGTAGATTTGTGGAGGAGAGAGTTGAGTAGCATAGTAAACATCATTTTGGTTCCCCCTGCATGAGAAGCACCCCGTGCAAAGATCCTTGACAACAAAATAAAAGGGAAAAATTCAACAGAAACTTGATTCATACGACAAAGTTTAGCAACAAAAATGAGTTTTTGACGTAGATTAGGAACACACAGAACATCAGACAAGTTTAAAGAACGGGTGGAGGTGTTAATGTTTGTGTGACTGGTATGGGAAATAGACAGAGATGTACCATCTCCAAGTAGAATTTCGTCTGGTCCGCCATACTCAGAGACATGATGAAGAGAGGTTTGATCAGAAGTGAGATGGTGTGAAGCACCAATATCAAACAGCCATGAAGTGTTCACAGAGGTTGAATTAGAGATGGATGAGGTAGCATTAGCAACAGGATTTTGAGAGTGATGAGTTCCGATGATGTTATGATCTTTAAGAAAACGAACAAGCTTTCTGCAGTCACAAATTTCATGACCCGGAATCTGACAGAAGTGACAGTAAGTGGAAGAGCGGTTGTTGCGGTACTGATTGTTGTTGTTCGGGCGGTTGGTGTGTGACTGGCTGTCAGAGTTAAAACGCTCGGAGTTTTGTAACCGAGGTTGAGAATCAAAAGAAGTTCGGTTGTTGGTTTTCCCTAATTGATTGTGAGAGTAGTTGGTAGTAGCAATGAGCGGGGTTGAATATGTTTCCTTAAGAGATCGTTCAAAATCAACTAATTTGTCAAAGAGTTCAGAGAAAGATATGGATGTTTCTCGAATCTTGAGGGTAACAGTGATGGGTCTATATTCGTCTCCAAGTTGACTTAGTATATGAACCATGAGATCCTCCTCATCAATGGGGCTTTGTGCAATTGTAAGTTCATCTGCAATCATCCTCATGTCATTAAGAAAATCAACAATATGGTGATTTCCTTTAGGGTTCTTTGCAATTTTAGATTTGAGGGAGATGATTCTGGACCAAGATTGACTAGCATAACTTGTACCTAGTCGATCCCAAGCTTCCTTTACAGAAGAGGCTGAGGTGAGGATCAGTTGAATAGCATCGGAGCAACTGCCAAGTATGGCGTTGAAGATGATTTGGTATTGTCTGTACCAGAGTGTGTATGCAGGGTTTGGCGTGGTGGTGGTGTCTTTGGTGAGAGTTTTGGATGGTTATGCTATAGAGCCAGTAATGAAATCGTTTAGGGCAAGGCCAATGAGGGCTGATTGAACTTGCTTGTGCCACATTGGGAAGTTTGCAGCTATGAGTTTGATTGGAAAGTGACTTGTGGCTGTGAGTTGAATGATGGTTTGAGAAGGTGCCATGAGAGCAGCTGGAATTAGGGTTTCGATAGGGATAAGAAGAGAGGATCGAGACTCGTTAGAGTGGGTGAAGCTCTGATACCATAAAGAGGCTTGTAATTCATAATCTATTCACTGATTACACATGTACATAAATAGGGATTTGTACACAAGGCAACTCACAAATTAGAGACTATACATGAAATGATTGTAATCTAAATATAAAGAAATGTGCTTGATCATAATTGACGATTCTCCTTGATACTATAAATATATTTTGATATGTTATGTACTAATAAGAATTGAACGCAAGAAAACAAGAACATTAACAACGGTGAAATTATGCGCCAAAACAAAAAAAAGGCCCAAAAAAACTTTGCTAGATATGAAGGATTTTTTCGAAGAAAAAAAAATTAGTGTTTATTCGAAAAAAAAAGTTGAGGTGTTTTTTCGGGAAAAAGTTTATGCAAAACGACAAGATTACTTGTAGGAAATTTTTTATAAAAAGTCAAATCGAAAAAAATAAAAAGTATATAAAAACTTTTTTTAAGAAAAAATAAAATAAAGTTGAAGCTTAATCTAAAAATCCTCTAATGTATAAGGTCTTTTATGTAATTAATTCTTAAAACTATTTCAACATAACATAACATATTTATGACTCCCATATATGACAAAGCTATCACAAACCATTTTGCTACAAAGTTTAAAAAAATATTTTCAAGATGATTTTTATATCTTTTTTGACGTTAAAACTTCTTATCATATATACTTTATGTTATCTAAAACATTTCACTTAAGTATGAGTCTTGATCGCTACGAAAAGAGAGGTCATGATGACATCATCTACATCCATACCCTCCTCATGGAGTAGATCCTACATCCAAGCAAGTCCTTGACCAGGGAACGAGATAATTCCTACTATTCCTGATGTGGTTGTTGCTTTCTTCGGTTGACTTTCTTGGTTTGGAAAAATTTCGATCCAAATTTCGAACCAAATTCTAATCTTTGATCTAGGATCGTCCAAACCAAAAACCAGAAACCGATTTTTGTTTCAACTTTACAAAAGATAACCAAACAGCAAAATCAAAAGGAGTTGTCCGCTATTTTATTTTTACATGCGTCAATTTATGGCAACCAACCGTCTTTCTTTAGGAACGTTGTGTGACTTGTGTCTCATTCAAGTGGTTTGCATAGTATTGCATGTGGATTGTATTTTCCATGTGCTAACAAAGTTAACGCGTATAAAGCTTATGTCCAAAAAGGAAACCGTACCATATCTGATATTTAACCTTTTAATTTTGTCATCTATTCGGTTTAATTTTTAAGTCTTCCCGTTCTAACCAAGCATTAAACACTACTTTGCTTAAAAGCATGGACCAACTTTTTTTCTTTTTGTCATCATCGTGCATTGGTTTGAGAAATTTGGAGTTTTAAGCGGTACATAAATAAACATTTTAGCTAAATTACCGACCATCTTATTTGTTAATAGTCGTAGACAGGTGAACAGGTCGATCTTTGGGGGGGGGGGGGGGGGGGAGGGGGGGGGGGGAGGGTGAAGAAAGAAAAAAAAAATCTGGTTTACTTGAAAAAAAATCGTGAGAATTAAATAGATAATCGAAGATGTCAATCCTGATCCTGAGAATTAATGGATAATAAATCTTGTAACTTTATTTATTTGATTTTTATGTAGACATTAATGAAAATAAATTAACTATATAGATATCATTTTAAAAAAGGACAAAATATTATTGTATTTTTAATTTTATCTCGAAAAGAATGATTCATTGTATATATACTCTTCAATCAATCATTAATAATTACACGATTATATCGGATCCAAATCTAATCAAATAATAGGGACAATCTCAAAAATGACAATTAAAGATGTATATGTTTTTCCAACGAACTTTTGGGTATACGCCAAAATATCATGGTTTCCGAATAAGCATTTTGAAGCCTAAAAGTTATAGTCCTAAAATATATCACCCATTCTTTAGGCCGTGTTTGGCGCGCCACAGCTAGCTGATAAACTAACTTATTTTTCGAGCTTTTTTATGTTGTCGTGTTTGCCAAACCAAAAAGTAGCTTATAAGCTAGCTTTTTGAAAAGCTATTTAGGCTATGTTTGGCGTACTAGCTGAAAAGCTAGTTGTTGAAAAGCTAGCTGTTAAATAAAAAGCTAGCTGATAGCTGAAAAGCTAGCTGATAAAAAATAACGTTTGGTAAAACTAGCTGAAATATATAAAATTACATAAAAAGACATGTAGGAGTATGTGTTTCTATAATTAATTAAGGGGTGTATTTGGAAAATTTTAAAAAAACTCCTAAAAAGCTAGTCTAAGTAGCTTTTCAAAAAGCTAGCTTATAAGCTACTTTTTGGCTTGCCAAACACGACAACATAAAAAAGCTCGAAAAATAAGCTAGCTGTGGCGCCTCAAACACAGCCTTAGACTAGCTTTTTAGTAGTTTTTTAAAATTTTCCAAATACACCCCTTAATTAATTATAGAAACACATACTCCTACATGTCATTTTATGTCATTTTATATATTTCAGCTAGTTTTACTAAATGTTATTTTTTATCAGCTAGCTTTTCAGCTATCAGCTAGCTTTTTATTTAACAGCTAGCTTTTCAGCTAGTACGTCAAACATAACCTTAGTATCATTTCATCCCCATAATACTGCTAAGGAAAAACTAAAGCTAATAACTTTTTCCACTATAAATAAGTATTGAGTTCATGTATCTATTAAACTTAAGGAAAATCTATAGAAAAGTCTCAAACTTTTGAAAAAAGTTTAAAAAAAATTCTAAAAAAAAAAATTGAACAAGAAAATCTCATTATTTTGAGAAAATCATATAATATATCATTTGCTATTCATAAATAAAAATGATTTTTTCGTTAATTTGGGCAAAATGTTAAATAATCGGGACTTTCTGTTAAAAAAAACTTTTAGGACTTTATTAAAATATTTTCCAAAATAATATGATTTTTCTGCATTAATCCCATTAAACTTAATGTTTCATTTTAATTGTCGATGCTCATCTTTAGAAATCAACTTGTCTTTAACTCGATAATTTATCTTAATATCTATTAATTTAAAAATATACGTGTGAAAACTTATGTAGTTCCATGGCCATGACATCTATCATTTGGAAGTTGGATTATTAGCTTTAAGATAACCATTCTTCTTGTTTCGACTACTTCCTTCATTCTTTTTCTTTGGACAATTTGGTGTTATATGACCCAGTTAAGGATATTAATGGGATGTGTATTGGTGATCTGAGTCTCATACCCGATTATAAAACAATATCATAAATGGGCCGGTGTTGTCCCGTCGGGTGCCAGGTTAGTAAAAAACCATTAGGTTTGTAAATATATCCGTATGAATCCGATTTCCCATTTATGATTATAATAGGTTGAAAATTACTCGTTGAAATTTTCTTTACAAAAAATACGATCTCAATCTCATCTAAAATTTGGCTTGATTTTTTTAATACTTCTAATTACTAATAATATCAACAAGTTTAATATCTATTCAAATGCAAATCTATAATCATCTCATTAATTAGACTTGTGATTTCTCAAAAAAAAAAAAACTTGAAATCAACCAAATATCAAATCAAGTGTTGCTAACCTTGAATTCGACTACATGATTTGAGCATTCAAAGCATATTTATAAGCTAAACAACTTAATGATTTCACTTCTCAAACTTAATATACCAATCATTCACTAACTTATATTTTATAAGCTTCAAAACAACTTATGAATTGGGTTTTAAGCAACATTAAGGAATATTGGTGATAGATTAGTGAGTATATGATGAAATTAGTCATAGAAGCACAATATAATAACCAATTTTTCCTAGAAAGTTGGATTTAGGAGAGAATCCTAAATGATAGGTTACAAATGAAGAATATCATTATAACTTATCCCTTCTAAAGAATATTGGTGATAGATTAGTGAGTAGATGATGAAAGTAGTCATAGAAGCACAATATAATACCCAATTTTTTTCTAGAAAGTTGGATTTAGGAGAGAATTCAAATGACAGGTTAAAAATGTAGAATATCATCATAACTTATCCCTTCTAAAGCTCCCATTTAATGATGATAACTTTAATCCTTCAAGAACACTTTGAACTAACATAAATGAGGCATCAATGCATCAAATATGTTCTAAAACTTAAAAAACATCCCAATAAAAAGGGAAATTGTTGGGGCTTTTATTTTCTAAACTTTGCTCATTGGCCCTTATAGTCCCTTTAGTTCTAGCTTTTCCTATTTGACCATCAAATGGTACCGGCTACTAACTAACCATTTGTAGTATAAATATCTACCTTAGTATTAACAAAATCAACCCCAACTAGGTTAAATGAATTAAACAAGGATTACATCTAATATTCCATGTTAATTAAATCAAACATAATATCCTAAACTTAACTCTATTTAATATTTAATTTATTAATTTCACTATTATGATTATTATTATTATTTAACATTGAAACTTTTAAATTAATTATTTTATATATTTAGTTGTTTTTATTTTATATATTTATTTATTTTTAAATAAATTTACATCACAAATAATTTTATAGAATGACATTTTTTTTCTCAAAATACGAATGTTACAGGGCATATCTACTCTTTTGAGCTACATTACTACCTCCTCAATTTAAAGTTCGACAATAATAACTTGTCTTACTATAATTCATTTTATAGTCTAAGGCGACTATAAATTTCTTTTCTCTAACATCTTCAATTTTGTATTTATTTTTCTGTAGCGAGTCACACAACTCATAACTATTTTGGATAAAGGGTTACATAATTGTAACACTCATTTTATAGAATGGATCAGTTGGTAACCTAAAGGTGTCAAATGTATGGCTTGTGAAGAAAAACATTTGCCACGATGTGGTACATGGATGCCCACGATGTGACATGGATTTTATGATCACACTTTTTCTAGTGAGCACCACAACGTGGCAAGTAGTGTGCCATGACGTGGTGGTTGTGGCAGCCCAAACCCATTAAGGGGGAACATGGTGCGGTTCGGTGCGGTTTTTGGCCAAAATCGAACCGAAAACCGCAACTTTGGTTTTTTGAAGTTTAGAAACCGCACCGTTCGGTTTTTATGCGGTTCGTTTTTTTTTTTTTTTTTTTTTTTGCGGTTTTTATCGGTTTTTTTTTGTTTTCGTTTTGTCTTTTTACTAAAACTCAGGTAACTCAACAAGTTACTTTGACTCGGATGAGGAGTACTAATCATTTCTTGAGAAACTTTATATAGAGATGAGGAGCTCAAGATTTTTCATCCCCAACAATGTGAGACTCCTCAAAAATGTGGTTAAAAGTCATAGACTTAACTTGCTTATATAAAAGGTGAGAGTGGTGAATGTTTTATCTCAAAGACGATGTAGGATGCTCTTATAAGACTGACAAAATATAAAGCTTAAATGATATCTTGGAGATGAACTGATACCACCACCTCTTGGTTTGAAATCAAATGACATAACCACTCATCCAACATGAATGTTTGAATGTAATATGAATTGAATATAATATTTGTTTCACAAATACATACGATAATATCAATTAATGTATTCATAAAAATGATACTATCATCACTAGTACTCTTCATATTTAAATGTTAAAAAATGTCATAACCATTATTTGTTCTTGTAAATATCACCGAATGTATGCTTAATAATATACAATCATCATCTGATAAGATAGATATTTATATTTATAGAAATTTAATGTCACGGGTTCTTCAGTATTACACATATCAACACTTAATATATATATATATATATATATATATATATATATATATATATATGTGTGTGTGTGTGTGTGTGTGTGTGTGTGTGTGCGCGCGCGCGCGGTGCGGTTCAGTTTTTTGCGGTTTTTGCAAGACTAGAAACCGCACCGCACCGAACATTTTCGGTTTTTGCAAAACGAAATACCGCACCGTTGGTTTTTATTTCGGTTTCGCTTTTTTGGTTTCGGTTTATGTGTTTTTTCGGTTTGCGGTTCAATTTTTGCTCACCTCTAAAGCTCATGATCTTTCAGGGTTTCTTCCGTATTTAAAGCCTCTAACTTCAAGATTAGGGCATCCTATCAGTCTCAAACCTTCCTAAACGAAACCCTAGCCCCCTAATGATTCTTGTTGTATTCTTGGTGTTATTGAGGTTTGAAGACTTGGTTTACACTTTGGAAAGAAAAGAAGGCATGCTCGCTAGTTAGAAGAGTGTATCTACTTCAGATCTTGCATCTCCTGCATCTTGTGGAGCTTAGGAAGGTATAAAGCTTCCAACTTTATCATCCACTTCTTTTCTTTCATGCCATGAAGTCCCTTGAAGAAGTGATCTTGGAGTTTTGGACAACTCCAGAACCTTAGGCTTGTTTGGTGACCATTTTCTGGCCCTATGTGATGGAAAAAGTGTTAAGTCTTGGTTCCCTTTTCTCCATGCACAAGTTAAGGTCATATTAAGGACTTTATGGACTTATAGTTTAAGATTTTGTCTTGTAGTAAGGTCCTAATGGATAAAGTTGGAAACTTTATCCATTAAGTCTTTGAGGACTAGATCTAGATTTTTGGCCTTAGATCTGTAAGAAGTAAGCTCTTAATGAAGAAAGGAAAGTTTTGGTAGCAACTACGACGTGACTAAGGAGGGGCCACGATGTAGTGAAATGCTTATTCGTATTTGAGTTGTCTTGGCGTTCCCACGATGTGGCAAAGGAGGGTCCATGTAATGCCCGTGTTTCTGGGCTAAGCATTAATGATGATGTAATAGTCTAGGTCAACCATTGTAACTCGTTTTAAAGTAATAAAGATGAATTACTTGAATATTATGTGAATTATATGCTTTTGTGTGCTTATTACTTGTTTATAATAATATAATAAATAAATGATAAAAATAAGCATAAAAAATAAAATGTTAGATAAGCCCAATATCGATAAAGAAAGTTGTAGTGGTCGTGACAAGGATTCCGGAGATATAAAGAACGCCGAAATCTGAGTTATAACGAAGAAGTTATGGTCTGTCGAAGTTCCGCGACAGAACCGGCACGACACTGGGTGACGTAAATAGTGAATTTACGATAGAGAACTCTTTAGCCTTAGCGATCTAAACGAAAGTCGTAGTGTTCATTAAACCGAGAGCGTGCATAAAAAGAACGCCCAAATCTGACTTCGTATGACGAAGTTATGATTTTTCTAAGTTTCGGCTTAGCAATATGCACCCCGAAGTTTGAATAACAGATCGAACGATTTCTAGCCGACACAACCTAAACAAGAATCGAAGGTCTCGTTAATAGTAGCTCAACGGTAAAAAGATAGACGAAAACGGACGTCGGATGAAGACGTTATGAATTTTTAACGGACTTTCCTGTCCCGACCTGTTAAAAATATAACTTTAAAAATAGATTCAAAATTAGCCGACCGAGTCTAAATGGAAGTTGTAGAGTACGGTCCCGCCTACGCGTGGGTGCGAGGGGTACGCCCAGCGTTCCGGAGTACGCCCCGCGTACTGAATCTTGTACGACCCGCGTTTTGACTTTTTCTGCGGTTCCGAAGAGGTCCACGTAGCCCCAGCAGAAGACCGACGCGTGCCCTTACGTGCAGCGTACCACCGAGGGTACGTGCAGCGTACTACGAGGCCTCGCGCCTATATAAGGGCTGCGAGGGCAACTCGTTTTCTTTGCCATTCTCCAACTATCTTTCTCTCTCTACTCTCTCTCTCTCTAGCCTTCCAAAACACCCCCGAAGCCTAGGAAACCTACCTAGCATTAGAACAAAGCCCCGGAGCGCCCGAAGGCTCCGAGAAAAAGAGTTTTTCGGTTTGAAACTCTGCCCGTGCAGAGCCCGGTTTTCAAGCAAACCTCCCGGTTTCGTCAAAGAAGATTATTTTAAGAAGCGAAGTGCTGTCCGAATCACTCCTTATCAGGTGAGTGTATAGTCACTTTCTTATTACACGTAGATATGAAGTATTTTATATAAATTACGTGCTATGTGTATATATATTATTTGTTTACTTGAGATCTATGCTGGATGAGAGATCTGAACCTCTTCCTTTTCAGATCTGAACTTTTTCCTTCAGATCTAAACTTTTTCTTTCAGATCTAAACTTCTCTTTCAGATCTGAACCCTTTTCCTTCATATCTAGACTTTCTCACTTCAGATCTAAACTTTTCAGATCAAAACTGTATATATATGTTTTATACTTTGAGATCTATGCTTTATGAAAGATTTAAACTTTGTTTTTCCAGATCTGAACTGTATATGCATTTTATATCTACAAATATGTTGGGAAAAACATGGGTAGATAAAATAGTTGGTGTGTGATGAAATAAAATGATGAGAGGCCTCGATGTTGACGTTGATCCAGTCATCTAGCGGAGTATGGATGACGACCACATACTTTTCTAGGAAGTCCAGTGGAACACTAGCAGGCTCGCAACCTGTAGGTGTTTGTGAACGATGTATTCACTGGTGTACTCCATCCCCCCATGGTTGCCTTACGAACACTTATGGCTGAGGAATCCCCTTAGCAGTAGTGTCCATCCCGATGAAATTCCTTAGGATAGGTCCCTTATGATAGATGCTTTAGGGACGTAAGGTGAGGATAACGGGAACGAGTAATGGGTTTAATGATTGTTGAAAATAATAAACTTATTTATTGTGGGTTGAAAACCCTATATGCTCACCAGGCTCCCCAGCCTGACCCACTCAGTTTCTTGTATTACAGGTAATGTAAAAAGCACAGTTGGATGATCTGACGAGAGATTATGGATTTTGGGTCAGTAGAAAATAAATAGAATGTTGAGGCCAATTTGGTTTTGTGGCCTATGATATTTTTGGTTTATGCTTATGATCTGTATCGATGTTGACATTCCGAGTTTTGTAATGTAATGAAAATACATTTCTTTAAGAAATGTTTTGATAAACTTTTATCATATTTTGTTTTGGGAACAAATTCCGCAACACTTTTCTTTAAAAAGCTACTCTTTTTTTTATTAAAAAGCATAAACGAAATCGGTCTTTTTTGGCCGTAAAATGGGGATGTGACAGTCCACGACGTGCCGAAGTCTTGAATGTCATCTATTTTGTCTCGACATGCCCACGACGTGGCTAAGAGGTCTACACTTCGTGGTGGCTGTTGACTTTTATGTGGTGGTTGTTGACTTTTATTGACCATTGAATCATTAACTTTTGACCAGTTTAACTTGGGGTCAAACCTGGAGGATTTGGTTTGTTGATTGAGGATTTATCTCTTTTGGTGTTAGCCGGTTCGCAAGATTGACCAGTACAAAGGGTGAGAGTGTTGTTGTGCTTTTCCAGTTCTTTAGTTTATGTGAGTTTCTCACTATACCATGTATCCCATTATATATCCTTTACATGGTAGGATAATGGTATTGTTAGAGTACATGTATGCTAGTTGACTAAGATAATTCTTTGTTATGTATGTGCAATGTAGGGCACTTAGTTTCAGCGTATGTTAGACCAAGGTCTTGCCTGTTGACTATATGATACTATTAGGAGTTAAGTTTGGTTAGGGTAACTAGGGAAACCCAGTTATCAGGATTATATATGTTTGACCAACGAAGACCTTGATTCAAAAGTGGTTAGTGGCAGGATAACCAGGGAAGGCTAATTCTTAAGGGTACATAATATGCTAGTATATTTTATGTGTTATGTTACATGCTTATGTGATGACGATAACATTGGTTGTATGTAGTTTAAGTTGGATAGCCTGAGAACTCTTGGTCTAATGTCGTATTATGATGTTCTTGTCTGATTGTTTGCTCTCGGGTGGACCATTTGTTCGACTGTCTATCTGATCCCTGACTACATATGAATTTATGAATTGTATGAAAGACTAGGATATGACCCTTAGAAAATGTATGAAAGACCAGGATCTAAATTGTATGAAAGAACAGGATCTGACCCTTGGTAATTATATGAAAGACCAAGATCTGGACCGTGACAATTGTATGGAAGACCAAGATATGGCCCCCGACAGTTGTATATAAGACCGATATTTGGCCCTCGACATTGCAATGAAAGACCATGATTTGACCAATGGCAATATGTGACTGTGAGACTATGATTTGGCCTATAACATTCACCCGGGGTTGGATCAGACTCGTTATTTCATATATGATTGCTACGTATGTATATGTTGATTGGAGATTTGGCAGGTCAGCGCTAGAGCCGAACACTTTGTATGGATGCATTGTATATATGATGGAATATGTGGTATATTGGGGAACCCACTAAGCTTTATGCTTACAGCTGTAGATTAAATCTTTTGCATACAGTTGTAGATTAAATCTTTTGCAGGTTGTTTGTGGGAAGAGCTCGGCGAGACTATACACATGCATCAAAGTTATTCATTTTTGCGATTTTTAATTTAACTATGATAATGTATGGTTTTAATCAAATAAATGTCACTCAGTGATTTTTGAAACAAGGGTTTTAATTGGTTAATCTATTTTATGACTCGAAGATCTCTTTGTAATTTTTGGGACGTTACAATAATACATATTATAAAGTGAATCAAAAAGTCTATTTAGAAAATAGTTCATTAACAAGAAGTATGAGCATTTCCAAGCATTTCCAAGGATCAGTTGTACTTACGACATGTCTCTGGTTCTCCTTTTTATTTTATCTAATGTTTGTACTTCTCATCCATTATAGTAGAAGAAAAATAGTAAATAAATCCACAAAATATGCAACCTCAAATATTTAATCTCAAAACAAAGGAATCCGTACATAATCAGAACCGTGTCTTAAAGTTAAGAAAGTTATGGATTTGAAGAATGAGGCGAAAAGCTTAAATTCTAACAGAACATTGAGAATTCCAACACGAAATAAAAAATGTGAAGATAGGAATGCATATGTTAAAGAACAACCGATCAATTTGTTTTCATAAAACGAGGAAGGAAGAAGAAGTTACGAGTGTAACTTCCCAAAGTCATGATTCAAATAAATGAAACCAACATATATTGTTGTTCCCAATGCAACTCCAACTTCATCACAATGATAATGGTGAACGCTGAGGTGTGATGACTAGGAAAACATGGAAGGGAATGGTGGGGGTGAGGTGTGAGCCCTATGTCTATTTTATTTTTCTATAACTAAGTTTAATAACAAATATTAATAAAAATATGCAACTGATAAGGTCGGTGGGTGTGGTCATCATACCAACCCTCCATCACCTCAACATCATCTTAATTCTTACCATCTCGCACCACAACCTTGATGGTGTGGTCATTACCGGAAGAGATAAAAAGAAAGAAGAGAAAAGAGAAAATGAAGAAAGAAGGAAGAAGGCATTTGAAAAGAATAAAGGGAGAAAAAAAACATGGTTGCCACCGGTTACCACTTCATATAGGCATCATGCTTTGTAGGGCGGTGTGCACTTCTTGATAGTTGGTCCATATTGACATCACGTTTTAATCGTGAAGAATGTACTGCATGGCCTAAGAAAGCTAGACCAAAAACCAAAATCATAACAATTCTCATATTTTAAGTGCTTAAGAAAAAAAAGATAAAAACGGTGTGGTTGCCATCAGCCACCACTCCATATAGGCATCATGTTCCTAGGACTAGAGCTGCCAAAAATCGACCCAATCCGCCAACCCAATCCGAATCCAACCCAAAATTAGCGGGTTGGGTTGAAATTTTCAACCCATTTAAGTTAAATGGGTCAACCCATCTAATCCATTTAATTAAATAGGTTGGGTTGGGTAAAAATTATTAACCCATTTTCAACCCGCCAACCCAAATAACTTTAATATATATTTAATTTAATAATTATTTGAATATTATCATGTATTAATCAAAGTATTAATTTATAAATTATAATGTTGCATTATTATTTATGTTTTATAAAAATTCAATTCTAACTTCCATCATTTTTTAATATCGATAAAATATTAGTCACTCTCCAAATTCATTTTGAAATTAAACATTTTTAATGTTATTTGAACAATTTATTTGTATTTATAAATTGAGATTGCGCTTTTGGCATACTTATGAAGTTTTATTAATGTATGAAACTAAATTAAGTGGTATACTATTTAGTTAATTAATTAATTTATTTGATTTTAAATGAGTTAATCTAAATTTAACTCATTTATTTAATAGGCGGGGTAGGGAGCTACATAAAAAGATCAACATGATGACAACTCATTTATCTAAAAGGTTGAGTTGGGTTGAAAATATCAACCTATTTAAATAAACAGGTTGAATTGGGATGAAAATTTCAACCCAATTATTAAATGGGTTGAATCCAAACCCAACCCAAATCGACCCATTGCCAGCTCTACCTAAAACGGTGTATTGGGCATCATGGTTTAAGCGTAAAAACCAGAGTCCATAACCTAAGAAAGCCGGACCAAAACCAAAATCATAAACAAATATCATCTTTTAAGTGCTCAATTGTAAAGAAAAAAGTTACAGACAAAAATCATGTACTTTTATAAATCACATGGATAATCATTATAACTTTACTTAAAAATAGACATCTAAATATATATATATATATATTGTTTATGGATACTAAATTATTGAAAATTCATTATTTTTATTAAAGACAAAAAAGGAAAGCTCATATAATAAAACACGGTATTTTTCTATTGTTTTTCATGACACGTAAGTTTTACTAAACGGTGACTTTATCCGCCTTCAATGCATCGACATCTTCCGATAAAGCGACACACAGTCACACCTCATCTCTCATGCTAATTAATTGAATGTTAGCAGCTGTTCTATTGAACCTTATTATATACGATAGCACTTATTGTCACCGAATATTATATTGTTTCCGAATGTACGATAACGAAAGAAGACCCCATGTGAGATTAGATGCTTTTACTCTTGCTCATTGACCTCTCTGCCACTCTCTTCACCCTAAACTAAAGGGTTTTGCTCTTCTCTTTCCCATTTTCATTCACACCACCACTTCGCCAACGCCAACGCCACCGCCACCGCCACCGCCACCGCCGACAAATATGAACCTCCACCGCCACCATCACGGCGGTGTGTCATTTTCTGCTCTATTGTTCATCATTTTGTCTGTTTTTGCTCCGTTGGGGCATGGCTCTTCTTCCCCAATTCTGTCGGTGAGTTTCTTTATTTTCTTTTTTCTCTCGCAATTTAATCAAAACCCAATTTAGATTTAAGATGTTAATGTGCCTATGTGTTTGTAGGAAGCTGGGATTTTTTTTTTGATAATTTTATGAAACTTGAATTCTTTAATCCCCTTTTACAGGCTTTCATTCTTTCTGGGCATTTTTTTAATCATCCAATTTGCTTGCGTATTTGCCATTTGCAACGTTTAACTTGTTTAGGTTTATAAATTGCATAGATTGAGTGTCGATGCATCTTTCATGATTTCTGGGTGTTATTCATTTTCCATAAACAACATAATTTCATCATCCAAATTCACTTGATCCATAATCAAAGGAATAATGTATGTAGCCTAAATCATATATTCACATGGGACCTTAAAAGTTCCATTTTTTCTGGAAACCCGCGAAAATTGTTGAACACTCCAATTAACTACAAAAATTGAATACCTGGAAGCCGATTTCCAGCTCAGACACAGTTAGGGCACAACCGTGTTGCAAAAAGTCTCAATTTTTAATAATTTTCAAGACGAAATTTGCTTCTGTCATCGTTAACTGATTCTATACTCATTGATGGTGTTTTTCGCATCATGTTTTAAGATCTGTAGAAGAGGAAATGGAAAGTACGTGTTTGGATTTTTTCGCCTATTTAAGTCATGTTGCCAAATCCAAGAAGATATGATCAATCGTAATTGTCGACTAAGAAAATCACTTCCCAAATTCGATCATATCAATACAAAACTTTGCAATCGTCAATATTTTTTGTTATAATATACAAATGAATTGAAGTACGTAGCTAGTTCTTACATTTAGCCCTACTCGTTTTGAATCTGTATTTGTCTCTTTGTAAATTAGTAAGGGTATTTCATGGCATAATATGGTAATTTCTTCATGTTTTCAGGGGTTTAAACTTGAAAGTATTATTAAGCGTCTCATAGTCTGAATGTGTTTTTTGCAGGAATTAAATGGCCCAAAGCTTCGACATTCACGTTTATTTAAGAGTGCCTTACAACACCAAGTTGTGAGTTTGATTCGAGTGATAATTTTCATCTTGTCATTTTATTTTATTTTATTTGTTTATTTAGATTAATTATTCAATTTCTGTGCTTTCTTGTTTAGTCGGATGAACAATTATCTGATCTTTGGGCACCATTGTCCAACCAAGGGTGGAAACCGTTTGTTGAATCCACAGTCACTTCTTGTAAGCAATTTTTGAATTTTGACACAATCTAAATAAAGTTAATATTTGTGTTCATATGTTTAAATTTTCTAATTGGTTGATTTATAAACTAAAGCATCAATGCCGGAGTCTTCCGGATTCATCCAAGTGTTCCTTGATGGAGGATTGAACCAACAAAGAATGGGGGTATGTTTTGTACATTTTCAAACTAAAATGTTCATAAACGTATCATATTTTCATTTATTCATATGAAAATCACAACGCATATTTTTATTAGATATGTGACGCGGTTGCCATTGCAAAAATCCTCAATGCAACACTCGTGATACCGTATCTTGAAGTGAATCCCGTTTGGCAAGACACAAGGTCTTTTTTTACACCATAATCTATCCACAAATCATTTCAATTTCAACATTTAAATTATTTAATCTAATATCTTTTTACACATGTGTTTAAATTCGCAGCACTTTTGAGGATATTTTCGATGTCGATCATTTTGTCAATATATTAAAAGACGATATATCGATAATTAGAGAGTTGCCCGATGAATATGCATGGAGCACAAGAGAATATTACGCTTCCGCCATTCGATCTACCCGAGTTAAAAACGCACCTCTTCATGCTTCACTAAATTGGTATCTCGAAAACGTCTATCCCGTTTTAGAAAGGTTGGTATTCTTTTTTACTTTTTTTTTAATCTAGTTATATTCCTTAGAATAAAAGATTTACTAATCACATGCTTATACTCTAATGGCGTTTTTTTTTAGTTATGGGATAGCGGCAATTTCACCATTTTCACATCGATTAGCTTTTGACAACATGCCAAATGAAATCCAAAGGTTACGTTGCAAAGTGAACTTTGAAGCATTAGTTTTTGTTCCTCATGTTAGAAGTCTTGGTGAGGCACTTGTGAGTCGTTTGCGGTACCCGATTGTTGAAAGTATCGATGCGGTCTCCGGGACCAAATACATTCGACAAGTTGTTGATACCAAAAGTGGCCATGGAGCCGGCAAGTTTGTCTCCCTACACCTTCGCTTTGACAAGGTACTGTCAGTTTGTCAGTCTGTCTGGATAAAGTGTTGTATGCATAAAGTCTGTTTCTTTTCCAGACCTTCTGAAGTCTGAACGAGACTAAATGACCATTTTACAATTACATTCCAAGTTTCCAACAAAAGTTTGTCACAATAATCATTAATTTTAAACAATATTCGTGAATTTTAACGTGAAAGGGGTTTGGAGGGGAAAAAAAATAAGGGAAAATAGGTAAATGATTAGTGTGTTAATACATTAAGCTAGGTTTTTTTGGATTAACCCATTAAGTCATTCTGTCTAGGTTAAGTCAATGAAACAACCATGTATAACTGTGTAGATTAAGTGCTTAACCCACCAAACCCATTAAGTAAAAAGAAACACCCCCTTCAAGATAAATTATGTTTAAAAGATGGGGTTAATCTCAAAAAAGACCTTATATTTTGTGTTTTTTTCCGGATTAAACCGCATCTTTATTTTTTTTTTCATGAAAAAGACCTTGTATTTTTTCATTTTTTCCACAAAAACCCCTCAACTTTGTCTTTTTTTTTTCCGAAAAAAACCCTCAACCTTCTAAATGTTTCCAAATAAATCCTCAACTTTTTTAGTATTTCCTGAAAAAACCCTCACGTTTTACAACTTTTTTAAAGAAAAATGACTAAAAGGGCCAGATCGGAAAAAATGAAAAAATACAAGGTCTTTTTCATGAAAAAAATACAGTTGAGGTTTAATCCGGAAAAAAACACAAATATAAGGTCTTTTATAAGATTAATCCTAAAACATACATGAGAAAATGATGACACCATCTTGGAAAATGGAAGGAAAAAGTACAATGAGGGTAGGTAGGATACAACTTTCTTTATTAACTCGTTCTTTCTGCATTAAGTAAAAAAAACAGACACACATATATAGCTTACCAGATTAAGTCATATCACAACTCTCGTAATGCTAACATAATTATCTATTTTTAGGATATGGCTGCTCATTCGGCATGTGATTTTGGTGGAGGAAAAGCCGAAAAGTTGGCTTTGGCTAAATATCGCCAAACCATTTGGCAAGGAAGAGTGATGAACTCACGTTTCACAGATGAAGAGTTAAGAAACCAAGGAAGGTGCCCATTGACACCCGAAGAAATCGGATTATTACTTGCAGCTTTGGGTTTTGACAATAACACCCGTTTGTATCTTGCTTCACATAAGGTCGGGATATATACTTCATTTTGGATGTATATTGGTAAAGGGTATTTTAGACATTTGACTTGTGTACGTACAGGTGTACGGTGGAGAAGCTAGGATCTCGGCCTTACGCCAACTCTTCCCATACATGGAAGACAAAAAGAGCCTCGCCTCGTCAGCAGAGCGGGCTCAAATAAAAGGGAAAGCTTCTTTGTCAGCTGCTGTTGATTACTATGTTAGCATGCGTAGTGATATCTTCATTTCTGCTTCCCCTGGAAACATGCACAATGCAATGGTAAATAACTAATAACTAATAACTAATAACTAATAATTAAGTCGTTTCTTTTTGACTTAATGGGGAGATGACTTAATATGATAGGTGGGACATAGAACATACCTAAACTTGAAGACGATAAGGCCAAACATGGTGTTATTGGGTCAGATTTTCATGAACAAGAGCATGAGTTGGGTGGATTTTCAAGAAGCGGTGGTGGAAGGGCAAAGAAATAGGTCAGGAGAAATTAAGGAACGAAAACCAAAACAATCAATATACACGTACCCTGTTCCTGATTGTGTGTGTCAACAATTGGGTGTGTAGTTTTGTTGTCGCACATATTGTTTTATGGGTTGTGATTACTTGAAATAAGGCGTGTTGTTACTTGAGAGGTTTGGTGTTATACTGTATTCTTCCCACGTGAGTGTTGTATGTTGATAGGGTTTAGTGTTGTATGTGTTACTGGGGATCTGATACGTAAGGTTATACTGTAATTTAAACGATTGAGTTCTTATGCTCATGCTATGTATGTATAATATTTAGTTGTATACTACAATGAAATTTTTTGCTCATGTTATTTTTATGTATTGTCTTCTTCTATCTTTATGAATTTCTTCTTTGAGAGTCTTAAATGACTTCCTAAAGGTGTGTTTCTTGCATTTGCATCTTCAATAATGAATTTCTCTAGAACTTTATTGATGTACCTTTTTTGGGAAGCTTCAAATAAGTTAAATCCCAAACACCCATTGATTTGATGTGTGGTTTACATATTGTTGTGGTCTTGATTAGCTTTGCAACAAGCCTTCCAACTTCCTTTAATACGGTAAAATGAATATCATATTTCATGTTATTAATATGTGGCAAGTTGGTTCTTAAGAACAAGATATGTTTCAAAAAAAAATATAAAAGATAAAATTCGGCTAAACAAAATTAGTTTTTCTTCTTGAAAGAAAGAAAGAATCATATGAGATTAAAGCACGTGATACAAAATTGCAATATCGAAGTGTACCACCTGGCTTCTGGTGGTAAATTTATCCTTAATTCTGATTAAATAATTATAATAGAGTTTAAATCATTATTTGAAAAGATGGGAGTGAAGTCTTAAAAACTGAAGTTTGGATTGTTGACATTTCAATAGGGATGAGCATATGGACCGGGGGAACCGGAACCGGAACCCGATGGAACCGGTCGGGCTGGGACCCGGACGTTATTTTTATGGATTTTTGGAACCGGGAACCGGTAGAAACCGGAACCGATATAACCGGAACCGGTAGAACCGGCAAAAACCGGAACCGTATGATGCTATTTTTCGAGAACCGGTTCCAACATTTGAAGATACGACAAGAACCGGTAGGAACCGGGAATCGGTAGAACCGGAACCGGTAGAACCGCCGGGCCGGTTCGGTTCTTGATTTTGGCCGAAGCCGATTCCCGGGTCGGGTCCGGTTCCAGCCGGTTCGGTCCTTTTGCTCATCCCTACATTTCAAGATAAGGTATGTGGCTTTGACATAATCTTCTTTGAATCTTGTATGATCTTAATTGAATAAATAATTTAGATTGGGTCAAATAGAGTTGACGATGAGTCGATTTGAGTTCGATTTTGGTTCAACCAATTTATTAAATGGATTGAAGATCCCAACCCAACCCAACTTGATTATTTAAATGAGTTGATATTTCAACCAAACTCAACCTATTAAATAAATGAGTTGTCATCAGGTTGATATGTTTATTTATTTAACAACCTAATCTATTAAATAAATTGGTTGAACTCAAGTTAACCAATTTAAAACTAAAAAATGTAAATAGATTGAAAAAAGATTTAATCAACTAAAACAACTTTAATAAAAAAGAATGAACACTCTAATATATAATATTATACTTATATTGTAGAGTAGGAGAGAGTTAGAAGACAAGTTGTAATCTATAAGAGAGAGAGAATAGTGTAGTGTTGTGTTGTCGATATCAAGGTTAGAGAGAATTACGATTGTATTTTATTTAAAACATAAAGAATAATATAAAATTATAATTAAAGTACTAAATAAATATAAAATTAAATATATAATAATTTAAATATGTTGGCGGGTTGAAAAGTAGATTTGTTAACACATTCTCAACTAATATATTTGCAAAAAGAATGAAAGTTTGAGGGAATTTTACAAGTGAGGAAACTTTAAAAGACATAAGTCCTGGTTGTGTTTTTCCATTCATCAGCACGATTTTAAGAGGGGAATTAAGTAGAGAGTTTCATTGTTTTCAAGGAGAAATCGATTTGGAAATGAGAATTGTGATTCCTTTCCATCTTGTTCCTGAGATTTTTTTTTTAATTTTTTATTATTTATTTATTATTTTTTTTTTAAATTCAATAAAAGAAAGAGAAAGAAAATATTAACAGAAAGAAAGGGAGGGGAAGGAAAAATTTCCTTATTCTGTGTTCCTTAGTTCGAAGGAAATGAAAAGAAAATTTTAAGTTTTTGTGTTTCCGAGTTAGGAGGGAAAATAAAAGAAAAGTAAAAGATTTTCCTTCCCATTACTTTCTTCTAGAATCAACCCAATTTGGGAGGAAAATTTGGAAGAAAAATATGGCTCCAAAATCTTTTCCTTCCACTCACTTTCCTACCATCAATTGAACTCGGGAACACGATTTTCCTTCGACATCCTTCACATTCCCTCCATATCCATCTATATCTCTCCTAAAGTAGAACTCGAGAACAAGGTGTTCAAGTTCGAGCATCAATTCGAAGTAATGAAGCTTTTAAGGTAATATCCTTGTTCATTTGAAAAGGTGGGTGGATGAGATTAGGTGGTAGAGTAGACAATTAAGGCGACAAAGAAGCGATGGTTACCGGTAGTGAGGAGATTGACGACGACAAAAAGAGATGTGTTAGGAAGTAAAACGGATAACTAACAAAACCAAAAGCACACAAGACCTAATATTTACGTGGTTCGGCTAAGGTGACCTACATCTACGGGCAGGATGAGAGTATTCTTTATTTCAGAGTTCTTAAACAGAGGTTACAAGTAAAATTTCACAGAGATTCACCTATCACTTTAGAATATAAGACACATCAAATGACTAAGCAAACATCACTATTTATAGTGGATGGATAAGACTTAAAACCCTAATGGGCCAAGCCCATAGGCCCATGAATGGTGTCAACCAATCACAATCCACCATGTAGTAGCTTCAGGAACATTCATCCATGATATAAAAAACATAAGTATCAGCAACACACATGATGGAGCACTATGAGCCGTAGTAGAGCATTGTGATGCACATGTGGCACATCATGAACACTAGTGGCCCAAAATCCATCATGGTGACAGAACATTATGTATTCCTTGAGCATTACCAACTTCCATGTTGCTCCAAATGCTCCAAGTTGCTCCAAGTAGGGGTGGGCATAATAACCGAAAAAACGAACCAAAACCAAATTAATTGATATAACCGAACCATTTTAAAAACTGTTGGTTCGGTTTCTAATTTTTGTTAACCGATAACTAACGGTTCGGTTATGGTTTTATAGGTTAACCGAACCATTATTAACCGAACCGCTAACTTTATATTTTAATATATAAAAATTATAGATTATATATAAAATAATATAGTCAAACTTATTTAAGATCCATTAAAATTTTGAAAATATAATCCATTAATCATCACTTATCAGATGACGAACGAGCAGTCAAACCATCAAAGGCTGATCACGCAGACACATACAATCTTCCAATCATGCATTGAGTTAGATTATTGATTAATGTTGCAATTCCTAATCGGCTAATTCTACAATTTGTAAACATTATTCACAATTAGTTTAATCTTCACATTCATAATCCTAATCGAAGGTTTCCCATACCGTTAATCCTAATCAAAGATTGTTTGGACTTTATAGTCCTATTCGAAGGATTTTTTGACTTTGTAATCAAGACTTCTAGGTAAGTTAAGTTTTTAGTTCTTCTTGACTATATGATATATTAAGAATGTATTATTTTGAATTTTTTGACTTTCTTTTTGACTGTTTTTGACTTAATCACATTGAATGTATATGAGTGATTGACTTTATTTATCCAATAACACATAATATGAATGTCCGGCTCTTTTATTTTATAGTTTTGATTTAATCATATTGAACGTGTATGAATGTTTGGCTTTATTTTAATATTAATATCAATTATCAATATATGAAATTATTAATGTCAATTTCTTTTTTAATGTTTTATATTTTTATTGAATGTTTTTGATTTTGAATGTGACTATGTGTTATCTCACTCTAAGTATTAAAGGTACACATTTTATTCTATTACTATAAGTTAGGTTACAAACATCGGCGTCAATGACTTTTTGATATTCTATTTTCATTTTTTATGCCAATATACTTTCGTCGTTTATATTATTTTGAACATTATGGTTAACCAATATTAACCATTAACCAAAACCGTTAACCGATAAAAACCATTAACCATAACCAATATTAACCATATCCAATGACTACCAAAATGCATTAACCAATCATAATAGTTATGGTTCGATTTTAACCAATAACCGAACCAAACTGCCCCATACACACCCCTAGCTCCAAGAACTCAAATGCTCCAAGAGAATGATCCAAATGCTCAAGTCACATATTAACAATCTCCGCCTTGACTTGAACATCCTATGAACTCCACCTTAAACAAGATCTTTCTCTCCCTTCCTGCCAACAAGCCCCAAAGGGGCTTACCTCTTGCGAACATCAACCAAGTCTAAGCAGAGCTTGAAATTCTCTCTAGGTAACGACCTTGTCACCATGTCTTAAAGATTCTCCTTGGCACAAGACTTTTGAATGCATAGCCTGTCATAAAACATGATAGGTTTCTCCACCTTCAAAAGAAGACTTTGAATGAGACCAACTGCCAATGATCTTCTTGTCTCCAGATCACTTTCATGGTCCGAGTCTATCAATCCAACCAAGTCCGTATGTCGTGCATTGGTACCATACACCAGATAAACATCAAGCGTTCCCTTCAAGTGTCTCAAGATCCACTTGACAACTTCCCATGTAACACCCGTAAAATTCAAGCCAATTTAAAACTTTTTAAACAATTCAAAACCCATTAGTTATTACAAAATGTTTTCAAAATAGTTTAATATCAGAGTATCCCAGAAACCATAAGTCCAAAACACGAGGATGTGTACGGTCACGCCTTCGCCTTGCCAAGTCATCTGAATCATCTGAAACAATAAACGGAAACCGTAAGCACGGAGCTTAGTGAGTTACCCCTCAAAATACTGATACACAAACAATCCACATAACCATGTCAGCAATATCATAACATAACAAACTGAACATCATGCAACGGGTTCACAACTTTACAGACTGGATTACCCCTGGGCCCACAGTGTGAGTATGGATTGCCTTTCGGGCCCACAGCTCACATCTGGATTGCCACCGATCCCACAGTACGAGTCTGGCATGCCCTACCCGGCCCTCAGCTCGTATCTGGAATGCTCCCGAGTCCTCGGTATGATTCTGGCATGCCTTGTCCGACCCTCAGCTCATATATGGAATACTCTAGGGTTTGTTGGCTACCGCACGGATCAGTACAACCTCAACCCATCCCATATAACATGTAACATAACTAATGCACATACAGATAATCATACAGTATCACAGGTAGTCCTATAGATCTACCCGACTAGCATATCAACTGGAATACATCACTATCTCAAACTCAACATATCAATAACTACTAGGATATCAAATCCAATGGACCGGCCTTGGTGCCTAAGACCCCTTAGTATAGTGAGGATAACTCACGTGGCACTGCTGAAGTCCCGCAGATAAAACTCCAGCTGCTGGTTGACAGATCCCCGAACTGTCAACATCAAACAATACCCAATTAATAATTGGGTTCCAAGCCCAAGGTCCAACTCACACTACAAAAGCCCAAAAGTCACATCACGGGCCAAAGCCCAACATATGGCCCAATTTTCCAAATTGGGCCCAAGTCTCTCACATGGGCCTTATCCTAAAGCCCATCTAATTATTTTGGTCCATTAACTTGTTCTTGGATAGCCCATCAATAGTCCAATCGCCAAAGCCCAATAGGAAAACCCAACACAAGGCCCAAGTGAAATTAAGGTTTTCACATGAAATGACAATTAGGGCTAAGTGTTCCTACTTATCCCATTAAGGACTTAATCCATTAAGTCCATTACTGCTTTAGGTTAATTTACCAATGATTATTAATTATTATTTAGGTTTAATAATTAATTCCAACGTGGGTCCCGATCAATTCCCAAAATTAGGGTTTCATGACATTAGGGTTTTCCAAACCCTAATTAGGGTTTCCAACCCAATACTAGCCTATTGGTCAACTGGTTGGGCTTTTAGGTCACTTTGGGCTTCATTGGGCCCATTGGGGTTCTATTGGGCCCACTAGGGTTTCATTGCGCCCATTCTGTCCAATCATCCTAAACGAGGTCCAAACGCAATCAAAGCACACCGCCACCCGACACGGCGGCCGGTGGCGACAGGAGGCGGCAGCCACCACCTCACGGTGGTGGTTACAAGTTTATATTGATTACCGAAACTATTACAATTTTACAAAGATACACAAACACACACACTCACGTAACATAACACACACACACACACACACACACACACACACACCGCTGCACTGTGGCGGCAGGTGGTGGTAGATGGTTGCAGCCACCATGGCTGGCGGCCATGGTGGTCCCTTTTTCATTTCCGGCCAACAAAACACGCACACATACACATTAACACGTCTTCTGTTGCGAAATAAACCCAACTACCCACCTGGTGGCGATGGTAACACAAGAAGTCCGGTAGCAGCTCCGTTATCGGCGACAACCACAATGGCCGACCGCCATGGTGGTGTTTCGTGACTCCTCTTCGACAGAAACCACACGCACTTGCGACCTCATCACGAACCACGAACCACAGCGGTGGCTGACAGCGGAAAATGACGTTGGCAGCAGCTTCACGGTGGAACAGTCGCATGGCGGCGTCCACAAAGACGAAACCCATCATCAGCAGCTCGACCGGTCCTCCCACGAACGCAACGTCGGTCCCTGTGGTTTGCCCTGGTTACATACGATGTCCGACGATGGGCTAGAAGAAGCTAAGGCGGCTGAGAAGAAAGAGAAGGGGAAGGGCGGCGGTTTCAGGTGGTCGCTGTCGTCGGCGGTTGACGATGGCGTTCCAGCTTCGGCACGGTGGCAACGCCGGTGGTTGGTGCTCGAACTCGTCAAGGTGGCAGCAGCCGGCGATGGGGATACAAGGTCGGAAGCAGAGATGGTCTATCGTGAGGGTGAAGGCTTGGAAAGGGGAGGTATAAGGGTGGAGGCCGATATTGTGTCTAGGGTTAGGGTTGTTGACGGGCAATCAAACAGTTAAATACCCGGCTCCATGCAAACATATAGAGAAAATGACAGAACTGGTCCCTCCCATTCCAATCTCTTCAAACAAAGTCCAATAATTACCATTTAAACCCTGGCTCCTGAAAATCCTTTCAACTTTGATCCAATATTTTACCAAATGGCCCCTCCATGACAATTTCTTTTCAACTTCGGTTCATAACTTACTCTTTAGTCCCTGCTTCCATAAATACTTACATATTAAATCCAATTAATACCAAACACCCCTTGCCTTATGAAAATCTTTACAAATTGAGTCCCAAAGTTACACTTTAACCCCTGGAGATTCAAATCTTGTCATTTAGTTTCCCGAAACCAACTCCCAACTAATTGTTATTTGATTTTGGGCTATAATAATATAAAATACTAATAATAATTATTTCTCGGGGTCCCGGGTTTATTATTTTAATTACTCTATTTTAAATGAGATGTTACAACTCTTCCCCACTTAATTTTGATTTCGTCATCGAAATCGTTTCTTGTTATCCCTTACACACTAGTCAACTTGAACAATACGACCACAACTTACGAGCATAACCCCAACCTTTCCAAGGCAATCGTAACCAACCCTATCAGGGTTCTAAAACATGAAAATAAACGAATCCCTTGCAATATAATCACATTTACTCAATCCGAATCTGTAGTCTCGAGATGGTCCGTCTCCTTGACAGACCGCCCACTCTGAATCATTGTCAATTTCTTTGCACTTAACTCCTAACTGGCTACTCAACATCTGATAACCTGAGGTTCTCACCAGAAAGCATAACCACAAATCACACACTGTTACCTATAACTCTTTTCTTGACAAGAGATTAGGTACTCCTTCAAGAGAAACCCGTTTTGATAACCAATTCCTAGGGATATAATGAACAACGGGATGTAAACTGGGAGATAAACCCTTATAGGTTTGTCAGTACAATGCTTCCTTTCTCCTTAGGACCAACATACATATAATGACCGGCTCATAAGCACAAACACTCATACCTGGCCCAATCAGCCTCGGGCTGGAATACCAGGCATGCCCACGACGGGTCCAGTCATCCTCAGGATGGAATACGCTCATATCATGCACATGTTTGGCCCAATCAACCCTCGGGTTGGCATACCAAACACGTCAGGTCCAATTAATCATAGGGTCCGGTCATCCTTGGCATGGAATACCCTTTATCAGTATACCACTATATACGAAACTCGGGTCTAAACTCATAACTTGAAGTTCAAGGACCTGCCCTTGTATTTCTCACAAATTCTTCTGATTCCTCCTGGCCGATTACGGCTCGCCGAAATCTCAACAATATGTCCATTCTGAAAGCGCTCAAACAGAAGAAATAGACTACTAAGATTACTAGGCCCACAACCTATGACTGGAATACCCCTACAAGGTCCTCAGTATAGGTCTGGATTGCCTCTGAGCCCACAACATGAGTCTGGTATGCCTTACCTGGCCCTCAGCTCATGACTGGAATGCTCCTGATAAACTATCAACATTGTCCAAAAGAAAAACCTAACCAACAACCTTCACAACACCAACCAACTCCATGATGGTGAAACCCCACCATGTACGATTCACTTATAGAATAAGTTGTTATCCAAGTAAAATCCTACAAACCTTGGTCGCACATGACCCTAAAATAGATTGATAGTCAAACTCTTGATCCAATTTTTGTAGACTATAACCCAGACCTGATCAAACATGTAAGCCGAACCAACCCTATTGCCACCTTGAATACCCACAAATACACACGAGAATCACTACTGTCACAAATAGTATGTTTAACTAGGAAATTCTGTCCTCATGTAAACATCAACTATTGTAAGACTTGTTCTAACACATTAAAGTTTACATTAAGGTTCCTAATAAACCATGTATTGTTATAATACAAAGCTATTACATCTCTTAATCTCTCCCAAATCTCTCTATGTATCTCAAATCTCTCCCAAATCTCTCTATGTATCTCAAATCTCTCCTAAATCTCTCTAAGTATCTCAAATCTCTCCCAAATCTCTCTATGTATCTCAAATCTCTCCCAAGTCTCTCTATGTATCTCCCTTAGTCGAAAACAACTTAAAACGGAAGGAGAAAACTCAAAGGAACAGGCCCATTTCGGAATACACTATTCATTCTCGGAGCCTCTCTTCTTGGTTCGGAACCCTCTTAGTCCGGAATACCTTCTAAGGAACTGGGAAGAATCGCATCTCGGAACCCCCCTGCTTCGGATCTCCTCGCAGCTCCGGAAGGTTTGACTCCGGAAGGTTTGAATCCAGAATGTATCGCGTGACCCGCTTCGGAATTCCTAGTCGACTTCGCACCTGCGGTCCGGACCTGCTGGCTTCACATCTGACTTCGGAACCAAGGAAAATGCTCTGGATTTTGCCAAAGGACTCCAGAACTCTCTATTACTCTTCGGACCCTCGCAGATTCCAGACTACACCCCGTATTTTTGTCCATTTCAGACTTTTTCTTCACTTTAAGTTATGTTAACGTCGGGAATCCCATCAAACTCGTGTTTTTCATAAATTAAACCCCTTAAACCCCTATCTTATGCCAAATTTGAATAATTAAAGTATATTTACACAAAATAATTATTGAAAATCAAAAAGGGATTAATCTAAACCATAAAGGGATAAGAGGGTTTGACTTTATGATTTGATGTAATCTCCCATTTCCCATGCAATTCACAGTAACCCATGAAAGAACCACCAAATAACAATGTTTGAACCAATAGATTTCCATGCACATACCCCTTCCCTCTTTTTCCTTTATCCCCTTAAAGCAACGACAGTGGGAGAGTTTTAAACTTCTCCATTTCTCCCACTTCCCTCATATTCTCTCAAATACTTCCCTCAAGAGCAAAAACAAGGATTTTGTTAAGGCTCAACTCTTCCAGTTCTCCTTAAGATTTTTAGGTAAGATATTCCATTAATATAGTATTTTACATCATTTTCAAGAAAATGCCATATTATTTTATTCATAATAATATGTGATAAAAACCCTTAGGAAAACATTCCTTCCCAGGAAGTTCCTCAACTCATCCAAGAGCTTAGGCTTAAGATCTTCATCCCATCACTCCAACCAACTCAAGGTGAGCTTCATACCCCTACTTTTTTTTCGAGATTTTTATTGTTTTTGGGGGAGAATGCAAGTCAAAACCTTGTTTTAAACCTTGATTTAATTGCTTATTATGCTTGTATGCTAAGTTATATGTACTAAAATTATGAAGGCTCCTAGAACTCGAAAACTTGAGCAAGTCTCAAGAGTTTGAAGCTTATTTCACAACTTATGTATAAGAAATAAGAACTAGAAGGTTATAAAAATACAAGTTACAAATGTTTATGACAAAAATCCTAAGTATTTACGTCAAAAATTGCTTAAACAAGTATTTTGGAGAAAATGGACCACTTTCAACAAATCACATAGCTTTAAGCCACCTTTTGACAAATATGAGTCTTATTTGATAAATTATAAATTGAAGGACCATTTTGCCGACATCAAGAATATTGGGTCATTTTGACAAGCCTGATTTACAAAGGAATATTCTCTATAAACGAAAACGGAATATCTAGTCAACAAGTACACCATTGTTATTTACGAAATAAATAATGGATTACAACGATTTGCTCAAAAATCTGTTAGTATTCTAGTCAGACGAATATTCACAGTACCTCTATATATAAATAATAGTGTACGCTTAAAGTCCTGTAAGAGTTATAACCAGAGTCTCCTAAAGGGGGGAGCAGGAATTTCTGTATAGATCTATACGGGGTTGACACCCCGCACCTTCGCTGTTCGCTACAGCTAGACCGGCCAGTCTGGGGTGACAAATGTCTTAAACAAAACCGACACCTGAAGAACGTCAGAACGGGCACTCCGTCATATTAGTATGGTTATAACGACTCACTAAGAATATAACAGTATGTTTTTAGGAAATTACTCAAGTTACACCTTTCGATTATAGACTACTATTGTTTTGAGTACTATAAACGAAGCTTTTATCACACATTCTTAGGGTTTTAAGACCACCATCTTATACATCAGAAAATATAGGATTTTCTGGGGAAAACAATTTTATACGATTTCGAAAAACGATAAACTAAAACACACATGCAACTATACTTGATTAGAAACAAGACTTACCACCATTTGATAAGAAAATATGGGATTTTTTGGTTTTCCAACTAACACAGATTTTTATACAAAATGCTTATGAACTCACCAACATATTTTATGTTGATGCTTTTCAAACGACTTATATTCTCAGGAAATCAATAAGCAGGTCAGTGACATGGGGATTCAAGATCATTTTGTCGTAATTTGGAATTTATTCAATGTTGCCTCTTTTGTGTATTTCAAGAACATGAACAATATGTAAAAACAATGTAAGTTTGTTATATTGATGTATGACGTTTGGATTTGCTATGTTTCATTTATATTCAATTGTTATGATATTACACAATGAAGTCACCCGCCTCCGGACGTTTCCGCCGCTCTGGTCCGGGGGTGTGACAGATTGGTATCAGAGCATTGTTTATAGTGAACTAGTATATCTAGCCATACGAGATATACAACTATAAATACAATGGGACTAAAACACTCTGACTAAAAGTATACATACTTGCTAGGACCGTATCATAACAAGAACAAAACAAGATAACTTAAAGGTTGAACACTACAGTCAAACCTGGGCAGTTATGTAATCATATATGGGATAAATATAGCCTGATCAACTATATTTGTTTGAGATATGACCAACATGTGTTTGGGAGTGGTAGTGGTGTTGCAACAAGTCTAAAGCTTCCAAACTCGTTATCCAAAAGTTTTAAGGACCAAGCCTAAAATAATTAAAATACTATAGGAGTATTTTGACATTCCATCTATTTTCTCGTACTCATATATTCTTGCATAGACGACATAGCAGGCTTTCACCTCCCCGGAGACCCTTACTTTCCCAATCAGGGGAATGGGGGTTGGATCGAGGAAGACCCAGAAGAAGACCCCGAAGAACTGATAGAGTTTGAAGAAGAGGACGCCGATGAAGAAATCGAGGAAGATGACGATGAGGAGGTTGAGGAGGACGATGAATCGGACGCAGAGTCTGAAGTTATTAACCCTCCCTACATGCCAAGGGTACCACCGCATAGAATGGGCTACAATGGCCCTATACATCCTTGGGCTGACGATATTGAGAGATGGGGCCGACGCCAGGGTCAGCAACCACCATTTGGGATGAACCGAGGTTTCTACAACCTCCAGCATGGAGGACCAACGGATCGCGCACTCCCTGTCGTGGTCAGACGTATTAGGGACATTGTTGACCAGGCTCAAGTGACCACCAAACGGGTAATGTAGATGCGGGCGGCTATGCAGGTTACGGATGCTCGCACGCGAGACCTAGAGTGAGACTTCTATCCAATGGAACGGCTCATGGAAGATCTTGCCACTGCACGAGCGGAGGTCAGAGAATACCAGGAGAGACACACCGCTCTGGAGGAGCGTGTACAGATCACCAAACGCAGATTAGCCGAACTCCAGGGTGCGTCTACCTCATCGTCAGCACCACCAGACCCTACTCATCGCGACTAGTACCTGTTTATTTGCTACCCTATGTATTATCGACGACATGACTAAGTGATTACACTACTCATGGAGTCGTTACTCTATTAGATTTTATTTCACTTCAAGTATTGTGCGCCTTATGAAGGCAATTTTTCATGTACTCAAAAGATTATTATCAATGAAAAACGGATATATATTTTCTCATGATATGTTACCTGTTATGTGCTCTATCGCTATTGTTACATGTTGATTTTATACATACACACTTGCTTGTATACAACCGAATCACCGATACTATTCTATGATCAAGAAATCGTCAAACAAAATACATTGGATACTTATTGTTCTTCTGATCCATGACAGAAAGATGCCGAAGAGACCGATCCGAAAGAACAACAACACAGCACCACCACCGCCGCCCCCGCCAGAGATGAACTCTGCGACCTTTCAAGCGGTAGTTTCAACAGCAGTAACAGCAGTGCTAGCCCACATTCAAAACGGAAATAATGGTGGTGGAAATGGCCAAGGGACGGGTAGCTCCCATCAAGGGATGAATCACGGGCCTATAATGGCCTGTACCTACAAGGACTTTTCCAATGCAAGACCCCGCACTTTCAACGGGACTGGAGGAGTCATAGCTTTGAAACGATGTATCGAGAAGGTAGAGTCGGTGTTCGAGATATGCGAATGTCCGGAAGGGAGTAAAGTCAAATTCCCGGTCTGCACCTTCATCGACCAGGCATTGTCATGGTGGAACGGTCACATTGAGTCCATGACACTCCCCGTTGCAAACTCCATGTCCTGGGAAGAACTCAAGGAAATGTTAATCGCTGAGTACTGTCTCCGAGGGGAGGTACAAAAAGTCGAGCAAGAACTGTGGAACCTTACGGTGCAGAATTCGGACATTGACGCGTACATCTCGAGGTTTAATGAACTATCCCTTTTGTGTCATGGTATGATTACGTCTGAGGGAAAGAAGGTCGAGCGATTCATCTGGGGGTCGACACCTCCCATTCAAGGGAACGTGATTGCCTCAAAACCCGAGACCTATGACAGTGCAAAGCGCCTGGCCAAGAAGCTTTATGATCACAGTGACAAGAAAAGTACCAAAGCAACCGAGGGAGAGAGAAAACAAGAAGAACTGGGAGAACAAGCGAAAAGGACGACAGAATTCAGGGCCATCCAAGAAGCCACAGACAGTAGCAGTCCATTCTGCTACCGCTCCAGCCCCACCAGCCCCAACCACAAACACGCCAACAAAGCCACACGTGGGATCAAATCCCAAGTGTGACAAGTGTAACTATCACCACTACGGGGCATGCAAGGATTTCCAATGCACCAACTGCAATTGAAAGGACACACCGTCCGGTATTGCAAGATGCCCCCACAACAAAACAAGCAGCCCAATGACAAGAACGCCGGAGCCAGCCGTGCATGTTACGGATGCGTGGAAACCGGCCATTTTAAACGCAACGGCCCCAAGAACAACAATCAGAACGCTGGAAGGGTCTTAACCATGGGACAAGAAGAGGCGGTGCAAGATCCAACATTGGTGACTGATATGTTTCCCCTCAACAACTCTTATGCGTGCATTTTATTTGATAGTGGTGCTGAGCGAAGCTTCGTAAGTCACGGATTCAAACACCTACTCAATCAAAATCCCCACAAATTGAACGAAACTTATATGGTCGAAATGGCCAACGGTAAAACAGAATCAACCAACGATATTACGTAGGGTGCACACTAACGTTAAATAATCACTCCTTCCCAATCAGTTTGATGCCTGTTTATATTAGAAGCTTTGATGTGATTGTTGGCATGGATTGGTTAGGCCCCCACCATGCTGAAATTATGTGTCACGAGAAGGCCGTTCGCTTTCATCTACCCAACGACGAAAGTCTAATAGTTTATGGCGATAAACCCGACTCAAACCTCCGACTCATTTCTTGCATCCAAGCACAAAAGTGCTTGCATAAAAAGAATCATTCCTTTCTTGCTCATGTTGTGGATAAAACAAAGGAGGAGAAAAACATTAACGATATTCCTGAAGTACGTGAATTTCCTGATGTATTTCCTGAGGATTTTCCAGGAGTCCCTCCCGAGCGCCAGGTCGAGTTCCGAATCGATCTTGTACCTGGAGCCACTCCAATCGCCAAATCCCCCTACAGGTTAGCTCCTGCCGAGATGCAAGAGTTATCTAGTCAACTAAGCGAGCTTCTCGACAAAGGATTCATCAGGCCAAGATTTTCACCTTGGGGAGCTTCGGTTCTGTTTGTCAAGAAGAAAGGCGGATCTTTCATAATGTGCATAGATTATCGAGAATTAAACAAGCTCACTGTCAAGAATCGATACCCACTCCCCCGAATCGATGATCTATTCGATCAGCTCCAAGGAGCCAGTTACTTTTCCAAGATAGATTTGAGGTCCGGATACCATCAACTAAGATTCCGAGAGGAGGATATCCCAAAGACTACTTTCCGAACCCGTGAAGAGGGAATACATGTGGAGCTTACTAAGATCAAGGCTATTGAGGGATGGACAACCCCAAGAACCCCAACAGAAATCCGACAACTTTTAGTCCCCGCTGGTTATTACCGAAGGTTCCTCCAAAATTTTTCCAAAATCGCCAAACCTCTCACCACTCTCACCCAGAAGGGTGTACCTTTCCATTGGAATGACAAACAAGAAGCTGCCTTCCAAACCCTGAAATAATCCCTCTGCAGTGCTCCAGTGCTGTCCTTGCCAGAAGGAACGGAGGACTTCGTAGTATACTGCGATGCTTCTAATCAAGGGTTAGGTTGTGTGTTTATGCAACGAGGAAAGGTGATAGCTTACGCATCAAGGCAACTAAAGACCCATGAAGTAAACTACACTACCCACGATATCGAGCTGGGAGCTATGGTATTCGCTTTAAAGATTTGGAGGCACTACCTATATGGTACAAGATGCACCATTTTCACGGACCACAAGAGCCTCCAACACATTCTGAATCAAAAGGAATTAAACATGAGACAACGAAGATGGGTCGAACTGCTAAACGACTATGAGTGCGAAATCAAGTACCATCCAGGCAAAGCGGATGTGGTAGCTTATGCCTTAAGTCGAAAGGAATACTCGGGTTGCCGAGTAAAGACGTTAATAATGACCGTCCAGTCCCATCTATCTTCACAAATCAAGGAGGCTCAGCAGGAAGCCTTGAAGCAAGAAAACATCACCAATGAGGCATTGCGTGGAATGGAAAAGAATCTGACGATCAAAAAGACGGAGCCTATTATCTTACGGACCGAATCTGGACACCGAAGTTCGGCGGATTCCGGGACGTGATAATGAATGAGGCTCACAAAACAAGGTACTCTATTCATCTGGGTTCCGACAAGATGTACCTGGATATCAAACAACATTATTGGTGGCCGAATATGAAAGCGGAGATTGCCACTTACGTAGGCAAGTGTCTCACTTGCGCTAAGGTTAAAGTGGAGTATCAGAAGCCCTCGGGTCTACTTCAACAACCCGAAATACCCGAGTGGAAATGGGAAAGGATCACAATGGATTTTATAACCAAATTACCCAAGACGGCAGACGGTTTGGATGCTATCTGGGTGATCGTTGACCGATTAACAAAATCCGCCCATTTCCTGCCAATAAAGGAAACGTACAAAATGGAAAGGCTAACGCGAATATACCTGAAAGAGGTGGTGAGACTTCATGGAGTCCCCATATCTATCATCTCGGATCGGGATAGCAGATTCACCTCTCGTTTTTGGCAGTCGCTCCAGAAAGCATTGGGAACCCGACTGGATATGAGCACTGCCTACCACCCTCAGATTGATGGCCAAAGCGAGCGAACTATTCAGACCCTAGAAGACATGCTTCGAGCATGTGTAATAGATTTTAGCAAAGCCTGGGATACCCACCTACCCCTGGTTGAATTTTCATATAACAACAGCTATCACACAAGCATAGGAGTCGCTCCCTTTGAGGCCTTGTATGGTCGGAAGTGCAGATCGCCCCTTTGTTGGGCTGAAGTGGGTGACACCCAGCTGGCAAAAGGGCAATCACCGAGCAGCACCCTTACAGGACCAGAAATTATTCGAGAAACTACAGAGAAGATAATCCAAATCAAAGTCCGACTCCAAGCATCACGTGACCGAAAAAAGAGTTACGCTGACAAACGACGAAAACCCCTGGAGTTCCAAGTCGGAGATCGAGTGCTATTAAAGGTCTCTCCCTGGAAAGGGATGATCCATTTTGGGAAAAGAGGAAAATTAAACCCGCGATACATTGGACCGTTCGAGATTCTTGCCCGAATTGGTCCGGTGACCTATAAGTTGCAGCTACCATCGGAGCTCAGCCACGTACACCCCGTGTTCCACGTGTCAAATTTGAAAAGGTGCTTATTAGATAAAACCCTTGTTATTCCTCTAGAAGAGATTGAGATAAACGAGAATCTCCTGTTCGTCGAAGAACCAGTCGAGATAATGGATATGGAAGTGAAGCGCACAAAACATAGTCACATTCCGATTGTGAAGGTTCGATGGAATGCTAAGCGTGGAACGGAATTCACTTGGGAACGCGAAGACTAGATGAAACAAAAGTACCCTCACTTATTCTCTCGTTTATAATCCTACCTTTCAAAAGAATTTCGGGACGAAATTCCCTCTAACGGGGGATGATGTCACAACTAGTATGTTTAATTAGGAAATTCTGTCCTCATGTAAACATCAACTATTGTAAGACTTGTGCTAACACATTAAAGTTTACATTAAGGTTCCTAATGAACCATGTATTGTTATAATACAAAGTAATTACATCTCTCAATCTCTACCAAATCTCTCTATGTATCTCAAATCTCTCCCAAATCTCTCTATGTATCTCAAATCTCTCCCAAATCTCTTTAAGTATCTCAAATATCTCCCAAATCTCTCTATGTATCTCAAATCTCTCCTAAGTCTCTCTATGTATCTCCCTTAGTCGAAAACAACTTAAAACGGAAGGAGAAAACTCAAAGGAACAAGCCCATTCCAGAATACACTATTCATTCCCTGATGCTTGAATGATCCCACATCCAAATCTTAAAGACCAAAAGATAGATTCTCCAACTAATATGTCAACAACAAGCTATTTCCCTTGGTGCTTCCATCCGCCAATCGATAACGATCACTACAACTGCTGAATCCTGACAATGCTGAATACCCATCCTGTGGGGCCCTGTCCGCAGGCCTCCCACATAATACCCATCTTCCCAAAGTGCTCCAAACAAATCTCTCGCTCTCGGGCTCTAGAAATGATACCATTCAGGGTCTCGCACCCTGACTCACTCACTAGATCAATCGTACTCATCTGAACTGCAGTAGCTGAAGCAACCCCTGCCCTAAACCAGCTACAAGAACTCCCAAGACATATTCTTAACTCCCGAAAGTGAAATAGATCGCACAACCCATCCTTACTGTCCGCTGCAAGAGACCCAAGGCGAATCGGGTCTTAGCTCTTACGGGTCAGAACGGAAATCGCGTACGCCTCATAAGATACACATGCCACATCGACCCACCCGTGCTCACCAACGCTGAGATACTGTCGCCAACTCCTGCGACTAACTGACCCCGAGTTGGAACACCACCTGATCCTGGGGTCACATGCCTGTTCACTCCTTCGAGCTCGAAAACTGAAAGGGCATAATCCTTGCCCTAGAAAATAACATTCCTATCCATCTATTATGCATTCTACTTCCAGCTACAAAACTCTAACTGATCATAATCATCACTCCCTTCCGGAGTCCCTGCGACTCGAATCCCGGTCTCGAACAAAAACCCCCGAAGCCTCAAATCAGGAAACTCATATACCAACTTCTCCCGCTCACCCCGCGGAGTGCAACGAGTATAGAACATTTCCCTGATCCCAAGTAACCGCAACTCTCTGCTCATCATAATACGTCCCACTAACAAGTCCCAGTACCGGAAAGCTCGACCAGCTCCTTCTCCTGCCGCCGTTACAGCTGCTGTAGTTGCCGCGACAACCGTCTTGGCAATGGCTGCGTAGCGCTCAACGAAATACTTCAACCATGGTGGTCTTGATAGACCCAAACATCTCCGAAAACTGTCTCCGAACACCTCGATCAACTCCTCCCGGATGATCTCACTGACACGATCCTTTGACAATACTGGCCTATCCTGGCTGCCAGCTCCCGATCCTGACCCGGATCTGGTCTCAAGACATCTCGTAACCATCATTCTGATAATACACTAGAAAGATCTCTGATAACCCATATGCTAACAGGGAACCAACTCCCAACCAACTCTAGGGGTTGTGACTTCCTTGCTATGCATATGGGTCCTGTGCTTTCAGTAGTACGGGCCCATACTACCTTCCACACCTACCCATATTTGTCTCAAATATCACCACAACACCCTAACAATATACATAAACATAGCGAGCGCTCAATCCTCACTCCTAGAGAAATGCTAAATATCTCATAACTGGCCTACCGGCCTCACACTACCCACCCATCCATGAAACTGCCACCAACCTTGCAGCACTAGTGTATGCTAGCCATACATAACGTTGGACCCTATAGACTTTCGAATATCTGATCCTACCCTAAGCCCCCAATCAAACAAGAACAGAACATAAGGCCTAACCAAACATTCTTAGGCTATAAGATCTTAATTATGTATAACCATGATGCATACACTAAGAAACTACAGTAATGATGTCAATCTCATATAAGTAAAACCCTAGGCTAGCAGGCATCATGTAATCAGGCAATTCTATCATGCAATTCCTGAAGATCCCTAGCTTAGTACTAGCATGCTGTTCTAACACATCACATTATCAAATAACCGGATGGTATTTTGGGGTCTACTTACTGGCTCCGGCTGATCGTACACACTACATCCTCATTTGATATTTTGAAAACCTTTTCCTTAGTTTGAGACTGGATTCACACAAGTGTTCCTCCAATTCACTCAAACCAAGGCTCTGATACCAACTTGTAACACCCATAAAATTCAAGCCAATTTAAAGCTTTTTAAACAATTCAAAACCCATTAGTTATTACAAAATGTTTTCAAAATAGTTTAATATCAGAGTATCCCAGAAACCATAAGTCCAAAACACGAGGATGTGTACGGTCACGCCTTCGCCTTGCCAAGTCATCTGAATCACCTGAAACAATAAACTGAAACCGTAAGCATGAAGCTTAGTGAGTTACCCCCCAAAATACCGATACACATACAGTCCACATAACCATTTCAGCAATATCATAACATAACAAACTGAACAGCATGCAATGGGTCCACAACTTTATAGACTGGATTACCCCTGGGCCTACAGTGTGAGTCTGGATTGCCTTCCGAGTCCACAACTCACATCTGGATTGCCACCGAGCCTACAGTACGAGTTTGGCATGCCCTACCCGGCCCTCAACTTGTATCTGGAATGCTCCCGAGTCCTCAGTATGAGTCTGACATGCCTTTCCCGGCCCTCAGCTCATATCTGGAATACTCTAGGGTTTGTTGGCTACCGCACAGAGCAGTACAACCTCAACCCATCACACATAACATGTCGACATGTAACATAACTAATACACATACAAATAATCATACAATATCACAGGTAGTCCTACAGATCTACCCGACTAACATATCAACTGGCATACATCACTAACTCAAACTCAACATATCAATAACTACTAGGATATCAAATCCAATGGGCCGACCTTGGTGCCTTAGACCCCTTAGTATAGTGAGGATAACTCACCTGGCACTGCTAAAGTCCCACAGATAAAACTCCAGCTGCTGGTTGATAGATCCCCGAACTGTCAACATAAAACAATACCCAATTAATAATTGGGTTCCAAGCCCAAGGTCCAACTCACACTACAAAAGCCCAAAAGTCAAATCATGGGCCAAAGCCAACATATGGCCCAATTTTCCAAATTCGGCCCAAGTCTCTCACATGGGCCTTATCCTAAAGCCCATCTAATTATTTTGGTCCGTTACTTTTTCTTGGATAGCCCATCAATAGTCCAATCGCCAAAGCCCAATAGGAAAACCCAACACAAGGCCCAAGTGAAATTAGGGTTTTCACATGAAATGACAATTAGGGCTAAGTGTTCCTACTTAACCCATTAAGGACTTAATCCATTAAGTCCATTACCGCTTTAGGTTAATTTGCCAATGATTATTAATTATTATTTAGGTTTAATAATTAATTCCAACGTGGGTCCCGATCAATTCCCAAAATTAGGGTTTCATGACATTAGGGTTTTCCAAACCCTAATTAGGGTTTCCAACCCAATACTAGCTTATTAGTCAACTGGTTGGGCTTTCAGGTCACTTTGGGCTTCATTGGGTCCATTGGGGTTCTATTGGGCCCACTAGGGTTTCATTGCGACCATTCTGTCCAATCATCCTAAACGAGGTCCAAACGCAATCAAAGCACACCGCCACCCGACACAACGGCCGGTGGTGACAGGAGGCGGCAGCCACCACCTTACGGTGGTGGTCAAAAGTTTCTATTGATTACCTACACTATTACAATTTTACAAAGATACACAAACACACACACTCACGTAACATAACACACACACACACCGCTGCACTGTGGCGGCAGGTGGTGGTAGATGGTGGCAGCCACCATGGATGGCGGCCATGGTGGTCCCTTTTTCATTTCCGGCCAACAAAACACGCACACATACACATTAACACGTCTTCTGTAGCGAAATTAACCCAGCCACCCACCTGGTGGCGATGGTAACACAAGAAGTCCGGCAGCAGCGACGGTCGACGACATTAGCTCCGTTATCGGCGGCAACCACCATGGCCGACCGCCATGGTGGTGTTTCGTGACTCCTCTTCGACAGAAACCACACACACTCACGACCTCATCTTGAACCACAAACCACAATGGTGGCTGACGGCGGCAACTGGCGTTGGCAGCAGCTTCACGATGGAACAGTCGCATGGTGGCGTCCACAAAGACGAAACCCATCATCAGCAGCTTGACCGGTCCTCCCACGAACGCAACGTCGGTCCTTGCAGTTTTCCCTGGTTACATACGATGTCCGACGACGGGCTAGAAGAAGCTAAGGCGGCTGAGAAGAAAGAGAAGGGGAAGGGCGGCAGTTTCTGGTGGTCGCTGTCGTCGGCGGTTGACGATGGCGTTTCAGCTTCGGCACGGTGGCAACGCCGGTGGTTGGTGCTCGAACTCGTCAAGGTGGCAGCATCCGGCGATGGGGATACAAGGTCGGCAGCGAAGATGGTCCATCGTGAGGGTGAAGGCTGGGAAAGGGGAGGTATAAGGGTGGTGGCCGATATTGTGTCTAGTGTTAGGGTTGTTGACGGGCTATAATAATATAAAATAATAATTATAATTGTTATTTGATTTTGGTCTATAATAATATAAAATAATAATAATAATTATTTCTCGGGGTCCCGGGTTTATTATTTTAATTACCCTATTTTAAATGGGATGTTACATCCCAATGAGCTTTACCCCAATTGTCTCAAACCACCAAAGAAGTACCAACACGTTTGGACTGATCACGATAGAACGACCATAAGACTTTCTCAATGTAGTGAGAAATGTATAACCATCCTCCTTTTCTATCACTCCGAATCTCCATCTTTGTTATCTTCTTTTCAACTCCTAAACCGTTCATTACAAGCTCATTATCCAGAAGATTCTTCAAGTTGTCTTTCTGGCATCAACATCACCAGACACTTCTTCCCTGGGTTGGTCAAGGGATTCCTCACGTCTATGTTCCACATTTATCACAAACTATGTAGGTCTTTTGTTTTGAACTCCAACTCTTGGCTAGCATCATGATCGTTCCCCATAACACTTATACCACCTCCTCTCTGGTTACACATAGAAGATTCAAAGGTCACATCTCTTCTAATAACGTATTTTAGAGTTTTTTCTTCTTCTTTTGTACACCACAGACGACGACCTTTGCCTCCAGATGCATATTCTAGAAATATACACTTCATTGTCCTCGACTCCAGTTTACCATCATTCACACGAATGTAATCAGGGCATCCAAACATTCGTAAACCATAATTATCAGAGGATTTCCCATACCACACCTCTTGAGGATTCTTACAATTAGTTACAGTTGCTAGAAATCTATTTGCCAGATAGCAAGCGGTGTTGGTTGCTTCTGCCCAAAATTTCTCCGATAAATCAGCAGATAATTGCATACACTGAGCATAATCCACCAGTATTTAATTCATCTGCTTGCCACTCCGCTTTGCTAGTGTTAGTTGTACGATGCGATGCATCACTATACCTTCTATTTTGCAGAAGTTGTCAAACGAAGCCTTGTAGAACTCCAACCTATTTTCTGTTCTGAGTGACTTGGCTTGGTTTCCAGTATGTTTTTCAACCATAGTCTTCCACTCCTTGAACTTCCCAAACAATTCATCTTCATCATTTGTCTTCAGAAAGTACACCTAGGTCTTCCTTGAGTAATCATTGATAAAAGTCACAAAGTATTGACATCCACCATGAGACTTCACAGAAGAGGGACCCCATAGATCCGAGCGAACACACTCAAGTATCTCCTTGCTTGAGTGTTGGATTCGAACTGAACTTCACCCTACATTGCATTTCTTGAACACAAGATTCACCATGTTTAGCATTTCAGTTACATCTCCACCAAACAACCCATTCTCGCTCACATGTCCATACTTATGATGCCACAACTTTCTTTCATCATCATACCGATCCAAGGATTGGGATACAATCACCGTTACTCTAACCGTGGAGCCTTCCAAGATATAATTCCCATAAGGATTAATCTTTTCCTTTATAACTACAAGAGCACCCTTGGAGACTTTTAATCAGTCACCCTCTACATAATACTTCAATCCATCCTTCGCCAAAGTGCCAAGAGAAATCAAATTCTTTTGAATCTCTGGGACGAACCAACAATCCAGTTTCCTGACTATACCATCGTGCATCTTGATTTGCACCGTGCCACTGCCCTTGATACTGCTCACCTAATCATCACCCATCTTGACTGTGCCATTCCACTCTTTAAAGGAGTAGAACCAATCACGATTGCATGTCATATGATAGGATACTCCAGAGTACAAGACCCAAGCATCAGCAGAACTAGATGTATGTATTGTCAAAACTTTTCCATCATCCCTTTCATTAGAATTTCCTTGAACCAAAACATTGTTGTTGCTTGGTCTAACACCATTATTCCCTTTCTTCAGCAATGGACAATCTCTTCTAAATTGCCCATTTTCCGTGTAGTTATAACATTTGATGTTGGTTTTGTTGGATTAGGTGACTAAGCCCATAACTAAAATTGTTATATACTTGAATTGATAGTAGCACAGTCCTTTTTGAGTTGCCCTCAACCTAGCAATTGGACAAGATGATTTTTAGAGAGAGAGATTTAACTTATTATGTGAATAATAAGTTTAATAAATGGTTTATTAATGTATTATGAAAATAATATATTAATTAGAAATCATATTATTTAATTAATAAATAATCAGAAGTTAATTGGAATTAATTTTGGGCTTAATTGGATTAATTAAAAGTACATGGACTGTTTGGTTATTTATTGATAGTGGAGAAAGGAAGGCTCTAGAACCTCACAGAATGAGGTGGAAGAAAATCTCTAGGGCAAGCCTAAGAGATTTCGTCCAAGGCCCTTGGATAAAGGGATTGGGCTGCTTGGTCACCAAACAAAGGGATCCAGGGCATATCCCTTAAAACCTAGCTTTGACACCAAGTTTCCTCAACTATATAAGGAACCCTTGGGTCCTAAATTTCACCACTCCAACCCTTCCCTCTACAAGCCTTGGATGAAAATTTGCTCCTCTCTCCTCCTCTCGTATTATTATCCTCTTCCTAGCTTGGGTGTGATTCTATTAGAGACACGACACTTGTGGTGCTTGCTTCCAAGAGATCAACAAAGGAGAATTCTAGTTGTTTACTATAACAACTAAAATGTATGTATTCCTAAAACCCTTTCCTCTAAATTTTGAAATTAGACTAGGGTTTCTAGGGTTCTTTTTGATGTTTTTAGTTATAGGTTCAATAGTGAAAACATAGATCCTATTTAGGTTGCATGCAAACTTAAGAGTTTTATTTTTATTTTTTACCTAAATCTCATCAGTGGTATCAGAGCCAAGTTTGTTTTTTATTGAATAGCTATAATAGAAGAATAAATTAATTAGGGTTTATTGAAATTAAACCCTAAAAGGCCATAATTTCGACAAGGGCTAGGGTTTTGGAAACCCTAGCCTCCACCCCTTAGATTTCGAAATTTAGGGCTAGAGTTTTGAATCCTATACCCCAATTTTTAAATGGATAATTATAAAATTGGATAAATCCTATACCCCAATTTTCAAAAATCAGAGGGTAAGGATTAAGATTAAATTATTTGATTAATTTAATTGGTTAATCCTTATTTGATTTAATATAATTAGTTAATTTTAAATTAATGGATAAATATTAAATCATTTGGTTTATTTTAAATTTAAATTAATTGTTTATTAATTTTCGAAATTAGAATTATAAACCTAGTATTTTGAAAAGTTTTAAAATACACCTTATACTATATGTAAAATTAAAAGTTTAATAATCACTATATGTATAAGACTAATTTAGTCAAATCACTAGTACGCCTCATTCACGAAGTCATACTATAAGGGAACTTTAAGGAAGCGACCTATAAAATGACCGCCATTGGGTATTCATTCTTACCAATCGCTCTCTTGTATGGTGGATGGTCGTTAGCCGAATGGATTTGATAGGACACTAATTTTCATTAAATGGATAATGCTATGAAAAGTAGTAGAAACTTTTAAATCCCAAATCTAGTTACTTTAGGAAAAATGTGAAAAGTATGCTAATCCATGAAAACACACATCATGCTTTATATGTCGTTAGTGGAGCGTGTGTGGTTAACCGGCACAATAATAGGGACTATAAAGAGATATGATGGGCATCTCGATAATTATCATTGTTTATGGAGCATATGTGGTTAAGCGGCACATCAATGTGAGATGATAAATGACATTAAGGTTTTCAAGCGGGTTTGCATGGTTATTCACATCTCGTTTGTGATCCTCGGTATCCTAGTAACAAAAGTGAGAGCATAATATGAGAATAAACATGCCATTGCTAAGATTCAATGAATCTCAAAGGATCTAGAGTTTGATAAGATTGAAATTGGTAAAAGCCTTACATACCTAAAATAGATTCGAATTTGATTGGGGCATCCCTCTTTAAAGTTCGAATCGAAAATATGGATCCTAGCCTTAATTTAAATTTATGAGTTAATAATTAAGGATTAAAATCAACTAACTTAAATTCTTTTTTTTCCATTATAGATGTCAAGCTAAGACAATAATGGTCTTCCTCATTCTTTTGGAAATGGTTTTCCTCTTCCTTCTGAAGATGATCTTTACTTTCTCATCAAGGTGAAAATGTTTTCTCTTCTTCGGGAAATGGTGGAACTGGACATCATTCTTCTTCAACTCTTCCACCTCCTCTTCCAGTGACTCTCCCAACGTCACATTTTCTTCTAGTTGAAAGATACGAAGCTACTCAATCCCTTTTGACTTGTAGACATCAAGATGGAAATTCTATGTGTGCGCATGTTATAGAAATGAAATCGTACATTAACAAGTTGGATAGAATGAGTGTCATTTTCCTAAGGGAGCAAGCCATTGATTTGGTTCTTCTTTCGCTTCCAAAGTCATATGAACAGTTCATTGAGAACTTGATGAACATCGACGTGACCCTAATTGACCTGATCCAAATGTTGATTGTTGCTGAAGTAGAAATGCTTAAGAGCACATCTAAAGCAAAAATGATTATTGGGTCTAATTCCAAAGTTTCCATGGACATTGAAAATAGTGACAATGGTGGTCCAGAAAAGATTTCTCTTCCCAATGGAAAGGGGTCGGCCAAGGTCAAACAGTTTGATCGTATGGTAAAGAGAAAGGCTAGCTATTGGATAGTTCCATGTGTTAACCCCAAAGAGTCCATATGTTTCTATTGTCAATTGAAAGGACATTGGTCGTGAAGCTGCCCAAAGTACCTGAAAGATCTCAGAGATAGTAAAGTCAAGTTGTCTGACTCTACTTTAGGTACATCCATTATCTAACTTTATTGTTTTAATAAGTTCCTATTCTTAGACTCTTAATACATGATGTGATAATTATATTTTGATGTTATTGCAGGATCTAAGAGAAAGAAGGAAGCTTAACCAGAGTGAGCTAAATCTGATCGTGAGAAATAGACTTTAGTCACATGGTTCGAAGATCGGAATTAAGAGCTACTACTAAGGAGTTAGGATAATTTAATAGATTGCCATTACTCTTAGGAGATGTTTAGAAACATAGTTTTTCATTGTAAGGACAAGTTCTAATGTTTCATTTATTTTTTTAATAAAAGTGAAATTTGAAAGATCTAGTATGCCCAAGAATCATATTAAAGTGATATTGCTAATTAACATATGATACTAATGGGTCACACTAACAACACCTTGATACAATTGATTATTTATTAGAAATTGATTTTAATAAATATTTAATAAACTCTTATAATTAAATTGGAAATTATTTATTTTTAGGAAATATCAATTTTAATTAGCAAGTAACATTATATATAATTCATATGGTATGAATGAATAAGTCATGCACAACATTTTGGACTAGATAAATTCTTTTGTCCTTACCAAAAAGTTAAAGTTTATATTTTATAAACTTGATTTATAAAATATAAAAGACTTTTGTCTTCTTTTGCCTTCATATTTTAGAAATATGACTCGACAAAAAAGAGTATGGGCTTTTCATTTGTTTAATGAAAAGAACACTCCTTTAAAAGGACAAGCATGGACAATATGATTAGAATAAGGAGTGATGGATTTTTACTTAATTTATTCAAAAGAAAGGCATGGCTTGAAGCATGGGGAACACATAGCCTTTAGGGGCATGGGTTCTTAAAATGTTAAGAACTTATGTACCAAAGATTTTCTATATATAGTGAGATTTCATATCTTTTTCACCACCCATGAAAAATCGTAACTATGTGTGTATGTGTGTCTCTCTCTAGTTTTAGTTGAAGACATGAAGATCACACTTTTGCTTATGCTCTTTATGTTCTTAAGAGTTTTATACAAAAGAACTAACATTCTACATCAAGTTGATTCATTGTTGGTGTCTCTAAAGTTCTACATTCTTCATCAACTTCCAAGCCTCCCAAGAGGATCCAAAGAACTACAAAGGTTGTAATTTTCTCAATCTTCTTCTTTGGTGCTTGTTTTCTTTCCAAACTTTGCAAGAAGATCCTTGGTGGGTTATAAACTTGTATTATGTTGTTCAAATTATCAAGTCTTCCATTGCCTAAATTTTATGTTTTAAAACTAGTTTTTGAATAAAAACCCAACAATTGGTATCAGAGCCACCTTATAAGTTTGGTTAGATTTTTCGATTTTTGGAAATCTTAGTTTTTGGAGAATATTGATAACTTGATTTTGTATAAAAACAAGTTCTTATATATTTTGTATGCCAACTTTATAATTGTTATTTTATGTGACAAAAGTTTTCATGCATCTTTTATCATTTAAAGTTGTCTTAGAAAAACAAAGGTTGTTTAATATATATGTTGATATGTATGATGTGCATAAACTAGCCAAGGACCATTGCGTTTGTTGTGTTGGTTGTTTTATAAAAATGGTTGTAACTATTTAGTTATTCATATGGTATGTAATAAATTAAATAGATTAGTTTTCTTGGTTTATTTTTGTAAGTAATAGATTAGTTGTTAGAAATAATTTATTTGTACAAAAATGTAACAAGAAATGAAGTTGGAGCAATTTTTTGAAGACCAAAGAACAATTTTCGTGATTAAGAAATATGTTGAAAGTTAGTGGCAGTTTCTGAGAAGTGTCACTAATGTTGTTTCTTAAGGGTTGTTGGACTTTTAGCGACGGTTGCTGAAATATTGCTTTCAAGAAGCTTTTCCAATCTTTTGCAAGCAATTGGTGTTTTATCAAGTGGGAGCTTCTACAACAACATTACAAGAAGATTTTTTGTCCCTTAAAATGTCCCTTTAGGAATGGATTTGGTATTTTTTTGTGTTGGCTTACAAAAAATGTCATAAGTTGACTATGTTTATGCACATATAATTTTATGCATGTTGTGTTGTTTATTTTATGCAATTATTATGTATGGTTGATAAATTAGTTTTTCACATGCTAAAATAATTTTGGACAAAATAAACATCACATGGAGTTTGGTTTTCGAAATTTATAATGTGGATATAAGATGTAACAAGTTATTGGTTTAAAATCAAATCCGGTTTTATAAAAACGTTAATAACGTCAAATTTTGAAAAACTCAAATATAAGTTTTAAAATGGTGATTTTTATAACTTATACAAACTCCATATATATAAGTAATAAAAGGAAGTTTTATTAAAGATATAAAAGGTTTAAATGCACTCAAAATTAATACCGGTTATTAAAATTGAATCGCGTAAATTTATATAAAAACTAGCTTTTTATATAGAACCTTTAAAAGTGATTTTCTTTTGAAAATTGATACCATGGTTTATTATATGCATATAATAACCATGATATCATATGTTTTTAGAACTAGAATTATAGAACATATAAAAGACCCTTTTACAAACCTTCAATCTATGCAATCTTTTTTGAAGAACACTTGCACATCTCTTGTATGCATTAGTGGGATAAATGATACATAACCGCTTAGTGTTATCTTTTGATGGTCGGGGTGTCTTCGCGATTTCTATAACCAAGTTATAGGCCGATTACACAAGTTTTTCAAATTGGATTATTTAATCGAAAATCTTTTGTGATAAAGGATACCTAAGCAAGACAGTTATAAGGTATAGATGAGATCAAACATGTGTAATTAAATTTGTTATTAGAAATCCCATAAATCTAGGAATTATATAGTAAGATAAAACTGATAATCGATATCTACTGGGTTCAATTCATGTGGATGAGATAAATGATATCTAACCATTTATTTGTTTTGCAACTTGGATCCTAGATTTTGATAATTAATGTTTTTGGAAACTAAAAGGGTATTAATTATTAATGAGTTTAAATATTGAAAATACTAAATGAATTTTGTTAAAATTTTGCAGTTAAATATTCCATTCTCATTACCATGATTTGTCATTTTCTTTAATGACTTAATGAAACAATAACATTCAATATATACAACTTCAATGAATAGGTTCATGTCTTAAGAGACAATCTCGTGAGAGATATGAAAATGTATATACTTAAAGGTCCAAGTCCTAAACTATTTGCTTTGAACAATAAGCCTGAACATGATACCTAGTAAAGGCATCATTGTAATGCTAAAGATGTTTCTAACATCAAACTAGGAATAACTCAAGCCCAAAAGAGTCACCTTGTGTTGATCTAGGAGGCCCATGTTTTATGGATTGAACACCTTTAAGCCCAATAAATCCAATAAGGCCCACATAGATGGATCTTGTCTCTTTTGTAGAAAAACTGGACACTGGAAGAGGAACTGCTACTCTTATCTGGAAATAAAGTGTGGAAGAGACTAGTACTTTAGATATCTACTAGATAGAACTCATACTTTTCATATAAAACTTAAGTACTTGGTACTTAAATGTTAATCTAATATTTGTAAGTGGCTTGCAGATATTTACAGAAGAGTAACCAGATGAGCACAATCAAGTTGGAACCACACTCTCGGGGCAACTCACTCCCATGTGGCGCAACATGCTTCAATGTGGCACAACTTCTCCCAGGTTGGCGCACGATCTCCACTTTTGCGCAACATCAACTAGTTTGGCGCAACACCCTCATGGATGGTGCAACTTCCATCCACTTGGCACAACATCCTCAAGAATAGTGCAGCTTTTATTCACTTGGCACAACATGTGACTCGAAGTTGCTCCAAATGCTCTAAGTTGCTCCAAGAACTCAAATGGTCCAAGAGATTGCTCCAAATGCTCAAGTCATATATTAACAAGATGGTTGGCGGCAGTGGCAAAGCCATGATTTTGTTTTAGGGTAGGCCAAATAATTTACAAAATATGAACAATTAGCAAAATACTGAAAATGGTAACAAAATGTAACATTCGTTTAAGTTGTAAGTAACTGATTAATTAAGATAATAAAAAAAATATTAATATACAAACCTAATGAAGGAGGAATTCATTGTGGAGATCAAAATGCAATTTGATCTATTCTAAAATTTGTTGCCTTAATTCTTTAATCAACATGTCTCAACATGTAAACTATTTTATTCATTATGAATTTAAGTTTAGAATAGAGTGGGTCATGTTACAATTCACAGTCTTAACATTTTTTATTCAAAAGAAATATAAAACTTATATATAATATATTCACCTCAAATTTGTATGGAGGTGGGCCAAGGCCCACTCTTACACCTATATAGCCACACCTCTGGTTGGTGGTAGAGGAGATGTGACACTCTTACACCTATATAGCTATACCTCTGGTTAGTGGTAGAGGAGATGTGGCAGGGAGAGAGGGGAAAGATTATGTACATGGTCAATTTTCAAATAAGATAAATGTTTTTTTTCTTTTTATAGAAATAGTCCTTTTTTATAGAAATAGTCCCAGCAGTTCATAAATTGACAAAACAACAGAAAGACAAAGTAAATGTTGATTGTTCATTTTACATGTAGTGGCTTTTTTTTTCAAAAAAAAAAAAGAAATAGCTATTGCCACTTGTCAAAAATTCAAAACTTGGATTGAAACTGGTAGCAGGTAGCTGGTAGAGTGTAGCAAGTAGCTGGTAGCGGGAAGCTGTAGCTTTTACTTGTTATATGAATGTTTGGCAAAAATAGCTGGAAGCTTTTGAAATATATAAAATTACATAAAAGGACAATTGATTAAAAATAAATAAATATATAAATATATTTTTAAGGGTAATTATGGAAATTGATTTCAAAAGCTCAGGAGCGTTTTGTTAAACGCTACATGAAGTAGCTTTTAGAATCAGAGCGTTTTGTTAAAACTAAAAGCTAAACGCTCGTACTGCCAAACGAAGCTTTTTGTTTAAAGTAGAGGATTTTATCAAAAGCTAGAAGCCCTAAACGCTTCCAAAAGCTCCATGCCAAACACGCCCAAGACCAAAAATGTAAATTACTCAAAGATAATTAACAAACAAAAAAGATATTGTTTGCGAAAATAAGTACCAGTATCTCTAAATCAATAACTTTAGGGTGTAAGAAATAACGACAAGACATCTTAACCTACGACCCCATCAATCTTGATGTCAGAAAATACGTTATGTAAGAAAGTACGTACAGTTCACCCAAATCAATTTTCTGTTCATTTACCTTAAAAGATCTTGTAAACATTTGATTTCGCTTGAAGTTTGAATACCCATTTGACATGTATTGCCATCATCCCCTATAAAATCTCTCAATAGCGACATCAATTTTTCTCGCACTGTATGAGGTCTTCAATGGCTGGATCTGTATCAATTCTGAGGCGAATGTATTTGACAATTTATAATTGGGTTGTCTGCGCTGGATGGCTAGTTCATTTTTACACCTTCACTCAGTGTTTGCTGCTTTCGTTGTTTGACTGTGTCATTTCTCTCACCCTCTCTCTTTGTTCCGTGATGTTGCAGGTTTAAAATATTGTACTTAGCTTTAAGGACGCTATATGAATCAGGACACGAACATGTTTACAGAGCCATCGAAAAGCCACTGTTATTAGCTCAATCTGCTGCCTGTTTTGAGGTACTCTATATTAATCATCATTAATGAAGCGTTCATGGGTTGTTTAGTGCAGTCACTCTCTTTAAGAATTAAGATTGTTCTCTTTAACTCTTCTTTTTAAATAAGTGTCATTAGTGTAAACCAACTCAATTTACTCTAGTCTAGCACCGATGAGTTCATTTCTCATTACTCAAAGATTTTAGAAAAGCAAACATGTATTTACCAAAGAAGACATGACCACACTAAATCTAGTAATGGAGTTGAGATTAGCAAAATGGAGAATGAAGAAAGATAAAAAAAGGGTATAACTGAGTGATATAGTATGTGTATGATGTTGAACTTCCTATGTGTTCTTTGACTGATCTTTGTCATTTACGTGTGAAACAGATACTCCATGGTTGCATGGGTGAGTTTTATCTCATTAATAAGATATAGTGTCTTACAACATTGTTTTTGTCATAAAATGAACCTTATAATTTCCTGTGTTCTTTTTTGGGATTAAAAAGGTTTGGTAAGATCTCCAATCTCAGCAACACTGCCTCAAGTAAGTTCAAGGTTATATGTAGTGTGGGGAATTCTGTATAACTTTCCTGAGGTTAGAAGGCTTCCTTTTTCTGCTTATTTTTATTTTTCAATCGTGATACAATTTTACTGAAGCAAAAGGGCTTGGTGGTGACTGATGACAGGTTCAAACACATCCCCTTGTTAGCTTTATGGTTATCTGTTGGTGTACCACTGAGGTTAGTTTTGAATTGTTTCCAACTCTCAATATGATTGCAATTGATCTACATTGGATATTTTTGGCAAATGATTATAGGGTTTGAAAGTTAGAAAGGTAAGTATTTCTATAAATGTGAAAGTGGTAGTTGCCTTATACTTTGTTGCTTTCGTGAATAAGGAAAAGTACAAAAAGAAACCAAAAGGCCAGAGAAGGACTTCTATTTTAATTAGACCATGGTCATGTGAAGACCAAAATCTTTAAATTTAGGGAAGAAAATTAGTTCTAGTCAATGTTTTAAAAACCGGTTTTTTAGTTGAACCGGTATGGTGACCGGTTCCCGGTTCGACCGCCGGGTGAACCGGTTTCTATACTTTTCATGTTTTTTTTTTCTATTTTCCTACACATACATACATATATAAATTATGAATTTGATGTTTACAAGTTCAAACATTAAAAATACACATAAAAATAAGTTGTAGATGAATCCAAATACATTAAAATACCACATAACCATAAGTTTTAGTGTTTTACATCAATCCATATACGTCAAAATGAAAATAAAGTATAATACCGAAACAAAATATAGTTTTAGATGAATACAAACATATCAAAAAAATTTATAAAGTTTATCATATGTTTTTATTTAGAGAAAACTAAATAGATTTGAAAAAAATCACCAAAGTTTATTATGTAAATGGTTCTTTTTCATGTGGTTTTATTAGGTTTAACCGGTTTATTTTGACCGGTTCAACCGGATTTTTCTAAAAACCGGCCGGTTCAATCCAGTTCAGAAATCAATATAAAACCGGTGATAGTCGAACCGCTCCCTCTCCCGGTTCCCGGTCAAACCGGTTCGACCGGCCGGTTCAAACCGGTTTTTAAAACATTGGTTCTAGTTCTATGGTTCTTTTTATTAGTCTTGCTAGCATTCATGATTGTTGATTAAATGGACATGAGCACGAGGTTAGTCGGATAAAGTATTAAATGGATTGTAGAATATTTGACAGGTGCCAAATGACAGGGCCGGTCCAAAGCTATGATGGACCCAGGGGCGAAAATAAAAAAAATAGGCCCCCCCCCCCCCCCCCCCAAAGTCATAAATATAATAAAAATTAGTTCGAAATAAAATGTTATAAAATTCACAGAATTCACTGTTAATATTACAAAACAAAAATATGGTTACAACATTACAAAAACAACTAATTTAAACAAAAAATATTTCTCCTAGCCTTTCTAAATACAAAATCATTAATAATACTATCCAAATCAATTTTATCTAACATGTTTTTCTCTATACATAACATTGCCAATCCGTTCAACCTTTCTTGCTACATCGACGATCTTAGATAATTCTCCAATAACTTTAACTTTGAAAAACTTCTCTCTGAAGATGCAACAGTTGACATGAATGATTAACAAAATGCTATATGCAATAAAAGTATTTGGGTAACAATCAACAACTTTAAAAAAGTCTACAATTTCAACAACATAAATTATATCATTAGGTAAAGTAGTAGCAAAATTTATACAACTTTCTAAAAAAAGTTCACTTGAATCCACATCAGAAACATTATCTTTAGAAAAAGTAGTAGCAAACTTTATACAACTTTCTTTAAGTTCACTTTCACTTAATGACTTTAATTTATTTGAATCATTTAAAAACCCAAAAATACTTTCAAAGTTTTTCAAAGTTCTTTAAGTTCTATTTTTTAATGAAATAATTGTCATATCCACAACAACCAAAAAATAATGAACTTTTAAATACTCTTCAACCGATTGTGTTTCTTCTTTATGATCAATTTCATCAAATTGTTTTTTTTTCTAACAATACGACGTTTTGATGGAAATATAGGCTCTACACCCAATATCAAGTGCAATACTTTTAGCAATATTCATACTTGATGTAAAACCTTCATTTCTATATTTTTCAAAAACTTCATATTATTTTCTATTTGATTAATAATAGTATCAATACAAATAGATTTAGATTGCAACTTTTTACTTACAATATTAATAGCAACTAAAACTTCATACCAAATAACTATACCAACTAAAAATTCAAATTTTCCAAAAGATTTAAGTAAGCTTTTAGCTTCACTTTTTTGACTTTAGGTCATCATATGTTTTACTTAGTTTTAGCAAAGCAACTTTTATTTGAGGAGCTTGGAATCTAATTGCTTTTATACTTTTTATCCTACTTTCCCAACGAGTATTAGATAATGATTTTAAGGTTAAAGTTGGAACATTATCTAACAATATTTTCCATCTTTTAGTAGAACTAGAAAATAATGTATAAAGGCGTTGCACAATTCCGAAAATTGAAACAACTTTTTCACCAGAAAGTGCCATATTACTAACTGTAAGGTTAAGACTATGGCAAACACAAGACATATATAAAGCTCTAGGATTAATTTCAAGTATTCTTTTTTGAACCCCTTAGTGTTTTCCTTTCATATTAGACCCATTATCATAACCTTGACCCCTTATATCATCCACATTAAGATCTAACAATTTCAATGCATCTAATAATTCATTAAAAATTCCTAAACCAGAAGTATCATCTACTTTTAAAAATTCTAAAAAATATTCAACAACTTGTATTTTTTAGAAGAAAAATTCACACATCCTACAATCAAAGTCATTTGCTCTTGATGACTCACATCGGAGAATTATAGAAAAATATTTTGTCTCTTTAACTATTTTAATGATAGAATTTCTAACCGTGTCATCTAAAAGATAAATTAGTTCATTTTGAATTTTATAGCCAAGATAATGATCATGAGTTTCATTCTTTTCAATTCTCCTTATATGATCTTGCATTATACCATCATATTCACCCATCATTTGGATTACTCCTAAAAAGTTACCATTGTTATCTTGAAAAAGTTTTTCATTAGACCCTCGAAAAGCCAAATTATATCTAGATAAGAATTTCACAGCCACTATTATCCTTCTTAATACTTGTCTCCAACGTTCTTTTTCACAGCCACTATGATCATGGGTTTCATTCTTTTCAATTCTCCTTATATGATCTTGCATTATACCATCATATTCACCCATCATTTGGATTACTCCTAAAAAGTTACCATTGTTATCTTGAAAAAGTTTTTCATTAGACCCTCGAAAAGCCAAATTATATCTAGATAAGAATTTCACAGCCACTATTATCCTTCTTAATACTTGTCTCCAACGTTCTTTTTCTTTTTATTATTTCTTGTTGTAATTCGTTATCAATTGTAAGGTTTTTATCTAATCTTAGTTTTGCTTCATTCCAATTACTCATACAAACAAAATGTTCATTACTATTTTCATGTTCTTTAAGTCTCTCACTAAAATGTTTCCAATCATTATATCCTTAATTTGTTAAAAAAACGTTTTTGATTAGTAGATTTAAATATTTTACAAACAAAAAACTTTATCTAAATTTTTATAGTATACTAACCATTTTCGATCATGTGACAAACCATTATTTAACTTTCTAGTATAAAATGCATAAGAAAAATGTCTAGAAAATTTATCTTTGGGAAACACAAGATTCATTTATCTTATTGGCCTTTTTTCGATTAGAATATCTCTTGATTTAATATTAAGAGAATCCCAATTTATAGGGTTAAAATGTAACAGCCCAAAATTTACAGAAAATTTTTAACTTTTAATTTCATAAATATCAACCACAAGGTGTCCAAAAATCTCATTACATAGCCATATTATTCTAAGGTTCAGAGTACGAAAACTAAATATGAAAACATCGGAGAATGCACACCGCACCATCAAGTCGGGCCCTTGCCCTTATCAATAGAAGTACCTAAAACATTCAATAAAACTGTAAGCACAAGCTTAATGAGTTTCCCAAAACACACGAATCATATAATCACATAATACCATGCACACATATACACATATAAGTTGCCACAGACTCCCTCTATGGTCTTCATTTGGAATGTCATGGGCTACCCCCATGGTCTTGTATCCCCGCGCCATGGGCTCCTCTCATGGTCTTATCATGTACCATAGGCTCCTCCCATGGTCTTCACATAATATCCACATATAGATCAAATAGCAACATTTACATACTCCATTACTAATCATCTCATATCAATTAATGGGCTGTCCTTGGTGCCTTCGACCCATGAGTGTGGTGAGAAGACTCACTTCAATCTACTGAACACGAAAGCTGCTCGCCTAATAGTCTGAACCCACACGCTGAACAATGATACAATTAACCCTAAGTTAGGATTATACACAACTTAATTAAAGAGTCCAATCATCTAAGCCTAATTCCTTCCCTAGTGACCTAAAAGTCTTCCCTTTGCTAATGGGCCCAAGATCCAAGATAAAAATCATTAATGGGCTGCATGGCCCAATAAGGCCCAACCAAAACAACTATGGTCCAAAACATAATATCAGCCTAAAAATCTAAATAGGACCAGACCCAAAACTAAATAAGGCCTAATAAACTTACGAGCCTAAACAAAGCCCAAACCCAACTAGGTGCGTACGCCCTGCGTACCACTTAAGTACGCTCATCGTACTAGTCCCTTAAGCAGTACGCGCTGCGTACACCACACTACGCACGACGTATAAGCAGATTAAGCACCACGACCATTAAGTGCTTAATACATGACATTTCAACGTCCAATCTCAGATCTGAACTCATTAAGATGTCCTAAGGCATAAAGTTGGCAACTTTATGCCCTTGCATGCTACAAGGGACTCCAAAACTTTATTCTTCACATTAAGACTTCATATAAGACTTCAAGCTCATGCATGGAAACTAGAAAACCCTTAAGATGGCACCTTTATGCATCTAGTAGGCTCAAAAAGCTCAGATCTATCCATCTTATTCTCTAGAGTTGCTCAACTCATAAGAGAAAGTCCAAGAACCAAAAAGGGACTCCATGGCAATACATTAGCTTAAACTAACAAAAGAGATGACAAGGTGATGACTTTATACCTCCAGAAGTTCCCTAAGATGAACTTGATGCTGGATCTAGAAGCTCCAAGACACCCAAAGGTTGTTCACCACCCTCTCCTTCTTGAATGCTCTCTAAAATTGCCACCTACACACTTTCTAAGCTCAAGAATCACACTCACAAGGAAATCTGAGGTAAAAGGGACGGAATGAGACTATGGAGGTTGATTAGGGTTTGGTCCAAATGACTTAAGGAAGTTTATATAGGTCTCATTCCCGAATATTAGGGTTTTGCCCATCTACCACGTACGCCACGCGTATGTGGTGCACCTTCGCGATCTTTCCACCTCGGTACGCTAAGCGTACCCATAAGTACGCCCAACGTACAAAAGGGACCAATATTGCAACGAAAAATCATTTCAAGAGTATAAAGGGTAATTACCTGGATTGGAGTGTTACAAAAAAATATCTATAGATTCATTTAAATTAGTATTTTCTTCAATTATATTAGTATCATTTTCATTTAAATTAATATTTTCTTCATTCAAACTAGCAACATATTCATTTATGTTTGTATCTTGTCCGTTCAAATTAATATTTTCTTCATTCAAATTATTATCATGTTCATTTAAATTAATGTTTTCTTCATTAACACTAGCAATATTTTCATTTAAGTTAGTATCATGTTCATTCAAATTAATATTTTCTTTCTTAGAACTCATTGGTTTTAAAATTTAACCATAGACCCTTTCTCTTTTTGTAAAGAAGCCTCAACAAATTTTCATTTTTTTCATTTTCACTACCGGATAAGTGTTTTTTAGAAAACATTTTATGATTGACAATAAAGTAAAAACTACTTTAAGAAAAGAATACACCTGATTTCTTTGATTTCTTTGTGAAATATGTTGAACTGTTGAAGCCTAATATCAAAGCATGCTGTAAAAATCAATAACAAAAAACATTAATATGATAACTAAAATAATATCAAAAATCGAATAACCAATACATCATATTACAATGTTACCTTGTTAAATACTAAAGCCATATATCTAATAGTGTAGTAATACTTTGAAGGTTTGAACTTTGAAGCTGAAATTTTGATTTCTGAAAGAATCAATTCAAAAGCAAAACATTAGAAATTTTGAAGGCAGAAGCATTTATTTTCACTGATTCAGAAATATGATACAGTAGAAGAATAGATATAAGATTTTAGAAACAAAAATTGCAAACTAAGAATCTAAAACTGAATTACTAAGCAGAAGGCTAGAAATTAAAATGAGAAATTAGAATGAGAAACTATCAAACTAGATATTTCGTTTTAAACAGAAACAAAAATTTCCTGAATTAGCGAAACAAAAATCAGCCTTTTGCTTCCCTAATTCTTCATATTCCTCTTTAATTGAATCTAATGAAACGATCTGAATGAGAAACTAAAAACAATTACCTGGTGTCCTAGTCCCTGTGTCGGTGTGTCGTAACTGAACTCGCAAGTAGCACTGTAGCAGGCGAAGATCAAAATTCAATCGATAATCGATTATCAATATCAGTTTATGATTATCCTAGAGAGCTGTGTGAGAGACAATGTGAGAATTGAGATTTGAGAAACCGGAAACGAGATGTCTTATATCTATATTCGAGACGAACTGCAAAAGAGATTAGCCATTAGCGATTAAAGATTGTGAGAGAAAATCGACGATTCAGTATCAAGGCGTCGATTCAATTACCGATTCATATGGCGCCCTAATCACGATTTCCCACATTCCCGCTACCTTCCTTAGTCTCGTTCCTATTATGATATTCACGGAATCACGTTCAGCGACAATGTGACATCAAGCAGCCCATTTTCTTAATTTGTTTGGGTTAATGTGATTTTGTCATTTTGGATTGGACATTGGACTAACTTTGGGCCCCTAAAGAAATGTGTAGATAAATAAAAGTTATATATATATATATATATATATATATATATATATATATATATATATATATATATACACACACACACACACACACATTACATATTCTAGAATTTTTGGGCCCCCTCGAGTCGTTGGCCCTGGGCGGTCACCTGGATCGCCCACCGTCTAGACCGACCCTACAAAATGGATCAGTCGGCGGGTTGTGTAACGGGTCTAGACATGCAGCTTTTTAAGGCAGGTCAAACCGTCAAAATGGGTCATGTTGCCAACATATTTTCCTTTTCCTCTAAATTACATAAGATGAATTAGACATGATTCCTGGTTGTTCTGTTTCCTTTTAACTAAATTTATCAAAAATTTAACAATTTTACCCATTAGCAGCAATCAAGTTATACCTAAGTGGGCCCATTTCTCAATAAAATGGGTTGAAATTGTTGTTACATATGTGTTGCTACCTTCTATGATGAGGGTAAAAAGGTTGGCAAACTAAGATGAATGAGCATGAAGGTATGGAGAGGGAGAGCATAAAAAGAGATTTATTATGATTAGGACATGTATAATGTATTGCTTCACAGAGGGAATTTATAATGTACTGAACTCTACAAAGTTCAATGAATTCGGCGATCTCAGCTGAAGGCAAGCTTGATTAGGGGTATGGCAACAGGGCTTAGTACGAAGACTAAGAATGGGATTGATCAGAGAGTTATGACATTATCTTTCTATATTTCATGCAACTCTATGAATTTTTTCCTACAATACATTAAACACTACAAAATTCAAGCTGTGTTTGGAATTACTTTTTAAACTTAAAAGTCCTTTTTTATAAAAGGATTTTTTGTAAAACAACTTTTTCTAAAAGAAGGTTTTTAAAATGTGTTTGGTTTGGCTTTTAAGACTTTTAAGCGGCAAAAGCCAATAGTCACAAAAAGACATGATTTCATGACTTTTGAAAAATCATTTTTTTGTTCTTGGCAAAAAGTTATTTTAAAAAGAATTTTTACACTTACCAAACATCTGTTGGACATTTTTGGCTTTTTGGAAAAGTTAAAAGTCCAAAAGTCATATTAGAAGTAATGCCAAACACCCTCTCAATAGCACATTACAAAGCTAATTTATAGAATTTATTTCAGAATTAAAAAACTTTCATTTTTCCCATCGAAAATTTCAATGGTCATTTCTTTAAATGTCAAAGTAACATCACACATTGATAAAGTTATCAATTGAATGACAACTAGACTGCCACCTCATTCAACTCTCATATCGAACTCACCATTGTGGATGCTCTTAGTAAGAATGCAAATTTAGATATCGTTGTGACAACTGAGGAAACAATTCTAGAGAGTTTATGTGAAGCCAATGTTTTGATATTGAGATCCTTTAACAAGTTTCTTTATATTAATTACGAGAGTTTTATCGCTATATCATCAAAAATTTAACACTCTCCTTGTAGGTTCCAATAACTTTCCATCTATATGGGTTTTACCTTAGTCTATCCTTACATGCTTCAAGTTTAAACCTATAAAGTAGGGTGACGTTATATGATTTGAGACCTATGTGATTCTTTGTTCGCACATACTCCATATGTTGGTGATGTCCATAAGTTCATATTGATGTTATATAGTAGCTTGTTTTTCACAACTAGCATTTTAGCTAGGAAATTCTATTCTCGTGTAATCATTCAACCATTGTAAAACATATACTCTAAGTAAATATCGCTCAGTGCTCATTTAAATTCACCTTTCATGTTCAACAAAGAGTCTGAAAACCCTATGAATCCCTGTTTAAGTCTACATTGGGCTAGGATTTCCTTATTGGGCCTAATGGACCAATAAATATTCAATTCAACTATTTTGGGCTTGGAAACCCTATTTGGATTCTAAATGGACCCAATTCAGAAATCTATAACATTTTGGACCATTTGGGCCTAGAATGATTCATTCAAACCCTAATGGGCCTTATTGGGCCACAACCACTCCAATAAACCCTAATGGACCTAAAACCCATCCCTTTATCTTATGTTTGGAGTTAAGTGCTTCCAAGGGCCCAATGGGCCGGAAATTTTATAATTAGGTTCCAAAAATCCTAACTAAAGTTTAATGGGCTCAAACTATTCCATTCCTATCTTCTTGTCCCAAACTCTCGGACCAACACCATTTAACAAAAAAAAATGAAATGGGCGGGGGGGGGGGGGTTGACTTTGGAGGTGCCACCTCCATATTATTCACCATGTAACAAGGCATGGTTTCTCATATTTCCATGCAACTCATATCTTCTCGCTCTTTTTCTTCCCATCGGCCGAAGATACACACACACACACACACACACACTCCATTTGCAAATTTCTCTCAAACATTCACAAGAACACTCCTTCCTTTCCTCTCTAATTTTCGAGACCTTGAGCATCTTCAAGAAGGTTTTCACCACCAAAACTCATCATTCTTGGTAAGTCTTTACATATCCAAGTTATATAACTTCTTTCTCATGTTAGATCACTCCTTCTAAACAAGCTTTTGGTGATCATATTCCTAGAAAACTTCTTAAGTTCGAAATCTACATCAAGGTGTTGCGAGGACCAAAATTCTCTTCATCTCTTCTTCAAAAACCAAAATATCAAAGCAAAGGTGAGTTCATACCCCCTTATTTTCGGCTTTTACAAGATTTTTGGGGGAGAATGCAAGTAAAATGTGTAGATCTATGTGTTATATGCATGTCTTGTGTGATTTCTTAGTTTATTTTGTAAAAATATGTTAGATCTTAGCAAATCTCGACATCTTAAGTAACATTGAGTTAAGATCCATGAACTAAGACACCTTATACATCATATTATCAAGTTAAAAGTGTTATATGTTTAAGATATAAAAATTTAAGGCAAAAACTTGTTACGAGTCAAAATTGTCAAGAAAACAAAAAATAAGGGTAAAAAGTGACATTTATGTTTTTATAAGGATCAAACAGGTTCTACTTGTATAAAAATGGATTTTTATGATAAACATGCTTTCCAAAGGGGCAAAAATGTAAATTTTAGCTTAATGGGCCAAACATTTCGGCCTCACGGTTTTGGGCCCAAAAATTGCGAAAAAGGGAAAGTTTTGGGACTAAAAATGTTATTTGAGCAAAATTTGAGTCATAAATGTAAATAAACCAAATTTAGGGGGTGAAAACAACATTTATTTCCAAATTGGACCAAAAATGTAACTTTTATCAAAATTGGGCCGAAAGTATAAATTTTTACAAACAAAGGGCTGAAAATGCACTTTTCTGTAAAACTGGGCCTTAAATGTCAAAATATATATTTTTGGACTAAAACCGTGAATTTCTAGACATTTGGGACAAAATTACAAATTTTTACAAATTATGGACTAAAGTGTCATTTTTACAAAACTTTGGGCCTTAATTGAAAATTTGAGGCTTTTGACCAAAAATGTTGTTTTACGAAAAAGGAGACTTTTTATAATAAATTTGGGAAACCACGAGCTAAAATAAACAACGGAACAATAACGAACGGACGAAATATATCGATAATAATTTTATTGGGCCTAATATTCACATTACGTGGCCAATGGGCCTTAAGGGCCCATTCAAGTGTATATTGAGCCCAATATTTTTCCATGACCTGTTTATTGGGCCTTGCGACCCATTTACATGTTAATTTGGGCTTGAGTTATGGGTCACATGTTTGATGGGCCTTTGTGGTCCATTTGCATGCCTATTGGGCCCAAATTACCCACTTACATGTTATTGGGCCTTTGTGATCCATTTACATGCTAGTTGAGCTTGGACTGAAATTCACATGCTTAGTAGATCGTAACTATACCCTTACATAACTATTGAACTTCGTATACTTATATATGTAACTTTGGATTTGATAACATACAACATACACGTAAAGATTAAACATAGTACGAAAGGTTGAGAATCTAGTGAGACGTGTCGGTTGGCACCTTGAGTGTACAATCGTAGCTTGTAGTTATAATCAGAGTCTCCTGGAGGGAGAGCGAGAGTTTGTGTATAGATCTATACGGGGTGACCCCCCACGCCTTAGCTGTTCGCTACAGCTAGACTAGGCCAGTCTAGGGCGATAAAACCTTGAGCAAATACCGACAATTTGGAAAAATGCCAAGACAGGCAACCTAGTCATTATCATGTATGGTTATAACGGCTCATATAGAGATCCAATACCAAAATTTACACTTCGAAGATTAACCCTTCGATTGTGTCAATACTAAACAACTTATCTAACGATACAAGAACCTCGACATTATTATAAATCAGAAAATATCGGATTTTCTGGGGAAAGATTTATATTCAATTATCACTTACTTACAATACAAAGAAATCTAAACTACATTCAGATATGTTGCTACTATGAAATTCACACATGCATCTATACTTGATTTTCACATCATTTTCAGACATTTTATAGAAAATATCGGATTTTCTGGGTTTTTACGAAAGATACAAAGACTTTTACTCAAACATACTTATGAACTCACCAACATTATATATGTTGACCGTTTTCAAAATAACTTGTATTCTTAGGTAATCGTTAAGCAGGAAGATTTTCAAGTGTGTATGGTTTCATTTTATGTAACATCACTCATCGTACTTTTAATATTTTGAACTTATGTATTCATAACAATGTACTTGATGTGAACAATGCTGGTTGTAATATGAAATGTTGGTGATGAATGTGTTATGATTCATGTATATTCATTGTGATGATAATTCAATTGTTAGTCACACGAGCCCCGAACGTTTCCGCCGTCTGGTTCGAGGGTGTGACAGGTTGGTATCAGAGCAATGTTTATAGTGAACTAGCATATCTAACCATACATGATATGCAACTATAAACACAATGGGACTAAATAACTCTGAACAAAACAAAATTTCACACTTATGTGCGCATATTAGAATAATAACCTAACAATATCTAATAAAAGCTTCTGGAGGAAATTGAACACTATGATTAAACCTGGGCAGTTATGTAGTCATATTAGGGATAAATATAGCCTGATCAACTATATTTATTCAGAATATGACCAACATGTGTTCGGGAGTAACCATAGCGGGAAATGAATCCAAAAGCCTACCTCACTCTCCAATAACTCTAGAGAACTCAAATCTAAATAATTAAAATATACTATAGGGATAATCAAAACATGATTTATTTATGCACTCTCGTGCAGTCTGTATGGCTGGTTTCCACCTCCCCGGAGATCCTTATATTCCCAATCAGGGAAATAACGGATGGCTAAAACTTGTCTTTACTTCTCTATTGCATGAGGTCTCTGTTCTTTCAACTGTGACCATTGTTCTCTACACTACAACCTCTATACTTGGAACCACGATCTCTCTTCTCGAAACCACAACCTTTTTTCGTTGGACCCTACATCCTTTGTTCTCAAAACCTCTATCCTCAAAACTACAACAAATTCACCTTAACCATAGATCTAACTTTACATCTCAAAAATCCCTTACATTTTTAGGGTGATCGAATCTATGTTGCCATCCAAGCAATGTAACCTCAATCTCGTTCTTTCTAGTCCTCACATTCTTGTCAAGCTACTAGAAGGCTAGTTCAAGCCATGCAAAACTTCAACTTCTATGTTGTCACCATATCAGTACACATATTTCTTAGATTTTTTATACCAATTATCTTCTTCAAATTCAGAGTCTCGTCACTTATTAGTTCTTGAATAAAGTGGCACCTTATTTGAATATGGTTCATCCTATTACTAAACACAATATGCTTTGCCAAGTTGATTGTACCGTGCTTGTTATAGTATAATACACAATCTTCCCGATGTATCCCCAGTTCTGATAAGAAGTTATTTAACTATAGAAGCTTTTTTTCTTGCTTCCACAATAGTCATGTACTATGTGTTTATGGTTAAAAGAGCAACACTCTTCTATAACATGGATATCCAACTAATTTTTACCTATAATTATGAACACATAACATGTTGTGATCTTTTCTAAATATATACATGCTCCTAAACCAACATCAAAAAAACTTTACAAGACCACCATTTTCCTTTTGAAACATAAGGTTGCCTCAAAAGTACCTTTCAAGTAGCGTAATAGACACTTGGCTCCTTCCCACTACTATTTTCCCATATTGGACATAAATCGTCTCACAACTTCCACTTAATAAGCAATATTCGGTCTGATGCACTATAGCATATATTAAGTTATTAACTATTGAGGCGTAGGGAAACTTAATAACTTATGTCTCGTCTTATTTTGTCTTTGCAGATTTCTTCTTTGAGAGTCTTAAGTGACTTCCTTAAGGTGTATTTCTTGTATTTTCATCTTTCATACTAAATTACTCTAAGACTTTATTAATGTACTTTGCTTGGGAAAGATCAAAAGTATCAATTACTCTATCTTTGGCTATGATCATGCCTGATATATACTTAGTAACCCTAGGTCCTTCAATCATACTATCTGGATAACTATTTTTTTTTATCATGTTGATCTTATGCATATCTGATCCAATAATTAATATGTCAACATATAATAATATGATGATATATAACGACACAAAGTTCTTTAAGTAGCAATACTGATCCATTTCAAATCTCTTCTACCTACTCGTCAACATGAAGGTATCAAACTGCAAGTACTAGTGTGTTGGAGTTTGTTTTAACCCATACAAACTTTTCTCCAACTTTTCAAACAAGATTTTGCTTACCAGCTGTTAGAAAACCTTCTAGATATTGCCATATAGATGTCTTCTTCCACGTCACCATGTAGAAAAGTTGTTTTCACATCAAGTTATTCTAGATGGAGATCTTTTGTAGCCATTATACCTAAGACCGATTAGATAATAGTCATCTTCATAACTGGAGATAAGATCATACTATAGTTGACCCTTTTTTTTTGTCAAAACCCTTAAACCATCAGTCGATCCTTGTACCTCTTGATGTCATTTAATTCTTCTTTGACCAACAACACCCATTTGTTATGCAATTCTTTCCTTCGTATTGGTATCTTGTATAAGGAACGCTTGTTGAAGCACATCTCAGCTTCTGGTGACATTTAGGTTCACTATTATCTGCCAGCAACAAGTAGTTTATTGAAGGAGAATATCTTAGTGAAGTTATTCTTTTTCTAGTAGATCTTCGAATAGTAGAAGATTTGGTCTTTTCTTCATCTATAACTTCTGGCTCCTGGCTCCCATTATCTCTAGGTTCATCTGAGCCACATTGCTACCTGAAATTTCACATATCTCAGGAGTACTAGTAGGTTATACAATGTCTACATATAATATTTCATCAAACTTAACTCAAATTTTCTTTTCTTGTTGCCTTTCTCTATTAGGGATTGATGTAATCTCATCCTTGTATAAGAAACTCTTGTTGAAACACATCTCCACTATATTGACTCTTTCATTCTCAAGGTCTTAGGGTGACATTTATGTTTACTATTATCTGTCAGTAACAAGCAGTTTATTGAAGGAGAATATCTTAGTGACGTTCTTCTTTCCCTAGTAGATCTTCGAATAGTAGAAGACTTGGTATTTTCTTCATCTATAACTTCTGGCTCCTGGCTCCCATTATCTCTAGGTTCACCCGAGCCACATTGCTACCAGAAATTTCACATATCTCAAGAGTACTAGTAGGTTATACAATGTCTACATCTAATATTTCATCGAACCTAACTCGATTTTTCTTTTTCTTGTTGCTTTTCTCTATTAGGGATTGATGTAATCTCATCCTTGTATAAGGAACTCTTGTTGAAGCACATCTCGGCTTTTGGTAACCTTTTTGTTTTGGTTATCCTATAAAGGTAACCCATTTCATCCAACATGTAACGTATGCAGGTGCATTTCCTTTCCCTTGCCTCGAGCTTGTCGACCCATGATCATCAGAATAATTTAACTACTACGTGTTTATTGAGTCTAATAACCCACATTAGGGAAATACATTGTCATTTGTGAAAATGCAAACAAATTATTGTTGAACGATGTGTTATGCATGCAACAATTATGTAAAAAGAAAGAGCATGCCATGGGATCTAAATGTAACCCTAACAATAAAGACAGAAAATACAAATAACTTGGTTGTTATGAAGTATATATAATCGTAATTATTTTTCCTTATTATCAATTCAATTTGATTTGGAATATGGGAGAATTATGGTAACATAGCAATGTTATTAGGCTATTTTTTGGTCAACCACCAGGTTTACTAGTGTTTAATGTCTTAAGTAATCCATTTCAATCATCATGTTCTTTTATTGATAAAATTAATCGCTTTGATCACAGATTATTCGATATTCTTTCTTTGGTACAAAGGAAGGATTTAGTTATACACCTTTCTGGCTATTATGGCTCAGGTAAAAAACATTGGTTCCATGGTCACCAGAGTTCCATTTTTTTGTTCTCCTTTGCTTTCATATATAGCCTCGTCATTATATATGTTAGAAACTTTGACTGCAGGTATAGTACATTTCTAGTATTGTATCCATGTGGAATTGCGAGCGAAGTTTCTTTAATCTATAACGCCTTACCTTTTATAAAGGTGACGAACATAGTATCACCTTAATTTTTGTTATCTATTATATCATTATTATTCAATACATATGAAAAGTTATAGTTCAAATAAATGAGATTTTTTGGTTTTATGATCCTTTTAAATGAATATTGCCTCAACAATGCTAATTCGAAAATAATAATTACAGGAATCTGGATGTTGTTCAGTAAGGATGCCTAACAAATGGAACTTTTCATTTGATTACTTTTATTGTGCGATCATGGTGCTTGGAGTTTACGTGCCAGGCATTTCTCATTTTTAATCTCAACATTATCAATTTGGATTTCATTTTGAAACTGGGCAAGTTTTATAGGGTTATTTTTCATGGATGAGAGATCAAGAGCAAGTTTCTATCCCACCTTATTCCACTTTTTGGGTGGGAAAATGCAATTTATGTTAGTCCAAGTCCCGGTCTCAATCCCAATCTCAATCCTAGTCCCAGTCTCAGTCCCAGTCCCAGTCCTAGTTTTAGTCTCAGTCTCAATCTCAGTCCCAGTCCCAGTCCCGGTCCCGGTCCCGGTCCCGGTCCCGGTCCCGGTCCGAGTCCGAGTCCGAGTCCGAGTCTCAATCTCAGTCCCAGTGCTAACCTATATAAAATAAGTGTTTTGGGATTTTATGGTGTATGTGACAAAATAAACATATTTATTGTAGGAATTCCCCATTTGTATGGTTATATGCTTAGGCAAAGGAAGAAAACTCTATCCATATAAAAAGGGCATGAGAAGTTAGGGGAGGCTCTATTTTTCTTTTCATAAATGTCTATTAGAACTAACTGTATCCTTGGTTTTTTTTTTTTCTAATTCTTATTGAATGAATTTCTTCGTAACCCTTGAGAAGACTTTAGTTCTTGATTATGTATGTTCCTACTTAGTGATCACAAACCGAGGGAGACATAATTTGAGGAGTAAATATCATGTTTTATAAGATATGAAATTTCACGTGTTTAAAAAAAATTGTAGATCCATTGTTTGGAGGTGTGTACATGGTACGATATTGATTTGTTTTTCCTCAAACCACATACCGTGCCAACTATAGTTGTAAAAAAAAACTTGTTACCAATACCATACAAAGTATACATAGTACCAACTTATTTAACTACTTACAACCTTAGCCGGTACAAATTGATAATTATATATACAAACTTCATTCAAATTTTATGTTGTAATATTCAAAAACTAGTAAGAACGTCCGATAATTTTGATGTTTAATTAAAAATTAGTTAAGTAATTATTTTAATTTACTAAAGAACTATATTCACGTAACATTTAATTTTTTTTTTTAATTTAACGTTGTAATTACTATTTAGTATTGCGGTCAAATGACATATACCCATGCTCTTAATTTACATATCATTTGATATGGAATATATTATAAGGAAATTGAGAAATCTAACCATATTTTAATTTATAGTTAACAAAAATAACCATTTAAAAAAAATTAACCACTATGTACGGAATGGCCATTTGGAACCATATCAAAACGGGTCAATCCCACTACTATAACTCAATGCTATATATATGGACTCCACACACAAATCTGAAATAATCATTCTAGATTTTGAAATTTCGAAGGTCGTTCTACCCACATTTCGGACAGAGTTTTGATCATAGATTCATCAATACTCTTTAAGGTGCTGTTTGTTTTTTTGAAGCCAAAATGTCTGCAGTCTGCGGACCACATCTGCAAGCCTCTGTGGCAGAAGAGGTGGACCAAATGTCTGCAGTCTGCAATATAAAGACTGTTTGTTTTTAACGTCTGCGGCTGTTGAAATAAATTGATTTTTCAAACTTAATTTTATGTCATAAACATTAAAAATGCATTTTCAGCTAAAAAGGAAAGAAAAAAAACTGCACAGTGGCCAATGTTTTTTTTATTTATTTATTTATGTTAAAATGGGGTCTGAAGACCTTTGAAGACACTGACCCATGTCTACGCCAGGAAGACCTCACGCAGACGTTTTTTGATCTGTGCACTTCCAAAAAACAAACAGTCTGCGAGGGCATATGTCTGCGCGTTGTCTGCACGGCGCAGACAAAATTGGTTGCGCGGATCTTCATAAAAAAACAAACAACCCCTAAGTTTACTTGCATTTGACTTTACAAACAATTAAATATATTCCAAAATCCATAGATCATGTCCGGAATACGAAAAACAAGTTCGTAATATATATTTTTTGTATTTTTTTTTCGTTTTACACATACATAGACCCATATAAGTATCTTAAAGTGTGTTCATGACCATTTGTTTAATAAGGAAATAAGTTTACTAGAGAATCTGAAATGGTAGTGTACCGCCGTAATACAAAGAACATAGTCCGAAATATGAAGAACATAATTCGAAATACGAAGATCAATTCCGGAATGATACTCCAAAATAAAAATCCATTATTTTTTTTTGTTTGATATTGTTTAATAACCCATGTTAATCGGAATACCAATTTGTGTGGATGTTAAAAAAGTGGGTTTTACGGAGGAAGAAATTGTATTCCATTAACAGGAGTTTTCATAATTGCGCTCGATAAAGGTAAAATCGAACTACAAAAATTTCTAATAAATATTTTATTTTATTTTATAGTAATGTATTAAAATGTTGTTGGAATTTTGTTTTGAAGATAAAAAAAATGAAGATGTTGAGTTAGAAACAAAATAATAAAAAATAAACCACCAAAGACACCTAGAAAATTAATAAAGAAACTGGAAAGAGTGTTAAAGCTATATTTGAAAGCAGATAGGACTCCAAAAGATGAGACCAAATTAATTTGAGTCAAATCTGTTATTATAGACTAACTACAAATAATAATTTTTTTATGGATAGGTTTTAGCAATTTGGTTTTAATTTTGGATATGTTTTGCAAGTTGGTTTTTAATGGTTATTTTATTATATTTTAGTTTTAGTCTCCACCATCGAATGACTCGATCGACGGGGATGTGTTGCAAATAGAACATGAAATAGTACGTCTTGAAGACGAGCAATGATGTCTTGTTGATAAGACAACGTTAGAAATGATTTGTGATTATCAACATGCGAACCAACGTATGGTAATATTGGAATCCCATTACTGCCTTTTGCGGCCGAGGAGCAGAGAAAACTGGCATTGTATAATATGCAAATGCTTCTCATTACGATGTCTGAAGATATACAACATTTTTTTAACATAATGGACATCATCGAAGAAGCACGTAGGACAACTGCAACAATATAAGATCAACTTAATTATGTAGGCACGGCTAGTTTGCACCGGATGCAAGTTCCCAGTTATCGTGGAAATGTACTTTAATTTTAAATATTGTAATGTCTTTTGAAACTTAATTATGGTTGGGTTATAGAAATGCCAATGTTTTTCATTATCATTAGTACAACGATCGTTACAAATCCTAACACATACTTATATTGGTTTCCATAAATTAGGAAATTATAAGGATACATATTTTATTCGCGATCAATAATACTCCGCTAATTGTAACAACATATGTTAGGCATTCCCGTTCTACACGAAGCTTACCAATTTTTGCATTTGCATCTTAAATCAACTTCTCAGCTTCTTTGACTTTTTTCATAACTTCACCAACCCATTTTTCTTTTTCATTTACTTGTTCCGCTAGATCGTTTGCACGCTGATTGAGTGACTAAATTATTTTCATATTCTCTTTCGTTTGCTTCTTCAGCGACCTTCATAATTTGGAAAATGTCATCAGACATTTTATCCGGGAGTGGTAAATCTGGGCCTTCTGGAAACGAGTTAATATCTGAACAAACATAACAATATTCTTCTTCATATTGCCAAACACCAAACCCTGATGAAATTATTCTCAACTTTTTTCTACGTTTACGATGTATGACAGTTGCATATTAATAGAGTGTATTTGTAACATATTTTATTATATCCGAAATGGTGTGTATGAAATTTGTGTCTGGAATATGTGTCTATAAGTCTATGCCTGAGGAATATATGACATGTATGATTAATTTGACATGACATAAATGATTGATGTGATGTCTGAAATGTCAGTCCGAAATGGAATTTTGGAATAACATGTAATCAGGAATAAAGCACTATAAATACAAAAAATGGAATTGAAGAAGCCTTAGATTTCCAGAATGGTAGTAAATCAACCCCAGTCGTAGACTACACGAGAAGTGATCGCGATCGTTGAGGATTGGATAACCATTGAGGATGATATGGTTGTCATCGATCTGTCACATATCATGTATGAAGCGTGTTGGGTCTGATTGAAAAATATGTTTCATTATGAGTTATATGTTGTAGAGTATCGAACTGAAGAAGAAGTGAATATTAAGTTTCTAGGAAGAGGGTGCACATTTTATGTCTATTAATTAGTTCGAAACACATCAGTATGGTAATATATCTGAACCATATCGGCTAATTTTGTAAGGTTTGAATGATGTGATATCGTCATAGCATGACTGTATGCTATACCCAGACTATGACATTTCCCACATGAGCATGTATGGCGGTTCAGATCTACAACACAAGTTATTTTAAAATCAAAAACTCGATAAATGTTTGACGGTAATGGAGACATGATCTTTGTTGTTTGCCTCCGAACATACTTTTTCATTCTCCTCTGAAGCACCATCTTTTTATACGGGGTGAGTATGCTAGTCAACCTTCCTGAAAAGTAAATATTATCATTTGGGGTTATTGTACAAGTAAAAAAAATAATTCAATAGTTTATGCAATTTTACCTCCCATGAAACTTCGTTTAACAAAAGTCACTTGAATGTAGTCACAAATTTCCTCAGTAAGCGTTATTACTAGTACATTGCGTTGATTAACCGATAACACCAACATAAATTTTGGAACACCAATGTTGGTTACATTCTAACGAATGTTAGGGAAATAGGGTCTTGTCCATTTCTCATGACCGATGTTGGCAAGCACCTTATATTCATCATGGGTTAGTCGACGAAATTTTGTTGAAAATCAAACATAGTATATGATTTGCATGCAAGGAAGAATAAATTTTCTAATTGTCTGTTTCCATAATTTCTTGTTTGCAAATACATGAACACACTCTTACAACAATACTCATGATAAGCATTAGGGAATATCTGACCTATGCAAGAACTAATGACATCGTCCATATTCGTTATGAATGATACTACCCTACTTTCTCCGAGAGCTTCCTTTATCCTCATCAGGAACCATGTACAAGAGTCGACATTATTCTCCATGCCCAGACCTAATGCTATAGGGATGGTATGGTTGTTCCCGTCCATTTCAACCGCTACAAACATTGTATTTAGGTAGTCCCCTCTTAGATGGACACTACCAATAAAGATGAAAGACAGTAAGCAACTTATGAACGCATGGAGTAGAAACAATAAAAATTATTTTTAGGTGTAGAAATGTTATCAATTTTAAAGAAACAATAAAAATAGGGAACAAAATGTTTTTCAACATATCCAATAGCCACAAAACATAGTTGGAAACGATCCATCACATCAGTTTTGATGTTTGTATAAGTATGATGGTTGGTCTGCCTAAGGTTGTGTAGGTAAATATGCAGGTTGGTAAAGATTTCGCCATGCTCACTCTCTAAGAAACTCATATTGAAGCAGTTATAAGAGAGAATTACGGATGATATGAAGTAAGCATCTAACTACATGGGTTATCATTTATATATAAGGGACAAAAAATGATTTTTTATAGTCCGGAATGTCGGTCCGAAATGTGTGTCTGGGATGAGTGTTTGTGACTTCATATTGTCACATCAAAGTACGAAGCATACAAGGATACTTAATTTCTTGTTTCGGACAGTCTTACTCCGGAATGGAACTCCAGAATGTACCGAGCAGAGATTCTTGTTTCGGACCAAAATGTGACATCCCCAATTTTCTCGGCCAAAAGAGACCATTTTATTTATGCTTATTTTAAAAAAAAGAACAGAGTTTGTTTATGAATGCGGAATTTGTCCTATAAAAAGTATTTCCGAATAAATGTTTTTCATTGATTATTATAAACTTTGGGATGTAATAACTTATACAAGATACGTAAGCATAAACGTAATCATTACAGGCCTTGCAATAACCCCTTGCACTAATGGCCTATACTCCTTGAATCTCTCAGTGGATTAAAGCTTCGTACCGTTACCTGTGATACAAAGAAACTGAGTGGGTTATGCTTAGGAGTCTGTTGAGCACATAGGGTTTCAACCCACAATATTATTATTATTATATTGTTTTAAGTACATATAACACACCAAATAGATTAATCCCAATTTCGTACTCCCGTTATTCTCACTCTTCGATCCTAAAATGATAATCTCAAGGGATCTATCCTAGAGGATCTTTGTAACAATGAGTAGACAATACTGACTTAGGGGTTCCTTAGCAATACATGTCAGTAAGGCAACCATGAGGGGGATAGTGTCACACCCCCGGACCAGACGGCGAAAACGTCCGAAGGCGGGTGACTTTATTGTGCAGTATCATAACAACTGAATATAAATGAAACAGAGCAATCCAACATCATACATTGAGATAACAAACTTACATTGTTTACATATTGTATTTGTTCTTCGAGTTACACAAAAGAGACAATAGTAGAAAATTCCAAACTACAGCTAAATAGTCCTGCATCCGCGTCCCTTGTTACCTGCTTACTAGATCCCTGAGAATACAAGTCGTTTTGAAAAGCGTCAACTAAAAAGTTGGTGAGTTCATAAGCATTTTTGTATAAAATAGTTTTACACTTGTTTAGAATCGTTCTCATTGTACTTTCAGAAAATCCGATATTTTCTATGAAATCGTTTGAAGCCTTGCTTTGAAAATCATGGATATATGTGTGCATGTCGTTACTTTTGTTCCTCCTTAATAGGAGTGATTTTGGAAAGTAGTGGAATTTGTAAAGGCGAGCTGTGTTCGAGAATAGTTCTTTTGTATAGTAATAGTTAACCGTTTCCAGAAAATCTCCTATTTTCAAAAAAAAAAGAATAAAGTTGTAAATCTTGTTTTTCTTATCGGGTATAATTGAGTGTGTGCGTTCTAGTTAGTCGTTATCAAAATCGTATAAAATCGTTTTCTCCAGAAAATCCTATATTTTCTGCTACAAAATATTCGTAAGTTCGATTTTCAATTGTGTAACTTGCATATGTGTTAGCTTATCGTTTTCAAAAATCATATACAAATGCTCTCCATAAAGTCCTACGTTTTTTGATTTGTAAAATAGCAGTATAAGACTCTAATACTTGTTAGGTGAAAGACATCAACATGGTGATTATGGACATTCTACGCAACGAACAAGGACAGTCAACACAATAAATGCGGACCATCACCTATCACATGTAGGACAGTCAACAAAACGTGCCAAAATTTATTTATGAGGTTTTCCTTACATAAATTTCTAGTTAATATAACATATTCTAGTGAGTCGTTATAACCATACTAATATGACGGAAGCCTGTCTTGGCGTTTCTCAGGCGCCCTCGATTTGGAAAAGGCATTTGTCACTCTAGACTGGCCTGTCTAGCTGTAGCGAACAGCGTAGTTGCGGGGTGTCAACCCCGTATAGATCTATACACAAATTCCCGCTCTCCCTCCAGGAGACTCTGGCTATAACTCCTTACAGGACTTTAGACGTACACTAATATTTTTATATTTAGGTACTTTTGAGATTTGTCTGACTAGAATATTAACAACCTTTCGAGCAATAGTTCCAGATCCATTATTTGTTAGATAAATAATGATATCGTACTCATTGAATAGAATTATCGTTCTCGTTCCATATCGTTATTTGTGCTTGTTAACTAGGTATTCCGTGTTCGTTCCGTTTCGTTCATTAAAAAAAATAAGTCATTTTGAACGCTTATCAAAATGACCCAACATTATCGAAATTGGCAAAATGGTCTTTCCTTTCTATAAATTGTCGGCTCAGGCCCATATTAGTCGAAAGAAAATTCATAATTTGTGTAAATTTATGACTGCGGGTTATGACACACATTTTCTGTTTTATGGCATATAGAACCTTGCTTATGTTCCTAAAGGTTTTACGACAACAGTTTATGACATGCAAATATTTTTGTCATGAAAACTCTATTTTCGTATATTTTTCTTGATAAACTATTTATATTAAATATTTCTAAATAATCACAAATAGTTTGTAAATCTGGTAAACAAGAGACATGAGTAAGACTTGATATTCCAAGATAGCCCTTGTATTTATGTTTGGTCAAAAATGATCCAAAATATTATTATTTCCATACTTTAATCATTTTCAAAATATTTTGTCCAACAACTTGTTTAAGAAAATATTGAAGCAAATCCTTATAGTTATTGTTATAAAAATTTCGTGGCTTATACTTGGTAACACACTAGTTCTTGATTCCAAATGTGATTTGTGAGATATAATCCAAACTCTTGAGACTTAACCAAAAATCTCGAGTTTTTGGACTATTTATAAGAGTTTTCATACTTAAACATATGTAAGATGGCATGCATACACAATAAGCAATTAAATCATGATTTACACAAGACTTTGACTTGTATTCTCCCCCCAAAAACAATAGAAATCTCGAAAAAGTGGGGGTATGAAGCTCACCTTGAGTTAGTTGATGAGTTGTTTGGAATGATGGAGTGAAGATCTCAAGCTTAGACCTTTGGCTGAGATGAGGAACTTCCTGGGAGGAATGTTGTCTTAAAACTCTAGAGAGAAGTTGAGAAATCTTTCTTTCAGCAAGATCCTTGAGTTTTGCTCTTGGGAGGAGTATGTGAGAGAATAGGAGAGAAGTGAGAGGAAATGTGAAGCCTCATTTTTCTTTTTACTGTCGTTGCTTTAAGAGTATAAGAAAAGGAGGGAACTTTGGTGCATGGGGATCTGATGGTTCATGCATGGTTATCTGGTGGTTAAAACATTGGATATTGTGATTTGCATGGGAAATGGAAGGTTACATCAAATCACAAGGTCAAACCTCCTTGTCCTTATCTTGATTTAGGATAAGATCTTCATAAGTCCTAAACTTTTATTTTATGTAAATATGATTTAAATACTCAAATTTGGCATAAAATAGAGGTTTTAGGGGTCTAAGTTACGAAAAACACGTGTTTGATGGGATTCCCGACGTCAAAATACCCCAAAATGGAGAAAAAGTCCGAAATAGTCCAAAATCCGGAGTCAAAAGGTGAAATCTGGAGCCACATCATGAATTCCAAAGTTGCTGGGTGAGTTCCGAAGCTATATCTCAAATTCCGGAGGGGAGGGTTAGGGCTGCGAGGGTCCGAAGTGGAAACCAAGAAATTCTGGAGGCGTTGGGCGAGGTCCGGAGTGTTATTCTCGGATCTGAGGTCAGGAGCGAAGCTGTCCGGTTCAGCTTGGAGGTCCGAACCACCCCACATCTTCCGGAGTCAGCATATAGTTCCGAAGCAGGAGGAAAGTCTGGACTAAGGAAGATCCGAAGCGAGATTGTCCGGAGCATGCTGAAATCCGAAGTGAGAACCTTCTTGGTTCCTTAGTAGGTATCCGGACCAAGAGGGTTTCCGGACCAAGAGGAGTCCGGACCAAGAGGGTCCTATTGGGTTTTCTCTTTCGGTTTTGAGCTGTTTTCGACTGAGGAAGGTACTTAGAGAGATTTGAGATACGTGGAGAGATTTGGGAGAGATTTCACATACTTGGAGAGATTTGGGAGAGATTTCACATACTTGGAGAGATTTGGGAGAGATTTCACATACTTCGAGAGATTTGGGAGAGATTTCACATACTTGGAGAGATTTGGGAGAGATTCGATATACTTGGAGAGATTTGGGAGAGATTCGATATACTTGGAGAGATTTCATATACTTGGAGAGATTTGGGAGAGATTTCACATACTTGGAGAGATTTGGGAGAGATTTCACATGCTTGGAGAGATTTAGGAGAGATTCGATATACTTGGAGAGATTTCACATACTTGGAGAGATTTGGGAGAGATTTCACATACTTGGAGAGATTTGCATTCTAACACTACATGGCTCATTAGGAACTCATATTGTACACTTAAATGTGTTAGCACAAGTGGCGCAATAGTCCTTGCTTACCTGAGGACGGAATTTCCTAGCCAAAAATGCTAGTTGTGACATCATCCCCCCGTTAGAGGGAATTTCGTCCCGAAATTCTTTCGAAAGGTAGGGTCATGAATGCGGATATAGGTGAAGGTACCTTTGATTTATTTGGGGCTTTGCGTTCCGAAGTGAATTCTGGCTCACGTCTAGCGTTCTCTTGAACCTTCACAATCGGGATGCGGCTTTGTTTTGTTTACTTAACTTTTCCGTTAATTGTTTTGATAGGCTGAGCAATGATTAGGAGGTTCTAGTTCATTTTAGTTATGTCTAGTGGAACGGGGACAATTTTTTCCGATAGGCACCTCCTAGGTTCGACACATGGAATACAGGGTGTACGTCATTAATCTCGGAGGGTAGTTGGAGTTCGTAGGCTGCCGGGCCGATTCGTGCAAGGATTTCGAATGGTCTGATGCATCGGGGATTTAGTTTACCTTTCCTTTCAAATTGTCTCATCCTTCATCGAGGGAAGATCGTTAGTAATACCCTGATCCCCTACTTGGGATTCCAGGGTTTTAAATTTGCTATTTGCATAGCTCTTTTGTCGGCGTTCCGATGGTTGGGGGTCGTGTTCGGGTTTGGACTATCCTTTTCGTGGTTTCTCGAATAGTCTTGGGTTTAGTGAGTGTGCTATTGGGCGTTTGTCATCTTGTCGGCTGGGTTTCTCCCACCTCCGCCCAACAGAGGGTGATCCGCACCTCTGGCCACACAGGGCCTCGAAGGGTGCAACTCCTATGCTCGAGTGGTAGTTGTTGTTATATGAATACTCGATTAGAGGCAGGTGGGTATCCCAAACTTTGTCAATGTCCATTACACCTGCTTCTCTTTGGGATGTGGGTTCTTGTTTACCTTGACCTCGACAGGTGGGATTTCTAGAGTTTTGGTGGTCTGACACTTATGAGTGCTGAACACATGGAAGGTAAAATGTCTGAAACTAGGTTCTTAGGTCAATCGGAGGCTATGGGTTATCGGGCGCTTTCTTGGCGTGGCCTTTTGAATGGTCTTCTAGGGATCGGGATCCTGGTGTCCTAGAAGTAGAGTCTTCTGGGCCCTAAGAGTTGGTACTATGGTCACCAAGGTTGAGTTTGTGTGTGATGTAGTTGACCTTATGAGTCTTAGATCATCTCGGGAGTTTTCTCCCTATAGTTTTCCGAGCTAATGGTAGATCGGCCTCTTCCAGTTCCTTGCTGTTAGTTGAACATGACTCCGATTCGGGGTAGGGGTATCGATCCTTTAGGATGGGTTTGTTTGGCTTATTCGTAGTCGGTGGTGCCTATGGTAATTTCGTCTTTCTTCCTTACGAGTTAGATAGGTGCTTCCTGTGGTTCGGGACTGGGTCTGATGTTTCCTTTATCTATTATGCCGATCTTGCGATCAGACACCATCTGTTCTTGTGACCGTGCTAAATAGTATCGGGTGTTTGGTTATAGGGGTGGTTCCAGGAATCGGGGTGATTCTATCTCCGTTTACCACTTGGTTGAGGTTTCCAAAGAGATCCTTGGGAATCTCTGGAGAAAGGTTGAAATCCTTTCGGATTCTCTTGATGCCTTTTGCTTCTTGATTTTTCCATCTTTATTGGGGCTAGGGAAGGGTGTGGTATTTCTTACACCAGGACTTAGGTGTCTGGTTACTAGGGATTCGTCGTTACCGGCTGAAAGTGTTTTGTTATTCGGTTGAGTAGGACGAAAGTGTATTTGTAGTGCTCGGGGTTTGTAAGGTGAGAATCAAGTCTGTCCGTTCCAATTAATAACATTGGACTCCTTGTTACAACAGGTGTTACATCGATTTGGGGCGTATTGGTTGCTAGAAATGACAAGGCGTTCTATCTTCATGTTCTTATCGTTGCTAGTTTCGTTTTCGTTGTTACCATTGGGTCTATCTTGTTTCTGCTTGTTAGGTGTTTCTAATGTCACAAGGGTGCTGCTATAAAGCAAGGGAATTCGAAATCCAAATTCCGCTAGGTTTTTCTGCTATAGATGAATGTGACCTAACCGCACATACTTTGGATTTTTTTAAAAGGTAATTGACTGTGGGGTTTTGTCCTAATCAACATTCAGACCAGGAACAGGAAAATGATGTGGAATCGTACGCTCTTAGTTAGCGGATTTGGTTGTTTAGGTTCTTGGAGGGCATACTCCTCTTGGTTTACTACTACTACTTGCGATTTATGGCATTAGGGAACTAAGGCGAGTAATGAGATGATCCTCTCTTGGTGCACAAAGTGCTTGGCCATTTCACTTATACTATGGGTACCCTTTTTGTGTTCCTTACACTGCTAAGGCTGCCCTAGCCTTGATTACAATGAGTTGTGGTCTCCAAATGACCATTTCCTCGTTTAAGGAGTGTAGATGGTCTGCATAGTTTTCTGGTTCTACTTATGGGTTTCGCAAGGCATTTGGAATGGTGTTCTTGTTACTTGTGGGGGATCGGATTTACATTGTTGCATACTGGGCTTTGTTTACAGTCTCCGTTACTCCATGACAGAGAGTTAGAAACCGGGAGTTAATTCGGGTTACTCGTGACCCAAACGGAGGTGATGCTTGATTCGTGAGGGTGTTGGCTATCGGTGTTCGGTGCACGTTGATTGTGGATCAGATTGTCGTTTATGGAGATGCACCCTGAACCGGGTAGGAGTTAATTCCTAAGCTTGTCTTTACGTGGGTATTGTTTTGTTTCTAGGTATGTTCATTCCAGGGGCACTTATATTGGGTCGTTACTTATCTGGGAAGAGAGAGGTGAAAGGGCCTCTGGTCTACTCTCAATTGGGTAAAGCTCATCAAGGGTTTCCTTGGCGCTTTCATCCTTGCTGGTCTCTTAGTTGGAATCCTCCCTTTCACAATTTATTTCTGGTTATCCCTTAGGGTCCACCTCTGGGTTTTCCTCATGGACTTCTTTTGGTCTCACTTTGCCCCATTCGCAAATCACCGCGACAGGGTAGTAGAAGTCTTGGTGAGGATTTTCGACTACGTCGTTGGTGCAAGAGTCGCGGCGCGAGATATACGGGAATAGTTTAGGTGTGGTAGGGCTTTATAGTATCCTAAAATACTCCTATAGTATTTTAAACTTGATTTTCGATTCTAATATTCTCTTGTGCGCATAGTTGGCAGGTTTTAGGTTTGTTGCAACACCGCCATCACTCCTAAGCACACATTGGTCATATCTCAAATAAATATAGTTGATCAGGCTATATTTATCCCAGATATGATTACATAACTGCCCAGGTTTGACTGTAGTGTTCAACATTTAGTTACTTTTGGTTTCTTCTCGTTATGATACTGGGTTAGTAATTTTGTATACTTTTGTAAAATACTTATCTTCTTAAAGTATACTTTTAGGCAGAGTGTGTTTTAGTCCCATTGTATTTATAGTTGTATATCTTGTATGGCTAGATATACCAGTTCACTATAAACAATGCTCTGATACCAATCTGTCACACCCCCGGACCAGACGACGGAAACGTCCGAAGGCGGGTGACTTTATTGTGCAGTATCATAACAACTGAATATAAATGAAACAGAGCAATCCAACATCATACATTGAGATAACAAACTTACATAAACGTGCCAAAATTTATTTATGAGGTTTTCCTTACATAAATTTCTAGTTAATATAACATATTCTAGTGAGTCGTTATAACCATACTAATATGACGGAAGCCTGTCTTGGCGTTTCTCAGGCGCCCTCGATTTGGAAAAGACATTTGTCACTCTAGACTGGCCTGTCTAGCTGTAGCGAACAGCGTAGGTGCGGGGTGTCAACCCCGTATAGATCTATACACAAATTCCCGCTCTCCCTCCAGGAGACTCTGGCTATAACTCCTTACAGGACTTTAGACGTACACTAATATTTTTATATTTAGGTACTTTTGAGATTTGTCTGACTAGAATATTAACAACCTTTCGAGCAATAGTTCCAGATCCATTATTTGTTAGATAAATAATGATATCGTACTCATTGAATAGAATTATCGTTCTCGTTCCATATCGTTATTTGTGCTTGTTAACTAGGTATTCCGTGTTCGTTCCGTTTCGTTCATTAAAAAAAATAAGTCATTTTGAACGCTTATCAAAATGACCCAACATTATCGAAATTGGCAAAATGGTCTTTCCTTTCTATAAATTGTCGGCTCAGGCCCATATTAGTCGAAAGAAAATTCATAATTTGTGTAAATTTATGACTGCGGGTTATGACACACATTTTCTGTTTTATGGCATATAGAACCTTGCTTATGTTCCTAAAGGTTTTACGACAACAGTTTATGACATGCAAATATTTTTGTCATGAAAACTCTATTTTCGTATATTTTTCTTGATAAACTATTTATATTAAATATTTCTAAATAATCACAAATAGTTTGTAAATCTGGTAAACAAGAGACATGAGTAAGACTTGATATTCCAAGATAGCCCTTGTATTTATGTTTGGTCAAAAATGATCCAAAATATTATTATTTCCATACTTTAATCATTTTCAAAATATTTTGTCCAACAACTTGTTTAAGAAAATATTGAAGCAAATCCTTATAGTTATTGTTATAAAAATTTCGTGGCTTATACTTGGTAACACACTAGTTCTTGATTCTAAATGTGATTTGTGAGATATAATCCAAACTCTTGAGACTTAACCAAAAATCTCGAGTTTTTGGACTATTTATAAGAGTTTTCATACTTAAACATATGTAAGATGGCATGCATACACAATAAGCAATTAAATCATGATTTACACAAGACTTTGACTTGTATTCTCCCCCCAAAAACAATAGAAATCTCGAAAAAGTGGGGGTATGAAGCTCACCTTGAGTTAGTTTATGAGTTGTTTGGAATGATGGAGTGAAGATCTCAAGCTTAGACCTTTGGCTGAGATGAGGAACTTCCTGGGAGAAATGTTGTCTTAAAACTCTAGAGAGAAGTTGAGAAATCTTGCTTTCAGCAAGATCCTTGAATTTTGCTCTTGGGAGGAGTATGTGAGAGAATAGGAGAGAAGTGAGAGGAAATGTGAAGCCTCATTTTTCTTTTTACTGTCGTTGCTTTAAGAGTATAAGAAAAGGAGGGAACTTTGGTGCATGGGGATCTGATGGTTCATGCATGGTTATCTGGTGGTTAAAACATTGGATATTGTGATTTGCATGGGAAATGGAAGATTACATCAAATCACAAGGTCAAACCTCATTGTCCTTATCTTGATTTAGGATAAGATCTTCATAAGTCCTAAACTTTTATTTTATGTAAATATGATTTAAATACTCAAATTTGGCACAAAATAGAGGTTTTAGGGGTCTAAGTTACGAAAAACACGTGTTTGATGGGATTCCCGACGTCAAAATACCCCAAAATGGAGAAAAAGTCCGAAATAGTCCAAAATCCGTATTTTTCTCTTCGCCTCTTGGTAAAACATTACGCGTAAAAAATAAATCTAATCTTTTTTTTCTTTGTTCCCATTGCTCAACGAAATTCATTGTCACACCCCCAAACCGGAACGACGGAAACGTTCGGGGGCGGAAGACGTCATACTCAGTATCATAACCATAGTGAAGAAAGCAAACACAACCATCATAAATATAATTTAAAAGGTTACATCGTTGCAAAAATACATGTTTCCAAATAAATTACATATGATGCCAAAATAGTTCAAAAGAAATCTGCGCCTTAGCGTCTTGCCTTCAAAAATCTTGTGGTTACCTGTATTACTGAATACCTGAGAATACAAGTCGTTTTTGAAAGAGTATCCGCATTAAAGCTGGTGAGTTCATAAGCAATTTATAAAAAAAATGGATGTTGTTTCTTAAAGTTTGTTACAAGTTTGTTTCCAGAAAATCCAAATTTTTTAAAAGGTTTGTTGTAGTCTTAACCAAGACTTAGTATATGTAAGTAAATCGTCATACTTATGTGTGGTTTTATATTTAAATAAAACTCCTTTTTTGTGAAATCCTTAAATTCCCGTGAACTGCGTGTTTTGTTAATTCCCCATGTGAGTTGTTATAACCATGCTAAGACTCGAAGACCTCGTACTCGACGTTCCTCAAGCATCAGAATGTTATGACACTTGTCACCCCAGACCTGCCGGTCTAGCTGTTGCAAGCAGCTTAGGTGCGGGTTTGTCAGACCCAATATAGATCTATACACAACTATCACGCTCTCCCTACAAGAGATTCTAACTATAACTACAAGACTTTTCTGTTGTACTTAAAAGTACCCTGAAGGAGAATGTCTCACAAATTTCTTCATTAACATGTTCACGTAGTTTGTAATGAAATACCCGTTTTGTAAATCGATTGTGTTACAGTTTCTTTGTTAAACGAAGTGTCCAAACTATACCTATTATAGTTTATCAAGAGTGTTTTATGTTTTAAATGAAACCTTGTTATGCATGGCTTTGTATTTCAATAAAATGACATTGAAGATACTAAGTATAAAATCTTACACACCTTGCTCAACATGTTACAAGGTGTGAATAACTCTTAAACTTGTTTTGACAGTTATACCCTTAACTGTCACTGTTTTAGAATATTTATAGAAAAACCTCCGTAAGTCGAAAACTGAATCCGTAAACTCGGAGAGTTTTGAAAAGGAGTCTACTATGTTCATAAATTTTCCTATAATTTTTGGTGGTCTCAAACCAGTGTGAAAATGTTCATCTTCACAACCTGGTCTTATTTTGTTGCTGCAGTGATAGGCAGTTTTGTAAAAATCACCATAAATTGTATAAAACTCGTATGGAGATGTGCAAGTAGTCATTTTAAAGGTATAAACCTGAAATATTTTCATATTAAACAGTGTTGAAAAATATTAAGTTTAAGTTGGGTAAAACAGTTCGTGAACAGGTCACCACCTTTCTGTTGTAAGCTGTCAAGTTAAGTTTCAAATATGTTTTGGTGTTTTAACTTGTATTCCCCCTCTGAAAACTAAAGAAAACTGGAAAATGTAGGGGTATGAACTCACCTTGAGTGATTTCTCGAAGAGTGGAAGGTCGAAGACGAGGAGTATCAAGTCAAGAACACTTGATGAACACGTGAAGTGTTGGATGATCCTAAGAACGATTTTTGGTGTTAAATGTGTGTAGATGATCCAAGAGTGTTATGAAAATATGGAATAACACTTGAGTTTAGATGAAATACTTACCAAAAAGTGAAGTGTTAGCTCAAGAACACCTTCAAAAAGTGGCTGGAAGTGGAGAGAATAAGAAGTTTTCTTGAGGGGTAAGAGAAGTGTGTAAGTTTGGAATGATCAAGGTAAACCAAGAAATCCTCCAGGGATTTCTTTATATAGTGAAGGTTGTTGGAGCAATTTGCAAGTTGAAATGATTTTTACCTTGGTTTGTGTGATGTGGATAAGATTGGGCTAATGGGAGGATGACACATGGAGACAAGTGGGCACACTTGACCCACTTGTGGGGTAGAATATTCTTCTTAATGTAAAATAATGATTTATAATTAATAAATCCTTGAGAAATAAATAAAATATGAGTTTAGGGAGTTTAAAATGATAAAAATATGAATTTGGTGAAAAATCCCTGTAAAAAACGTCAAAAACGGGCTTAGGAAGCGAAAGTGGTTGAAAACCGGACAATAGAAGCGAACCTGCGAGGTTCGGTCCTTAGGAGGTGAGAATCGAGAGAAGGGAGAAGGAGGAACCGAAGGGAAGGCTTGGGTCCGAAGGGAGGGTCTTGGGTCCGAAGGTGCGAGAGGAGCGAAATGGACTGAAGGCTCAGTTCATTTCGGGTGCAAGAGGTTCGGTCCGAGATACTAGGTTCGGTTCTGAGCAGTTCGGTCCTGAGGGACCTTCGGTCCTAATAGGAGGGTTCGACTCTAAGAGGTTCGGTTCCGAAGAGGTTTGGTTCCTAAGAGGGTTTCGGCCCTATTTAGCTGTTTTTCGATATAACTCCCCGATTTAAGCGGTTTTTGGCCAAACTAAGGGTCGGGATGACCCGGATGACTATAAAAAGTTGAGAGAGATCATGAGAGAGATTTGGGAGAGATTTAATTTTAGCCATTATTATCGTATAATCTTGCAATGCAAGGTTCGTGAACCCCGTTATGCTTCGTTTATGATTGTTTTAAGTCCCCAAAATGGTCCATAGTCGTGTTTCGATGTGTTTAACTCCATTTTTAGGGTTTTACATTGCTAAACACATAGATTCTCCGAGACACTTGAATTCTTGACATACAAATGCACATTTTTATACATAGAATAACTTTTAACATACAAGTACTAGTTATGTTTGACCGGTTTGACTTGTTGACTTTGACTTTGACTTGTTGACTTTGACTTTGACTGGAATTTGACGGTTGTCACATTATCCCCCCGTTAGAAGGAATTTCGTCCCGAAATTTGCATTTTGAGTGGGACTTCAGGGGTTGGGGAATAGATGTGGATATTTTTGCTTCATTCGGTCCTCTCATTCCCAAGTAAATTCGGGTCCTCGCTTGGCGTTCGAGCGGACCTTTACGATGGGAATGCGGCTTTGTTTCGTCGATTTGACCTCTCTATCCATGATTTCAACAGGTTCCTCTACAAAGTGGAGGTTCTCATTGATCTCAATTTCTTCCAAAGGAATGACAAGGGTCTCATCAGACAAACATTTCTTTAAGTTCGACACATGAAAGGTAGGATGAATGTGATTGAGTTCCTGTTATAATCGTAGCTTGTATGCCACCGGGCCAATCCTGGCGAGGAATTCGAATGGTTCGATATACCTTGGATTTAGTTTCCCACATTTTCCAAAACGTATTAATCCCTTCCAAGGCGATACTTTCAGTAGTACTCGATCCCCAACTTGGAACTCCAAAGGCTTCCGTCTCTTATCCGCGTAGCTCTTTTGTCGGTCTTGCGAAGCCTTCATTCGTTCTCGAATTTGGATGATCTTTTCGGTTGTTTCTCTTATGATCTCCGGGCCAGTGAATGCGCTGTTAGGAACTTGTCCTCTTGCTAGTTGTGTATCACCCACCTCAGCCCAGCACAGGGTTGATCTGCACTTACGGCTATAGAGGGCTTCGAACGGAGCAACTTTGATGCTAGTGTGATAACTATTATTGTATGAGAATTCGATAAGGGGTAAATGAGCATCCCAAGCTTTACCAAAGTCTATCACACAAGCTCTTAGCATGTACTCTAACGTCTGAATGGTCCTTTCACTCTGCCTGTCGATCTGTGGGTGGTAGGCTATACTCATGTCCAGCCTAGTTCCCATAGCTTTCTGCAGTGACTGCCAGAATCGTGACGTGAACCGACTATCTCTATCGGAGATAATGGATATCGGTACTCCATGAAGTCGCACGAATTCTTTCATGTAGATCCTTGTCAGGTTCTCCATTTTGTCGGTCTCCTTTATTGGTAGGAAGTGTGCGGATTTGGTTAATCTGTCGACGATTACCCAAATGGTGTCAAGTCCACCCGTTGTCTTAGGTAACTTGGTAATGAAATCCATTGTGATCCACTCCCACTTCCACTCGGGTATCTCTGGCTGTAGAAGTAGGCTCGAGGGCTTCTGATACTCCACCTTAACCTTGGCGCAAGTCAGGCACTTGCCCACAAAGGTAGCTATTTCGGCTTTCATGTTCGGCTACCAATACAGCTTCTTGAGGTCTAAATACATCTTGCCTGAGTCGGGATTTACTGAGTAACGAGTTTTATGAGCTTCGTTCATGACAACGTCCCTGACTCCACCAAATTTCGGTGTCCAGATCCGGTTCATGAGACAACGAACGCCGTCATCCCTGACTTCAAGATTTTTGTCCATTCCTCTCAGCGCTTCACCTGCCACGTCTCTAGTTTTAAGGCTTCTTCATGTGCCTCTTTGATTTGTGCGGATAGGTGTGAATGGATGGTCATGGTTAACGCTTTTACTCGGCGGCCCGAGTATTCCTTTCTGCTCAAGGCGTCTGCAACCACGTTGGCTTTTCCGGGGTGATAACGAATCTCGCATTCGTAATCGTTTAGTAATTCCACCCATCGTCTTTGCCTCATGTTGAGTTCTTTCTGATTGAGGATATGCTGAAGGCTTTTGTGATCGGTGAAGATAATGCACTTAGTGTCGTAGAGGTAATGTCTCCAGATTTTTAGGACGAAAACTACTGCTCCTAGTTCCAGATCGTGCGTCGTGTAGTTTACCTCGTGCGTCTTCAGCTGTCTTGAGACGTAGGCAATGACCTTTCCTCGTTGCATTAACACACATCCTAGACCTTGGTTTGACGCATCGCAATAAACCACAAAGTCCTCTGTTCCATCCGGTAAGGACAAGATCGGAGCACTACACAGAGTTCGTTTTAATGTTTGGAACGCAGCCTCTTGCTTATCCCCCAGACGAAAGTCACTCCTTTTTGAGTCAAGGTGGTGAGTGGTTTCGCGATCTCGGAGAAGTTTTGAATGAACCTTCAATAGTAACCGGCGAGTCCTAAAAATTGTCGGATTTCTGTGGGTGTTCTTGGTCCTGCCCAGCTTTCGATTGCCTTGATCTTTGAAGGGTCCACATGAATTCCTTCCTTGCTGACCACATGTCCGAGGAAATTCATTTCTCGAATACAGAATTCGCACTTTGAGAATTTTGCGTACAATTTCTCCGCTCTCAGTGTCTCCAGGACTTGACGTAAATGTTGGATGTGTTCTTCCTCACTTCGGGAGTAGACTAGTATATCATCGATGAAAACGATCACGAACTTGTCTAAGTAAGGTCGACACACCCGATTCATCAGGTCCATAAACGCCGCGGGTGCATTTGTTAAGCCGAAAGGCATCACTACAAACTCGTAGTGACCATAGCGCGTTCTGAAGGCTGTCTTGGGAATATCCTCCTCTTGAACTCGTAGTTGATGGTACCCTGATCTAAGGTCAATCTTTGAGAAGAAACTTGCTCCTTGTAGCTGGTCAAAGAGGTCATCGATTCGAGGCAAAGGGTATCGGTTCTTAATGGTGAGTTTGTTTAGTTTACGGTAGTCAATGCACATACGGAACGATCCATCCTTTTTCTTGACGAACAAGACCGGTGCTCCCCAAGGCGAAAAGCTTGGCCTAATGAAACCTTTGCTCAGCAGTTCGTTCAGTTGACTGGACAGTTCCTGCATTTCGGCTGGGGGTAGACGGTATGGCGATCTGGCTACGGGGGTAGCTCTAGGAATTAGGTCGATTCGAAATTCGACTTGTCTAGCAGGGGGCACTCCTAGAAGGTCTTCCGGGAATATGTCGGGGAAATTACAGACCTCCGGAATGTCTTTGATATTTTTCGCTTCTTGTTTCTTGTCTACGATGTCGGCTAGAAAGGCCTGGTACTCCTTGCGCAGATACTTTTGAGCCTTGACACAAGAGATGATCTGAAAGTTTGAGCTGGGTTTCTCCCCATAGACGACGATGGTTTCGCCATTTGGCAGATTAAGGCGAACGGCCTTTTCGTGACATAGGATTTTAGCATGGTGAAGGCATAACCAATCCATGCCAATGATGACATCAAAACGTTTTATGGTGACCGGCATAAGGTCGATTTGGAATGAGTGATTGTTTAAGGTGAGGGTACACCCGGTGTAAGTGTCGTTAGTGTTCTCTGTTTTTCCGTTAGCCATTTCTACGGCGAACGTGTCTTTTAGTGTTTGTGGTTTTTGTTTAAGCAAGTGTTTAAATTGATGGCTCACGAAGCTTTTCTCCGCGCCACTATCGAAAAGAATACATGCGTATGTATTGTTGAGGAGAAACGTACCGGTGACCACAGTCGGGTCTGCAACTGCTTCCTCATGACCTATCGCCAGAACTCTGCCCACTTCACCAGGGTTGGGGTTTCTTGCCTTCGAGCAGTTCCGCTTGAAGTGTCCTGCTTCTCCACAACCATAGTAGGTTCGACTTGCCCCGACGTTGGCAGCTTGTGCGTTCTGTTGGAATGGAGCTTTACAAAATCGAGCGGTGTGCCCATTTTTGTTACAGTTGGTGCAATGCATTTCACGGCATGCGCCGTTGTGGTGAAAGTTGCACTTGTTGCACTTGGGTAGGTTCCCGACGTATTGCCTTATCAGAGTTGGGTTGGCAGTGGTTGTGGCAGCGTGCACCGCAACCACTTGTTGCTTTTTGGCAGGGTCTTGAGCAGGTTGACCCTTCTTCTTGTTCCAGAACTTCCTTTTGTTGTTCCCCCCTTTCGCTTGTTCGGGGGTGGCTGTCACAGTGCCATGGTTGGCTTTATGGTCGATGAGTTGTTGTGCCAGCTCTTTGGCAATGTCAAAGGTAGTTGGCTTTGAGGCCAATACGTTTCCTTGAAGTTGGGAAGATAGTCCCCATATGTATCTTTCCACCTTTTTGCTTTCTGAAGGAACCATCCCGGGACACAGCATGGCTAGATCGCTAAACCTTGAGGTATAAGACATGATGTCAGATCCTGTCATTTTGAGACCCCAAAGTTCCTCTTCCAACTTCTGTATCTCGCCCCTTGGGCAGTACTCCTTCATTAACATGATTTTCAGGTCTTCTAATGTTATCGAATTAGCCACCGGAAGTGTCAATGCCTTGACGTGGCCATTCCACCAGGTGAGGGCCCTTTCAGAGAATGTGCATGCTGTAAACTTGACCTTGCTTGCTTGAGGGCATGCGCATATTTCAAAGATGGATTCGGTTTTCTCGAACCATTGCAGCAATGCTATGACACCTCCGCTTCCATTGAAGGTTTTGGGTTTGGCATTTGTAAAGTCTTTGTAGGTACACTCTCTCGAGTGTCCCTGGCTGTCCCCGTGGTTAGAACTTGTGGTACCATTACCCGTACCACCCGCATATTGGTGCTGATTTGGGACATTGCGGCTGCTACTGCGGCTGTCACGGCAGCCTGGAACATTACTGGATCGAACTGAGGGGGTGGTGGTGGTGGCGGTGCTGCAGCTCCTGCGGCGCCGCCACGTCTAGGATTTCTACGAGGTGGCATTTTCTGCCATATCAAGAATGAAAAGACAATAAGTCTTTGATAGCGCTCACAAGTCGAGAGTTAAAACTAAACATTATTAGTTCTTTATATGCATCATGATTCCGACTTGTAAAGATATTGTATGAATCCATTCATACTAGAGGTCTATAGATAATGAAATATAGACTTTATGAATGCTGAGAGATTTGATTCACATGAAACGTCTGTGATAGTATCCATACTGGGCCCATCCAACAATCGTTCGATGTATAATATTTATATATAATTAAGATTAAATAAACTTTCGAATCTAATGGGTCTCCCCTAGGCCCACAACCAAACAAGGAACAGGATCCAAGGCGGAACCACCATTTCTAGGTCGACCTGGTCTTAATTATATATAACTTTGATTTATACATCAAACAATCATAAATCGGACACCAGTAAATTTAGTCTGAAAACAATCCCTGTTATGAACTTGATGTAATAAAGCAAATAGCGTGTCAATTTCATTGATATAACTTAGTATACAATATTTGGGAAAATTTGACCCTATAAGGGTCTATACTACATCAATGTATGGGAAAATTTTTGACCGCCTAACAGATCCCGGAAGTGTAAAAACTTAAATAGCGAGATCGGACATGAAATACTAGAAAACAATAGTAATATTTATCAGCAAAACTAGATTAAATTGAAGCGAGCAGTGCAAACACTACTTGCGGCGGTTGAAGCTCTGAGGATCACGAAGTGAAGACACGAAGTTCCTCATTTCGGCTCTGGATTCAGCCGCCTGGCATTCTGCGTCTGCCAGACGTCCTTCTAGAGCGGCTCGGTTTTCTCGGAGTTCTTGCACTTCAGCTCGGGTCGCGGCCATTTCCCGTCGAAGAAGCTCGGTGCGGTCTCGAGTTCGATCGTGGTCATCATCCAACCGGCGAATGCGAACGGAGTTGACTTGGCTGGTTGCACCAATTTCCATGAAGTGGCGGGTGTTAACTCTTGTTTGCTCTTCGTGGCGTGTGACACGGTGAACCATGACAGGAAAGGCTCGGTCGGCTGACCCTCCTATGCTGAGATTGTAGAAACTTCGTTCCATGCCATAGGGAGGTCGTTGACCTTGCTCTTGGCTCCATCGATGTATAGTTTCGGCCCATTGGGGCGTCGGGCCTTGGAAGTGTTGTGGAGGGGTAGGGGCAGGGTGTGGGTTGTAAACTTCGAGTTCTGAGTCGGTTCCATCTGAGTCTTCTTCCTCTTCACCGTCTACAGATTCTTCCTCTTCCATGGGTTCTTCATCCTCCATGGGTTCCTCATCCTCCATGGGTTCCTCTTCGGAATCTTCCTCTGGGTCTTCCACAATCCAACCGGCATTCCCTTGGTTGGGGAAGTAGGGATCACCTGGTAAGTGAAATCCTGCCATTGCACCTGTACGAGAATAGGGATAAGAAGGATATCGCGAGAAATTTTGGGAATAAGAAGTTAGTTATCACAATTTATAATGTGGTTATTACGGTTCTTGTGTTAAAACACTCATATAGTATTTTTATGTTTGATTCTCGAAGTTTTTGGTAAGTTGAAGACTTGTTGCTCATCATGATCCTTCTTCGGCATACATTGGTCCTACCTTGGCTAAATATAGTTGATCATGCTATATTCATCCAAGATCTGACTACATACCCCGAAGCTGAATCATGGTGTCCAACTTGTCTTGATACTTTTATGTTATTGCCATTATGATACCGAATTAATGAGTGTGATTGTATGAATACTTTTATAAAAATATTAATTTTTATTTTAATGTATTTTTGAAAAACTATGTCAGAGAATTTTGTCCCGTTGTATTTATAGTTTGTATATCTTACGTGGTTCGATATACTTAGTTCACTATAAACAAAGCTCTGATACCAATTTGTCACATCCCCAAACCGAAACGACGGAAACGTTCGGGGGCGGAAGACGTCATACTCAGTATCATAACCATAGTCAAGAAAGCAAACACAACCATCATAAATATAATTTAAAAGGTTACATCGTTGCAAAAATACATGTTTCCAAATAAATTACATATGATGCCAAAATAGTTCAAAAGAAATCTGCGCCTTAGCGTCTTGCCTTCAAAAATCTTGTGGTTACGTGTATTACTGAATACCTGAGAATACAAGTCGTTTTTGAAAGAGTATCAGCATTAAAGCTGGTGAGTTCATAAACAATTTATAAAAAAAAATGGATGTTGTTTCTTAAAGTTTGTTTCCAGAAAATCCAATATTTTCTAAAAGGTTTGTTGTAGTCTTAACCAAGACTTAGTATATGTAAGTAAATCGTCATACTTATGTGTGGTTTTATATTTAAATAAAACTCCTTTTTGTGAAATCCTTAAATTCCCGTGAACTGCGTGTTTTGTTAATTCCTCATGTGAGTTGTTATAACCATGCTAAGACTCGAAGACCTCGTACTCGACGTTCCTCAAGCGTCGGAATGTTATGACACTTGTCACCCCAGACCTGCCGGTCTAGCTGTTGCAAGCAGCTTAGGTGCGGGTTTGTCAGACCCAATATAGATCTATACACAACTATCACGCTCTCCCTACAAGAGATTCTGGCTATAACTACAGGACTTTTCTGTTGTACTTAAAAGTACCCTGAAGGCGAATGTCTCACAAATTTCTTCATTAACATGTTCACGTAGTTTGTAATGAAATACCCGTTTTGTAAATCAATTGTGTTACTGTTTCTTTGTTAAACGAAGTGTCCAAACTATACCTATTATAGTTTATCAAGAGTGTTTTATGTTTTAAATGAAACCTTGTTATGCATGGCTTTGTATTTCAACAAAATGACATTGAAAATACTAAGTATAAAATCTTAGACACCTTGCTCAGCATGTTACAAGGTGTGAATAACTCTTAAACTTGTTTGGACAGTTTTACCCTTAACTGTCACTGTTTTAGAATATTTATAGAAAAACCTCCGTAAGTCGAAAACTGAATCCGTAAACTCGGAGAGTTTTGAAAAAGAGTCTACTATGTTCATAAATTTTCCTATAATTTTTGGTGGTCTCAAACCAGTGTGAAAATGTTCATCTTCACAACCTGGTCTTATTTTGTTGCTGCAGTGATAGGCAGTTTTGTAAAAATCACCATAAATTGTTGCAAAATCGTATGGAGGTGTGCAAGTAGTCATTTTAAAGGTATAAACCTTAACTATTTTCATATTAAACAGTGTTGAAAAATATTAAGTTTAAGTTGGGTAAAACAGTTTGTGAACAGGTCACGACTTTTATGTTGTAAGCTGTCAAGTTAAGTTTCAAATATGTTTTGGTGTTTTAACTTGTATTCCCCCCCTGAAAACTAAAGAAAACTGGAAAATGTAGGGGTATGAACTCACCTTGAGTGATTTCTCGAAGAGTGGAAGGTCGAAGACGAGGAGTATCAAGTCAAGAACACTTGATGAACACGTGAAGTGTTGGATGATCCTAAGAACGATTTTTGGTGTTAAATGTGTGTAGATGATCCAAGAGTGTTATGAAAATATGGAATAACACTTGAGTTTAGATGAAATACTTACCAAAAAGTGAAGTGTTAGCTCAAGAACACCTTCAAAAAGTGGCTGGAAGTGGAGAGAATAAGAAGTTTTCTTGAGGGGTAAGAGAAGTGTGTAAGTTTGGAATGATCAAGGTAAACCAAGAAATCCTCCAGGGATTTATTTATATAGTGAAGGTTGCTGGAGCAATTTGCAAGTTGAAATGATGTTTACCTTGGTTTGTGTGATGTGGATAAGATTGGGCTAATAGGAGGATGACACATGGAGACAAGTGGGCACACTTGACCCACTTGTGGGGTAGGATATTCTTCTTAATGTAAAATAATGATTTATAATTACTAAATCCTTAAGAAATAAATAAAATATGAGTTTAGGGAGTTTAAAATGATAAAAATATGAATTTGGTGAAAAATCCCCGTCAAAAACGGGCTTAGGAAGCGAAAGTGGTCGAAAACCGGACAATAGAAGCGAACCTGCGAGGTTCGGTCCTTAGGAGGTGAGAACCGAGAGAAGGAAGAAGGAGGAACCGAAGGGAAGGCTTGGGTCCGAAGGGAGGGTCTCGGGTCCGAAGGTGCGAGAGGAGCGAAATGGACCGAAGGCTCGGTTCATTTCGGGTGCAAGAGGTTCGGTCCGAGATACTAGGTTCGGTTCTGAGCAGTTCGGTCCTGAGGGACCTTCGGTCCTAATAGGAGGGTTCAGCTCTAAGAGGTTCGGTTCCTAAGAGGGTTTCGGCCCTATTTAGCTGTTTTTCGATATAACTCCCGATTCAAGCGGTTTTTGGCCAAGCTAAGGGTCGGGATGACCCGGATGACTATAAAAAGTTGAGAGAGATCATGAGAGAGATTTGGGAGAGATTTAATTTTAGCCATTATTATCGTATAATCTTGCAATGCAAGGTTCGTGAACTCCGTTATGCTTCGTTTATGATTGTTTTAAGTCCCCAAAAGGGTCCATAGTCGTGTTTCGATGCGTTTAACTCCCTTTTTAGGGTTTTACGTTGCTAAACGCATAGATTCTCCGAGACACTTGAATTCTTGACATACAAAAGCACATTTTTATACATAGAATAATTTTTAACATAAAAGTACTAGTTATGTTTGACCGGTTTGACTTGTTGACTTTGACTTTGACTTGTTGACTTTGACTTTGACTGGAATTTGACGGTTGTCACATTCATTAATCACAGAAAAATTCAATTACAAACATAATCTATGTATTCTTATACAAAAAATTATATATACAGAATACAAGAGCATATATAACACAATAGTTAAATGATAGTAACAATTAACAACCTAATTTATAAAATACATACAAATATACGATAAAAGTGTAAAACCAACGTAAACCTCAATGTTAAAATTGTAAAAACTAAGTCAATTAAAAATTGTATAAGATATAAATAAAAAAAATAAATATAATTAAGATAATAAAAAAATACAAACATTATGAATACCGAATTGTAATTAACATAATAGAAAAAATGTGACAACCCGATATTTCAAGCCAATGTAATGACCTAAAAGTCAAAGATTTGTAATCTACTTTTGAGATAATAGAAATAGCGTCAAAAATAAAATGTTCTAAAGCCTCAATTGGGTTGCATAAAGTATTAGATATCGTAACAAGGTTTTCAGAAATATAGAGAACACAAAAATCCGAGTTATAACGAAGAAGTTATGACCAATCGAAAATCCGCAGCAAAACCGGTAAAACACTGTTAAGCGTAAAACGCGAAACTTCAATAAAATATTTTTTTAGCCTTAGGTATATATATGAATGTTGTAGATATCATTAAACCGTGAACGTACATCAAAAGAACGTCCAAATCTGACTTCGTATGACGAAGTTATGATTTTTCTAAGTTTCGGAATAGCAGTAGACAGCTAAAAACTCGAAATAAAGATCGAGCGATATTTAGCCGACACAACCTAAATGAGAATTGAAGATCTCGACAATAGTAATACAGCGGTAAAAAGACAGACGAAAACGGACATCGGATGAAGAAGTTATGAATTTTTAACGGACTTTTCCTGTCCCGACCTATTAAAAATTAATAATTAAAAATAAAGTCAAAACTTGCCAACAAAGTCTAAATGAAAGTTGTATATTATATTCTCACCTACGCGTGGATATAAAGAACGTCAAAAACGGAGATCGTATGCGAACGTTACGCATTTTAGAAGATTAGGGCACACAAACCGAGGGGAGTACGCTATAGCGTACGAGGGTACGCCCAGCGTACTCAGTGCGCGGCCTCGGATCGACCACGTCTCCCCTATGCACTCTAGCCCGTCCCATCCGAAGTCCGGCGTCTGAGGGTGGCGTCATCGCTGACGTACGCCCAACGTACGAGGTCGGTTCCCACCCCTATAAAATGGAATGCGAGGCTTCCGAACTTCTTTGCTAATTCACAACATCTCTCCCATATTTTCACACTCTCGAGCCTCTCGAAACTACCTCGACGCCCCGGTTACGTTTCCAAACTCCGACGAAGGTCCGAAACTCCCGAGAAATTTTCCGCTTTCTAGTCGAAGTACTGCCCGAGAAAAGTCTCGTTTTCTTCAAATCATCACACTTTCCAGGTGATTTCATACCCCTATATTTTCACGTTTTTACTATATTTTAGGGGGAAAATACATGTCAACGCAAGAAAAACTTATGTTAAAATGCAAATCGTTACATACAGTTTCTAATGTTTTATCTACATTTTGTGTATAAATGTTAAATAAGTAAAATAACGTTATTACAAATGTTATACTTTACATGCAAAGTTGGTAATACACCAAGGTTTATCATTCAAATGAAACACACTTTTGAAAAACTATAATAGGTATAGTTTACGAGACATTCATGACATTTTACACTCTATAAACACTATAGAAAGGAAATATTTACATTTACAAGAAAAATGGACTTTTCATACGTAAATCTATTTGATACAAACTTTTGTGAGACATTTGACTTCAAGTACTTTAAAGTACACATTTAAAGTCTTGTATTATAAACCATAATCTCTTGTAGGGAGAGCGTGATACTTGTGTATAGATCTATACATGATTGACAATCCCGCACCTAAACTGTTAGCTACAGTTAGACCGACAGGTCTAGGGTGACAAACGTCATATCATTTCAACGCCTGAAGAACGTTGTTACAGGCAGTCTGGGTCATTAGCACGGTTATAAAACTCACATGAAGTATTAATATATTTTGATTTACGAGGCTATTAAGCGCCTTAGTGATTATATATCCATATATAAATCTATTTACACCGTTTTAGGTATGGGTAATTACTTATGCATTTCGATTTTTGGAACTTTTAAAACTACCACACATTTATGGAAAATATTGGATTTTCTATAGAAACAAACACAGTTATTTATACAGAAAGGCATACAATTCTAATACAAAAACGCTTATGAACTCACCAACTTAATTGTTGACACTTTTTCAAAACTACTTGTATTTCTCAGGGATTCAGTAATACAGGTAAACAACAGCTTTTGGGGAAGGGACGCTAAGGCGTCAATTTCAAACTTAATATATCATCATAATGTAATTTCTTTTGAAACATGTAATACTATCAACAATGTAACTTTATAAATTATATTTATGATGGTTGTGTTTGCTTTCTTTACTATTTACTCAACTGTTATGATACTACATGAAGTCATCCGCCCTCGAACGATTCCGCCGTTCTGGTTTGGGGGTGTGACAAAAAAGAACATACCTGATGAAAAAGTAATTCACTGTGAATATTAAAATTCCATAAAAAAAATCATGGCCTTTGGTTCAAAGAGTTACGCTACAATTGCCGACAAGATTCCCTAATTTTTAAACGGGTGGGCTAAGAGCCCTAAATTTCATTTTATTAAATAGAAATTGCGTTGGAAGGACTCCAACATGATACCCTAAACACTAGGAACTTTTGAGATTACAACTTAGAGATTCAGATGGAGAGTTTTGTTGGAGGTGTGAGAGAAGAATGAACACTTAGAAGCTATTTATAGGCGTTTTTGGGCATAGACATGCCGCACATCATATTGGGTGCGCCACACTCTATCAGTGTGGTGGCTCTATTAGCTGCTTGACATGTGTCGTGATTTTATTTAGTTACCCATCCTTCTTCCAGAACGTGTCACGTGTCACCACGTAGTGGTGCCATGTATCATTATCTTGTGGAGCCACATCGACGTGTCTCTTGGAGGAGTGGGCGGCCGACCTTGTGTGACATCCCCAATTTCACGGCCATTGTAAAACTACTTATTAATGCTTATTTAAAACATTTGTTATTGTGAAATTGGTACCAAAATATCCATGAAAAAATATAATATCAAACCAAGGAATTTCAGAAGAAATATTTTGAATTTTATATTTTAAAAGCTTTGGATGTCATACCCGATACAAAACATAAGCATAAACAGACCTTTCATTAATTTACACTAATGATCTACATCTCCTTAATCTCTCAAGATAATGTTCCTTTGTAATGTTACCTGTGATACAAATAAACTGAGTGGGTTAGGTTAGGAAACATGGTGAGTACATAAGGATATCAATCCCACAATATTATATATATATATATATATATATATATATATATATATATATATATATATATATATATATATATATATACACACACACACACACATACACACACTTCATATATGCAATCAACCTCAACTTGTCGATTCTCACGTTCTAATCTTATGCAACAAAATAATCCGTACTCTCGGATTCAGAAGTAAATGGCTTTACCTAATCCATACTCTCGACTCAGGAATAAATAATTATATCTAATCTATACTTTCGGATTAGTGACAAATGATTATGCCTACTCCATACTCTCGGACCAGGGACTAATGACTATGCCTAATCCACACTCTCGAGCCAGAGACTAATGACTATGCCTAATCCATACTCTCAGATCAGGAGTGTCAGAATTCTACTCTCTATTCATGTATCGTATGTACTCTTTAAGAAGATGCTACCCATTATCATGAAATAATTGATATATATTTTAACGCATATAGAACCATACTCGGTTCGCATATCATATATTATCAAATATGTTCTTAACACATATTCTAGGCAATAAGCATTTATCACACTAATGAAATCTTTATCAGATATTTAATATTTTAATTAATAATAGTATTAAAATCGTGTTCATGAAAGGGACTATGCACTCACTTGATAAAAGTGGATGCCTCGGAACTTGGGCAGAACTTCGCCTTGGTATTTTAACTTTTTCTTTGACGTGACCTGGATACGAATGTCACTAAGTCTTAGTATTATATTCCTAGTGACTAATGATAGTCTAGATTCCTCACTAATCCCAATTTCTACATCAAGATCTATCAAGTAAGGAACAACCATGTAGGATCATATCGGAGGTAGGGTCTGTTTGTTATACAAACTATATTGTTTGGAAATCCCACTTGAAACGCCTCACTAAATCTAATCTAGACATCATCCCCATAAGTAGATCAATCAGTATAATGACTTGGAACCACTGAAAATTTTTAATTATGGGTTCATAATAACGACTGTGACTATAATTAAAAGTTACACTTGAATAAATTAAGTGTAACTTAACTTACATAGCTTACTGATGAAAAATTTGGGAGAACTCTGATTCGGGAGCTTCTAATCGCCGACTATCTGACACCGCAGGGCTTCGCCAAAGTGACCAGGAACTAGGGAGTAAAGGGATAAAATGCTTCAAGAGAGTTCCAGAGAGGTTGAGTAGAAGGGTGTGAGAAATGAGTTGATCTTCGAAGGTTTATATAGGCTTGAAAATGGTGTGCGTCGTGCATCTGGTCGAACATGATGACGTGGCGTTCATTCGCTAGTGCCACTGTCGCATTCTAGGTGGAGTGACAGTGCGCACCGTGCAATCTGTCTGTGTGCGTGGGTGCATACGGGGAATTTTTGTTTCTTATAAAATTCATATCTTCTTCCTACGAGCTTCGTTTTTGACTGGTTTTATATCCACTCGTAGCTATTGAAGAGCTCTATAACTTTCATTTAGAAACCATCGGCTAATTTTAAATTTATATTTTTAACAGTCTTAGACTGTTAAAGTCCATTAATAATCCATAAATCTCTCATCCGACGTCCGTTCTCGATTGTCTTTATATCGACGGAATCGTATCAACGATATCTTCGAATGTAGTTTAGATTGTTTATCCTAATAATTGACTAATCTTAATTTAAGTTTTTGAGTCATATACTGCTATGTTGAAACTTCGAAAAATCATAACTTCTCCACACGAAGTTAGATTTGGACGTTCTTTATATGCATGCTCTTGGTTTAACCACTACTACGAATTTTGTTTAGATCTCTTAGGATAAAAAGTAATTAATCGAAAATTCAGTTTTTACGATACAGAGCCGTTTCGGTTTTAATCCCGAAACTTCGAAGAAGCATAACTATTTCCTACGAAGTCGGATTTTAGCATTCAATATATGTATGGAATGTTTACCGCATATACTATAACTTTGGTTAAGATTATTTATCTTAAATAATCTTTTATCAAAAGTCAGTTTTAACGCTTATAATATTTAAATTAACTAGACCGAATATGCGGGTGTTATACCTTGGCACATGGCGCACTCCGATGCTGCCACATCACCAACATAAGTGGTTTTTCGCAAATCTTCGGACGACCATAGCTTTCTTATATGAGCTTCGTCTTCGACGTTCTTTATATCCTTGGAATCCTCTCGACGAGCTCTACAACTTTCATTAAAGTTTCAACATCTAATTCTTGCTCTAACAAAAAATCATATTTAGATCGGTTTAGATTGTTAAAGTCCGTGCATAATTCATAACTTCTTCACTCGAACTCTGTTCTTGACTGTCTTTTTATCGACGAGTTCATATTCAAGAGATCTTAAATTCTCATTTAGATTGTTTCCGCTAATAATCATGTAACATCCATAAAGTTCATGAAAAAAGTAAACTTTTAAAACAACCCATTAATCATCATTGTTTACAAAATAGTTTTCAAAACATGTCTAATATCAGAGTTCGCCCAAAATCACAAAACCAAACACGAGGAGGTGCACGATCACGCCTTCTCCTTTCCGCGATCCTATTAGGCACCTGAAACATAATCCAAAACTGTAAGCCCAAAGCTTAGTGAGTTCCACCAAAATACCAATACACAACAAATAGCACATATACAATAACAACATGCAATGGGTCCATAGCCAACATACTGGATTACCCCTGAGCCCACAACATAAGTATGGCTTGCCCTTGGTCCACATCTTATGCCTGGCTTGCTCCCCGACCTGATCAGTCCTCAGACTGAATATCAGTAAGCCCTCAATACGAGTCTGGCATGCCCTTCTCGGACCTCAGCTCGTATCTGGAATGCCCATGAGCCCTCAGTATGAGTCTGGCATGCCCTCCAAGCCCTCAACTCATTTATGGCTTGCTCCACGGTTTGTTGGCTACAACACGGAGCAGTACAACCTCAACCGAGCCCATACAATATGTCGATATATAACAGATAATAACGTACACAGATAAACAGACAATATCACAGACAGTCCTACAGATCTACCATACTAGCATATCAAAACTAGCATGCATATCTACTCCATACTCAACATATCAATGAATATCAAGTTATCAAACCAATGAGCCGGCCTTGGTGCCTTCAACCCGAAAGTATAGTGAGGAAAACTCACGTCACACTGTTGAATCACACTGAAAGTCTCCGGCTGATGGTTCACAAAAATCCCCGCACTATCATAACAAAATAATCATCCAATTAATAATTGGATTACAACCAAGGCTAATAGTCCATCATTAGGGTAAAAGGCTGATTTACCCTTTCCCTAGTTGGGATAAGACCCAAGCCCAAATCTTGATCCAAAAGGCCCAAAACTAAGCAATCACTCAAGACCCATAATCGGCCCAATTTTCCAAATTGGGCCCAAACTCCTACTTGGGTCTTACCCCAAGGTCCATCTTTTCACTTAGCCTAAAACACCAATACTCAGATGGTCCAATAAGGGCCCAAGCATCAAATACCAAAAAGGTGGCCCAACTTGAAGCCTAAACTCCTAAACCCAACAGACTGAGTACGCGGGGCGTACCCAGCTATACACTCAGCGTACTCTGCCTTGACCAAGAACGCGCTGCTGACCACCTACGCCCAGCGTACGTGGTGGCCATGAAAAACTTCGAATAAGGGCTTAATCCATTCAGTCCAAACGTCCAATAACCAGATCCAAGTCCAAGAAGGTGCTCTTAACCATAAAGTTTCCAACTTTATAGGTATCCATGCATCATTAAGACCCAAAACCAACGTCCTAGTTGGTCTTAACCACTCAGGACCTCTGCACTTTGCATGCAATCACTAAATAAGTCAAGACAACATTTTTATGACTTAACACAACTCAAATCTTCTGAAAAGGTAGCTCCTTTGGTCTTAGAGTAGCATTTACTCATTAAGTCCAAGAAAAGGGGACAAAACTCATAAAACTCCGTATGGCTAGATCTCTAAGGAATACAAGTAAAGTTCAAGACTTTATACCTTCTGGGGCTTCCCAAAGAGATGAAGATATAAGATCTACAAGCTTGAATCCCACACCAAAGCTTCACAAAGAATCCTTTCTTCTTTCTTCAACACTAAGAACACACACACACACACACTCAAGCTCAACACACACAAGGGCTAGGGTTGCAAAATCGACTCAAAGAGGGTGGAGGCTGAAAGGGTGAGGGAAATGAGGTTATAAGGGGGATTATATAGGGATCAACCCTAAAAATTAGGGTTTTCATTGTCTGATGAGTACTCCCTGCGTACTAGGGCGCACCCTAGTACGCTAAGCATACGCACGTACGCATGGCGTATTCTCCTTCTTTCCAAGTTACGATTTTGCCATTAGGGCTTCTCATGGCTACTTCCTTCTATTATAGGGACCAAAATGACATAAATTAAAACCATAAGGATGAATTTGAAAGTACACGAATACCGGGATGTTACAACTCTCCCCCAGTTGAACTAGACTTCGTCCTTGAAGTCTGCTGCAGTGAACACTTTGGGATAATGCTCCCGCATCTCAGCCATCGGCTCCTAGGTCCACTTGGAGCCCCTCCGGTGCTGCCACTGTACTACCATAGGTACTTACTTCTGCCAAAAACGGGACGTGAACTGAACATCACGGTCTGAAACAATGGAGACCAGAACCCCATAGCGAGCAACGATCTCACGAATATACACATCGGCCAACTTCTCGGCCGAAGAACTCTCCTGAATCGCCAGAAAGTGGGCACTCTTGGTCAATCGATCCATGATGGGCCAAATAGCATCAAAACCATTTGTCGTCTTCGACAACTTGGTGATGAAGTTCATCGAAATATGCTCCCATTTCCACATGGGAACCTCCAGAGGCTGCAGCTTGTCATGCGGCCTCTGATGCTCCCCCTTGACCATCCTATAGGTCATGCATCTCTCCACGTACCAAGCTATCTCCCTCTTCATACATGGCCATCAATAGCTCAATCTCAGATCCCAGTACATCTTGGTGGCCCCAGGATGGATAGAAAATGAGACTTATGAGCCTCCTCTAATACAACCTGTCTAACCCCACCAGACATCGGAACCCAGACCCAACCACATCGGGTCAACAACCCACGACCATCCAGAACAAATCTGGAAATCTCACCCCTGATCCTCTCTTTCTTCCAATTCTCTTCTCGAACACCCTCGACATGAGCCTCCCTAATCAATCCCAAAAGCGTGGAATCCACTGATATCCTCATACACGATACCTCAACTGAAGACCCAGCCGACTTGCGACTTAAGGCATCCGCCACCACATTCACTTTACCCGGATGGTAAAGGATCTCGCAGTCATAATCCTTGACTACGTCCAGCCACATGCGCTGCCTCATGTTCAGGTTCGACTGATCCATAATATGCCTCATACTCTTGTGATCCGTATAGATAGTACAACGGACCCCATAAAGATAGTGCCTCCAAATATTGAGGGCCAAAACCGTTACCCCCCAACTCCAGATCATGTGTGGGATATCGCGTCTCGTGCGGCTTCAGCTACAGCAAAGCATATGTTATCACTCGTCCTCTCTACATGAGGACCACCCCCAAACCATTGATGGATGCGTCACAGAATACCAGAAAATCCTCAATTCCCTCTAGGAGAGTCAAAATCGTGGCCTCACATAATCTCTACCGAAGGGTCTCAAATGTCGATTGCTTCTCAGGGCCCCATCAGAAATCCACCCCCTTCCTTGTTAGATGAGTGAGGGGTACTGCAATCTTGGAGAAATCTTGGATGAATCTCCGATAGTACCCTGCCAAACCCAAGAAACTCCTTGATGAGTTGAAAAACTCTTAGATCGATTAGATCTTCAACATGCTAAACAATAAAAGTAAACAAACACAATAAACACGATATAGAATCAAGTAATGCTTAATGATTCAAATGTAGTCACGTCTCAGCAGAGCTCGATGAAGAACTTCCACTGTAGAGGTGAGCTAGGGTTTGTAGTACAATAATGAGAATGATAAAAGCGCTTCTCATAAAGGATGCATGCATGCACCATAAATACTAAACCCTAATAAACACGGTTGGACAGGCCCAAACCGGATAACAAAACTGGGCTAAGAACTGAGCCCAAGGACGCAACACTACTAGACCCAACAATCTCCCCCTTTGCGTCAAATGGGGCGAGACTTCACTTCGGTCTTCACTTCGGTGGAGGTTGAGAAGTTCGCTTCACACTGTAGCACCTGGTTCCTGGTATGTATTTTATTTAAGTAATTTTGCATTTTTGGCCTTGGACTCGGCTAGTTGAAGGACCAACTCGCTGAGTAGAAGATGATTGTCTTTGTGATAATTATCTTGGTCTGGTTACGTGCTTTGGTCATGAGTTTTATCTGTATGATATGTTACGTGTATAATAGGGATTAGTTTCCCTGACAGCGGTCCTTAGGACCGAAGGGTAGGTCAGTACCCGGATATGCCTGACTGTATGTTTATATCTTGTTGTTGTATGCTAGTGGTAGGGGGTGGAATAGTCCCCAGTTGCCGGTTGAAAGATACCGATGACAGTTACCGGTTGAAAGATACCGATGATGATTACCGGTTGAAAGATACCGACGACGATTACCGGTTGAAAGATACCGACGATGATTACCGGTTGAAAGATACCGATGATATTGTATGGTATGTGGTATGCTGGGGGAACTCACTAAGCTTTGTGCTTACGATTTCGGTTTTGGTTTCAGGTACCTCTTCGTCTAAGGGGAAGGAGCCGGCGGCGTAGCATCGCATCACACACACACATGATTTCCGCATGGAGTTTTCTGGGTTTGTACTCTGATATGTTATTATTTTATGACTTGGGTTTTCAAACATGATACATTGTTTTATGAGATGATGTGTTTTCATAGTATTTTCTTATGAATCTTTTATGAGTCAGTTAATTAAAAAGAAATTTTTGGACTTGAAAATTGGGATGTTAGAAGTTGGTATCAGAGCCCTGGTTTGAGGGATTCGGACACACCCTCGGGGGTGTCTGGACTCAAACCGAGGGGCTAAAAGGTTTTATAAGGAAAATGGTTTTCTAAAATCTAAATGGAAGGATTTTAAGAAAGACGAAGTGTGTGATGCATGCGACCGGCCGGGATCAAGTAAGTTTTCCCCAAGATACCCATACTTGCTATGTTATGCTATATGGTTTTGATTCAGAAAACTGCATGCTAGAATAGGACTAAGGATCTAGGAGGATGCCTTGTGTGCCTGATATATGATTCTGAGAATTGCATGCTAGTTAGGGCTAAGGGTCTAGGGAGGATGCCTTATATGCCTGTTGTATGAGCTGTATGCTAGGACTGTTTAGTCAGCAGTAGGATAACCTGATTAGGTTATGCCTGATGCGGTTACTCGATGCACGAATGCTGCTTGCTTTGTGCTTAAGGGGTCCTGGCTAACTTTAACTAACTAGTGAGCGGATATTTAACAGTACTCGCAAGCTAGTTAGGGAAGGGAAGTAGGGACTCCTAGTGCAGCTGATGGCGGAGAGTAGGTAAGAGAGTGCCCCAGGAAAGCCTGGGATGAGACTAAATGGAAAGGGATATTGGTTAAGGGACCTGCTGGAGTCTAGACGGTCCTTGACGAAAGTACGGATAGATGTGAAAGGTAGTATGGGCCCGTACTACTGGAAGAAGAGGATCCATACTCGAATCAAGGAAGGTTGAGACAGAACCGGGAACCTTGGAGAGTGTGTTAGACCTCTCGAGAGTATGTATGATCCTGACATTTATGTGTGTATTTTCAGCATGGTGACCACGCGACATGGAGCAGGAGGTTCCGGATCAGGATCAGGATCAGGCTCGGGTGCAGGATCCGAGCAGGTTGATGACGGGCTGCGCGAGTTCATCGTGTCTGAGATCACGAGAGGCATTCTTAAGTCGACCCCGGTCATTTTCGGGTCGATCAAGGAAGGGATTGTTGAGCTGATGGAGGATCGTCTCCGGGCATTCAGGAGTGATATGGCGTCTAGCCAGACGAGTATGCGCACACTGTCCTTTAAGGACTACCGTGGGAGTGGTGCGCCGGATTATCACGGGGTGAAAGACCCCATCGCTGCCAGGAGATGGATCGCAGACATTGAGTCTGTGCAGTTGACGAGCTTCTGCCCGGAAGGGTCGAAGGTCCGCTTTGCTGCGGGATATTTGAGGGACAGTGTGACAAACCGAAACTTTGTCCGTTTCCGTTACGCGAGTTTCGTTAATAAAATTTCTAATTTGTTAACTTTTCCGTCAAACTTTTGGTTTAGAAAATAATCTAGTTATATTCAATTAAATTATTTACGAGTTGGAACCAAAAATCGCAGAAACCCGAATATATCGAAAAAAAATCAAACATTTGCGGTCTAAATGAGATTACGGCCGTAAACTCGTTTACGACCGTAAACCCGTTTACGACCGTAAACCTGTTTACGGTCAGTAACGAGTGGACCCCCCACAACGCCCCTATAAATACGACACCCCCATCTTCATTAGAACATTTCTGGACAAAAACTCTCTCCTTCTCTCTCTAAGAATCTTAACCGTAAACACTCAAAACGCCTTCAAACTTCGGAAAACATCGAGAAACCATGTTTGGAGTCACTTGGAAACGCCTGGAAATGATTATCTCTTCGAAATCAGCAAGCAGAACCATTTTTCTGGAGTTTACGGTCCACCTTCAAGAACCGTAAACCCTGTTCTGGAGTTTACGGTCCAACCTTCAGAAACCGTAAACTCTGTTCTTGAGTTTACGGTCCGAGTCTTCAAGAACCGTAAACTCTGTTCTTGAGTTTACGGCCGTAAACTCACCGAGCATTCAGAAACCGTAAACTACTCTTCGACCGTAAACACCTTTTTAGTAGTGTTTTTGACTGAAAACTCACCTTCTTCGATTCGATCAAGTCCCGGTAACATTCCTTAACCGATTTCAAGTGTACCTCTAACACGTTATCTAACGAAATCGCTAATTTAGATACATATACGTATTTATTTGATATTAGGATTCTGTTAAGTGTTGCGTGCAACAACTCGAGGATCTTCATTTCAGTCATCAATTTCACAACAAGAACGGTGAGTTCATACCCCTACATTTTTCCATATTTTCAATGTTTTCAGGGGGGGATACAAGCTAATCATAAATATTTTCAAAACTTATGCAAATATCATACTTTAACTCTTTTGTGTTGTGTTGAGCATAAGGGACGCTTTCACAAAAATTGGCATAGTTTTCCGGACACGTTATTCACTATTCATGCAAACTATAATCGGTATAGTTTGAGATTTTTCTAAAAATATAACAAGTACAGAAACTTTCACTGTTAAACATATGCACTGAGACAGAAACCATTTACAGTTTACATCACCACTTTATCATGGTATTCATAACTGTAATTATCATTATATACGGTATACATACGGATTTTCACTACGGTAGAACGCTACTACACTACATGTAAACTAGATTGTACGATACTGTGAGGCGCTACTTCACTACTGTACCCTTAGGTGTACAGGGATAAATCCTACCACTGTATAACCAGAGTCTCCTGGAGGGAGAGCGTGAGATTTGTGAATATATCTATTCGGCACTGACAATCCCACATCTGGACTGCTAGCTATAGTTAGGCGGGCACGCCTGAGATCTACAAATGTCATTTAACTCGACGCCTGAAGAACGTTGGAAAGGTCTCTATTCATATCAAGCATGGTTATACGACTCACAATATGTATAAATCACCTTTAGTTTACAACTTAACACTCTTCAACAGTTCTATTTTTACTAAATATAACTGATACACACTACGTATTCTGGCTAAAGCCAGGGTTTTTCAAACAGAACCGATTATGCAATGGGTTCACATATAAAATACTTACACTTCATGATTAGTTTTAGCTAGTCACATGAGGTAGTATTTTCGCATATCACTACAGTTTTCCGTAACGAACATTCATGGTTTTATACGAAATCGATAACGCTACCCTTTTCACAAAAGAAAATATCGGATTTTCTTGGAAACATACAGATATTCATGGTTTATTACAGAACTGATAACACTACATTTTCACTAAGGAAAATATCGGATTTTCTTGAAACTATACAAACATTTTCCGAACTCATCAACGATTTTCACTACAAACTACTGCTTATGAACTCACCAGCGTTATGCTGATATTTTCAAACTGCTTGTATTCTCAGGAAATCAGTAGACAGGTACTTGTTCGATTTTGAGAAATTGAAGCATTAAGAGTTTTTAAGTTTTTAAGTTTTTTTTACTATACAAAGCTATTGGATGTAATTCAAACAAAGTTTCAGACAAGTTTCAACTGATGTAAACACTTTTGTTTAAGTGTTCACTGTAATGGTTGTGTTGCTATGATTGCTGTTATTCATTGGTTGTGATACTACACATGACGTCCTCCGGCCCGGAACGTTTCCGCCATCAGGTTTCGGGGTGTGACAGATTGGTATCAGAGCCCTTGTTTATAGCGAGCTAGTATACCGAACCTTACGTGGTATACAACTATAAACACTAAGGGGCCTAAGTGCTCTACGCTAAAAGTATACTTTCAAAATATAAAGTATTTTTATAAAAAGTATACGAGCATGCATACATAACAAAATTCGTGTCGTTAGTAGAACAGAACAAAAGTATTTGGATGCTAGAACGTTACGGTTAAACATGGGCAGTTATGTAATCATGTCTAGGGTGAATATAGCCTGATCAACTATATTCAGTCGAGACATGACCAACATGTGCTTGGGAGTGACTGTGGTGTTACAGCAGGCCTAAAACTTACCAAACACCATCTCACATAAAATACTATAGGAGTATTTTCGCTAGAACCAAACTCAGTATACAGATTCACTCTAAGTATTGCTACCTCTCCTTCCTTAAGCGATAACTTACTTGTATTAGTAACCTTTCTATGTTTATCGCTCGGTAGAATACTTTCTTTATCAGGATGAGATATTTTGTTTTATATCCCGAGGACTTACCATCCTCTTCTCCCTGATTATTTCTAGAACAAGATGCCTCCTCGACCAAGACCCATCAAAAGGAACGACAACACTCCACCGCCACCACCACCCCCACAGTTCGACCCTATCATGATTCAGGCAACAGTTACAGCCGCCGTGACTGCAGCAATGGCTCAAGTGAATGCTGGTGGGGCTGGAGGTGGAACCGACCCACAGAGACAAGATGGAAGTCAGGGACATCAAAAAGAGTATTCCTACAAGGACTTCATGACTGCGAAACCCAAGTCCTTCGACGGAAATGGAGGTGTCATCGCCCTGACTCGATGGTTCGAGAAGATCGATCCATCTTCGAAATTTGCATTTGTTCTGAAGCAAACAAGGTGAAGTTCGCCGCCTGCACCTTCACCGACAGAGCCTTGACCTGGTAGAATGGTCGAGTCAAAACCCTAACCCTGCCAGTGGCTAATGCCATGGGTTGGGAAAGATTGAAGGAGCTCATGCTCGCTGAGTACTGCCCGAGGGGCGAAGTGCAAAAGTTGGAGCACGAACTTTGGAACTTGAAGATGAAGGGTTCTGACATTGCTGCTTACACTGCTAGATTCTATGATCTGGCACTTCTCTGTCTGGGAATGGTCACCCCGGAAAGCAAGAAAATCGAGAGGTACATCTGGGGGCTGACACAACCAACCAAAGGAAATGTCTTGGCTGCTCGACCAACCACATTTGAAAGCGCCAAGGATCTGGCACAGACTCTGATCGATCATGGAATCGATCTGGATGAAGTGGCAGCTGTCTCTGAACCACAAAAGGAAAGCGGTGGGAAGAAGAAGAAGTTTGGTACCAAACGAAAGGGCCAGTCTTCGCAGGAGCCCTCCAAGAAACAACAAATAGTGGTAGTTCATGCTGTTACTGCCCCTGCTGCTGCTCCCACTGCTGTCCCAACCACCCAATCTCCTACCAGTGGTTATGCTGGGAAGCTCCCCCTGTGCAACAAGTGTAACTTTCATCATCACGGACCCTGCCATGAGCTGAGTTGCAACAACTGTGGAAAGAAAGGACACACAGCTCGATACTGCAAGACACCAGCTCAACCAACCAACCAGGCTCCGGGAGCGGGCGCTGGTCAAACTTGTATGGATGTGGAGAGGCTGGGCACTTCAGGAGAAAATGCCCCAAGGCAACAACTGGTGGCAATGCAGGGAGAGTTCTAGTGATGGGCCAGGAGGAAGCAGTTGTTGATCCTACCGTTGTTACGTGTACGTTCCTCCTTGACAACTCTTATGCATGCATTCTCTTCGATTCTGGTGCGGAAAGGAGTTTTGTTAGTCATACATTCAAACATCTAATCAAATGTAAATCCCAACCTCTAACCGAAACATTTACCGTCGAGATGGCTAACGGAAAGAAGGAGAGCACTAACGACATATTCATAGGCTGTACTCTTACCCTAGACAATTATTCTTTTCCTATCAATCTTATGCATGTGTCCATCAAGAGTTTCGACGTCATTATCGGTATGGACTGGCTAAGCTCCAATCGTGCTGATATTCTTTGCTTCGAGAAGGCTATCCGTCTCAATCTTCCCTCTGGCGAAGCTCTCATGAGTTACGGAGATAAGCCTAGCTCGAACCTCCATATTATTTCATGCATCAAAGCTCGGTAGTATCTACGAAAGGAGTGCCATGCATTTCTAGCTCACGTTATAGACGTGACGCAAAAAGTTAAAGACCTCGAGAGTCTTCCCGAAGTCTGCAACTTCCCTGATGTCTTCCCTGAAGATCTCCCAGGAATCCCTCCCGAACGCCAAGTCGAGTTTCGTATTAACTTGATCCCCGGAGCTAATCCCATAGCTAAGCCTCCTTACCGCTTAGCGCCAGCGGAAATGCAAGAATTATCCAGTCAGCTCAATGAGCTGATCAGCAAAGGATTCATAAGGCCGAGTTCCTCACCCTGGGGAGCTCCGATATTATTCGTGAAAAAGAAAGATGGATCCTTTCGGATGTGCATTGACTACCGAGAGCTGAATAAGCTGACTATCAAGAATCGATATCCCTTACCCAGAATCGACGATCTCTTCGACCAACTTCAGGGAGCCAGTTATTTCTCAAAGATCGATCTGAGATCAGGGTACCATGAATTGCGAGTTCATGAGAATGATGTGCCCAAAACAGCATTCCGAACTCGCTATGGACACTATGAGTTTGTAGTAATGCCCTTTGGTCTAACCAACGCACCGGCAGTATTCATGGACCTGATGAATCGGGTGTGCCGCCCTTTCTTAGACAAGTTCGTGATTGTGTTCATCGACGATATACTTGTCTATTCGCGGAGTGAGAATGATCATAAACAGCACTTAAGGCAGGTGTTGGAAACATTAAGGGCAGAAAAGATATACGCGAAATTCTCGAAGTGCGAATTCTGGATCAGGAAGGTGAATTTCCTTGGACACGTGATTAGCAAGGAAGGAATACACGTGGACCCTTCCAAGATCAAGGCGATTGAGAACTGGTCTGCACCGAAGACACCCATAGAAATCCGGCAATTCTTGGGTCTCGCGGGTTATTATCGCAGGTTCATCCAGAACTTCTCCAAAATCGCTAAGCCCTTAACTACCCTGACGCAAAAAGGGGTAACATTTAGTTGGGGAGTCAAGCAAGACACTGCGTTTCAAACATTGAAGCAGGCCCTATGCAGCGCACCTATCTTGTCCCTGCCCGAAGGGACAGAAGACTTCGTTGTCTACTATGATGTATCCAATCAGGGCCTAGGGTGTGTGCTCATGCAGAGAGGAAAGGTCATCGCCTATGCCTCGAGGCAGTTGAAAACACACGAAGTCAATTACACAACTCACGATTTAGAGTTGGGAGCAGTGGTCTTTGCGTTAAAGATCTGGAGACACTATCTCTATGGAACCAAGTGCACTATCTTCACCGACCATAAGAGCTTGCAACATATTTTCGGTCAAAAGGAGTTAAACATGAGACAACGGCGACGGGTAGAATTACTCAGTGACTACGAATGGGAAATTCGTTATCATCCCGGGAAGGCCAATGTGGTAGCAGATGCCCTCAGTCGAAAGGAGTATTCAGGACGTAAGGTGAAGGCACTAACAATGACCATGCATTCCCATTTAACCGCACAAATCAGAGAGGCTCAGCTGGAAGCCTTAAAACCCGAGAACGTGGCAAGTGAGTCACTGCGAGGAATGGACAAGAACTTGGAGGTCAAAGGAGACGGAGTGTACTATTTCATGAACCGGATCTGGACCCCAAAGTTCGGCGGGTACAGAGAGGTTGTCATGAATGAGGCTCATAAGACGAAATACTCCGTTCATCCAGGTTCGGACAAGATGTACTTGGATCTCAAACAACTCTATTGGTGGCCAAACATGAAAGCAGAGATCGCTACCTTCGTGGGCAAGTGCCTGACTTGCGCCAAGGTGAAGGTCGAAAATCAGAAGCCCTCAGGTCTACTTCAACAACCGGAAATACCTGAGTGGAAGTGGGAAAGGATAACCATGGACTTTATCACCAAGTTACCCAGATCTCCGAGTGGGCACGATTCCATCTGGGTGATTGTCGATCGATTAACGAAGTCCGCCCACTTCCTGCCAATCAAAGAAAACTTCAAGATGGAGAGACTCACCCGAATCTACATTCAAGAGATAGTTCGCCTTCATGGTGTACCTGCATCCATTATCTCCGATCGAGATAGCAGGTTTACATCGAGGTTCTGGCAGTCTCAACAGAAGGCTCTTGGAACTAAATTGGATATGAGCACGGCTTATCATCCGCAGACTGATGGACAGAGTGAGAGAACAATTCAGACATTGGAAGATATGTTGAGAGCCTGCGTCATCGATTTTGGCACGTCATGGGACACTCATCTTCCTTTGGTTGAATTTTCCTATAACAACAGCTACCATACCAGCATCAAGGATGTGCCATTTGAAGCCCTCTATGGCCGTAAGTACAGATCCCCTCTGTGCTGGGCTGAGGTGGGTGACACGCAGCTAGCCAGGGGTCAAGCCCCCGACAGCACTCTCACTGGTCCTGAAATTATCCGAGAAACAACCGAAAAGATTGTGCAAATCCGAGAACGACTGAAAGCCTCTCGAGATAGACAAAAGAGCTACGCCGATAAGAGACGAAAACCCTTGGAGTTCCAGGTTGGTGACCGCGTCCTTCTAAAGGTCTCACCCTGGAAAGGCATGATACGTTTTGGGAAACATGGAAAGCTAAACCCAAGGTATATTGGACCGTTCGAAATCCTTGCTAGGATCGGTCCCGTGGCAGACTAACTTCAGTTACCCCGAGAGCTCAGCAACATCCACCCTGTCTTCTACATGTCGAACCTAAAGAAGTGTCTGTCCGATGAGACACTTGTGATGCCTCTCGACGAGATTGAAATCAACGAGAACCTCAACTTCGTGGAAGAACCTGTCGAAATCATGGATCGGGAAGTCAAACGAACGAAACAAAGTCGCATCCCGATAGTGAAGGTTCGCTGGAATGCCAAGCGGGGACCTGAATTCACTTGGGAGCGCGAAGATCAGATGAAACAGAAGTATCCGCATCTTTTCCCTAATCCATGACTTGTGTTCTGCGTTCAAATTTCGGGACGAAATTCCCTCTAACGGTGGGATGATGTGACAACCCGAAACTTTGTCCGTTTCCGTTACGCGAGTTTCGTTAATAAAATTTCGAATTTGTTAACTTTTCCGTCAAACTTTTGGTTTAGAAAATAATCTAGTTATATTCAATTAAATTATTTACGAGTTGGAACCAAAAATCGCGCAGAAACCCGAATATCTCGAAAAAAAAATCAAACATTTGCGGTCTAAATGAGATTACGACCGTAAACCTGTTTACGGTCAGTAACGAGTGGACCCCCACAACGCCCCTATAAATACGACACCCCATCTTCATTAGAACATTTCTGGACAAAAACTCTCTCCTTCTCTCTCTAAGAATCTTAACCGTAAACACTCAAAACACCTTCAAACTTCGGAAAACATCGAGAAACCATGTTTGGAGTCACTTGGAAACGCCTGGAAATGATTATCTCTTCGAAATCAGCAAGCAGAACCATTTTTCTGGAGTTTACGGTCCACCTTCAAGAACCGTAAACCCTGTTCTGGAGTTTACGGTCCAACCTTCAGAAACCGTAAACTCTGTTCTTGAGTTTACGGTCCGAGTCTTCAAGAACCGTAAACTCTGTTCTTGAGTTTACGGTCGTAAACTCACCGAGCATTCAGAAACCGTAAACTACTCTTCGACCATAAACACCTTTTTAGTAGTGTTTTTGACGGAAAACTCACCTTCTTCGATTCGATCAAGTCCCGGTAACATTCCTTAACCGATTTCAAGTGTACCTCTAACACGTTATCTAACGAAATCGCTAATTTAGATACATATACGTATTTATTTGATATTAGGATTCCGTTAAGTGTCGCGTGCAACAACTCGAGGATCTTCATTTCAGTCATCAATTTCACAACAAGAACGGTGAGTTCATACCCCTACATTTTTCCATATTTTCAATGTTTTCAGGGGGGATACAAGCTAATCATAAATATTTTCAAAACTTATGCAAATATCATACTTTAACCCTTTTGTGCTGTGTTGAGCATAAGGGACGCTTTCACAAAAATTGGCATAGTTTTCCGGACACGTTATTCACTATTCATGCAAACTATAATCGGTATAGTTTGGGATTTTTCTAAAAATATAACAAGTACAGAAACTTTCACTGTTAAACATATGCACTGAGACAGAAACCATTCACAGTTTACATCACCACTTTATCATGGTATTCATAACTGTAATTATCATTATATACGGTATACATACGGATTTTCACTACGGTAGAACGCTACTACACTACATGTAAACTAGATTGTACGATACTGTGAGGCGCTACTTCACTACTGTACCCTTAGGTGTACAGGGATAAATCCTACCACTGTATAACCAGAGTCTCCTGGAGGGAGAGCGTGAGATTTGTGAATAGATCTATTCGGCACTGACAATCCCACATCTGGACTGCTAGCTACAGTTAGGCGGGCACGCCTGAGATCTACAAATGTCATTTAACTCGACGCCTGAAGAACGTTGGAAAGGTCTCTAGTCATATCAAGCATGGTTATACGACTCACAATATGTATAAATCACCTTTAGTTTACAACTTAACACTCTTCAACAGTTCTATTTTTACTAAATATAACTGATACACACTACGTATTCTGGCTAAAGCCAGGGTTTTTCAAACAGAACCGATTATGCAACGGGTTCACATATAAAATACTTACACTTCATGATTAGTTTTAGCTAGTCACATGAGGTAGTATTTTCGCATATCACTACAGTTTTCCGTAACGAACATTCATAGTTTTATACGAAATCGATAACGCTACCCTTTTCACAAAATAAAATATCGGATTTTCTTGGAAACATACAGATATTCATGGTTTATTACAGAACTGATAACACTACATTTTCACTAAGGAAAATATCGGATTTTCTTGAAACTATACAAACATTTTCCAAACTCATCAACGATTTTCATTACAAACTACTGCTTATGAACTCACCAGCGTTATGCTGATATTTTCAAACTGCTTGTATTCTCAGGAAATCAGTAGACAGGTACTTGTTGGATTTTGAGGAATTGAAGCATTAAGAGTTTTTAAGTTTTTAAGTTTTTTTACTATACAAAGCTATTGGATGTAATTCAAACAAAGTTTCAGACAAGTTTCAACTGATGTAAACACTTTTGTTTAAGTATTCACTGTAATGGTTGTGTTGCTATGATTGCTGTTATTCATTGGTTGTGATACTACACATGACGTCCTCCGCCCCGGAACGTTTCCGCCATCAGGTTTCGGGGTGTGACAGATTGGTATCAGAGCCCTTGTTTATAGCGAGCTAGTATACCGAACCTTACGTGGTATACAACTATAAACACTAAGTGGCCTAAGTGCTCTACGCTAAAAGTATACTTTCAAAATATAAAGTATTTTTATAAAAAGTATACGAGCATGCATACATAACAAAATTCGTGTCGTTAGTAGAACAGAACAAAAGTATTTGGATGCTAGAATGTTACGGTTAAACCTGGGCAGTTATGTAATCATGTCTAGGGTGAATATAGCCTGATCAACTATATTCAGTCGAGACATGACCAACATGTGCTTGGGAGTGACTGTGGTGTTACAGCAGGCCTAAAACTTACCAAACACCATCTCACATAAAATACTATAGGAGTATTTTCGCTAGAACCAAAACATGCTACGAGCATTGCTGGTGCCCCAGTATGCGGGTGATGAGGACATGAAGAGGACCCGCTACCATGACATGCTACGAGGTGACATCCGGGAGCATGTCAGTTGCTCAGCTTGCCCTACCCTGGATTCCATGATTGTCAGGGCTAGGGAGAGGAAGATTGAGCTGGAGCACATCCGGAAGAGGAAGGCAGCGGAGGGACTGACGACGGGGGCTTCGGGGAAGAAGCCCAAGGGATGCGATGGTAGGCCGAAAGGCCAGTCAGGGCAGGACCGCTGTGGAAAATGCGGTCGGTCACACGAGAGAGCTTGTCGCATTGGGTCGGGTTCAGGTTGCTATAAGTGTGGCAAGGTTGGGCATTTTGGCAGAGATTGTACTGCCCCTACTCCTGTGATTCAGATATCAGACCTGATTTGCTTTCATTGCAATTAGAAGGGCCATAAAAAGGCCAATTGCCCTAGATTGACAGCAGCAGTGGCGCCGGCAGTGGCGCCGACTCCAGCGACAGCACAGGTTGTGGATGGCCGGAAGGCCAAGTTGGAGGCTCCAGTGGTTTGGAACCGAGCATTTCAGCTGACAGCCGAGGAGGCACGCGCTGCACCCGATGTGGTGACGGGTATGATTTCTTATTTTTATGCTTTTATGTTATGTCACTGTGATCTTGATATATTATGTGCCTTGCTTAGGATCGTTCCATGTGAAAGGTATCCCAGTTCAGGTGTTGTTTGATTTGGGTGCCACTCGATCGTTTGTCTCTCTTGCGCTTAGCAAGAAGTTTCCGGAGTCTTCGGGCATGTTGGATTGCCCTCTAGAGGTCGAGATTGCGGACGACCGGTCGGTACGAGCGTCAGAGGTCTACCGGGATTGTGTGTTGAGGCTGTTCGAGGAATGTTACCTGGTGGACTTGGTTCCCATACCTTTGCGGGGAAACAAGGTTATTATTGGTATGGATTGGCTGAGCCCCAATGGGGCAGTGATTGACTGCGCGCAGCAGTCAGTACGGATTAGGACCCCTAGTGGGGGAGAGCTGGTGGTTCAGGGCGAAAGGCCACAGCGAGGACCAGCTTTATGTTCGGCAGCGAGGGCTAGGCGCTACCTCCAGCAGGGTTGCACAGGTTATGTCGCCTATGTTATGGATACCCGGGAGGCGGGTAGGGCGACGGTGGGCGATGTGCCCGTGGTACGAGAGTTTGCGGACGTATTCCCCGAGGAGTTGCCTGGGATACCTCCGGAGCGACATGTAGAGTTCAGGATCGACCTAGTCCCTTGTGCGGCTCCGATAGCCAAGGCACCGTATCGGTTGGCTCCTCCTGAGATGCAGGAGTTGTCTACACAGCTGCAGGAGCTGTTAGACAAGGGATTCATTAGACCGAGTAGTTCTCCCTGGGGAGCCCCGATTCTGTTTGTGAAGAAGAAGGACGGATCGCATCGGATGTGTATAGATTATCGGGAGCTGAATAAGGTAACGGTGAAGAACCGTTACCCACTCCTGAGGATTGATGACCTCTTTGACCAGCTACAGGGAGCGTCTTGGTTCTCCAAGATTGATCTGCGTTCAGGGTATCACCAGATGAGGGTCAGAGAGGAGGATGCGCAGAAGACTGCCTTTCGGACCCGTTATTGTCACTATGAGTTTGTGGTGATTCCTTTCGGGCTCACCAACGCTCCTGCCGCGTTCATGGATCTCATGAACCGTGTGTGCAGGCCGATGCTGGATCGGTCTGTGATAGTTTTCATCGATGACATCTTGGTCTATTCCAAGACGCGGGAGGAGCATGAGGAGCATCTGCGAGAGGTTCTGGAGACTTTGAGAGGGGAAAACTTGTATGCTAAGTTCTCCAAGTGTGAGTTATGGTTACGTGAGGTGCAGTTTCTTGGGCACCTTGTCAACCAGAACGAGATTTCGGTAGATCCGGCCAAAGTGGAGGCCGTGATGAGATGGGAGGTTCCGAGGTCTCCATCTGAGATTTGGAGTTTCCTAGGATTAGCCGGCTACTATTGGAGATTCATCCAGGATTTCTCCAAGATAGCTGTACCCCTGACCAGGCTAACGAGGAAGGTCGTGGTCTTTCGTTGGGGGCCTGAGCAGCAGGCTGCATTCGAGACATTGAGGCAGAGATTGTGCGAGGCGCCAATCTTAGCCCTACCAGAGGGCATGGAGGATTTCGTCGTGTACTTTGATGCGTCCATCTCGGGTATGGGCGCAGTATTGATGCAGAGAGGGCATGTCATTGCTTACGCTTCGAGGCAGCTGAAGCCTCACGAGGCGAACTACCCGACGCATGATTTGGAGCTGGGGGCTGTTGTGTTCGCCCTCAAGATTTGGCGTCATTACCTCTATGGGGTTCGTTGTACAATTTACACGGACCGCAAGAGCCTGAGGTATCTCATGGACCAGCCAAATCTGAATATGAGGCAGCGTCGGTGGCTTGATGTGGTAAAGGATTATGACTGTGAGATCCTCTACCACCCGGGGAAGGCCAATGTGGTGGACGACGCGCTTAGCCGCAAGGCAGCGCCGATCAGGGATATCTGTCTGAGGATGACAATGGTGACTCCGCTGTTGGAGCGGATTCGGGAGGCCCAGCAGGAGGCCATGAAGGAGGAACATCGGAAGAGCGAGCGGATTGTGGGGCAGGTTTCCTCCTTCGACTATGATAGCTGAGGGTTATTGACTCTTCACCGTAGGGTGTGGGTCCCTTATCATGGAGGTGTGTGCCAGATCCTGATGGAGGAGGCACATAAATCCAGATTTTCTATCCATCCCGGAGCGACGAAGATGAATAGAGATCTTCGTCCTGATTATTGGTGGCCCGGCATAAAGCGGGACGTAGCATGGTATGTGGAGCGGTGCTTGACCTGCAGGAAGGTCAAAGCCGAGAACCAGAGGCCACACGTCAAGATGCAGCCGTTAGATGTTCCCATGTGGAAATGGGAAGATATTACCATGGATTTCATCACCAAGCTTCCCAAGACTGCACGGGGAGTAGATTCGATTTGGGTAATCGTGGATCGGTTGACCAAGAGTGCCCATTTCATAGCGATCCAGTAGAGTATCTCGGCCGAGAAGTTGGCCGACATCTATATCCGAGAGGTGGTAGCTCGGCACGGAGTGCCAGTTTCAGTGATTTCTGACAGGGATGTGCGGTTCACTTCCAGGTTTTGGAAGAAGTTTCATGACGAACTGGGTACTCGTCTGCATTTTAGCACCGCCTTTCACCCGCAGACGGATGGTCAGAGCGAGCGGACCATCCAGACGCTAGAGGATATACTGCGGGCATGTGTTTTAGACTTCGGAGGTAGCTGGGATACCTACCTTCCGTTGGCGGATTTCTCATATAATAATAGCTATCATGCGAGTATCGACCTTCCTCCCTTTGAGATGTTATACGGGAGGAAGTGCAGAACCCCGATATGTTGGGGTGAGGTTGGCCAAAGGGTCATGGGGAGCACCGAAGTGGTGCTCAAGATGACAGAGAGGATTCAGCAGGTTCGGACCAGACTTTAGACTGCTCAGAGTCGGCAGAAAAGTTATGCCGACAAGAGTCGATCGGACCTGGAGTTTCAGGTCGGGGATATGGTTCTTCTGAAGGTGTCGCCATGGAAGGGCGTCATCCGATTCAGGAAACGGGGCAAGTTGGGTCCCAGGTATATTGGACCCTTCAGGGTTATAGCCAGGGTGGGCAAGGTGGCATATAGGTTGGATCTGCCAGCCGAACTCAATCAGATTCATAGCACTTTTCACGTCTCCCAGTTACGGAAATGTTTGGTGGACGAATCGGTAGTGGTACCATTAGAGGATATTCAGGTCGATGACAGCCTGAATTACATCGATCGGCCTATAGCGATTCTCGACCGGAAGTCGAAGGATCTGAGGAACAAGAGGGTCGAGCTGGTAAAGGTGCAATGGCAGCACCGGAAGGGCTCGGAATGGACTTGGGAGCCGGTGGATGAGATGATGGAGCATTACCCAGAGCTTTACCAGGAACAAGCAGCAGACTTCGAGGACGAAGTCTAAAATAAGTAGGGGAGATTTGTAGCACCTGGTTCCTGGTATGTATTTTATTTAAGTAATTTTGCATTTTTGGCCTTGGACTCGGCGAGTTGAAGGACCAACTCGCCGAGTAGAAGCGGGATGAGACGCGGGATTTAAGTGATGGACTCGTCGAGTCGGGTCCCGGACTCGACGAGTAGGCTCTGACTGGACAAAACCCTAATCTGAGGGTTTGCACCCTATTTAAACAACCTTATACAGCCTCCATCGCCCTTTTATGCTCCCAGAAGCCCTCCATAGCAAACCCTAAGTGTTTTGGTGCAAGATCTAAGGCTTTTGAGTGATTTGTGTGGGTTTTGACCTCAAGGAAGGAGGAAGAGCATAGAAGGATCAAGAGGAGACTGAAGGATTCGAGTTTGGTACATCATTTGCAGTCTTTGAAAGGTATAAAGTATGTACCTTGCTTACTTGTTTGTTAGATCCCTTTTTGGGGAGGATTTAGGGCTTTTAAGCCATATGAGGTGACCAACCATGATTTACAAACATGGTTGGGGGTCAAGACTTTAGATCTAGCACTTGGGGAGAGTCACAAGGCAGATTTGGGTTGCTTTTGCACCCAAGGAAGGCCCCATGCAACAAAAGAGCCATTTTAGAGCCTTTTTGGCTCAAAAGTCCCATGCATGCACGTAAAGTTCGTAACTTTACGTGCTAGATCGAGCTTAGGGGCTTGGATCTATCATTTGGACAAGTGTTGTACATCAGAAATCGAGGATTTAGGGTGTGGACGTTATCGACTCGGCGAGTCCGTTCTTGGGACTCGACGAGTCCAAGGCTTTGAGTCCCATATCTGTGGAGGGTCAAAGAACTCAGTTGGGTGTTAGAAGGGTTGTAGCAGGACAGAAAGAGTGACCCAACGCATTGGACTTAGTTTTAGACCTGGAGTTGATGGGACTCGACGAGTGCTAGAACAGACTCGGCGATTCCAACGCAATCTTCTTATGTTTGAAGATGAACTCGACGAGTTGTTCATACAACTCGGCGAGTCAAGGTCAGGACTTGTTCTTCAGTTGAAGGCGAACTCGACGAGTTGTTCATACGACTCGGCGAGTCGGATGAAGGTTCATTGATGTTCGTAAAGAAGGGGAACTCGTCGAGTCGTTGCCAAACTCGACGAGTCGAGTCGTGGATAAGGACGAGTAAAGGGAAGGGACTCGACGAGTTGACGGCCCAACTCGGCGAGTCGGGTCAACTGGAAGTTGACTTTGATTTGGACTTGGTTGGGGGTAAAATAGTCATTTTACCCTAAGAGTAGATATCAGATTCTGACTGAGTGTTTTGTGGGGATTGTAGCCGGAGCATTTCCGGAGCAGCAGCAGACAGAGGTTTCCCGTACAGATTATCAGCAGCTACTCGTGCGAGGTGAGTTACCTTCCAGTAGGGGTGGGTCTAAGGCCATAATGTCGGCCCGCCAAATAAGGGTATTTAGAAGATGATTTTCTTTGTGATAATTATCTTGGTCTGGTTACGTGCTTTGGTCATGAGTTTTATCTGTATGATATGTTACGTGTATAATAGGGATTAGTTTCCCTGACAGCGGTCCTTAGGACTGAAGGGTAGGTCAGTACCCGGATATGCCTAACTGTATGTTTATATCTTGTTGTTGTATGCTAGTGGTAGGGGGTGGAATAGTCCCTAGTTACCGGTTGAAAGATACCGATGACAGTTACTGGTTGAAAGATACCGATGATGATTACCGGTTGATAGATACCGACGACGATTACCGGTTGAAAGATACCGACGATGATTACCGGTTGAAAGATACCGATGATATTGTGTGGTATGTGGTATGATGGGGGAACTCACTAAGCCTTGTGCTTACGATTTCGGTTTTGGTTTTAGGTACCTCTTCGTCTAAGGGGAAGGAGCCGGCGGCGTAGCATCGCATCACACACACACATGATTTCCGCATGGAGTTTTCTGGGATTGTACTCTGATATGTTATTATTTTATGACTTGGGTTTTCAGACATGATACATTGTTTTATGAGATGATGTGTTTTCACAGTATTTTCTTATGAATCTTTTATGAGTCAGTTAATTAAAAAGAAATTTTTTGGACTTGAAAATTGGGATGTTACAACAACCTTGAACAATTTTGGAATTACGGCAAGAAGAGTTTGTCTGAAAGCCATGTACCACCGAAGCATATCTGAGAACAACTTCTTGTCTGCTTCACTATTTTGATCACACCCATGGATAAGCTCAAGAATGTGCTCCAAACAGAAATTGGAGAATAGATGTTTGTCAGCCAGAGCAAATAAGCATCTTTGACCTTCGCCTCTAAGAAACATGACAATGTGAGACTGTGGATCAATTTTTCCCTTCACCATCAACTTAGTGTCACCAGCCTTCCCAACAGGCTTGATTAAGGGCCTCTTGCGTATAGCAGTGGCAATCTCCTGATCCATCTTCGCCACTTCATGAATGTAACACACTAGCATACGCTTTATGTGATCAATGATGGGCACATATTCTTTCTGATTGGAGAGCAGGATGTTGTTCATAAGAATCCAATCATGTGGATTCAGATTTGGCAGATCAGTAAGGGAAATCATATGGACCGAACCATCTGAACCTCGGGTCACATTGAACTTGATGTTAATGAACTTCCCTGCTGCAATAGGTTTCAGCACCTTAATTGTTGTGATCTTCTTGTTACTCCAGGTGAGATACTGAGGTTGAGAGAATTCATGATAATATTCAAGCAAGTCTTGATCAACCTTCAGGTCAGGAGAAGGAATCGCCACTATAGACTCGAAGCAGTGAAAGATGAAGGCTCTACGAGTGATTGGCATGTCAAATTGAGAATCTTTAGAATTCTCGACATTAAATGAAAGAACGGGCTCCAGCCAATGTGAACTTGGAGTTTCAATAACCTCCTTTCGTAGCCTTTCCAACGTCCACAGAGGAAACATCAATTTCCTCTGGTTAAGCAGATTCGCTTCTCTCTTCTCATTCTCCTTATTAAGAGCAGCAGTGACTTTTTCCTTAATCTCCTGAGCAGTGGGCTTGGCTTTGAGAGGACTTGGTTTAGGAACCGTTTCTTCAATAACAACATCATCCTCATCATCAGAATCATCAGCAATTCCTTTTCCCCTATCCTGCATGCCCGAACCCGAAGATTCTTTTCCCTTCGGTTCAGTAACCACTTTCGGTTGAAGTGGTTTCGGTTTCGGTTGTTGAGGGTTCGGTTGTTGAGATGAAGACTTCGGCTCTTCTCCCCCTTGTTGCGGAGAGACAACGGACTCCAGAACACCCTCTATCCGGCTTAGAATATCCAGAGCATGTCGTAACTTCTCAGCCAAATGACGTCGAACCGTGATGGTAAGAACGGAATCGTAGGCTTCAAGAAGATGAAGGAGAATAGAGTGAACATCACCAATAGAGCTTTTAACCACAAACCGCTCCGAACGTAGTGCTTCAAGTTCCTTGTTCGCTTTATTGAGCTTGAGAGTCTGGGTTTTGAGTTGAGTGGTTCTCAGAGCAAGTGCATCCATCACTTTGTTTTCCAAGGCAAGATCTGCCTGAAGTTTATCCAAACGTTCAGAGACAGAAGCTTGATGTTTGATGTGATCAGAGGTGAGGTCCTTGCGAAGCACCTCAAATAGCTCTTTCTCTTGTTGAAGAGATTGAGTGAGGGTCTGAACTGAGGCATTGACCTTGTTAGCATTCTGCTCTGCAGCACCCTGTAAAGATTCAAGGAAAATGTTTGCGTTAGAAATTAGTTTATCGACTTTTTCGGTCGCCTCAGTACAAACTTTTGTTGAAGCATCAATAGCTGAAGTGGCTTTGGTGATGGAAACTTCATGTTCCTTGACCCAGGTGGCCATCAAGCCTTTTATAGCAGACTCAGAAGAGGAATCCTGAGTAGAGGAGGAGGTCATCAACTTATCAACTTTCTCATTCAGCTCCTTGAGATGGCGCTTGATGATAGGGGCATCTTCATCATCGTCGCTTAGCACCCTGTAGGGACTATAGTAGAAGGTGTCATAATTAACATTTTCACCACCAAGAACAGTAGTGGTCTCAGTCGATTGGGTAGGTGATGGAGGTTTGGTAGTAACAGGGGTTTCGGGTGCTGAAGTACGAACCCCCGTATCAGATACGTTGGTCTGAACTCCAGTGGTGGTTGTTGTTGTAGCTTCAGAGAAAATAGGTGGAGGAATGGGAATGGTAGAGGAAGGTTGAGATGTGATTATTGGGAAAGTGGTAGGTAAGGAAATAGGAATGGAAACAGGTGGAGGAGAAGGTACTTGGGAGCGAACAGGTACCTCTGGTGTAGGCGAACGAGGTGGGGTACCTCCACGAGCCGAACCTTCATCATCGGAGCTTTCGCTCTCAAATTCGCTAGGAATGGTGGGATGATGACCAGTAGGCACGTACTCGGAGTCGGAGTTGCTTGATGATTGAAGAATAAGCTTCCGAGCAGGTTGCTTGACCTTCTTCTGTTTGGGCTGGGAAGGTGCTGCCTTCTCAGACTTTCGCTTCTTTGGAGTCTGAACCTTTGATACTCGACCTCCTTTATCCCCCTTTTTCGCTTCTTGCTTCTTGCCCCGCTTAGCAGGTTTTTCTGCTTCCTCAATAGATTTAATCATGTCAGGAGTACGTTCCCTTGGACCAGAAGAGGGGAGCTTCTTGTACTCCTGAATAATTTTGCTCGCAGGGGACACACAAGCATACATCGACTCAGGGATTGAGCCAATGAAGTGAAACCACGACGGATGAGTGACAATGATGTTAGTGGTATGAAATGTAGCAATGGAGGAGAGCAGTGAGTCTGCCATGATAGGAACATGATAACGCTCCATAATCCATTGAGTGATAATGGTCCAAAACCGGGCACATGAAATTTATGTGTGGCGAGAAGCAGAGGACAAACTTTGAACAAGTTGAAGCCACAAAACCAAACCATAATAAAGGTTGACACCATGGTACAACCCATAAAGCAAATTCATGAAAGACTTGCTAGCACCATCAGATCCTGCACTTCGTTCAGAAAGTCCTTTGAAAAGAAGGGTGAAGAGGCCATTCCATTGAGGAGGAAGGCATGATTTCTTGAACTTGGTCACAGTCGTTAGGGTTTCAATGTACCCCATGTTGTAGAACATCGAGAAAAGCTGACCTGTGGAGATGGAATCAGGATTCACCATGGATTCGTCATAAGGGAGCCCTAGCAATGAGCAAAATCGGCTCTTGGAGATTGAAGCCTTCTGGTTGAGAATGTCGAAGTAAATCTTCTCTGCCCCTTTGTCGTATGTAGCAGTGGAATAGATTTGAGAGAGGCATGACATTGGTACGACTTCCACCGTCGATAGAGCTTTGATGAGAGGGGAATACTTTAGACATTCCACCATTTGATACTATCGTAGAGGAACGGTGTAAGATCGATCAACAAGTTCTGGTTGGCCTTGATTGCGAGAAGAGTGGAGCGTGCAGAAGTTTCTTGAACAGATGAAGATTCTGCCATTATTGAAGCTTGATGAAGAAGAAGATGAACAGTGAATACCAAATCGCCTTCTTTTGCTTGAGAAACATGAAGTGTTGTAGAGAAGAATCCCACAGAAATCAATTCCTTATATACGATTTTGAAGAGAGAGAAAAATCGCGAGCAATGATTCCATTAATTTGGGAAACGACGCCTAAAAAGCGTGATTAGACAACTGGCAACCCCGATAAAACAGCTGATGACGCATGATTAGGTAACGATTCAAATTCACGCGCATTCCATACTTATCCTCTTTTCAAAACACCAATCGATTAGACTTCCTACTGAGTCACCGCTTGAATCTTCATTTGGATCTTTATTACCAAAAGTACCAAAGTCTTTATACCAACACAACCCTTCGTTTGGAAATAACTGCATTACATCGTTAGGAACCGAAGCTACATATTTATGAATAGCTTAAACAAGACTTTTGGAAAATGCAAGATTTTCGTGCAAGATAGTGACAAAGATAAATAAATAAAGCAAACTATTTGTGGGAAATTGTGATGTCATTTAAGACATAAAGCAGTGGATCCCGGGCATAAATCTCTTCCTTCAAAGTCAAGAGAGACTTCAAAGTGCTTGTTTGGATTCCCGTTGAATTACGATCAATTACTTGTTGAGAAGCATTGAAAGGCATCTTTTATATATAAGGCTATTAAGGGTGGCTTTCGCTTCAATTCTGGTTTCCGATACTTGACATAAGACCGAAATGGAACGAAGTACTTGTGAGACCGATGTGGCCTGTTAAACAAGTAGGTTTGGAAAATATTCAGTGACTTGTTGCTAGTTGTTAATTAGAAATCTCAAAAAAAAAAATAACCTGGATCCTTTGGGAAGAAAAGTCTTGGTGAAAGACATTTTCATAAGGATCTCTCAAAAATAAAAGGAGATTTCAGGGTACTTTCATAAAAATGGATTCGTTAATTCAAAGGGTGAAATCTAGAACATTTAATTGTTCACTGTCAATGCTTTAAAGGTTTTGAATTTTGGGTTTCACTTAGCACGTAGTGGCACGAAACTAAGATCATTAACACAGAAGTTGTGTAACCGTAAACCTCAGTGGTAATGCTGAGAGTCTCAAGGGTTACATTTATGAGATGAAGTATGATGGAGAATAAATAGGAGGTGGTTAAAGAACCGAATGTACCTCTGCTATAAAAGATAGACTAAGCAGAAAAACTCTTATCTCAATTTGAGAAGAGTAAGGTAGCCCATGATTAGAGTGAATTTGACAGCCTGATTGGGAAGACATGATTTGTATATATCAAGTCATTAAGGCTTCACTCAAAATCTTTTGAGGCTTGGGTCAACATGCAGCAGCATGCTTCTAGGGACACTTAGCTAGTATATAGATAAAGAATTATACCTGACCCAGCTCCATCATTGAGAATAGTCCTTATACACAAATTATATGAAGCAAATTGCAATAAAATGAAAGAAAATATTTTTGAGTTTTGAAGTTTCTGAAAAAAAAATAAAACAAAAAAAAAGTTTTTGGATTTTATAAGGTTTTCTAAAAAAGAATTAAAACAGAAAGAAAAATATTTTTGGATTTTATAAGATTTTCTGAAAAAGAATTAAAACATACAGAAAAATAAAATGCGAGAAAATGGTATACATACTGTACAACCGAAATCATCATTTGGAGATGAGAGGCGAACCGAGCCCGATGAGACCGAACCCGAAATAGGTCGAGCGTTCGGTTCATTTCGGTTCCCGGAAGAACCGAACCCGAAATGGACCGAGCGTTCGCTCTATTTCGCTTCCAACTTTTATTGAGACAAAAGAGATTTCGGTACAGATTCAGCTTCCATCATTCCTAAGCCTTGTAGGAATTTATTAAAACTAGCTTTAGGCAAGGCCTTAGTGAAGATGTCAGCCAATTGATCAGTGGTTCTTACGAAATGAATTTCAACGTTACCATCTTCCACATAATCCTTGATAAAGTGATTCCTCAGTGCTATGTGTTTCGTCTTTGAGTGTTGCACTGGGTTATGACAAATCCTAATTGCACTCTCTGAGTCGCAATATAGTGGGATTTTCTTCATGTTCAGGCCGTAGTCTCGAAGTTGACTTTGTATCCAAATGACCTGAGATGTGCATGATGCAGCGGTTATATATTCTGCTTTGGCAGTGGAGAGAGACACACAAGTTTGTTTCTTGGATTGCCAGCTAACAAGTTTGCCATCCAGAAACTAGCATCCTCCAGTGGTACTCTTTCGGTCCAGTCCACATCCCCCAAGATCAGCATCTGAGAATGCTTGGACAAAGAACCCTGATTTGGCTGGGTACCACAAACCGAGAGAAGAGGTTCGCTTAAGGTACCGAAAGATGTTCTTCACAGCTAGCAGGTGAGGTTCACGTGGATTAGCTTGAAACCTAGCACAATAACAAACAGAGAACATTATATATGGTCGACTAGCTGTTAGATACATTAGAGACCCTATCATCTGACGATAAAGGGTCATGTCAGCAGTCGGTTTGTCCAGTGAACATGTTAGCTTTGTACCAAACGCCATAGGAACCTTTACTTTCTAATCTCCCGTCATTCCAAAGTTGGTGAGCAAGGTCTTCGTGTAAGCCTCTTGATTAATGAAAATGCCTTCGGGTCCCTGTCTTATATTCAAGCCAAGGAAAAAGTTAATAGGACCCATTGAGCTCATTTCAAATTTAGTCTCCATCAACTTCCAAAATTCAGTTGTTAAGCTAGGATTTGTGGAACCAAAGATGATATCATCAACGTAAATCTGAACGATCATAAGGTGGTCACCCTCTTTCTTACAAAAGAAGTTTGGGTCAACCGAACCTTGTTTAAACTTAGACATTTTGAGAAATCTAGTTAGAGTTTCATACCATGCCCTTGGTGCTTGTTTGAGACCATAGACTGCCTTGTCCAGAATGTAGCAGTGATCTGGATACTTCTCGTTCACGAAACCCGGTGGTTGCTCTACATACACCGTCTCTTCCAGTTCTCCGTTTAGAAAGGCACACTTCACATCCATTTGGAATACTTCAAAGTTCTTGTGTGCAGCATAGGCGAGAAAAATACGAACCGATTCTAGCCTTGCTACTAGAACGAAGGTCTCTTCGTAATCTATGCCTTCTTCTTGACAGTAACCTTTCACAACCAATCTTGCCTTCTTGTGTATCACATTTCCTTCCTTATCCATCTTGTTCCTGAAAACCCACTTTAATCCAACCACAGAAGCATCCTTTGGTGTTGGAATCAGTCTCCACACTTTATTTCGCTCGAACTCATTAAGTTCGTCCTGCATCGCCTGTACCCAATCAGAATGATCGAGTGCAGTCTTGATCGTCTTGGGTTCGACTTTGGAGACGAACGAATTAAACATGCAGAATTCCACTTTAGAGAAAAGTGCAGTTTGTTTCGCTTTCAGTTGTGATCGTGTGAGAACCTTTTCTGTCGAATCACCAATAATTTGTGTTTGTGGATGATCTTTGGTCCATTTGGTGAGAGGAGGATAATTAGGATCACATGTGGGATCCAGTTCAGCATTCGCTTCTTCTTCAAATTCTGATTAAATATCAGCATCGCTTGTATTCGCATTGTCCCCCTCGAATGATGATACTTCCTCAGCTTCAGGTTCAGAATTCTCCCCCTGGACTCGACTTTCGGTTGGAATGAATGATGATGAGCTCTCCCCCTGGAATGTTGAATCTTGGTTATGTGGAAAAGACGAACCCTCCCCCTGAATATGAGAACTATCTTGTGGAGGTTCGCTTGTGTCTAGCTGTTCGGTTGTTCTTCCGCCATTTTCTTTGCAGCATCATCGATTATCTTCTTCAAGTTATCTACCTTGTTGTCTGCAGCTTCAGATTCAGAGAGAATAGCCTTTTCTGGTTCATAAAATAGCAGCATGTACTGCTCAAAGAGGTTTGAAATTGGTACCGCAACTTGACCAATTTTTGGAAATATTTCCTCCACAGAACCTTCGGTCGTCTTCAGTTTCTTGACGTAGTTTTCATCGAAGGTAACATAATAGGTCTCCTCTATTTTCTTTGAACGCTTGTTGAGAACCCTATATGCATTGGAGGTTAATGAATAACCCAGAAAGATCCCTTCGTCTGCTTTGACATCAAATTTGTTTCGATGCTCCTTTGAATTGAAGATAAAGCATCTTGAACCGAACACGTGGAAAAACTTTACATTAGGCTTTCGTTTGTTCAAGATCTCATAGGGAGTAATGGAGAAATGTTTGTTGAGATAAGATCTGTTCTGTGTAAAACACGCAGCAGCAATGGCATCAGCCCAGAAATATAGAGGTAGAGAAGCGAAGCTCAGCATGGTTCGGGCTGCTTCACATGAAGATCGGTTTCGCCTTTCGACAATTCCATTATGTTGTGGAGTATATGGAGCCGAGAAGTTGTGAGATGTTCCCTTCTCTGCAAGAAAATCTTCAAAGTCTTTGTTCTTGAACTCCAACCCGTTGTCGCTTCTTATGTTTCGAACTATCTTCCGTAGTTGAACTTCTATTTGCTTGATAAAGAGTTTAAGCTTGGGAGTGGCATCTGATTTCTGCTTCAAAAAGAACACCCAAGTAAACCGAGAGAAGTCATCCACTATTACAAGTATATACCTGTTACCACCAATGCTCTCGATTGAAGACGGACCACATAAATCAATATGAAGTAATTCGAGTGGTTCAATAATTTTCATATTGACTCGAGAAGGATGAATTTTTCGACTTTGCTTTCCCATTTCACACGCAGCACACAAATGTTCTTTGTCGAACTTCAGAACAGGAAGACCTCGAACATGATCCCCAAGCACCAGTTTGTTGATGTCTTTGAAATTGAGGTGGGAGAGTCTTCGGTTCCAAAGCCAGCTTTCGTTTGAGTGAGCTTTTGTTAGCAAGCAAACTGCTGGTTTCCCTCGTATGGGATTGAGATTCAGAGGGTACATCTCTCCTTTTCGCTTCGATTTTAGCAGAATATTGTTCGTCTTCTTTTCAATAATCTCTGAGCCATCGTCATCGAACGAAACTTTTAACCCGGTACCAACCACCAGTTGAGAAACACTGATAAGGTTGTGTTGTAAACCTTCAACGTACGCCACTTTTCTTATCGAGAAATCACCATTAGTGATCATACCATAACCTTTGATCGTGCCAAAAGAATTATTACCATACTTGACACTTCCACCATCTTGAAGGGACCGAAATTCCCTCAGCTCTTCCTTTCTTCCTGTCATGTGACGCGAGCAGCCACTGTCTATGTACCATTCATCTTCGAACTGCTCGTCACGTATAACCTGAAAAAATTAAGCAGATTTAGGAACCCAAAGTTTCTTGGGTCCTCGTGAGCCTTTTACAGAACAGGGAATTGTAAGTGAAACATCAACTAAAAAGGTTCTTTTTCTTAAGGTTGTTTCATCTTTTCTTTTTATGGTGAAAACTTTGATTTTATCAGACTTGAGTGCTTTAGGTTCAGTTTTGGAATTTGAGAATTTGACGTTGGCAGACTTTCGGTTCTCGAAATCGGGTTTAAACGACGTCTTCTTTTCGTTTTCCGGAAAGAGCTTTCCTTTTCCCTTTCGATCATTCTGTGAGTGAGAGTGAGAATGAGAAAGATGAGTCTTGGGAGCAGAGTTAAGCTTTCGGTCATTGTTCTCACTTGGTTGAGAGCCGAAACTACTTTCCCTTCGGTTCCTCTCATTGTTTGGTTTAGGACCGAAACTACCCTTTTGAGTTCTCTCATCTTGAGGACCGAAACTTCTTTTTCGGTTGTTGTCCTTCTGAGGACCGAAACTTCTCTTTTGGTTGTTGTGCCTTTGTGGATTGAAACTCTGTTTTCGATTGTTTGGATTCTGAGGACCGAAACTCTTCTTTCGGTTGTTTTCATCATGTTGAGCATGAGAAGTGGAGTTTGCTTTTCCTTCCTCCTTTGACTTAGAAGGCTTTTCATAGCGAACGTAATTAGGGTTTTGAGATCGCCAAAACTGTTTCCTTTCAGTGAGATTCTTCTTGTATCTCAAATTTCGTTGATGTTTTCGGTCTAACACCTGTTTTGGATCTTTGTGGATGTTGGCCTTTTTCATTGGTCTTTGAGCATGAGGCTCGCTCTTTAGCGAAGAGGTTTCGCTAGACACCATGACCGGTTCACCTGAAGGAATTTTGGTACCACTTGTACTGGGCACATCAAAGCGTGTAAGATCATTAAGTGGTTCTGCCACATACCTACCTTTTACTTTCCATGATTTTTTCTGAGATAGACCTTCTGTTTCATCAGCGTTATCAATTGGTGCTGACCAGAAAAACTCATCACAGCCATCAGCATTATCTTCTGCTACTAATGCTGTCAGTTCGGCTGTCTGTTGCTGCGTAACTCCATGAACTTTATAAACTTGATTTGGAGTCGTTTGGACCTTTTGATATACAACGGCCTTTTCCTTGAGTACTTTAGTCTTATCTTTGGACAAATGAGCGAACTCAAACAGAATTTTCAGAAATAAGATTTTTGTTGGTTTCGGGTTCGCTCTTGACAAATTCGGAACAATCTACCACATCTTCGAATGATATTTCACTCATATCATCATCCTCATTGAATTCATAAGTGTTTTCAATATCAATATTATTTTCTGAACTCAACTTGGCATTCAAAGAGTCAAATTTTTGTACGGTTTCGGTTTTGATTTTTAATTTGTCATTTTCATCCAACAAATTTTTGAGCATGTCCTTATGGTCTTTTGACTTTATAAAGGACTCTATTTTGTCAAGACCAATTTTGTAAGCGGGAGAAATATCATCAGAAGAAACAACGTTTTCATAGTTATATGCATCGGCATCGATTTCATCCTCCTTTAACTCAAGGAATGGTAAAATCATATGATGTATCTTCTTCCCTATTTCACAATCAAGATGAAATTGAGTAATGTTGGAATATAATCGTTTAGCAATTAAACAAAAAACATTTCGTTGTTTTAAAAGCTTTAAATTATCTCTTTGCAAATAAATTGTTTCATCCCTAGACCTAATCAACTCCTTCTCCTTCTGCTCGATCCACATACGCCTCTCCTCACTCTTCGATGATACCCTGCTGATTTGATCAGTTAGGTTAGAGTTTGTGACGCGAGTTTGAGTTAAACTACCACTTATACTAGAAAATTTAGATTTTAATCCATTTAGTTCTTTTTCATAGTTTGTGATGGGAATTTGTAAGGAAACAAGAATAGATTGTACCTTCTTGATCAACTCATCGCATTCGTTGATCTGCTCATTGACAGGTTTAGCTGCAAAACACCTGTCTTCTCACTCCTTTGCTTCATCCAGTCCCCCATCAGTGGTATAGCCTCTCATTTATGACACCCCAGAAGTCACCATTAGACACTTTCATGCAACGTCCTCTTCTTTCACCAACAAAGCCCTGCCATGAGTGGGCTTCCTCATTTCTTCATCTTCTGAATCAGTGGACCAAACTTCAACACCTCCAAACTCATTGTCAACAATATTTCCCTGTACAATAAGAGCATTCATAGTGTTATTAGATCCAGCTTTCTTCTTCTTGATTTCTTCCAATTGTCGTGTGAGGTTCGCTTCCTCTTCCTCATCTTCATTCTTTTCTGACATCGTTCTCAGCATACAATCTTTGGCGAAGTGATTTTTGCCTCCACAGTAGTGACAATTAATGCCTGAGTCACCTCCAAGTTTTACTTCCTTCTTTGGTTCTTCGGTCTGAGAAACACTCTTCGGTTCCTCCTTTGCTTTCTCGGCACTGTAGCTACCTTGCCAGTTTCGGTTCTTATTTGTTGGGAACCTTCTTTTGATGAACTTCTTGGGATTTGACACCATCAAAGTATACTCTTAATTTGTGAGATCATATTCAAAAAGATCCAAATCTTCTTCTTCTTCAGCTGCATTCTTTCCTTTGGAGATTAGGGCCAAGGAACCCATTCCTGAAACCACATTCGTTTCTTTAGTCATGGCACTCTCATGTGAATTTAATATTCCCACCAGTTTTGCTAGAGAATAAGCCTTGAATTGTTCATGTGCCTTCACAGTAGACACTATAGCCATCCATTCGGATCTAAGGCCATTCATGAATGTCACCTTCTGTTCAATGACTTTCCTTTCAATCCCATGCTTTATCATCTTACTAAGGAGATGATTGAAGCAATCGAAGGCTTGAATAAGCTTCTCTTCGGGCTTCTGCTTGAAGTCACCAAATTCTGAGAGCAACAATGTTTGGATTGAATGCTCAAGATCTTCATCCGTAGAATACAATTCCTTCAATCTGTTCCATATTTCTTTTGCCGTTGTGCATGAGCCTACTAACCAAAATGTGTCCGATTGTAAAGCAAACCTAATCATTCTTAAAGCTTTGATGTTGCACTGAAACTTTTCCTTCTCATCTTGGGGAATGTCTTTCACATCACCAACGAGTTGATTGTACTCCTTTTGAGTTTTAACAATTCTTGAAGTGCTTGAGTGAGAGAATGGACCTACAGTAATCGCCTCCCATATCAAGTATCCATTGTCTTCTGAGCCAATCACATAGTCTTCAAAGTGATGCGTCCAGACCTCATAATCCTGAGTGTACAATATAGGAATCCTTGTCGTCGAACCTATGCTGTTGGAGATATTGATTGGGTTTGACTGAGAATCATCCATGGACATGACGATGTTTGTTCAAAAACCTGCTTAAGATCATACTTGTAAATAACGTTAGGGTAAGATCAAATATTTAAAGAACTACATCAATAGAAAATGACGGCTCTAACAATATCAATCAAAGCGGAAAACCCTAAGATCTTCTTCAACAGAAGAGATGTGTATGAATTACACAGTCTCCTGCTCTGATACCAATTGATGAGTTGAAAAACTCTTAGATCGATTAGATCTTCAACAGGCTAAACAATAAAAGTAAACAAATACAGTAAACACGATATAGAATCAAGTAATGCTTAATGATTCAAATGTAGTCACGCCTCAGCAGAGCTCGATGAAAAACTTCCACTGTAGAGGCGAGCTAGGGTTTGTAGTACAATAATGAGAATGATAAAAGCGCTTCTCATAAAGGATGCATGCATGTACCTTAAAAACTAAACCCTAATAAACACGGTTGGACAGGCCCAAACCGGATAACAAAACTGGGCTAAGAACCGAGCCCAAGGACGCAACACTACTAGACCCAACACTCCTGATATCCGAGGGAGATTTCGGAACCTCCCACTGCATCACAACCTTGATCTTGGCCGGATCGACCAGTATCTCATCCTGTTAACGAGGTGTCCAAGGAACTGAACCTCTCGGAACCAAAACTCGTACTTCAAGAACTTAGCATAAAGCCGTTCTCGCCTCAAAACCCTCAGAAGCTCACAAAGATGCTCCTCATGTTACACTCTGGTCTTGGAATACACCAAGATATCATCAATGAACATAATAACAGAACGATCGAGCATCGGCCTACATACTCGATTCATCAAATCCATGAATAATGCAGGCGCATTGGTGAGCCCAAATGGCATCACCACGAACTCGTAATTCCCATAACGAGTCCGGAACGCGGTCTTCTCTACGTCCTCCTCTCTCACACTGACCTGATGATACCCAAACCTCATATCTATCTTGGAGAACCAAGATGCATGCTGGAACTGATCAAATAGGACATCAATCTATGGAAGGGGATAACGGTTCTTCACCGTTAACTTGTTCAACTCCCGGTAATTAATGCACATCTGGTGTGAACCATCCTTCTTCTTGACAAAAAAAAATCGGCACTCCCCATGGAGAACTACTCGGTCTGATGAACTGCTTGCCTAGCAGCTCCTGCAGCTGAGATGACAACTCCTGCATCTCGGGCGGTGCCAAGCGGTACGGCGCCTTGGCAATCGGGGCCTCACCTGGCACAAGGTTAATCCTGAACTCGACCTGCCTCTCAGGAGGCACACCGGGTAACTCCTTCGGAAACACATCGGCAAACTCCCTAACAACCAGGACCTCTGAAACTGAAACCTGATCCCCAACACGCGTATCCACCACATAATCCATGTAACCCGCACACCCATGCTGAATATACTGTCGAGCCCTAGCTGCAGAACAAAACCCTGAACCCATCCTGGTAACCTCTCCATAGGTAACCAGTTCTCCCCCACTTGGGGTTCGAACTACCATGTGCTGGCCCTCATAGTCAATCATAGCATCGAAATGGCTCAGCCAATCCATACCCACAATCACGCAAACATCCCCCATGGGGATAGGGATCAAATCGATCAGATAAGGCACCCCTGAGATCTCCAGAATACAACACTAATACACTGATGATGCTGAAACCCTGTGTTCGTTGGCGATAGAAACTCGCACCGGGCACTCTAACTCCCCAATGTGCATATCAAACTCTCTACTGAACGATCGAGACACAAAGGACCGACTAGCACCCGAGTCAAACAATACTAGAGTAGGGAAATAGTTCACTAGGAATGTACCTAACAGAGGTACATAGATAAGCCTAACATAAAACATAATCAACAGAATAATGGATAGAAACATACCAGTCACAACATCTGGAGCTGCTCTGGCCTCCTCGGCAGTGAGCTGGAAAGCAAGACCTAGAGCCCTCAGGGGCTCCACCCTACCCTGACTCCCATCAGTGATCCTCAAAGTAGTCGGCGTTGGAGCCTGCGCCGGCCTAGCAGCTAGCGAGGGACAGTTTGCTGTCACATAGCCAACCTAGTCGCAATGATAACAAATCCTGGAACTGAATGATGGGGCCCGCTGGTGACAATCCCATGCCATATGGACCTGCTGGCGGCACACATGACCTTTTGGTCAGCAGGGCACAAACAAGTGAAGAAACATCCCTCCACATTAGATAGCCACCTCATGGAGATGATCGGGTCCTGCACCCCATCAAAAGTCCAGGGCTTCGTATTTTCGAAGTCCCGATACTAAAAAGCCCAAACCGATCCAACCCCATCAACCACAACGGCTGCAGTGGCTGCAGCAGCAACAGTCTCAGACAACGCGGCATAACGCTCATCAAAGTACTCAACCATGGAGGTCTTGATAGACCCAAACATCTCTGGCAACTGAGCTTGGAACCGAGAAACAACATCCTCCTGCAGGATCTCCCTGATCCTCTCATCCAACGCAGCTGTCTCACCCTGACGGTCAGCTCCTGATCCCGATCTGGATCCTGCCTCAACTCGACGCGTAGTTACCATACTGAAAATAAACCAGGAGGATATCAGATAACAAGCATATCATAACGGGGAACCAACTCCCAACAAAGCCCTAAGGATTGTGACTTCTCTGTTACGCATACAGGTCCTGTGCTTTTAGCAGTATGGGCCCATACTACCTTCCACACCTACCCATAGTTATCTCAGAGAGTCATAACAACACCCTAACAATACTTGCTAGCATACACATACGCTCAATCCTCACACACTAGAGGAATACTATATATATATATATATATATATATATATATATATATATATCAAAACTGGTCGGCTGACCCCACACGACTCATCCATGAAACTTCCACCAACCCTGCAGCACTCCTGTATGCTAGCCATACATAACGTTGGACCCTATATATACATTCGAATATTTGATCCTACCCTAAGCCCTTCATCAAACAAGAACAGCAAATAAGGCCAAACCAAACATTCTCAGGCTATAAGATCTTAGTTATGTATAACCATGATGCATACACTAAGCAACTACAGTAATGATGTCAATTCCATTAGAGAAGAACCCTAGGCTATCAGGCATCATATAATCAGGCAACTCTATCATGCAAAACCTAAAGATCCCTAGTCTATCACTAGCATGATGTTCTAACATATCACAATATCAGATAACAGTATGGTATTTTAAGGTCTACTTACTGGCTTCGGCTGATGGTACACATCACATCCTCCTTGATTATTTTGAGAACCATTTTAAAAAGTATTTTCCTTAGTTTGAGACTGGATTCACACGAGTGTTCCTCCAATTCACTAAAACCAAGGCTCTGATACCAACTTGTAACATCCAAAAAATTTATGAAAAAATTAAACTTTTAAACAAACCCAAAAACCATCATTGTTTACAAATTGTTTTCAAAATGAGTTCAATATCAGAGGAATCCCAAAATCATAAAACAAAACATGAGGAGGTGCATGATCACGCCTTCGCCTTCCCGCAGTCCTCTGAGGTACGTGAAACATAATCCAAAACTGTAAGCCCAAAGCTTAGTGAGTTCCCCCAAAATACCAATACATAACAAATAACACAAATAAGATAATAGCATACTATGGGCCCAATCAACCATCGGGTTGGAATACCCCATGCCCCTTAATCATCAGGTTGGAATGCCAACATTATGGGTTCAATCAACCATCGGACTGGAATACCCCAGGCCCTTCAACCATCGAGTTGGAATGCCAACATATTATGGGTCCAGTCATCCTCGGGATGGAATACCCTAGGCCCTCAACCATTAGGTTGGAATGCCCCGGCTTGTTGGCTTACGCACAAAGCAATGAATCCTCAGCCACCAACAGATCATGTGCATTTAATACAGATAAACATTAACCAGCCAACAAACAAACAGACAGATCTTACAGATCACAAAGCATAGCATCATCCTAACAGATATCAATCCAAAGGGGTCGGCATTAGTGCCTTCAACCCGAACAGGATATCAATCCAAAGGGGTAGGCATTGGTGCCTTCAACCCGAATGTACAGTGAGGAAAAACTACCTTACAATGTCGAACCACACTAAAAACCTCTAGTTGCTGGCTCATGAAAAATCTTTAACTATCACAACAAAACAAACATCTGATTCACCATTGGATTACCATCCTTGACTAAGGATCCATACTTAGGGTAAATGTCGACTTTATCCTTTCCCTAAATGGGCCAAGACCCAAGTCCAATTTTGATCCAAAAGGTCCAAATTACTTCAAGACCCATAATTGGCCTAATTTTCCAAATTGGGCCCAAACTCCTTATTGGGCCTTATCCTAGGGTCCAACTCTCCAAATAGCCCAAAACACCCATACTCAGATAGTCCAATAAGGGCACCAAGCATTCAAGCCCAAAAGGTGGCCCAAAACTCAAATCCCCCAGTCCAAAGTCCAACAGAAGGCGTATGTGGGGCGTACTCCTTCGGTACGCTAGGCGTACACCGCCTCGCATTGGCCACCATTGGGGTGGTTGACCGAGTACGCGGGACGTACTCCTCCCTACGCGGGTCATTCCCTCGCAGATCCCAAAAGTCCATTAAGTGTTTAATGTCTTAAGCACTTAAGACAATATTACAGATCCATGGTCCAAATGCACCCTAGAGGCATAAAGTCTCCAACTTTATGACTTTACATGTCCATAAGTTCTTAATACAAGGACTTAATCCATTAAGACCTTTTTTCGAAATGCATGAGACACTTCTGGCCATTGGGACCTCATTTTTATGACTAAGGACCCTTCCTAGGGTCTAGAAGGACAGCTCAAAATGTCCAAAACCAAACATGCACAACAACGAGACTTTTAGGGACAAAAGAACATCATAAAGCTACCAAGATGAGATCTAAGCAAACCAAGCATAAAGGTAGCAACTTTTTACCTTTTGGAGCTTCCAAGAAAATGATGATCCAATATTTACAAGCTTGCTTTCCTTCCTAGACTCCTTGATGCACTTCCTTCTCCTTTAAGCACATAAATAACACACTTTAAGCTCTAAAACTCTCTTATGGGGTTAGTGTTTGCTAAGAACGACCCAAGGACTTGGAGGCTGAAAGAGTGAGACTAAATGGTCCATAAAGGTGGTTAAATACTCTTCAAACCCTAAAAATTATGGTTTCAACCGGACATTAGTACGCCCAGGGTACATATGTGTACGCCCACTCACATGTACGCCCAACGTACTACTCCTGCTCCTTAAATTACCATTTTGCCACTAGGTGTAACATACACGTTTTGAAATCGTGTTTTAAGTAAATAATATTATGAAATATTATGTGATATTGAGTATTGAGTTCTAACAGATAGTTTTTACTAGAAATAAGGTGAAACTATGTTTAGAATCACTCGGAAAATATTGGAAGTCTTATGAGATTCCAATTAAAAGTTAAAATATCGAAATTTAACGAAAATATAAAATTTGAAATAAGTAAAATTTTAGTGAAAGTTGTAGATAATCTCGTTAGAAACATTTAGGCGAAAACCTCATCGAAATCCGAGTTATAACGAAGAAGTTATGACCAATCGAATATCCGCGACAAAACCGGCACGGTGCTGAATGACATAAAAAGTGAGTTTTTGATAAACTACTTTTTAGCCTTAGTGATCTAAATGAAAGTCGTAGTATTCATTAAACCGAGAATTTTGATAAAAAGAACGCCAAAATCTGACTTCGTATGAGGAAGTTATGATTTTTCTAAGTTTCAGCTTAGCAGTAGACAGCTAAAAACTCGAATTTTAGATCGAGTGATTTTTAGCCAACACATCCTAAACGAGAATCGAAAGTCTCGTCATTAGCAGTACAACGGTAAAAAGACAGACGAAAACGGACGTCGGATGAAGAAGTTATGAATTTTTAACGGATTTCCTGTCTCGGTCTGTTAAAAATAATAATATTAAAAATAAAGTCAAAACCAGCCAACGAAGTCTAAACGAAAGTCGTAGAGTATAACTTTACCTACGCGTGAATATAAAGAATGTCAAAAACGGAGCTCGTATGCGAAAGTTATGATTTTCGCAAGTTTTTGGCACAAAAATCAAGAAAATGTTGAAAACCGGGAAATTTCGCATGAGTCATCCTCGGACACATCATCCTCGCATGCGAGGCTTCCACGTATCAGACACGTGTTCACTTCTCATTGGACCGCAGTCTCGCGTGGCACCTGCTGATTGGTCCGAAGTCGTCACCCTCCTTCCCCATTGGACCGAAGTTCGGTCCACTTAGAAGCCTCCATCTGTCTGAAGCACGTGCCTTGCACCGGGTCCGAATCTGCACCGCCTTCGCAGGAGCTGCCGCGTGTCCTGTTGACTCACCTCCTAGCCTCGCCAGGTGGCTGCTGACTCACCCTTCGGACCGCACCCTCGCACCCCTATATAAAGGGTGCGAGCCTTCTCGGATTTGAAGGATTTTTCACCCCAAATTTCCCCATTTTGCACCTTTTCACCCTGTAAACTTTCTCACGACCCCCCAAGGCCCCGGTATCGTGTCTAAAGCCCGAAGCAAGCCCCGGAGCCCCGAAATTCTCGAGAAGTTAACCTCTCTTCAGTCGAAACTCTGCCCGATTTGAGCCGATTTCTCGTCAAATAAACTCATTTCCGGGAAATGAAACGCTGCCCAAATTACTATTTTAACCCCCCGGTTATTTCACGGTGAGTTTAATATATAGGAACAGTTGTATGGTATGTGTTATATGTGCTATGTGCTTTTCCATGTTATCATCTCGTGTTATTATTTCTGCTATTTTTATAGCAAGGCTATACCTCTGACCACGAAGTGTATGACATAGGCATCACTTGGGTATTGGTATGTACCGTTGACCATGAAGTGTATGACATAGGCATCACTTTGGCTTCGGCAGTATGCTAAGATAAGGCTGAAAGCCTGAATATTCTAGCAAAATGATATTCCTGAGTATTTTCTGTGCCACTTGTGCTGAAACTTTATTGATTGCATATCAAGTATGGAAATTGTTATATCTCATTGATTGATATGGAAAGCTTTCCGCGTTATGCCTTTGTTGTTCCTTGTTCCTCTTTGCTTCTGCCATATTGAAGTATATATAAATGGCATAACGTTATATTGTATCTATTATTGAACTCACTAAGCGTCACCGCTTACCCCTCTCAATGTTTAACTAATTTGCAGGAGATAAGCATCCAGTATAGTTATATACTGATAGAAGATATTTAAATAGTTTGAAACTATTGTATTGACAGAAGATTTTCGAATAGTTTGAAACTATTGTATTTTGCACTCCCATATGTATAAAACTATAGAATCCTGGGAAATTATGTAATATATATAACACTTTGAAATAGTTGGTTTGTATCCAGTAGTTTGTAATCACTTTATCAATATAAGATATTGTTTTTATGAATATGCATGTAGCATGTTTCGGAGTAACAATTGTCAAGTATGAAAGTGTGGGTCTTTCACTAGGGATACATCTTTATAATCCAAGGACCCAAAATGATATATTAAAAACCAAAGGAAAGATTTGAGGATACCTGAAACCCGGGATGTTACAACTCTCCCCCACTTGATCTAGATTTCGTCCTCGAAGTCTGCTACAGCAAACAAATCTTGGTAATGCTCCCGCATCTCAGCCTCCGGCTCCCATGTCCACTCAGAGCCCCTCTGATGCTGCCATTGTACCTTTACCAAAGGTACTTCCTTGCTTCACAAAACCTTTACTTTCCTCTCCAGAATAGCTACTGGTCTCTCAACATAATTCAGGTGCTCATCAACCCGAATATCATCCAATGACACAATTACATCCTCATCCAATACGCACTTCCGCAGCTGCAAAACATGGAAAGTGCTATGGATCTGACTGTGATCCTCAGGAAGATCCAATTTGCAGGGGACCTTGCCAACCCTGGCAAGAATTCGGAATGGCCCAATATATCAGGGACCCAACTTCCCCCTCTTCCTAAAGCGACTCACACCTTTCCAAGGTGAGACCTTCAGCAACACCATGTCGCCGTCCTGAAACTCCAGCTCGGATCGGCGTCGGTAGACATAGCTCTTATGTAGACTCTGAGCAGTCTGCAATCTCTGCCTGATCATCTCTGTAGTCTGAAGGACCACCTCGATCCGCTCCATAACCCTGTGACCAACCTCGCCCCAACAGACTGGGGTACGACATCTCCGCCCATACAAGAGCTCAAAAGGCGGAGCACCAATGCTGGAGTGAAAACTGTTGTTGTAGGAGAACTCCGCAAGAGGCAGGTAGGATTCCCAGCTCCCACCAAAGTCAATGACACAGGCTCCCAACATTACCTCAAGAATCTGTATCGTCCGTTCACTCTGGCCGTCGGTCTGCGGATGATAAGTTGTGCTGAAGTGTAGCCTCATGCCCAGTTCCTCATGGAACTTCTGGCAAAAATGGCTCGAACTCCTTTATATTCATATAAATTACCAAAATCCCCTCATAGTCATAATAGCTCCAAACAACTAGATTATTCGCCTCCACAATATGAGTAATAGCGAATTATATATATATATATATATATATATATATATATATATATATATATATATATATATATATATATATATATCACCATATTCCCTAATGAAGTCTAATAGTTGGCTAACTTAAGGCCACAAAGTCTAGTCAACTCACATCTTTTTAGCATATAACAATCAGAGTAACAACCCTATCTTACGAATATGCCATCATCCTACTCTCTTCACAGTTTAAATCTAGGGATTTTCCTGTACAATGCCTAGTGCAATCAAACCATGGCTCTGATACCAAATTGTAACACCCGACTCTTCAACATAAAGTACACCCAAAAAATTTCATCATTTTAAAGCGTAACACGATGTACATTTACATTAAGCCATAAGTGCAGGTAGTTTTCATAAATGCAAACATACAAAATATGCTCAAGGATCAAGCCATATTTACAATCTTTTATAACCAAAAGCATAAAGTAGATCTAATCACGATCACTACATAACACCTTTCTCTTATTGTCCTTATTACTAAGTCCTTTGGCAACCAACATCAAATCAAGTGTGAGCTTAAAAGCTTAGTGATTAACAATGTCACAGTTATGTAAAACATCAATACAATTTAATGAATAACATCATCCAAGAATTTGATTAAATTATAACAAAATGGCCAATTGTACTTCGACTTGAAGCATCCACAAATCACGTTAATGCTTGCTTGCATGCATCCACAAGTCTTATTGAACTGCTTGCATACTTGAGGTTTGTCATCTTTAACAAATGCATAAGTTCTAATTTCATTTAATAATGTCATTGTAGGACTTGGTATGTGAAGCCAAGTGGACCATATTTTTTTGAAGCTAGGAATGGATTTGAAGGTTATGCGGTTAATTTACAAAGGAAAGTGTGTAGTTGTAGGCTTTAGGAGATCTCAGGAATTCCATGTGTACATGCACAATTTGCAATATTGTACACTAGAAAAGATCATGTTCAATTAATCAGTGGCTAGTTTATTGTGGATAGGTTCAATGCCATATATGCAAACAAAATACTACATGTTAATGGTAGTAATTTGTGGCCTAGAACTGCATACACAAAGCCTCCCCCCCCCCCCCCAGCTAGAAGAATGCTAGGGAGGCTATGTGTAAAAAAGAAAGAGACATGTCATTGAATCTCAAGACAAATACTCCCAAAGTAAGATCAAGGTTTCTGGAAAATAAGAAATATCTGAGGCAAAAACTCTCTACAAAGAGGACACAACAAGTTATCTTGTAAGAATCCCATGGTCACACTAGAACCCAAGCCAGAGAAAAAGATGGGTAGACCAAGGGTGGTGCCTAATATCATTCATTGGACTAGAGGTGGTGTAAGAGGTAATAAAGGTGGTGGGACATTTAGTACATGTGGTAGTAGAGGTGGTGGGACATCTGATATAGGTGGTAATAAAGGTGGTATGACATCTTGTGGAGTTGGTGCTGATAAAGGATGTGGAGTTGATTCTGGTAAACAAGGTGGAGTTGAGGATGGTAGACAGGATAGAGTTGAGGATGAAAGTATTCCTAAAAAATATTTAATCCGTCTATGGAAGGAAATGGAAGATTTGAAAGAATCATTGTATTCAGGTGAGGATATTCAAAATACGCTTAGTCTGATACATGAACAAATGAAACAACACATTGATTACTATGCCACTATTTAAAAAGTACTTCGTATGTCTATGGTATACCCTTCTTTTTTCCATGTTCACATTAATTGTTTATATATACATTCCTTCCTGTTATTAATTGGTTATTGTTTTCCAGGAAGTGGAGGATCCACCTTTGACTAAGATACAAATGGATGATCTACCTCAGACTGAGAAATAAGATGAGGAGATTCAAGAAATTATCCATGAGACACAAGAAGAAAGTGAAGAAGAAGAAGAAGAAGAAGGCAGTGATGAAACCCGAGAAAATGATGAAAAAGAAGAAGGCATTGATGACACCCAAGTTAGAAACATGCACCTAAGGATTGTTAAAAGAAGAAGATCCTCATAAATAATTGTTAAAACCAAGCTGAAAAAACAACACATGGGATGTGTCGGTACTTCTGTAAATTCAACATTGGATTTGATCAGGATGTTAAGGTATTAAGGGTAGTAATTGGTCAATGGTGATTAGATTTCCATTTTTGTACATCTTTTGTGAATGCTGCTTTTGTGTATCTTTTATGAATGCCCTTAAAGTAACTGGTGGTAACCATTTTTTTACATTTTTTGTAAACACATTAACACATTGTGAATGCCCTTAACATGGTTGGTAATTGCATATTGGATTTTGTTGCTTTAAGATTATATTGGTCAATTGTGTATATTTCCTGGTCATGTTTGTTTTGTTTCTTACCTTTTGGCCAATTGGAAGTTTCATGGTCATAATTGTCATTTAAGGTTATTTTTGTTTTGTTAAGGACATGACATATTGGTCATCTTTGTTTTGTGAATGATATATTAGTCATTTAGAAGTTTCAAGGTCATATTTGTCATATATGGTCATATATGCATATGTCAAGATCATATTTCTCATCACAGGTTCAAGGTCATATTTATTGAAATTCATATATGCAGACCATAAGACCATATTCCCATTTTATTACCAAAACATTATATGATCATATTTCCATTACACCATGACAATAAACCAAAAGATTACATGCCCTACCATATCATAATACCCTACAACTTTACAAAAATAACCATACATTATCCCTACAATGAAACACACCAAACAACCCATCATCCACTTCCAAAATCCAAGTACATTGGTAGGCACATGGGTATTCACAGACATTGCAATCTGATTAGCATGTTCAAGGGTATTAGGGTCATTAACAGGTGTTTCAACTTCATCAACATGGTTATTGAAAGGAACAACTACACCACCATTAGTAACAACTCCCAAATACATCTTTTCTATATACCACTTGTTTAATAGTGGTGGGTCAATCCAACGAAAATACCCACAGTCTTTCTCTTCATCCTACATAACATAGAAACATAGAAAGATGTAAGTTTTAAACCAAAAGAGTGAAATTGAAGAATATATACCATGTAATTTGGGCGGCCAAAGAACCTCCGACCTGGATTCGTTCAAGTCCATGATATCCACATTCCAATCGTATCTCCATAATAGCACCTTCTAAAGTTGCTACTTGAAGAACTCGACATTGATTCGCCTGATTGTCCTAATCGCACATTCGAGTGTTAGATGATGAAGAAGAAGATGTGTACATATTTATCCCTCTTAAATGGCATGTAGGATGCCATTTCACATATCGACTACCACGTAAGGTGCCACATCAGATTACCAGTTAACCCATTAATTACCTCGTTTTGATTATAATAACCAATCATTAGGACTTAATTGCAAAAAAAAAAAAAAAAAAAAAAAAAAAAAAAAAAGACTAGATTGACAATAAGATCAAAACATAAGGATTTTTATGCAGTTTTTCCTATTTTATTTGTTTTGCTCTTAGGGAAGAAAAATCCAAACTGCCATTCAAAAATTTGATAGATTACATTAAGAAATTATTGATTTTTTACATTGAAAATACCACGCTCGGTATGATTGTTGCATCAAATAAGTTTTCGGATAATCCACACAAACTTGGTTTGCATTATACCATGAAGGTTATAAAGTGCAGTGATTTTATTGATCATGTATATGCTTTCTTTTTGTGACCCACCGGTTAGTACATAATCTTAAATCTCAAAATTAGTCGATGATAATATCTTATTTTACATGACCACTATACTAACAATTTATTTTGTTAATTGTGTAGAAGTTATTGATGACGTTGTTAGATGTTTTACATGGAGTCTTTTGTTAGGGAGAATGACAAACGGACACGAAAAAGAAATTTGCAAATTCAAGATTCAGATAAAAATAGTAAACTTACCAATCATACATCAAATATTGTATACAAAAAAGTATTTAGAGATTTATGAATTATCATTATATCTTTTTATTATTAACTAATTAATATTGTTTTATTACATAAAAGAATATTTATAGATTTATGAATTATAACTATTTTTTATTATTATTTACTACTGTTGTATTACTTAAAGTACTTAGTTATTCGTAATTTCTATCATGTTTTATCTTAGCATATTGTTTTATAATTCCCAAATCTTCATTACTAATTATTTAATATTCTTTTATTCAAAGTCTATGCACACTCAAAATGAAATGTTTTGGTATCTTTTAGTAACTAAAGGAATTTGAGACTGATTTATAGATACAAGTCAGTCAGGATACATCATTCCATGTTTGAGCATATCACACAAGTTACCCACCAATTGAGTTCAGATCAGAGTCCTGCTAGTAAGAACATAAAAATAATCGCCAGAAATATATAGGGGTAAATCAATCATAATTATAATAATCCTTGTCAAAAGCCATATCCATAAGCATCATCTTCTTAGCTATCAATTACATATATAAATCCTACAAGCTCCAATCAACCTGGGTAAGGTAGCCTGCACCAAAATCCCAACAAATGATTAATCCGAGTTCATTGCTTTTGCTTCTTATTTCATTATGTCGACTCTATTTTCATATAAAGGTATAAAATTCAGATGAAAAACCAAACGTACACAAAAACCATATTTCATTTCCAAACATGAAAGATGATTAATTTTAGTGCCGTTTCATAGTTACAGAACAGCATTACAAGTAAAACAAAAGAAACTTTTCGTGTATATATACATTCTTCTAAAATAACTTTTAAATTTTAAAACAGATTCTGTGCCATTAATTTTTCTTATTTACCTTTCGAATCTCACAAACCAAAAGCGTGCTTAATTAATGGGTGATGTACTAACCCTAATTTGAGGGATGTATAGGAGCTTTCATAGTCTTGGCCAGGATCAGCAGAATCAGAAATGTTGGTCACCGATTCCGATGACTGGCCTTCCTCACCAATTACATTTTCAGTATCACCATGAACCTGTTCTCTAGCCTTTGATATCTCCATCATCTTCATTCCACCATTCAGATGAAAAGTTAATAAAAAAATAGAGTTACAACACCAAAAAAAAGTAAGTGGAAAATAGGACTCATACTTCTTTTTTAAGTCGGTCATTCTCCTCCATCAGTTCTGTTCCCTGCATAGTTATACCAAGATTACTATGAACCCAGATATTCATGAGCATTGTTGTTCAAGATTATGAAATAAGATATGATATTTTCTAAAATTGGGACAAGTAGATTGTAGTTCTTACCTTTTCTTGAAGACGATTAATCTCGTTCATAATAACCTCTCCCTGGACGAAATAAAAACTGGAATGTAAACCCTACAGTAGAACTACTAAAAAATAACACATACTTTTGAGTGTTTGCTAATTTGACAAACATATATAAGATTTAAACAAATTTACAAGCATTCAGACAAAATTGCACAAAGAAGCAATCCTATGAAATATTTTGGTTGCTTTGGGTCTAGAAAACTCCAATTTTTCATGTTAGTCTAGAAATTTTACTAATAAAGAAGCATACAATAGAACTTTGCAATTTTATGAGAAGGCAATGGACCTTTTTTGCAACAACACGTCCTAATCCAGCTTCAAGGGACTTCTCCAGCTGGTGTAGCTCTTCGATACTTAAAAGATGAAGTTCCTCCCCCCTCAACCTCCTGTCTTTCATAGAAAATTATATGCAAACCAAACACATGTAAAGGAAGTAATAAAAGATCACAAAGACTTGACCATGAGAATGTACCTTAATTGAAGAGTTCTCTCAGCAACTTCTTTACTTAATTTGGCATAGTTGGCGTCTTCAACCAGCTGCAAAACAAAATTTTAACCAAGTTATGAGAGAAGAAAATGATTTATAAGTAGACTGTAATTCATAGTTTTCGTTATCTGGGTGTCATTTACATGCTGAGAGGAGAAAGGAAGGGATGTGGTTTGAGATCCCATTTCCTCAAGGTAACAAGAATGAAGATGGATAGAATAAAGGAAGAAGGAAGAAGGGAGGAGATTAAAGAGCTGAAGAAAATGATGAGATATAGTGGAGCCTTTTGAAATCATTTCCGAATCACCCAGTAACTAATTTTACAATCACATATGTAAATATAAATCTAGGTTGATCAACACTAGTTCAAAAGACTCCACTATAAATTGGGTGAAGATCAAGTAAAACTAAAGTTGTGCTGCAAGCTATAGACCTTAATTACAAATTAAGCTAGTTCACCGAAGCTCCTTAATAAAGTTTAAATAGTTAAGAGGGAAGTCCTTGTACAATTGTACATAGACATTAAATTTGCGTTTTACAAAAAAAATTATTTTTTGTGTACTCGAAATCCTGCCATTTCAGATCACAGTATATATAACCTTAGGCATTACAAGTTCATACACGCAACATCAAACCATATATATAATATATTATAAATTAAAATGTGGACAAAAATTAACAACCTTAGAGTGAAATAATAAACTCACCTGCAACTCAAGTGATGGTTGGTCAAGCTTTTGGAGATTTTTTGAATGCAGGCTATGCCTTTCAAGTATTTCTTTCATGCTGGAGAACATGCCAAACATATAAATGGATTAAAGAACAAATTAATGAGGGTACAAATACCCTAGAGGCCTAGGTATGCAATAAAATAGTAACTTGCTCCACGTTTCCAATCAAATCATTCTAGATCAATGTACTACATGTTTACATATAGAGGGACATGAACCCAAAATTACACTCAACATTTGACTTTGAATGTATCACCATAAATGAAAGTCATTTTTCAACTTTGAGGTTCATAGATAACTTAATAAGAGATAATAGCCTCGTTATACTAATTATACATTTAATTTTATAGAAAGTTTTTCATGTTTAAGAGGTCTATTTGCCATTAGAAAACTTCAAAGTAATTTCCGTTTAAAGGATTTGAAAGAGACAAGGAGCAGAATCATAAGATACGGATACTACCATGCTTAATGTTGAGTACAAGAAAACATGTGCATAAAAACCATAGTTTGTGAATAGCATATGGAAGTGACCTACATATTCAGAAGGATGCTTGAATTGTCTGCATATTGTGAAGGATGCTTGTGAATTGTTCACTATAATAAGAAGGTTCGGTCCTGGCCTCATTGAGTAATAGAAAATGCCTTAAATTAGGGAAGAGAACTACCCAACATATTATGTGCACAATAATTGTTAAAGAGAAAATAGGCCTAGTTTTTATCACATTGAGTCATTGACCAAATTATTGGCACCCATTATCTCAAGTGGCAAAATTACACACGTTATATATAATTCAAAAGAAGCCTAATAAAGAGATCTTATATCATATAATGTAACAGATCTATCCTAAAAGAATTTCTGAGCTCTTTAATGTATGACCATAAGGATCTAATTTAGTGATTTATATCTAAACAAAAAATTCTAGAAAAAAGACTAGCTATTCTTGATCAATTGGTTGAAACTACTTCAGTGAGGATCTATGATGAAAAGCTTACTCCAACCATCTCAAAAAGAAAATCAAATTAAACCCCAGGAGTCAGAATTGCAGTTGTACATCAACAATGATCAAAAGTCATGTGGTCCAACCAAACAATTTGCCAATCAAATTAAAACCATTAAACTATCTTAAAGAATATGGATTACAGAAATACAAGCCAAAAAGTTATAGGTTTAACTTTGATCTGAAGAAGTAAGTGCTAGGTTAAACTTCCGAAATCAAATCTGAGCTACTTTTGGAGGAAGCTATAAAGGGTTACATTCTATATAGAAAACAGCAGAAAGCTACAGTAGGTAAGCATAACAAGAATCAAACTTTCATTGTTTGGGCACAGTACAAACCAAACAAGCATGTAGTACAAACCAAAATTTACAAGGAAAGAAAACATCACATCTTAAAGAATGAACAGTGGTTTTTGTTTTTACATTTACATTTTCACAGTTTGTCAATAGTCCATCATCCCTCCATAGTTTTCTGATAATCTCAAAACCCTTAGTTCGCAATTAAAAGCCAAATTTGACGGATCAGGCTGTCACAATATCTCCACAACCAAATAAAAAACCCTAACTATGAAATTCCATAATAGAAACTCTAGCACCGAAAAAGAAAAGCAATCTTGAAACACTCACATATGTAATTAATACATCTAACGAAGATTACCTAGAGCTAGAATACTGAAAGAGTTTGCCAGTAGAGGAGAAGATGACGATAGCAACATCAGCATCACAAAGTACAGAGAGCTCTTCGGCTTTCTTGAACAGCCCTCTCCTCCTCTTGGAGAAGGTTACCTGTCTTGCTGTAGCATTATCAATCTTTTTAATCTGTATTTTTTCCCTAGCCATGATCATAAGTGCACTGCAGCACATACACACTCACTTTGTGCCCGAAAGAGAAAGAAAATCACACACACACACAAAACCGGTGATCAAGAAAATCAAAATTCTGACAAAGATTTTTCAAGAGAGCACGGAATAAACCAGCATACAAATGAAGGGGTCTCTTATAAATGGAAATATTGATCTTTGATGGTAAACAACAAAAAAGCTTGCATTATTTCTTTTGCCAAATTTGGTGGGCATACAAAATACTAAAATTAGTAACCCTAAACATAACAAAAGCAGATAGCAACACCCATTTACCCAATTCTATCTTTTATCCAGATGAAGAAGAAGAAGGTGGTGATGATGATGATGATGATTAGTTGGTGAAGGTGATGAATCTTTTACAAGTAAAAAACTGAACTTTCAAAAAGAAAACGAAAACCCATCGACAATGCAGTGGAGATTTCACAGACTGGAATAGATTCTAAAGAAAATCTATGGGTTTGAGTTGATGTCAGTGGTGATGGGTGGTGAATTTGGGGAAAGGAAAATGATCTGTATTTGGGTAAAAACTGATGTGCAATAAGGCATGGGAGGGAAGAGAAGAGGTGACTTTTGTTTTGTTTATGTAGTTTTATTAACTTCCAATTTTAAAGGAAAATATTCTTTTTATGGTGAAACAAATTCTTGGATTGATTCACCTACCTTTACCATGTGAAGTAAGTTTTAAATTTGACAGGAAGTTGATGCGAATGCTCGGCTCTTGGGAAGACCCATGAGCTATGTCGGAGTAAACGGTGTTCTTGTTTCCTATTTACCATCTACTTTGATTTATTTCCCATTACCTCTTACAACTTATATTGATTTATTTTTCATGTTTTTGTTTCTTTTTGAAGGTTATTGGTTTTGGGAAATTCTATACGTACCCCTCAATTGTATTGTATGTCCACCCATTTAAGTATAATAATGTTTGTATATGTATCCCATGATGTGACGATTTATATAAGTGAGGGGTATATATAGTAGCACCATTTATATGTTGTTGTATTTTATTTCTTACATTTAAAGAAATATATCTCATTTAAACAAAAAATAAGAATAACTTATGATTAATTATTTTTATTCTTGTTACTAAAAATTTTAAAAAGTGATACTAATATAATAATTGTAACGTCCCATTTTCACAACCAAAATTTTCATTTTTAAATTAGGTAAAAACGTTGTCTTCATAAAAAACCAAGTCAAGAAAAAAGCATGAGTATTAAATACACTGATATCCCAAAAGTTAGAGTATAATAGAAATACAAAATCACAAAAGTTGTTGATGAGTGTGTACAGTCAACTTTTCGCATTTCCACGATCATCTAAAGTATCTGAAACACATTTAAATCCACAACTGTAAGCACGAAGTTTAGTGAGTTCCCCAAAATATCACATACATCACAACATAATAAACATATATAGGTTATCAGCAACTATGGACTATCAGCAGTCCTATGGGCTCACAACAGCCCTATAGGTTATCATCAACCTTGCGGAATATCAGTAATCTTGGAGTTATCGGCAACTCAATAATACACATAACAAAAATCGGCAAATAAGACTCAGCTAGTCTAGCATGCACATCACTATGGCATAGGTAACAAAGAGAGAAGACTCACCTCACAAATAACATACTAACACAACATCTCTCTGACAGTGAAGACCGGTACTAAGAATCACCTGATCATCAATATAAAAGTACCCTCTTAGTCTATACCCTAAAACCCACCAAGTTGACCAAAAGTCAACTTGGTCAAAAATTCAACGGTCAAAGTTAACCCCAGCTGACCTTCTACGTCGTGGCCATCCATAGGCGGCGGCGTGGCAGCTACATGCTAAAACAATCGTGGTGGCACGAGCCTCCACGTCGTGGCAAGCAGACTGCCACGTCATGGAAAGTAGGCTCTCACAGCTTATTGGATTAAGCTCTTAACCCTTAACCTATGAGCTACAAATCTTAAATTTAAACCATCTCACGGTCTTGATGGATAAAGTTTCCAACTTTATCTATTAAGACATCCCAATAAGCCAAAATCTTAAATCCTAAACTATTAATGGTTGCACCCATTGAATGGACACCAAACTAAGTCATGAAAGTATCATGGTCCAAAAATCAAATTAGGCACATAAAGGTTATGGAGTTCACTCAAATTACAAGAACAAGAAGATATGGACCAAAAAGCTCATAAAATGACCTAGAACTAGATCTAAAGATCTAATGAGCAAGATGAAGACTCTATACCATCAAAAGACCAAGCACACAACGTTGGGTTTGGATAGGGTATGATATCAGAGAATGGAGGCCGCCAAATGAGGCAACCCTATAAGTTAGTTCCCTTAAATAGGGCACAAACTTGGAGATCTAGGGTTTGCACCTAAATAGCCACAACGTCGTGGCAAGGGTCTCGTCACGTCGTGGCGCTTCACGACTTTGTGTTCTTAATCAATCGATGCCACATCGTGGGGCCTTAGTCACCATGACATGGCCCACCCAAAAACCCTTAAAATTATATTTAATAAATTAAACTTGGAAAATCATTACTTGGAAAAATGGATGTTACAATTCTCCCCCACTTAAGTCATATTTCGCCCTCAAAATCCACTGCTATGAACAACTCGGGGTAGTGCTTCATCATCTCCTCCTCGGGTTCCCAAGTCCATTCGGAACCCTTTCGGTCTTGCCATTGCACCTTAACCAACCTCACCTCCTTGTTGCTTAAGACTTTCGTCTTCGGGTCGAGAATTGACAATGGTCTCTCAACATAGTTCAGGTGTTCGTGGACATGAATATCATCCAATGGAACTATAGTTGTCTCGTCGGCCATACATTTCCGCAATTGTGAAACATGGAAGGTGTTATGGATTTGAATGAGCTCATCCAGTACATCCAATCGGTAGGTCACCTTTCCTACCCTGTCTATGAATCAGAACGGACCAAAACATGGGGCCCTGCTTTCCCCGCTTCCTAAAATGGATGACACCCTTCCAGGGGGATACCTTCAGAAGTACCATATCCCCAACCTGAAAATCTTACTCCGAACGGCGTCGGTCCTCATAGCTCTTCTGTAGACTTTGAGCCATTAGCAATCTCTATTTGACCTGTTGAATAAGCTTGGTCGTCTTGAGCACTACCTTCATGTTCCCCATGACTCTATGCCCAACTTCTCCCCAACAAACTGGGGTCTGACACTTTCTCCCGTAGAGAAGCTCGTAGGGAGGCATACCAATGTTGGTATGATGGTTGTTGTTGTTGGAAAACTCAGTCAAAGGAAAGTAGGAGTCCCACCTCCCTACCGAAATCAATGATGCAGGATCTCAACATATAAAAGAAAACCTATTGATATGTATTGCGGATAAATCCTTGATACAGTACCGTCAGCAACAATGATTATGATGATTCTTAGGGTAGATCCTTAAGAATAAAGATAGAAGAAAATAAGGATGGAAAATCAGATTAACTGTTTAATAATTAAACATATTAATTATATTGTTGTGGGTTGAAAACCCTATGTACTCACTAGGTTTCCCAACCTAACCCACTCAGTTTCTTTGTGTCATAGGTATCGATACGAAGGTATTTGATGTTTGGATCTGATGAGAGATTAAAAGAAATGTAGGCCATTAGGCATTGTAAGGCTAGTGATGATTTCGTTTATGCTTATGTTTCTTGTATCAGTTATGATATCCCAAGTATTCATAATCAATGAAAATCATTTTCTTTGGAAATACTTTTTATGGGAAAAATTCCGTATTTATAGGTTCACTCTGGCAACACTAAATGTCTCGGGCAGCGAACGTTAACTAGGATTTCCTAAAGATAGCAATTATGTTATCTTTAACGTATTCCTAGAGGGATACATTAACAGATACCTTCAGGAATTGCATGATAAAATTTCCTGATGTTTGATGTTGTGTAGCCTAGGAGGAATTGGATGTTATGTGTTACTTTGAATCTATGTTTGCAAACTTAATTGCTAAGTGTATGTTTAAAAATTGTATACGATTAGGATCATATAACATTAGAATGATTGACTTAGCCTTATTTCATGTCCCTTGTCTGGTTGTGGGCTTAGGGTAGAATCAGTTATTCGACAATCTATTTGATCATGTATTGTCTACAATTTGCATGCATAAGGCAACCGATGATGTTGGTAGAAGTTCCTAGTATCGCAGAAGCAAATGAGACGAGGATTCCTAGGAGAACCTAGGGAGTGTTATAGTGAGATATGTATGTTGTTTAGCATAGAGTTTGTGAGAGTTTCCATTGTAAAGTGACTTAGAGGATTCGGGATGATTCTTGAGGAATGTACGAATAGGTGTGGAAGGTAGTATTGGGCTCGTACTACTGGAAGCACATGATCCGTACTCGAATCAAGGAAAATCACAGAGATCCTAAGGAGCTTGCAGTGTGAGAGATTCCTCTAGTATATACTGATTGTTTATATGTTTGTATTTCAGTATGGCGGTGAACACTCGAGGAGGAGGTTCGGGTTCTGGTTCTGGATCTGGTGTCGAACCAATTGATGAAAGGATACGCGAGTTCATAACGTATGAGATCACGCGTGGTGTTTTGGATGCTACTCTTGTGATGTTTGGTACCATCAACGAGGGGATTATGGAGCTACTAGATGATCTCTTGGGGATCTTTCATACCGAGATCTCAATTGGTGAGCTATGGGTATAGACTCTCTCTTTTCGGGAGTTCAAGGCTTGTGGAGCCCTAGAGTTCATCGGGAAAAAGGACTCGATTGCTAGCAGACGATTGATCGCTGACATGGAGAATCCTCAGCGGATGAGTTTCTGCACCGAGGGGTCAATGAGGGCGTTCACTCTGGCAACGCTAAATGTCTCGGGCCACAAGGAATTCCTTGTCATCGGCGCCTTCGCCCACAGTTTACTCCTTGGCTCTCTATCAAAGAAGATGTAAGGGATGGTACCCCAATCAAGGGAGAGCTCAAGTACATAGTTGAGAAATGCCTCAGACAAATTGAAGGTGAAGAGAGAAAAGAAGCCAACCTAAAGGTTGTTGCCAATGCGTACATAAAACAAGAAGAAGTAGTATGCCGCCCTAATACTCGCCATCCAGAGCGCCAGGACATGAGCCATGACAAGAACAATTGGTATTCATGAAATTCGTCCCAGATATATCTTCCATTTACCAAGGACGAGCACCGGAACCATCAAACCAACATACATGCCATCGATAAAATGCCTCCAAAGGCAGAAAAAGAAAAGGACAAGTATTGTGAGTTTCACAAAAGTAAAAGTCATGACACTGGCGACTGCACGATGTTGAAGAAAGAAATTGAAGCAAAACAACTAAAAGGAAACCTCTTTGATATTGCAAATGACTTGAGATCCAAGTTCGATGCTGACCAGAAGAACACCCGAGCTCAAAAAGACGCGGGTAAGCGCCAAGACAAAAGGAGCGACATCTTCACCATCACCAGGCCCCATAAACGAAGTGAACCTCAAGGAGCGGAGGACGACATTGAGGTATTATCCAGAAATATACTTAACATCAAATTCTCAGTAGACGACCCAAGGCCACCCACCTGGGATCCCAGGGATCCACTCCTGATGACTGGCTACATACACTAAATGCATGTTCATCGTGTCTACATAGAAAATAGTAGCAGCACCGACATACTCTATGAACATTGCTTCATGCAGCTACCTGCCTCCTGGAAGGAGGGTCTGAAACCTCCAACGGGTAGTCCACTCATAGGCTTCATCGGGCATATCCTATGACACTGGGTACCATTCATCTACCGCTCACATTAGTCAGTAATGATAGGAAAGACAAGATCACACGAACGATCGAATTCTTAGTGATACGTCTCCCAGCAGAGCATAACATTTTGCTTGGGAAACCAACGCTTTTCCAGCTACAGGCCATACCGTCAACAATCTGCGGTATTGTTAGAACAAAGTTCTAGTAGGATCGATTGATTCTAAGCAGAAAAGCAATAAATAAGGTAATAAAGAACACAGGAATGGTTTAACTGATGTCGAATGATTAAGCTTTAACACCTCAGAAGAGCTCGATTAAGAACTTCGACTATAGAGGTGTTTAGGGTTACAAAGCAATGATAATCATAATGACGATCGTATCTAAGGCATACATGCATGCACTATAAATAGCTTAACCCTAATCAATAATCACGGATGGACAGGCCCAATCCGGATATACAAAAACAAAGCCCATGACACAACACAAAATACCCAACAATCTCCCCCTTTGCGTCAATGGAGCCGAGAGCTCAGTTTGGTTGAGCTATAGAAGACTTCTTGATGGTGTTGAACACCTTCGGTATAATGGCCAGTAGAGTATGACGAAAACTAATATACCACCGAAGCATGTCAGTGAAGTTCTTCTTGTCTGACTCATTGTTGTGCTTGCATCGATGGATAATATTGATTATGTGCTCCAAGCAGTCTGTTGAGAACAGATGCTTATCAACAAGAGCGAAAAGAAATTTGTTAGCTTCGCTTCTTCTGAACATCACTGTGAGATGTGTAGAATCAATTTGACCCAGCTGCATCTTGTTCACATCTCCAGGCTTTACAGTTGGCTTCACAGTTGGTTTCTTCTTCAAAACACTAGCAATCTCCTGATCCATTGTAGCAACTTAATGGACATAGGAAGCCAACATCCTCTTCAAAAGATCTAGGATCGGCTCATACTCCTTCGCATTAGTGAGCAAAATGTTGTACAATAAGATCCAATCATGAGGATTTAAGTTAGGAAGATCTGCCAGGGAAATCATAGAAATCAAGTTGTCTGAACCTCGGGTTATCTTGAAATGAACATTAACAAATTTCCCTGCAGGCGAAGGTTTCAGCACCTTGACTGTTGTAATCTTCTGTGCACTCCAAGTCAGATACTGCGGCTGACCGAACTTGAGATAATAATCAATAAGTTCACGATCAACTTGAGGGTGAGGTGAGGGAACTTGAACTGTTGAAACAAAACAGTGAAAAGTAAATGCCTTTCGTGTTATAGGCATATCAAACTGTGAGTCCCTCGTATTCTCACAATCAAACGAAGGTACAGGTTCCAGCCAGTACGTGCTTGGAAACTCTATCGCTTCTTTGATCAGCGTTTCCCTAGTCCAAGGAGGAAACAAAGCCTTTTTGCAAATTAGAGCATCACGGTCTTCCTTCTTCTTTCGCTCCATATGTCAAAATAACCACTTTCGCTCCAAAAAAAACTTTAAACGGGCCATAAGGAACATCAACCAGAATTTTGGAAAATCACAAAGAATTTTCGTGTAAGAGTGTGCCAAAAATAAAGAAATAAAGCAAAATGTGTATAGGATGTGAGTGATGTCTTTAATAAGACATGAAGCAGATGATTCCGGGCAAGAATCTCTTCCTTCAAAGTCAAGAGAGACTTGAAGTGCTTGTTTGGTTCCCCGAGAAAATACGATCGAGTGTTTGTAAAGAAACACCGAAAGGCTTCTTTTCAAATAATGGGTCTAAAGGGTGGCTTATCTTCAACCAAACATCGATACTTAACATAAGACCGAAAGTTGGATGAAGTACTTGTGAGACCGATGTGGTCTGTTGAACAAGTAGGTTGGATAGAATTTGTTGTGACTAATGATGTTATAAAAATCTCAAAAACAAAAACCAAACTGGATCTTTTTGGGAAGAAATGCCTTGGTGTTAGACAATTTCATAAATACCACTCAAAAAATAAAATGAGATTTCGTTAGGTAACAAGTGAGATCTTGAATATAAATATCCACCGTCAATTCATTATTGGAGTTGGATTTTGGGTCTCACTTAGCATGTGGTGTACGCATCTAAGATCATAAACACATATTTTGTGTAACCATAAACCTCAGTGGTAATATCTGAGAGTCTCAAGGGTTGCCCTGGTGAAACGAAAGTTGATGGAGAATGTAGAGGAGGTGGTTAAGGAACCGAAAGTACACATGCTATATAAAAGTGACAAAGCAGAAAACTCTTAACTCATTTGAGAAGAGTAAGGTAGCTCATGACTTGAGCGAATTTAGTAGCCTGATTGGGAAGAAACGATAGGTATAGATCGAATCATTAAGGCCTTACTCATAGTCTTAGAGGCTTTGGTCTACATGCATCAGCATGCTTCTAGGGACACTTAACTAGTTCAAATTAAAATGGTCGTACCTGCCCTAGCTCCAATTTATGTAGCAACGATGTACTTGGTACCTAGTAAAGAGAATAAACAAAGACAAACAAACCACACACACAAACAAAACAAAAAAAACAGAAGATAATAAAGAGATAAATAAAAGATAAAACCTTTTGGAATTTTGAATTTTCTGAAAAATAATAAAAACAAAATATTTTTGGATTTTTGAAGTTTCTGAAAAATAATGAAAACAGAAAAAAAATATTTTTGGATTTTGAAGTTTTCTGAAAAATAATAAAAACAGAAATAATATTTTTGAATTTTGAAGTTTTCTGAAAAATAATAAAAACAGAAAAAGAAACAAGAATAAACGAAATTAATGTTAAAAACTCTAGGAATAAAGATAAAAGAGAAAACATAGCAATAAAAAGATTTAAAAGAGAGTTTACAAAGTATACAGCCGAAATCAAACCTTAAAGGAATGAAGCGAAATAAGCTGAGCGTTCGGTTCATTTCGGTTCCCGAAAAATCCGAAAGCGAAATAGACCGAGCGTTCGCTCTATTTCGCTTGTCTAATTTTTAGAGAGAGGTTTGAGGGTTCGGTACCGACTCTGCTTCCATCATTCCCAAACCTTGTAAAATTTTATTGAAGCTTGCTTCTGGTAAGGATTTAGTGAAGATGTCAGCTAGTTGATCAGAGGACCGAACGAAATGAACTTCCACGTTTCCATCTTCAACATGGTCCTTGATGAAATGGTATCTTAGTGCAATATGCTTTGTCTTTGAGTGTTGCACTGGATTGTGACATATTCTTATCGCGCTTTCAGAGTTACAATAGAGAGGTATTTTCTTCATACTCAGTCCGTAGCCTCTTAGTTGGCTTTGTATCCAGATCACTTGTGAGGTACAGGATGTTGCAGCTATATACTCAGCTTCGGCTGTTGAAAGAGACACACAAGTTTGCTTCTTGGACTGCCAGCTAACAAGTTTACCATCAAGGAATTGGCATCCTCCAGTTGTGCTCTTTCGGTCCAGACCGCATCCTCCAAGATCGGCGTCATAAAAGGCTTAAATAAAGAATTCGGATCTAGCAGGGTACCAAAGACCGAGAGAAGAGGTTCGCTTCAGATAACGGAAAATATTTTTCACTGCCACCATGTGAGGTTCTCTTGGATTTGCTTGAAACCTGGCACAATAACAAACAGAGAACATAATGTCTGGTCTACTAGCTGTTAGATACATAAGAGACCCTATCATTTGACGATAGAGTGTTACGTCAACAGCAGGTTTTTCCAGAGATGGTGTTAACTTTGTGCCAAACGCCATGGGAACCTTCACTTTCGAATCTCCCGTCATACCGAACTTTGCCAGCAAGTTCTTCGTGTAGGCCTCCTGGTTGATAAAAATGCCTTCTGGTCCCTGTCTTATATTCAATCCAAGGAAAAAGTTAATTGGACCCATTGCACTCATTTCAAATTTAGTCTCCATCAACTTCCTGAATTCAGCCGTTAAGCTAGGATTCGTGGAGCCGAAGATGATGTCATCGACATAAATCTGAACTATCATTAGATGTTCACCTTCTTTCTTTCGAAAGAAGGTTGGGTCAACCGAACCTTGCTTGAATTTCGACATTTTAAGAAAGCGAGTTAATGTTTCATACCAGGCCCTCGGTGCTTGCTTCAGACCATATACAACTTTATCCAACACATAGCAGTGATCAGGATATTTCTCGTTCACGAACCCAGGTGGTTGCTCAACATACACCGTTTCTTCTGGTTCTCCATTTAAGAAAGCACATTTCACATCCACATGGAAAACTTCGAAGTTTTTATGTGCAGCATATGCCAGAAAGATTCTAACTTATTCCAACCTTGCTACAGTAACGAAGGTCTCCTCATAGTCTATCCCTTCTTCTTGGCAATATCCCTTCACCACCAGCCGAGCCTTATTGCGAATGACGTTGCCCTCTTTATCCAACTTATTCCTGAAGACCCATTTTAAGCCGACCACAGAAACATCCTTTGGAGTGGGAATCAGCCTCCAAAGTTGATTACGTTCAAACTCATGGAGTTCATCTTGCATTGCTTGTACCCAATCAGCGTGATCAAGTGGAACATTAACCGTCTTCGGTTCAATTTTCGAGACAAACGAATTAAACATGCAGAATTCAACATGAGAGAATAAGGCAGTTTGTTTCGCTTTCAATTGAGAACATGTGAGAACTCGCTCAGATGATTCACCAATTATTTGTGTTTTGGGATGATCCTTAGTCCATTTCGTTAGAGGAGGGTAATTAGGGTCATAGACAGGATCCAACTCTGCATTTACCTCTTCTTCAAATTCTGATTGATCACCTTTGTCATTTGTATTCTCATTCTCCCCCTCAAATGGCGAAGCGTATCCCATGTCTGGTTCAGGATTCTCCCCCTCGGTTGGAGTTGGATTCTCCCCCTCGATTGGACTATCATGGGTTGGGGTTGGAGTTGGATTATCCCCATCGAAAGGCAAATCGGTTGTTTTTGGTACAGATGAACCCTCCCCCTTGAACATTGAGCTGTTGTTTGGAGGGTCAATTGAGGGTTGACCACCAGTCGGTTTAGGAGGTTCATTTTCCATATCTTTTGCAGCTTCATCGATGATCTTTTTCAGATTGTCGATTTTGTTGTCTGCTGCTTTCGCCTCTGAGTGTATAGCCTTTTCTGGTTCATCAAATAGCCTTATGTACTCTTCAAACAAGTTGGAAATGGGAACCGAGACTTGTCCTGATTCTGGAAATATTTCCCCCATGGTACTTTCGCTTGTTTGAACTTTCTTCATGTAGTTGTCATCAAAGGTTACATAGTAGGTTTCTTCAATATGCTTGGAGTGTTTATTCAAAACCCTATATGCCTTTGAAGTGAGTGAATAACCAAGAAAAATTCCCTCATTGGCTTTGACGTCGAACTTGTTTCGGTTCTCTTTGAAGTTGAAAATGAAGCATCTTGAACCGAACACGTGGAAAAACTTAACGTTGGGCTTCCGATTGTTCAGAATCTCATACGGAGTGATGGAGAATCGTTTGTTAAGTAAGGATCGGTTCTGAGTGTAGCATGCAGTTGCAACTGCATCAGCCCAGAAGTATAGCGGAAGAGAAGCGAAGCTCAACATGGTTCGGGCTGCCTCACATAAGGAACGGTTTCGTCTTTCAACAATTTCATTCTGTTGTGGTGTATAGGGAGCCGAGAAGTTGTGAGATATCCCCTTTTCAGCCAGAAAATCTTCAAAATCTTTATTCTTGAATTCAAGCCCATTGTCGCTTCTAATATTCCTCACCATCTTTCGCAGCTGCAGTTCCACTTGCTTGATAAACGCCTTCAACTTGGGAGTCGCGTCTGATTTCTGTTTAAGAAAGAAAACCCAGGTGAAGAGTGAAAAATCATCTACTATGACAAAAATGAACTTACTACCACCGATGCTTTCGATAGCCGAAGGTCCACATAAGTCAATATGCAGAAGTTCAAGAGCTTCAACAATCTTTGTATTGATACGTGTAGGATGGCTCTTTCTGCTTTGTTTTCCCATCTCACACGCTGCACACAGGTGTTCCTTATCAAACTTGAGAAGAGGAAGGCCTCGAACATGATCACCAAGCACCAACTTATTAATATCTTTGAAGTTCAGGTGCGATAGGCGTCGATGCCACAACCAGCTTTCATCAGAGTTCGCCTTTGACAGCAGGCATATTGCTGGTTTTCCTCGAATTGGGTTGAGATTTAAAGGATACATCTCTCCCTTGCATTCAGACTTCAATAGAACTCTTTTGGATTGCTTTTCAATAATTTCTGATCCCTCATTATCGAATGAAACTTTCAAACCGGTTCCCACAACCAATTGAGATACACTGATGAGGTTGTGCTGCAATCCTTCCACGTAAGCCACTTTTCGAATTGTGAATTCTCTGTTGGTTATCATTCCATATCCTTTGATTGTGCCATAAGAATTGTTTCCATACTTCACACATCCACCATCCTTAAGGGACCGAAACTCCCTCAGCTCTTCCCTCCTTCCTGTCATGTGACGTGAGCAGCCACTGTCTATGTACCATTCGTCATCGAACTGCTCGTCACTTATAACCTGCAAATTCAAGCAGATTTAGGAACCCAAAGTCTCTTGGGCCCTGGTGAGTCTTTTACAGAAAAAGGAATAGCAACAGAAAGATCAACCAAATAAGTTCTTTTTATTAGAGTGGTTTCGTCTTTTCATTTGATGGTATACACCTTGATTTTGTTTTTATCTTGTTTAAATTGTGGTGTATCAGACGGTTTGTTGTTAGATGGTTTTAATATTCTTTTGAGTCCTAAGGTTAGCTGACTTTTTCTTATTATTGATGTCAGAATTCGAATCAAGCTTTCCCTTTCCTTTGATGTCCTTCACTGAATACGGCTTTCGTTGGCAGCAAGAAGGACCGAAGCTAGACTTTCGGTTTTTAGCCTTGACGTTGTGACCGAAACTGGATGTTCGGTTCTGAGCTCTGGTGCTGGAACCGAAACTGGATGTTCAGTTCTGAGCTTTGGAATAATAGGAGCTTGGACTAAAACTTTCCTTTCGGTTTGGCTTATCATTTTCTTTGACATTTGACTCTTTCTTGGAAGGAACGTGGTTAGGGTTTTGAGACTGCCAAAACCGTTTTCGCTCATTCAGATTCTTCATGTATCTCTGATTTCTTTGGCGTTTCTGTTTAGCCAGCTGCTTTTGAGATTTATGAATATTGAAGCTTGATTTTGGCTTCTCCTTTTGAGCTTCGGTTGTCTTGGAAGATACATTGGATGCCTTCTTTGGTTCTTCTGGTATCGCTTTTGTTCCACTCGAGCTTGGTTTATCAAAACTTGAGGGTTTGTTGATGGGTTCAGCAACGTATCTACCCATTACCCTCCATGAGGTTCGCTCCGATAAGCCGACGATTTCGTCTGCATTATCGATAGGGGCGGACCAGAAGTAATCGTCGCACCCTTCAGCATTGTCTGTGTCGACCAAGATTTTCAATTCTGCTGTTTGTTTTTCAGTGACCCCTTTAACAGCATATACTTGATTTGGCATTGTTTGAACTTTCTGATAGACCATTGCTTTCCCTTTGAGTTTCTTCGACTTGTCCTTTGACAGGCTAGCGTATTCAACCGAGTTCTCAAATATGAGTGGTTTTTCATTCTCGATTTCGCTCTTCAAAAATTCAGAGCAATCAACCACATCTTCCACCGAGATTTCGCTCATCTCACTTTCCTCATCAAATTCAGACGTGTTTTCTATATTCATTTTATGTTCTAAAATTAATTTGGCGTTAGACGAGTCAAATCTTTGAATGGTCTCGGACTTGATTTTTAACCTATCATTTTCATCTAAAAGATTTTTGAGCATACATTTATGTTCCTTAGAGTCACTAAAGGTCTCTATCTTGTCTAGTCCGATTTTATAAGTGATGGAAGTCTCTTCTGAGGACATTATGGATTCACACTCAGCGATGACCTCATCCTCCTTAAATTCAAGGAAGGGTAAGATCATCTTATGAATCTTTTTCCCTATTTCACAATTTAAGTGCAACTCGGTAATATTCGTATATAAGCGTTTAGCAATCAAGCAAAAAACATTTCGTTGTTTCAAAAACTTTAAATTGTCTCGTTGCAAATAAATAATCTCATTACTAGCCCTAGTTAACTTCATCTCCTTCAACTCAATCCACATCCTTCTCTCCTCACTCTTCGAAGACACCCTGCTGAGTTGGTCAGTTAGGTTAGAGTTCGCTAAGCGAGTTTGCATGAGACTACCACTTAAGTTAGAAAATTTAAATTTTAGTTCATTTAATTCTTCTTCATAATTTGTTACGGGAACTTTAAGTGATTCAAGGATGGATTGTACCTTTTTGATCAGCTGATCACAGTCGTTGATCCTCTCACTCACTTGGCTTGGCTGCAAAACACTTGTCCTCAGTCAGGTTCGGCTCCTTATGCTCACCTTCGGTTGGTCTTCCAGCAGTAGCCATCAAACATTTCCCAGCCGAACTAGTAGCTTCCTCTCTCGCCACGTAAGCTCTTCCATGTGTGGGTTTTCTCACTTCTTCATCCTCAGAATCGGTTGACCAAACTTCAACGCCACCGAACTCATCTTCATCCACATTTTCCTGCACAATCAAGGCATTCATTGAACTATTAGTTGCCTTCTTTTTCTTTATTTCTTCCAACTTTCGCATGTAATAAGCCTCATCATCTTCACCGTCCCTTTTCTCAGCCATCTTCCTCAACATGCAATCTTTGGCAAAGTGGTTCTTGCCATGACAATAATTGCAGTTGAATCCAGAGTCTCCTACAAGCTTGCTTTCTTTCTTGTCGTCATCCTTTTGAGAGGTGTTCTTCGTTTCTTCTTTCACCTTCTCAGAGCTGTAACTTCCTTGCCAGTTTCGGTTCTTATTGACAGGGAACTTCTTTCATGCAAACTTCTTTGGGTTGGTGACCATCATTGCATATTCTTCGCCAGTAAGGTCACACTCAGACATATCTGAATCCTCCTCTTCTTCTACTACACTTTTGCCTTTTGAGACAAGGGCCAGCGATCCCACACCCGAAACTACCTTTGCCTCCTCGGTTACCACGCTTTTATGGGATTTAAGAATACCCATCAGTTTTGCTAGCGAGTATGTTTTAAACTGTTCATGAGCTTTCACCGTTGAAACCACTGCCATCCATTCTGGTCTTAAACCATTCATGAAGGTCACCTTTTTCTCAATCAATTTTCTTTCAATGCCATGCTTGATCATCTTGCTGAGGAGATGATTGAAGCGATCGAAGGTCTGTATCAGTTTCTCTTCAGGTTTCTGTTCAAAAGCTCCAAATTCTGAGAGCAACAAGGTTTGGATCGAGTGTTCTAGATCCTCATCGGTTGAGTACAGTTCTTTTAACCTATCCCAGATTTCTTTAGCCGTCGTGCATGAACCGACTAAACGAAAAGTGTCAGATTGTAATGCGAATCTGATCATTCTCATGGCTTTCACGTTACATAGCAGCTTATCCTTTTCATCTTGTAGAATCTTCTCTACGTCCACCAAAAGCTGATTATAGTCTTTTTGAGTCTTCACTGTCATGTTCATTCCAGAATGAACAAACGGCCCAATCGTGATAGCTTCCTAGATGAGATAACCATTATCTTCAGATCCAACTACGTAATCTTCAAAGTGAGGCGCCCACACTTCATAGTCTTGAGTGTAAAGAATGGGAACTCTTGTAGTGGATCCAATGCTGTTGGAGATGTTGATGGGATTAGTTTGAGAATCTTCGTGAGACATGATGAGCCTTTCCTTGGAACTGCTAGAATCAGACCTATAAACTTGAGATTAGGGTTTTATCAAACACAAGAGTTACCGTCAACAGGAAGAAGACGACTTCTTTATATTCGATAAAAGCGGAAACCCTAAAGAATTCTTCAAACAGAAGGAATGTGTATTGATTACACAGTCTCCTGCTCTGATACCAATTGTTAGAACAAAGTTCTAGTAGGATCGATTAATTCTAAGCAGAAAAGCAATAAATAACGTAATAAAGAACACAAGAATGGTTTAACTGATGTCGAATGATTAAGCTTTAACACCTCAGAAGAGCTCGATTAAGAACTTCGACTGTAGAGGTGTTTAGGGTTACAAAGCAATAATAATAATAATGACGATCGTATCTAAGGCATACATGCATGCACTATAAATAGCTTAACCCTAATCAATAATCACGGATGGACAGGCCCAATCCGGATATACAAAAACAAAGCCCATGACGCAACACAAAATACCCAACATGTATCATCAAGTTCAGCACATGAGCTGGGTCAACCACAATCATTGCCTCTAACTCACGTGTACACCGTTGCCATCAAGTCATCGTCGCACAAGATCTGATACGAGCCTCGAAAAAATCAAAGGAAGATTGCCATACATAAAAGCACATCATCCACCTAGGTCACCCAGAGCAAACAATATGAATAGGCGCCAGCCTATCGGAGGAAGTCAAAGTAAGGTTAGTCGCCCTCCTGAAGCAGTACTCCAAGGTCTTTTCCTAGCAACCCGCAGTTATGACAGAAGTTTATCGCGAGGTCATCGAGCACAACTTGAATATCATATCGGGGAAGCACCCCCATCAAGCAAAAAAAATAAGGGGCAAGCGGGTGATAGAAGTAGGGAAATCAATGTAGAAGTGGCAAATATAGTAGATGCAGGCATTCTCCAGGAAGCAATTTTCCCTACCTAGATAGCAAATCTAGTGACGGTCAAAAAACATGATGGATCGTGGCGGATCTGTATTGATTACTCCGATCTAAACAACGCATGCCCACAGGATGACTACCCTCTGCCGGAGATAGACCAAAAAGTTGAGTCCTTGGAAGGATTTTAATTCAAGAGTTTCGTCGATGCCTACAAGGCTTATCATCAAGTTCATAAGAGACGAGAAGATGAATAGAAAACGTCCTTTCATACCGATATCGGCACCTTTTGTTATCAAAAGATGCCATTCAGCCTCAAGAACGTCGGGGCAATATACCAACGCCTAATAGACAGTGTGTTTGCAAATCAAATTGATAGAAACGTTGAAGTCTATGTCAATGGCATGGTTATCAAAAGCCATAACGAGGCGGCATTGCTTTGCGATATTGATGAAACCTTTCAAACTTTGACGAGAGCATAGATTAAGCTCAACCAGGGTAAATTTACTTTTGGGGCAGAGGAAGGCCAATTCTTGGGTTATCAAATATATAACACTCCAAAATTCAAGGAAATTTAAAAGTTTGAAAATCAACCATTAGTCAACATTGTTTACAAAAAGAGTCATTGTTTCAAAACCATTATTTCAAATCAGAGTTTTCCCAAGACCCAGGGACATAAAACAGGAAGTTGTGTACGATCACGCCTTTGCCTTCCCACGATCCTCAGAAGTACCAGAAACAATAAACTAAAAATTGTAAGCCAAAGCTAGTGAGTTCCCCCAAAGTACCAACACACACATACATATAACATCATATACTACGTCCACAACTAAAATACTGGATTACCCCTAAGCCCACTGTATTAGTCTAGCATGCCAATCGGTCCCTCTGATCATATCTGGATTGCTCCCGACCCCACAGTATGAGTCTGGCATGCCATTCGGGCCCTCATCTCATATCTGGATTGCTCCCGGGTTTATTGGCTACTCTACAAAGCATTACAACTTCAACCCAACCATACTATGTCGACATATACATAACAGATAACATATATCCAGCAAACAGATTATCATATAACCAGTCAATAGACAAACATGCGGATCTACAGATCACTACCACATAGCAACATCCTACATACTAGGACACAGATCTAACAGATCACTACAACATAGCAACATCCTCTATACCATGATACATAACGTAGTGGGTCGGCATTGGTGCCTTCGACCCACAAGTATAGTGTGGAAAACTAACCTCTCAGTCGGAATGCAAGCAGAATAATTCTCTGTTTTGAAAAATCGGCTCAACAATCACCTAACCAAAACCTAGGACCTAGTATTAATTAATCAGCTCAAAATACCCAAAAATACCCCTAGGTCAAACTTGGTCAAAACTCTGGTCAAAGGTTAAGGTCAATAACTCAACTCGGTCAACTCAGCTGAGTACATGGGGAGTACTCAAGCTTTGACCAGAATCGGGCAGTTGACCCCGTACGTGCGGTGTACGCTGGGTTACGCATGGCGTACGCAACAAAACCCTTTTTCCTCAATAAGAGCTTAATGCAATAAGCTATTACGTCCCAATTGCAGATCCAAGGCAAAAATACCACTGAGAGCCATAAAGTTTCCAACTTTATGACTTTGCATGCCCATTAAGTGCTTACTACCAACAAACTAAACTTCTTAACACCTAAAGACCTTCTACAGCATGCATGGGGAAGAACTAAGCATCAAGGTCTCATTTTTATGACTCAAGACGCTTCATTAGGTCTGAAAGGACGACTTATTTGGTTAAGATCATGTCATGCTCAAGAATTGCCATAGTTGAGACCAAAAATGCCCTAAATGAAGAAATGACTAGATCTATAAGAAAAGATGATCAAGCTAGGAGCTTTTACCTCCTGGAGGTTGCTAGCAAGTAGAGAATCCCATATCCAAGCTTCTTCCAAGCTCCAAGGTCCTCGTACCACCTTCTTCTTCCTCTTCTTCAAGAACACCACCAAAACATACAAATAAGCTCAAAATGCACTCTTCTCACTTAGGGTTAGCTAGAGGGACGATTTTTAGGTGGAGGCTAATGAGGGTGAAGGTCTTGGGGCCATAAAGAGGATTATATAGGTGTTGGATTAGATGTCTAAGCCCATAACTATTATTGGTATGTACTCGACCCGAGAGTAGCATGGTCCATTTGGGTTGCATGGCATCGGAACAATTGGATAGACAAGTGAGAAAAGGTTATTTTTGATTTATATTAATATATTAATATGAAATCATATTATTTAATTAGTATTGATCAAGAATTAATTTGGAATTAATTTTGTGATCAAAAGAGACTAACTAAATATATGGGGATTGATTATGTAAATCATTCATTCTTATATATGTGGGCTTGTGATCCATTGTCCTTCATGTTGGGCTTAACCCATGTGGTAACCCATGGATACTCCATGTAGGTTAAAACCCATGGATCATGGAGGAAATGGAAAGTCATGCACATTAGGGTTTACATGATGTAACCCTAATGAGCCACACTATATAAAGGATCCCATGGTTCATGAAATGGCACTAGTGGATACACAAAGAGAGGGCAATGGCCGATTTCATAGGGAGAACCAAAGTAACCTTCTTCTCAAGTTATTCCATTTCTTGGTGGTGTTGTGTGATTCCATTTGAAGCTTCCACACTATTGGGGCTAAGCTCTTAAAGGTTCAACACTTCAAGCTCCATCAAAAAGGTATGTCATCTAACTAGACTTTTGTAGTATAGTTGCTCCATAATATGCTAGTTAGGATGATGCTTTGGAATTTTGTATTTTTGCCTGTATAATAGTCAAAACATAGATCCAACGCACATAGGGTTGCATGCACACCATAGGAGTGTTAGAAAGCTCAAAACCCATCAGTGATATCAGAGCCTAGGCTTGGTTTTCAATTATACTTGATGCAATTGCTGAAAAAATCGAAAAACTGGCTTTCTAGACTGTGGACTCGCCGAGTCCAAGAGTAAAATCATCCTACTCGTCGAGTAGGTTCATGCACTCAGCGAGTAGGAGGCCCAAAGTGCAGATTTTCGACTTTTAAGGCTGGAATTGGACTAGAATCATTACCCTAAGCTGTTTTTGAACTTATAAACCTGTTTTTGATGTGGTAATGATCATTCTAATCCAATTCAAAAGATAATTGTCAAAAGTTTCATGTTTTGTATTAGTTTAATGGTTAGGCTAATTAAATGAAAATTGTTTGATTTGAATTGTCTTGTTCATAGGAGTTTAATCTAGGTTATAGTTTTTCTTGACATGTTTATTTGTTTATTAGATGATCTAAATGACCTTTAATGCATTCCATAACTTGTCCTCAAGTTATCGAATACCAATAGTCTTTCTTGTTAATGAGTCTTTACAAGTCATGAGTTATGTTTTTTGAAGAGTTTTTTCCCATAAATTGTTTTATGACATCCATAACTTGTCCTCAAGTTATGGATTTTCAAGAGTCATGCCATTAAAAGCCATATTAAACTCATATGTTATGGATTCCAAAGGTTTTTTGAATTGTTCAAAACTTGCCCTCCAGTTTTGGAATTTGTAAAGTTACACTTTTGAATACTTTAGTTCCAAACCCTAGAATTTTAAATAGTTTAAAGTTCAACTCTTATACTATTATAATATTTTAGGTTTAATATATATATATATATATATATATATATATATATATATATATATATATATATATATATATGTATAAGAGTAAAAGTCAATCTTACCGTTAGTAGGCCTCATTCATGAAGCCGGTCTATAAGGGGGTATAAGGTTACTGCCTATAAAATGGCAGTTTAATGGGTGTCCACTCTCACCCAATGCTTCCTTGACTGGTGGAGGGTCGTTAGCCGAACGGGTAGGATAGGACTCTAACTCTCCCTTCATTAAAAGTATAATGATAAATATAAAGTAACTAAACACTTAGGGTTAGTATAGTTGCTCCATAATATGCTAGTTAGGATGATGCTTTGGAATTTTGTATTTTTGCATGTATAATAATAAAAACATAGATCCAAGGCACATAGGGTTGCATGCACACCATAGGAGTGTTAGAATGCTCAAAACCCATCAATAGGGTGCAAAACCTCAAACTAGGGTTTTGGGTATGAACATCGTACGCGCTGCGTACCTAAGGAGTACGTCGGGCGTACGCATGCAAGGCCCTCTTCCTTCATGGATGAGTATGCCATGCGTACACCCCAAGTACGCACGACGTACGGACCAAAATTGCCAACCTTTCTAAAATTTAGGGTAAAATATGTACCTTCTCAGAACAGGTGTTATAATTCTCCCCCACTTGAACTAGACTTCATCCTCGAAGTCGGATGATGCGAATAACTCAGGATAATGCTCCCGCATCTCCGCCTCCAGCTCCCAGGTCCAATCGAAGTCTCTCTGATGTTGCCACTAAACCTTTGCCATAGGTATCTCCTTATTGCGTAAGACATTCATCTTTCTCTCCACTACCGCTACCGGCCTCTCAATATAATTCAGGCGCTCATCGACCTGAATATCATCCAACGGGACCACTGTATCTTCGTCCAACATGTACTTCTACAACTACGAAACATGGAAAGTACTGTGGATCTGACTGAGCTCACTCGGTAAATCCAACCGGTAGGCCACCCTGCCTACCCTGGCGATCACACGAAACGATCCAATATACCGAGGACCCAACTTCCCCTTTTTCCTGAAGCGTATCACATCCTTCTAGGGCGAGACCTTCGATAACACCATATCGCCGACATGGAACTCCAACTCTGATCGTCTCCGGTTGGCATAACTCTTTTATTGACCCTGAGCTTTTTGTAATCTCTGTCTGATCTACTGGATGAGCTCTATATTCTGGAGGACTATCTCAGTAATCCCCATGACCCTGTGACTAACTTCCCCCCCCCCTAACAAACTGGGGTACGACATCTCCAACCATACAGAAGCTCGAAGGGAGGTGCACCAATGTTGGAGTGATAACTGTTGTTGTAGGAGAACTCTGTGAGAGGTAGGTAGGCCTACTCCCACCTAAATCTATGATAGAAGCCTACAACATATCCTCAAGTGTCTTGATGGTCCGCTCACTCTGGCTGTCGGTATGCGGATGATAAGCAGTGTTGAAATGGAGCATCGTACCCAGTTCCTCGTGGAACTTCTGCCAAAATCGTGAAGTGAACCGAACATATCAGTCTGATATAATGGAAATCGGAACCCCATGACGAGCAATAATCTTACGAACATACACATCCATCGGCCAATTTCTCGGTCGAGGAGCTCTCCCGGAAGGCTAAAAAGTGGGCATTCTTGGTCAATCGATCCATGATGACCCAAATATCATCAAAGCCCTTGGCAATCCTTGGTAGCTTGGTGATAAAATCCATGGTGATCTATTCCCACTTCCACATGGAAAATTCCAAAGGTTGCAGCTTGTCATGCGGCCTCTAGTGCTCGGCCATAACCATCCTACAGGTCAAGAACCTATCAACGTACCAAGCTATCTCCCTCTTCATACACGGCCACCAGTAACTTAGTCTCAAATCCCGATACATCTTGGTGGCTCTCGGGTGTATCGAAAAGCGAGACTTATGTACCTCCTCCAAAACTATCTGTCTGACCCCCCTCCCCCCAGAAACTGGAATCCAAACCCGACCACACCGGGTCAACAATCCCCGACTATCAATGACAAATAAATCAATCTCGCCTCTGATCCTCTCTTGTTTCCAGTTCTCCTTCTTGACTCCTTTATCTATGCCCCTGTGATCAAACCTAAAAGTGGTGAATCAATGGATATCCTCATACACATATCCCCCGATGAAGATCCAGCCGACTTGCGGCTCAAAGCATCTGCGACCACATTTTCTTTACCTGGATGGTAAAGGATCTCGCAGTCATAGTCCTTAACCGCGTCCATCCACCTGTGATGCCTCACGTTCAGGTTGGTTGGTTCATGAGATACCTGAAGCTCTTGTGATCCGTGTAAACAGTACACCAAACCCCATACAGATAATGTCTCGAAATCTTGAGGGCAAACACCATTGCCCCCAACTCCAGATCATGAGTAGGATATCGTGCCTCTTGCGGCCTCACCTACCGAGAAGCATATGCTATCACTCACCCCTCTGAATAAGAACCGCCCCCAAATCAGTGATGGATGCATCACAAAATACAACAAAATCGTTGACACCCTCTAAAAGGGTCAATATTGGGGCCTCACATAACCTTTGCTGCAGTGTCTCAAACATTGTCTGCTGCTCCGAGCCCCAACGAAAATCTACACCCTTCCTTGTCAGGCGAGTAAGGGGTACAACAATTTTGGAGAAATCCCGGGTAAATCTCTGATAATATCATGTTAATCCCATGAAACTCCTGGTCTCTGAGGAGGACTTCGGGACCTCCCACTGCATCACAGCCTAAATCTTGGCCGAATTGACCAGAATCCCATTTTGGTTAATGAGATGTCCCAGAAATTGGACCTCTCGTAACCAAAACTCACACTTCGAGAACTTGACATATAACCTTTCCCGCCTCAATACTCCTAAAATCTCTCGAAGGTGCTCCTTGTGTTGTTCTCTAGTCTTGGAATACACCAAAATATCATCAATAAAAACAATAACCGATCGATCGAGCATCAGCATGCACACCCGATTCATCAAATCCATAAGCATCGTAGGCGCATTGGTGAGCCCAAATGGCATCACCACAAACTCGTTATGACCATAACGAGTATGAAATGTTGTCTTCTCCACGTCCTCCTCTCTAACCCTCACCTGATGATACCCCGACCTCATATCGATCTTGGAGAACCAAGATGCACCCTGCAACTGATCAACGAGTTCTTCAATCTGCGAAAGTCGATAACGATTCTTTACCGTCAACTTGTTTAACTCCCGGTAATCAATGCACATCCGGTGTGAACCATCCTTCTTCTTGACGAACAAAATCGGTTCTCCCAACGAAAAGCTGCTTGGTCTGATGAACTACATGCCTAACAGCTCCTGAAGCTGAGAGGAAAACTCTACATCTCAGGCGGTGCCAAACGGTACGACGCCTTGACAATCAGAGTCGCACCTGGCACTAGGTCAATCGTGAACTCAACCTAACTCTCGGTAGGCAAACAAGGTAACTCCTCCGGAAACACATCAAAAAACTCCCTAACAACTGGCATATCTGAAATCGATGCCTGCTCGCTAACCCGTGTACCAACCACGTAGGCAAGATAACCCATACAACCATGCTGAATATACTGTCGAGCCCTGGCAGCCGAGCAAAACCCTGACCCAATCCTGGTACCCTCTCCATATATGACCAGTTCTCCCCCACTTGGGGTTCAAACTACCAATCGCTGACCCTCGCAGTCAATCATAGCACCAAACCTGCTTAGCAAATCCATCCTTACTATCACGCATACATCCCCCATGAGGATAGGAATCAAATCAATCAGATAAGGCACCCCGAAGATCTCCAAGATACAACCCTGTTACACTCTGGATGCATAAATCCCATGTTCTTTGGTGATAGAAACTCGCAACGGACACTCCAACTCGCCATGGGTCATATCTAAATCCCTACTAAAAGACTGAGCTACAAAGGACCGACTCGTGCCCGAGTCCAACAACACAAGAGTAGGCAAAGAATTCACTATGAATGTACCTATCAAAAACATAAATATAAGCATACCATAAAATAATTGACAAAATGATAAATGGAAACATATCAGTAACGATGTATGGCACCGCCCTGGCCTCCTTTGTCGTGAGCTGAAAAGCGTGACCTCGAGCCATTGGGGGCTACGCCATACCCTGGCGCCCATCGGTGATCCTCAAATTAATTGGCGCTGGATCCTGCGTCGGTCCCCCAGTGAGCAAAGAACAGTTGGCCTTCACATCGTCAACCTGCTCACAGTGATAACAGATCATGGTGGTCGGTGTTGGAACCTATTGGCGACAATCCATGACGTAATGCCCCTCCTTGCCACATTTGTGGCACCCAAAAGTAAATCAGCAAGGACCCCCATGAACCCTGCCGCACTTGCCACAAGTGCGGCCCCTCTGACTCCCATATCTCACATCAGCGGCCTTGAATCGCTTCGTCGCAGGCTGCGACTGCACCGGAGCCTGCCTCCGCTCCCTCGTATGGAGCTCCAAATCAATCTCCCGCCTCCTAGCGGCCTATTGTAACTCCATAAGTGAATGTAAGGTCACACCTTATGATTCGATGAGTTAAACACAGAACATGCTGATCCATCTGCGTCAGCATCTACGATTCAACAGCACCAGCGCCAGCTTAACAAGTTCAACAACGTCGGCTTATAGTTGTTTTATTGTATTCTTTTATATATTAGGCAGTTATTATTGATATATATATATATATATATATATATATATATATATATATATATATATATATATAGAATATATCGAATCCTGTATCTTAATGATAGGATCGGTTCTTAGTATAGATTAGATACAATCCCGTCAATCAAGGGATATACATGTATAGATTAGTATATATACTACATTAGGGCTATCCCTAATGTAGCGCTAGATTTTGTGGCTTTGTGTCGATTGTCTTTGTGACAAACCTCGTCTTACTGGTGAAGACAAAACCTCTTTTCTTTGTGAAAGGAACATTTGTAGAACTTCTGTGTTATTAACTTTCTGTTGATTATTTCGTTTAGATTAGTTTTACCTTTCTTGTTCATACTTGAAGTATATCCGATTATAATACAAACCTTCAATTGGTATCATAGTAGGTATGTGATATACTCAAGTTATAATGTTGAACTCAAGCAATTCCAAATCCTTCGGTCTCAACAAAATACCCCCCTTCGATGAACACAACTTCGCCATGTGGAAAACCAAGGACATGGTGGTTCTTGAAACCATTGACTATGAGATGAAAAATACCGTTGAAAAAGGTCCCCATGTTCCTATGTACCAACCCATGGCAAACAACACTCCCGTTAGCCCTCTAAAGCAAAAGCCAGCAGCAAGTTATGATAACGATGACAAAAGATTGACCAGTCTTGATATAAAAGCCAGGGCCGCTATTGGAAATTCTCTTCCATACCATTTGTCTCATCTCATACATAATTGTGAATTAGCCCAAGAGATGATGGACACGCTGACCGTGCCTTATGAAGGCACTTTGGAAGTCCAGGCTAGGACCATCAAAAACCTTAATTAAAGATGTGAGCATTTCTTTGCTCAAAAAGGTGAGTCTCTTACTCAAACCTTCAATAGGTTTAATTGTTTGGTTAATGATATGTGCAGGCTGGGAATCATCAAGCACTCATCACAGTTGGTTCTAAAGTTTCTCGATTCTCTTGGGAAGAGTTGGGAACATCACGCTGATGTTCTTAAGAACGGTGAGAAGATTGACTCCATGGATCTGAATTCGTTGTTCGGTAATCTGTGAAATTATGAAGAGACCAAAGCTTACCGTAAGGAAATCATGAAGTACTCGAACAAGGAAAAGTCTGTTGCCCTGATATCTCGAAAGGAAACAATAAAGCACATCAGCAAATTAGAAAATTCAGATCAGGGTGAACAAAGTGATGAAGATCTCACCGATGAGCTTGTTACCAGCGCTACACTTATCGTCAAGTGTTATGAAGAAAGCAGAGAAAACAGGGTTAGAAAAGCTGAAGTCAAGGGAAGCAGCTCAACGAAAATATCCACCTCAGTGAAGAAAGGCTCAGGTAACTGCTTTAATTGTGGAAGCCCTAACCATTTTTTCAGGGATTGCAAAGATAAGAAAGAAGCCCAGAGTCCTGAGAACTATGAAGTCATGTACAAGAAGCTGGTGGCTCATATGAAAAAAAGAAAACATCTCTTTGCCAAAGGCTTTCATTGCAAAATAGGAAGATCATGAAGAATGGGTGGATGAAGAAGAGACATCTGAAGATGAGGCGCTGATTGTTAAGGGTCTCATGACACTTGTATATGATTCTCCTGATGGCATATGTGATGTTGATAGTTCTCATGCTGACGCTGAATCAAGTCCAAACCTAGGTCAAACTTGGTACCTAGACAGTGGAAGCTCTAGATACCTGGCCGGTTACAAGTCCCTCCTAACAAATTTTGCGAAGAAAGATGGTCTAATGGTGACCTTTGGTGATAATAGTGGAAGAGTTGTTTCAGGTATTGGAACTTTTGAGTGCAAGACATTTAAGTTGAACGACGTATTCTATGTAGAAGGACTGAAAGGCAACTTCATCTCCATCAGTCAACTTTGTGATGCTGGTTACAAAGTTCTTTTCAACCGTCATGAGGGAAAAGTGTTTGATGCTGAAAACAAAATTGTGCTTTCTGCTCTTAGGGAGAACGATATTTATATGGTTTGATTTGTTGAGTTTGACGCTGATACTTTACTTTTGTTTTATGCTTTGCTATTTGTACAACTTTGAACATAAGTTGCTATACTTTTAATTTATATTTTGGTTTGCTTGCATTAATTTTTTTTTATTCCTTACCAAAGAAGTATACATTGTGAATACACTTTCCTTTTCTACTAACATTTCCTACATGATCTTCTCCTTCAATAGCGACCTTCTCTGACAGATCTACTTTGAAGGACTCAGCGTGTCATTCCTTGAATGCATCACTCCCCTTGTGAAAGCCCGTTGACGCTGACTCTGCATCTTTTCTTCAGTACCAACAACCATCACACCATCACTGATGCTCATGCTGATAAGAACATATGGGGGATGATTGTGCTAAAGGATGTTCTTCTGGACACATATCTCCTCTGTCTTGAACAAACTATTTATGTTCAATGAGATGAGATGAAGTTAGGTGTCCTGGCTCGACTAATTTCCAGAGAAGCTGACACTATAACTTCATCCCCTCAAAGATCCAAAGGCGCCTTCGAGGAGATAGCCATCCCACCTTCTCTTCCTTCAGGGATCTCAATGAATAGAGACTTCGAGTGTTGTCTTGGTGACTCTTATAACTCGAACGTTACAAAGATTGGACCCCTCTAACTTGTTGGTTACAAAGACTGGTTCATATTCTTTATTTCTTCTTGGTGAACATGAAGCTTGGAATCAATCTGCAGAACCTAAACCACTAAAGGAATTCTCTCTCTTGTTTATGATTTGTGTTATGTGTATGTGATATGCTTGATCTTGTTTATTCTCTTTTATAGCTAAAATTTCAAGAGGTAGATATCTCGGAAAATGGAAGGGCATTAATGACCATTCAATTCCAAAGATTTGTTGGATCAAGTCTTTATCACTTTTTTAAAAAAGTTGCATATTTTTATGTTTAAATTATTTCTTGTTTGACTAATTCTTTTGTTTATATTATTATATCATTCTTTTGTACCATTCTATATAAAAGGAATATGACGGTGGCAATTTGAGCCTAGTATGCAACTTTTGACATATCATCGTCCCTAGAAGCATGTTGTTGTATGTGACTAAATCTCTCTAAGTCTCTCATCAATGAGACCATCTGCTGAGAACATTGAGTCACCCTCTCACGCTGATTGTCTAGCATTGTCTAAACTCTCAGAAGTGAGATAGTCCAGTCCAAATGAAAAATATTGATAAAAGGCTAGGGTGTTTATTATTTTTAAGTTAATCATATTTACATGACCATGTCCCTGGAAGCATGCTTATTGTATGCATCAAGTCTCGTGTTCTGCTGAAACATTGAGCATAACCCAATGGCTTACCCTGATTGCATAGTCATCATCATAAGAGATACTTGTCAGGTCCTTAAATGACAAAGGGTTGTTCATGTCCCTGACCTCCTAGTTTGAGGTAGACATGGTACCATTGTGAATTAACGGTGAATCTTTGATTCAAGATTGTAACTTACTCTATGATACGGAAGTTTAAACCACTTCTTGCTGATTGGTTATTACTGTCACTGATTCACGTTGATTTCACCTCAGCGTGACTGAGACATCCTATTTCTCTTCCATAAGTCTTCTTAATAGAGCTTAATGATTCACTGTGTAAAACCACACATTGATAAAAGTTCGAAAGTCTATGTCGATGGTTATTTTATGTACCGTAGGCTATCACACGCATCAATTCACTGTTGCTATTTTTCTTATAATAAAAGAGATTTATGATTCATCGTATGAAACCACATGCTGATGAGATCTCGAAACACTATGTCAGTGAATGGTAGACTTAACCCACACTATCATGAGACATCTCAAATCAACTAGATAATCATCAATCTTCTCACCGATTGATTATGTTGATGCTGATGACATGTCTAAAGTATCTATCTTATCCAAACGATAAATTTTTAAATGACGTAAATATATAAGTCCATCATTATCTTGGGATACGATATTTTTACAGCACATATATCTTCCCTCATGATTACATAAGAAAGAATATAATGTTTGGGTATAAATTGAGAATTCACCATTCTAGGTCAAATTCATAAGCGATTCAAAAGCAATTGACATTCTCTCAAAAGGCTCTCAATCATCTTCTTCCTCACAACTTTCACCATGTCAAATTCCTTGTACGAGTTTGCTCCCAGCACTAACGTCATCAAAGGTCCCCATGCTTCTTATGCCACCATCATCATTCAATCAACAAATGTGGCATTCTCAGATGATATTGTTGGGTTTTGAGCATTCTAACACTCCTATGGTGTACATGCAACCCTATAAACCTTGGATCTATGTTTTCTCTATTATACATGTAAATAATCAATATTCCAACGTTTCATCCTAACTAGCATATTATAAAGCAACTATACTACAAAGTTCTAGTTAGATGACATACCTTTGATGTTGCTTGAAGTCTTGAACTTTAAGAGCTTAGCCCCAATAGTGTGGAAGCCTCAAGTGGAATCACAAATCACCAAAACACCTTGGAAGAACTTGAGAGAATATGTATGCTCACTAAAATCGGCCCACTCTTATTTTCACACACTTGTGCCAATTTTGTGAGCCAAGGACCCCTTTATATATTATGGAGGATAAGGGTTACATCCATGTAAACCCTAATACCCATGACCTTTCATTTACATAGGATCCATGGGTTAAAAGCTCCATGGACCATCCATGAAAGCTTAGCCCAACCTAAATGAACTTGGCCCATTCCATATATATAAGAGTCCATATTTAATTAGTTCTTTTTGATCACTTAGTTAATTCTAAATTAATTCTTGATCAATACTAATTAAATAATATGATTCCATATTAATATATTAGAACTTATAATATATTAATATAAATCATAAATATACTATTCTCAAAAGACTATCCATATAAATTGTGCCGGTGAAGTGCAACCCAAATGGACCATGCCGGGTCGGGTCAAGTACATACCAAATATAGTTATGGACTTAGACATTAATCCAACAGTCTCCCACTTGGATAAGTCTAAAACTATTATTGAGTATGACTTCAAAACCTAACTGGCAATCGTAGCTCTTAAAGCCGATGTCGAACTCTGACCTTGTCAATGACTTGTCCATTAGATAAGGGATCATATATTCCTCCATTCTAGATATCATATGGACTGAGACATGGATTATAATCATTCTCTCTGTCCATTTGTTGTTTCCCGATTTTCGATTTATGATGATTGACTGATTGAACAAATCAAATCAGTACTGGCTTGGCCAAGCACTCACATGTGTCATCGCTAAATCATCGAGGGGCCCACAGATATCGCTTTTATCCCGAAGGTAAAAGGAATGGATAAACTTCGACTCATATGGCTTGTTCTACTACTTGTTGAATCATACACAAAGGCACGTTTTATAACATCGAGTTACCAATGCATTTTCGTGCAATCAATGTATAACCAACTCATAGTAACAACTCATATCTCTAGGTTTTAAGAATATAAGATATTATCGTCTCATGATCACTCGTAATAAAATCCATGAAGTGATTCAAATGAGCGTGGGTTGAATCCAATACTCAGAACTTATGAGCACTCATGAGTGTTGTAGCACCACTTTGTCCACCAACTTGGACCTCTACAAACCAACCCATAACAGTCTTGATTCATATCTACTTCCAACATATGACCGACTGTGGATGGTTTGAATAACTTAATCATTCAGGAAGAGCGACTTAGTTATTCTGGAAGTCAAAACATGCAAAGTGAAACACAAGAATAAATGAATCAAATATGGTATCAAACCCTATGAATATAAATAAACACTTTTATTTATCACCATACTGATTACTCATTATTCATTGTTTCGGTTTTATCAACTTTATACTTGAATTAAAAACACTAGTTGTCCCATGCGCCAAGCATGTACACTATGTTTTTTCTTAAACAATAGCTTTGCCATACACCAAGTATACACTCTATGTTTGTCTATGATCCTTACTTTGTGAAATAAACCAATTGAACATAATTTCAATGATTCTAATTTCACACTCCCAAATCCTTATCGAAAAATGTGAGAATTTCAAATTCCTATCATTTATCGAAATCTGTTTAGATTTTAAACTTATATGCACTGACCCTCCTGTAATGAATATGTACAAAGTCACAAAGACTTGTCAACAGTCATTATAAGGTATTCCAATGGAGATCAACTCCATGGAAACTAAGTCTCATATTCAAAGTACATTGCTTTGGACATGCTTCTTGCATTAAGTTTTCGAATCTTACACAGATAACTTCCACCTATGGAGACAACTCCATATTCTCATTTTGACTATCACTTCTGAATAAGAGATGCCTCTTTTCAGAATATGTCAATACGGTCCTTCCAAAATTAGCACTATACTTCCAACTGTCCCTGAGCAACCAATCTTTGGTAAACCTCAGATTGTCCTCGACAATTCCTTAATCATTTTAGTCATATCCAATCCTAGACCTTTTCCCTTCTTAATGCCTCTGGGCATTTGGAAAAATTTAGAAATGACAAATATTATAGAACATGCAATCGATCCTGTACACAAAGCAAATGGTACACGATTCATGATGTCTCACATAAACACATGATCCTAGACCAGTCTTTTGCTACAATATTTTTATTTGCCATGTTTTCAAAATTTGACTATGAAGAGGGATGCCGTAATCATAATCGAATTTTGAGAACGCAATATATAGAATTTCCTTAAGTTGAACCAATCCAACATGAAATTCATATATATATTCTTGACTAAAGATGATTAAGGTCTCAATCTAAGCCTTTAGAACTGAAATGAAGTATATCCTCTCCCTTAATTATAGCAAAACAACTTTTTCAATCCCTGCAGCCTCACGAATTGAAACTTTTGTTTTCTATAATTAACATTGCTAACTTGCAACACTAACAATAATTATCATGCTCCCACTAACACGATGATTATTAGCATAACACTTATGCTCCCACTAACTTTGACATGTACTCAGAAATTAGCTGGACTTCTAGAAATCAATACTTTATTGACTTTCTTACCAAAGTTCAGATTTCTGATACGATATGCTTTGATAAAACTTTATCAAAATCATACACCTTTCCTTAGATAGCATGCATGTGTGTCTAAACAATTTCAGAACTATGAAAAGGGATGCCGTAATCATAGTCTCAATTGTTTAGACCTTTTGCCATCTGCTTCAAATCTACTTGGTGGAAGTGTTTCCTCACCATCATTTTCATGAATCGGAGAGAAACCTTATGACCCTTAGATTTTATGGTGTATGTGTTCTTATCCATGTGAATCGTCAAAACCATAGTCACAAGACAAGGATAATGACAAATCCAAACTCATATGGACTGAACTTATGCAATCTTAACTTCTTGCCACCTGGCAGTACAGGGCCTGCCATTGCTTCCAAGTTGTTATGCAACCAATTGAGAACTTTCAGAACTCCTATGCAAAGCCAACTTTAACTGGAATGGGCACAGAATATGTCAACACGATAGGCTATAAACCTCAAGTCGTGTGATAGTGAAGAACCTCAGGTTTTATTCTTGATTAGTTCTTGAAATTCTTTTTAGGATCTTTAAGACTCCCACTATCCTCTTGACATATAAGACTATCTTGCCAAATATTCTAGAGATAGTGCAGATTCTTTATCAAGACAAACACTTCACACAATTGGCCTTAGTTGGTCTTTGTTTTATCCAAAACATCACAACTTACCAATTTCAAATGTACAAGAGTAGGACAGTTTTACTCTTACATTTGACAAGTGTTTTAAACCTTTCTTTAAGATATGTCACTCAAGTTACAATCTTGGAGTATGACTCTAAGAATTGTTTTAGAACGAAGTATGACTCATCTTCCTGATCTAACCATTTCAACAATTCATGACTCCTCTTCTTAGTCATAAGAATGCATTAAGATGACCTTTAGAGGACTAATTGTGATATGATTTCTAAATCATTAAGATGATCACAAACATGATACTAAAGTACTCTCCCATCTTTTCAGATTTGAGAAACTTTTATCTTTCTGCCTAATTTGATTCTTCCCATTCGTTCTGCCATACATTGAGACTTTTCCAATGTTTCAGAATTATACTTAAACTTGTAAGTATAACCATATTTACTAAACTTTAGTAAATCAAATAGTCTTAACGAGCTTTGTGGTGGACATGACCAGTGAACAAAAATGTGTACTTGATCCCTTTAGTCCTTCACTTGACTCACACATCCATGTGAACAAGTAATTAGTCTTGATTTTCCAATGCTTGAAAGTTCTCATTCATCATACTATTCAACTTGCGTGATTCCAAGTTTCGGTCCAATTGAAACTTGGGTGATGAGGAACTTTCCTGATTTGGTAAATTTAGACACTACCACAAATGAAAGAATCAAATCCATTTTCCAATATTGCTGTCAGTGGAATCATATAAGCAACAATTTTCCACAAATGCCATTGTAAGGATACTTCAAATAAATAAAATTTAAACAATTTTCTTTTATTTTAAAACTTTGCGGAAAAACTTATCCTTACAATCCACATGGAAAATTGTTGTTATCTATTCCTTAGCAATATATCATAACTTCTTAAGCAACTGCTCAAAATTCTGATGCGATCGAAATCCACCTTCGCGATCAGAATCAGCATATACTTCCTTTAAGATTTCTCTCTATTCTTTGATTCTTAAAACATCAACATGTGACCCAGTCACATCATGTAACGAGGATCTCAGAATAGAACTTAACAGAGTTAGATAATGGGCTCTACCTGATGTAGAGTCAAACTTATTGACTTTAACATCCTTAGGTAAATTTGGCAGCTTTGCAATCAACGCCCCTTCCTTTGGCAAAATAAACATATGGACCCTTTGGTAATGGGACTATCTCAGACTTAGCCTTTCTCTTTACCATTTGGTCAACCGGGTTGACTATGGCCAATCCCTTTCCATTGGGAAGAGAATGCTTTTTCTGGATTTCCAGTGTCACCATTGTCACTGTCCATAAAGTTTTTGGGAAGTTGATCTTCTAATCAAATTTGCTTTACTATCGTTCCAAATCATTGTTGATTCAGCAGCACCAAGCAAATAGATATGATCATTAAGGTTCATGTCATAGTCTGTTTCATAGTAGTCCCAAAGGAACTCACTATGTGACTTAGAAAGTGATTGAACATCCAACTTTCTCAAGACTTTGACACCCAACTCTCCTGGCTTGTCAATATGTGACTTCATCTCTAAGATTTGATCACACATAGACCTTGCTTGCCATTAGGGATTGAGTGACCTTGAACTTGTGGGTTAGGGAGAATAATTGGAGGAGGTGGAGGAAGAGAAGTATGACTTCCATGAGCCAAACTCGGGAAGTCATATTCATTAGGAAAGCTTGGTTTGGGAAGATCATTGTTGTCTAAACCAGACATCAACAATGGGAGAAATTCACGTAAAGTTGATTTAAGTCCTTAATATAACACCCAATATGATATATTAAGGCTAGGACCCAACAAACTATTTTATAACTTGGAAGAGGGATGCCATAATCCAAGCTATAAAATATTTGAAGGTAGGTGAATGACGATTCACCAATTTCCACCAAGATAAACGAAATGTATTATTAGGTTTTAATTGGTTTTGAAACTCCTAGATTCTTTTGAGATTCATTGAACTTTTCAATGGCATGTTTCAATCTCGAGTGTGCCCTTCAGGTTTTTTGACTGGGATGCCGAGGATCACAAAACAAGGTGTGAATTAACCATGCAAATATACTTGGTACCCTTAATATTTACCCCTCAATCGATGTGACGGTTAACCACACACGCTCCAACGATACTATGATAAACATTAAGTTACCCTTTGCCTACCTTGTTAAGTCCAGGTTAGTGTGCCGGTTAACCACACACGCTCCACTAACAGCTTAAACAAAGTGCAAAGTGTAATTTCATGGATTAGCACCTTATTCACATTTTCCTAAGTAACTAAGATTGGGAATTTATAAGTGTTTAGTTACTTAGTATTTATCATTATACTTATAATGAAGGGAGAATTATAGTCCTTGTCCTACCTGTTCGGCTAACGACCCTCCACCGGTCAAGGAAGCGATGAGTGAGAGTGGACACCCATTAAACTGCCATTTTATAGGCAGTAACCTTATACCCCCCTTATAGACCGACTTCGTGAATGAGGCCTACTAATGGTAAGACGACTTGCTCTTATACATATAATATATTAAACTTTTAATATTATAATAGTATAAGGGTGTATTTTTGACATTTAAAATACTTTATGGTTTAATCTATTAATTAAACTATACTCTTAATTTAATTAAATTTAAACTATGTCATTATGGAATTATTAATTCTCTTTTAATTAAACACTTTAATTATCTATTAATAAAGTCCATAAGAGTTAATTGAATTATTCAATAAAAACATCATAATTCCAATTATTAAATTCAAAATTAAGACCATTTAATTAACTGTTTAAGTTATGAACCCAAGAGTTTTAGAATTCAATTCTTTTTTTTTATCATAAAAAAACTTTTTCCAAATTCCAAAACTTGAGGGCAAGTTTTGTAACTCTTGAAAACTTTTGGATTCCATAACTTATGGAGTTAAATACTTGTTTTATGATGAAACTTTTCATGTTCCATAACTTAAGAACAAGTTATGGAATTCTTTAAAACATTAAGACCAAGTTTTGTAACTCCATAAAAAACTTTGAATCAATTTTTTTTAAAAACCTTTTCATATCCATAACTTATGGAGGTTTCAAAAAACTCTTTAGATCAAACTTTTAAAACTAATAAAATAATCATATCATTTTATCTTTTACTAAATTTGACCTAATTCAACTCATATAGCAAATGATTCAAATTTTACAAATAATTAGTTTTTCACAAAAACAAGTAATTATCTTAAAATTTGACAAACGTCATGTTTTTTTTTCTTTTTTTTTCAACTTTGAAAATAAAACATTTGCATCAATATAACAGAAAACAACCAATGAGTCTGATACCACTGTTGGGTTTTGAGCATTCTAACACTCCTATGGTGTACATGCAACCCTATAAACCTTGGATCTATGTTTTCTCTATTATACATGTAAATAATCAATATTCCAACGTTTCATCCTAACTAGCATATTATTAAGCAACTATACTACAAAGTTCTAGTTAGATGACATACCTTTGATGTTGCTTGAAGTCTTGAACTTTAAGAGCTTAGCCCCAATAGTGTGGAAGCCTCAAGTGGAATCACAAATCACCAAAACACCTTGGAAGAACTTGAGAGAATATGTATGCTCACTAAAATCGGCCCACTCTTATTTTCACACACTTGTGCCAATTTTGTGAGCCAAAGACCCCTTTATATATTATGGAGGATAAGGGTTACATCCATGTAAACCCTAATACCCATGACCTTTCATTTACATAGGATCCATGGGTTAAAAGCTCCATGGACCATCCATGAAAGCTTAGCCCAACCTAAATGAACTTGGCCCATTCCATATATATAAGAGTCCATATTTAATTAGTTCTTTTTGATCACTTAATTAATTCTAAATTAATTCTTGATCAATACTAATTAAATAATATGATTCCATATTAATATATTAGAACTTATAATATATTAATATAAATCATAAATATACTATTCTCAAAAGACTATCCATATAAATTGTACCGGTAAAGTGCAACCCAAATGGACCATGCCGGGTCGGGTCAAGTACATACCAAATATAGTTATGGACTTAGACATTAATCCAACAGATATACCAAAGCAATTCGTGAATTCTGGAATCGAAGACTTTGTCGAATTTGTCAAAAGCAGTCCACTTCGGTATACATTCTGCGACTTTCCGGAACCTTTCTACCCTAAACAAGTATGTGAGTTCTACTACACATGCTCTGTTGATACCATTACTCGAACTATCTCTGGAACTATTGGAGATGGTTAATATAGGATTATTATTGATGTGGAAACCATTCGAACTTCTCTTCGCCTTCCTCTATATGATAGATACTCTAAAACTCCTTCTGAAGATAGCTACAAAACTGTTCGTGAAAAACTAAGGTATAACTTCAAGCTCAAGGGCTTTACACGTGATCCCTACAGGAACACTCTTCGTCAATGTTTCAATGCAGGATGGAAATATCTAACAAGTGTGATTGGAAAATGTCTTGGTCACAAGACTGAAAGTTTGGATCAACTGAATCTCTTTAAGCATAGAATCTTATACACCATTGTTTACAACAAGAAACTGGATTTTGCTCAAATCTTTCTTGATCAGCTGATTGATTGTTGTTCTGGAAACAAGAGACCAGTGCATGTTCCCTACCTACGTTGGCTTGGGTTGATCTTGTCTCTTGAAGAAGGCTATGTTGAAATTCATGGGATCATCATTCCCATTCCTGCTCTTTCCTCAAAAATCATCAATGCTGCCCCATCTATTGATGATTTGTCTATTACTGCAAAAATGTGAAAGTGGATTGAAAATACCTGTGTGGTTGAATCCTTAGACTGTGAAGAGGATGATGACAATGATGATGCTGGTGATAAAGAAGGTAGTGATAATGAGAATTCAGAAGAAGATCATCAAAAAGGAGTTGATATGGGAGAAGACACTGGTAAAGATGAAAATAATTCAACAACTGACATGGGAGATGACTTCGCTCAGAATATGAACTCTCCTCCAAGAAAAAACAAGCACATACGTTTTTCATCTGCTTCCCCTGCTGGTGATACTGAACATCATGTATCAACCCCTCCCATTGGAGATACTACTGAGCCAATGATCCAGGATGAACCTTCTCCCATGCCATCTCCTTCTCCTCAAGTTGATATAGTCCATCAAGTTGAAACGGCTCCTCCTACACCATCACCCATTAATGTTGATGTTCTTCATCAAGGCGACCAAGGAGAATCTAGCTCCAACTCTGTTGTGCTTTCCCAACTCTTCTTAATTGTGCAGTTGACTCAGTCAGTGAAGAAAAGACTGACTAACGTTGAAAGGAATGTGGCTACAATCAAGAAACGTATGGCCATGGATGGTGAAGATGATGATGATATGGTTGTTGATGACACTCCACCAAACTCTCCAGATGATAACACTCCTCCACCTCCTTCTCCAGAAATTCCTTCTCCTCCTCCTAAGTCTCCTACCCAATCTGATGCTGCCAAAAAGAGGGAGAATTATCAAGAAGGTCCTCATCCAATGAAAATGGTTATTTCATCTCAGCCTAAGATGATTGAAAGGAGTGAAGCCAAAACAGATTCTCTAGAGCCGACTGTTGTTGATGATACTCCTGATGATGATGATGCTTCTGATCAGCCTATTCTAGAAGCTGGTGACCAGTCAGAAACAAATGACTATGAAGGGTTAATGGATCTTGGTTTCATGTAACAAGTTGTTGTTTTTGCTGTTCCGTTAAACGTTATCTATCTTGGTTCTTGTTTTGAGGGGGAGTTTTCCCAAGAGGTTCCTCAAGGAACAAATAGTGACATTGATTCTGATGATGGTGTACAACTTAATCCAAGAAAAAGAAAGGCTTCCTTCTCAGGGAGATCTGGTAACTCTGAAGCTGGAAGTTCCTCTGCAGCTAGTGATACTTCAGCACCTCCTCAAAAGAAAAGAAATCTCACTTTTTATTTGAGTGCGTAAGCAGAAACATGGAGCTTACCTATCCATGAAGTTAAACAAATAATGGAGGAATACAATGCTACTATTCGACAGAAGAAAGAAGTCAGAAAACAAGAACGCTTGTCTGCCAAACTTGTTCAAGAACTTGTTTTCGCTGACAAAAATGTTTAAGTTCAAAGAACCGATGATCAGGTTAAGAAGATTTTCAACAACAATGTAGAAATACAACACATTGTTTCTAATATTTATCACCAGATTGATAGAAAAGAAGTTTGGAGACGTTTTGACTTGAAGACCCAAGCATGATCCCATTATCAAAGTAAGATGCACCAAGCCAAGGACCGAGTCACTAAAACTTCACCTGGTAAGAAAGAAAACTGAGTATGAATATACTGAAGTTGTGTTTGCTTGTGAGCTAGTCAAATTCAAGTATAGCGAGTGGATGCAGATTCTTGAAATCAGCAACAAGCATAAAAGTGTTCATGCCCAAGAAGTGAAGTTGGTAATTCAGCAACTTCTCAACAAAGTGAAGAAACTAAACTAGGTACCATCCGTCGGTCCATCAGCGAGTTCATCTAGATCAGCCTCATCAGGAAAAACAGGCACTCCCCGACAGTCCAAGAATACCAAGTTCCTTCTTCCTTATGGTACCAGATGTATCAATAATGCATTACCAGCTAGTTTTGAACCTGTTCAGTACATGTTTATTCCAGAACTAGAGCACGAGAGTTTCTATCTCGACAGTCAAAATCAGATGTGATTTCAACGCACTGATGACCTTCCTTCTACTCCCACTGAGCACTTGTTTCATCTTCGCTTGGAAGGGTTAGGTCACTATGAGCTGGAAAGAGGATATCATGTGTTGATATCACTGGAGCTGAATAGAAGACTCGATGAGCTGGAACTTGATCAATTCAAAAGGGTAAAGCCTGAAATTTTGAAAGAAGTTGACAAGTTCTACAATGCCTCTTATGATGACTCTGAAGAAGAAATATAGTTTTGACAACATGAGATATGGGGAGATTGTAAGGTTACACCTTATGATCTGATGAGTCAAACACAGAACATTTTGATCCATCAGCGTCAGCGTCTACGAGTCGACAGCGCCAGCGCCAACTTAACAAGTTCAACAGCGTCAGCTTATAGTTGTTCTATTGTAATCTTTTGTATATTAGGCAGTTATTATAGATATATATAGAATATATCAGATCCCGTATCTTGCTGATAAGATCGGTTCTTAGTATAGATTAGATATGATACATGTTGATTGTACTAGTTTTAATCCTATTAACTTAGACACAAAAACAAACACACAGAAGGCAGTGTACCTATCAATTAGAAGTTTAGTTCAAGAAAGTAGGGTATCGAACACAGGGAACGGTAAAAAATTAAAATTAATACTAATATTATCTAAATAAAACAATATTTAAAAGGGGGTTTTCTCTAGTTTTGAAAGACTAGAAACTTAAGCAATTACTAAACACTTAAACAAAGTACAATTAACAACTAAAAGAGAAGCAAAAGATAACTAGATTCAATAAGATAAAATAGACTTTCGTTTAGATTCGATTCACTTATTCCTATGGTTGATTTCGTCGCAAGTGCAACAGATTAATATATCAATGGTTACCGATTTCTAATATGATTAGGTTCATGTTCACTATTACTATTCCTTTAGCAAACAAGTTAATTCAAATAGTGGCCAATTGATTAAACTAACAGGTTTCCTAATGTTCAGTTCGAATCAAGTAACACTTGTAATATTAGTTAACTAAATTGGTTGATTCAATTAACTCATATGTTGTTGGTCATCACACATGCTCACACATTAACTTATTTATTTTCTAGTTAACCCTAGGTTATGTTCACAACACAAGGCATACAATCTTATTTTCACAAAACTATAAGATTCAAGTAATCAAGAAGATGTTCATGCAACTCAATTAACTTAGTTATTAACAGAAAACAATTATCATTAACACATAAGGATCTTTTAAAAAGCTTAACAAGATAAATAACCAAATCAATATAAACCATAGCCACTAATCAAACCATATTCATAAGATCATATAGTCTAAACAGAAGTATGGAGTTTTAGCCCATAACTTCAGCAAATAACATCAAAAAAACGAAATTCATCAATGTAGGAGTAAAGCATTTCAAAGTAGGAGAATGGGTGTTGAGGAAAAATGAATTCAGACATGCCCAACCACAAGGATAGCTATGTGTCACCTAGGAAGGACCATATAAGATAGTGGAGACTCACCAGAATGGAGCTTATGTCCTGGAAGCACAAGACGGGAGGCCCATCCCCCAGACTTTGAACGCATATAATTTGTGCCACTTTTACTCCTAGTGCAAGGAAAGAACATAAAATAAGGCATGTCAAGGGCGAGGGCAATGTGATCTAACTCCAGGAGGATAATCACACCCCAACAGTTAGCTCTAGTTCTACGCCCATTTTCGTGTCAAATATTAGTCATTTCTTTTTTCCCATTAAACAGTGTGGATATTTCCATAACACTATCAATAGAATGATGGAGGTTGACTACTTTCGAAAACAATTCAAGTGCTTATTATTAGTCAAGCTTGATATCATCCCAATAAGAGGTTGTGTACATTTACCAAGTGATAACAAGGACAAATCATCCATTTCACTTGAGCGAAATCGATGCAAGGATGCAACCATAGGCTTTAAAGGCTCATAACCTTTCCCTACAACATGTTAATCTAACTCAAAGGACTATTACCTTTGCCTATGACATGAACAATGGCTTTAAAGGCTCATAACCTTTCCCTTGATATAAAATAACCTATGTTCCAAAGGCGTCGAGGTAACCATCTCGGCTTAACTTAGATGACTAAGACCAGAGTGCAACTCTCGTTGGCCCAAGACTTAGATCAAAGTCTTAAAGGGCAACTAGAAAACTTTACATAAAAGGAAATTCCCTAATGAAAGTGAACCAACCAGGGTTCATAAAAAGAGGCTAACCAAATCCTCGAGCTAAAAACACATGCCAATGACTTGAAAAGTAGGATGAGCCCCAAGCTCACGAGCGCAAAAAAGAGTATCCTACGAGTCTTAATACCCTGCCAAAGCAAGTAGGCCATCCCTACTCAATTCTTAAGGCCAAGACAAACCTTTTTCAAAAAAACGTTCCTCCAAATATAAAAAAAACATGAACAAATGCAACCTCAACGGCCAACATTAACCTCTGAGAAGAAACCAAACCAACAGCCGACATAAACCGTCTGGGACGAAAGCAAGCAAGCTTTAGGCGAAAGATTACCTTTATACCATTACACAAAAAATCAAAATATATTGTCTTCCGGACATTCCCCAGAGTTAACAAAGACCATGCAGGGTCATCAACATAGTTAAACTTTGTCCAAATATTATTTCTAAAATATGAACTTCAAAAGCTTAAATCAAGAGAGAAGGGAGAGATCACTTACCAGGAGGAGTGAAGGAGGGTTCGACGTTTGAGAGGTACTTTCCAATAGATTCTCCTCGGGGTCGGGATTGCAGCATAATTGACGGAGGCCTGCGAAATCCAGCTCACCCAAATGGAGATATGAGGAAAATGTTGTCTCCATAAAGGACTTCACGGAGTCATGCATCGCTTGTGTCTATTCCACTATAGCACTTGCCTCCTCTGGATTAAAATTTCTGGCAGCCACTTGCTCTTGCACAACCTTATTTCCACCCTCCACATCGACAGCCATACATGATGCTTTCATCCGTCGAACCCCCAACGAGAACTCAGGGCTCTCAATGACCTGATCCACCACGTGTACAACCCCCTTTCGAAGAAGCCAAGTCATGTCCTCTTCCAAGATTGTCCTCCTCGACCCCATCGGTCACCATTTGTGTGCCCTGCTTCTTTACTTGGTCCTCCAATGTTTCCTTCTTCGACTCTAAGGTCTCCACTTGCCGAAACAGGCGCTCCACCTCACCGTCCAAGCTTGTCACTTGGTCCTCCACCGAAGCCTTCTCCCTAACTAACAGGTCATAGCATTCTTCAAATTTATGCTTATCTTCCTCCAAGCTAAGAACTTTCTCTTTCAATTCATCGCACTCAGCTTTGATGGTAGTCAATTCCTCCAAATCCGAGCTCACAAGACAAAGGTGCCCAACCACATCCACCAACTAGGGGGCAACCTAAGTCGCTGCGTGCTAAAGGTTGTTCGCCATATGGGAGTTGGAGAGGAGTTTTGGTGCTTTTATTGTAGCCAGAGGGAACGCATGACGACTCCACTCTATTCCACAACATGTTGCTTGAGTAGGGACCCATGAGTCAGAGTCTAATCCAATATATAAACGCTAGGGGTCACCAGTGGCGTAGGGGGAGCACCAGAAACAGTGTTGTCCCTCACCGGAGACGAAGTAGAGCTAGGAACAGTTTGGAGGACAACCTCTGGCTTCTTCCCAAACTCACCGCCAAGACCGGTGGAATCCTTAGCTTCTCTCTTTGGTTCTCGAGGTGGTTCTGTTGCCTCTTTCTCTGTCCCCTCCGACTGTTGAGAAGTGTCATCATCGGGGACGTCGATTACTATACTGGACCCCCCCCCAAACAAAAAATCAATGTTACGCATCTTGTGAAAGCACCTACCAACGGTATTGTCACCGGTGTCCTCCGCAAGAGGGGAGTCCACCCAGGTTATCTGCCGCTTGTTGGTTATATGGTTCCCGCATATGAACACATCCTTCATTGTTTCATCCTCAGAAGATTGAGGTTGAGGATCGCTACGAGAAACGCGATCAATGGGTGCATCCACCAAATCAGGGTCAGCCTGAGTGGCGGATCCCTCATCTCTGACGGTAAAAGGATCAGCAAGTGCCAGTGTCCAATCGGTGCTAATAGGTAGATGAAGGATCTCCACCAAGGGCACCTCATGGTACTGGAGATCACCCTTGTATTTGCCTCTCAAAACCATATCGAGGGATAACACCCTTTCGATACCTGCGAATACAAACAACAAATAAATTAGCAACCCCCTTTTTCATCGTCCAAAAGAAAATATAAAGTAAAAGGGGGGGAGAAGAAGAGCACTTACCATCCTTCTGCACGTAGAACTGAGGCATCGTCCCTCGGGCCCGCCAAGCGACACCCAGTCCTACTGCCGCCAAGGTGCAATCCTCCCAATCCTCATCGACGATGCAGATACCCTTCAACGCATGCACCGTGGTTAGACTAGCGCCCAACAGTTGTGGTGCCCAGTCAAAGAATGTGATCACTCGGGGATAACCAAAACCAACCTGGTTGCTATTGACCCACAACCAATTGTCCTGCCAATTCTCCTTGGGTGCTTTCTGGTTGATGATGAACGTGTGGATGTTTCGCCTCTGAGACAATGTATGAACGATGGACTGTGTGGATAAGTTGAAGTAAGCCTTGAACATCCAGAATTAGGGAAGAACGCCAAGGGCTCGGCAAGCTAGTTCGAACCCCACGATCTTGTTCACTGCGTTCGGGGTCAAATCGTCCACGGAGAAGCTGCACTGACTCATGATTTCATCAAAGAAATTAGTCATCTGCAACCACAACCCTGATTTGAAGATTGGGACTAAGACTCCGACTTTGCCCGGCGGCGGCCGAGTGATGATGGCCCCTTTCCTCGGAAACTACACCCCATGATCCGGAATAAAGTCGAAGCGAAGTTGCAAAGCCTCAAACTCTTCCGGTGTCGTCCTGATTCCAGAACATGGTGTCACCATTGATTTCTTAGTGTAAAGACGAGAAGGGAGAGAGAGAGTAAACAAAGAGAAATTGGAAGAAATACGAAAGAGCAAAAAGAAAACTGTTCCTGATAAGGAATGTTTACGTAACATCCCAAAAATCACAGTAAGTTTTAACTTTTCAAAAACAACTAAATAACCATAATTGTTTACAAAACCATTGTTTCAAAAGTGTTATTCATTACTCAGAGTGTCCTAAAATGCAAATAACATAAATTTGTAGGATGTGCACGATCACCCCTTCGCCTTGCCACCGTCATCTGAAATACCTGAAACAACAAACTGAAACTGTAGGATAAAGCTTAGTGATTTCCCCCAAAGTACCACCACACAAACATATAACCAAACAGATAACAGGTCCACAACCTTCTGGTTGGATTACCCCTAGCCCACAACGTTACAGTTGGAATGCCCCGACCCACAACCTTACGGTTGGCTTTCCTAATACATAACGGGTCCACAACCTCCTGGTTGGATTACCCCTGGCCCATAACCTCCTAGTTGGAATGCCCCAGTCTGTTGACTGATAGCATAAAGCAGTACAGTCTCAACCCTACCATACCATGTCGACATATAAATAACAAATAACATATATCCAGCAATAAATAATCATATAACCAATCAACAGACAAATAGATCTACAAATCACTACCGCATAGCAACATCCTATAAAGCATGACACAGATCTAACAGATCACTTGAGCATAGCAACATCCTCTATACCAAGATACATAAACTAATGGGTCAGCATTGGTGCCTTCGATCCACAACAACAGTGAGGAAACTCTCCTCTCACTCTGAACAAATAGTTGAATAGATCTCTACTATGAATCCTATCTCTACCCGTCACCTATTCATCAAATAATGACCAATCTCAAATATAACTCAGAATACCCAAAATACCCTTTGGTCAAACTTGGTCAAAACATGTCAAAGTAAAAAAGTCAAACTTGGTCAACACAACTGAGTACGCCCAACATACTCAGCTTGTACGCTTGGTGTACACGAGACTTAACCAAAAACGTGTTGGGTTGACCTAGTATGCCCAACGTACTTGGGTTACGCCCAGCGTATGCGACTAAGTCCAATTCCTTCTTATTAAGAGCTTAATCCTTAAGCTCTTTTGCCCAACTTACATATCTAGTCCTAAACTTACGTCCATAACCATAAAGTTTCCAACTTTATGGTCTTACATGGCTATTAAGTGCCTCACAACAAAAACCCTAACTTTTTAACTCATCAAGACACTTTAACTCATGCATGGAAGGAAACTGACAATCAAGATTACATTTTTATGGCCTTATACACTCCAAAACATCTAGAAGGACAATCCATTTGGGTCTGGAGCATGTCATACTCACGAACATCCTTGATTGGGGACAAAAGCACATAATAACATCATACAAGCTAGATCTAACCAAATAATCATCAAGGTATAAGCTTTATACCTTCTGAAGATGTATCAAGGTGCAAAACTTCAAGATCCAAGGTTTCTCCAAGCTTCCAAGTTGTTCTCCTTTCCTTCTCCTTCCTCTTTGAACACCAAAACACACACTAATGGATCAAAATGCTCTCAAATGGATTAGGGTTTGCAAAGGGGTCGAAATGGGGTTGGAGGCTGATAAAAGGAAGAAGACTTGGGGGTTACGGATGTTTAAATAGGGTCCAAACCCTAAAAACTAGGGTTTGCACCCTGGCCACGTATGCCCAGCATACCAAATGTACGCCCAGTGTACTCAACAAAACTCTAGTACGCCCAACATACTCATGCAGCCCCCAAAAATTACAAAAATGCCATTTTGGTCCAATTTGCCAATTCTCATATTAAAGGCTAAAATGCAATTAATTCTCATACTTAGGGTTAAAAAAATGGAAATACATCGATATCAAGATGTTACAACTCTCCCCTACTTGAACTAGACTTCCCCTTCGAAGTCTGCTACTATGAACAACTCAAGGTAAAGCTCTCGCATCTCTGCCTCAGGCTCCTAAGTCCATTCGGAACCCTTCTGACGCTGCCACTGGACTTTGACCAAAGACACCACCTTGTTGTGCAAGGCCTTCTTCTTCCGATCTAAAATTGCCATTGGTCTCTCCACATAATTCAGACGATTATCAACCTGAATATCCTACAAGGGAACAACCGTTGAATCATCAACCACACACTTATGGAGTTGAGAAACATGGAAGGTGTTGTGAATTTGACTAAGCTCCTCATGCAAATTCAACCCGTAAGCTACCTTTCCAACCCTGACAATCACTCAAAATGGACCAATATATATGGGCCCCAACTTGCCCCTCTTCCTGAAGTGTATTACACCCTTATAGGGTGATACCTTCAGCAAAACCATGTCACCTACCTGGAACTCCAACTCAGATCGACGCTTATTGGCATAACTCTTCAGCCAAATCTGATATATCTACAGTCTTTCTCTCTAATCTACCTCGGTCCTTTTCATGACTTTATAACCAATCTCTCTCCAACAAATTGGGGTACGATACTTCCTCCCATAGAGGAGCTCGAAAGGCGGCACAACGATACTGGAGTGATAATTGTTGTTGTAAGAAAACTCAGTTAAGGCAAGGTAGGAGTCCCAACCCCCACCGAATTCTATGACACTTGCTCTCAACATGTCCTCAAGTGTATGAATGGTCCACTCACTCTGACCGTCAGTCTGCGGATGATAAGCAGTGCTACGATGCAACCTCGTACCTAGTTCCTCATGGAACTTCTTCCAAAAACGAAATGTGAACTGAACATCTCGATTAGATACAATGAATACTGGAATACCATGTCGAGCAACAATCTCGTGCACATATAAATCGACCAATGTCTCGGCCAAAGAACTCTCCGGTATGGCTAGGAAGTGGGCGCTTTTGGTTAGACGGTCCACTATAACCCATATCGTGTCGAATCCCTTAGTCGTCCGAGGTAACTTGGTGATGAAATCCATAGTAATATGTTCCTATTTCCACATGGGAGCCTCCAATGGCTGCAACTTGCCATGTGGCCCCTGGTGCTCGGCCTTGGCCATTCGAAAGGTCAAGCACCTCTCAAAATACCAGGCTATCTCTCTCTTCATGCACAACCACCAGTAACTAAGCGTCAAATCCTGATACATCTTGTTGCATCCAGGGTGTATCGAAAACCTAGACTTGTGTGCCTCCTCCAGCACAGTTTGCCTAATCCCACGAAAATCTAGCACCCAAACTCGTCCATACCGAGTCAATAACCAACTACTACCAGTAGCAAACGTGTCAATATCACCCCTAAGTGTAATAAGCCAAAACACAGTTGGTCACTTCCCAGGGCGACAAGTGTAATGCTTAGAGTGTTTCCCTCTGTCCCCTCTGCACCAATAACAGATGACCATGAATGGTGTACGATCCACCAATGGGACTCCTCCACAACCTGTCGGTCCCGACGGGACAAAGGATACTGTTGGGATCTTGCTTAGAAAGAGACAGATATAAAATAGATCCATCTCCTCCAGGGAAAGAGATCACTCTCTTCCTATGTTAAACTTAATCTCCATATTCCCTCACACACATACTAACTAGACCGTCAGAGCTTTGTATCGGTACTACCTCCCGGACGACGACTGACGTTATTTCCTCATTGTTATGATTACAGGGCTTGACCTAGTCGGAACCGCGACGAGACGTCGTTAAACCCCTGACACATATCACAACAATATCTATTAGTCCTATCCTAGCATGCAATTCACATAAACGCATTATACTCATGTATAGGTATTTTGGGAATCACTTACTTGAGTTCAGCTGATTACACGCATCACACCCCATTCTTTGTAAAAATCTTTATAGAAAATTTATTTTCTTTCAAAAATATCATAAATTCCTCAATTTGAGATCAAACACACCCAAGATTGTTCCCGATTCCCTCAAACCAAGGCTCTGATACCAACTTGTAACATCTCAAAATCAACACAGAAGAATCATCAGGGGGATGTAGTGCAGTTAAGTTGGGCCCTTGTAACGTCCAAAAAATTACTATGTAAAATTTTATTTTTTAACTAACAGAAACATCATTCATTCATTTCAAAATCCATCAAAATGTGATAATGTATAAAATAGTTATAAGAGTACAAATCATGTCATAAAATGCGAAATGTTGGTGGATACGATGCAATCATGTCGGGCCCTTCCCTTTTGAGCCAGAAGTACCTGAAACCATAAACATACAACTGTAAGCGCAAAGCTTAGTGGGTTTCCCCAAAAGTTCACACACCAAACATACATAACAACTTGAAACTAAACTGGGTCTATTTCATCCCCTGCGGTATCTTTCAACCGGTATTGGGTCTATTTCACCCCCTTCGGTATCTTTCAACCGATACCAGGTCTATTTCACTCCCTTTGGTATCTTTCAACTGGTACTAGGTCTATTTCACCCCATTCGGTATCTTACAACCGGTATTGGGTCTATTTCACCCATACAACTAATCATACAATCATATCAGAAAGAGTCACAAAGACAACAAGCACATACATGCATATCAGCAAGTGTCACAAGGACAACTATCATCCTACAAACGTAATCCAGTGGTCCAACATTGGTGCCTTTGACCCACGATTACAGTGAAGAGACTCACCTAACAAACGATGCTCAACATTTACTGCTCCTACTTTCATGAATACAGATGCTATAAACCACCTATACAGCCATACAAAGTACAACCATAGCTTTCCTTCCCAGACTAGGGGGTTTGACCAAAAGTCAATGCAATTCAAAAGTCAAATTCAACGTTCAAAGTTGACACGCCACGTTGTGGCCATCCTTGGCCACGTCATGGCCCTCATGGGCACTGGGTTTAAAGTGTCTTAATGGGTCAACCCGAATCCTCCAATCCCCAGAGGTTCCAAATTCAATATTTGATCATTATCATGGTCTAAATGGATAAATTTTCCAACTTTATCCCTTAATACTCACCAAGGGGTCTAGATCTCAAGTCTTAGGTCCATAAAGCACAACCATGACATGAGCTTACCCAAGAAGCACTTAATCCCATAAGTCTCAAACCCATTTGCTCCAGAAGAGCTTATAACACTAAAACCAACTTACTGATTGGTGCTTTTTTGGACATGCATGCCCAATGCATGTCTTGACTCAACTTGGGTCAAAATGGGGTTTATGGCCAAAAACTTATGCATGGATCAAACAACCAACCAAACTTCAGATCCAAACCATAAACTACTCCAAATGATCTGTAGATTCATAAAGTTGCAACCTTTATGAAATCTCACCATCCCGTCTACCAAGATCATAAAGAAAATGGGGTAAAATCCAAGATCTAGCAACTTATTATCAAAAAGGTGGAGCCTTGAACACTTACAAGGGTCCAGAATCGAGCTAGGAAGGGAGTTAGGGACTTTCTTGTTGATCCTTGGCTTACTCCTTCTTGCTTCTTACTTCAAGATCTCTCAAAAGCACTCAAGAAGCTTCAACAATGGAGGAAAAGGAATTATGGTTTTCTTCTGAGTAAAAGAAGGTGGTGGAGGCTGAGGTTGAGCAAACCATAGCCTCCTCATTCCTTAAAATAGGGTGCAATACCCGAAAATTAGGGTTTGAAACGTCAGCGTCGGCCACATCATGGCCTTCCTTGCCACGTCGTGGCGAGCCAAAAGAGGCCCGTGACTACAAAATGCTTTTCCATGTTATGGATATCCTTCCCCACGCCATGGCGACTCCCAAAGTCCGATTTTAAATTAAAATAAAACATACCTCAAAACCAGATGTTACAACTCTCCCTTACTTGAATCAGACTTGATCCTCGAAGTCCGTTTCTGCGATAGCTTCGGGTAGTGCTCCCTCATTTCCTCCTCAAGTTCCTAAGTCCACTCTAAGCCTCTATGATGAAGCCATTGCACCTTCACCAGGTTCACCACCATGTTTCTTAGGGCTTTGTTCTTCTTTTCGATGATCACTACGGGTCTCTCTAGGTAACTCAGGTGCTCGTCCACCTGAATGTCCTCTAAAGGCACCACTACGAAATCATCAACCAAACACTTCTGCAATTAAGAGACGTGAAGATTGTTGTGGATTTGACTGAGCTCTTCAGGAAACTCCAAACGATATGCAACCCTGCTCACTCGGGCAATATGTAACACCCGATTCAAGGTACTTTTCATTTTTCACCCTTGGTGTGTAAATAGATTGCAAATTTGGTCCCTAGGGGCATTTTTGCCATTTTCGAAAAAATAGGGGTACGCTGGGTGTACGCACTCAGGGGACAAACCCTAATATTTAGGGTTTGGACCCTATTTAAGCAACATTATGACCCATGATCCTCACATTTCTCAGCCTCCATTACCCTTTGAGCCCCATTTCGAAACCTTAGCCCCTCGTGAGAAGATTTGACCCTCTTTGTGTGTGTTTTATTGTGTATTGGTAAGCTTTGAAGAAGAAGAGCTTAGAAGAAATAACTTTGATCAAGGGAGAGCTTGTAGATTCAGATTCTACTCATCATTTCCAACTTCATTGAGGTATAAAGCTTGGAACTTGCTCATTATATGCATAGATCTAGTCCTTATGGATTTTTGGTCATTTTGGTCCCATAAATGAGATCTAGTGGGAATTCTTCCACTCGAGAAGTTAAGAGTTGCTACTCTTGATGTTTCTGAGGTCCCTAGTCCATAAAGTTAGCATCTTGATGGTTGTTGATAAACAATGCATGTGTTTGTGTCCATTTAGTGAAAGTAGAATGCTTAATCTAGGTTTTGAGATCATTTGAGCCATTCAGAGGCTCCAAGTTAAGGACTTTATGGATTAAGATGTTCCACAAACCTTGGATCTGTAATTTGGATGTTTGGAATGCAAGCATTAAGTACTTACGGAAAAAATGCTTAATGGGCGTGTACATTGGGCATACGCAAGCGTAAGCTACGTGTACACGTCCGAGTCCTCGATCAGGCACGCGACCTAGTACACCGAGCGTACGTCTGGTACGCGCATCGTACCAGGCCTGGTCTTAGGCTTTGCAGTTTGGGCCATTTTTGACTATTGGAATTTTGGGCCTTGTTGGGCCACTAGTCTTTCTAACTTTGGGCCATTGTTAGGCTTTGGGCCTCCATGGATTTGGGCCCATAATGGGATTTGGGTATCATTTAGGAATTTTGGCCATATTGGGCTTTTGGTGCCATTGGTTTGGGCCTCGGTTATTGGGCCAAGTGAGGAAATGGTAAAATGGTCTTTTACCCTAGGTGTTGGACAAATGAACTAGATTCCCAGTTATGGTTTATGGCCCAATTATTAATTGGGATTTTATTTGATTGGTTAGCGTGGAAATTATCCGATTCAGCAGCCCAATCATTTGTTTAACTGACAGCAGACTGAGGTGAGTTTGCTCACTATACTGTAGAACACTAGGATTTGTTATGTGCTTGTAGTCTTTATGACTCATGTTGTATGTGTTATATGCATGTGTGCCTATTTGCTATATATATGTGGAGTGAAATAGACCTGGTACAGCCATGGGCTGATATATGAGTTGAAATATATTCAGGGTGAAATAGACCCGGTACGGCTTTAGGCCGATGCATGAGTTGAAATAAACTCGGGGCTGAAATAGACTCGAGGGTGAAATAGGCCTGGCACAGCCTTGAGCTGGAAAATATGTATGGTATGCGGTATTTGGGGGAACTCACTAGGCTTCATGCTTATAGTTTTCAGTTTATGTTTCAGGTACTTCCGGATCGAAGGGGAAGAGTTCGGGATGATCGCATCGCACACACCATGAATTTTCACTTATTTTACCCAGTTGTATCTGGAATGATTGATTGACATACTTTGATTTTACTTTATGGTTTTATAAACATTTTTGGTTGATGGATTTATTATTATGAAAACGAAATTTTTGGTTTTGAATTTTGGGACGTTATGCAATAACTTGAAAGGGCCGATATATCTGGGGCCCAACTTGCCCCGCTTCCTAAACTGGATGACACGCTTCTAAGGTGGCACCTTCAAGAGTACCATATCTCCAACCTGAAACTCCAAATCAGATCAGCGCCTATCTGCATAGCTCTTCTGCTGACTTTGTGCAGTCTTCCATCTCCCGTGCACCTGCTAGATCAACTCGGTAGTCTGGAGCACCACCACCGTGCTACCCATGACTTGCTGAGCGACCTCACCCCAATAAATCGGGGTCCGCCACTTCCGCCCGTAGAGCATCTCAAAAGGAGGTCGATCGATACTTGTGTGATAGTTGTTGTTGTAAGAAAACTCAAACAATGAAAGATATGTATCCCAGCTACCGCCGAAGTCCAGCACACATGCCCGAAGCATATCCTCCAATGTTTGGATAGTCCGCTCACTCTGACCATCGATTTGTGGATGAAAAGTCGTGCTGAAGTGAAAACGGGTACCGAACTCCTCATGAAATCTCTTCCAAAATCTGGAAGTGAAGCGTACATCCCGATCAGAGAGCACTGATACCGGAATACCATGGCGTGCCACAACCTCTCGAATATAAACATCTTTCAAGTTATCCGTAAAGATGCTCTTCTGAATAGGAATAAAATGTACACTCTTGGTCAATCGATCCACAATGACCCAAATCGAATCCACCCCCCGCATTGTTTATGGCAACTCTGTGATGAAGTCCATCGTGATCTCTTTCTATTTCCAAACGGGAATACCCAACAACTCCATTTTGCCATGAGGTCGCTGAGGTTCGGCCTTGACCTTCCTAGAAGTCAAGCACCTCTCCATGTACCAAGCCACCTCCCGCTTCATGCAGGGCCACCAATAATCGTGTCGGAGGTCTTGCACCCGGATGAATAAAAAATCTTGACTTGTGTGCCTCCATCATCAAGATCTGACAAACACCTCCTAGATACGGAACCGAAACTCCCCGATGCAAGGTCAACAGTCCCCAAGCATCATAATCAAAAGAGGGCACCTGAACCACAACACGTTCACTCTTCCGGTGTTCCTCTTTTATAACCTGAACTTAGGCACTGTAAATCTACTCCAAAAGTGGAGTAATCAATGTCATCCTCAAACACAAATCTTGGATGGCCGCACTAGTCACCTTGTGACTTAGAACGTCGGCCACCACATTGGCCTTTTCAAGGTGGTATAAAATCTTGCAGTCGTAATCCTTCACTACATCCAACCACCTGTGCTGCCTCATATTTAGATTTGGCTGATTCATCAAGTACCTCAAGCTTTTTTGATCTGTTTAGATGGTACAACGGACTCTATAGAGGTAATGTCGCCAAATCTTGAGGGTGAAAATCACCGCCCCCAACTCTAAATCATGAGCAGGATAATTCGCCTCAGGAGGCTTCAGCTGCCTTACAGCATAAGTTATCACATGACCCCTCAGCATAAACACCGCACCCAAACCTGTAATTGACGCATCACAATATACCATGAAATCGTCCACACCCTCTGGTAGAGTCAAAATTGGAGCCTCTCACAACCTCGGTCTCAAGGTCTCAAATGTCGCCTACTGCTTAAGCCCCAGCGGATAGACACTGTCTTCTTCGTCAACCTGGTTAACAGAATCACGATCCTGGAGAAATTATCGATGAACCTCCGATAATACCATGATAAATCCAAGAAGCTTCGAATCTCATATGAAGACTTCGGAACCTCCCACTACATCACAACCTCAATCTAGGCCGGATCCACCAATATCCCCTTCGTGCAACCAAAACTCACATTTGGAGAACTTGGCATAAAGCCTCTCCCTCCTCAAAGTCTCTAGAACCTCTCACAGATGATCCTCATGTTGCTCCTTGGTCTTAGAATAGACCAAAATATCATCCATAAATTCAATGACAGGACCGATCCAACATCGGTCTACACACGCGGTTCATGAGATCCATGAACGCTGTTACAACCCGTTTTTCTCGTTATTGTAAAAGTCGAACTAAAGTCAAACTTCTTATTTTGATCTATCTTATTTAAACTAGATTTAAATTCTAGATTGGTTTAAAACCTTTAATTAGAAGTGTTGCTTGAATTAGAAGTGAATTACATGGAACAGAGAAACTTCATCCGAGTCGCAAACCCTCGCATAGCTTGAGACTTCGGACCGCAAACGGTTTGTAGCCGCCAACGAGGTTCACGGCCGAGAACCCACTCCTCAGACCGTAAACTCTAGTCTTATCCATTCGGTGTGGAAACCAACGAAGGTGTCCCATTAGTTTTGACCCTATATGGGGGCTGAACCGTGAACTCCTCCTCACTTCTTCAATTACATCCGAAAACTCACCCTTCACACTCAACAACACCAACCGAAAACCCTCATTCTCTCTCAACTATCATCCTTCTTCCTTTGAATCTTCTTAAGATCTTGATTGGATCTTCAAGTGTTCTTCATTCATCAAGATCTTGGGGCCGTAAACCCTTGAATCTCCTTCATTTCTTCAAGAACACTCAACCGTGAACCCAAGAACACCAAGATCTTCTTGGGCCGTAAACTCCAAGGCTGGCTGTGAGCTCCTAGCAGCTTTCCAAAGTGCTTCTAACACTTCTATTTTGTAAGTGGAACTTACAAGATTAGGCTTTTTCCTTAACATACTTGCTAGTAATTCACTAATTATGTACATATATGTTGTGTAAAATGCTATTAGGACTCGATTTTGTTACGGGAGCTAACTTGTGGAAATAACATCCTATATCGAACCTCCAATCGAATCACTCACATAAGGTGAATTCATACCCCTACAATTTACCTTTTTCAATGTTTTGGGGGGGGGGGGGGGAATACAAGTCAAACACAATAGAATTGTGTTAAATCTTACATGTGAAAACAAACAAACAAAGAAACTCTTATGCTTATAAATATTGTTAAATATCATTTTCAAACTCTTTTAAACTATTTTAGATTTCTTTTTATGTCAAAATCATATCCGTTTGTATATTTATGTATAATCATGCTGTAACGGACTTAGGACTATTGTTAAATACCGTAACTCCTGTTCCTTGTTTGGTTGTGGGCTTAGGGTAGGATCACCGGTCCGACCGTCGGTTAAATCATAATTATACATACTAAATATATACATGAATATTAAATCTCATTTTCAAAGAACATACTTAACTAAATTGCATATGATAGGGAAATGAGTCTTTTCTTCAAATCATTTACAGTTCAAACAAACATACTAGTAAACTTTAATAGGTATAGTTTAGATAATCAATTCATACTATTTTTTAGATCAGAGAAACAATTACATGAACTAATACATACACATTAATACAATTACAAACAAGTTTACAAACACGTTAAGACACAACAGTTTTCATAAATAAAACGGAAACAGACTTATAATTTATAATGAGTATAGTTAAGGGACAAACGAAACTATTTTTACAAGGTTATATGTTATAAACAAAAAGGATTCTCAGTTATTACTCGTAATTCGTTGAAACAGTTTGTGAGTCATTTTTATGTACTTATCTAAGTACGGGTAAAAGTCTTGAGCTTATAACCAGAGTCTCTTGTAGGGAGAGCGATGACAATTGTGTATAGATCTATGTTGGGACTAACAATCCCACATCCCGACTGTTAGCTACAGTCAGGTCGTCAGGCCTAGGATGACAAATGTTGTTAACAGTTTTGACGCCTGAAAAACGTCGTTATCAGGCAGAGAGGGTTGGTATGGTTATAAGAACTCACAGGGAGAAAATCCCGACCTATTTACGAGTAACATATATTCAAATAACTTCATTTAAATTAGTTATCTTACAATCGGTTTACAAAATAAGCTTACTTCAGTGGTGTTATTTTTAAACAATAATACTGCAACTAATTACCTTCCATTATATGCATACAAAAAGGTTCATACATGAACAAGCATACTATTTTATAGAAAGGATAGTCTAAGATTATGGAAAACATACATTATACAATTTCAGAGTACAAACATACATTATACTAGTACAGAGAACAAAACATACAAACATTTGGGTCTTAGGGTTGAAGACTACTTTTCATTTATTACAGAAAATATGGGATTTTCTGGAGAACATAAACTAATACTTTCATAGATCAAGTACAAACATTAAACAATAAATACTTATGAACTCACCAACTTAAATGTTGATACTCTCTTTCAAAATAACTTGTATTCTTAGGGAATCAGTAGACAGGTACGCTAGTACAGGTTTCGAGAAGACGGAGCATGTTCAAGACTCGTCTTTTATTTTGCTATACTTTTAGTGTCATACAAGTATACAATGAACACACATGTATTAACTATATTATTAATGCAATGGATGTTGTAGCTTGTTTTGCTATTTTACATTTGTTGTGATACTGAGCATGATGTCATCCGCCCCCGGACGTTTCCGCCGTTCTGGTTTGGGGGTGTTACAGATTGGTATCAGAGCATTGTTTATAAGGAACTAAGTATATCAACCCATAAAAGATATACAACTATAAATACAAAGGGACTAAAAATACTCTAACCAAGAGTTATACTTTTAAAACATAAGTATTCCTATATAAGTATACATACATGTATATACACATACTAGAACAAGTATCACAAGAAGAACAAAACAGAAGTATTTAAATGTTGGACACTACGGTCAAACCTAGACAGTTATGTAATCATATATGGGATAAATATAGCCTGATCAAGTATATTTATTTGAGATATGACCAACATGTGTTTGGGAGTGATAGTAGTGTTGCAGCAAGTCTAAAACTTACCAACTCAGTATACAAAAGATTACCAGAACAAAACATAAAGTTTAAAATACTATATGAGTATTTTAGGAACTAAAAATAACTAATGTGAAAACTAAAACACCTTTACTGGTAAGGCTATAATTACCAAGTGTATACATTAAGGCTATATATAATTGAGATTTTATAGACTTAGAACTCATGATTCTCACTCTACTTTCTGTTCCTTATTTGGTTGTGGTCTTAGAGGAGGATCATTTATTCGAAGGTCTATTTGATATTGGTTATATATAATCCATATACATTACGCGATCATAGAAGGACCCGATTAGGATCATCATAAAAAGCTCAATAGAGATAGTTTTATTAATTTCATAGATTCTTTAAGACACTCCTATTCTCGCACAACCGACACACCTAGACATCACAAACAGCCAATAGAAAAGTCGAGGTAGAACTAAAAGAGGGTTCACGAGGAGGATTTTGAGAAAGGTTCGGACAAAGAGAAAGGCACTAGAGAGATCATTAACAAACCTTATCCCATCAGAAACAAACTAGAGAGCACCTTATACGTCATACTAAGAAAACCTAGTGAGTCAGTGATTACACTGCTCACCCTATGTGTTAGGTTTATCACTTCTTTCGTAATAACAAATACTAGTACACCAAGTCACAGAATTTCATAAGTTTAATTTACATAGATTCCTATTATGATTTGTTCTCAAAACCCTATAAAAGTTAGAACATAGTATGCATAAGACCGAGATAACATAATTCAAGCGACCCACAAGTTTTAGCCACTACCAAAGACTTACCACCGTTCCATTCTCTTAAACCTTATGGTAGAAAGATATTTTCTTGTAGACTCATAGCGGGTGCGATCATACCAGCACTAATGCACCGGATCCCATCAGAACTCCGCAGTTAAGCGTGCTTGGGCGAGAGTAGTACAAGGATGAGTGAACTTAACCTTCGTACAAAAACTATTTCTATTTTCTATTCACAATCATGACTACATCATAGGGATGTAGGTCGAAACATTGAAGATTGTACAACAAAACGAGAAATTATATAAATATATAAATTAATGGAGTACAACTAACAACGATCATAGTTATTAACAAACTTGTTTCGTATTATGTAACATAATCATGTCTTCACATGGAAATAACCGACCAACCGACTGAACCCCGATCCTCCATATAGACTCTGCTACATTCCAAGCCGCCGTAACAGTTGTTGTGATAGCTGTCGTGGCGCAATTTAATGCTAATAACCCAAACAAAAATAGAAACAATGTCGACACTTCAGACCGTAGTAACAACCATGGAAACCAACGAGTGCCTACCTACGAGAATACCCCAACCCACAAACATAAGAGCAAGAAACGACAGTTCTGGGATAAAAAGAAGTGCAAATCATCTCAAGGAATTGCCAAGAGACAGCAACTTGTGGCAACCGCTGCAGCCACAACATCTGCCACTCCAGCCCGCCAGTGCGAGAATATGCTGGGATTCTCCCAAAGTGCAAAAAAGTGTAGCTTCCATCACCTGGGAGTCTGCCGAGAATTGCATTGCAAGAAGTGCAACAAGAAGGGACACACTGATCGAGTCTGTAGGACTTCGATCCAACACGTCACTTCAACCACAGACGCTTATGCAAATCAAAAATGCCATGCATGCGGTGAAAAAGGACATTTCAAGAGAAACTGTCCAACAGAGAAGAATGATGAAGGGGCAAGAGGAGTTTAACAATAAGACATGGCAAAGCAGCGAGGAACTCTTCTGAGATTTTTGGTACGTTTCCAAACAACAATAACTAAACATCGAATTTCCACGAAAAATAATTGAAAATTTTTAAAATCACAAATTAACACATCATTCATATAAAGACTAAGAACCCTTGTAGGTGAGTTATAATGGTTTAGTGTATACACAAGGGTCATTTATAATTAAGACTTGTAGGCTTAGAGTGAGTGATTCCGCCTCACTTCCTGTTCCTTGTTTGGTTGTGGATTTAGGGTAGAGTCACTCAGTCAACTGTCTTTCCAATATTAATTATACATGACTTGTATACACCAAGCGATTATAACGGGACCTGGTAGGGATTACATTAAGAAAGTTCATTATTTTCAATTATCAGAACACTCGTATTACTAGTACTCGTAAAATACGATTCAACAATGTTCGTAGTAGTCATAACAAGGATAAAACTGAAAACACTGAAAACATATATATAGAATAGTTCATCGTTCTAACAATCATTCCTTCCAAATCGATCTAACATCCGTTATTATAAGAAGTTCTGACGTCGTCATTTGACATAGAATTGTCTTGGCCCTCGCCATACCAATTTTCGGTGCCACGTAAAAATCCTTCGCCTTAAACGGACGTCTAACGAAATCCTTTCAATCTATAACGACAAACTCAACACAAAACTCAGTATCATCGCTCGCTTCAAAACTCAGAAGTACCCATGCGAGAGGTACCACGTCTTTCTAAACACACTCCGTAGACAAGAAACTCAAAGCGAAACACCGAGAATGTTCTGGAAATCCGTAATCTTTCCAAAGCATCTCCAGTAGATCCCGTAGGAATACCACTAGTACAGCAAGTCAAGTTCAAGAATAAAGATTAAGGACTTATACCACGAGTCTATTACTACTAAGTGTATACGCGAGAGTGATATATAATTAAGATTTTACGGACTTAGGATGTGTGACTCCGCCCTATCTCCTGTTCCTTGTCTGGTTGTGGACTTGGGGCAGAGCCACCCATCCGAAATTCTTTTCAATCTTAATTATATACGACTTGTATACATGAGGTAATGGTGGATAAGCCAAGTATGAGTCTTACCATGAACTTCAAAGCAAAATCTGTCCAAGTCTATGAGTGAGCATGCCATGATTCATACAAACGTAGGCAAGTAAACAAAAACCATCCATTCTCTCATCTTAAGTACATCTTACCATCCACAAACGAATGGACAGAGTGAGAGAACGATTCAAACATTGAAAGGCATGCTAAGAGCTTGAGTGATTGACTTTGGTAAAGCATGGGATACACATGTACCACTAGTCGAGTTCTCGTACAATAACAATTACCATACTAGCATTAGGGTTGCTCCATTTAAATCCCTCCTATGGCCGGAAGTGGAGATCCCATCTTTGCTGGGCTGAGGTGGGTGACACGCAACTAGCTAAAGGAAAAGTTCCTGACAGCACCCTCACTGGTCCAGAGCTCATCAGGGAGACGACTGAAAAGATTGTTCAAATTCGTGAATGATTGAAAGCCTCTAGAGATAGACAGAAAAGCTACGCTGACAAAAGACGGAAACCCTTGGAATTTCAGGTTGGTGACCTTGTTCAATTGAAGGTCTCACCCTGGAAGGGCATGATACGGTTCGGAAAGCGAGGCAAACTAAATCCAAGGTACATTGTGCCTTTTGAGATTCCTGCTAGAATTGGCCCAGTAGCTTACAAACTCCGACTACCTCAAGAACTTAGTAACGTACACCCTACCTTCCACGTATTCAACCTAAAAGAAGCGTCTATCTGATGAGACTCTTTCTATTCCACTCGATGGAATCAAGATCATTGAGAGCCTCAACTTCGTGAAAGAACCAGTAGAAATCATGGATAGGGAAGTCAAGCAAACCAAACAAAGCCGTATACCCATAGTGAACGTTCGCTAGAATACCAAGCGGGGACCTGAATTCACTTGGGAGCGGGAGGATCTAATGAAATATAAGTATCCGCATCTTTTCCCTTAGTCCATGTGTATCTCTTAAACTTAATTTCGGGACGAAATTCCCTTTAACGGGGGGATGATATGACAACCCGTTTTTCTCGTTATTGTAAAAGTTGAACTAAAGTCAAACTTCTTATTTTGATCTATCTTATTTAAAGTAGATTTAAATTCTAGATTGGTTTAAAACCTTTAATTAGAAGTGTTGCTTGAATTAGAAGTGAATTACATGGAACCGAGAAACTTCATCCGAGTCGCAAACCCTCGCATAGCTTGAGACTTCGGACCGCAAACGGTTTGTAGCCGCCAACGAGGTTCACGGCCGAGAACCCACTCCTCGGACCGTAAACTCTAGTCTTATCCATTCGGTGTGGAAACCAACGAAGGTGTCCCATTAGTTTTGACCCTATATGGGGGCTGAACCGTGAACTCCTCCTCACTTCTTCAATTCCTGCCGAAAACTCACCCTTCACACTCAAGAACACCAACCGAAAACCCTCATTCTCTCTCAACTATCATCCTTCTTCATTTGAATCTTCTTAAGATCTTGCTTGGATCTTCAAGTGTTCTTCATTCATCAAGATCTTGGGGCCGTAAACCCTTGAATCTCCTTCATTTCTTCAAGAACACTCAACCGTGAACCCAAGAACACCAAGATCTTCTTGGGCCGTAAACTCCAAGGCTGGCTGTGAGCTCCTAGCAGCTTTCCAAAGTGCTTCTAACACTTCTATTTTGTAAGTGGAACTTACAAGATTAGGCTTTTTCCTTAACATACTTGCTAGTAATTCACTAATTATGTACATATATGTTGTGTAAAATGCTATTAGGACTCGATTTTGTTACGGGAGCTAACTTGTGGAAATAACATCCTATATCGAACCTCCAATCGAATCACTCACATAAGGTGAGTTCATACCCCTACAATTTACCTTTTTCAATGTTTTTAGGGGGGTAATACAAGTCAAACACAATAGAATTGTGTTAAATCTTACATGTGAAAACAAACAAACAAAGAAACTCTTATGCTTATAAATATTGTTAAAAAACATTTTCAAACTCTTTTAAACTGTTTTAGATTTCTGTTTATATCAAAATCATATTTGTTTGTATATTTATGTATAATCATGCTTTAACAGACTTAGGACTATTGCTAAATACCGTAACTCCTGTTCCTTGTTTGGTTGTGGGCTTAGGGTAGGATCACCGGTCCGACCGTCGGTTAAATCATAATTATACATACTAAATATATACATGAATATTAAATCTCATTTTCAAAGAACATACTTAACTAAATTGCATATGATGGGGAAATGAGTCTTTTCTTCAAATCATTTATAGTTCAAACAAACATACTAGTAAAACTTTAATAGGTATAGTTTAGATAATCAATTCATACTATTTTCTAGATCAGAGAAACAATTACATGAACTAATACATACACATTAATACAATTACAAACAAGTTTACAAACACGTTAAGACACAACAATTTTCATAAATAAAACGGAAACAGACTTATAATTTATAATGAGTATAGTTAAGGGACAAACGAAACTATTTTTACAAGGTTATATGTTATAAACAAAAAGGATTCTCAGTTATTACTCGTAATTCGTTGAAACAGTTTGTGAGTCATTTTTATGTACTTATCTAAGTACGGGTAAAAGTCTTGAGCTTATAACCAGAGTCTCTTGTAGGGAGAGCGATGACAATTGTGTATAGATCTATGTTGGGACTGACAATCCCACATCCCGACTGTTAGCTACAGTCAGGTCGTCAGGCCTGGGATGACAAATGTTGTTAACAGTTTTGACGCCTGAAAAACGTCGTTATCAGGCAGAGAGGGTTGGTATGGTTATAAGAACTCACAGGGAGAAAATCCCGACCTATTTACGAGTAACATATATTCAAATAACTTCATTTAAATTAGTTATCTTACAATCGGTTTACAAAATAAGCTTACTTCAGTGGTGTTATTTTTAAACAATACTACTGCAACTAATTACTTTCCATTATATGCATACAAAAAGGTTCATACATGAACAAGCATACTATTTTATAGAAAGGATAGTCTAAGATTATGGAAAACATACATTATACAATTTCAGAGTACAAACATACATTATACTAGTACAGAGAACAAAACATACAAACATTTGGGTCTTAGGGTTGAAGACTACTTTTCATTTATTATAGAAAATATGGGATTTTCTGGAGAACATAAACTAATACTTTCATAGATCAAGTACAAACATTAAACAATAAATACTTATGAACTCACCAACTTAAATGTTGATACTCTCTTTCAAAATAACTTGTATTCTTAGGGAATCAGTAGACAGGTACGCTAGTACATGTTTCGAGAAGACGGAGCATGTTCAAGACTCGTCTTTTATTTTGCTATACTTTTAGTGTCATACAAGTATACAATGAACACACATGTATTAACTATATTATTAATACAATGGATGTTGTAGCTTGTTTTGCTATTTTACATTTGTTGTGATACTGAGCATGACGTCATCCGCCCCCGGACGTTTCCGCCGTTCTGGTTTGGGGGTGTGACAGATTGGTATCAGAGCATTGTTTATAGGGAACTAAGTATATCAACCCATAAAAGATATACAACTATAAATACAAAGGGACTAAAAATACTCTAACCAAGAGTTATACTTTTAAAACATAAGTATTCCTATATAAGTATACATACATGTATATACACATACTAGAACAAGTATCACAAGAAGAACAAAACAGAAGTATTTAAATGTTGGACACTACGGTCAAACCTAGACAGTTATGTAATCATATATGGGATAAATATAGCCTGATCAAGTATATTTATTTGAGATATGACCAACATGTGTTTGGGAGTGATAGTAGTGTTGCAGCAAGTCTAAAACTTACCAACTCAGTATACAAAAGATTACCAGAACAAAACATAAAGTTTAAAATACTATATGAGTATTTTAGGAACTAAAAATAACTAATGTGAAAACTAAAACACCTTTACTGGTAAGGCTATAATTACCAAGTGTATACATTAAGGCTATATATAATTGAGATTTTATAGACTTAGAACTCATGATTCTCACTCTACTTTCTGTTCCTTATTTGGTTGTGGTCTTAGAGGAGGATCATTTATTCGAAGGTCTATTTGATATTGGTTATATATAATCTATATACATTACGCGATCATAGAAGGACCCGATTAGGATCATCATAAAAAGCTCAATAGAGATAGTTTTATTAATTTCATAGATTCTTTAAGGCACTCCTATTCTCGCACAACCGACACACCTAGACATCACAAACAGCCAATAGAAAAGTCGAGGTAGAACTAAAAGAGGGTTCACGAGGAGGATTTTGAGAAAGGTTCGGACAAAGAGAAAGGCACTAGAGAGATCATTAACAAACCTTATCCCATCAGAAACAAACTAGAGAGCACCTTATACGTCATACTAAGAAAACCTAGTGAGTCAGTGATTACACTGCTCACCCTATGTGTTAGGTTTATCACTTCTTTCGTAATAACAAATACTAGTACACCAAGTCACAGAATTTCATAAGTTTAATTTACATAGATTCCTATTATGATTTGTTCTCAAAACCCTATAAAAGTTAGAACATAGTATGCATAAGACCGAGATAACATAATTCAAGCGACCCACAAGTTTTAGCCACTACCAAAGACTTACCACCGTTCCATTCTCTTAAACCTTATGGTAGAAAGATACTTTCTTGTAGACTCATAGCGGGTGCGATCATACCAGCACTAATGCACCGGATCCCATCAGAACTCCGCAGTTAAGCGTGCTTGGGCGAGAGTAGTACAAGGATGAGTGAACTTAACCTTCATACAAAAACTATTTCTATTTTCTATTCACAATCATGACTACATCATAGGGATGTAGGTCGAAACATTGAAGATTGTACAACAAAACGAGAAATTATATAAATATATAAATTAATGGAGTACAACTAACAACGATCATAGTTATTAACAAACTTGTTTCGTATTATGTAACATAATCATGTCTTCACATGGAAATAACCGACCAACCGACTGAACCCCGATCCTCCATATAGACTCTGCTACATTCCAAGCCGCCGTAACAGTTGTTGTGATAGCTGTCATGGCGCAATTTAATGCTAATAACCCAAACAAAAATAGAAACAATGTCGACACTTCAGACCGTAGTAACAACCATGGAAACCAACGAGTGCCTACCTACGAGAATACCCCAACCCACAAACATAAGAGCAAGAAACGACAGTTCTGGGATAAAAAGAAGTGCAAATCATCTCAAGGAATTGCCAAGAGACAGCAACTTGTGGCAACCGCTGCAGCCACAACATCTGCCACTCCAGCCCGCCAGTGCGAGAATATGCTGGGATTCTCCCAAAGTGCAAAAAAAGTGTAGCTTCCATCACCTGGGAGTCTGCCGAGAATTGCATTGCAAGAAGTGCAACAAGAAGGGACACACTGATCGAGTCTGTAGGACTTCGATCCAACACGTCACTTCAACCACAGACGCTTATGCAAATCAAAAATGTCATGCATGCGGTGAAAAAGGACATTTCAAGAGAAACTGTCCAACAGAGAAGAATGATGAAGGGGCAAGAGGAGTTTAACAATAAGACATGGCAAAGCAGCGAGGAACTCTTCTGAGATTTTTGGTACGTTTCCAAACAACAATAACTAAACATCGAATTTCCACGAAAAATAATTGAAAATTTTTAAAATCACAAATTAACACATCATTCATATAAAGACTAAGAACCCTTGTAGGTGAGTTATAATGGTTTAGTGTATACACAAGGGTCATTTATAATTAAGACTTGTAGGCTTAGAGTGAGTGATTCCGCCTCACTTCCTGTTCCTTGTTTGGTTGTGGATTTAGGGCAGAGTCACTCAGTCAACTGTCTTTCCAATATTAATTATACATGACTTGTATACACCAAGCGATTATAACGGGACCTGGTAGGGATTACATTAAGAAAGTTCATTATTTTCAATTATCAGAACACTCGTATTACTAGTACTCGTAAAATACGATTCAACAATGTTCGCAGTAGTCATAACAAGGATAAAACTGAAAACACTGAAAACATATATATAGAATAGTTCATCGTTCTAACAATCATTCCTTCCAAATCGATCTAACATCCGTTATTATAAGAAGTTCTGACGTCGTCATTTGACATAGAATTGTCTTGGCCCTCGCCATACCAATTTTCGGTGCCACGTAAAAATCCTTCGCCTTAAACGGACGTCTAACGAAATCCTTTCAATCTATAACGACAAACTCAACACAAAACTCAGTATCATCGCTCGCTTCAAAACTCAGAAGTACCCATGCGAGAGGTACCACGTCTTTCTAAACACACTCCGTAGACAAGAAACTCAAAGCGAAACACCGAGAATGTTCTGGAAATCCGTAATCTTTCCAAAGCATCTCCAGTAGATCCCGTAGGAATACCACTAGTACAGCAAGTCAAGTTCAAGAATAAAGATTAAGGACTTATACCACGAGTCTATTACTACTAAGTGTATACGCGAGAGTGATATATAATTAAGATTTTACGGACTTAGGATGTGTGACTCCGCCCTATCTCCTGTTCCTTGTCTGGTTGTGGACTTGGGGCAGAGCCACCCATCCGAAATTCTTTTCAATCTTAATTATATACGACTTGTATACATGAGGTAATGGTGGATAAGCCAAGTATGAGTCTTACCATGAACTTCAAAGCAAAATCTGTCCAAGTCTATGAGTGAGCATGCCATGATTCATACAAACGTAGGCAAGTAAACAAAAACCATCCATTCTCTCATCTTAAGTACATCTTACCATCCACAAACGAATGGACAGAGTGAGAGAACGATTCAAACATTGAAAGGCATGCTAAGAGCTTGAGTGATTGACTTTGGTAAAGCATGGGATACACATGTACCACTAGTCGAGTTCTCGTACAATAACAATTACCATACTAGCATTAGGGTTGCTCCATTTAAATCCCTCCTATGGCCGGAAGTGGAGATCCCATCTTTGCTGGGCTGAGGTGGGTGACACGCAACTAGCTAAAGGAAAAGTTCCTGACAGCACCCTCACTGGTCCAGAGCTCATCAGGGAGACGACTGAAAAGATTGTTCAAATTCGTGAATGATTGAAAGCCTCTAGAGATAGACAGAAAAGCTACGCTGACAAAAGACGGAAACCCTTGGAATTTCAGGTTGGTGACCTTGTTCAATTGAAGGTCTCACCCTGGAAGGGCATGATACGGTTCGGAAAGCGAGGCAAACTAAATCCAAGGTACATTGTGCCTTTTGAGATTCCTGCTAGAATTGGCCCAGTAGCTTACAAACTCCGACTACCTCAAGAACTTAGTAACGTACACCCTACCTTCCACGTATTCAACCTAAAAGAAGCGTCTATCTGATGAGACTCTTTCTATTCCACTCGATGGAATCAAGATCATTGAGAGCCTCAACTTCGTGAAAGAACCAGTAGAAATCATGGATAGGGAAGTCAAGCAAACCAAACAAAGCCGTATACCCATAGTGAACGTTCGCTAGAATACCAAGCGGGGACCTGAATTCACTTGGGAGCGGGAGGATCTAATGAAATATAAGTATCCGCATCTTTTCCCTTAGTCCATGTGTATCTCTTAAACTTAATTTCGGGACGAAATTCCCTTTAACGGGGGGATGATATGACAACCCGTTTTTCTCGTTATTGTAAAAGTCGAACTAAAGTCAAACTTCTTATTTTGATCTATCTTATTTAAAGTAGATTTAAATTCTAGATTGGTTTAAAACCTTTAATTAGAAGTGTTGCTTGAATTAGAAGTGAATTACATGGAACCGAGAAACTTCATCCGAGTCGCAAACCCTCGCATAGCTTGAGACTTCGGACCGCAAACGGTTTGTAGCCGCCAACGAGGTTCACGGCCGAGAACCCACTCCTCGGACCGTAAACTCTAGTCTTATCCATTCGGTGTGGAAACCAACGAAGGTGTCCCATTAGTTTTGACCCTATATGGGGGCTGAACCGTGAACTCCTCCTCACTTCTTCAATTCCTGCCGAAAACTCACCCTTCACACTCAAGAACACCAACCGAAAACCCTCATTCTCTCTCAACTATCATCCTTCTTCATTTGAATCTTCTTAAGATCTTGCTTGGATCTTCAAGTGTTCTTCATTCATCAAGATCTTGGGGCCGTAAACCCTTGAATCTCCTTCATTTCTTCAAGAACACTCAACCGTGAACCCAAGAACACCAAGATCTTCTTGGGCCGTAAACTCCAAGGCTGGCTGTGAGCTCCTAGCAGCTTTCCAAAGTGCTTCTAACACTTCTATTTTGTAAGTGGAACTTACAAGATTAGGCTTTTTCCTTAACATACTTGCTAGTAATTCACTAATTATGTACATATATGTTGTGTAAAATGCTATTAGGACTCGATTTTGTTACGGGAGCTAACTTGTGGAAATAACATCCTATATCGAACCTCCAATCGAATCACTCACATAAGGTGAGTTCATACCCCTACAATTTACCTTTTTCAATGTTTTTAGGGGGGTAATACAAGTCAAACACAATAGAATTGTGTTAAATCTTACATGTGAAAACAAACAAACAAAGAAACTCTTATGCTTATAAATATTGTTAAAAAACATTTTCAAACTCTTTTAAACTGTTTTAGATTTCTGTTTATATCAAAATCATATTTGTTTGTATATTTATGTATAATCATGCTTTAACAGACTTAGGACTATTGCTAAATACCGTAACTCCTGTTCCTTGTTTGGTTGTGGGCTTAGGGTAGGATCACCGGTCCGACCGTCGGTTAAATCATAATTATACATACTAAATATATACATGAATATTAAATCTCATTTTCAAAGAACATACTTAACTAAATTGCATATGATGGGGAAATGAGTCTTTTCTTCAAATCATTTATAGTTCAAACAAACATACTAGTAAAACTTTAATAGGTATAGTTTAGATAATCAATTCATACTATTTTCTAGATCAGAGAAACAATTACATGAACTAATACATACACATTAATACAATTACAAACAAGTTTACAAACACGTTAAGACACAACAATTTTCATAAATAAAACGGAAACAGACTTATAATTTATAATGAGTATAGTTAAGGGACAAACGAAACTATTTTTACAAGGTTATATGTTATAAACAAAAAGGATTCTCAGTTATTACTCGTAATTCGTTGAAACAGTTTGTGAGTCATTTTTATGTACTTATCTAAGTACGGGTAAAAGTCTTGAGCTTATAACCAGAGTCTCTTGTAGGGAGAGCGATGACAATTGTGTATAGATCTATGTTGGGACTGACAATCCCACATCCCGACTGTTAGCTACAGTCAGGTCGTCAGGCCTGGGATGACAAATGTTGTTAACAGTTTTGACGCCTGAAAAACGTCGTTATCAGGCAGAGAGGGTTGGTATGGTTATAAGAACTCACAGGGAGAAAATCCCGACCTATTTACGAGTAACATATATTCAAATAACTTCATTTAAATTAGTTATCTTACAATCGGTTTACAAAATAAGCTTACTTCAGTGGTGTTATTTTTAAACAATACTACTGCAACTAATTACTTTCCATTATATGCATACAAAAAGGTTCATACATGAACAAGCATACTATTTTATAGAAAGGATAGTCTAAGATTATGGAAAACATACATTATACAATTTCAGAGTACAAACATACATTATACTAGTACAGAGAACAAAACATACAAACATTTGGGTCTTAGGGTTGAAGACTACTTTTCATTTATTATAGAAAATATGGGATTTTCTGGAGAACATAAACTAATACTTTCATAGATCAAGTACAAACATTAAACAATAAATACTTATGAACTCACCAACTTAAATGTTGATACTCTCTTTCAAAATAACTTGTATTCTTAGGGAATCAGTAGACAGGTACGCTAGTACATGTTTCGAGAAGACGGAGCATGTTCAAGACTCGTCTTTTATTTTGCTATACTTTTAGTGTCATACAAGTATACAATGAACACACATGTATTAACTATATTATTAATACAATGGATGTTGTAGCTTGTTTTGCTATTTTACATTTGTTGTGATACTGAGCATGACGTCATCCGCCCCCGGACGTTTCCGCCGTTCTGGTTTGGGGGTGTGACAGATTGGTATCAGAGCATTGTTTATAGGGAACTAAGTATATCAACCCATAAAAGATATACAACTATAAATACAAAGGGACTAAAAATACTCTAACCAAGAGTTATACTTTTAAAACATAAGTATTCCTATATAAGTATACATACATGTATATACACATACTAGAACAAGTATCACAAGAAGAACAAAACAGAAGTATTTAAATGTTGGACACTACGGTCAAACCTAGACAGTTATGTAATCATATATGGGATAAATATAGCCTGATCAAGTATATTTATTTGAGATATGACCAACATGTGTTTGGGAGTGATAGTAGTGTTGCAGCAAGTCTAAAACTTACCAACTCAGTATACAAAAGATTACCAGAACAAAACATAAAGTTTAAAATACTATATGAGTATTTTAGGAACTAAAAATAACTAATGTGAAAACTAAAACACCTTTACTGGTAAGGCTATAATTACCAAGTGTATACATTAAGGCTATATATAATTGAGATTTTATAGACTTAGAACTCATGATTCTCACTCTACTTTCTGTTCCTTATTTGGTTGTGGTCTTAGAGGAGGATCATTTATTCGAAGGTCTATTTGATATTGGTTATATATAATCTATATACATTACGCGATCATAGAAGGACCCGATTAGGATCATCATAAAAAGCTCAATAGAGATAGTTTTATTAATTTCATAGATTCTTTAAGGCACTCCTATTCTCGCACAACCGACACACCTAGACATCACAAACAGCCAATAGAAAAGTCGAGGTAGAACTAAAAGAGGGTTCACGAGGAGGATTTTGAGAAAGGTTCGGACAAAGAGAAAGGCACTAGAGAGATCATTAACAAACCTTATCCCATCAGAAACAAACTAGAGAGCACCTTATACGTCATACTAAGAAAACCTAGTGAGTCAGTGATTACACTGCTCACCCTATGTGTTAGGTTTATCACTTCTTTCGTAATAACAAATACTAGTACACCAAGTCACAGAATTTCATAAGTTTAATTTACATAGATTCCTATTATGATTTGTTCTCAAAACCCTATAAAAGTTAGAACATAGTATGCATAAGACCGAGATAACATAATTCAAGCAACCCACAAGTTTTAGCCACTACCAAAGACTTACCACCGTTCCATTCTCTTAAACCTTATGGTAGAAAGATATTTTCTTGTATACTCATAGCGGGTGCGATCATACCAGCACTAATGCACCGGATCCCATCAGAACTCCGCAGTTAAGCGTGCTTGGGCGAGAGTAGTACAAGGATGAGTGAACTTAACCTTCATACAAAAACTATTTCTATTTTCTATTCACAATCATGACTACATCATAGGGATGTAGGTCGAAACATTGAAGATTGTACAACAAAACGAGAAATTATATAAATATATAAATTAATGGAGTACAACTAACAACGATCATAGTTATTAACAAACTTGTTTTGTATTATGTAACATAATCATGTCTTCACATGGAAATAACCGACCAACCGACTGAACCCCGATCCTCCATATAGACTCTGCTACATTCCAAGCCGCCGTAACAGTTGTTGTGATAGCTGTCATGGCGCAATTTAATGCTAATAACCCAAACAAAAATAGAAACAATGTCGACACTTCAGACCGTAGTAACAACCATGGAAACCAACGAGTGCCTACCTACGAGAATACCCCAACCCACAAACATAAGAGCAAGAAACGACAGTTCTGGGATAAAAAGAAGTGCAAATCATCTCAAGGAATTGCCAAGAGACAGCAACTTGTGGCAACCGCTGCAGCCACAACATCTGCCACTCCAGCCCGCCAGTGCGAGAATATGCTGGGATTCTCCCAAAGTGCAAAAAAGTGTAGCTTCCATCACCTGGGAGTCTGCCGAGAATTGCATTGCAAGAAGTGCAACAAGAAGGGACACACTGATCGAGTCTGTAGGACTTCGATCCAACACGTCACTTCAACCACAGACGCTTATGCAAATCAAAAATGCCATGCATGCGGTGAAAAAGGACATTTCAAGAGAAACTGTCCAACAGAGAAGAATGATGAAGGGGCAAGAGGAGTTTAACAATAAGACATGGCAAAGCAGCGAGGAACTCTTCTGAGATTTTTGGTACGTTTCCAAACAACAATAACTAAACATCGAATTTCCACGAAAAATAATTGAAAATTTTTAAAATCACAAATTAACACATCATTCATATAAAGACTAAGAACCCTTGTAGGTGAGTTATAATGGTTTAGTGTATACACAAGGGTCATTTATAATTAAGACTTGTAGGCTTAGAGTGAGTGATTCCGCCTCACTTCCTGTTCCTTGTTTGGTTGTGGATTTAGGGCAGAGTCACTCAGTCAACTGTCTTTCCAATATTAATTATACATGACTTGTATACACCAAGCGATTATAACGGGACCTGGTAGGGATTACATTAAGAAAGTTCATTATTTTCAATTATCAGAACACTCGTATTACTAGTACTCGTAAAATACGATTCAACAATGTTCGTAGTAGTCATAACAAGGATAAAACTGAAAACACTGAAAACATATATATAGAATAGTTCATCGTTCTAACAATCATTCCTTCCAAATCGATCTAACATCCGTTATTATAAGAAGTTCTGACGTCGTCATTTGACATAGAATTGTCTTGGCCCTCGCCATACCAATTTTCGGTGCCACGTAAAAATCCTTCGCCTTAAACGGACGTCTAACGAAATCCTTTCAATCTATAACGACAAACTCAACACAAAACTCAGTATCATCGCTCGCTTCAAAACTCAGAAGTACCCATGCGAGAGGTACCACGTCTTTCTAAACACACTCCGTAGACAAGAAACTCAAAGCGAAACACCGAGAATGTTCTGGAAATCCGTAATCTTTCCAAAGCATCTCCAGTAGATCCCGTAGGAATACCACTAGTACAGCAAGTCAAGTTCAAGAATAAAGATTAAGGACTTATACCACGAGTCTATTACTACTAAGTGTATACGCGAGAGTGATATATAATTAAGATTTTACGGACTTAGGATGTGTGACTCCGCCCTATCTCCTGTTCCTTGTCTGGTTGTGGACTTGGGGCAGAGCCACCCATCCGAAATTCTTTTCAATCTTAATTATATACGACTTGTATACATGAGGTAATGGTGGATAAGCCAAGTATGAGTCTTACCATGAACTTCAAAGCAAAATCTGTCCAAGTCTATGAGTGAGCATGCCATGATTCATACAAACGTAGGCAAGTAAACAAAAACCATCCATTCTCTCATCTTAAGTACATCTTACCATCCACAAACGAATGGACAGAGTGAGAGAACGATTCAAACATTGAAAGGCATGCTAAGAGCTTGAGTGATTGACTTTGGTAAAGCATGGGATACACATGTACCACTAGTCGAGTTCTCGTACAATAACAATTACCATACTAGCATTAGGGTTGCTCCATTTAAATCCCTCCTATGGCCGGAAGTGGAGATCCCATCTTTGCTGGGCTGAGGTGGGTGACACGCAACTAGCTAAAGGAAAAGTTCCTGACAGCACCCTCACTGGTCCAGAGCTCATCAGGGAGACGACTGAAAAGATTGTTCAAATTCGTGAATGATTGAAAGCCTCTAGAGATAGACAGAAAAGCTACGCTGACAAAAGACGGAAACCCTTGGAATTTCAGGTTGGTGACCTTGTTCAATTGAAGGTCTCACCCTGGAAGGGCATGATACGGTTCGGAAAGCGAGGCAAACTAAATCCAAGGTACATTGTGCCTTTTGAGATTCCTGCTAGAATTGGCCCAGTAGCTTACAAACTCCGACTACCTCAAGAACTTAGTAACGTACACCCTACCTTCCACGCATTCAACCTAAAAGAAGCGTCTATCTGATGAGACTCTTTCTATTCCACTCGATGGAATCAAGATCATTGAGAGCCTCAACTTCGTGAAAGAACCAGTAGAAATCATGGATAGGGAAGTCAAGCAAACCAAACAAAGCCGTATACCCATAGTGAACGTTCGCTAGAATACCAAGCGGGGACCTGAATTCACTTGGGAGCGGGAGGATCTAATGAAATATAAGTATCCGCATCTTTTCCCTTAGTCCATGTGTATCTCTTAAACTTAATTTCGGGACGAAATTCCCTTTAACGGGGGGATGATATGACAACCCGTTTTTCTCGTTATTGTAAAAGTCGAACTAAAGTCAAACTTCTTATTTTGATCTATCTTATTTAAAGTAGATTTAAATTCTAGATTGGTTTAAAACCTTTAATTAGAAGTGTTGCTTGAATTAGAAGTGAATTACATGGAACCGAGAAACTTCATCCGAGTCGCAAACCCTCGCATAGCTTGAGACTTCGGACCGCAAACGGTTTGTAGCCGCCAACGAGGTTCACGGCCGAGAACCCACTCCTCGGACCGTAAACTCTAGTCTTATCCATTCGGTGTGGAAACCAACGAAGGTGTCCCATTAGTTTTGACCCTATATGGGGGCTGAACCGTGAACTCCTCCTCACTTCTTCAATTCCTGCCGAAAACTCACCCTTCACACTCAAGAACACCAACCGAAAACCCTCATTCTCTCTCAACTATCATCCTTCTTCATTTGAATCTTCTTAAGATCTTGCTTGGATCTTCAAGTGTTCTTCATTCATCAAGATCTTGGGGCCGTAAACCCTTGAATCTCCTTCATTTCTTCAAGAACACTCAACCGTGAACCCAAGAACACCAAGATCTTCTTGGGCCGTAAACTCCAAGGCTGGCTGTGAGCTCCTAGCAGCTTTCCAAAGTGCTTCTAACACTTCTATTTTGTAAGTGGAACTTACAAGATTAGGCTTTTTCCTTAACATACTTGCTAGTAATTCACTAATTATGTACATATATGTTGTGTAAAATGCTATTAGGACTCGATTTTGTTACGGGAGCTAACTTGTGGAAATAACATCCTATATCGAACCTCCAATCGAATCACTCACATAAGGTGAGTTCATACCCCTACAATTTACCTTTTTCAATGTTTTTAGGGGGGTAATACAAGTCAAACACAATAGAATTGTGTTAAATCTTACATGTGAAAACAAACAAACAAAGAAACTCTTATGCTTATAAATATTGTTAAAAAACATTTTCAAACTCTTTTAAACTGTTTTAGATTTCTGTTTATATCAAAATCATATTTGTTTGTATATTTATGTATAATCATGCTTTAACAGACTTAGGACTATTGCTAAATACTGTAACTCTTGTTCCTTGTTTGGTTGTGGGCTTAGGGTAGGATCACTGGTCCGACCGTCGGTTAAATCATAATTATACATACTAAATATATACATGAATATTAAATCTCATTTTCAAAGAACATACTTAACTAAATTGCATATGATGGGGAAATGAGTCTTTTCTTCAAATCATTTATAGTTCAAACAAACATACTAGTAAACTTTAATAGGTATAGTTTAGATAATCAATTCATACTATTTTCTAGATCAGAGAAACAATTACATGAACTAATACATACACATTAATACAATTACAAACAAGTTTACAAACACGTTAAGACACAACAGTTTTCATAAATAAAACGGAAACAGACTTATAATTTATAATGAGTATAGTTAAGGGACAAACGAAACTATTTTTACAAGGTTATATGTTATAAACAAAAAGGATTCTCAGTTATTACTCGTAATTCGTTGAAACAGTTTGTGAGTCATTTTTATGTACTTATCTAAGTACGGGTAAAAGTCTTGAGCTTATAACCAGAGTCTCTTGTAGGGAGAGCGATGACAATTGTGTATAGATCTATGTTGGGACTGACAATCCCACATCCCGACTGTTAGCTACAGTCAGGTCGTCAGGCCTGGGATGACAAATGTTGTTAACAGTTTTGACGCCTGAAAAACGTCGTTATCAGGCAGAGAGGGTTGGTATGGTTATAAGAACTCACAGGGAGAAAATCCCGACCTATTTACGAGTAACATATATTCAAATAACTTCATTTAAATTAGTTATCTTACAATCGGTTTACAAAATAAGCTTACTTCAGTGGTGTTATTTTTAAACAATACTACTGCAACTAATTACTTTCCATTATATGCATACAAAAAGGTTCATACATGAACAAGCATACTATTTTATAGAAAGGATAGTCTAAGATTATGGAAAACATACATTATACAATTTCAGAGTACAAACATACATTATACTAGTACAGAGAACAAAACATACAAACATTTGGGTCTTAGGGTTGAAGACTACTTTTCATTTATTATAGAAAATATGGGATTTTCTGGAGAACATAAACTAATACTTTCATAGATCAAGTACAAACATTAAACAATAAATACTTATGAACTCACCAACTTAAATGTTGATACTCTCTTTCAAAATAACTTGTATTCTTAGGGAATCAGTAGACAGGTACGCTAGTACATGTTTCGAGAAGACGGAGCATGTTCAAGACTCGTCTTTTATTTTGCTATACTTTTAGTGTCATACAAGTATACAATGAACACACATGTATTAACTATATTATTAATACAATGGATGTTGTAGCTTGTTTTGCTATTTTACATTTGTTGTGATACTGAGCATGACGTCATCCGCCCCCGGACGTTTCCGCCGTTCTGGTTTGTGGGTGTGACAAATGTGGTTGGGGCATTGGTGAGCCCGAAAGGCATCACCACGAACTCGTAATGACCATAACGAGTCCTGAAAGTAGTTTTTTGGATATACTCATCTCTAAATCTCATTTGATGGTAGCTAGAACACAGACCGATCTTGGAGAACCAATACGCACCGTATAACTGGTCAAGAAAATCATCAATCCTCGGAAGCAGATAACGGTTCTTCATTGTTAGCTTTTTCAGCTTTTGATAACTGGTCGTCCTTCTTCTTCACAGACAAAATCGGCGCTCCCCAGGGTGAACTACTTGGTCTGATAAACACCTTGTCAAATAGCTACTGCAACTATGTAGACAACTCCTGCGTCTCCAATGGTGCTAACCGATACGTTGCCTTGGCTATCAGAGCCGCACCTGGTACCAGATCAATACAAAACTCCACCTACCTCTCCGGGGGCACTCCAGTAAAGTCCTCCAGGAACACATCTAAATACTCTCGAATGATCGTAGATCCTCAATCTTCCTATTTCTCTCCATCCTGGTGTCCAATACGTAAGCCCCAAACACCCCTGCTGAAGATACCTCCTAGCTGTTGTAGCTAAACAGAGAGTTGGTCTGTGTTGAGCACCTTCACCATGAATAACCAGTTCTCCCCCACTTGGGGTTCGAACCCGAGCAAACTGGTACCTACAATCGATCATCACCCTATTAGGGTTCAACCAGTCCATCCCCACAGTGACCTTGCTCTCATCCAAATGAATAGGAACCAAATCAATCAGATATATCTCTCGGAACAGCTCAATAGTACAACCCCGATGAACGCTCGATACCATTACTGAACAATTATCGGCGATCTCCACCTCCAACGGTTAATCAAGCTCCCCAAGAGCATCATCAAATCTCGTTCTGAGCACAAGAGATGCAAATAATCGGGTAGCACCCGAATCAAAAAGAACCAGAGCAGACATTTCATTTACTAAGAACGTTCCTGAACATAACTACATAAAACATAAGCATAAGCAATAAGGAAAGTGTATAAATGAAAGGAAGAACATACCCGTAACCACGTCAGGAGTCGCACGTGCCTCCTATGCTTTCAGCTGAAAAGCCTTGCTCTTCACTACAGGGGTCTCCGCCTTGCCCTCTCGGCTATCTGTGATCCTCAGTGTCGCGGGAGCGGGTATTGCAACCGTTCCTACTATTAAACTCGGGAAATCGGCCTTCCCGTGGCCCCTCTGTTTGCAATGAAAGCATATCAGACTTGAAGCATGGGTAGTGGTAGTGGTGGCAGTGCAGCCCCTGACGAAGTGACCTGTCTTTCCGCATTTATAGCAGCCCAAACCACCCGACCTACAAACCCTGTCATGCATCCTGTCGTACTTGCCACAGCGGCCACGACCCTACTGACCCCTCGATCTAAAATCAAAAACCTTGGGTTTCTTTTCTGAACCCCCAGACGTCTGCACCTAGTCTGCCTTCCTCTTTTCAATGTGCTCCAAATCGAGTTTCTGCTCCCGGGCCCTAGATATCATGTCCTCCAATATCAGACAGACTGAATAACTAACGAACTCCCTGATATCTGATCTCGACATATTGTGGTACCAAGTCTTCTTCATCTCCTCCTCTGCAGCATACTGGGGAACAAATAAAGCTCTCTCTTAGAACTTGGCGTTGATCTCTGCCACAGTCTCATTCGTCTGGTATATATCCTGGAACTCCCTTGTCTGCTGTTGCACCTCGATAGTCGGTGCAAAGTTCGCTCGGAATCGAGTCACAAAATTCGAGCAAGTCATCGCCTTAATGGTTGGTGATCCCAAAGCATAACCAATCGCCTCCTACTAGTCGCGGGCTTGCTCCCTCAGACAACTTGCAGCAAACCTCACCTTCGACCCCCCCCCCTCCGGGGGGGGGGGGGGGGGGGGGGGGAGGGCAGAAGCTAGTCATCTGGGCGCTCTCCATGTCTGTTATCCACCTCCTGGCGACAGTGGGGTCCTTCACTCCAAAGAACTCTAACGCCCCACATCCATTGAAATCCTTGAAGGAGAGCGTGCAGGCTCCGTACTGCCCGATAGCCAACTCGACTCTGAAGGTCCGAAAGCGCTCCTCCATCAACTCAATGATACCCTCCTTGATCGACCCGATCATTACCGGGGCACATCAAGGATTCCTCTCCTAATCTCGGACGTGATGAACTTACTTAGTCCTTTATCAATTGGTTTGGTGCCCGCGCCCGAACCAGATCCAGATCCCGAGCCTCCTGCCTCCACCACGTGTCATCACCATGCTGAAACACAATACATAAACAATCAGTATACACACGCAAAGGTTCACACTCCCAAATTTTCTTGAAATCATCAAGGCCTTCCTTGTCCCGGGTACATATCTTGTGCTTTCAGTAGTACGGACCCAATACTACCATCCACACTTATCTATACCTTCCTCAAGAATGGTCTCAACTCCTCCAAGTAACTTCCCTACTATTAATTACCTTACTCGCGATATAGAGCTCCCTATGTGCTAAAACACTTCCTAAGCTTTTCTAGGGTTCCTTTCCCATTACTCCCTACCATCAGTTGCAGCAGAGACTCCCTCTAATACCTTCTAACTACATCACGAATACAATTACATGTTACAGACACCAGATAATTTTCGACTGCTAGGTCCCACCCTACAACGGTTGGACTCAAATAAGAGTTGTGTGATAGGGCTGAACCTAACCTTCGAAAATTATCTAATCCCCACAACATGTAATTTAACGTATTCACTTAATAAGTAACTAACACCAGTGGAGTCCCTAAGACCATAAAGCAAGCAACATTATAGCATTGAGTTCTAACCAGAGCACTACCTAACCAGGCCACTCTATTTGATTATCTGAAATCTATACTAGCATGCAGTTCTAAAGGTTCATACAACCGACATACAAGGCATCCCACTATGCGATGTTGAGCAGATCCTTAGCCCTAATCTAGCATGTTATACACATACATATACTAAACAATAAGCATGTATGGGTATTTTGGGAAATACTTACTTGAGGTCGGCTGAATACACGCATCACACCCCTTTTATTTATAAATATCTATTTAGGAAATCCATTTTCTTCCAAAAAGATTACCAATTCCTCAGTTTGAGTTCAGACACATCCGAGAATGTGCCCGAATCACTCAAACCAAGGCTCTGATACCAACTTCTAACGTCCCAAAAATTACTATGTAAATTTTTATTTTTTAACTAACAAAAACATCATTCATTAATTATAAATTCCATCAAAATGTGATAATGTATAAAATAGTTATCAGAGTAAAAATCATGTCATAAAATGCGGAATGCTGGTGGATGCGGTGCGATCATGCCGGACCCTTCCCTTTCGAGCTAGAAGTGCCTCAAACCATAAACATAAAACTATAAGCACAAAGTTTAGTGATTTTCCCCAAAATACCACACACCAAACATACATAACAACTTGAAACTAAATTGGGTCTATTACACCCCCATTCGGTATTTTTCAACTGGTACTAGGTCTATTTCACCCCCTTCGGTATCTTTCAACCGATATTGGGTCTATTTTACCCCTTTGGTATGTTACAACCGATACTAGGTCTATTTCATCCCCTACAGCTAAGCATACAATCATATCAGCAAGAGTCACAAAGACAACAAGCACATATTGTTGGATTAGTATCTAAACCCGTAACTATATTTGGTATGTACTTAACCCGGTTGTGCATTGTCCTTTTGGGTTGCCTTCACCAAAGCAACTTGATAGGATGATTTATGGAGAGAGAGAGAGAGAGAGGTTATTATGATTTATTAATATATTATATGAATAATATATTAAAGGAGAAATCATATTGTTTAATTAATATTAGTCAAAAATTAATAAGAATTAATTTTGTGGCTAAAAGACATTAATTAAATAAAGGGGACTAGAATTGTCAATTGTGCGATAGTTGAATATTGGGCTAATGCACTCCATAGAAGTTGGAGTGGACGAAATCTATGGGGAAACCCATTAGAATTCGTCCAATGCTTCTAAGGAGGGAGTTCATGGGCTGCTTAGGGCCTAAGCAGTCAGATTAGGGTTTCCTAGTTTAAAACCCTAATAGCCTCACTATATAAGGAACCCCTAAGGCCCCAAAAACGTGTGGAAGAAATCCCTAAGGGATCTTAGTCGTTTTGGTGCTCCTCCCCCCTCTCATAAGTCATTCTCTTGCTTGTGGTGTTTGTAAGCCATTAGAGGAGTGACATTTGTGACTCTAAGCTCCAAGACAAGAAGATTCAAGCCATTCTTGTAAAGGTAATCATCTAGATCTGATCTTATATGATAATTTCGAAATATGTATGCTAGATCTAGGGTTTATAAGCTTTGGATGGTTATTGCATGTTCATTAGACAAACTAGATCCAAAAGCTTTAGGGTTTGCATGTACACCATAGGACTGATGTAGTGCTCAAAACCATCAGTGGTATCATAGCCTAGGTTGTTTGTATAATGTATTTGATGTATTTCATAATCATTCAAGCTTAAAATCGCAAAATTCTGCTTTCTGGGGGCTGGACTCGCCGAGTCCATGACTGAACTTGCCGAGTCCACTGGGAACTCGACGAGTCCAGTGCTGACTCGACGAGTCAGAGTCGCAGATGGCTGATTTTGCGGGATTTTGACCTATTTTGCTGTGGAATAATTACCAAAAATGTTTTCCATTAATAAAATCCGAATTTTATCAATATTTGGTGATTATCCTTACTAAAATAGAAGATAATTGTCAAAATTAAGATAATTACTTGTTTTATAAGATAAATATTAATTATTTGTAATTTTGTTTTGAATTATCTTGTAAGAAATTGAATTAAGTCAAATTTAAATAATCATCAATTAACTGTTTAATTGTTATTATTTGATCTAGAATGTTCTTGATAATGTTTTGAAAAGTTTCAAAACTTGCCCTCAAGTTTTGGAATTTATATTTTTTTATTAAAAAGTTTAATTTCGAAATATTTAAATTCTAAGCCCTAATGTTTTGAAAAGTTCAAAATTTGCCCTCAAGTTTTGGAATTTAAAATTTTGATTAAAAGTTTAATTTTAAAATATTAAATTCTAAAACCCTAGTTTTTGAAAAGTTCAAATTACACCCTTATGGTTTTATTAAGTTAACTAAGTGTATAATTAAAAGAGAGTTAATAAATCCATAATAATTTGGTTTACATTTAATTAAATTAAAAGTATAATTTATTAAATTAGACCACATAGTATTTTAAAAGTGTAAAATACACCTTATACTATATAACATTTAAAAGGTTTACCATATTATATATGTATGAGTAAAGAGTCAGTCTTACCGTTAGTAGGCCTCATTCACGAAGTTGATCTCTAAGGGGTGTTTAAGGAAATTGCCTATAAAATGGCGATTGAATGGGTATCCACTCTTACCGACCGCACTCTTGACTAGTGGAGGGTCGTTAGCCGAACGGGTAGGATTGGACACAACTTTCCATTATAAGTATAATTAAATACGAAGTAACTAAACGCTTTTATAAATTCCTAAATCTTAGTTACTTTAGGAAAAAGTGAATTTGATGCAATTCCATGGAATTACACTTTGTACCCTTGCCGGGACAATTAGTGGAGTGTGTGTGGTTAACCGGCACACTAAGTTGGGATTGGCATTGGGGGCAAAGGGTGACTCAATGTTTGTCCTATATCGATGGAGCGTGTGTGGTTAACCGGCACGTCGATTAGGTGACTGTAACATTGAGGGCACCACGTACATTCGCATGGTTATTCACACCTTATTTGTGATCCTCGGCATCCCAGTCACAAATGAAGGGCATAATCGAGATTAAACATGTCATTGAGAAGTTCAATGAATCTCAAAAGATCTAGGAGTTTCAATTCATTTAAAACTTAAACTTTCATTTTTTGTTTTTCATGGTGGAAATTGGTAAATCGTCATTTACCTACCTTCAAATGTTCTGCAATTTGGATTACGGCATCCCTCTTCCAAGTTGTAGAATATTGTGTTGGGTCCTAGCCTTAATATCTCATTTGGGTGTTTTATTAAGGACTCAATCAACTAACTTGAATTTCTCCCGTTTTGTAGATGTCAAAGTCTGACAACTATGGTCTTCCCGAATCCTTTGGAAAAAGTTTTCACATGAAGATGATGTTCCACGATTGGATTGTGGAAATGGAAATCATGCTTCACTTCCTCCACTTCCTCCACCTCCTCCAATAATTCTCCCTGACCCACGTGTTCGAAGACTTGAAAAGTTCAAGGTCACTCAAGCCCTATTGGCAAGCAAACACAAAGATGGAAAGTCTGTATGTGCTCATGTCTTGGATATGAAGTTGCATATTAACAGATTGGGAATGTTGGGTGTCGAAGTCTCTAGGAAGCTGGCTGTTGACTTGGTTCTTCAATCACTTCCTGACTCATATAGTGAGTTCATTAGAGAGTACTATATGATAGACCGAGATGTGACCCTCATTGATTTGACTTATTTGCTTGTTGCTGCTGAATCAGAAATGATCTGGCGGACCGGTCAAGCAAATTTGTCTGGTAAATTAATGTCTCAACCTTCTATGGACAATGGCAACATTGGAAATCCATAAAAGTTTTCTCTACGCAAGAGAAATGCTAAGTCTGAGATAGTCCCTTGTGCCATTCCCAAAGAATCTGTGTGTTTTTATTGCCAAGAGAAGGGGCATTGGTTGCGAAGCTGCCCTGACTACCTGAGAGATCTAAGAGATTGGAAAGTCAAGATGTATGACTCTACTTCAGGTAAAGTCCACTATCTAACTCTATTAAGTTTTTTTTTTAGATTCTTAATACATAATGTGATAAGATTACATTTGGTGTTTTGTAGGATCGAAGAAAAAGGAAGCTTAAAAGAAAGAAGTGAGTTGAATCTGGTCATGAAGAAATGGATTTCGATCGCATGATTCAAAGATCGGATTTTTTAAGTTGCTACTTTAGAGTTAGGATAGATTGCAAAATAGTATTTACATAGTTTTCATTTGTAATCGCATTGTAAGGACAAGATTTTTCCGCAATAAAATAAAATTTGATTTTGTCTTATTTATGTTTCCTTGCGATGGATTTTATGAAAATTGGTGTTTGAATGTTTCTATTGTTAGCAATATTGTGAATGGATTTGATTCTTAGTTATGTTATTTGTGGTAATGTCAGAAATTTACCAAATAAGGAAAGATTCTTATCGCCCAAGTTTCAATTGGACAGAAACTTGGAATCATGCAACTGGTATTGTATGATGAATGAGAAACTTCATATTTGGGAAATTAAGACTAATTCCTTGTTCACATAAGTATGTGAGTCAAGTGAAGGACTAGGAGATCTGGTACACAATGGTGTGCACTGGTTAAGTCCACCACAAAGAACGATAAAATGTTCGTCATGATTTGCTAAAAGATTAGTAAATGTGATTATACTTAAAATATTAAGTATGATTTTGAATCATTGGAAAAAGGTTTCATTGAATAGCAAAACGAATAAGAAGAATCAATTAGGCAGAAAGATAAAAGTTTCTCCAATCTGAAAACATGGGAGAGTACTTAACTATCTATTTTATGATTAACTTAGTGATTTTGAAACCGTATGACAATTGATCCTCTGAGGACACCTTAGTACACTAGTATGGCTAAGAAGAGGAATCAGAAATTGTTGAAATGGTTAAATCAATAGGTGAATCATACTTCGTTCCAAAATCAAGTCTTAGAGTCGTACTCCAAAATTGTGATTTGAGTGACATCATCTTAAGAAATTTTAACACACCCATCAAATGTGAAGTAGGAAAATGTTTTCTTGCTCTTGCACGTTTGAAATTGGTAAGTTGTAATGTCTTGGATAAGACAAAGACCAACTAAGACCAATTGTGTGTAGTATTTGCCTTGATAAGGACCTACACTAACTCTTGAATATTTGTTTTGTCAAGAAATGTTTCTTGACAAGAGAATCTTATATGTCAAGAGGTCAGTGGGAGTCTAAATGATCTTGAAAAGTTTCAAGAACTAATCAAGGGTAAACCTATTGTTAAACACTAGCACACGACTTGAGGTTTGTAACCCATCGTATTGACATAATTTTTTGTTTCTGTGCCATTCTAGTTTAAGTCAACTATGCATATGAGTTCTATAAGTTCTCAATTGATTGCATTGAGGCAAGGCATCCTGATCAATGGAAAGTACATTGATAGGTAGGGGTGAGCTGCTCGAAGACTTGGAAGTAATGGTGGGACCCTTGATGGCAAGAAATAAAGAATGAACAAGTTCTGTCCATAAGAGTTTGGATTCGTCACAAACATTATCTTATGATTATGGTTATGACAAATTCACATGGATAGGAACACATACACCATAAAATCTAAGTGTCATAAGGTTTCTCTCCTTCATGAAAATGATTGTGAGGAAATGCTTTCACTAGGAAGATTTTAATGAGATAGCGATTAAGTAAATTGCATTCTCAAATTTGATTATGACTACGACATCCCTCTTCATAGTTCGAATTGTGAGATTTGGCAATTAGTTTGAACATTCGAGACTTATTGCTATAAGTTCTAGAAATGTTTAGACACACATGTGAGCTATCTAAGGAAAGGTGTATGAGTTGTTTTCTAGAAGCTTAGATAAAAGATTGTCGAAGCGTATCATATTAGAAATATGATCTTTGGAAATCAATAAGTATTGTTTTCTAGAAATTTAGCTGATTTCCGAATACATGTCAAAGCTAGTGGGAGCATAAGTGTTATGCTGGTAAGAATATAATCATCATGTTAGTGGGAGCATGATTATTATTTTAAGTATTGCAAGTTAGCAATATTAATTATAGAAAACAACATTTTCACTTTGCAAAGTTGTAGGGGTTGAAAAGTTGTTTTGCTATAATTAAGGGAGAGAATATTATACTTCGTTTCAAAATCTAAAGGCTTGTCGTTTCAAAATCTAAAGGCTTGGATCGAGAAATTTTAATTAAATTTAGTCAAACGACATATATGGATGTTATGTTGAAAAGATTCAACATATGGGAATCCTATATATGGCAATATTATAGAAATAAAATGGTAAAGTATCACGTTTTTCATTATGAATCGTGTCCCATACGCTTCTGGTATAGGTTTGATTGCATATGTTGTAATATTTGACTGTTCTAAAATTTTCCAAATGCCTAGGGCATCAAGAGGGAAAAGGGACTAGAACCGGATTTGACTAAAATAATTAAACAACTGTCAAGGACAATCTAAGGTTCGCTAAGGATTGGTCGTTTGTGAGTCGTTGGAAGTATAGTAATGAATGGACCATAATGACATTATTATGATTAGATATGATTCTATTAATAATGAGTTGTCATATGGAAAATATGGAAATGTTTCCATATTGGGAGTTGGACGTTAAGAATTTATGTCTAGATTAGAAACTTTTATGCAAGAAGGATGTTCAAAGGAATGTACTTTGAATGTGAGACTTCATATCTATGGAATTGTCTTGTAACAATCTCCAATAGAACACTTTGTAATTTCGTTGGCAAAGTCTTGGTGACTTTTGTGCAATAAGATTACAAAAGGATCATTGCACAAAATGTTAGAATCTAACATATTCTAGTAGTGGTGAGAATTTTGTGTTCTTACACTAACGATAAGGATTAGGAGTTGCGAAATGAGCATCATTGCAAAGTATGGACCATAGGTAAACATAGTGTGCATGCTTGGAGCATTGGACAACTGTTGTTATAATTCAAGTAATAAGTTGATTACCCGAAACAATGAATAATGAGTAATGAATATGGTGATTAAATAAAGGTGTCTTATTTATACTCAAAAGTTTGGGGCCATATGGGATCAGTATTATTCTTGTGTTTCACTTTGCATGTTTTGACTTCCCAAATAATAAGATTATTCAAACCATCCACAGTCGATCATACTTTGGAAGTAGGTATGAAAGAAGACTGTCATAAATCTGACTGTACATTGTCTAAAGTGTTTTAGACATAGCAAAAGTTTGCTGCAGGGTTCATGAGTGCTCCTATAAGATTAGAGTATTGGATTAAACCCACACTCACTTGAATCACTTCATGGATTTTATCACGGGTGATTACTGAGACGATAATATCTTATATTCTTGAAACCGAGACGTATGAGTTGTATTCTGCAAGTTGGTTGCACATTGATAATATGTAAACGCACCAGTAACTGGGTGTTATAAAACATATTGTTGTGTGTGATTTGATGAGTAGGTACAAGCGAGCATTGAGTCAAAGTTTATCCATTCCTTTTACCCAAAGTGGGATAAAAGCGATATCCGTGGGCCCCTCGATGATTTAGTGATGACACCCCTAAGCGATTGGCCAAGCCGGGAATGAGTTGATATGTTCAATTGTAGTCTTTTGTCAATCGTCATAAATCGGAAATCGGGAAACAACACATGAATAGAGAGTATGATTAAAATCCATGTCTCAGTTCATACGATATCTAGAATGGAGGAATATGTGATCCCTTATCTAAAGGACAGGTTGCTGATAAGATCAGAGTTCGACAGTGTCTTTAAGAGCTACGATTGCTAATCGGATTGTACTTGCATTATAGTTACTAGACTTATCCAAGTGGGAGACTGTTGGATTAGTGTCTAAGCCCGTAACTATATTTGGTATGTACTTGACCCGGTTGTGCATGGTCCTTTTGGGTTGCCTTCACCAAAACAACTTGATAGGATGATTTATGGAGAGAGAGAGGTTATTATGATTTATTAATATATTATATGAATAATATATTAAAGGATAAATCATATTTTTTAATTAATATTAGTCAAAAATTAATAAGAATTAATTTTGTGGCTAAAAGACATTAATTAAATAAAGGGGACTAGAACTGTCAATTGTGCGATAGTTGAATATTGGGCTAATGCACTCCATAGAAGTTGGAGTGGACGAAATCTATGGGGAAACCCATTAGAATTCGTCCAAGGCTTCTAAGGAGGGAGTCAATGGGCTGCTTAGGGCCTAAGCAGTCAGATTAGGGTTTCCTAGTTCAAAACCCTAATAGCCTCACTATATAAGGAACCCCTAAGGCCCCAAAAACGTGTGGAAGAAATCCCTAAGGGATCTTAGTCGTTTTGGTGCTCCTCCCCCCTCTCATAAGTCATTCTCTTGCTTGTGGTGTTTGTAAGCCATTAGAGGAGTGACATTTGTGACTCTAAGCTCCAAGACAAGAAGATTCAAGCCATTCTTGTAAAGGTAATCATCTAGATCTGATCTTATATGATAATTTCGAAATATGTATGCTAGATCTAGGGTTTATAAGCTTTGGATGGTTATTGCATGTTCATTAGACAAACTAGATCCAAAAGCTTTAGGGTTTGCATGTACACCATAGGACTGATGTAATTCTCAAAACCCATCACATACATGCATATCAGCAAGTGTCACAAAGACAACTATCATCCTACAAACGTAATCTAGTGTGTTAGCATTGGTGCCTTTGGCCCACGAGTACATTGAAGAGACTCGCCTAACAAATGATGCTCAACCGCTACTGCTCCTACTGCCGCGAATATAGATGCTATAAACCACCTATACAGCCGTACAAAGTACACCCTTAGCTTCCCTTCCAAAACTAGGGTTTTGACCAAAAGTCAATGCAAGTCAAAAGTCAAAGTCAATGGTCAAAGTTGACTCGCCACGTCGTGGCCCTCAAACGACAAGACATACGTGTTTTCCCCAGTCGCCAAGTCGTGGCAGCCTAGGCCACGCCGTGGGCACTGGGTTCAAAGTGTCTTAGTAGGTTAAGTCGAATCCTCCAATCCTAGAGGTTCCAAAGTCCATATCTGATCAATATCATTGTCTAAATGGATAAAGTTTCCAACTTTATCCCTTGAGACTCACCAAGGGGTCTAGATCTCAAGTCTTAAGTCCATAAAGCACAACCATAACATGAGCTTAACCTTGTCACTTAACCAAACATCAGCGGCAGCCATGTCATGGCCTTCCTTGACACGTCGCGGCGAGCCAAAAGAGTTCCGCGACTAGAAAATGCATCACCACGTCGTGGCTATCCTTTCCCACGCCATGGCGACTCCTAAATTCAGATTTTAAATTAAAATAAAACATACCTCAAAACCGGATGTTACACCCCTTCCCTTTGGAACTAGAAGTACCTGAAAATGTTTAAACCACAAAAACATAAGCACAAAGCTTAGTGAGTCCCCCAAAATACCACATACCATACATATCAGTGGGCCCAACCCTACATGAACGCTATGATCCAACCATAGTCTTACATTCACTCCCAGATTACAGCCCATCTGTAACCTTTCTGCCATGATCCAACCATGGTCTTCCATGCAAATCAAAAAGATAAACAAGTGATGTGATCCAACCACAGTCTTTTATGGCAAGAGTCACAAAGACAGTCTAGCAACCTACATAGTATAGTGAGAAAACTCATCTGTCTCACGAAGTCAGATAAACCACAACTCAATGCTACACAACAAGTGCTACAACATACCTATCGAATTAAACGAGGTACAACCTTAGTCTATACTATAACTAGCAATTTGACCAAAAGTCAACCCATGTCAACAAGTCAACGTTCAAGGTCAAAGTCAATGGTCAACATCACCATCAGATGACCCTCATGTCATGACCAGCCTATGGTCACGTCGTGAGAAACGCACTCGGCCCGATCCCAAACTCAGTCACGTTCTAATTCAACCAAATTAGTCTTGATCCAAGCTATCTTCACGTCGTGATGGACATGTTATCACGTCGTGACAGAATCTGTCTAAAATAGCCATGAAATTCCCAATCGTCATTCTGTGACAAGGAGGTTGTCACGTCGTGAAACTGGGGTTTCTCAACTTAATGGATTCAACTCTCAATCCATTAATCCATCCATTCATTCCTTGCAGAAGTCTTCCTAACGTCCAATACCACCTAAAGATCAATGCTTTTTAGTCATGCATGCTCATTGAGAGTCTAAGGCTCAAACTAGGTCAAGAATGGAGAAACATCACCAAGGATCTCATGCATGGGTTCAATACACTAGAAAACTCTAGATCTGAACCATATAACACTCAGAGGACCTCAAGGATCCATAAAGTTCCCAACTTTATGGAATCCCATCATTTTAACTTGCTCAAACTTGAAGATAAAGGGAAAAAAACTTAGATCTAGCAACCTAGAACCATAAACTTTGGATTTTGAACACCTACAAAGGTCCAAAGATGCCCAAATGAAGTCCCAAAGCTTGCCAAGATGCTTACAACACCACCAAAGCCTTCTACAACCAAAAGTACCAGGATGAGCTCAAAAATGGAGGAGAGGAATTATGGTTTCTTTAAGGGGGTTTATGAGGTGAAGGAGGCTGAGGGTGAAGAAAACCCTTGCCCCCCCCCCCCCACTTTCTTTAAAAAGGATCAAAGTCTGGATATTAGGGTTTGCCCCTGATCAGGTGTCACGTCGTGACCATCATAGGGTCACATCGTTACACTTAAATGAGACTCCCGCCTATTGCAGCCATGTCACGTCGTGACGGTGCCTCCCTCACGTCATGACCCACTCAAAACTCATATTTTACTTAAAGTTTCATACGTCGAGGATCCAGATGTCACAAATATAACTTCTAGCTATATGGTTAGTTTAAGTACCAAAAGCTCAATTAACTAGTTAGCAAGTTTCCTTTCAACCATTAATTACCAATGACCCGATTACAAAAGATGTTGCAATCAAACATAATTTATATGTAAATACATATTTTTATTACCTTTAAAACCTTATTTTCATGTATTTATTTATATTTAAACCGTATTTTTACAAAAAAAACTTATATATATATATATATATATATATATATATATATATATATATATATATATATATATATATATATATGCTTCAAGTGATACATTTCTCTAATCTAATATAACGAAGTTTGAATACTTATAATTATGTTCGTAATCACATGTATATATCTATTCTTTAGGCTGTTGGGTATGGTCAACGGGGTTGTGAGGCTAAGTAAGCACCAAGAACTTTCTTAATCTCCACCACTTTGCAGGGGGTAGTGTTCCATTTACTTAACCCCGTTGAGGTGAAGAAAGCATATGAAGAAAATGACATTGATTGGTTGGAAATTGTGTTTCACTACATTGACATTACAACATGGGTTGTCCTAACGGGAGGGGGGACGGTGTCCACGGTGTTATAACGTCATTTTGGTGTGTCATCTCAGCCGCTAACGACATTTTTGTGACCCATATCGGATAGTCTTATATATAGTGCAACCCACATTTGCCGGAATTCTAAGTTTGGACCAAGTCTTACATAAGCTTTTTGACAAAGTAACGATATACTTTGAATGAAACAGGATCGGGTGATAGACTCTTTTTAAAGTGAGGACTCGTGAGAACACCTTAAAAAAATTGAAAAAAAAAATCTAAAAAAAATACAAATCATAAAATCGAGCATAATACTACATCGGAGAGAAAAAAAATTGAAAAAAAAAATTGGATCATTAAAATTGAAGCATGAATCATTTTTATGATTCATGATTCAATTTTAATGATGCAAATTTTTTTTCCCAATTTCTTTTCTCCCGGATATTGTACTATGCTCGATTTTATGATTTGTATTTTTTTTATTTAAGGTGTCGTCACGAGTCCTCACTTTAAAAAGAGTAATCATAGAAACCAGACATACTTTAAATAAAGATGTGGTGTTTAAGCATATGGTTGGAAATCGAAAACCTTTACAATTTAAAGTTATAAGTTATAGTATTGCGGAAAAGATTAAAGATACAATAGTCAATATAAATATTAAATAAAAAGTGCAATAACTAAGAATTACATTCAATGAAAGCTACGATAACTGAAAACTAGCAATTGATTAAACGTACATAAAAGCTTCAAATACCATCAATGGAAATTGGCAATTGATTAAAGTTATCCTCTCACAGTGTCCGAGACCACATGGTTAAGTGGAAGGTATCCATATTTGTTATTTTCTATTTTTTCCGACTTATTTGTCTGTCAAATTAGTTTTTTTTTCTCTTCTCATTTTCATCTTTACGTTCCCACGATATTTGGAAACTCATTAAGTAATTATTTACATCCCTCTCAACCACTCAATTTTTTTATTTTAAAATAAATAAAAACTAACTAAAAACATACAAAACTAATTCACAAAACATTTAAAAACATACAAACATATTTTGGTACAACATTTTACATGTGAAGTACAAGTAAAACAGAGCGTAGAGAGAAGAGAGAGTAGATATAGAGAGTCTAATATCTAGAGAGAGATAACCGACAGGTAAATTAACTCACTTTTATTCTTTTCCGTAATACTTCACCTTGTTTAGACTTGTTTTGTCACTGATACCGTCGTTGCTGACCTCATCTTTTGAATAGCTTCGTCTACCTTACACAATCATTTTTTAAAAGATTTTGGGATCTTATGGACGATAAGGTTATAGATAATGGTAGCTAGTTTCCCAAATAAAAAGTTGTTTGTAAAAAAACTTCAAGTATAATATCAAAGTAAAAACATAATTAATTACAATTATCATAAAAAGGAAGATAATTAAACATTACAATCAAGGAAAACATATTCCAACTAATTTTAGGGGGTGTTTTGGATTACAATTGCACCTTTTGATAAAAAAATTATTAGTTTATGTAGTGATAAAAATAAGTTTTTAAATAGATTATTTTATATGGTAACAAGAAACTATAACCAGTTTTCATATGTGAGGAGTGTGATTTTTTAAAACCTCATTTTTGAGGGTAGTAAATATTTGTTTTCAACATTTCTTTATATCCTAAACTGGGTGTTCGTTTGGATAGAACGGTTCATCCAATCAAATGTCTAAGTTGATTTTAATTTTCAAAACATAGATTGTATAGTTCAAGTTAAACTAAGATACAACTTTGTACAACCAAATTACAATTTGGTTGGATTGCTTTTTACAATTTAGTATTCAAAAGCCGAACAAATTTAAAAATATATTATTTAAGCTGTAACCAACTTTATAAAAGAAACAAAAGTAAAGTGATTACTTCTAAAATAAAGTTTATAAGCAATTATTAAGAAAGATACGTTATATTTTATACTTTATAGATAATTTTTTTTTTTAGAAGAAAAAGTTGAAATAAAAGAGAATAAAGATGATACATATTTTGTTATATACTTTTATTTGTTTAGTTTGTATGTTAATTAAATAATAAAAGTATTAAATAAAAAATAAGAATGCAAAAGGTATAACTAGACATTAATACACAAAAAAGAAAATATACAAGATAAAATTTGTAAAAAATATAAATCTTGTGTAAAGACAAATGTATAGGACCTATCAACTTTTTTGCTGTTATAGTGAAATGTGTTTATACGGATAAAAGTGTTACATGCCATGTAAACATGAATTCAATGCGTAATTCTTTGAACCCGTTTTTGTGATTTGTACCACTGACAATATTTTTATAATGTTAATCAATTTTTCTAACAAACTTTCATTAATAAAAAGTTCGAGTAAGCATGTCAAGTAGACGTAGTCAAAGTTTTACAAAACCTGTCACTTAGATATCATGTTAGTTATCACGTTATTCGTTAATATAAAAAAATAATGGTACTGTTACATTAAAAATTGATTGAATAAAACTGTATTATTTGAAAGGACAGTAAAAGTAAATAGTGTATATGGTACATATTATTAATTAAATAACATTATAGTACCCTTACAACAAAATAATAGAATAACCCTGTAGTACTCTTGCATTTAAGCCAAAGGAAGACATAGTGGATAAAAATATGTGTGTACTTCAATTAAATTGTTTTCACTAAATTACAAATTTTAGTTAACTTGAAAACATTTATCAAAATGTTAAGCAGTTTTGTTTTACTTGAAGTATGATTGTTTTCATCATGAGACTATGTTCTATATGACTAATTATTTATTATTCTAAAAGCGTACTTGAGGGTGTTTTTTAAAATTATTTATTATTGATTTTTCAAAAAGTCAGGAAGTTAAAAACTTGTTTGGTAAAAACTAACTTTAAAAAAAAATGATTTTTTTTTACTTTTTAAAATGTCACGAATACTTGACTTTTTCCAAAAAGTCAATAATAAGATTGAAAATCATTCCCAAATACGTTCTAAATATTCGTATCAAGTCAAACTACGAGAATCATTATGAATAGAGATTAGTGTGAAAGTTGGTTAGTATTCATGGAGATAAATATAAAAACTTGTCTCAGCACAATTTCACATATATTCATGGTGGATGAATAATGTATGGTTAAGATCATTTTTGTTCATTTATTTTTGGTTTTGTACTCATTTTGTCACTCAACTCATTTAGCTTTAAAACGTCATTGAATTTCTAAATTTATGTCAAAATGGTCATGAAACAATTTTTTGGTTACTTAACTTTTGGGTTGTGCTCATTTGGTCACTTTTCGTTTTTAAAAGTTTTTTTTAATTCATTTTTATAACTTTATTTTAAAATTTTAGTAACTAAATGAGCATAATTTCAAAAGTTAGGTGACTAAGGCCCCGTTTGTTTTTCGTTTGACCGAATTGGATCAGACCTATTGGGTTGACTCGGTCAACAATATGTGTTTGATATTCAGTTTTTATCCATCTGACTCAGAAATAAACATCTGACCGGGAAAGGAATTGAATCCGACTGACTGAGGAAAGCAAGAAACGTTTCCATCCTGTTACCCTTGCCCTAACGCAACGCCTCCCTTCTCTCGCAACCAGCAAGAATCGTCCAACAAGCACTAATCGAAGTTCCTCCTCGTCTCATCAAGTAAGCATCGATTTCTCCTTCCTCATCTGATAATAGTTCCAATTTCTGCCATGAACAATTGTTGTTGTCTCGATTTCTGCATCGATTTCATCAATTATTTCCGATTTCTGCATCGATTTCTGCCATTATTTTCGATATTTGTATCGATTTTTGATGTTTAGATTGTTGTTGTTTCGATTTTTGCTGAATGTTCCATTGTTGTTGAAAGTTTTTTCCTGTTGAACTTTGAATGTTCTATTGTTGTTGAAAGTTCTTTTCCTATTGAACTTTTGCTGTTGAGATTGATAAATGTTTCGAATTTGCAAATGATTTGATGTTGATATGATCATTTCCAGATGATGTTGATAAATTTATATGTTTACTGATTTTGCTAATTTTGTTCTTAATGAATTTATACCTTTGTTGATTGTTGTCGAAAGGGTAAAATTGTCATTTTTCATCAGTCGACACATTCAGTCAAATGTACAATCAAACAACATGATTTCTTACTCAGTCAGGATTTCTTACCCAGACAGACCTTTCTCAGTCAGCACTTTCTCAGTCAGCAACTATCAAACAGGGCCTAAATAGGCACAAAGCCAAAAATTAAGTGACCAAACCAAAAGTTTAATGACTGTTGTAGGCTTGTAGCATACGTTTACAAGTTCAGTGACATTTTAAAACTTAAAATGTGTTAAGTGACCAAATAAGCACAAGACTAAAAATTAAGTGACAAAAAAATGACCTAAACCCTAATTTCACATATATTCATGGCGGGTGAATAATTTATTGACCCACATCAAGATGTCACCTCATAGATTGGGTGAATCTTAAAGAATTAATCTAGTCTATATATATTTCAACTTGAGATATATGTTAGCCTCTAAGTATGTGTAGTTTTATGTATTGATGTAGTTAAATGTTGTTCTAAATAAAGAAGTTATAAATTACACTATCAAATACGATATGAAACTTATGAGGAACACATATAGCCAAGAATGTGATTTGTTCATCTAATTGTTAGAGTGTGATTGATTTGTTCATCTAATTGTTAGAGTGTGATATCGGTCAAAACCATCGATAAAATGGATAAATATAAGTGTATGATCGTAGCCAAACAATATTGGTAGTCAATTATCTTATCTGATTTCGTAAATCTAAAAGCCAATATTATACTTATATAAGAATGATTAAATCCACACCCCATGTTCAATTATATCAAAACAAATGTGATTAAAATGACAATGCATTTGCCACTAAAATTTGATGGAAGTTTTGTGGAGACAAACACTCGTATATGATTAGGGTAACGACATGTTAGACGCTTAACATTGTCTATATAGTTTGTTGTTTTTTGCCCCTTGCATAAATAAGAATCTGTTGGATGTAATATGCAAGATACACATAATTTATTCTGCTACTAATTATATGTGATAGTATAGTTGAGACTATCATATCACATACTAATAGCTATAAAAATGTTTGTAAATAAATGATATACTTATCAGACAAATTACTATTTATCGACTAAAATAAGTAAATAAATTGGTTATTTAATATTTATTAGATCAAATCAAATTAAATAAGAAAGTTTATTTAAAAATTAAATAAACATTTTATTTAATGTTTAAACAAGTAATTAAAGTAATTAATGAAATAGAATATGTTACTTAAATTAGTTTGCTGAAAGACTTTGTTTTGAGAAACTTATACAGAAGTATATGCATTTAAACGTGTGAAGGGTTACCAATAACAATAAAGAAACAAAGCAACATAATTATTGTTCTCTTTGTCCATTGCCTCAAAATCGACATCTCTCCTTCCTTATGCCTATTATCAATGGCTTCATCGAGCCAATGAGGAATAAGAAAGCTTTGATCAAGTTGGTGTCTCGTAGCATTCCAGATGTGCTTGTGTGGATACCAATAGTGACAATCAATCGTGATTGTCATATACTACGTCAAATGATCCATATGTATCAGAGGTATGATCCAAAAACCATTTATGGTTGTTAGTTAATTGTTACTCTCAAATTGGAGTTGCTATGGGGTAATCAAAATTTTAAATCTGAATTTTGTGCATTATTTCTTTAAATTGTTTTTGGAATTGATGAAACCTAACACCATCTTCTTCATATGACATTTTTTAGGAAAAAGATGCTACTTTCTTATCCGATGCTTATATCTTATCTATTTGGAGTTGACTATTAATTAATGTTGCTTAGGTCTTCTATATAAACTACAAATGGAACTTATATCACTTACGAACTATTTCAAAACCCATATCTTGTTTTTGGTTTCTTCTTTTCTCCCCCAATCACCGTCATAATCTTGAATTTGAATGTTTCTAGGATCTTTGATTCTTAATATCTTATATTCTTCGTATGTAGTAAGTAGTACAATTTTCCATTTTTTAGTTCTTTCTTTAACATATAGCCAAGTAGTTATCATATACTTTTTTATAGCCGAATATAACCTATTGATTTAATGTTTTCACTATTTCACATATTTAAGTAATGTACAAATGCAACTTATATCACTTACAAACTATTTCATGACCCATTTCTTGTTTTTGGTTTCTTTTTTTTCTCCCCCAAACACCGTCAGAATATTGAATTTGATTGTTTTTATGATCTTTGATTCTTAATATCTTATGTTCTTCGTATGTAGTAAGTAGTAAGATTTTCCATTTTTTAGTTCTTGCTTTAACATATAGCCAAGTAGTTATCATATATTTTTTATAGCCGAATATAACCTATTGATTTAATGTTTTCACTATTTCACATACTTAAGTAATGTATAACACTGCTTACAACTCAATGCATAAAAACCAGAAAATGATCTTTATATTGTTGATGAGTTTATTATAGATTAGATCTTATAAATCGTTTTAAGTTTTTGAGTCGTAAATGCTAACAAAGCGACAATGTTATTTGATGTGGTTAATGAAGACCTAAAAATGAAGATTGATGGAAAGAAAGATACTCTTCTTAATGGTGATGTGGGTAAAAATGGAAATAAAGTGTAATAGTATGTTGTCGACAACCAATTTCTTGTGCTCAACACAAAAATCGTGTATGTTGTTTAACATTTCTGAACTAAAAGTTGAGGGTCATTGATGCTATAAGAATGTGTTTATTGCTTCCATTTTATGCAATCGGTGGCCATGTGACAGCCAACTAGAAACTAAAAAGAAAATTAATATAGACACTCAGTTATCACCTTCACGCCTCCTGCAACCCTTTTGGGGAAGATCGTTTGCCACGTGCTAAGAGAAGATTGGATATCTATTATTATTATTATTATTATTATTATTATCATTAGTTATTTATTTGGACAATGTATTTTTTATAAGTTATGAAAACTATATCAAAATTCATGGTTTTTAATCTCTATATATACTGTGTAATAGTGATATATATATATATATATATATATATATATATATATATATATATATATATATATATATATATATATATATATATATATATATATATATATATATATATATATGAAACTACTATATATAATGTATTTTTGGTTGTGTTAGGTTGTTGATAAATGGTTAAAACTTGATTTAGTTGGTTGTATATGCAGATGATAAAGAAAGTATTTTTTTTAAATAAATGAGTGTGTTGTGACCGATTGCTGCTAAAAAAATTGAACATAAGCTAAAGGTTGGAGAGAGATGATATGGACAAAGTTAGTATAAGTGATACAAACCTTCTCTCTTTTTAATTATTTTCTAATATGTTTTTTCTTTTCTTTTTAATTATTTTTATAATTTAGTAAAACAAAAATTAGGGATCTCTCTCTCTCTCTCATATATGATCATTTCCATATTCTCCTTATTTTTTGAAAAAAATAATAGTACCCGTAATGATATGTGACATCCCCAATTTTACGGCCAGAAAAGACCGATTTGTTTATGCTTTATTTGAAAATCAGTGTATACATTTAAAGAAAAATGTTGCGGAATTTGTTCCCAAAAGAAAATATGATAAAGATTTTATCAAAGCATTTCCGAAGAAATGTGTTTTCATTACATTACAAAACACAGGATGTCATTGTCAATACAGATCAAAAGCATAAACAAACAACATAGGCCACAAAACAAAATAGGCCTCAAAACAACATTCTATTCATTTCTACTAGCTCACAATCCATAATCGCTCATCAGGTCTTCGCATCTATACTCTTGTGTCACTACCTGTAATACAAGAAACTGAGTGGGTCAGACTTGGGAGCCTGGTAAGCACATAGGGTTTTCAACCCACAATAAATAAGTTTATTAATTTCATCAACCAAACAAACCCGTTTACCCATTCCCGTTATCCTCACTTTACGTTCCTAAGGCATCTATTATAAGGGACCTAGCCTAAGGATTTTCATCGGGCGACAACACTGCTTAGGGGATACCTCAACAATTTATGTCAAATAAGGCAACCATGAGGGGGATGGAGTACTTCTGGCAAACACTGAGTCCAAATAAACACCTACAGGTTGCGAGTCTGCTAACGTTCTACTGGACTGTCTAGAAAAGTCTGTTGTCATCTATACTCCGCTACATGACTGGATCATCTTTAATATCGTCATTTTAGTTCTTCACACATAAACTATTTCATCTACCCATGTTCTACCCAACACATTTGTAGATATAAAATACATCTGCAGTTTAGATCTGAAGAAAAGGTTCAGATCTGATAACAAAATACATCTACAGTTTAGATCTGAAGAAAAGGTCAAGATCTGAAGAAAAGGTCCAGATCTGTAAACAAAATACATATACAGTTTAGATATGAAGAAAATGGTTCAGATCTGTAAAAAAAATACATATAGAGTTTAGATCTGAAGAAAAGGGTTCGGATTTGTAAACAAAATACATATATAGTTTAGATCTGAAAAACAAAGGAGTTTAAACCTTTCATCTAGCACAAATCTCAAGTAAATATGCACACATAGCACGTAATTTATATAAGATACTTCATATCTATGTGTAAGATGAAAGTAACTATGCACTCACATGATAAGGTGATGATTCCAACTTGAACAACGCTTCGCTTCTTAAAAATATGATTTCCTTTGACGAAACCGGGAGGTTTGCTTGAAAACCGGGCTCTGCGGGGGCAGAGTTTCTAACCGAAAAACTCTTTTGCTCGGAGCCTTCGGGCACTCCGGGGCTTTCTCATAGTGCTAGGGAAGTTTCCTAGGCTTTTGGGGGTGTTTTGGGAGGTTTAGAGAGTGAGTAGAGAGAAGAAGAAGTGGATTTTGGTATGAAAAATGAAGGAACTCTCAGGGGGGTATTTATGGGCTGAAAAAGGGGTGAACTCGTCGAGTTTTTGGCCCAACTCGTCGAGTTGCTAGTCCAACTCGTCGAGTTGGTGCCACGTTTCGTCATCAGATTGCGCCACGTCACCCACTTCGCTGCAGCACCCTTCCGACTTCTAAACCCCGTAACTTTTGCATACGAACTCCGTTTTCGACGCTCTTTATATCTACGCGTACAAGATCTACAACTCTCCTTTTGACTCCATTGACTAATTTGTCGACTGATTTTAAATTTAACATTATGAGAAGATTACACTGTTTAACGACCGTGTAAAATTCATAACTTCTACATACGGACTTCGTTTTCGACTGTCTTTTTTTGTAGATGAAGTAATGAGGCACATAATGTATACATTGATATATATATATATATATATATATATATATATATATATATATATATATATATATGGTATGAGGTGTGAGGTGGGGGTACGATGGTTGTGGATTTTCTACTTTTTATTATTAAAATTTGTAAATAGGTAGAAAAAAAAAGGAAAAAGATATTAGAAAGGTTAATCTTTTTATATAAACCATGAACCACCAATACAACAAATGCGAACCACATGGACCAGCCAAGTCAAATTTCAGTACTAGGACCACAATCATAAATTTAGACAAACCACAAGAACCAAATATGTAATTTACTCAAATATTAATAATCATGAAAAGTGGGCAATAAAAGAGATTAAATTACATAAATGGTCCATATGTCGTTGATTGTATCCCTCAATCGCTACTTCTTTACGGTGGCAAACCACCACTTGATCGACATCACTGAAGTCCAACATCATCATATTCAGATCTTCACTATGGTTTAGACTATCTTTACATTATATTATCTATACCAAATCTCAGCTTCTTGTTCATTATTTTTCTGTTTTAATTGGGCTTATTTTTCGATTTTCTTTAAGCCACAATGACATCTATGTCATCATCGAGCATTGCCCTATTATTAAGTCCTAATATTAGTCAATTAGTCTTTACCCTCATGAATGTTTACTCGTAATTTAGCTTTAAGTTGTCTGTTGATGGCTCGAAATACGAATTATGTCAAAAAAAATTCTTGATATGTGCAAGGGTGTTAAAGTTCATGACCACATCACCGGTAAATTCCAACCTCACGGTGACGATGATGAGAACTGGGAGGCCAATGAGTATATGATAAAATCTCGGTTTTATTTAACTTGTGATCCTAATCTTTTACAATAATATTTAGTGACAATTATACCTTGAAAGACTTATGGAACAAGGTATATGATATCTTCCTTAACAACAATATGTCATTAATTCTTCAACTACAAGTGCAATTATGAAACACAAATAAAGGTTCTTCTTCAGTTAGATATTTTTGCCACTCTCTAAAAAACTTGGCAGAGGCACTTGAAGACTGTGATTCTAAAATTGATGAGGTCGAATTGGTAATGAAAATACTTTGTCATCTTCATCTTATCACAACATTTCCAATGTGATTACCAATACAAATGCATTCCCATATTTCTTGAAGCTAAAAACATGCTTCTCATTCATGAGTCTCGCGAAGAAACAACTTATCCATTCAATGATACGTCGCTTACCTCCACAAATGAGACTCCACATATATCTACACTTTTAAACTCTTTTCTTTTAGTAATTTGGGTATTAAAATTTCTATATACAACACAAAAGTTAGAAAGTGAGTACAATTCACTAACCAATATAAAATGACTCCACTATAAATTGAATCAAATTAAAACCAAATCCAATACCAAAAGAGTCCTCTTCACTTAAATCAATTAAGATAAATATGGAGTACGCTACCACTTAATTGCAGGTTTCAATGACAAAATGAATGTGGCCATATGGGTGGTATGGGACTTATACGATCATTGGTAATTAGGTAGTATATACATATGTTTTAAACAAAAAACAAAAAATGTTCTTACAATAGTTGTATCACTTACCCCTCTCCCATCAATATATATTTGTGCATCATTACACATTAAAATTTTAGAACCGTATCAATCATAAGATGAACTTTATTTTTTGGAGACAACTGCGTTCGTTTTAGTCAACGTTAATTATTGAATTAAAGATACAAAATCATACTAAAATCGCTATCATTATTATTATTATTATTATATATTATATATCACCGCTTGAATAGTTTAGAACTAGAGATGATACTACTTCAATTTGCTATTGAAATTCAAATCGTTGATACAAAAAGACTCCAATTGTTCACACGTTGCTTTCCCTTATATGTTAGATCTCACAATTTTCTTTTTATAAACATCGACTTGATTTGAGAAGGACATAGCAGCTGCTTAGTGTTTTAGGTTGAATCCTAAATCTTGAACAAGTATTATATAAGTCACTCATCTTTTTTTTTCTTTCAAATTCTCACAAAGTTAGTTTTGTTTTAACTGAATTTATTGTTGGTAATTTTAATGTCACATTTATTTTAATGTGATTGGAATTAACATGTGTGCCAATTTAAACTATGATCTATACGAGGTAGGTGGTGTAGAGTACACTTGTATATAGGACAACTTTGATCTTAAACATGACAAAATGCGAGGGTTAAAGAAAGAGCCCCTGTCACCTTAAACATCTACAAAATTTTGGATCTGTCACCTTAAACATCTATAAAATTTTGGATCTAGAAGAAGGAAAGTTAACAAAATATGAAAATTTTGGGTATGCTTGAAGCCAACTCAAAACTACCTTGCAACCTGGAGCCAAGTTGGGACATTTTTTCTAATATTTAATTTGCATTTTTATTTTTGTCAATCTATTCATATTTTGGATTAATCAATATATATACTCATATTTCAATATTTCGTGCCTTCTCAAGATCTCAAATAACTATATATTCTCCGATAACATACACTAATTTGTGCCTAAAACTTTAAGTGTTCTAACAAATTATCCCTAACTAATTTTTTTGTTAACCCACATATATACAAAAAATATCAATACAAAAATGATACATACATGATCCTTAAAAAAACATGTTCATTGATTATCACACACTATTTTCTCACCCATTTTGCTAACGTTACTTATTTTCTTCCTTCATTTTGAGCAAATTGTTGGCGAGAGCTAGAGTTTCAGCACGTGTTGTTATCCTAAACTTGTATTCTTATCTTATAGTTTCCCTTATCATAGGATAGTTAGTTGTATCAGATCTGTATATATAGCCTTGTACCTTGTTCTTTATTAAAGATATATATAAGAAAACTCTGGAAGTGAATTCCACGAATCCATCTCTCTAAATTTAACATGGTATCAGAGCCTGGTTACTGATCCATCGAATTGCGGAAATCTCAATCGAATTGAGGAGATCTCTCAAGGCGAAACAACATGGGCGAAGGCGAAGAAGGGTCAGGTCCATCGAATCAGGTCATCGTCAACAATGTCCAAGATCCTCCGTTTCCCGCCGGGGTCATTCTTGACGATAACAATTTCCCCATCTGGTCTCAACTAATGGAGATGAGAATTGGGGCACGTAACAAACTAGGGTTTCTCACTAGTTCATCAGTAAAACCCACAACGAACGAGAAGGCAATCGAAACGTGGACTACAGAGAATAACAAAGTTAAAAGCTGGCTCATTGACTCAATGAGTCCAACTTTGATGCAAAGATTCATTAGGTTGAAGACAGCAGCGGAGATCTGGGATGCGGTGTCTAAAACCTTCTACGATGGAACAGATGAGACACAGATGTTTGAATTGAATCGGAGGTCGTTCAGTACTCGTCAGAATAGACGCCCATTACCCACGTATTACAATGAATTAGTAAGTCTTTTCCAAGAAATAGATACTAGGCTTGCTGGGGAAGGGGATTCAGTAGCGGAAACCCTTGCAGTCAACAAGGCTATGTCTAGGTTTCGAGTCCACATATTTCTGGTTGGATTAGATTCAGAATTCAATCAAGCAAGGAGTGAATCCTTGAGAAAAGATCCACCACTCACTCTTGAATCCTGCTATGCATACATCAGGAAGGACCACAACCAGCGACAAGCTATGGATGTCAAATTAGTTGAACCAGATAGCGTTGTGAACGTGGCCACTCGAAACTATCAAACGAAGAATAAGGGCACAAACGAAAAAGGAGGAAACAATCTCTCTTGCACTCACTGTGGAGAGACAGGACACTCAAAGCAGAGGTGTTACGAGATCATAGGGTATCCAGACTGGTGGGACTTCACGAAAAAACCCAGGAAGAAGATTGCAAAGGGCCAAGCTGCGGTGGCAACAACAGTGAGCCGTGAAACCCCACCCATTGCAGCTCACACATCAATGAACTCTGGTAAGTCTCACGTTGACTTTAAAAAACCTGAATGGGTGATAGATACGGGGGCCACAGATTACATGACAAATAATCCTAATTGTTTATCTACTTCGTATACTCCAAAACAAAAAAATATATACACTGCGAGTGGAGGTGTTGAACCTGTCACAGCAAAGGGCACAGTTAATGTATCAAATTCTATGGAACTGGATTCAGTTCTTGTAGTTCCGTCTCTATCAACGAGTTTGTTATCAGTAAGTCAAATCACTCAGGCACTAAACTGCTATGTGACTTTCTGGACGAATGAGTGTATGTTTCAGGATGCGAGGACCCATCAGATTCGTGGTTATGGTACTATGAGAGGGAGGCTATATTACCTGGAAGAAGACTATAGGAGCCAAGTCAATCATGTTGGAGTAGCTGAGTCAAATAAAGCCTTGGCGGTATTATGGCATCGCCGTCTTGGGCACATGTCGTTTTCGTACCTTAGGAAATTGAAACCGAACCTGTTTTTGAATTTATCAGACAATGCATTTAATTGTGATGTTTGTGAGTTGTCAAAACATAAAAGAAGTTCTTATTCTCCCAGTGATAATAAAGCTACATTTCCTTTTATGATAATACATTCGGATGTTTGGGGTCCAGCTCCAATTGCAACTCCAAGTGGTGCTCGCTATTTTGTTATGTTTATTGATGAATGCACTCGTGTAACATGGGTTTCTCTTCTTAAGACAAAAGATGAGGTGTTCAATGCCTTCATAGAACTCCACAATCTCGTAAAAACAGAATATAGGAAAGATATTCATAGTCTCCAATCAGATAATGGAGGAGAATACATGAGCTTAGAAATGAAAAACTATTGTAAATCTAACTCAATACGACACCAAACCTCATGTGCAAGAACACCGCAACAAAATGGACTTGCAGAACGTAGAAACAGGTCCATTCTTGAAATTGTTCGCCCATCTTTATTTGACATGAAGGTTCCCCGTCAATATTGGGGTGAAGCAGTCAGATCGGATGCATATATTATGAACAAAACACCCTCGAAAGTTATAGAGTTTGTTACACCGCTTCAGAAACTCCATGATATTATTGGCACCACTCAAAAACAAAACCTTGAACCACGAGTGTTTGGATGTACCGCCTATGTCCATCAAAGTATTGGCAAACTTGAACCACGCTCAATTCGATGTGTATTTATCGGATACGCAGACCTGAAGAAGGGGTATAGATGCCTTGATCCAAGTAAAAATAAAGTGCATGTTTCATGTGATGTATCCTTTCACGAATTTGTACCTTACTTTAATCATGAGGGACCACTTCAGGGGGAGAAAGGCGTTGAAGTGACCCCTAATGAAACTGTGGTACAGGGTATGAATGATGGGGATTTCCTTGCAGACTTTTCTGATGGCCTGGAGGCAGTAAATGTAACGAAAACAGAACCAACTGATATCAGTATGAACCAAACTGATACTAACACCAGTACTACTGATACTAACACCAGTACTAGTGAGACACAAGGTACTCAACAAGTAACTCAAGAACCTGGAGTAAATATACCATCAGAAAATGAAAATATATTCTATGATGGGTATATATCTCACGAAACTGAAAGTGATGAGGAAGTGTCGAATGCTGAAGACGTAAATACACCAAGGTACCCCTCTCGAAGCACACGAGGGAAACCTAAAAGGCAATATGAACCAGAATTAAATGCAAAGGGAAAGTATCCAGTCAACAATTACGTATCACAACACCGTCTTGCTAAGTCATATGCTCTGTTAGTAAAGGAATTGGATGCTGTTACTATACCGGTGAATGTGGGGGAAGCCTTGAAGGATTCTAGGTGGAAAAAGGCAATCAATAACGAAATGGAGGCATTACAAAAGAACAAAACGTGGGACGTGGTTAACCCACCTCGTGGGGTTAAAATGGTGGGTTGCAAGTGGGTATTCACTGTAAAACTCGATGCAGAGGGAAAAGTAGATAGATTTAAAGCAAGGCTCGTAGCAAAGGGGTATACTCAGAAATATGGGATCGATTATGGGGAAACATTCGCACCAGTAGCAAAGATTAATACAATTAGAATTATTATATCTCTTGCTGCAATTGAAGACTGGCCATTGAAACAATTTGATGTTAAGAATGCTTTTTTGAATGGCATTCTGGAGGAGGAAGTCTATATGGAACCACCACTGGGTATCAATACGAATGGAAAAGTGTGCAAACTGAAACGGGCACTGTATGGATTAAAGCAGTCGCCACGTGCATGGTTTGGGAGGTTCTCTAAATTCATGAAAGAAATTGGTTATAAACAGAGTGATGCTGATCACACTCTGTGAAAAGGAGATCGAAGAAGGTGACAATCCTCATAGTTTATGTAGATGATATGGTTGTGACAGGAAGTGATGAGGAGGAGATAAACAAACTTCAGCAAATACTAGCAGCTGAGTTTGAATTAAAGGATCTAGGAAATCTGAAATATTTCTTAGGAATCGAAGTTGCAAGGTCTAAGAAAGGAATATCAATGAATCAACGTAAGTATGTCTTGGATCTTTTAGCAGAAATGGGTATGTTAAACTGTAAACCCATTGACACACCTATTGAGGTAAACCATCACTTGGAAATCACTGAAGATCAGGTCCCCGCCAACAAGGATCAGTATCAGAAGTTAGTTGGGAAACTGATTTATTTATCTCATACCCGACCGGATATTGCGTATGCTGTGTCTGTTGTGTGTAGGTTTATGCACGCCCCTAGCAAGAAGCATATGAATGTTGTTTTTCCAATTCTGAGGTACCTGAAATCATCCCCAGCAAGAGGTCTATTTTTTTTGGAAGAAACAAAACTTGTGATGTAAGTGCTTTTACTGATGCTGATTGGGCTGGGGATAAGTCTGAGGGAAAATCCACATAAGGTTATTTCACTTTTGTTGGTGGTAACTTGGTTACTTGGAGAAGTAAAAAACAGAAATTGGTCTCGAGATCAAGTGCGGAAGCGGAGTTTAGGGGCATGGTGAACGGGACTTGTGAACTGTTGTGGATAAAGCGAGTACTTAGAGATCTGGGAGTGAAACTAAGTGAACCAATGAAGTTGTACTGTGACAATGAGTCAGCAGTGAAGATTGCAAATAATCCAGTTCAGCATGATAGAACAAAGCACGTGGAGATAGACAGACACTTCATCAAGGATCACCTAGAACGGAAAACTGTGGAGCTGCCAAATGTAGGTTCAGAAGACCAGATAGCTGATATGGTAACTAAGGCAGTTTGTGGAAGAGTGTTCTACAGCTCTCTTGACAAGCTGGGAATGATAGATATACATTCTCCACCTTGAGGGGGAGTGTTGGCGGGAGCTAGAGTTTCAGCACGTGTTGTTATCCTAAACTTGTATTCTTATCTTATAGTTTCCCTTATCATAGGATAGTTAGTTGTATCAGATCTGTATATATAGCCTTGTACCTTGTTCTTTATTAAAGATATATATAAGAAAACTCTGGAAGTGAATTCCACGAATCCATCTCTCTAAATTTAACACAAATCATGCTAGTTTCTTTTCATGGGGGGCTTTGAGGGGGGGCAAAGTGGGCAGCTGCACAGGGCCCAATTTTTTTCATTATATATTTTTATTTAAAAATAAAAAATTATAATAAAGATAAGGACCTTTTTTTTCTTGTTCGTCCTGGGTCTTTAAGAATATTTACTTTTTCAGGACCGGCTCTGTTTCTTTTATATGGGCTAAAGTTACACTTGAAAGTTGAAACAAGACTTACGACTTACAATCTTACCTACACAAAACCATTCCATACAAAAATTGATGAATCTAAATAGCTAATGTTTAATTTGTTGAATCGGGTTCGGCCCAATTCATACCCAAATGACTAAAACAGTCTCATGTGAGTAGTAAGGTTTCCTTATCTTTCCATTCCCCCCAATCCAATCCAAATACCAAAACTCCATAACCCCACAATAGAAAGCGATGCTTTGAATATCGTGAAGCGCATATTATTTTGCGTTCGAAATTGATGTAAGGTGTTTGAATTACAACTCACCCATTCTCATTTCTCACACCCTGTTTAATATTTATTTCAAGCCAAAATATAAACAAATAAAATACTTAATTTTATCATTTTATCAAATAAATTTCTTAATGTTTAATAACTAAGATATTGGATGTAATAAACTTTTTTATTATAAAGTTGTCACTCTGTCCTTTTGATGTTTATTTCAGTATAATAATAAAACAATCATGCATGTTTCTTTTACTAATAAAATCATCACTTTAATACGAAATTATGAATTGTATATTTATTGTTTTAAGATCAAAACAACTATCTTAAATTTATTTTAAACTTTAGCCGAATATATTTTTTAATTAACTAATACTAATATGTAAAAAATTTACAATTAAAATCCAAACATTTTTTCCTTATTCTGACCATCAAATATTGAGTAACTAGATTATAACCCGCGTTAAACGCGGAGGAATGCATAAAAAAAGTACAAATCGTTGAAGGACATATTTGTAGACAACTTTTTATATTAAACAAAATTGGATGCATTAATGGGTTAAAATGAATTTATTCAATTCTTCAATACATATATTAAACAAAATTAATATCATAAAACAAAATAAGAGATGAGTTGGCGATTAAAAAAATCAACGTTACGTTTAATATCTTTTCCATCAGCCACTGATTACCATGATAAATAACATCTTTAACATGACGATCAAACAATACAAAAGAAACATACCCAATTTCATATTAAACACGAATTACGATCCTTATCCTAAAAATTATAAAATGACACTTTAATGGATAATGAAATTATATTGGAAACATTCGAATATAGATTAATGGCACAAGAACTTTACAAATGTAAACCACTGGGGTTGTGGTGACTTGGTAAGACATGTGGAAGATATGGTGGATAACCTATTGACCCATGTTCAAATCCTAGCACTACTCAGCCTTGTGGCCATGGAGGTTCGCTTGCAGTGACTCCAGGACATGAGGCAAAGCCTCATGTTTGCAGCGGGGGATTAGTCGGTGCGCGAAAACTGACCCGGAAACTTCGTTAGGGAAGTTCCCTTTTTCCAAAAAAAAAAAAAACTTTACAAATGTAAAATTATGAACTTACTTGTTGTAAACATCAGAACTCCACCACAACCATCACAAATAAATGGTTCAACATTAGTATCATCATCATTCTTACTTACTTTTTTTGAATAGTCACAACAATAAAAAGAATACCAGCCTTCGTCTAAATCAAAACCGATGACAGTAACAATAATGGACAAACCAATTTCCTATTTCATAAATTTTTAATATATATATATATATATATATATATATATATATATATATATATATATATATTCATTGTGTTATGTGCCATAAATTTATAAAATTAATGGAAAAATATTAATATTGTTAAGTATACCTCATTGTAATCTGGAATATCATTAATGTTCTTGATTGGAAAATGGAGTTAGTAATCCTCTGCCTTGGCCACAACAATATCGGTGTTAAACTGTGTAGTACTAATGGAAGACTCAACATTCAAATTCATATCAGCAATACTACATATAAGAAGAAAAAAAATGAAGAAGTTAAACAATATAAATAATTAATGATTAAGAATAAGGAAAAACAAACATTAAGCTATTAATTAATGATACAAGACATACACTTTTCTAAATTCTGAAATGTGAGACATGTCATTATTAATATGCAATCTCGACCCAAACAAACACTTACCCACTTGAGGTTGACCTAGAAATAACAGTTAAAGTTATAAATTAATTTATCTTATAAATAAAACATTAATGTAATGACATGGACATTTATAATAAAAAAATATTCTTACCACCCCAAGTTTTGAGCTTTGCCATACGTAGGAGGATGATGACACCTGCATTATCATTTTGATGTAAACAAATCATTTTACAACAAGTATGTATAATAAGGCAATATCAAAAGTACATTGCCTTTTTTTTACCTTTGGACAAAAAAGCATATGTTGATTGAGAAACACAAACACAAACATATATTAAAGAAATATATGAATCATTCCTAAAAAAATAGTTTTTACTACACGGGTAAATAAGTCATTTTGAAGAAATAATATATGTAGACACTAAACCTTTCGGGAAGGTACTCCGCTTTTACTTTTCTTTATTTTTATTTTCATCCGATCCAAACACAGAATCAAATCCAAACACAGAACTAATTAAACTGGATTTTACATCATCAAATACAAACACAGAATCTGATCCAAACACCCACACCCACACACATACACACACACACACACACACTGAAACACAAACATACACACACACCAAGGGTAAATGGGTCATTTTACAACAAGTATGTATAATACGACAATATCAAAATTACATTTACCTTTCTTTACCTTTGGACAAAAATGCATATGCTGATTGAAAAACACAAACACACGCATATATTAAAGAATATACGAATCATTCCAATTAAAAGTAGTTTTTACAGCAAGCCTAAATAAGTCGTTTTGAAGAAATAACATATGTAGACACTAAACCCTTCGGGAATGTAATCCATTTTTACTTTTCTTTATTTATTTTTTCATCCAATCCAAACACATAATCCAATCCAATTAACACAAAACTAATTAAACTGAATTTTACTTCATCAAATCCAAACATAGAATCCAATACAAACACACACACACACACAAACGCAAACACACACACAGTATAAAATCCGTTTATCAAAAACCCACAAATAAGTCATTGATACATATACTGAACACATAAATTATAATCAGATGTAAGAAATTAATCAGTAAATCAAAAAAAAATTGCTAACCTTATGAAGCTGGTATTCGAACGTGATGCTGCAAAGTCCAGAGTTCACGAAATTGTGATAACAACTTAATAAGATTATATTTATATATAATTTTAAACAACGATTTTGGAAAGGATATGAAGAAATTAATACTGTGATTCATATCATACTATTTTGAATTCTTTGATTTCAAATTTTATAATTATGAATGGTATATACAAATTAGTTGATTTTAAAAAGGAATGAACCATATTTATGTTTTGACAATTATGTTTACATTTATTTCATTTCAATACATTCCAATTAAAAATTTCATTCACCATTAATAAGTTTTCAACTTTCCAAACATAGTCAACTGAATTTAGTTAATATTAATTTTATTTTATTTTATGATGACATCATCAAAATGATCTAATGATTGAAATTAATCAAGGAAACTCAATGAATGACTCTGATTATTGAAAGTGAAGTTTCTCTTTTAATATATATAAAGATGGGTTACATTATGATTATATATATAATTTAAATAAAAAATTAAAAAATTATATATTATGATTGGTGATGGATTCAAAGGTTGCTATTTATTTATTTCATAATTTTGGAATTAATTAATTTGTAATAGCTTAAAATACGTGAAGGAAATAGGGAAAAGAGGGAAAGAGTTTACAACCAAAGATTTGAGAGAGGGTGAGAGAGAAAGAGTGGTGCAGCTCGTCGGACTATCTTCTCCTCCACCTCCGTTTCCATCTTCATAATTTCTTCCGAAAAACATCAAATCGCCTTAATTTTGTCACGATTTTGAGGAATTAGGGATTTGTGAAAGGAAGAATTAATCAATGTCGAACAACAGGTGGAACTGGGAGGTGAGTGGTTTTGAACCGAGGAAATCTCCGGCGGAGCAGCCACCGTCTGTTCCTGCTCCTGCTCCTATTGTTCGGAGATACTCGATCTCTACTCCGTCAATTGTAGCACATTCGGAACTCATTTCTAAACAGTCTGTTGCCACCAAGCTTCATAATTTGAAGGATAAGGTCAAGGTAAATTATCTTTACTCCTTACTAATTTAATTTTCCTTTTAATACAACTCTCAGTGCTCTTTGAATCTGATTTATTGCTTAAAATGCGTCACGGTTTTTACTCCTTGTGACTATAAAGTACTGTGCAAATGGAGTAGGCATGTCAAATGTGCTAGATTAGGGGTATGTAACTTAACTTGCTCTAAATCAAACAACTTGGCCACATCTTTCATGGTAAAATAGAATGGACACCTGGGCAAAGTGTACCAGATTTTCACTTAATCCCACATAAGTACAGATATCTGTAAGTTTAGTGTATGAAGAAGCATTGTAGATGGATTAATGATTAATCTACAAAATTGAGGAACTTTTGGGACTGATATCATACAGTATTTATAGCAAATTACTTGTGGAAGACATAGTAACCACAAAATTAATAGACTTTACCCTTGCTGTTTGTGCCTTATGATTGTTATGTAGTAACTGTTCTGTTTGAATATTCACATGTCCTTTTGACATGAGTTAAATTACTATACTACATTGACAGCATGCCAAAGAAGATTATGTAGAGTTGAGACAAGAAGCCGTTGATCTTCAAGAGTACTCTAATGCAAAACTTGATCGAGTGACACGATATCTAGGTGTTCTTGCTGATAAGACCCGTAAGCTAGGTATGAATGACATTTTACTTCACTTTCTGGATTTAGTTTTACAAGATAAGTACTTTATAAATATGTACTTTGATTTGATTTTTTTTACACAAATTGCGACTCTTGTATGATTTGTAACTTATACTGCTTCCTAGTTAAGGTTCCCAAATCTTTTTCTTTTTTCTTTCCCTTACTCATTTCGTTATATCCTCTTGAATTGTCAAATTGTTTTCATTCAATACATGGTAAACACCAACAATTTCTTTGATTTCATTTTCAGATCAGGCTGCTCTTGAAGCTGAAGCTAAAGTTGCCCCACTTTTAAATGAGAAGAAAAGGTTGTACAATGAGCTATTGACTGCTAAAGGTAAGCATGATTTCTTCATGCATCTTCTATGGATTGTAGAATAGCTTTGTGTAAAATATGATAAACACATGTGTTACTGTTAATCCATCTGTAGTTCAACCCGGGTACTTAATAAGTTTTTTTAGTGTATAAAGTTATAGACCCCAAAATGTTAAGTTGGAAGTCTGTACTCAAAATGGAAATTGAATGGAAGTACATACCATTTGCATACAGTTAATAATTATAAGAATCATAATAGAAATTCTAATAATAATAACAATAAATGAATTAACTTGTAACCTTTTGTTTTCAAGATACATATCTTGATTTCAGTTTGGGGTATAGCATTAAGATCCGTTGTTATTAACATTTATATGCTAAAAAATAGCTGCCTTTAAGTTTTGTCACATAAATTTGTTATAGTGAAAAGTTTTTTGCTGTCATAAATTTAGTCATGTGTATAATACTGTTTGATAATCTCCGAAAATGTAACTGATTTTTACTATAGCAAACAACTATGATGTCAACTTTTTAGGTAAAAGTAAAAGAAACATATATTATCAAAATAACAATCAAATGGGTTTGGAGTCCTTCAACAAGGGTAAAATAGTCATTTTTGGTAAAAGTTCTCTTCATCTGAAATCTTCATCTGTAAATTCAGGAAACATAAAGGTCTTTTGTAGAACAAGACCACTTTTTGAAGATGAAGGCCCTTCAGTTGTTGAGTTTCCTGATGATTATACTATACGAGTCAATACTGGTGATGATGCTGTCTCAAACCCTAAAAAAGATTATGAATTTGACAGGGTTTATGGACCACATGTTGGACAAGGTATACCACATTCCATTAAACCTTTTCTTTTATGATAATTATGGTTATATTGTTTAAATAACATGATGTCATCTTTTCATGTGGCAGCTGAATTTTTCACAGATGTTCAACCGTTTGTCCAGTCAGCATTAGATGGACACAATGTGTCAATCTTTGCATATGGTCAAACATGTTCTGGAAAAACACACACCATGGAAGGTTCTAGCCATGATCGAGGTTTATATGCAAGATGCTTTGAAGAGTTGTTTGATGTCTCCAACTCAGATACAACTTCAACTTCAAGATTTAACTTTTTTGTTACAGTTGTTGAGCTTCATAATGAACAGGTTACACCCTTTAATTTTTATATAATTACTTATATGGGTATGTCATTTTCTTTTAAATTTACTTGGTTTTGATACTTATCTTCTGTTTTGTAGATGAAAGATTTGCTTTCAAAGTCAGAGAGTGGTCAAGGTCAACCCAAGGTTGACCTTGTACAGGAAAAGGTTGACAATCCACTAGAGTTCTCTAAAGTCATCAAAAGGGCAATTTTGAATAGAAGTGATGACAAAAACAAGATCAATGTTTCTCATCTGTACGTGTTCAGTTTCTTGATTTGTTTTCATTTATTCATTCCAAACAAGAATCTGAAAAGCTTTTTGCTTTGTTATTTTGCACAGGATAACCACGATACATATATATTATGACAATTTGATCACCGGAGAAAATTTATACAGCAAGCTTTCTCTTGTTGACTTGGCTGGAAGTCAAACTTTAGGTCTGGAAGATAACAATGGGGATGACACAACCGATGTGTTACATGTCATGAAATCACTTTCTGCGTATGTAATTTATAATTTTTGATTTCTTTATGCCCCACTACTTGACTTTTTGACTTTTTGACTATTTGACTATCTATGTATGTAGATTGGGAGATGTATTAGCTTCATTGACTTCCAAGAAAGAAGATGTTCCTTATGAGAACTCAATGCTTACAAAACTTCTTGCTGATTCACTTGGTATTCTTGATTCTGGAAATATTACATTTTTTTGGAATATTAAAAACTGCCATTTTTTACATTATCTTTTGTATATTTGTTATCATAGGTGGAAACTCAAAAACTCTGCTCATTGTAAACATATGTCCAGATGTTTCAAATTTGTCTGAAACATTGTCATCTCTGAATTTTTCTTCTAGAGCTCGAAATTCTGTGCTGAGCCTTGGGAACCGAGATACCATTAAGAAGTGGAAAGATACTGTAAGTTTGTAAAAATGACTATTTTGCCCTTGTCTTTTATATCGAGGAGCCTAATTTGCGTTCTCTCATATAGGCAAATGATGCTCGTAAGGAGTTTTATGAAAAAGAAAAAGAAAGTCTTGATCTGAAACAGGAAGTTGTGGGATTAAAACAAGCACTTAATGTTGCAAATGATCAGTGTGTGTTACTATTCAATGAAGTTCAGAAAGCCTGGAAAGTTTCTTTTGCACTTCAGTCTGATTTAAAGGTTTGTGAGTTTTAAAAAAAATGTATTTTTAATTTTTCATTATGTGTAAAGTTTTTCTCATTTTGTTAATGTTTTTCATTATTGATTTGTTACAGGCAGAGAATATTATTCTTGCTGAAAAGAATAAAACAGAGAAGGATCAGAATAATGATCTGAAAAGTCAAGTTGGTCAACTAGTCAACCAAGTGCAAGAGCAGAAATTACAGTTGCAACAACGCGATTCAACAATAGAGTCTTTACAGGTTTAAATTTTCTAATATTTCATTTCCATTATTGATTTATGATGCTGTTTCGTGTCTGTTTATGGGGTTTTTTGTAATTTCACATTTCAGGCAAAACTGAAAAGCTTAGAGGCACAACTGAATGTAACACTTCAGTCCAAAACAAGCTCAGACTCAAACTCAACAAAAGAAGATATTGAATCTACATCTGTTTCCAAGAAACTTGAAGAAGAACTTCAGAAACGTGATGCCCTAATTGAGGTAAAAAAACCTACTTTTGTGTAAACATAACAAAAGTAATATAAATAAATAGAAATGAAAAATCAATCAATGGAGTTAAATGTTTTTTCAGAGGCTGCATGAAGAAAATGAGAAGCTTTTTGAGAGATTAACAGAGAAGGCAACTACAATGGGAAGCCAGCTGGCATTAGGAGCACCACCCAAAATTCAAAACCAGGCCAATGAAATTGGAAGGTGAAATAATTATAGTTTCAAGATTATTCTTTTTGTGTAACTAATTTTTAACACTTTTTTGATTTATTTATTTAACTTACAGGAATGACATAAATAACAAAGAACATACAACAACAGATGTTGTCCCTTTCTCCCCTAAAAAACCTGATGGAACACTAGCATTGGTCAAACCTGGTCAAGATAAGATAAAGTCAACCCCAGCAGGAGAATATCTCACATCTGCTTTGAATGAGTTTGACCTAGAACAATATGATGGCCTTGCTGCTATTTCTGATGGAGCAAACAAGCTACTAATGCTGGTATAATTCACATATTTCTGAATTTTGAAACAATTTTTTTGAATAAGTTACATTTTTGGTCTTTTCTTGCAATTTTTGTCCTTATTTGAGGTTCTTGTAACATTTTTGGTTCCTTTTTCAAGTAAAATGACTATTTTTGGTCCTTGGGTATATCTTATTTTTACAATTTTAGTCCCAAAAAAATTTCTCTTGCAGTTTTTGTCCTTATTTGAGCTTCTTAGTCTCCTTTTCAAATAAAATTACTGTTTTTGGTCTGAGTATAGCTGATTTTAACAATTTTGGTCCCAAAAATAGTCTTTGAATGGGAGCAAGGACCAAGATAGTTACAAAAACCTCAAACAAAGACCAAATTTACAAGATAAATTTTTTTTGGGACCAAAATTGAAAAAAACAGCTATACCCAGGGACCAAAAATGTAACTTTCTTCAACTTGTGTAAACATTTGAATGTTGCAGGTTTTGGCAGCTGTGATTAAAGCAGGTGCTTCACGTGAACATGAAATACTTGCTGAAATAAGAGATGCTGTTTTTGCATTCATAAGAAAAATGGAGCCACATAGAGTAATGGACACCATGCTTGTTTCCCGTGTTAGAATTTTATATATTAGATCATTGCTAGCAAGATCACCCGAGCTTCAATCCATCAAGGTGACATCTAAAATGACATTTTTGCCCTTAAGATTGTGGAAATAATTCTTTAATATTTTATAGGTTCCTCCTGTTGAGAGATTTCTTGAAAAGCCTATAAGTGGAAGAAGCAGAAGTTCCAGTAGAGGCAGCAGCCCTGGAAGATCTCCTGTGAGATACGATTCAAGTTTCAAGAACGCGATAATCGATGACCATTTTCTCGGGTTTAAAGTAAATTTAAAACCAGAGAAAAAGTCAAAATTGTCCTCAGTTGTTTTAAAGATACGTGGAATTGATCAAGAATCATGGAGACAACATGTGACTGGTGCTAAACTTAGGGAAATAACCGAAGACGCAAAAGCATTCGCAACAGGGAATAAATCCCTTGCTGCCCTTTTTGTCCATACGCCAGCTGGCGAGCTGCAACGCCAGATCAGATCTTGGCTTGCCATGAACTTTGACTTTCTTTCAGTCAGTGGCGTGGATGCTGGTGGTGGGGTCACCGGTCAGTTAGAGCTTCTTTCTACCGCCATCATGGACGGTTGGATGGCGGGCCTTGGTGCTGCAATGCCGCCCTTGACCGATGCCCTCGGTCAACTCTTGACCGAATATGCAAAACGTGTTTACAACTCTCAACTCCAACACCTCAAGGTTAATTTCAATTTTTGTCATTTTACTTCCAACATGGACCAAAAATGTTACAAAAACCACAAATAAGGACCAAAAACGTAATTTGCTTTATTAGGATATTGCGGGGACATTAGCAACAGAGGCAGCAGAAGATTCGTCACAAGTAGCAAAACTACGTTCAGCTCTAGAGTCTGTTGATCACAAGAGAAGAAAGGTAAAATGATTAAATGACTATATTGTCCTTTCTTTAATTTACTTAAATAACATGTTTTGTTAATGAATTGTTTTGATTAGATTCTACAACAAATGAAAAATGATACAGCACTGTTAACATTAGAAGATGGTGGATCACCTGTCCGGAATCCTTCTTCTGCAGCTGAGGATGCCAGGCTGGCATCTCTAATTGCCCTTGATGGAATTCTGAAGCAAGTCAAGGTTGTTAGTTGTTATTATATAATAAAATAATATAAGTTTTTTATTTTAAAAAATTAAAGAGAAATTTGTGATGTGTTAATGTGATAGGAAATAATGAGGCAATCTGCAGTTAATATAATGAGTAGAAGCAAAAAGAAAGGATTGGTTACAGGATTAGATGATCTTTCAGCACAATTATCTTCACTTCTTGAAATTGATCATCCATGTGCACAAAGACACATTGCAGATGCTCGACGTGTTGTAGAGGTAACTACTAACTACCAAATTTAAAAAATATATATATATATATATATATATATATATATATATATATGTTTTTTACAAATTCTGTTTTTTTTTTAGTCAATTGTGGAAGAAGACGATCAGCCGCCACAAGGGCCATCGCGGGCTATTTCCGGTGAACATTCCGGCAATGAAACGGAGGTGACACAATGGAACGTGTTACAGTTCAACACAGGATCCACATCCCCTTTCATCATAAAATGTGGAGCAAATTCACATTCAGAACTTGTAATCAAAGCAGATGATCGTGTTCAAGAGCCAAAAACAGGTGAAATTCTTAGGGTGGTCCCACGCCCTACTGTTCTAGAAAACATGAACTTGGAGGAAATTAAACAAGTGTTTGCAAAGCTTCCGGAAGCTTTATCCTTACTGGCTTTAGCTAGAACAGCAGATGGAACCAGGGCTAGGTATTCTAGGTTGTACAGGACACTAGCCATGAAGGTTCCGGCTTTGAGGGAGTTAGTTGGGGAGCTTGAGAAAGGTGGTGGCCTCAAAGATGTTAAGTCATGATTGATTGTTGTGGGCTTATGTTTATATGGTTATTAATTAATTAATATTATACTATATATATTATGTATGTGTGGCAAATGGCAACTTTAGGCTGTATTTTATTGCAACGGCTTAACTTGTGTTTGAGAAATCTTTATTCTCTTCTTTTTCTTGAAGTTGATGAGTTGGCACGGAAAAACTAAACACACGTTGTTTTGATAATCCTATTCGTCTTTATGTGATTTTCACCTAAACAATTTAAATAGAGGATCTAAACATTCTTTATATAGGTAACATTTTGCATCTGAATTATACATGTTGTTTCCTCATGGTTACTCAATTTGTTTGTGGCTTGCTTTGGGATCATTATCTGCAAGTGCACACCGGTACTACAGGCCGTCATTGGAATGAAAAATAACATAGAGAAAACTCACTTTGAGGTACTACTGTCACGTGTATGTGCATCGACTACTAGGGAAGGGGTCGAGTATGCCAAGAAGGAACTAATATACGAGTCACCAAAATATGTGAAATTGTATAAACATGACAAACGATTCATGAGCAAAATCAATCGCTCCATAAACAACTATCCCTTCCGGTCCATGTCTGTCCTCTTTAAATTAAGATTAATGCATTACATTCTAAAGATATATTCCCTCTATATAATAAAAAGGATACAACAACAGTGAAGGAACTGGTAGGTATCCTGGGTCCCAGGTCACTACTCGATTTCGACTCCGAAGAACATTTTTTATTCTTATTTTTATTATTATTTTTTTGGGTATTATGTGCAACTACAAAAATTATTGTGCAACTATTATTAGGTTCAACATAAATAAATATGGTGCACAAAAAGGAAAAGAATGCAACGATTTTTTTCTAGGATGAGGAGATTTGTTGACTTCCAGCCCCCATCTACAGGCCCAAACCAGAACAAAAAAAAAAAAAAGAAATAAAGAATAACAAACCTGTCAATAGCAACTTTCAAGAAATGTTTATTTTTCTAGGATGAGGAGATTTGTTGACTTCCAGCCTCCATCTAAAAGCCCACCATTTTTTATGGAACCATTTTCTTCCTAGGATGACAAAATTTCTTTCTGCCCTATGATGAACACATTAAATAGAAAAGATGAAATGGTGGGTGGATTTACTATAAAAAGAGCTTCTTGTATCAGTTGCAAGACATCCTAAACACATAAAGTTAGAAAAAGCCAAACAAACCAAGCATGGAAAGTCAATATTCTACGAGAATTGTCAATCCATGAAGATAATTATGCTAAAGATGTTTTTCTGCGATGAAACTTTTGAAGACGGACTTACGTAACAAATTTGGTGATGATTTTTTAAACGATGCAATAGTTTCTTATGTTGAAAAAGAAGCTCTTATGAAAGTGAAGATCGAAAATGTAATAAAGCGGTTTCAAAAAATGTGTACACGTAGATGTCAAATTTAAAATTTAAGATGTAACGAATCGGTTTAATGTACTAGTACTTTTAATTTTTTTTATGTTATTATATTTGGTCGGAATTTTTTTTTGTGCCACTACAATTGAACGTTCCTGGTTCTGCTACTGACAACTACCCTTTGTTTTAAATATAGGAAAAACTTATTTAAAAGGGAAACGTAGGGCCTCCACTTTTGGCTACACCTATTCTATGGAAAGAAGTTTAAGGACAGTAGCTAGATAGAAACAAGAGTAAATTACACGAATGGTCCGTGTGGTTTAGCGTAATTTGCGTGTTTGGATCTAACTTATTTTGTTAACTAGGACCATCCCTATAGTTTGGTTTTGTTACGCGCTTGGTCCCTAATCGACTTAAAAGGATCAATATTCCCTTATTGACTTTTTTAATTGTTTTATTTATTTCTAACTTGTTAAAAAAATATTTATTAAAAATAGGTTCCACCCACTTGAGTTTTATCCCTTCCTATCGCATCTATTTGTTTTCCTCTCTATCTCCGTCTCTTTCTCTTTCTCTAAAGAAACTAAAGAAACTAAAGAAACCTACAAATAAATACCTAAAGCTTCAGGTATCATCCACCACCACCAACAGACCTGCTACTAGTAAGTATAGCCAAACCCCACACCTATATCCTACGTTAATCCCACATTTTGCTTCTATATATCACCATCAACGATCCCTCATGTTAAACCCCCAATTTGCCACCATGAACGCCTTCACTGAAGTCGTCAAAGGAATGGTGGAACACACTCCATTCCAAGCCCTGCACTAACGTTTTCTTCCTTTCAGTTGATCTGGATTTTCTTCAACTATACTCAGACTTGAAATCTCGGCACCACCACCGTCTGCTTTCATTTGAAGAACCTTAAACCACACCTAGATCACCATCATCGTTTGATTTCTCTCAACCATAAATTCCATCATCAAACTCTTTCAAACAAATCTCTTCGGTGTGTAAAATCTTCGAATCCATCTCAATCCCTGAGAATCAAATCCATAGTCTTCGGTGATATCATCACCGCCATCAGGGTCTTCAAAAAGCATTGATTTCCTCACAAGGTCTCGTAAAGCTCTAATATATATGGTTATGAGTTATGGTTTGAATAATTTTTCGGGTTTGATTTCAGTATTTGGTTTGCGGTTTTGATTTCTGGTTTGAATAAATTTATGGGTTTGATTTATAATTTTGATTTTTGGGTTTGAATGGGATTTTTGGGGTTGATTCCAGTTAACCATCAATGGATGTTTTCCTGGTTAATTGATTATGTGATTTTTGGTTATCAATCATCGGGGTTCTCTTTCTGATAGCAGAAGGAAGGACAATTATAATTTACTTAGGCAAGAGGAAAAAAAATGGGGAAAGTGGCAGAGGGGGAAGGGATTAAAATAGGGGCGGTAATTTTATCAAATATTTATTTTAGTTGATTAATGAAAAAAAAATTAAAAAAGAAATTAGAGAAGGGCAATATAGTCCTTTTAAGCCTAACAGAACCAAACGCGTAACAAAACCAAACTATAGGGATGGTCTGAGTTTAAAAAATAAGTTAGGGACCAAACGCGCAAATTACGCTAAACCACAGGACCATTCGTGTAATTTACTCTAGAAACAATGGTAAGTAATTTTATATTTTTTGAAATCTCTCTATTTTAATAAAAGAATAAATTTATTCTTCTTTTGTCATGTGTTACCCTATTAGACCTCCTAATTAATGTAAAGCCACTTGTCAACCTATTGATTCTCCATTTCAAATGTTAAATTTCCCCCTCTAATTACAAATAACATTAGAATAAAAATTAAAATAAAATTAATACAAATTATAAGAAAATATAATTTCACGTATTTATGTAAATCAACGATTATAATTTTATATATCTAAAAAAATCTTTTAATTAATAATTTATTTAAAATAATTGATTAATAATTTTGAGTTTACTATGAAAGTTTAATTAATTTTGTAACCGTGATTCCTACGAGTTATAAACTAGTTCAAAATATAATAATTTGGAAGGCTTTGGCTAGTATTGATTTGGTAAGTATATTTTCTTTTTGATAAACCTCAATTTAATCGTAATTTGGAATTTTTAATATAACTTTTATATCATTGTACAAGTATTGCTTCCATTAACTATAACAATATTCATTGGGTGACGATGCATCGAACTTGAAAAAAATGGACTTTAAATATTTATAATAACATGTTTTCAGAGGGTCATAACGAGAAACTCTTGGAAAACTTACAACATTTTATAGCCTATTTAAACGGCTACTTAAAGTCATAGATTATTGGGAAAAAAATAGATGGGAACCCACCAATGTGCACTTCAAGATTAATTTTCTCGAACATCTACCACGATAAGGTAACAATCGTGATTGAGGTATTTTTGTTTGTATGTGGTTAGAGACGTTGAGTTGTGGTAGAACAGTGACAATGAAATCGAATAAACGAGAATATATTTTTTCCAAGATTTGGGCTTATCATAATCTAATGGCTAGGATATCTGGACGTCGTGAATAGTGATGCATATACATTTTCACTTTATATTATACAAGAAAGTCATTTAAAATTTTCTGTTGATGTGAGTTGACATCAAAGAATGTGTTAAGATCGACACAATAACATTCTTTGCCTTCATGATCATATAACTTTGGACAAAGGATGCTTGCAAATCCTTTCCCTTTTAAGGCCATCTTGGATCGAAGAACAACACACCAAATTAATTTTTTATGGAGGAGATAGGAATTTGATAAATAAATTGCTAGACAGACGTAGCATCGATAGACGCAAAATTCGTGAGGATATTACTAATTTCACGAGCGTTATTTGTTATTGTATTTTAGTGGTTGTTGGTAAAATCATACCGGCTGAATCATTCATGAGGCATTTGCACATTCGCGTAGCATACAATAATTGTATGAACTATGAAGGTAAACAATACAAGTATACAACGACAACATACCATGAACCAATGATTATCCCTGTAGAACAATATTTTCAAATAAAATAAAAGTCTCGCTAATTCATAGTACGACTTTTGCAGAAGTTATGGTATTTATTGATATTTAAAGGATATGGTCTTTGGATCGATAGATAGAATCCAAATACGTCTATTTTTAATGTATCCCATGAAAGGGTTTATTACGTTTGTGCATACGCACGAGAAGAATTGGACCCGTCATTAACATATGTTTTACACCACACTTCAGTAAATTTGATTACGAAACCAGTCTTTGGAAAATGGTTTCTTTCTTGGATTTGGTTGGAATATATATTGTTTTATTTATGATATTGATCTTTCATGGATTAAGTTTATAAGATTTTGTATTATTAGTAATATTCAATTAAGCATAAGTTGAACGCATATAAAAAGTTAAATCAATAGACATCGTTTTTGTAATGCTATAAGTAACTCGATATGCTATATAATGTAGAACCTGTTTTTTTGAGCGACAAATCACATTAAAAACTAGCAACGAGCTAAAGAAATTACAAAGTATAAGCTAGAGAAAGGTTTTTCCATCCAAGCACCCCATTTCGTCTTTACAATTTTTCCTACTATTACAAATCTAAAAAAAAAGATCTACCAACCATGTCGTCAAAAATGGAAACCTTTGGTGTTGGGGTTAGTAATTGGGTTCGCGATGGTTGTCAAAAATGGAAACCTTTGGTGTTGGGGTTAGTAATTGGGTTCGCGGCTCGACTCGTCAACCCATATATTATATTAGGATTATTAAAACAATTTTAATATTTATTTAATTTATTGCTCAGATTTGGGGTAGTTGCATTTTACCCAAATCTTGATCGCCACTTCACACTATACGATTATACAACAACACACTTTATCGAAATTATCTCAATCGGCAACGTAGATATGCAATTCACAGCACTAACTACAACCACCAATGACAATTCCATCGTAGGCGCTCTTCCCATGACCGGTAACTCCCGTTGCTCCATCCCTCTCGACTCCCATCGGCGACAAAATTCTTCCGATGATCGGCAATAAATAATTGAGCATGACCCACGAACCCATAGGTTGATTCAAGTCGATTTGAAGCCCCAAATAAAATAAAAAAATAAGGCCATTACGGTAAACAATATTTTGTAAAGGAGGGTGAATTTTTTTGTTTTTGTTTTTTAAAGGAGGTCCTTGTTATAAATTTATCATGGATCATTTTTGTAAAAGTCTTAGTTGTCCGGTTTTTTGTTTTTTGTTATTTTTTTTTCTTTTCTCACTACTAGATAAATATTTTTAGGCAACATGTCATTATTTTAAACTTATAAAAATTAAGAAAAAACAAGTAAATGAGATGAAAATACCTAGTTGTAAACTTTTATTTTCAGAATCGTTATCAAACAACAATGATAATGATAAATAAATCTTACAATTTACATGTATTAGAAATCAGATTAACACAAATCAGAAATAAAAAAATCAGAGACTGTCCCAAATCAGATTAACACAAATATAAGATCACTTTTCTTTTGTAGGATGCATGAAATTAGATTATCATAATCGATGTATTAAGAAATATTGAAATTAGAAATCAGAAAACAAAAATTGAAATCAGAAATCAAAAGGTTGCATGAAAAAACCGAAATTGATTTATTATGAATCGTTTTTTTTGTTACCGTTGAAAAAAAAGTTAGAAATGATTCATAAAATCCTTCTGTAACACTTGAATGTTGGTAAGTTTCTTTATTGCTTTTATTCTTATTAATGTTGCATTTTTGGTCCTTGAGTTGTACGCGGGGCGTACAATGCAAGGCGGGATCGGGACTCCGGACACGTACGTTGGGTGTACATGTATGTACGCGGGGCGTACATGAGTCATTTAGAAACCCTAATTTTCGGGATTGGGCACTATATAAACATCATTGTGGACCATGAAACCCTCATTTCTCAGTCTCCATTGTCTCTATAGCCTCAAGCACGAAACCCTAAGCCTATCGTTTGTGTTTTGAGCTCATTGTGTTCATTTTGGTGTGTTTTGGTTCATATTCAAGAAGTAGAAGCTTGGTGTAAGGTGGTGGATCAAGGAAGAGATTGTGGATCTCGTTTATTTGCTTCATTTCCAGCTTGTTTGAGGTAAAAAGCTATGAACTTGGTCATTAATAGCTTAGATCTATCATATGTGAGTTTTGGTCTCTTTTGGCCCCAAGAATGAGATGTAGTGGTTTGATACCACTCCAAGAGCTTTGAGTTGCCAATCTTGGTGTTTATGAGGTTCTAGATGCATACAGTTGTCACCTTTAAGGTTTAGATCCATCCATGCATGAGTTTATGCCCATTTTGTGAAAGTAAAATTCTATATCTTGAAGTTGGGATCTTTTGGGGCATGCAAAGTCACCAAGTCAGAGACTTTATCATTCTAGATGTTTATTTGGGCTAAGATCTGTGATTTGGGCTTTTGGTCTTAAGCATTAAGTGCTTAATGTGAATATTGGCTTATTGGGTGAGTACTCTGGGAGTACAAGTCTGTACGCACAACGTACAAGCCATTTAGCAAGTACGCTTAGTGTACAACCTGCGTACTCAGTCTGTTGGGCTTAGCGTTTTGGGCGTCAAGTTTGGACCATTTTATTGGGCTTGGATGCTTTGGTTCCTGTTGGGCCACCTGAGTACAAGTATTTTGGGCTAGGAAAAATTGTTGGGCTATATGGTAAGGCCCATGTCACACCCCCAAACCAGGATGGCGGAAATGTGTGGGGGTGGATGACTTTCATGTATTGTATCATAACAATTGAGTAATAGTAAAGAAAGCAAACATAACCATCATATATATAATTGAAAAAGTTACATCATTTTAAGTGTTACATGTTTCAAAAGTCAATTACAATATGATGACAAAAGATTTGTTTGACGCATTAGCGCCCCATCCTCAAAAGCTGGTGTTTACCTGTTTTACTGATTCCCTGAGAATACAAGTTGTTTGAAAAAGTGTCAACATTTAAGTTGGTGAGTTTATAAGAATTTGTATGAAAAATAGTAAGCTTTTCCGTGAAAAGATATCGTGTTGTTTGCATAAAATCCGATATTTTCTAATAAATGAGATGTAAGCCGTTCACTTGTAAAACGAGGGTGTTCGTCCCAAAAAATCCAATATTTTCCATAGAAATGATTTGTAGTTTAAAATGTTCCAAACTGAAATGTACAAGTATTTTCCATACTTAAAAATAGTAATATGTAGTTTTATTCATATATAAAACCATTTAAGGAATGTGTTTTCGTGTAAAATAAACGTATAGTCGTTTCCCCATGTGAGTTTTCATAACCGTGCTAACCATGACTTGCCTGCCTCGACGTTCTTCAGGCGTCGAGATATTTATGACATTTGTCACCCATAACCTGCCGGTCTGACTGTAGCTAATAATCAGGGTGTGGGATCATCAGTCTCGTATAGATCTATACACAAGTATCACGCTCTCTTATAGGAGATTCCGGTTATAATACAGGACTTTCGTGTATAACTTAGTTAGGTACGATGAAGACAATGTCTCATAAATTTATTCAACGAGTGTACGTGTTTTTGTAATAAAAACGTTTGTATATGTAATTATCTCCTCTTTCCAGGATAATAATGAAAATGACGTAAAACAATTATATATGTACTTTATATAATTTCACCATTTGCTCAACGGGTTACAAAGGTGGTAAAGTTTCGTAAACTATATTTATAAAGTTTTAACGAAATGAACGTTTTGTACTATATATATATATATATATATATATATAAGAATAATGTAGTGTATTTTATAACCGTTTTTCATATCTTTACGTTTTATCAAAACGTTGTATGTAAAAATATACTAGGTTGGTAGTAAAGTCGTTTCATGTATTTAACACTTTTCGTAAAAATAGTAAAATAACGTATTTAAATGTTTTCGTTTTAACGTAAATTTTCTTGTGTGTTACTTGTATTCCCCCCTAAAACATAGAAAAAGCCTTGAAAAATGTAGGGGTATGAACTCACCTTATCTGTATATGCGGTTTGATAACGAAGTGACGATGACGATCTTCGAGTTACGAACACTCGAAAATGATTGAATCCTAAGAGTTTTAACACATTCAAATGTCAGAGTACAAATCCCAAGAATCTCATGTGCGGAAAATCATGTGTGTGATGCGCTGCAGTCATGCCGACTCCTTCCCCTTCGAAGAAGAGGTACCTTAAACCAAAACTATATACCGTAAGCACAAAGCTTAGTGAGTTACCCCATCATACCACATACCATACAATAACATACTGTCAGACATATCCGAGTGCCCGACCTACCCCTTCGGTCTCTTTCAACCAGTAACTGCCTAACATATTTGAGTGCTGGCCTACCCCTTCGATCTCTTTCAATCGGATACTGCCTAACATATCTGGGTGCTGGCCTACCCCTTTGGCATCTTTCAATCGGATACAAGGACTATTTCACCTATACTACTACCACATAATACCCTAGCATACATACATGTATCATATACTGCCTAGCATATCTGGGTGCTGGCCTCCCTTTCGGTATCTTTCGACCGGTAACTGGGGACTATTTCACCCCTACCGCTACCATACCATAACATAACGTACTAGCACATAAAGCATAACAGATAGTGGCATACCAGACAATTATCATGAAGACAATCATCTAAGAAACATCTCCTACCAGTGGGCCGACATTGTGGCCTTAGATCCACTTCTACTGGAAGGTAACTCACCTCAATGTCGTGCAGTAAATGAACTGTCCTCGGTGCTGGGATCAACTCTCCTCAAACTCCTACACATAACATCTCTTTTAATTATTTTTTCAAACTTATAACCCCTTTAAGGGTCAATTATGGATAATGCTCAAAGTCAAATTCAAAGTCAATGCCCTGGTCAAAGTCAACATCCTTGTTGACTCAACTCACCGAGTTGGTCCATCAACTCGTCGAGTTCCATAGAATCTCAAATCCGCGATCTAACTCGTCGAGTTACCCTCTAACTCGCTGAGTTTCTCCTTATGAAAGAATCGGGACTTTCCATTTGAACTCGTCGAGTTCCCTTCATACAATTCGGGGACATTTACTATCGACTCGCCGAGTTCATCTTTGGACTCGTCGAGTTCTTGATCTTAAGGTCCATAAACACGTCCACTGGCTGAGTTATCTTCTAGCCTCAACAAGTTTGCTTAGTAACAGAAAAGGTTGGGGAACCACGACCCAACTCGATGAGTCCTAAGAACGACTTGTCGAGTCCCCCATGATCCAAATCTATCCAGTCGATTTCAGTCGGGCTTAATGCATCCAAAACATAGATCTGGCCTCCTAGGGTCGATATAACACGTAAAGTTACAAACTTTACGTTTATGCATGAGCTATTTAGCTCAAAAAGCCCTAAAAGTGGTTCATAGGATGCATGGGACTCCCATGGCCATAAAGTTGGCACCTTTATGCCATGGAGTCCCTCAAAGACTCTGGATCTGAAGTTATTGCTCCAAAATATGCTTGCATCCATGAATGGTCCCATATTATGCTCCAAAAAGCCCTAAACTACACCATGAAGGGATCTAGTAAATGAATGGACAAGGTATAAAATTTATACCTCAGATGAACTGGAAATGGAGCACATACTCTGGATCTACTTGTTTCCTCTTGATCTCCCAAGCTTCCTCTTCCTTCTCAAGCTTCAAAACCACCAAGAACACACAACAATGGCTCAAGAACACTCAAAATGGGCTAGGGTTTCGTGGCTGATGTTTGGAGCTGATGGAGGCTGAAGTTGAGGCCAGATAAAGTGTTTAAATGGGGTGCAAACCCTAAAAATTAGGGTTTCACTATGGCAGCCCTACTCGTCGAGTCGAGGCTCTCGACTCGTCGAGTAGATTTCGAGTCCTGCGTCCAAACTTCTCCCATTCCTACTTGGCGAGTTGGGGGCCTCCAACTCGTCGAGTCCCTTTGTAAAAATGCATAATTCTTATTTAAAATACGTACTAGGAACCGGGCGTTACATGGTAAGTGTAATATATCACTTTGGGAAATGAATCAAACAATTATATTGCATAAAATATCAAAATCTTATGGGGTTTTCGGCCAAAACATGGGTGATTTCGGTCAAGGCATGACTGAAATCAATTAGTACACAACTCTAATTGTTGATTTTGGTCCTAATGGGCCTTAACCATGTGTTTTCGGTCTTGGTGTCACCCAAGAAAAGGTGATTTCGGTCCTAACATCCTTAAAGGAAGTGATTTCGGTCCTAACATCCTTTAAGGAAGTGATTTCGGTTCTAGCATCCTTAAAGGAAGTGATTTCGGTTCTAGCATCCTTAAAGGAAGTGATTTCGGTCCAAAAGTGTTTCCTAGATTCCCAAAACCGAAATCCCTAAAGTAATTTACAATTTCATGCGTTTAGACTTATCATTTTGACTTGTGTTGACTCCTTTGATTCCTTGATGGCTTGTCGACTTTATTTGACTTTCAAAGGTTCATTACAAGATGGCATTCAAAGTGTATATACATGTTAACTTATATAAACATGTTCTCTCTTGGCTTTCAAAGTTCTATTTCATCAAGTACATTGTGAATTTACTTGTACATGGTTAGAATTTAGACCTTGCTTGCTCTAAAATTTTCCAGTTGTCACAGCCCATATAGGGGTTTAGGCCTAATTTGGAAAATTGGGCCATAAGTGGGTTATGGATGACTATTTAGTGTTGGGCCTTTTAGATATTGAGTTTGGGGCTTAGTCTTGGACCAAGCTAGTGTTGGATTAGTGTCTAAGTCCATAACTATATTTGGTATGTACTTGACCCGATTGGCATGGTCCATTTGGGTTGCATGTCATCATGCATTTGGATAGACTAAAATGAGAGAAATAACACTTAAGGTTTGCTAATATATTATAAGTTCTAATATATTAATCATATTATTTAATTAGTATTGATCAAGAATTAATTTGGAATTAATTAAGTGATCAAAAGGAGACTAATTAAATATATGGGTTGATTGTGTAAATCATCCATACTTGTATAGTGGGTTAATGCTCCATGGATTATCAAGTTGGGCTAAAACCCATAGGATGCTCCATGGATGCTCTATGGTGTTTTTGTACCCATGGATTATGGAAATGAAAGGCCATGACAATTAGGGTTTACATGGTGTAACCCTAATTGTGACAAACTATATAAGCATCTTATTCTTGTCAAAATCGGCCACCATGAGAGAACTATGTGTGTATGGTGAGGGCTAGCCGATTTCATGAAGTAGTTCATTTCTCTCTAAGTTATTCCAAGTGTATTTGATGTTGTGTGAACCATTTGAGGTGTCACACTTGGGGCATTCGACTCTTAAGAATCAAGGAATCAAGCTTCATAAAAAGGTATGTCTTCTAACTTGTTTTATTACCCAAGTATCAAAGTTTGTATGCTAGATAGGGTAATACCTTGGAATATTCAATTTTTTGCATGTATAATAGAGAAAACATAGATCGAAGGTATTTAGGGTTGCATGTACACTTAGGAGTGTTAGAATGCTCAAAACCCAACAGTGGTATCAGAGCCTAGGGTTGTTTTCTTGTTATACTTGCAAAAATAGCTGAAAAATCGAAATTTGTTGCTGTCTGAACAGCAGACTCGCCAAAACCAAGGCAAAACTTATCCAACTCGTCGAGTTGGTTCATGCACTCGATGAGTTGGACCCCCTGACAGCATATCTTCGAGTTTTTTGGCTGGAAATGGACTAGGAACATTACCATAAGTTGTTTTTGAACCTATAAACCTGTTTTTGATGTGGTAATGTTCATTCTAATCCAATTTCAAAGATAATTGTAAATAGATTCATGTTTTATATTAGTTTAATGGTTAGTCTAATTACATGAAAAAGTTTGATTGAATTATCTTGTTCTTATGAGTTGCTTAGATTAATAGAAAAGTTATGTGAAATTGTTGTTTTCAATCCATTTTAATCTAAGAGTTGATTCTAAAATGTGTTTTTGTAACTTGTCCTCAAGTTATATGAAAAGTCACATTTAAGATTCATAAAACTCATAAATATTTCCATAGGTTATGAATAAAGGAAAGTCATATTCTTTTAATAGTTTAAAGTCTTCCATAACTTGTCCTCAAGTTATGGAACTTGAAGAGTTTTTTGTATTAAAACTACTTTAAACACATAAGTTATGGAATTGAATAGTTTCAAAACTTGCCCTCAAGTTTTGGAATTTGAAAAGTTTTCCCTTATGAACACTTTAATTCCAAGTTAAGCCCTTAGAATTTTAAAAGTTAAAATTCAACCCTTATACTTTATAATATTATAAGTTAATAATATATATATATGTATAAGAGCAAGTCAGTCTTACCGTTAGTAGGCCTCATTCACGAAGTCGGTCTATAAGGGGGGTATAAGGTTGTTGCCTATAAAATGACAGCTTAATGAGTGTCCACTCTCACCCACCGCTTCCTTGAGTGGTGGAGGGTCGTTAGCCGAACGGGTAGGACAAGGACTATAATTCTCCCTTCATTAAAAGTATTAATGATAAATACTAAGTAACTAAACTTTTATAAATTCTCAATCTTAGTTACTTAGGAAAATGTGAATTTGGTGCTAACCCATGAAATTACACTTTGCACCTTGCTTAAGTCGATTAGTGGAGCGTGTGTGGTTAACCGGCACACTAACCTGGATTTAACAAGGTAGGCAAATGGTAACTTAATGTTTATCATAGGATCGGTGGAGCGCGTGTGGTTAACCGGCACATCGATTAAGTGATAAATATTAAGGGTACCAAGTATATTTGCATGGTTATTCACACCTTGTTTTGTGATCCTCGGCATCCCAGTCACAAAATTTGAAAGGGCACAATCGAGATTGAAACATGCCATTGAATAGTTCAATGAATCTCAAAAGAATCTAGGAGTTTCAAAACCAATTAAAACCTAATAAATTATTTCGTTTTTCATGGTGGAAATTGGTGAATCGTCATTCGCCTACCTTCAAATATTCTATAGCTTGGATTACGGCACCCCTCTTCCAAGTTATAAAAGTATTGTGTTGGGTCCTAGCCTTAATATTTCATATTGGGTGTTATATTAAGGACTTTGAATCAACTATTTTGAATATCTCCCAAAAGATGTTTGGTTCAGACATCTATGATCTTCCCAAAATCTCTTGGAACTTCACTTTCTCCACCTCCTCCAATTATTCTCCCTAACCCACAAGTTCAAGGTCACTCAAGCCCTATTGGCAAGCAAGGTCTATGTGTGATCGCATCTTGGAGATGAAGTCACATATTGACAAGCCGAGAGAGTTGGGTGTCAAAGTCTTAAGAAAGTCAGATGTTCAATCACTTTCTAAGTCACATAGTTAGTTACTTTGGGACTACTATGAAACAGACTATGACATGACCCTTAATGATCTTATCTATCTGCTTTGTGCTACTGAATCAACAATGATTTGGAACACTGATAGAGCAAACTTGATTAGTAGATCAACTTCCCAAACCTTCAATGGACATTGACAATGGTAACATTGGATACCCAGTAAAAACTTTCTCTTCCCAATGGAAAGGGATCGACCATAGTCAACTCGGTTGACCAAATGGTAAAGAGAAAGGCTAAGTCTGAGATAGTCCCATGTATCATTACCAAAGAGTCCATATGTTTCTATTGCCAAAGGAAAGGGGCATTGATTGCGAAGCTGCTTTATTTACCTGAAAGATCATAAGGTTGATCAAGTCAAGAAGTTTGACTCTACTTCAGGTAAAGTCCACTATCTAACTCTGTTAAGTTTCTATTCTGAGATTTTTATTACATGATGTGACTCGGTCACATGTTGATGTTTTTTTAAGAATCAAAGAAAAGTGAAGAAACTTAAAGAAAGTGTATGCTGATTCTGATCGCGAAGATGGATTTCGATCGCATGGTTCGGTGATCAGAATTTTGAGCTGTTGCTTAAGAGTTATTGCTTAGGAATAGATAACAACAAGTTTTTCATATGCATTTGCACTGTAAGGATAAGTTTTTTCCGCAAAGTTTTGAAATAAAATAAAAGGTTTTAATTTTATATTTATTTTAAATATCCTTACAAGTGACATTTGTGAAAAATGGTTGCTTATATGATTCCATTGATAGCAATATTGGAAAAAATGGACTTGATTCTTTCATTTGTGGTAGTGTCATAATTTACCAAATAAGGAAATATTCTCATCACCCAAGATTTCAGTTGGATAGAAACTTGGAAATCATGCAAGTTGTATAGTATGATGAATGAGAATTTTCATCTTTGGAAAATTAAGATTAATTCCTTGATGACATGTAAATGTGAGTCAAGTGAAGGACTAAGGGATTGAGTACACATTCTGGTGCACTGATCAAGTCCACCACAAAAGATCGATAAGACTATTCGTCATGATTTACTAAAGTTTAGTAAATATGGTTATACTTACTAGTTTAAGTATAATTCTGAAACGTTGGAAAAGTTTCGATGTATTGAAGAACGAATGAGAAGAATCAAATCAGGCAGAAGGATAAAAGTTTCTCAAATCTGAAAAGATGGGAGAGTACTTTAGTATCATGTTTTTGTGATCATCTCAATGATTAAGAAACCATATTACAATTGGTCCTCTAAGGATATCTTAGTGAATTCCTATGGCTAAGAAGAGGAATCAAGAATTGCTGAAATGGTTAAATCAAGAAGATGAGTCATACTTTGTTCCAAAACAGTTCTTAGAGTCATACTCCAGGACTGTAAGATGAGTGACATATCTTTAAGAAAGGTTTATAACACTGGTCAAATGTAAGAGTAAAAGTGTCCTACTCTTGTACATTTGAAATTGGTAAGTTGTGATGTTTTGGATAATACAAAGACCAACTTAGGCCAATTGTGTGAAGTGTTTGTCTTGATAAAGAGTCCGCACTATCTCTTGAATATTTGACAAGTGAGTCTTATATGTCAAGAGGACAGTGGGAGTCTTAGAGTTCTTGGAAAAAAAACTTCAAGATCTAATCAAGAATAAAACCTGTAGTTCATCACTAGCACACGACTTGAGGTTTATAACCTATCGTGTTGACATATTCCTACTTATGTGCCCATTCCAGTGGAAGTTGGCTTTGCATATGAGTTCTGAGAGTTCTCAATTGGTTGCATAACGACTTGGAAGCAATGACAGGCCCTTGTGCTGCCAGGTGGCAAGAAAGTAAGATTGAGTTTAGTCCATATAAGTTTGGATAAGAACACTTACACCATAAACAATCTAAGTGTCATAAGGTTTCTCTCCGATTCATGAAAATGATGGTGAGGAAACACTTTCACTAAGTAGATTTTAAGTAGATAACAACTGTGATATTTGCATTCTCAAAGTCGTTAGTGGAGCGTGTGTGGTTAACCGGCACACTAACATGGACTTGTGAGAAATGGAAAAGGTAACAATTGGGACTATGATTACGGCATCCATTTTCATAATTCTGAAATTTCTTAGACACACATGTGTGCTATCTAAGGAAAGGTGTATGATTTTGATAAAGTTTTATCAAAGCATCTCGTATCAGAAGTCTGAAATTTGGTAAGAAAGTCAATAAAGTATTGATTTCTAGAAGTCCAGGTAATTTTTGAGTACAGGTCAAAGCTAGTGGGAGCATAAGTGTTATGCTAATAATCGTCATGGTAGTGGGAGCATGATAATTATGATAAGTGTTAAAAGTTAGCAATGTTAATTATAGAAAACAAAAGTTTCAATTCGCGAAGTTGCAGGGGTTGAAAAGTTGTTTTGCTATAATTAAGGGAGAGGAAATTATACTTCATTTCAATTCTAAAAGCTTAGATTGAGGTTTTAATCATAGTTAGTCAAGGATATATATGAATTTGGTGTTGGAATGGATCAACATAAGGAAATTCTATATATGGGTCCATTATTTGCGTTCTAAAATTGGATTATGATTACGACATCCCTTTTCATAATCTGAATTATGAGAACTTGGCAAATAGATACAGGAATATTATAGCAGAAAGACTGGTCTAATATCATTTCTTTATGTGAGACATCATGAATCGTGTCCCATATGCTTCAGATATAGGATCGATTGCATGTGCTATAATATTAATCCTTTCTGAATTTTCCAAATGCTCAGAGCATTAAGAGGGGAAAAGTCTAGAATTGGATATGACTAATTTGATTAAGCAATTATCGAGAACAATCTAAGGTTTACCAAAGATTGGTTGCTCATGAACAGTTGGAAGTATAGTGTAAATTTTTGGAAAGGACCATTTTTGACATATTCTGAAAAGAGGCAACTCTTGTTCAAAAGTGATAGTCAAAATGAGAATATGGAAATATTCCCATAGGTGGAAGTTATTCATTAAATCTGTGTAAGATTAGAAAAACTTAATGCAAGAAGGATATTTCCATGGAGTTGATCTCCATTGGAATACTCTGTAATGTCTGTTGACAAGTCTTTGTGACTTTGTGCATAATCATTACAAGAGGATCAATGCATATAAGTTTAGAATCTAACAGATTTAGGTAAATGACAGGATTTGGAATTCTTGCATTTGCGGTAAGGAATTGGGATTTTGAAAATAAGAATCATTGGAATTATGTTCAATCGATCTATTTCACAAAGTAAAGATCATAGAAAAACTTAGTGTGCATACTTGGTGTATGGCATAACTAATGTTTAGACAAACATAGGGTGCATACTTGGAGTATGGCATGACTAGTGTTTAGAAAACATAGTGTACATGCTTGGAGCATGGGACAACTATTGTTTTAATTCAAAGTATAAAGTTGATAGTTTGAAACAGTATACAATGAATAATGTGTAATCGATATGGTGATAAATAAAAGATGTTTTATTTATATTCATAAGTTCTGAGACCATATTGGATTCGATTATTCTTGTGTTTCACTTTGCATGTTTTGACTTCCAGAATAACTAGGTCGTTCCTCCTGAATGACGAAGTTATTCAAACCATCCACAGTCGGTCATATGTTGGAAGTAGATATGAATCAAGACTGTCATGGGTTGGCTTGTAGAGGTCTAATATGTTGGACAAAGTGGTGCTACAACACTCATGAGTGTTCATAAGTTCTGAGTATTGGATACAACCCACGCTCATTAGAATCACTTCATGGATTTTATCACGAGTGATCATGAGACGATAATATCTTATATTCTTAAAACCTAGAGATATGAGTTGTTACTATGAGTTGGTTATATATTGATTGCATGAAAATGCATTGGTAACTCGATGTTATAAAACGTGCCTTTGTGTATGATTCAACAAGTAGTAGAACAAGCCATATGAGTCAAAGTTTATCCATTCCTTTTACCTTCGGGATAAAAGCGATATCTGTGGGCCCCTCGATGATTTAGCGATGACACATATGAGTGCTTGGCCAAGCCAGGACTGATTTGATTTGTTCAATCAGTCAGTCATCATAAATCGGAAATAAGGAAACAACAAATAGACAGAGAGAATGATTTATAATCCATGTCTCAGTCTATATGATATCTAGAATGGAGGAATATATGATCCCTTATCTAATGGACAAGTGATTGACGAAATCAGAGTTCAGTTACAACGTCAGAGTTCGACAGCGGCTTAAAGAGCTACGATTTCCAGTCGATTCTTGAAGTCATACTTAATAATAGTTTTAGACTTATCCAAGTGGAAGACTGTTGGATTAGTGTCTAAGACCATAACTATATTTGGTATGTACTTGACCCGATTGGCATGGTCCATTTGGGTTGCATGACATCATGCATTTGGATAGACTAAAATGAGAGAAATAACACTTAAGGTTTGCTAATATATTATAAGTTCTAATATATTAATAAGATTATTTAATTAGTATTGATCAAGAATTAATTTGGAATTAATTAAGTGATCAAAAGGAGACTAATTAAATATATGGGTTGATTGTGTAAATCATCCATACTTGTATAGTGGGCTAATGCTCCATGGATTATCAAGTTGGGCTAAAAGCCATAGGATGCTCCATGGTGTTTTTGTACCCATGGATCATGGAAATGAAAGGCCATGACAATTAGGGTTTACATGGTGTAACCCTAATTGTGACAAACTATATAAGCATCTTACTCTTGTCAAAATTGGCCACCATGAGAGAACTATGTGTGTATGGTGAGGGCTAGCCGATTTCATGAAGTAGTTCATTTCTCTCTAAGTTATTCCAAGTGTATTTGATGTTGTGTGAACCATTTGAGGTGTCACACTTGGGGCACTCGACTCTTAAGCATCAAGGAATCAAGCTACATAAAAAGGTATGTCTTCTAACTTGTTTTATTACCCAAGTACCAAAGTTTGTATGCTAGATAGGGTAATACCTTGGAATATTCAATTTTTTGCATGTATAATAGAGAAAACATAGATCGAAGGTATTTAGGGTTGCATGTACACTTAGGAGTGTTAGAATGCTCAAAACCCAACAGCTAGGTTAGGGGTAAAGTGGTATTTGTACCCTAAGTATGGATTGTGGATATGGTTTGAGACCCAAATGCTAATTGGGTGTTATATTAATATTAATTAGCTCGGGGATTCGTTGGACCAACAGCCATGGATTTTTAGTGAGATTCAGCAGTCGAGGTAAGTTTCCTCACTCGGTTTAGCGGGTCTAAGACACCGATGCCGACCCTTATTGATTATGCTATGATGCTAGGAGTCTGTGTGACCCTTGCATGTGTTATGTGCTTCTATGTATACCGGGCAGGGCTCGATGTCAGGCGAGGCCCGATGACTGAAACATATGCTATTGTTTTATAATCATTGTGTGTGTTAGCATGATTATGTGATATATATATATATATATATATATATATATATATATATATATATATATATATATATATATATATATATATATATATGTGTGTGTGTGTGTGTGTGTGTATTGTATTTGTATGGTGGGTGGGGTCCAATGTCAGGCGGGGCCTAAGAATAACAGATTTGTAAATCGAGTGGGGCTCGATGTCGGGCGGGGCCGGATGCCGGGCGGGGGCCAAGTATGTGATTTATTAGGTATGGTATGGGGGTAGTTTGGGGAACTCACTAAACTTTATGCTTACACTTTTCATTTTATGTTTTAGGTACTTCTAGTTCCAAGGGGAAGAGCTCGGGATGAGTGCATCGCAGACACCACATGGTTTCCGCTTTTGAGATGTTACTCTGATTTATATGATGTTGATACACTTATTTCCAATTGGGTTGTATGGATAATGTTTTTGGAATACAGTTTTATTTAAATTAAAAATGAAAATTATGGATCATATTTTTGGGATGTTACAAGTTGGTATTAGAGCCTTAGTTTAAGGAATTCGGGCACACTCTCGGATGTGTCTGGACTCATACTGAGGGTTTGGTAGAATTTTCAAAAGAAAATGTTTTATAAAAGAGTTTTAATAAAAGAAGAAGGGTGTGTTGCATGCAATCGACCGAGCTCAAGTAAGTTTTCGCAAATTACACATACATGTTATCAGATATGATTTGATCTATGAATCTGTGAATCACATGCTAGTTAGGGCTAAGGATTTGCTCAGTTTTTGCATGATAGAATGTTAGGAGAGATGCCTTTGTATGCCTATTGTATGAGCTTGCAGACTTGCATGCTAGTACTGATCAGTCAGTGGTGGGATGACCTGAGTAGGTAATGCTTGGTTCTGATTGCTTGATGCCCGAATGTTGCTTGCTTTGTGCTTTCTAGGAGTTCTAAATAATTTTAGCTAACTAGTAAGCCAATATGCTAAGTTACATATTATGGGAACTAAATAATTTTAGAAGGTTAGGTTTTAACTCTATTGCGCAGCTCTTGTCTAAGTCCAATCGATGTAGTGTGAGACCTCTCATTCGAAGAATTATTTGGTTTTAGTAATATGTAATTGTATTCGTGAGCTAGTTAGAGGAAGTTAGCGTGCGTTCCTTCTGCAACTGATGGCAGAGAGTGGTGTTGAATTTGCCCTAGGAAAACCTAGGATGAGATCTAGTGCTGGGAGCCTTATATGTGGGGGAATGTTGTATGGATATGTAGTAACTTGGTTGAGTCAAGGCAATCCTTAAGGAAAGTATGGATAGATGTGGAAGGTAGTATGGACCCGTACTACTGGAAGTGGAGGATCCATACTCGATTTAAGGAGAGTTGCGATAAAATCAGGGAGCTTGTGGAGTTGTGATTCCCCGATATATATATATATATATATATATATATATATATATATATATATATATATATGTGTGTGTGTGTGTGTGTATACACACACACACACACATATATATATATATATATATATATATATATATATATATATATATATATATATATATATATATATATATATATATATATATTGATGCATATTCTGATGGTTTATATGGTCTATTTTTAGTATGGTGGTATTGTGAGGCAGACCTACTGGCAGTTCTAGTGATGGAGAGGGCCCAGGCTTAGGATCTGGAGCCGGGAAACTCAATGAGCAGACTAGGGAGTTCATCTCGTCTGAGATTACTCATTGCATTCTTGATCAGACTCATGTGATCTTCGACACGGTCAATGAGGGTATTCTGGAGGTTCTGGATGAGTGGCTAAGCTCGTTTCGTTCTGAGATGATGACACTAGCGGGAGCACGTTCTTTGACATTCACGGAGTTCCAGGCATGTGGAGCTCCAGAATATCATAGGGAGAAGGACCCCATAGCGAGTCGGCGGTGGTTAGCAGATGTTGCTAACGCCTTCTGTCACACCCCCAGCCGGCAGCGGAAACACCGGGCGGTGTAATGTCATTCTTTGCATCACAGTTATCAAACATATATTGAATAGTACAAAAGAATTTTATAAACTACATACCTTTATTGATGATAGAAAGTTACATTATTCTTTTTTCCTAGTAATTATCACATAGTGTCTGAACTATCGTATACGTCTTAACAAATATATGTTCCATACGAACAGAAATGATAACAGTAAAACTGCTCCTGTTCAAGAAACATTCAACTTATGAAGTTCCTGAAAACACATGCATTTTGAAAATACGTCAACATAAAGTTGGTGAGTCCACAAGTTTTGACTCCGAGTAAAATAGTACATTTTCCAAGTTCAGAAAGTATAAAACATAGTTTAAAAGTGTTATTTCGACTCATACTTGGTTCCAACATTTAGTATATATCCTAGGTATAATAGTTTACTCATTAAATAAGTGATATACATAAAATCTCCATATACTTAAATCAAGGAAGGTTACTACGTATAAATCTTATTTCAATTCTATACGAGTATATATACTAGGTATAATTGCTTACTTAATGAATAACTAGGATACCTATAAATTCCTTATACCTAGACTATAAGTGTTGGGAAACTTATACTTAACATTAATACTTGTATATCGACAAAGTATAATGTTTCTAAAATTGTGCTACCATGAGTCCGTAACCGCTGCTATATGACATACAAGACCTCTGACTAAAAGATCCCACCAATGGTTCCATAGAGGATTCCACCATTGATGCCATAAAAGATTATGCCCGGGGTACCACGAAGGATTCCACCAATATAAAAACACCGCACGCTTCATCGATGCCGGATCAATAAAACAAATAAAAGGACAGTTCGTCACTCGCCAAATGTTGGGTTATAGCTAGCAACCACGAGTGGGGTTGTCAACCCGTATAGTTTCATACACGACTTCCTCGCTCACACGAGATTATCGGTTACAGGTCAGAGCATTTCCCCTAAGATTCCCAATATTAGTTGATGAATATAATAGCTCATGTAGACTTTGTCGAATTCCTAAAGTTCTAATAGTGAAAGCATATTTGTGTCTAAAACCCTAAGTTACTAGACTATGCTTTTAAACATCACTCCTAATTTCATAATACTTAGGCAGTACAACAACTATAACTTGAAGTAAAACAAGGTTTTATCTAACATAAAACCAATAATAGCAACATACTTAACAAGTATATATAGAACTCCCAAATATAACTTCAGGGCTATATTAGTAACATACCGGGATTTATCTAACATAAAACCAATAACAACGACATACTTAACAATTAGTATATAGAACTCTCGAGTATAACTCCGGGGCTATATCACACATAATATATATAGAATTTACGAATATAACTATGAGTCTATATTAGTAAAATCTATAATAACAACATGCTAACAAGTTTAAGATAGTTGTATGATTTCAAAATATCAGATATATTCTAGGTATATATGATACAAAACAACTATATCCCGGTTAATATAACTATTTATGTTGATACGAATATACTATCATATAAATATAATATTAACTTGTATACAATATTTAGCATGCATTTCCCCCCAAAAACATTAAAAAGTGGGGCCGTGAAACTCACCCTAGTAGCATGATTTAATAGAATCTAACTGAAAAACGGTCAGAGGCTCGTCGTTGTCAGGCTCGGGAAGGGAAACGACCTTCAGCAAACGAGAGAGGGAAAGAAGGTTTGGTGTAAGGAGAGCAAGGGTCTCACTTGCTATTTATAGATTGTTCTAGGACTATTCATGTTTTGAGAATGCCAAGCTCACGTCGTGAGTCATGGTGTGTCACCTCGTAGACTTTCCATCTGTGTTTCTAGCTTCAGAAGGTGTTCGGATGACTTCTCACGTCGTGAGAATAATATGAGTCATGGCGTAGCCTTACCAGGTGTTTTTTTTGCCTCGATTAGTGTCCTGGAGCACTCTCACGTCGTGAGAATACATGCTCACGTCGTGAGCTCTGACAAATTAGGGTTTTTGTCACGTGTCATGCTCTAAGACTGCTACATCTTCTAAATATCATAACTTTTGCATACGAGCTCCGTCTTTGACGTTCTTTATATCCACGCGTAGGTATTTCCGAGTACTGCAACTTTCTTTTAGATTCCAATTGCTAATTATAAGTCTATTTTAAATTCCGCTTGTTATAGAGGCTATAGTGTTAGGATTTATCAGAACTTCTTCATGCGAAGTCAGATTTAGACGTTCTATATATTTTTGGAATCGTATAGACTTGTAGTGTTGAATGAAAAATTCATTAAATATTAAAGTAAATTGATTATGATATGTGTTTGTTATATTTATAGGAATTATCTTTGACCTAATTCTGACTGGTGTTACACCTTCTGCACCAGTCGTTGTCCAGAGGGGGACAAGGTCAGACTAGCTTCTTGGATTTTGAAAGACAGGGCACGAGACTAGTGGGAGGAGGTAGGAAACATTGTGGGTGATGATGCTGTTGATGGGATGACCTGGGATGATTTCTCGACCAGGTTCCGAGCTGAGTTTTCACTGGTGATTGAGGTGCAACAGTTGGCGCGAGAGTTTTAGGATCTCCGCCAGACTACGGAGACGGTGGCTGAGATCATAGCGATGTTTCGGGAGAGGGTGCTTCTGGTTCCACAGTATGTGGTGGATGAGGAGATGAAGAAGACCCGATAGCATGAGATGTTGAGGAGTGACATTCGGCAGTTTGTGAGCCGATCTAGCTGCAAGATGTTGGAGGATATGAGAGCTCGAGATAGGAAAGGGAGATTGTGTAACAACCCGTTACTTTCGAGTCAACAAAAGTCAAATCCGATAAATAAAATTCGAGTCTTTATTTATTTCGTTAAGATCGTAAAGATTAGAAAATAATTTAAATTATATAAATAAAGTATATATAAGTTTATATAAGTTTTCGGAATAAAAAACACTCGAAAAACCAAGATTTTCCCTCGAAACCGCAAAACCTCATGACAGCAAACTGTTTTCGGCCGAAAACCTTCGGACCGAAAACAAATTTCAGCCGAAAACCCTCTTTCCGGCCGAAAACTCAATCGGATATATATTTGTTTCATCCGAAAACTTAGTCATTTTCTCACTTTTTCACTCGAAAACACTCCTAATTCTCTCTCAAGTATCATCCAAGAACATTCATACCTTCAAGAACAATTCTTCATATCTTCATAATTTCACCAAGAACACCAAGAATACCAAGAACATCCTTCAAAACTTCAAGTGACCGACACAGCTCAGGACCGCAACTCGTTTTCGGCCGAGAACTCCTTGAAACCGAAAACCCTTCAACACTTGTGCAATTCTCGGTAATTACCCTTAACGCAAAAAAGTGTTTTCTAACACTTTAATTAATGGTTTCGCTAATTTAAATACAATTATGTGTTTAAATATTATTAGGATACCGTTAGTTCTGCGTACACCAACTCGAGGGTCATCTCTACAGTCTGCTATCCAATTACGAGCACATACTAAAAGTGAGTTCATACACCTACATTTTACTATTTTCAATGTTTTAAGGGGGGGGGGGGGGGAATACAAGTAAAACACAAGGATTTCTGTGTTTTTATACAAACGATTTCAAACAGTTCCAAAACCTTTGCAATTGATTCAAATAGAGATTTCACTACATTTTACAAATATATTCATATATTTTAACCCTTTTGTACCATGTCGAGCATAAGGGTGTTTTCCTTCGTACAACTAAATTGCAAAAGCTTTCAGTACAATACAAATCATACATTAAACTATAATTGGTATAGTTTGGGAACACTACCCTAATTTTACCAAGTATAATACACGAAACAAGAACATACATACGAACTATAATAGGTATAGTTTGGGATACAATACACTATTTTAATAGTTCAGAAACAACATGTAAGCTATGGTAGATGTAGTTTATGGAACACTACACTATATTCCTGATACAATGATGCATTACTAAATAATTATTTAAGTATAATTATTTTACTTTACAAAGTACATTATTACAAGGTTATACATACATTTTCAAGTACAAGATAACACTACAACACTACACGTAAACCAGTAAATACAGGGTTGTGAGACACTACTTCAATTGTACCAATCAGGGTACGAAACTAAATCCTATACAATATAACCAGAGTCTCCTGGAGGGAGAGCGTGAGATTTGTGTATAGATCTATACGGGACTGACAATCCCATACCTAAAATGCTAGCTACAGTTAGGCGACAGGCCTGGGGTGACAAATGTCATAACGTTTCCGACGCCTGAAGAACGTCGTAGAGGTCACTAGGTCATATCAAACATGGTTATACGAAACTCACAACAGTATAAACTAAAACATTTGTTTACGGGATTTCATTTCTTCAAATACTTTTATTTTAAATAATAAAACTACACTACATTACAACCAGAGGATTCCAGGGATTTCAAACAAACGGTTTTATTTTAGTTAGTGAAACTACAGTAAACTACTATACATTACTACTGGTGGTATCCAGGGATTCATACATGGGTTTTCATACAGTGCACTGTTATACAATACAGCTGGTAGTAACCAGGCATACATACAAAGGTTTTTATACAAGGGTTTCATCACAAACACTACTATGTTATACTATTACAGAATACTGAACAAACGTACATTTTGGTCTTAAGGCCTAAGACTACTTTTCATTACCAAAGGAAATATTGGATTTTCTGAAGAAACATACTAACGATTTCAAGAAACAAAGACAGGCTTTCCATTACAAAAACATGCTTATGAACTCACCAACTTAAATGTTGATACACTTTCAAAACCACTTGTATTCTCAGGGAACCGGTAGACAGGTACACCCACAGGTTTTGAGAAGATGGAGCTTTTAGAGCCGCGTCTTTTATACTTTTTTATACATTTTTGATGTCATACAAACTATGTATTGAACAGATGTAAATACTATATTCAATCAATGTAGTGGTTGTGTTTGCTTTGATTACTATTATGCAAGTGTTGTGATGCTGTACATGACGTCCTCCGCCCCCGAACGTTTCTGCCGTTCCGGTTTGGGGGTGTGACACATTGGTATCAGAGCATTGTTTATAGTGAACTAAGTATATCAAAACTTACAAGATATACAACTATAAACACTATGGGGCCGAAGCGCTCTAAACTAAAAGTATACTTTTAAAATCTAAGTATTTTATAGGAAGTATACAAGTATACCTACACACCAAAAACAGTATCACAAGAAGAACAAAACAAAAGTATTTAGATGTTGACACTACGGTTAAACCTGGACAGTTTTGTAATCATATCTGTGATAAATATAGCCTGATCAACTATATTTATTTGAGATACGACCAACATGTGTTTGGGAGTGATAGTGGTGTTGCAACAAGTCTAAAACTTACCAAACTCTATACAAAGGCAACACTAGAACCTAACATACAGTTAAAATACTATAGGAGTATTTTATAGCACTACAATACTAGAGCCAAACACGTGAAAACAAAGAACTCTTACTAATAGATCTATAATTACTAAGTATATACATTTAAGTATATATAAGTAAGATTTCATAGTCTCAGAATAGGTTGTTTAACTTTACTTCATGTTCCTTGTTAGGTTGTGGACTTAGAGTATGATCACTTAGTCGAAGGTCTATTTGATTTTAGTTATATATTATTTGTGTACACTATGTAATTATAGAGGGGATCAGTCACAAATCACATTATACAAATTCATTCCAAGTGTTGCTATTAAATTCATGGCGATTGTTTACTTGTATTTGTAGATTTCCTTTGTATATCGCTTAATAGAACACTATAACTGTCAGGTTAAGATATATCCCATTCATTATCACCTTACTCCTGACCACTATAGAGGACTTACCATCATTTTCTCTTGAATCATTTTAGAGAAAGATGGCTCCAAAGAAGTCCAACAGGAAGAAAAACAACACTTCGACAAATCCACTACCACCACCACCTCCCTGTGACAACCCGAAACTTCCATCTAGTCAAGTCAACCAATGTTAAACTTATTTATGTTGTCTTTTAACACTGTTTAAGGGTTTGTTTAAGTGTTCTAAGCTTAAGTACAATCAAGGTTGAGATTAGGGATGAGTTATGAAGTCGTAAAGTAACAAAATCAGGCCATACACTCTCTTAGGAGGAGTGTACGGCCGTACACATGGGTGTATGGCCGTACATGAAACATCCCAAAATACGACCCTAAAATTTTTGTTTTAATATTACTAAAAATCACATCATCGAATGTCATACATACTAAAAACCATAGAATGAGTAATTCAAAAGTCAAGTAACTGTGTCAAAACAAATACTGTATCAATCATATCAAAATATCTGAATAAAACTCCCCAGGATAAAACTGAAGCTGTGGTGTGTGCCATGCCATCATCCCGAGCTCTTCCCCTTACTTGCGGAAGTACCTGAAACCAAAAACTGAAACTGTAAGCACAAAGCTTAGTGAGTTCCCCCAAACTACCACATACCATACAATGACATGTAAGCAAACAATGGGCCCCGCCCACTGCATCGGGCCCCGCCCGGCATCGGACCGAAGCCCGGAACTAGCTTGGGCCCCGCCCGGCATCAGACTGAAGTTCGAAACTAGCTTGGGCCCCGCCCACTACATCGGGCCCCGCCCGGCATCGGACCGAAGTCCGGAACTAGCTTGGGCCCCGCCCACTACATCGGGCCCCGTCCGGCATCAGACCGAAATCCAGAACTAGCTTGGGCCCCACCCACTACATCGGGCCCCGCCCGACATCGGACCGAAGTCCGGAACTATAGCACATAACATAACCGAACATAATATGCATGAATCACGAAGACAACAAGCATACATATCTACTTCTCGGGACCCTCCCGGCATCGGACCGAAGTCCGGAACTACTGCTAACTAAACGGGTCGGCATTGTGGCCGTAGACCCGTTCCTACTGGAAGGAAACTCACCTCTTAAGCTGGATGCTGAAAAAGCTACTCGGGAACTGTCTGCTGCTGCTCCGGTATCTCCCCGGCTACAATTCCCATAAATATACTCAATCAAATACTGATAACTAAACTGAGGGTGAAATGACTATTTTACCCCTGGTCAAAGTCAACTTCCTGGTCAAAGTCAACTTCCAGTTGACCGGACTCGCCGAGTTGGGCCGCCAACTCGCCGAGTCCCTTTCATCCGTTCTAGTCCTCTACTCGCTTCTACTCGTCGAGTTTGGCGAAGACTCGACGAGTTCTTCTTCGATATATACATCGAGTCTATCTTCATCCGACTCGCCGAGTTGTATGAACAACTCGTCGAGTTCTCCTTCATCTTATGAACACGTCCAGTCTGCGACTCGCCGAGTCGTAAGAACAACTCGTCGAGTCTGAAGAACAACTCGCCGAGTTGAAGAACAACTCGCCGAGTCCCAAGCATGCTATTACTATACAGTCGATTCTAATCGATTTCAGTGCTTCCAAATCATAGATCTGGGTTCTTAGGGTTGGTTTTACACGTAAAGTTTCCAACTTTACGTGCATGCATGAAGAAATGAGGCTAGAACATCAAAATAAGCTAAGAATGGGGTCTTAGGGTTTGGAACTCGACCTTGGGTGCATAAAGGCAGCTACATTGAGCTCCTACAGCTCAAATATACTCAGATCTATGATCCGTTTCCTTATAGGAGTCCCAATCTCGAGTTTGGATCCAAAAAGTCCCAAAAAGAAGCACATCTAAGCATACAAGACTATCAAATGGAAATAACAAGCAAGGTACAAGCTTTAGTACCAGAATGTGAGGCTGATGATCAAGAGACTCTGGATCTTCTTCTTCTCCTTTGGATCTTCCTTCTTTCTTTCTCTTCCAAAACCTCCAAACTAGCACAAACACACTCAAGCTTAACAATGGGGGCTAGGGTTTACAGGGGAAATGCTCTAAAGGTGCTGGAGGCTGGGGTGGGAGGCTATAATGACGTTTATATAGGGTACAAACCCTTGAAATTAGGGCTTCATCCAGACAGGCAGACTCGCCGAGTCCCAACATATGGACTCGCCGAGTAGCCGACTTAAATCCCATGATCATCCTGTCTCTACTCGACGAGTCGGGCTACGGACTCGTCGAGTACCCCTTAAGAAAATGAAAATTACTTTATTAAATCACATACCAGAAATGGGGCGTTACAATTCTCCCCCACTTATCTTAGACTTCGTCCTCGAAGTCTGCTGCTGCTGGATCTATAAATATCTCTGGGTAATGCTCCCTCATTTCCTCCTCGGCCTCCCACGGCCACTCTGACCCCTTTCGGTGCTGCCACTGCACCTTCACTAGCTGGACTACCTTGTTCCTCAAAGTCTTCGTTTTCCGATCCAAGATCGCAACTGGTCTCTCGATATAATTCAGGCTGTCATCAACCTGAATATCCTCCAAGGGTACAACCAGTGACTCGTCCACCAAACACTTCCTCAACTGAGAAACATGGAAAGTGTTGTGGATCTGGCTAAGCTCTGCTGGAAGATCCAACCGATAAGCAACCCGACCCACCTGGGCCAAAACCCTAAACGGACCAATGAACCTGGGGCCCAACTTGCCCCTCTTTCGGAACCTGATAACACCCTTCCAGGGTGATACCTTCAGGAGGACCATATCGCCCACCTGAAACTCCAAATCCGAACGCCTCCTGTTGGCGTAACTCTTCTGCCGACTCTGCGCAGTCTGCAGTCTGCTATGGACCTGTTGGATCAACTCTGTGGTCTTGAGTACCACCTCTGTACTCCGCATGACTCGCTGCCCGACCTCACCCCAACAAATCGGGGTCCTACACTTCCTTCCGTAAAGCATCTCGAAAGGAGGGCGGTCAATACTGGCATGATAGCTGTTGTTATACGAAAATTCCGCTAACGGAAGATACGTATCCCAACTGCCACCGAAATCTAGCACACATGCCCGAAGCATGTCCTCGAGAGTCTGAATCGTCCTCTCGCTCTGTCCATCCGTCTGAGGGTGGAAAGCAGTGCTGAAATGGAGACGAGTCCCCATCTCGTCATGAAATCGCCTCCAAAACCTGGAAGTGAACCGGACGTCTCGATCTGATACTACTGATACGGGCACTCCATGCCGTGCCACTACCTTGCGCACATAAATATCGGTTAGCTTCTCGGCCGATATGCTCTCCTGAATCGGTATGAAATGCGCGCTCTTGGTCAGCCGATCCACTATGACCCAAATCGAATAAACTCCATGTGCGGTCCTAGGAAGCTTAGTGATGAAATCCATGGTGATATCCTCCCATTTCCACACGGGAATGTCTAGCGGCTGCATATTGCCATGGGGTCTCTGATGCTCCGCCTTGACCTTCCTGCAGGTCAGGCATCTCTCCACGTACCAAGCTACGTCCCGCTTCATGCAGGGCCACCAATAGTCGGGTCGAAGATCTCTGTACATCTTCGTTGCCCCTGGGTGAATGGAAAACCGAGACTTGTGGGCCTCATCCATCAGTACCTGCCGTACTCCTCCCCAGTACGGTACCCAAACTCTCCCATGAAGGGTCAACAATCCTCGACTGTCATAGTCAAAGGAAGGTACTCGGCCCACAATCCTCTCACACTTCTGTCTCTCCTCCTTCAGGCCCTCAACCTGTGCCTCTCTGATCTGCTCCAACAATGGAGTAATCACTGTCATCCTCATACATACATCTCTGATCGGGGCTGCTACCGCCTTGCGACTCAGGGCGTCGGCCACTACATTGGCCTTGCCCGGATGATAAAGGATCTCACAATCGTAGTCCTTTACCACATCTAACCATCGGCGCTGCCTCATGTTCAGATTCGGCTGATCCATGAGGTACCTCAAACTCTTGTGATCCGTGTAAATGATACAGCGGACCCCATAGAGGTAATGTTTCCAAATCTTGAGGGCGAACACAACTGCCCCCAACTCCAAGTCATGCGTCAGATAGTTAGCCTCGTGAGGCTTCAACTGTCTAGAGGCGTAAGCTATCACATGGCCTCGCTGCATCAAAACTGCTCCCATACCTGTGATCGAAGCATCACAGTAGACTATAAAGTCCTCTACTCCCTCTGGCAGGGTAAGAATTGGCGCCTCACACAATCTCTGTCTGAGGGTCTCAAATGCTGCCTACTGCTCAGACCCCCAGCGGAACACCACCGACTTCTTGGTCAGTCGGGTGAGCGGAACTGCTATCTTGGAGAAATCCTGAATGAATCTCCTGTAGTACCCTGCTAATCCTAGGAAGCTCCGAATCTCAGTTGGAGATCTCAGGACCTCCCACTCTATCTTGGCCGGATCCACTAGTATACCCTTCTGGTTGACGAGGTGACCAAGGAACTGCACCTCGCGCAACCAGAACTCGCACTTGGAGAACTTCGCGAACAGTCTCTCCCTCCTCAACGTCTCTAGCACCTCTCTCAGGTGCTCCTCATGCTGCTCCTGGGTCTTGGAATAAACCAAGATGTCATCAATGAACACTATCACAAATCGATCCAACATCGGTCTGCATACGCGGTTCATGAGGTCCATGAACGCGGCTGGGGCGTTGGTGAGCCCGAACGGCATCACCACAAACTCATAATGACCATAGCGGGTCCTAAAAGCGGTCTTCTGCACATCCTCATCCCTGACCCGCATCTGGTGGTATCCTGACCGTAGATCAATCTTGGAGAACTAGGATGCCCCCTGAAGTTGGTCAAACAAATCGTCTATCCTCGGGAGTGGGTAACGGTTCTTCACCGTCACCTTGTTCAACTCCCTGTAATCTATGCACATACGGTGCGACCCATCCTTCTTTCTCACGAACAGGATCGGGGCTCCCCATGGTGAACTACTCGGCCTGATGAAACCCTTGTCTAGCAGCTCCTGCAGCTGCGTAGACAACTCCTGCATCTCTGGAGGAGCCAACCGATACGGTGCCTTGGCTATCGGAGCCGCACCCGGGACCAGGTCAATCCGAAACTCAACCTGTCTCTCCGGAGGTATTCTAGGCAAATCCTCTGGAAATACGTCCGGGTACTCTCGCACTACTGGCACATCGTCAACTGTCGCCTTACCCTTCTCCCGGGCATCTATGACATAGGCGACGTACCCTGCTGAACGTAGCGCCTCGCTCTCGCGGCTGAACAAAGTACTGGTCCGCGCTGTGGCCTCTCGCCCTGAATCACTAACTCTCCCCCACTGGGAGTGCGAACCCTCACTAACTGCAGTTCACCATCAGTCACTGCCCCATTGGGGCTCAGCCAATCCATACCCACTATAACCTTATTCCCTCGCAGGGGAATGGGAACCAAGTCCACTAAAAACTGCTCGCCGAATAACTGCAGCGAACACGCCCTATGAACTCTTGCGACCCTGACGGTCCTGTCATCAGCTATCTTAACCTCTAGTGGGCAATCCAGCTCCCCCGGAGCTCTGCTAAACCTCTTGCTAAGCGCAAGAGACACAAATGATCGGGTAGCCCCCGAATCAAACAATACTGTAGCTGAAATGCCGTTCACTAAGAACGACCCTATACGAAAACATATAATCATGAGAAACAATCAATATCAATGAAGAGTTAAGAGGAAAATACATACCCGTCACCACATCAGGAGTCGCTCTCACCTCCTCTGCTGTCATCTGAAAAGTTCTACTCTTCGCCACTGGCGCCTCACCCCGGCCCTGACGGCTGTCTGTAATCCTCAAAGTCGCAGGGGCAGGTGCTGCCACCTTCCCTGCTGCTGCTAAACTCGGGCACTGGGACTTTTTATGTCCCCTCTGATTGCAATGAAAGCTAATCAAATCTGATGCTGTGGTGGTGGTAGTAGCTGTACAGTCTCTGCTCATATGCCTAGTCCGGCCGCACTTAAAGCAACCGGGACTCCCTGCCTTGCACACCCCATTGTGCACTCTCCCACACTCTCCACACCGACTGTGGCTCTGTTGTCCTCTAGGCCTGTGATCCGATACCTTGGGCTTTTTGCCCGAACTCCCTGTACCAGAAGCCACCTCTGGCTTCCTCTTCCTCTCCATCTCCAGATCTATCTCCCTCTCCCGAGCCCTCGCAATCATATCATCCACCGTTTTACAGCTGGATCGGCTTACAAACTGGCGGATATCACTCCGCAACATCTCATGATAACGGGCCTTCTTCATTTCCTTATCAGCTGCATACTGAGGAACGAGAAGAGCCCTCTCCCTGAACTTGGCGGTAATCTCCGCCACTGTCTCTGAAGTCTGAGTGAGATCCTGAAACTCCCTAGCTAATTGCTGCACCTCAATAACTGGTGCAAACTCGGCTTTGAACCTGGTAGAAAAATCAGCCCAAGTCATGGCATCAAGCGCTGCGTCATCCTCGATGACATGTCCGATCTCCTCCCACCAATCTTGTGCCCTGTCCGTCAGTAGACAGGATGCTAGTCTGACCTTGTCCCCCTCGGGACATCTTCTGGTGCGAAACGCATTGGCAACATCCGCCAACCACCTGGTACTCGCAATGGGATCCCGTGCCCCATGGTAGTCTGGAGCTCCACAAGCCCAGAACTCCCTGAAGGTGAGGGTGCGCGACCCCATCATAGCCGCCACCTCAGCACGGAAGGTGCTCAACCTCTCGTCCATCAACTCTAAAATACCCTCCTTGATCGAACCGAAGATCACAGGAGTCTGCTCAAGTATGGTGCGAGTAATCTCTGAAGAGAGAAACTGCCTAGTCTGGTCGTCCAACTGCCCGACCTCCGGGCCTGATCCTGATCCCTCTCCGACACCTGAACTGCCGACTGCTGGTCTAGGGCATAAAACCACCATTCTGAAAACACATCCTGACAAACGTCAGAAACACTGATATATCTCGAGGGATCGCTACTACTACCAGTTTCCTGGTCTCATCTCAGCTTTCCTTGGTTCAAGTACGGATCCTCTGCTTTCAGTAGTACGGGCCCATACTACCTTCCACATCTATCCGTACTTTCCTCAAGTACTGCCTCGACTCCACCAAGTCACTTCTACTGCTACTGATCTCTGCTACTCTCATCCTAGGCTTGCCCTAGGGAAATCTCTGCCTCCACCCAATCCAGTCCTCAGCTGCTGAAGGCCTCCTTGTAATGCCAATTAGCCATCACCTGAATACCATCACATGTGGCGAGGCTCAGATAATCCTTCGAATAAAAGACTCGTCCCTATAACGGTTAGACTCAAACAAGAGCTGCGCAATAGGGCCAAATCTAGCACTCTGAGATTATTCAACCCTGATCACATGTGACGCGACGTATTCACCTAATGGCTAACTCCCATCACTCCGAGTCCCACAAAGCACGAAGCAAGCAGCATTCAGACACAGGAGACTACTCAAGCAATTCTATCTTCATAACAAGGAACTGTACTAGCATACAATGCTAAGCTCATACTATCAGGCATAACCTAAACAGTCTATCCTACTGCTGTCTACTTAATACTAGCATGCAATTCTCATAAAGCTGAAACACATATAGCAGGCACATAAGGCATCCTCCTAGATCCTTAGTCCTATTCTAGCATGCTGTTCTACTGAAACTGGAACTGATATACATAACATAAACTTGTATGGGTAATTTGGGAGTACTTACTTGAGCTCGGCTGATCGCATGCACCACACCCTTTTCCTTTTCTCGAAACTCTTTCTCTTTTTAAGTTTCTTTTTCAAAAATTTCTTTCGAAAACATTTTTCTTTTGAAAATCTTTTACCATTTCCTTAGTTTGAGTCCAGCCATACCCGAAAGTGTGCCTGAATCCCTCAAACCAAGGCTCTGATACCAACTTGAAACATCCCAAAATACGACCCTAAAATTTTTGTTTTAATATTACTAAAAATCATATCATCGAATGTCATACATACTAAAAACCATAGAATGAGTAATTCAAAAGTCAAGTAACTGTGTCAAAACAAATACTGTATCAATCATATCAAAATATCTGAATAAAACTCCCCAGGATAAAACTGAAGCTGTGGTGTGTGCCATGCCATCATCCCGAGCTCTTCCCCTTACTTGCGGAAGTACCTGAAACCAAAAACTGAAACTGTAAGCACAAAGCTTAGTGAGTTCCCCCAAACTACCACATACCATACAATGACATGTAAGCAAACAATGGGCCCCGCCCGGCATCGGACCGAAGCCCGGAACTAGCTTGGGCTCCACCCACTACATCGGGCCCCGCCCGACATCAGACTGAAGTCCGGAACTAGCTTGGGCCCCGCCCGGCATCGGATCGAAGTCCGGAACTAGCTTGGGCCCCGCCCACTACATCGGGCCCCGCCCGGCATCAGACCGAAGTCCAGAACTAGCTTGGGCCCCACCCACTACATCGGGCCCCGCCCGACATCGGACCGAAGTCCGGAACTATAGCACATAACATAACCGAACATAATATGCATGAATCACGAAGACAACAAGCATACATATCTACTTCTCGGGACCCTCCCGGCATCGGACCGAAGTCCGGAACTACTGCTAACTAAACGGGTCGGCATTGTGGCCGTAGACCCGTTCCTACTGGAAGGAAACTCACCTCGTAAGCTGGATGCTGAAAAAGCTACTCGGGAACTGTCTGCTGCTGCTCCGGTATCTCCCCGGCTACAATTCCCATAAATATACTCAATCAAATACTGATAACTAAACTGAGGGTGAAATGACTATTTTACCCCTGGTCAAAGTCAACTTCCTGGTCAAAGTCAACTTCCAGTTGACCGGACTCGCCGAGTTGGGCCGCCAACTCGCCGAGTCCCTTTCATCCGTTCTAGTCCTCTACTCGCTTCTACTCGTCGAGTTTGGCGAAGACTCGACGAGTTCTTCTTCGATATATACATCGAGTCTATCTTCATCCGACTCGCCGAGTTGTATGAACAACTCGTCGAGTTCTCCTTCATCTTATGAACACGTCCAGTCTGCGACTCGCCGAGTCGTAAGAACAACTCGTCGAGTCTGAAGAACAACTCGCCGAGTTGAAGAACAACTCGCCGAGTCCCAAGCATGCTATTACTATACAGTCGATTCTAATCGATTTCAGTGCTTCCAAATCATAGATCTGGGTTCTTAGGGTTGGTTTTACACGTAAAGTTTCCAACTTTACGTGCATGCATGAAGAAATGAGGCTAGAACATCAAAATAAGCTAAGAATGGGGTCTTAGGGTTTGGAACTCGACCTTGGGTGCATAAAGGCAGCTACATTGAGCTCCTACAGCTCAAATATACTCAGATCTATGATCCGTTTCCTTATAGGAGTCCCAATCTCGAGTTTGGATCCAAAAAGTCCCAAAAAGAAGCACATCTAAGCATAAAGGACTATCAAATGTAAATAACAAGCAAGGTACAAGCTTTAGTACCAGAATGTGAGGCTGATGATCAAGAGACTCTGGATCTTCTTCTTCTCCTTTGGATCTTCCTTCTTTCTTTCTCTTCCAAAACCTCCAAACTAGCACAAACACACTCAAGCTCAACAATGGGGGCTAGGGTTTACAGGGGAAATGCTCTAAAGGTGCTGGAGGCTGGGGTGGGAGGCTATAATGACGTTTATATAGGGTACAAACCCTTGAAATTAGGGCTTCATCCAGACAGGCAGACTCGCCGAGTCCCAACATATGGACTCGCCGAGTAGCCGACTTAAATCCCGTGATCATCCCGTCTCTACTCGACGAGTCGGGCTACGGACTCGTCGAGTACCCCTTAAGAAAATGAAAATTACTTTATTAAATCACATACCAGAAATGGGGCGTTACAGTACACCCCACCCCATGGCCGCACACTCAAGGTGGTGGGTCACCCACCCCTGTATATATGAGTAGACCCCCTTCTTTCATTCCTTTCTCTCTCAAGTTTCTTCAACCGTGAACCCTCCAAGGCTTTAACAACGTGAGTAATCCATCCTCTAACTTGTTATCCTTGAAAGACCACTCTATCTAAGCCTTGATTCTGCAAGAATCGTCATGTTCTTCATGGCTTGAAGAGAGTATGGCCGTACACCTTCATAAGGTGGGCTGTACACTCCTTAAAGGCTCTCCAAAGTGAGATTTTGACCCCTATCTTCTAGTGGGACATGACCCTAGCCTTGTTGCACCTTAAAGTCGACATTTTGGGCATGAACATGAAGGGTGTACGGCCGCACACACCTCTTAAGGCCATGAACCCACTTTGATGATCTCTATTTGCCTCAAACTTGCCCTACAACCAAGCATGGACCTAGAACACTTCATGGATGCTAGTATAAACCTTGGAAACACCTCAAAAACACATCCCATGATGAGTGTATGGCCATACACTCATGGGCCGTACACCCATGGCCGTACACACCTATAGGGTGGCCGTACACCTCCCTCACTCAATCCCATAAGGTTCTAACACTTAGTACAAGTGTTTCCAAGTCCCTAGAGTGGTTTCTTATCATGTCTAGTAGTGAAATATCCTAATTTGGCTCCCATATGTATTATTACATGTTGAATAGGATCCAATCGTGTTCAAGGTTTCACTTGACACTAAGCATCCCGTATGGATCCTTTAATCAAACCACTCACTCGAGGTGAGTTCATACCCCTACGCTTTTACGATTTTTAATATTTTCAGGAGGGATACAAGCCAAATACAAAGTATTTTATTAAGTTTTAAACTTATTTATACAGTTCAACAATTTCCACGTTTAATAAAATATTCAGATATTTTTTCCCTTTTTGTACTATGTTGAGCATAAGGGACGCTCTTATTTTGGAAATCTAATTTCATAGTTTTCATAATGGTTTTACAAAGCATTTTCGTATCATTTCAAGTAAACTATAATGGGTATAGTTTGGGAGAATTCAATATATAGCTTTTACCAATTCAGATTTCATGCATGAGTGAATATATATAAACTATGACAGATTTAGTTTATGGTATATATTTTCTCAGGAGTATAATATATAATAATTATTTAAGGATGATTATTACTTTATACTGATTTCAACGGATTCAAATACCAGAGAATAAAACTGAATTACATGTAAACTAGATTATACAGGATTGTGAGACTCTACTTCGAACCTGTACTCTTAGGAGTATTTCATTAAATCCTATCCTAGTATAACCAGAGTCTCCTGGAGGGAGAGCGTGAGATTTGTGAATAGATCTATTCGGGACTGACAATCCCACACCTGAACTGCTAGCTACAGTTAGGCAGGCATGCCTGGGGTGACAAATGTCATTTAACCGATGCCTGAAGAACGTCGAAAAGGTCGTATTGGTCATATCAAGCATGGTTATACGACTCACAATAAGTATAAACTAATCTTTGTTTACAGGATTTCATTCTTCATTAGTTTTATTTTAAGTAATAAAACTACTTTCGTATATACTGATAGTAATCAGGGTTTCCAAAAGTTCAATGCAAAAACGATATAAGTATGGTAAATACTTGTACCCTTCAATCTAGAATGGATAGTTCAATAACCTGTTTTTAGGGAAAATATAGGATTTTCCCAGGATAACACCGGTATTTTTATAAACTGATGGTTTATCATTCAACTAAGGGATATTCATATTTATTCCATGACTCCTTGGATCATGCGTAATTAGTATGAACCTGGAAGTCATGGAAGGAATGGGTTTTAATCATGCTTTTCATAAGAAAATAAGGGATTTTCTTGAGGAACACTTTTCAAAAGGATCAAAGAACATTTTTCTCCAAAACTAAATGCTTATGAACTCACCAGCTTTATGCTGATACTCTTTCAAAACTGCTTGTATTCTCAGGAAATTAGTAGATAGGTACCTCTGGGAGTTTTGAGAAGACGGAGCGTTAGAGTCACGTCTTTCTATTTTGATTATATCTTTGTCGTATTCAAAACTATGTTTCAAGTAAATGTAAACCTTTTTCATATATGTATTCAATGTTTGGTTGTGTTTACTATGATTGCTATGATACAATTGTTGTGATACTACACATGACATCCTCCACCCCAGAACGTTTCCGCCGTTCTGGTTTGGGGTGTGACACACCCCAATTTGACTGTGCTGTCTTCCAAGCAGCAGTAACCGCCGTTGTGGCTGCCGCCATTTCGCAGATCAATTCGAGTGGTACTAGCGGATCAGGTAGTGGTACCAATCCTCTTAACCTCAGAGGTAGCCAAGGACACCCAAAAGAGTGTTCCTATAAGGATTTCACAACAGCTAAACCCAAATCATTCGATGACACTGGAGGTGTCATTGCCTTAACCCGGTCGTTCGAGAAGACCGAATCAATATTCGAGATCTGTGCGTGTCCCGAGTCAAGCAAAGTGAAATTTGCAGCGTGCACCTTCACTGATAGAGCTCTAACTTGGTGGAACAGCCTAGTCAAATCCCTAACTCTTCCGGTAGCCAATGTTATGAGTTGGGACGATTTGAAGGAGTTAATGTTAGTTGAATACTGACCGTGGGGCGAAATGCAAAAACTAGAGCAGGAGTTATGGAACCTGAAGATGAAGGGTTCCGACATCGCAACTTACACTGCAAGGTTCAGTGACCTGGCTCTACTTTGTCCTGGGATGGTCACCCCGGAGAGCAAGAAAGTGGAGAGGTACATTTGGGGACTAACTCCCCCAACTCAAGGGAATGTTCTGGCCGCTAAACCACTTACCTTCGACATTGCCAAGCGTCTGGAACAAACACTGATAGATCATGGAGATAGCCAAGACTCCGTGACGGTCATTCCTAACCAGCCCAAAGAGGGTGGCAGTAACAAGAAATTCTGGAACAAACAGAAAGGCCAATCTCCGCAGGAACCCTCCAAGAAACAACAAATTGTGGCAGTCCACGCTGCTACCATTCCTGCTGCCATTCCTACTACTCAAACACCTCCCAGTCGATACATTGGGAATCTGCCGAGGTGTGACAAATGCAATTTCCATCATCATGGGCCTTGCTGTGAGATGCAGTGCAGTAATTGCAAACAAAAGGGGCACACAACCCGTTTTTGCAAGACACCAGCACAACCAACCAACCAAACCCCCAGAGCTGGAGTAGGCCAAGCCTGCTATGGATGTGGTGAAACAGGGCACTACAAGAGGGATTTCCCGAAGGCAAGAAATGCTGGCAACACAGGGAGAGTGCTGAAAATGGGTCAGGAGGAAGCAGTAGTTGATCCTACCGTAGTCTCGGGTACGTTCCTACTCGATAACTCTTATGCATGCATTGTCTTTGATAGTGGTGCGGAGAGGAGTTTCGTTAGCCATAAATTCAAACATCTACTTAAACACAAACCACAATCACTAAATGAAACATTCACCGTCGAGATGGCTAACGGGAAGAAAGAGAGCACTAACGACATATTCATAGGTTGTACCCTCACTTTAAACGACCACTCTTTTTCCATTGACCTTATGCCGGTCTCCATAAAAAGATTCGACGTCATTATCGGGATGGATTGGTTAATTCCTAACCGTGCCAATATTCTGTGCTACGAAAAAGCCATTCGCCTTGATCTGCCAAATGGCGAAGCCCTTGTTATCTATGGCGACAAACTCAGTTCAAACCTTCGCATCATATCTTGCATAAAAGACCAAAAATACCTGCGAAAAGGGTGTCACGCATTCTTAGCCCATGTTGTCAATGAAAAATAAGAAGTTAAAGACCTCGAGAGCATCCCCAAAGTCTGTAACTTCCCTAATATCTTCTCCGAAGATCTTCCAGGAGTTCCTCCTGAACGCCAAGTCGAGTTCCGAATCGACTTAATCCCTGGAGCTACCCCCGTAGCCAAATCCCCGTATCGTCTAGCTCCAACGTAAATGCAGGAATTATCCAGCCAACTGAACGAATTGCTCAATAAGGGATTCATTAGACCAAGCTTCTAACCCTGGGTAGCACCGGTCCTGTTCGTTAAGAAGAAGGATGGATCTTTCCGAATGTGCATAGATTATCGCGAAGTGAACAAGCTTACTATTAAAAAAACCGATACCCTCTCCCGTGTATAGATGACCTCTTCGATCAACTCCAAGGAGCCAGCTACTTTTCAAAGATAGACCTGAGATTGGGGTATCACCAGTTACGAGTCCATGAGAATGATGTTCCCAAAACAGCATTCCGAACTCGTTATGGTCATTACGAGTTTGTAGTAATGCCCTTTGGTCTGACCAACGCACCCACAATATTCATGGATCTAATGAAGCAAGTGTGCCGATCCTTCCTAGACAAATTCGTGATAGTATTCATAGATGATATACTCATCTACTCACGAAGCAAGGAATAACATAGTCAGCACCTGAGACAAGTCTTAAAAACATTAAAAGCGAAAAAGCTTTACGCTAAATTCTCAAAGTGCGAGTTGGGGATAGGAAGGTAAATTTCCTTGTTCACGTGGCCAGCGAAGAAGGCATACACGTGGACCCTTCCAAAATTAAGGCAATCGAGAATTGGTCAGCACCGAGAACACCCACAGAAATCCGCTAATTTTTGGGACTTGCTGGCTACTATCGCAGATTTATACAGAATTTCTCCAGGATCGCTAAACCGCTTACTACCCTGACTCAGAAGGGTGTAACCTTTAGTTGGGGGAGAACAACAAGACACTACGTTCCAGACTCTGAAGCAAGCCCTGTGCAGCACACCTATCTTGTCTCTTCCAGAAGGGACATAAGACTTCGTAGTTTACTGCGATGCATCCAATCAGGGACTAGACTGTGTACTTATGCAGCGAGGAAAGGTTATTGCCTATGTCTCGAGACAAATAAAGACACATGAAGTCAACTACACTACTGACGATCTTGAGTTGGGAGCAGTGGTCTGTGCATTGAAAATATGGAGTCATTACCTTTATGGTACCAAGTGCACTATCTTCACCGAGCACAAAAGCCTTCAACATATCTTTGACCAGAAAGAACTTAACATGAGACAACGACGATGGCTAGAGCTACTCAGTGATAATGAATGCGAAATTCGCTATCATCCCGGTAAAGCCAATGTGGTAGCAGATTCCCTTAGTCGAAAGGAGTACTCAGGTCGTCGGGTGAAGGCACTAACCATGACAATCCATTCACATTTGTGTACACACAAATCAAGGAGGCTCAACTAGAAGCCTTGAAGCCGGATAGTGTGGCAGATGAAGCCTTGATAGGAATGGAGAAGAACTTAGAAATCAAGGGTGACGGAGTTCGTTACTTCATGAATCGGATCTGGACACCGAAGTTTGGTGGCTACAGAGACGTTGTCATGGATGAAGCCCATAAGACTCGATATTCCGTTCATCCAGGTTAAGATAATATGTATCTGGATCTCAAGAAACTGTATTGGTGGCCAAACATGAAAGCAGAGATTGCTACCTACGTGGGCAAGTGCCTATCTTGTGCCAAAGTTAAGGTAGAATACCAAAAGCCCTCGGGTTTACTTCAACAGCCAGAAATACCCGAGTGGAAGTGGGAGCGGATTATGATGGACTTCATAACCAAGATACCCAAGACTACGGGTGGTCATGACACCATTTGGGTAATCGTCGATAGATTAACCAAATCTGCCCACTTCCTACCAATCAAGGAAACAGACAAGATAGAGAAGCTAACTCGAACTTACATCCGAGAGATAGTACGACTATACGGTGTGCCCATATCTATTATCTCAGATAGAGATAGTAGATTCACCTCGAGATTTAGGCAGTCAGTTCAGAAGGCTCTTGGAACTAAGCTAGACATGAGCAAAGCTTACCATCCTCAAACTGACGGGCAAAGTGAGAGAACCATTCAAACCCTAGAGGACATGCTGAGAGAATGTGTGATTGAATTTGGTAAAGTATGGGACACCCATTTACCACTCGTCGATTTTTCATACAACAATAGCTACCCCTCTAGCATTAAGGATGCCCCATTCGAAGCCTTTGTATGGCCGCAAGTGCAGATCCCCTCTGTGTTGGGCTGAGGTGGATGACATGCAGCTAGCTAAAGGGCAAGTCCCTGACAACACTCTCACTGGCCCGAAAATCATTTGAGAAACCACATAAAAGATCGTACAATCCCGAGAATGGTTGAAATCTTCAAGAGATAGAAAAAAGAGCTACGCAAACAAGAGACGAAAACCCTTGGAGTTCCAGGTTGGTGACCACGTTCTATTGAAGGTCTCACCCTGGACGGGCATGATACGCTTCAGAAAGCGTGGGAAGCTAAATCCAAGGTAAATTGGGCCGTTCGGGATCCTCGCTAGAATCGGCCCCGTAGCTTGCAGACTCCGTCTTCCACAATAACTTAACTACGTACACTCCGTCTTCCAAGTGTCAAACTTAAAGAAGTGTCTATCCGACGAGACTCTTGTGATTCCACTCGATGAAATCTAGGTAAACGAGAGCCTTAACTTTGTGGAAGAAACAGTAGAAATCATGGATAGGGAAGTCAAACGAACGAAACAAAGTCGCATACCAATAGTGAAGGTTCGCTGGAATGCCAAGCATGGACCTGAATTCATTTGGGAGCGAGAGGATCAAATGAAACAAAAGTACCCACACCTTTTCCCTAGTCCATAGTCTACTCTCTATAGAAAGAATTTTGGGATGAAAATCATTTGAGAAACCACATAAAAGATCGTACAATCCCGAGAATGGTTGAAATCTTCAAGAGATAGAAAAAAGAGCTACGCAAACAAGAGACGAAAACCCTTGGAGTTCCAGGTTGGTGACCACGTTCTATTGAAGGTCTCACCCTGGACGGGCATGATACGCTTCAGAAAGCGTGGGAAGCTAAATCCAAGGTAAATTGGGCCGTTCGAGATCCTCGCTAGAATCGGCCCCGTAGCTTGCAGACTCCGTCTTCCACAATAACTTAACTACGTACACTCCGTCTTCCAAGTGTCAAACTTAAAGAAGTGTCTATCCGACGAGACTCTTGTGATTCCACTCGATGAAATCTAGGTAAACGAGAGCCTTAACTTTGTGGAAGAAACAGTAGAAATCATGGATAGGGAAGTCAAACGAACGAAACAAAGTCGCATACCAATAGTGAAGGTTCGCTGGAATGCCAAGCATGGACCTGAATTCATTTGGGAGCGAGAGGATCAAATGAAACAAAAGTACCCACACCTTTTCCCTAGTCCATAGTCTACTCTCTATAGAAAGAATTTTGGGATGAAATTCCCTCTAACGGGGAGGATAATGTAACAACCCGTTACTTTCCGAGTCAACAAAAGTCAAATCTGATAAATAAAATTCGATTCTTTATTTATTTCTTTAAGTTCGTAAAGATTAGAAAATAATTTAAATTATATAAATAAAGTTTATATAAGTTTTCGGAATCAAAAACACTCGAAAAACCAAGCTTTTTCCCTCGAAACCGCAAAACCTCGTGACAACAAACTGTTTTCGACCGAAAACAGATTTCGGCCGAAAACCCTCTTTCCGGCCGAAAACTCAACCAGATATATTTGTTTCATCCGAAAACTTAGTCATTTTCTCACTTTTTCACTCGAAAACACTCCCAATTCTCTCTCAAGTATTATCCAAGAACATTCATACCTTCAAGAACAATTCTTCAAATCTTCTTATTTTCACCAAGAACACCAAGAACAGCCTTCAAATCTTCAAGTGACCGAAAACAGCTCAGGACAGCAACCCGTTTTCGGCCGAGAACTCCTTGAAACCGAAAACCCTTCAACACTTATGCAATTCTCGGTAATTACCCTTAACGCAAAACAAGTGTTTTCTAACACTTTAATTAATGGTTTCACTAATTTAAATACAATTATGTGTTTAAATATTATTACGATACCGTTAGTTCTGCGTACGCCAACTCGAGGGTCATCTCTACAGTCTGCTATCCAATTACGAGCACATACTAAAAGTGAGTTCGTACCCCTACATTTTACTGTTTTCGATGTTTTAAGGGGGGGAATACAAGTAAAACACAAGGATTTCTGTGATTTTATACAAACGATTTCAAACCGTTCCAAAACCTTTGCAATTGATTCAAACGAAGATTTCACTACATTTTACAAATATATTCATATATTTTAACCCTTTTGTACCATGTCGAGCATAAGGGTGTTTTCCTTCGTACAACTAAATTGCAAAAGCTTTCTGTACAATACAGATCATACATTAAACTATAATTGGTATAGTTTGGGAACACTACCCTAATTTTACCAAGTATAATACACGAAACAAGAACATACATACAGACTATAATAGGTATAGTTTGGGATACAATACACTATTTTAATAGTTCAGAAACAACATGTAAGCTATGGTAGATGTAGTTTATGGAACACTACACTATATTCCTGATACAATGATGCATTACTAAATAATTATTTAAGTATAATTATTTTACTTTACAAAGTACATTATTACAAGGTTATACATACATTTTCAAGTACAAGAGAACACTACAACACTACACGTAAACCAGTAAATACAGGGTTGTGAGGCACTACTTCAATTGTACCCATCAGGGTACGGAACTAAATCCTATACAATATAACCAAAGTCTCCTGGAGGGAGAGCGTGAGATTTGTGTATAGATCTATACGGGACTGACAATCCCACACCTAGAATGCTAGCTACAGTTAGGCCGACAGGCCTGGGGTGACAAATGTCATAACGTTTTCGACGTCTGAAGAACGTCGTAGAGGTCACTAGGTCATATCAAACATGGTTATACGAAACTCACAACAGTATAAACTAAATGTCAACATGGTTATGACAAATGTCATAACGTTTCTTACTTATGTTTATGTGTCTTATTATAGGATCGTTCTTCGTGAACGGTATTTCTACTTTAGTGTTGTTCGATTTGGGGGCTACCCGATCCTTTCTATCTCTTACGCTTAGCAAGAGATTTGATGGAGCTCCGGGGGAGGTGGATTGTCCTCTTGATGTTGATATTGTTGATGATAGGATGGTTCAGGTTGTGAGGGTTCATCAGGGTTGTACCTCCAGTTATTCAGCGAGCAGTATCCGATTGATTTGGTTCCCATTCCTCTGTGTGTGAACAAGGTTATCGTGGGCAAGGATTAGTTGAGCCCTAATGGGGAAGTGATCTACTATGAGAAACAGTTAGTTCGGGTTCGGGTCCCAAGTGGGGGAGAGTTGGTGATTCATGGGGAGAGACCGCAGCGTGGGCCGATTTTGTGTTCTACAGCGAGGACCATACGCTATCTTCATCAGGGTTGCTCGGGTTTTGTCTCCTATGTCATGGATACCCGGGATAAGGGTAAAGCGACGGTGGATGATGTGCCGATTGTGCGAGATTACCTGGATGTGTTCCCGGAGGATTTGCCTGGGGTGCCTCCGGAGTGGCAGGTTAAGTTCAGGATTGATCTGGTTCCAGGTGCGGCTCCGATAGCCAAAGCACCATATTGGTTGGCTCCTCCCGAGATGCAGAAGTTGTCTACACAGCTGCAAGAGTTGGTAGACAATGGATTTATTCGAATGAGCAGTTTGCCTTGGGGAGCACCAATTTTGTTTGTGAAGAAGAAGGACGGGTCTCATCTTATGTGTATCGACTATCGGGAGTTGAATGAGGTAACAATGAAGAACCGTTATCCACTTATGAGGATTGATGATCTTTTCGACTAGCTTCAGGGTGCATCTTGGTTCTCCAAGATTGATTTGCAATTGGGTTATCATCAGATGTGGGTCAGGGATGAGGATGTGCAGAAGACATCTTTTTGGACTCATTATGGTCATTACGAGTTTGTGGCGATGCCTTTTAGGTTCATGGGTCTCATGAAGCGCGTGTGCAGACCAATGTTGGATCGGTCTATGATAGTATTTATTGATTATATCTTGGTTTATTCAAAGACTCGGGAGCAGCATGAGAAGCACTTGAGGGAGGTGCTAGAGACATTAAGGAGGGAGAGAATTTTCGCAAAGTTCTCAAAGTGTGAGTTCTGGTTGCGCGAGGTGCAGTTTTTGGGGCACCTTGTCAACCATAATGGTATTCTGGTCGATCCGGCCAAGGTTGAGGTCGTCATGCAGTGGGATGTTCCGAGGTCTCCATCTGAGATTCGGAGTTTTCTTGGTTTGGCTGGTTATTATCGGAGATTCATCCAGGATTTCTCCAAGATAGTTGTTCCTTTGACCAGACTGACCAAGAAGACGGTTACATTTCGCTGGGGGCCTGAGCAACATGCAACTTTCGAGACTCCGAGGCAACGGTTATGTGAGGCGTTAATTTTGACCCTGCCATAAGGTGTTGATGACTTTGTGGTTTTTGTGATGCTTCGATCAAAGGTTTGGGGGCAGTACTGATGCAGAGGGGTCGCGTGATCGCTTACGCTACGAGGTAGCTGAAGCATCATGAGGCGAATTATCCGACACATGATCTGGAGTTGGGGGGCGTGGTTTTCGCCCTTACGATTCGGCGGTATTACTTCGTTGGGGTCCGTTGTACTATTTACACGGATCACAAGAGCCCGAGGTACTTGATGGATATACCGAATCTGAATATGAGGCAGCGTTGATGTTTGGATGTGGCGAAGGATTATGATTGCGAGATCCTTTATCACCTGGGGAATGCCAATGTGGTGGCCGATGCTCTCAGCTGCAAGGCGGTCGCGGATTCGATCAGAGACTTATGTTTGAGGATGACTGTGATTAATCCATTATTGGAGTGGATTCGGGAGGCTCAGGATGAGGCTATGAAGTAAGAGCACTGAAAGTGCAAGCGTATTGTGGGTCAGGTGGCTTCCTTCAATTATGATAGCCATGGATTGTTGACTCTGTATCGACAAGTTTGGGTTTCGTATTGGGTCGACGTATGCCAGATTTTGATGGATGAGTCTCTCAAGTCGAGGTTCTCCATCCATCCCAGAGCGACGAAGATGTATATGGATCTTCGTCCTGATTATTGGTGGCCCTGCATAAAGTGGGATATGGCATGGTATGTGGAACGGTGTTTGACTTGTAGGAAAGTCAAGGCCGAGCATCATCATCCTCACAGACAGGGGCGGAACATTTATAGGTCCAGCAGGGGCTCTGTCCCCCCCCCCCCTGAAATTTGGGTTATAAATAGCCTTATAACATCAAATCTTGTAAATATAGTCTGCTATTGTGAACTTTGGGTTGTGGCCCCTCCTAATCAGCTCTCCAGTAGACCGAAGTCCAAACTAATTGACTAGTTAGAAGTCAAAATCGATCTTCTAATCATCCCTAAACCTTTCGCAGTTTCGCTTCTGTCCCCATCTTCGTTTGCTATTGCTTGGATGCCTGCACCTGGACACCACCGTAGCACTACTGTCGCTGTTCACAGTTCACTGGAAATCAGGTTTGCTCTCCGTTTTTCTTCTCCAGCTCTCTCTGTTTCTGTTAATAGAAATTTGAAAGTAAGAAAGAATACAAATCTGTTGACTTTGATCGAATTTAGAGTAAAAACTATATGTTAACAAAATCAAATACAAGTAGCATTTTATCTAACCTTTCAGAAAGAATACGAATTTGATGAAGCCATATTTGAGATTTGACCAATTTATGGGAAAGTCTATACAGTAACAGGCTTAAAGATCTTAAAATTTGATATGCATTTCTAATTGTAGAACAATTGATTTCAAAAATAAAGAAGATCAAAAAGTCTTCGATTTGAGCATATAGACAAACATACAGTTCCAATAGATACTCATTCTAGAAGTGGGAATTCTCTTAAAAATTATAAAAATCCCTTTTTATTCGAATCAATCAATTTCTTGACAGATTTAGTAGGAAAAATATCATTTGTTGACTTATTTATCTACACCAAACCCACTGCAACTATTAATGAATTGTTGCAGTTTTTTGTTAATTTTTGGCTAAAATAAACTGATGAGTGATGAGTCTTGCTTCTGTTTGTCTAATTTTTTATTTTTATTGAATGATATGTTCCTCCATTTTGATTTTTATAGATACAATCATGGGAAAGATGAAAAACATTGATTATTTGGTGTATTTTTGGTTAATGAATTGTTGCAGTTTTTTGTAAATTATTTTTCTATGTATTTTTGGTGTTTATTTGCTAAAAAAATTGTTTTTTTTTTGCGTAAGAACGGTAAGTTTAGTTTATAACACATTCGCCCCCCCCCCCACCAAATTAATCGGTCAAGTTCTGCCACTGCTCACGACAAGATGCACCCGTTGGAGAATCCTGTGTGAAAATGGGAGGACATCACTATGGATTTTATCACGAAGCTTCCCAGAACTGCGTACGGGGTGGATTCGATATGGGTCATCGTGGATCGTTTGACCAAGAGCGCGCAATTCATTCCAATTTAGGAGGGTATTTCCGCATAGAAGTTGGCCGGGATTTGTATTCGAGAGGTTGTGGCACGTCATGGGGTTCCGGTATCCGTTGTTTCCGATAGAGATGTACGGTTCACTTCCAGGTTTTGGAAGAGGTTCCATGACGAGTTGGGTACTCGTCTCCATTTTAGCACAACTTTTCATCAGCAGACCGATGGTCAGAGTGAGCGGACTATTCAGACTCTCGAGGATATGCTTCGGGCATGTGTTCTAGATTTCGGTGGGAGTTGGGATACATATCTTCCGTTAGCGGAATTTTCGTATTACAACAGTTATCACCCGAGTATCGATCGACCTCCTTTCGAGATGCTCTATGGAAGGAAGTGCAGGACCCCGATTTTTTGGGGCGAGGTCGGTCAACGGGTTATGGGGAGTACCAAGGTGGTACTCAAGACCACTGAGCTGATCCAACAGGTTTGGAGCAGGATCCAGACAACTCAGAGTCGACAAAAGAGCTATGCCGATAGGTTCCGGTCAGATTTAGAGTTCTAGGTAGGAGATATGGTTCTCCTGAAGGTGTCACCTTGGAAAAGTGTCATCCAGTTCAGGAAGTGGGGCAAGCTTTTGGCTCGGGTGGGCCGGGTTGCTTATCACTTGGATCTTCCTGGTGAGCTCAGTCAGATTCATAGCACATTCCACGTCTCTCAGCTACGGATGTGTTTAGTGGACGATTCCACAGTGGTACCATTGGAGGATATTCAGGTGGATGACCGCCTGAATTATATTGAGAGACCGGTGGCGATTCTGGATCGGAAGACGAAAACCTTGAGGAACAAGGCTGCCGAGCTATTGAAGGTGCAGTGGCAGCACTACAAGGTATCAACGTGCACTTGGGAGCCCGAGGATGAGATAAGAGAGCACTATCCGGAATTGTTCGGGGCAGCGGACTTCAAGGACGATGTATGATTCAAGTGAGGGAGAATTGTAACACTTGAATCCTGGTAAGTTTCTTTATTTCCCTTATTGCTATTAATTTTGCATTTTTGGTCCTTGAGCTGTACGCGAGGCGTACCACATGGTACGCTTAGTGTACACGCTGTAAAGCGAGTACGCGGGGCGTACCACATGGTACACTTAGCATACTCATGCGAAGCAGGATCAGGACTCCGGACACGTACGTTGGGCGTAGGTGTATGTACGCGGGGGCTTACGTGAGACATTTAGAAACCCTAATTTTCGGGGTTGGGCACTATATAAACATAATTATGAACCATGAAACCCTCATTTCTCAGCCTCCATTGTCCCTATAGCCTCAAGCACGAAACCCTAAGCCTCTCCTTTGTGTTTTGAGCTCATTGTGTTCATTTTGGTGTGTTTTGGTTCATATTTAGGAAATAGAAGCTTGGTGCAAGGTGGTGGATCAAGAAAGAGCTTGTGGATCTCGTTTATTTGCTTCATTTTCAGCTTGTTTGAGGTAAAAAGCTATGAACTTGCTCATTAGTGTCTTAGATCTACCATATGTGAGTTTTGGTACCTTTTGGCCCCAAGAATGAGATCTAGTGGTTTGATACCACTCCATGAGCTTTGAGTTGCCACTCTTGGTGTTTCTAAGGTTCTAGAGGCATAAAGTTGTCACCTTTAAGGTTTAGATCCATCCATGCATGAGTTTATGTCCATTTTGTGAAAGTAAAATTCTATATCTCGAAGTTGGGATCTTTTGGGGCATACAAAGTCACCAAGACAATGACTTTATGGTTCTAGACATTTATTAAGTTTAAAATCTATGATTTGGGCTTTTGGTCTTAAGCATTAAGTCCTTAATGTGAATTTTGGCTTATTGGGTGAGTACGTTGGGCATACAAGTCTGTACGCACGGCGTACAATCCATTTAGCATGTACGCTTAGCGTACAGCTGAGTACGCCCCGCGTACTCAGTCTGTTGGGCTTAGCGTTTTGGGCTTCAAGTTTGGACCATTGTATTGGGCTTAGATGCTTTGGTTCCTATTGGTCCTCCTGAGTACAAGTATTTTGGACTAGAAAAAGTTGTTGGGCTTTGGGACCCATATAGGGGTTTAGGCCTAGTTTAGAAAATTAGGCCGTAAGTGGGTTTTGGATGACTATTTGGTGTTGGGCCTTTTAGATGTTGAGTTTGCGCCTTAGTCTTAGACCAAGCTAGGTTAGGGGTAAAATGGTCTTTTTACCCCAAGTATGGATGTGGATATGGTTTGGGACCCAAATGCTAATTGGGTGTTATTTTGGTATTGATTAGCTCGAGGATTCGTTGGACCAACAGTCGAGGATTTTCAGTGAGATTCACCAATCGAGGTGAGTTTCCTCACTGGATTTAGCGGGTCTAAGGCGCCAATACCGACCCTTAATGATTATTCTAGGATGTTAGGAGTGTGTGTGACCCTTTCATGTGTTATGTGCTGCTATGTATACCGGGCGGGGCTTGATGCCGGGCGAGGCCCGGTGACTGAAATATGTTATTGTTTTATGATCATTGTGTGTGTGTTAGCATGATTATGTGATATATATATATATATATATATATATATATATATATATATATATATATATATATATATATATATCTGTGTGTTGTATTTGTATGGTGGGCAGGGCCCAATGTTAGGCGGGGCCTAAGAATGACAGATCTGTAAACTGAGCGGCCTCGATGTCGGGCTGGGCCTGATGCCTGGCGAGGCCCGATGTAGGGCGGGGGGACCAGTATGTGATTTATTATGTATGGTATGGGGTAGTTTGGGGAACTCACTAATTTTGTGCTTACGGTTTTTAGTTTATGTTTCAGGTACTTCTGGTTCCAAGGGGAAGAGCTAGGGATGACTGCATCGCACACACCACATGGTTTCCGCTTTTGAGATGTTACTTTGATTTATATGATGTCGATACACTTATTTCCAATTGGGTTGTATGGATAATGTTTTTGGAATTTCTGTTTTATTTAAATTAAAAATGAAATTTTTGGATCATATTTTTGGGATGTTACACCTTCGATCGATGGTAATGAAAGGCCAAATGTAATAATTATTTCAGAAGAATATCACGTCCCTTAGTCTTCTCTGTTGATTTTGTTTTGACTTAATTTTCTTCTATTTTTCCGCTTAGCCACTATAAATGATATATCATGGTTTTTTCCTTACTAACACAATAAGGTATATATAAAAGTGGGGTCCTGGAAATTTGGAGGCCTTAAGCCATTGCCCAATCTGCCCCACTTATTGGCACGACCTTGCTTATATAATTAAACGGGTTACAAGCGTCGTGTCCGGATTAGGCATATCCATATTAGGGTTGAACAATATGACATGATTATTTATATGTTGTCGTGTCCGGATTGAGCTTTCTGACCCATCAACCCGAACAGACACATACATGATTGTCACCCCTAAATTTTCCTCATCACATATAAGATAAATGTTACAAGGTGCTAAAAAAATTATTATATATTTAAAAAAACTAGTCACCTGCCCGCCGCGTGTTGCTGCAGGGCCAATCTTTTTTATAAATTGAATTTTGACGATTGTCTTGATAAAAGTTAGGTACCATTACAATTCTTGGTAAATAAATATACAATGTTGGTACCACAGACTAACTACAATTTATTGTTGAATTGAGGTGTTTAAGGTCTTAACTAAATTGGTATAATCTTAAGTGAATAAAAGTAAAATCCTTTTTGGGTTGCCTTCATAACCAGTAAAATAGATAGGATTGATATTTAGAGAGAGAGAGAGAGAGATGATTTGTTAATATATTATATGATTATATATTAATTAGAAATAGTTAATAATTAATTAAGAATTAATCAAAATTAATTCGGGATTAATTAGAATTAATTCAAGGTGTAAGTGTTGAATTACAATTGTTCAATAGTTGAGCAAATGAGGCAATTCTAGAACGTCCCTGTCTTGAACGGTTTTGGGAGAGGTCTAGAAGGATTCTAGAAGCCTCCTGAATTAGATAAGGAAACAAAATTAGAATCAGATTAAAATACTATTATTTTAATATTCAGATATAGGGTTTCTAAGTTATTTGACAACTATATAAAGGGACCACATCCATTGCAAAACTGATCCCTACATACATACCTAGAGAATTCAAATTTCTCATCACTCCTATCTCCATATTTCGATCCTAAGATTTTCCTAGGGTTTGAGTGTGACATATTATAGGCTACTACATTATTGGAGCTAGCTTTCCAAGGAGTTCTTCAAGAGAGTTTCTTGCATCATTCAATTGTTGCAAAAGGTATGAATTCTAGCCTCATGATTTTCGATTTTCGTAGGTTAATTTTAGTTTCATAAAGTATGTTGCTATAACAAGAGAAAATGTCATAAAGTTCTAGGTTGCATGTGCCAATAAGTTGTTTATGTGTAAAATCCGTTGTGCAAATCCTTTTGTTGTAACCTAGAAAACTCATCATTTATACCGGCGAATGAAAACATATTATCGATGACCTTACTCATACGTAGGAAAGATATATAAAAAAAGCAAGAAAACATACACAAAATTTACGTCGAAAGGTAAAGAAACTCGAATTTATACCGACACATACATAATATTAAGTATGATTTTTTTTAAAAGTTAACGAACTAAAGTTCAAGTAATCAAAAACAATATGTTACTACTTATACGTAGGAATCATACATTAAAAAAATCAAAGAAAAAATGTAAAAAAAATTACTTCGAAAAAAGCAAGTAATTTTTTTAAAGTAACTAATGAAAGTTCCAAATTTAAATAGAAACGTTGATCACCTCGAATCTATGCCGACACCTACAAAAAATATGCACGTAATAAACTAGTTTATTATTATTATTATTATTATTATTATTTCTATTATTATTATTATTATTATTAAGTTAATGAACAAAAGATATTAAGGAAAACTAGATTATATATATATATATATATATATATATATATATATATATATATATATATATATATATATATATATATATATATATATATATATATATATTACGGGGTAAACACAAAAGTTTAGAAAGTTTAGTGGTGAAGTAACATTTTTATAAAGTTCAAAACTAATGGGGTAAAAATGACATTTTACAAAGTTGAAAGATGGTAAATTCCGGTAGAAGGGGTAAAAATTAATGTTTAGAAAGTAGAGGGGATGCAAGTGAAATTATACAAGGTTGATGGGTGGTAACTGTGGAAAAATCAGATTATATATTCTACGGGGGTAAACAGGAAAATTTAGAAAATTGATGGGGTAAAAGTGATATTTTAGAAATTTCAAAGTTGAGTGTGTTAAAGTGACATTTTACAAAATAGAGGGATAGAAAGTGTCATATACTATGCGGGATAAATACGAATGTTTAGAAAATAAAGGGGTGAAAGTGACATTTTATAAAGTTCAAAGTGAAGGGGGTCAATGTGACATTTGATAAGGCAGAAAGAGAAAATGTCATTTTATTAGAACTATAAACGAATTAAACGTTCAACAAACTGTTTGTAATTCATTCGACGTGAAGTTTGTTTATGTTTGTTTGTTTAATAAATGAACAAAAATGAACAAGACTATTTGTTCGTTTCGTTAAATGAACGAACATGAAAATTAGCGTTGTTCGTTCATTTTATTTCGTTAACGTTCGTTTATGTTCATTTAGGTGTGTGTGTGGGGTGTGTATGTATGTGTGTGTGTATATATATATATATATATATATATATATATATATATATATATATATATATACACACACACACGAATAACTTTAGGTATAAAACTAATAATACTACATTGTTTTGACTTAAAAAACTATATAGTTTTTATAGTAGGATTTTCTATAAAACATATATTTATGCATGGTTCTTTGTTTGGATGTTAATGGTTATTTATCTTCGGTTATGTTCATCTAGATTATTTTTTGTTCCTTAGTTCATGTTTATTTATATTCGTTTAACACCTTAATAAACGAACATTAACAAAGTAATTTCTTTAACGAAAAACATACATAAGAAAACCGTTCGTTCATGTGTTCGTCTTCGTTCATTTGTTCGGTTAAACTTAAACGAACAAACATAAAATTTTCATTTTACAAAGTAGATGATTGTCAGATGTTAATGGAAACACCCACCGATATTGGTTTTTAATATATAGTTAATAAATAAAACTGAAAAAATGTATGATATTTTTACTAAAAATTTAATAACGATTTTCGTGAAAAGGTAAAATATAAAAAATTTCATAGCATTTATTTTTCCTACAACGAATTATGTATTAGTTATTTAATATACGTATAAATGCATAAAAATAGTGATTTTATATTATTTATAAATCTATACAAATAGTCAAAGTCTATACTGATAAATAAATATTCATTCTGCCACATCTTGTTTTCTCATTTAATTGGTCACATGTTATTTTGTCATTATTTTGAGGTATTTATTTTCTACTTTCTCATTTACTTCATTTTTCAATATATCATTAATTTAGTTTCCATAATTAAAACGTACCATAAAGACTATATTAATTTCAAATTCAATTTTAAATAAATTTAAAGTTTAAACCTTTGTATTTAACATTTTGTTATAATTAATTCGTCTAGTACATGGGTCTCACAACTAAACATTTAATTTTAATTTATTTTTTTGGCATGTTTTTTTTTTCTTTTATTTTGTTTCCTCATAATTTTGACTTGTTTCAAATTTCAAATTCAAATAAACTTCATGTTTAATCATTTGTGCTTATCATTTTGTTTTAAGGGAAATTGAGTAATCTAACCACTTCTTGAGAGTTTTTTTTTTTTTTTTTTTTTTTTTTTTTTTTTTTTTTTGTATATAACCTTTTTGTTGCAAAATAACAACTTATTCTAGAATGGGTGGTTCCGGAACGAATTCTGGATTATTTTTCGGGTGGCCCGACCCATTTCATTGGATCCGGAATGCCTATTCCGGATCGGGATTTTGAATTTTAAAATCCGGAATATAATTTGAGGCGGTGATATCATTCCAGAAAGGCGTATTCCGATTCCGACGTTCTGACTCGATTACAACGGTCTGACTCGATTCCGACACGCAACTCGCATCTCTGACACGCATTGACACCCATCTCCGACATGGAAGACGAGCACTGCGACCATGTTATTTTACGGGTACGTTCTTCGTTTTCACTTTGTTTGTTTAAGTTTCCTATTTTTCTATTGTTACTTACTGTTCCGGAATTCGTAGACCACCTCCGGAATGAGCTGAAAACATTATAGAGTTTAAATTAAAGATGTCATCGTTGTACGAACAACTGAAAAGTAGTTTAGATGTTTAGGTATTGTTGATTTACATCGAAATGTGTGTTCCAGATCTTAAAATTTCATTTCGGAAGCCTCCGGAACACGAAGAACTGTTCCGCTGTTCTGGAACACAATGAAGTCGTCCGTAACATGAAGAGCAGGTCCGGAACTGCTCCGCAAGTGGTCCGGAAATTTGGTCATTTCCATTTTAGAATGAAGTGATAACACCTTTTTTATTTGTGCATCATGATATGGTTTTTGATGCATCAATTACACTCTCGTGTAAACCCAAAATCGACGGAGAAATTCTTGTTGCATTCAGAAACAGACCCGAATGCGAGACTATGTTCCGGAATACATGTTTCGGAAGGTGGTTAGACATTCCTAATTTAGATGGGGATCATTTGCTTCTACATTACGTCTTTTGCCACGAAGTTGTCACCGACCCCCGAAGCCAAGTAGAGGAAATGGTTTTTGAGATTGGGGGTTACGTGTTGTCTTTCGAGAAGAAAGAATTTTGTCATATCACCGGCTTCCGGTTTGGTGACTATTTTCCTGCTTCTGCATCCGGCGCCACATTCCGTTCCCGTGCCTTTCCTATGGTCCTGACGAATGTCTCAGTCAAATTACACCATGTTACGAATGTGTTTCAACATTCAATTAATGAGTTATCGGACGAGGATGCAGTCCGTGTATGTCTTCTATACATGTTAGAGAAGGGTTTCAATGAGCGGTTGGCTAAACAACTTGTTACAGAAGAGTATTTCGCTTTGCTATCCAATCTTGATGAATTCAACATGTATAATGTCGTCTATTTTATAATTACTGATTAATTAAATTACCTATCGTTACTAATATTTTTTAGAAATTTAATTGTTAACTAATTTTTTACGTGGCAGATATCCATGGAGGAGAATAATTTGTAATCAATTATACAAACAACTATATACTATATTTAAAAAGGTAGACAAACTTATACATCCAGAAGAACCGAATGAGAACGAACCTCAAAAATTGACCTATACCCTACAAGGGTTTTTCTACGCTTTTAAGGTAAGTATATGATAAAAATTTATTATTTATTTTTGTTTGTTAACATTCTAACTATTATTATTTATTTGTTTGCTAACATTCAGATATGGATTCAGGATTCTTAAGACTTTTCCGGTGAGCAGTTTGTTTGGTACCTGACAATAGAATGTGATCCCTCAGGCTGTTGAATGGTTAAAACTAAGGCCATTACAAAAGACTCACTGCAACAAGTTTTTACAAATCAACGATGTATGGTTACTTTATTATTTAAATATTTATTTATTTTATAATTTATGTTTATTTATAATTTTATAATTTTGTTAGCAGTGTAATAGACTCGTACAAAAGTTGGAGTTGACAGAAGATGAGATGTGTGCTGAATGGTGGATTGTTAGCTCGACATGGTTTGATTGCCCTGATTTTCCCGACACTGAACTTCACATGGAACATTCCCTAACACCATCACCCAAAAATGTAACATCCCAAAAATTCCAGATAAAAATTTTGTTTTTAATTTATTCCAAAGCATTCAATAGTCATATGAAATCAACCAAAAGTACATCATAGTGAAAATAACATCAGAGTACAATATCCCAAATCACATAATGCGGAAAACATGGGCGAATGCGGTGCGATCATGTCGGGCCCTCCCCTTCCAAGTTGGAAGTACCTGAAACCATAACATAAAATGTAAGCACAAAGCTTAGTGAGTTCCCCAAAATACCACATGCCATACATATCATAACAGTCAAAACATAATTGGGTCTATTTCACCCCCTTCGGTCTCTTTCAATCGATACTGAGTCTATTTCACCTCTTCGGTCTCTCTCAACTGTAACGGGTGTATTTCACCCCCTTCGGTCTCTTTCAACCGGTACTGGGTCTATTTCACCCCCTTCGGTCTCTTTCAACCCGTATTAGGTGTATTTCACCCCTACAGCTAAGCATACAATCATATCAGCAAGAGTCACAAAGGCAACAAACACATACAAACATAACAGAAAGTGTCGCAAAGACAACTAGCATACTATAACATAATCCAATGGGCCGACATTGGTGTCTTTGACCCGCCAAACACTGCAAGGAGACTCACCTTAATCAGTCGATAACCAACTATACTCTCGAGTCGATGCTAAGAAAGCTCCACACACACTAATCAAACCAAAGCCATTATCCTAATCAACAATTCCAAGAATGGGCAAAAGACCATTCCCCCCCCCCCCCCCCCCAATAAGTCCAAGCCACTCAACCATTGACCAAAAGTCAACAGGTCCACAAAAGTCAACGAAAGTCAACAGTTGCTGAGTACGCTCAACGTACTCAGACTTACTCCCGACCTACACACGTTACCCCAGTACGCGCAACATACTCTGGAGTACACCCAACGTACTGGTCAGTCCCCATTTGTCAATCCAAATGACGTAATCCATTAAGCCCACAATGTTCAAACCTCAAATCTACTACTAGATAAAGTCTTAATACATAAAGTTGACAACTTTACTCCTTTGCATGTCTTATTAGGACCCAATACCCGTTTTTATCCATCTAAGTCCATAATATGGACACCAACTCTTGCATGGTTCATAAAAACCCATCAATATGACATTTTTATCCCCTAACAACATCATAAATGTTAAGATCTAACATTTTAAGCTTCCAAGAGTAGCTCGTACTCACAAGGATGACTCAAGGGACCATATTAAGCTCAAAACAAGCCCTAAGCTAGATCTAACACTTAGAGTCATCAAGATAAGAGCTTTATACCTTCAGATACTAGCAAAGTTGATGAAGACTCTGGATCTTTAAGCTCTAATCCAACCAAAGCTTCACCACAAAGATCTTCCTTCTTCAAAGAGTACCAAAATGCCAAAAGATTACTACCAAGGCTAAAAAAACACACAAGAACAAGCTAGGGTTTCGTGGGGAGTCTTTAGTGGGAAGGAGGCTGATGATAAGAAGGTCTAAGAGAAAGATAAAATGTTTAAATATGGTCCAAACCTTAAAATTAGGGTTTGTTCCAGATGTCCGTACGCCCAGTGTATGCGATGTACGCCTAACGTATGTGGTTGCCTTCCATGATCAAACTTGATCCTAGTACGCCCAACGTACTCGGCTTACCAAAAATCCTCATAACTTCAAACGGTCATAACTTCTTTGTTCCAACTCCGATTTCGACGTTCTTTATATCCATAGAAAGGTCTTAGAGAGCTCTACCATCCTATCCAATTACTTTTGACTTAAAACACCTCAAACTAAAATCATTAATTCATGAAAGGCCCGAACCATCACTTTTACCGTTATACCATTGGGCTCCAAAGTACACCCAAACTCTTGGATCACATAATCCAAATTACCCACGCCCAAATGGGACCAAACCCCTCTTTCCCAAAGACCTGAAACCTTATGATAGATGATCTTCGGGCCACGACCCCAAATTATGAAAGGATTCGAAATAAGGTGTTATAACTTTCCCCCACTTAAATTAGATTTCTTCCTCGAAATCATTCATTACTACTTCCTCTACCACGCTAGTCGATCCTACCCGAACTTCCTAAATTCTGTTTAAGACTGAAGATTCATCCCATACCGACGACCGCCTCCCAAACCTGCCATCCAAACTCTATCTTAGCAGAAATCACTTATACCTCTGAAAGAATGAACCTTAACATTCTGCCCTCAGCCAAAGAAAGAAACCCAACTGCTCTTCCTGAGAACTGAATCAACTACCTTACCCTCGCCAACTGGAAGACCTCAAATCACAACGATAACCACTCGAAGCAGGAAACTTCCCGAAAACATGAACCCATAAAATTAAACCCCAGAAACTATTCCTTAGGACTGCTGATCATTCATTCGTCGTACCCTCCCCTAGTCTCTGACTAGAAACACCACTCAACCATGCAAAAGGAATACTCAAAATATACCGATAGTGAATTTCATCCAATCCCAATCTAGAGGTTGTGCCTAACAACCTTAAATACTTGACTTCTTGACAAGTCATCACCAACCTGCTGATCCCATGAGCATAAGGATGATCAATCCAAGAATTCTCACGTTGCATCCAAATGTATTTTACATTTTATGAAAGCAAAACTTACACGCAAAAAAAAAGTCAAATGTATTCCGGAACCATGGTCCGGAATCGTACTCCGGAATTCTAGAGACCTTTCCTGAACAATGTGTTCCGGAGAATGTGGTTACTTTACAAAAAAAATGGTCATTTTTGTCCAAAAAAGATCGTTATAAGGGTTAGATTACTCAATTTCCCTTGTTTTAATCAATGCGTATAATATACGAGTTTAACAACTAGTTTAAAAATATTTGAAAATATTAAGGACTACATGTTATAGAAAGTAAGAAACAAGGAAAAAGTTCCACCGAAAAATAATATAATCCGCTATATTAGAAATTACACACGTAAAAACTAACACATAGTAAAAATTCTACCGAAAAATAATATAATCCGCTATATTAGAAATTACATACCTAAAAACTAAGACATAGTAAATTTCTCTACCCTTACAAATGTGGAGATTTAGACCATTTTGTACGCTTTCAAAAACAGTTTTATCAACCTATGTGACATTCTAAATGTGTAGAAATCGTAGGAGTCCAAATTGGATGTCTTTAATTTAGTTTCATAATTAATAATTAATATTCTAGAAACATAGAAATGGGTGTCGTTGATTCAAGTCAATAGTCAACAGCGAACATGTGATCTTGTTTTCTATAATAACTTGATTTTTGTAAGGTTTCCGAGAAATCCACAAAGAACTATATAGACGAAACAAGGATCATAACAGCCAAGACCACTGAGTAACCACCTGGTCCAATATATTTGGAACGGCAAAAGCCTTCTAAATACTACTCCTAAACTATACATTTTTGTCCACGACGAGACTTGAACCATCAATTTCTTGGAGGAGCAGGAAACACCTCTTCAACACTTTGATACCGCTAGACCAAAGACTCTTTGGTTTATAACATAAATAATTTTGGATCATGTGGATGCACATGAGGAGAATTTCTTTTTTAAAATTATATAAGAATGATATATTTGATATGATTATGAAAGTCTAACTATGTTACTAATAGATACTATTATTTAGTAAGTATCAAATGATTAAAGAAAATATGAAATATAATGATGCTTATATCAATTTAGTGTAATTAAAAATGAATAATTTAACAGGTTTCTAAGTTGTTAAATGAATATATCTTAAACTAAGTTCATCATTATAATAAAATTTAAAAAAAAATACCTTAAAAAAAAAGTCAAGGGCAAGACTTTTGTTTTTGTTTTTTGTTTTTTTAGCTATATATATATTTATATATATATATATATATATATATATATATATATATATATATATATATATATATATATATATATATATATATATATATCGAGAAAGTTATAAATTTTAATATATATATTTAATTTTGTGAAATCAAATAATATATAATATATATATTATTTGATTTCACAAAATTAAATATATATATTAAAATTTATAACTTTCTCGATATATATATATATATATATATATATATATATATATATATATATATATATATATATATATATATATATATATATATATATATATATATATATATATATATAGAGAGAGAGAGAGAAAATAAAAAGAGATTAATATAGTCATATTTTTATACAAACTCAAAATGTATAATTTAAAATGATTGATTTAGTTTATTTGAAAAACAATATTTTATCGTTTTTAGTAAATCTTCAAATAGAGTAAATTAACCTATTTATATATAACATTTTTTTTAATGAAAAGTGAATTGAGTTGAATTGTTAATAACACATAATAAACTAAACGAATCTCCACACGTTGCACGTTTGTCCAAGTTAAAGTTATATAGTTAAACTATATTTTTGGAAAATTTGTGTTGTAAATATTAATTATATCATTGACATTAACCCTGAAATAGTAATTATTACACTAAGTTAACGTATAAATTTGCAATTACTTTAAACAATATGATAATATAAACATCTATCATAATCACATTACACAATTGTAACTACTCGTGGCTTGTGCATGCATAAAATTAAATAAGGAAATCACACAAAAGCCCTATAATGTTTTCAAAGTTGGTCGATGGAGTCCTTAAAGTTATATTGTTGCTTTATGGGGGGCATAAAGTGGATGTCCATCTGTTTTTTTAGTCGTTGCTACCTAATATAACAAGTTTGCTAAGCCAGATAAGCACTTTGAGCTGACATGAATTCCTTCATAACTAATCCAAAACACTAGAAATTATCGTGTTAGATTGAATGTTATCAAGATCCAACCTCGTTCGTGGAAGACCAGGGAATTGGAGCTTTAAATTCTTCAAAATGGTGTTTTCCCTTCCTGAAAGAACTTTACATTGTACTTTATTGGCTTTCACGCTACCTGTCGATAATACCTTCCCGTTTCCATGGCTTTTTGAGCTTTTTTCTATTCATATATGCATCGCTGCTTCAATTCTCTTTACGATTCTAAGAGTTGTGCATTCCGACGACATTTCCAGGTAATAAATTAGGGATTTCGGCGAGAACTATGCAATTATTATATAGTAAAACTCTGAATTGTGGAATCCGTCAAGCATGGTTACGAGCGTGGCATCGAGTGTTCTTAGTGCTGGAAGATTTACGTATAAACCGGACCTGGGTCGGGTCACCATAACCTTGAAGGTGCCTCCATCTAGGAATTTTAGCAATTAGGTTTTCGCTCCCCAAGTTGTTGCTCCTGGTGACCGACTGCTTGGTCGGAGAACGGACCAGAAAGTACGAGGTGTACTGAGGTCCTACCACCGCAGAGTACTGTGAGAAGTAGAAGCGACTGGAGAGTCAAAGGACGAATTCCCACAACTCTCCATTTCACTAACAATGGCATTAAGGCTATAATTGTCAAATCACTGGCTCTGATGGTCGGATTCATCGTCATATGATAAAACTTCCATAGATGGAATTGAAGCAATGATTTGTTGATTAGAATGTGGTGAATTTGGAGTAGTGAACAGTTATATTAGGTAGCAGTGACCAAAAAAGCAGGTGGACATCCACTTTATGCCCCTATAAAGCAACAAAATAACTTTAGGGATTGAATCGACTAACTTTAGAAATATTATAGAGTTTTTGTGTCATTTCTCTAATTAAATATAATCATTCATTTAATGTTCCTATTAACTATAGTATTGTTATGATTAATTAATTTAAAACTACTTATTTAACCATCATGATTACTTAAAATATCATCAACTATTTTAAGATAAGGTTATGCAATTTATAACTTTATAATACTATTTATTATTATTCTAGTTAATTATATTTAAAACCACTTATTATTCTTAAAAACCTATAAAAGACTTTTAAAAACTAAATATTATTATAGGTAGATTTTTTTTTAATAGTTTTGAAAAATCATGAAAGTTTGAAGACAAAATTGCAAAAATGGTCCCTGTGGTATGTATTTTTTTTGGGGTTTTAGTCCAAACCCTGACTTTTTTGGGTTGGTGGTCCTTTTGAGCTACTTTGCTTGCAGTTTTGATCCCTGTCCAAACTAAAAAGACTATTATACCCTTAATAAATTTATTTTTCATTTTTCTTTCACTTTTTAATATTATTATATTATTATTAAATATAAAAGTGGGCCCACTTATCCCCTCTCTCTCTCTCTCTCACCAAACCATTTTCCCCAACTCTCACCAGTTCTTGAATTCTTGTTCATGCTATTTCCCCTCCCTTACCCGATGAACCTCGATAATCATTCCATTGTCAGGAAATTGACCATCTCCTCCATTGAAACCCTTAGACCAAACTACCGCAATGAAACCCACCTAAAATATCAAGATTTAGGGTTTGGTTATCGACAGGGAGGAAGAAAAAAGGGACGACAACGATGTTGTTAGGTTTACTGCCAGGTGATGGTGATGTTCGTCGTTGACGGATGTCAGCGGTGATCTATTTTTCGTTTTTGGAAATCAATTCACATGGAAATCAATTCACATGTTTGCACTTTAACACACACCGACACACACACGAACATTCAATGTTCTGGGCTTGCTCTTCAAGAACAACAAATGAAATTAATTGAGAAGTTGAAGACATATCAGGGGAAAAAACGATTTCGAATCTGTCAAGATTTAACCACGTCGATCTCTCAAGATCCAATCTCAGTAATCCCTAATGCAATATGAAATCAATTTCGAATCTGAAATTGATTTTATGTGTGAAATCGAACCATGGATATCCTTTCTTTATCTTAGTTGGATCGATTAATAGGTGTGTGTGTGTATGTGTTTTCGATCACAACTCTCAATGATCCTCTATTTCGTATTTGATTTTGAACGAGAAGATGGGATAGAGATGGAGATTCGATGTCTCTTTCGTCTTTCTTTGTGAAATTGATAAGCAGGTCTTAAGTTGTGGATATGAGATGATGATAGGGGCTGATTTCCTTAGGATTTGAGATGATGAGGAACAAACCTGTTTTTTTTCTCTGTGTGTACACTTTGACGGAAAAAAGAAGAAAAACAAATGTTGTTAATCGATTGAGAGCTACACCCGGTTCTTGATTTTCTAGGTTAAGAAGCATAGAAGATTTGTTGCTTGGATTTCTACAAAAGTTGTACTCTGTGTATTAAAGATGTAGAGGTGAAGAAGACAAGCATGAATCTGGGGGATACGGGGGGTTAAGAGAGAGAGAGAGAGAGAGAGAGAGAGAGAGAGGCCCAAATTAATTATCTATTTTCTTTTTCATTTAAATTAAATAGAAAAAAATAAAAAAAATATATCAGAAGGGTATTATAGTCATTTCAATTTTACGAGGGACCAAATCTACGTACAAACATGGCCAAAATGACCACCAATAAAAAAAAGTCATAGTTTGAACTAAAACCCCAAAAAACTGCATACCACAGGGACCATTTTTGCAGTTTTGTCAAGTTTCAAATCAATGTGTTGTAAAGAGTATAATATATATATATATATATATATATATATATATATATATATATATATATATATATATATATATATATATATATATATATATAAAGAGAGAGAGAGAGAGAGAGTTAAATTGAGAAAAAAAAGGTTGAGAATGAGAGAATAATTATCAGCCACACATTTATTTTGTCGCAAAACGATTAGCCGTACCGGCGGAATGGGTAACAGATACATATGTGTTTTTCCAACCAAACATGTTTTCTTAAAGTATGCTAATCATTACCTTAAAATAAACAAAAACATATTTTTTTTTTGTTTTTTTTGTTTTTATTTTTAGAATGCTATTTTTATCGAAAATTTATTTTAAATATATCAAAATTCATAATTTTTTATTCTCTATAAATAGACATCCATATTGATATAGTTTTAAGATAAAATAATTTTTTTTTTTTAGAATTTCAGCTTTCGTTATTCATAAGTGAATAAAAGCGCATCAGATTTTTATTACAATACATTCGTTATTCACTTATGAATAAAACGTATGATTAACTTTTTACAATTTATGTATCGTTTATATATATATATATATATATATATATATATATATATATATATATATATATTGAATTAATATATGACAATGAATTTAATAAAGTATCTACCTAAGGCAAAGTTAAAATAAATTTATATATTTGTTTATTATAGGCTAAAATAACGGTTGTTAGTAATGATTGAAAAAATGAACACGTCTAGTGGATAGTTTAATTTTTTTAAGTGAATGCCTCAAAATCTAAAGAAACATACTAATAATAACACAAAATTTACTCTTAAAAATGCATTGGTGTAGATTATTTCTTCATTAGACTGTTAGCTGTAAAAACATATAATTTATGATTAAAATAAAATTACAATCCAATGTCATAAAATAACAATAACCATTAAGCGAGGGTTGAAAATATGTATTATTAAAATAAATTTTCAATCTGATTAACATATATAATATTTCAAATTCTTTTTTTAAATAAAAAAGAAGGAATTTTAAATTGAAATGTAAATAAAAATAATATTAAAATCTAAATTAAATTACGATTTACAACCAAAATCTCTAATAGAAAAACTTTAATTGGTACATATCTAATAAAAATTAATTAATTTTTTTACATAAATTGGATATATATATATATATATATATATATATATATATATATATATATATATATATATATATATATATATATATATATATATATATATATATATATATATATATATATATATGAATGTTTCTATAAATTTAAAAATCTATATTTCATTTTGCATCACATCCGCCTTCAAAAACCAAATTTTCGATTGTTATGACATAATTAATTAAATAGTTGGCTATCCGGGGTGTTTTTAGTGATGGGGGTGTGGGTGGATGAGCCGGGTTTGGTGAAGGAATAATTTCGGTTGTTTTATCGGTCTCTTTTTCGCGAGAGACAGGGTCTCGGCCTAAGACTGATGCGTCTTATTTCTCTACTCTGTCAAATTTTCAAATTCAGTTTATTCACGCTCCTTTTTCTTGGGATGAAATTAAAAGTGCGATTTGGGATTGTGATTCTTCTAAAGCACCAGGTCCTAATGGCTTTTCTTTTGGGTTTATTGAGCAGTATTGTCATCTTATTACGAATGATGTGGTGGTTTTTGCTACACATTTCTATACTCACTCGATGATTCCAAAGGGATGCAACGCCTCTTTTTTTTATAGTTATCTCGAAAGTCAGAGACCCGAAGTATGTTAGATATTTTAGAACCATTAGTCTAACTGTGTGCCAATATAAGATTATTGGTAAACTTTTAGCTAATAGATTGTCAGAAGTTATTGATTTTGTGGTGAGTATGGAGCAGTCTGCTTTCATTAAAGGAAAACATATTTTAGACGAGTCGTTCCTTATCAATAAAGTTGTAGCTTGGTGTAAGGCGTCTAAAAATCCATTGTTGGTGTTTAAAGTCAATTTTGAAAAGGCATATGATTCTATCTCATGGGGTTATCTTATTGAAATCATGCATATCATGGGTTTTGGTTCGTTGTGGTGTGGGTGGATTTTGGAGTTGTTGAGTTTCGTTAGAACTTCGGTGTTGGTGAATGGGTTTCTCAAATAGGAATTTCAGATTTAGAGAGGTTTGAGGTAGGGGGATCCTCTTTCCTCTTTCCTCTTTATTTTAGCTATATAGGGATTACATGTTGCTTTGGAGAGGGCTCAAAGGATAATGTTTATAAGGGGATTTCCATTAGTGACATAGAGATCTTGCAACTTCTTTATGTGGATGATATATGTAACATCCCCCTCTGGCACGTATCACAATATTGTCCGCTTTGGGCTCCCGGCGCGAAAAATTCCTAGGGGTCACCCATCCCTGAATTGTTCTCGCCCGAGCACACTTAACTGCAGAGATCTTATGGGATTTGCTTCCTTCACTACTTTAAAACACATTGTGACAAGTAAGGTATCCACACACCTTATAAGGAAATGTTTCGTTCTCCTTCCAAGCCGATATGGGATCAGGTGCAGCTAACCTGCCCACCTTCACCCCTCATTATAGGGTTCGATGTCCCCGTCGAACACATCTACCTATGCCCCAGCTCTGATACCATCTGTAACATCCCCCTCTGGCACGTATCACAATATTGTCCGCTTTGGGCTCCCGGTGCGAAAACTTCCCAGGGGGTCACCCATCCCTAAATTGTTCTCGCCCGAGCATGCTTAACTTGTAACACCTGGTTCTTGGTACGTATTCTTTTTATCAAATCTTTAAATGTTTAGCATTTTGGGTCTTGGACTCGGCGAGTTGAAGGACCAACTCGCCGAGTAGAAGCGGGATGGGACGCGGGGTTTAAGTGATGTACTCGGCGAGTCGGGTCCCCGGACTCGGCGAGTAGACCCTGTTTGGACAAAAACCCTAATCCAGGGGTGTGCACCCTATTTAAACACCTTAACTCGGCCTCCTTCGTCCCATTTACTCCCAGAAGACCCCCATAGCAAACCCTAGCCGTTATTGAAGAGTTTTAAGGCATTTAGAGTGATCTTGGTGATTTTGTGGTTCAAGGAAGAAGGAAAAGTTTGAAGAATCAAGAGGAGGCTAGAGGGATTCAGTTGTGAGCATCATTTGCAGTCTTCAGAAGATATAAAGTCTATACCTTGCTCTTTCATTTGTTAGATCCCTCTTTGGGAAGATTTAGGGCTTTTATGAGCCATTTTGGTGGCCAACCATGTTTGCAAACGTGGTTGGGGGTTTGAGCTTCTGAATGACATCATTCAAAGAGTCACTAGGCAGATTTGGGTTGCTTTTGCACCCATGAAAGGTTCCATGTGCCATATGAGCTTGTTTTATGTCCTTTTGAGCTCAAAGTCCCATGCAAGCACGTAAAGGTTGTAACTTTACGTGTTAGATCGATTGTAGAAGCTTGGATCTATCTTTTGATCAAAGGATGTACATCAGAAAGCAAAGATTTAGGGTATGGACGTGACCAACTCGGCGAGTCCACTATTGAACTCGGCGAGTCTAAGGGTTTTGCCCTTTCTGTTGAGGGTCAAAAGAACCCAGTTGAGTGTGGAAAGATTTTAAGGGGGTCCCAGGGAGTGACCCAACGTTCTGGACTAAGCCATTGTGCTGGAAGTTCATGGGACTCGGCGAGTGCATGAACGGACTCGGCGAGTCCAAGGCAATCTCCTTAGAACTGGGCGAGTTGTTCATCAACTCGGCGAGTTGAGGACATATCTGGTTCATCAGATAAAGGCCAACTCGACGAGTTGTTCATCAACTCGGCGAGTCGGATGAGTTTTCATGGGGCGTTCGAATGAGAGAAGAACTCGTCGAGTTGACGGCCCAACTCGACGAGTAGGGTCACGGATGAGGACGAGTAGAGAGTGAGGGACTCAGCGAGTTGACGGCCCAACTCGGCGAGTCGGGTCAACTGGAAGTTGACTTTGACTTTGACTTGACTTGGTTGGGGGTAAATGGTCATTTTACCCTAAGTATATAGATCAGTTTCTAACTGAGTGTTTATGGGGTTTGTAGCCGGAGGATTTCCGGAGTAGCAGCGGACGGAGGTTTCCCGCACAGATTATCAGCAGCCACTTGTACGAGGTGAGTTACCTTCCAGTAGGGGTGGGTCTACGGCCACAATGCCGGCCCACCAATGAGGAGTATTTAGAAGATGATTGTCTTTGTGATATTCATCTTGGTATGGTTATGTGTTTGGTTATGAGTTATATCTGTATGATATGTTACGTGCATGGTAGGGATAGTTTCCCTGATAGTGGTCCTTAGGACCGAGGGGTAGGTCAGTACTCGGATATGCCTGACTGTATGCTTATATGTTGTATTGTATGTTAGTGGTAGGGGGTGGAATAGTCCCCAGTTACCGGTTGAAAGATACCGATGAATGGTTACCGGTTGAAAGATACCGATTAATGATTACCGGTTGAAAGATACCGATGAATGGTTACCGGTTGAAAGATACCGATGATATTGTATGGTATGTGGTATGATGGGGGAACTCACTAAGCTTTGTGCTTACGGTTTCAGTTTTGGTTTCAGGTACCTCTTCGTCTAAGGGGAAGGAGCCGGCGGCGTAGCATGACATCACACACACACATGATTTTCCGCATGGTGTTCTCTGGGATTGTACTCTGATATGACATTTGTTTATGTTGTGGGTTTCAAACATGATACTTGGTTTTTTTGAGATGACGTGTTTATACAATATTTTCAAATAAATGTTTTATGAATTAATTAGTCAAAAATGAAATTTTTGGGCTTGAATTTTGGGATGTTACAACTTGGTATCAGAGCTCTGGTTTGAGGGATTCGGATACACCCTCGGGGGTGTCTGGACTCAAACTGAGGGGCTAAAAGATTTGTACAATAAAATGGTTTTCTAAAAGTCTAAACGGAAGGGTTTTAAGAAAAACAAGGTGTGTGATGCATGCGGCGGTCGGACTCAAGTAAGTTTCCCCAAGATACCCATACTTGTTATATTATGCTATATGGTTTGATTCGGAATTGCATGCTAGAATAGGACTAAGGATCTAGGAAGATGCCTTGTGTGCCTGACATATGATTCTGATAACTGCATGCTAGTTAGGGCTAAGGATCTAGGAGGATGCCTTATACGCCGGTTGTATGAGCTGTATGCTAGGACTGTTTAGTCAGCAGTAGGATGGCCTGTATAGGTTATGCTTGGTTTGGTTACTCGATGCACGAATGCTGCTTGCTTTGTGCTATGGGGGTCCTGGCCATTTCCAACTAACTAAGGAGCGGATATGTAACAGTATCTGCAAGTTAGTTAGGGGGAGATAATAGGGACTCCTAATGCAGCTGATGGCGGAGGGTAGATCGGAGAGTGCCCTAGGGAAGCCTAGGATGAGGTCAGTGGAAAGGGTATCGGTAAAGGGACTTGGCGAAGTCGAAGCAATCTTTGAGGAAAGTACAGGTAGATGTGGAAGGTAGTATGGGCCCGTAATACTGAAAGCAGAGGACCCGTACTCGAATCAAGGAGGGCCTAGATGGAACCAAGGACCTTGGAGAGGGTGTTAGATCTCTCGAGTATATGTATGATCCTGACGTTTATGCGTGTATTTTCAGCATGGTGACCACACGACATGGGGCAGGAGGTTCCGGATCAGGATCGGGATCAGGCTCGGGTGCAGGAACCGAGCAGGTTGATGACGGGTTGCGCGAGTTCATCGCGTCTGAGATCACGAGAGGCATCCTTGAGTCGACCCCTATCATCTTCGGGTCGATCAAGGAGGGGATTGTTGAGCTAATGGAGGATCGCCTCCGAGCATTCAGGAGTGATATGGCATCTAGCCAGGTGGGCACGCGCACACTGTCCTTCAAGGACTTTCGTGGGAGTGGTGCGTCAGATTTCCATGGGGTGAAAGACCCCATTGCTGCCCGGAGATGGATCGCAGACATTGAGTCTGCGCAGCTGACGAGCTTCTGCCCGGAGGGGTCGAAGGTGAGGTATGCAGCAGGTTGCTTGCGAGACAGGGCCCGAGATTGGTGGGAGTCTGTTAGTGACTCATTGGGAGCCTCGGCGGTTGAGGCTATGACCTGGTCGGACTTTGTGACCAGATTCAGGGCGGAGTTTGCGCCAGCTGTGGAGCTTCAGCGGCTGGCCAGGGAGTTCTTGGATATGAGACAGACTACGGAGACTATGGCGGAGATCACCGCCAAGTTCCGGGAGAGGGCATTGCTGGTGCCCCAGTATGCGGGAGACGAGGATATGAGGAGGACCCGCTACCACGACATGCTACGAGATGACATTCGGGAGCATGTTAGTTTTTCGGCTTGCCCTACCTTGGATTCCATGGTTGCCAGGGCTAGGGAGAGGGAGATTGATCTGGAGCACATCCAGAAGAGGAAGGCGGTAGATGGGCTGACGACCGGGGCTTCGGGGAAAAAGCCCAAGGGATCTGATGGTAGGCCGAAAGGCCAGGCAGGACGGGACCGCTGTGGGAAATGCGGTCGGTCACACGAGGGGGCTTGTCGCACTGGGCCGGGTTCGGGCTGCTATAAGTGCGGCAAGGTTGGGCATTTTAGCAGGGATTGTACTGCCCCCGCCCCCGCAGTACAGACGACAGACCTGATTTGCTTCCACTGCAATCAGAGAGGCCACAAAAGGGCCAACTGCCCGAGATTGGCAGCAGCGCCAGCAGCGGCGCCGGTCTCAGGGACGCCGCGGGTTGCAGATGGCCGGAAGGTCAAGGCAGAGGCTCCAGTGGTGCGGAGCCGAGCGTTTCAGCTGACAGCCGAGGAGGCACGCGCTGCACCCGATGTGGTGACGGGTATGATTCTTTCCCTCTGATTTATTTTTATGATGTTTATGTTATTGATATGTGCTCTGTTTAGGATCGTTCCATGTGAACGGCATCCCGGTTCAGGTGTTGTTTGATTCGGGCGCTACCCGATCGTTTGTTTCTCTTGCGCTCAACAAGAGGTTTTCCGAGTCTTCGGGTATGTTGGATTGCCCTCTAGAGGTAGAGATTGCAGACGACCGTTCGGTGCGAGCATCGACGGTGTTCCGAGATTGTGTGCTGAGATTATTCGAGGAGCGCTACCTGGTGGACCTGGTTCCCATACCTTTGCGGGGGAACAAGGTCATTATTGGCATGGATTGGTTGAGCCCCAATGGGGCAGTGATCGACTGCGCGCAGCAGTTGGTACGGATCAGGACCCCAAGTGGGGGAGAGCTGGTGATTCAGGGCGAGAGGCCACAGCGAGGACCAACTTTATGTTCAGCAGCGAGAGCTAGGCGTTACCTTCAGCAGGGTTGCGCAGGTTATGTCGCCTACGTTATGGATACCCGGGAGGCGGGTAGGATTACGGTGGACGATGTGGCCGTGGTACGAGAGTTTGCGGACGTATTCCCCGAGGAGTTGCCTGGGATACCTCCGGAGCGACAGGTGGAGTTCAGGATCGACCTAGTCCCTGGTGCGGCTCCGATAGCCAAGGCACCGTATCGGTTGGCTCCTCCTGAGATGCAGGAGTTATCTACACAGCTTCAGGAGCTGTTAGACAAGGGTTTCATTCGACCGAGCAGTTCACCCTGGGGAGCCCCGATTCTGTTTGTGAAGAAGAAGGACGGGTCGCATCGGATGTGTATAGATTATCGGGAGCTGAATAAGGTAACGGTGAAGAACCGCTACCCACTCCCGAGGATTGACGACCTCTTTGACCAGCTACAGGGAGCATCTTGGTTCTCCAAGATTGATTTGCGTACGGGGTATCATCAGATGAGGGTCAGAGAGGAGGATATGCAGAGGACTGCGTTTCAGACGCGTTATGGCCATTATGAGTTTGTGGTGATGCCATTCGGGCTCACCAATGCTCCTGCCGCGTTCATGAACCTAATGAACCGCGTGTGTAGACCGATGTTAGACCGGTCGGTGATAGTATTTATTGATGATATGCTGGTTTATTCCAAGACGCGAGAGAAGCATGAGGAGCATCTGCGAGAGGTTCTAGAGACCTTGAGGAGGGAGAACTTGTATGCCAAGTTCTCCAAGTGTGAGTTCTGGTTGCGCGAGGTGCAGTTTCTTGGGCACCTTGTCAACCAGAACGGGATTTCGGTGGATCCAGCCAAGGTGGAGGCCGTGATGAGATGGGAGGTTCCGAAGTCTCCATATGAGATTCGGAGTTTCCTGGGATTAGCTGGCTACTATCGGAGATTCATCCAGGATTTCTCCAAGATAGCATTACCCCTGACCAGGCTAACGAGGAAGGCTGTGGTCTTTCGTTGGGGGCCTGAGCAGCAGGCAGCATTCGAGACACTGAGACAGAGATTGTGCGAGGCGCCAATCTTAGCCCTGCCAGAGGGCATGGAGGATTTTGTTGTGTACTGTGACGCGTCCATTTCAGGTTTGGGCGCGGTATTGATGCAGAGAGGGCACGTCATCGCCTACGTGTCGAGGCAGCTGAAGCCTCACGAGGCGAACTACCCGACGCATGATTTGGAGTTGGGGGCTGTTGTGTTCGCCCTCAAGATTTGGCGACATTACCTCTATGGGGTTCATTGTACGATTTACACGGACCACAAGAGCTTGAGGTACCTCATGGATCAGCCGAATCTGAACATGAGGCAGCGTCGGTGGTTGGACGTGGTAAAGGATTATGACTGCGAGATCCTTTACCATCCGGGGAAGGCCAACGTGGTGGCCGACGCGCTTAGCCGCAAGGCGGCGCCGATCAGAGGTATCTGCATGCGAATGACAGTGGTGACTCCGCTTTTGGAGCGGATTCGGGAGGCCCAACAGGAGGCCATGAAGGAGGAACATCGAAAGAGTGAGCGTATAGTGGGTCAGGTTTCCTCCTTCGATTATGATAGCCGAGGGTTATTGACCCTTCACCGTAGGGTGTGGATCCCTTATCATGGAGGCGTGCGCCAGGTCCTGATGGAGGAGGCGCACAAATCCCGATTTTCCATCCATCCCGGAGCGATGAAGATGTATAGGGATCTTCGTCCCGATTACTGGTGGCCCTGCATGAAGCGGGATGTAGCATGGTACGTTGAGCGGTGCTTGACCTGCAGGAAGGTCAAGGCCGAGCACCAGAGGCCACACGGCAAGATGCAGCCGTTGGATATCCCGCTGTGGAAATGGGAAGACATGACGATGGATTTTATCACCAAGCTTCCCAGGACCGCACGGGGAGTGGATTCTATATGGGTCATCGTGGATCGGTTGACCAAGAGCGCTCACTTCATACCGATCCAGGAGAGCATCTCGGCCGAGAAATTGGCCGATATCTACATCAGAGAGGCGGTGGCGCGGCACGGAGTGCCAGTTTCGGTGATTTCGGATAGGGATGTGCGATTCACTTCCAGGTTCTGGAAGAAGTTTCATGACGAGCTGGGTACTCGTCTGCATTTTAGCACCGCCTTTCACCCGCAGACGGATGGCCAGAGCGAGCGGACCATCCAGACTCTGGAGGACATGCTGGGGGCATGTGTCTTAGACTTCGGAGGTAGCTGGGATACCTACCTTCCATTGGCGGAGTTCTCGTATAATAATAGCTATCATGCGAGTATCGACCGTCCTCCTTTCGAAATGTTGTATGGGAGGAGGTGCACGACCCCGATATGCTGGGGCGAAGTTGGCCAGAGGGTCATGGGGAGCACCGAAGTAGTGCTCAAGACGACAGAGAAGATTCAGCAGGTCCGGAGCAGGCTTCAGACTGCTCAGAGTCGACAGAAAAGTTATGCCGATAAGCGTCGATCAGACCTGGAGTTCCAGGTCGGGGATATGGTTCTCCTGAAAGTGTCGCCTTGGAAGGGCGTCATCCGATTCAGGAAACGGGGCAAATTGGGTCCCAGGTATATTGGACCGTTTAGGGTTGTAGCCCGGGTGGGCAAGGTGGCATACCGGCTGGATCTGCCAGCCGAACTCAGTCAGATCCACAACACTTTCCACGTCTCCCAGCTGCGGAAGTGCCTGGTGGATGACTCAGCAGTGGTACCCTTGGAGGACATTCAGGTTGACGACAGCCTGAATTATATCGAGCGGCCTGTAGCGATCCTCGACCGGAAGTCGAAGGATCTGAGGAACAAGAGGGTTGAGCTGGTAAAGGTGCAATGGCAGCACCAGAAGGGCTCGGAATGGACATGGGAGCCGATGGATGAGATGATGGAGCATTACCCCGAGCTGTTCCAGGATCGAGCAGCAGACTTCGAGGACGAAGTCTAAAATAAGTGGGGGAGATTGTAACACCTGGTTCTTGGTACGTATTCTTTTTATCAAATCTTTAAATGTTTAGCATTTTGGGTCTTGGACTCGGCGAGTTGAAGGACCAACTCGCCGAGTAGAAGCGGGATGGGACGCGGGGTTTAAGTGATGTACTCGGCGAGTCGGGTCCCCGGACTCGGCGAGTAGACCCTGTTTGGACAAAAACCCTAATCCAGGGGTGTGCACCCTATTTAAACACCTTAACTCGGCCTCCTTCGTCCCATTTACTCCCAGAAGACCCCCATAGCAAACCCTAGCCGTTATTGAAGAGTTTTAAGGCATTTAGAGTGATCTTGGTGATTTTGTGGTTCAAGGAAGAAGGAAAAGCTTGAAGAATCAAGAGGAGGCTAGAGGGATTCAGTTGTGAGCATCATTTGCAGTCTTCAGAAGGTATAAAGTCTATACCTTGCTCTTTCATTTGTTAGATCCCTCTTTGGGAAGATTTAGGGCTTTTATGAGCCATTTTGGTAGCCAACCATGTTTGCAAACGTGGTTGGGGGTTTGAGCTTCTGAATGACATCATTCAAAGAGTCACTAGGCAGATTTGGGTTGCTTTTGCACCCATGAAAGGTTCCATGTGCCATATGAGCTTGTTTTATGTCCTTTTGAGCTCAAAGTCCCATGCAAGCACGTAAAGGTTGTAACTTTACGTGTTAGATCGATTGTAGAAGCTTGGATCTATCTTTTGATCAAAGGATGTACATCAGAAAGCAAAGATTTAGGGTATGGACGTGACCAACTCGGCGAGTCCACTATTGAACTCGGCGAGTCTAAGGGTTTTGCCCTTTCTGTTGAGGGTCAAAAGAACCCAGTTGAGTATGCAAAGGTTTTAAGGGGGTCCCAGGGAGTGACCCAATGTTCTGGACTAAGCCATTGTGCTGGAAGTTCATGGGACTCGGCGAGTGCATGAACGGACTCGGCGAGTCCAAGGCAATCTCCTTAGAACTCGGCGAGTTGTTCATCAACTCGGCGAGTTGAGGACAGATCTGGTTCATCAGATAAAGGCCAACTCGACGAGTTGTTCATCAACTCGGCGAGTCGGATGAGTTTTCATGGGGCGTTCGAATGAGAGAAGAACTCGTCGAGTTGACGGCCCAACTCGACGAGTAGGGTCACGGATGAGGACGAGTAGAGAGTGAGGGACTCGGCGAGTTGACGGCCCAACTCGGCGAGTCGGGTCAACTGGAAGTTGACTTTGACTTTGACTTGACTTGGTTGGGGGTAAATGGTCATTTTACCCTAAGTATAGAGATCAGTTTCTAACTGAGTGTTTATGGGGTTTGTAGCCGGAGGATTTCCGGAGCAGCAGCGGACGGAGGTTTCCCGCACAGATTATCAACAGCCACTTGTACGAGGTGAGTTACCTTCCAGTAGGGGTGGGTCTACGGCCACAATGCCGGCCCACCAATGAGGAGTATTTAGAAGATGATTGTCTTTGTGATATTCATCTTGGTATGGTTATGTGTTTGGTTATGAGTTATATCTGTATGATATGTTACGTGCATGGTAGGGATAGTTTCCCTGATAGTGGTCCTTAGGACCGAGGGGTAGGTCAGTACCCGGATATGCCTGACTGTATGCTTATATCTTGTATTGTATGTTAGTGGTAGGGGGTGGAATAGTCCCCAGTTACCGGTTGAAAGATACCGATGAATGGTTACCGGTTGAAAGATACCGATGAATGATTACCGGTTGAAAGATACCGATGAATGGTTACCGGTTGAAAGATATCGATGATATTGTATGGTATGTGGTATGATGGGGGAACTCACTAAGCTTTGTGCTTACGGTTTCAGTTTTGGTTTCAGGTACCTCTTCGTCTAAGGGGAAGGAGCCGGCGGCGTAGCATGGCATCACACACACATGATTTTCCGCATGGTGTTCTCTGGGATTGTACTCTGATATGACATTTGTTTATGTTGTGGGTTTCAAACATGATACTTGGTTTTTTTGAGATGACGTGTTTATACAATATTTTCAAATAAATGTTTTATGAATTAATTAGTCAAAAATGAAATTTTTGGGCTTGAATTTTGGGATGTTACATAACTGCAAAGTTATTATGGGATCTGGTGCCCTCACGACTTCAAAACGCGTCATGACAAGGAAGGTATCACCACCCCTTATAAGGAAATGTTTTGTTCTCCTTCCAAGCCGTTGTGGGATCAGGTGCAGCTAACCTGCCCACCTTAATTGTAATGCCCCTGTTTCGAGGCTAAGCATTAATATGATGATGTAATAGTTAGGGTCAATAAACGTAACTTCTTTTGATGTAATAAAGAGGAATTACTTGAATATTATGTGGGTTATATGATTTTATGTGCATTATACTTATTTATAAGATATAGTAAATTAAGAATTAAAAAAAGCATAAAAAATAAAATAATAGATATACCCAATATCTATGAAGAAAGTTGTAGTGGTCGTGACAAATCCGGGAATATAAAGAACGCCGAAATCCGAGTTATAACGAAGAAGTTACGACTTGTCGAAGTTTCGCGACAAAACCGACATGACGTTGTGTGACGTAAAAAGTGAGTTTACGATAAAGTACTTTTTAGCCTTAGTGATCTAAACAAAAGTCGTAGTATACGTTAAACCGAGAGTGTGCATAAAAAGAACGTCCAAATCTGACTTCGTATGAGGAAGTTATGAATTTTCTAAGATTTGGCATAGCAGTATGCAGCCCGGAGTTCGAATATTAGATCGACCGATTTTTATCCGACACAACCTAAACGCGAATCGAAGATCTCGTTAATAGAAGCTCATTGATAACAAGAAAGACGAAAACGGACGACGGATGACAAACTTATGAATTTTTAACGGACTTTTTCTGTCCTGGCGTGTTATAAATATAACTTTAAAAATAAAGTCAAAATTAGCTGACGGAGTCTAAACGAAAGTTGTAGAGTACGTCTCTACCTATGCGTGGATATAAAGAACGTCGAAAATGGAGTCCTACACCCCGCGTTCGGATACTAGGCTCCAGACAAGCCATGTCGTCCCAACGCATTTTGGACAGCTGCCCCCTCGGAACGCGCTGCGCTCCTCAGAGAAACGCCCTGCACACTGAGGCCAGCCTCCCCTATAAATAGCATTCGAAGGCAGCTGTATTTCTCACACCTTAAGCCATTTCTTTCTCTCTCTACTCTCTCTCTAGCCCTTCCAAACACCCCTAAGCCCTAGGAAACTTCCCTAGCGCTAGAAGAAAGCCCCGGAGCGCCCGAAGGTTCCGAGAAAAAGAGCTTTTCAGCTCGGAAAGTCCCGGCCCCGCAGAGCCCGGTTTCTAGCAAACCTCCCGGTAAGTGAGCTATGCTTACCCTACTTTAAGTATAGCTTAGGTTTAAATTTATTATCGTTATTATAAACGTATATATTATAAAATATGATATAAAAACGTGTTATTATAATATATTTTTTTACTACTTGCGATACGGGGAATCTGGTTTAGAGGGCCGCATAGGGTTGTTGGATTTCAGAAGTGCTATATGCCAAAATGGTCCTGCCCTCTGATGTTTTATGTCTGCCCCTGTCTGTACATAGTGGTTGAAAAGTATTGTTTAATACTTATAAAATAATAACGCTCGTAATCAGTCGCAATAAATATTAGACTAAAATCTAGTGGTAATGATACTAGGTTTCGTCGAAGGAAAATAAATTAATAGAAGCGAAGCGCTGTCTGAGTTCGGAATCACCACCTTAACAGGTGAGTGCATAGTTACTTTCATCTTACACACAGATATGAAGTATTTTATATAAATTACGCGCTATGTGTGCATATTATCTGTTTACCTGATATCTATGCTTGATGAACGTTTTATACAAGTTTTAAATGATTTAAACTGTATATGTATTTTATATCTACAAATATGTTGGGGTAAAACATGGGTAGATGAAATAGTTGGTGTATGATGAAATAATATGATGAGAGGCCTCGATGTTGACGATGATCCAGTCATCTAGCGGAGTATAGATGACGACCGCAGACTATTCTAGATAGTCTAATGGAACGCTAGCATGCTCGCAACCTGTAGGTGTTTGTGAACGATGTGTTCACCAGCGTACTCCATCCCCCTCATGGTTGTCTTACGAATATATATAGCTAAGGAACCCCCTTAGCAGTAGTGTCCATCCCGATGAAAATCCTTAGGATAGGTCCCTTATGATAGATGTTTTAGGGACGTAAAGTGAGGATAACGGGAACGGGTAATCGGGTTGATTGATTTGATGAAGTTAATAAACTTAATTATTATGGGTTGAAAACCCTATGTGCTCACCAAACTCCCAAGCCTGACCCACTCAGTTTCTTGTATTACAGGTAGTGGCACAAGAGCATAGTTGCGATGACTTGATGAGGGATTATGGATTATAGGCCAGTAGATATAAATAAATGTTGTAAGGCCTATGTTGTTTTGGTTTATGCTTTTGATCTGTATTGACAATGACATCTCGATGTTGTAATATAAAGAAATACATTTCTTCAGAAATGCTTTGATAAAATCTTCATCATATTTTTGGGAACAAATACCGCAACACTTTCTTTAAAAAGTTACTATGATTTTCAAATAACGCATAAAAAAATCGGTCTTTTCTGGCCGTGAAAATGGGGATGTCATAGTTGGTATCAGAGCATTAGTTTAACCAAACTAGGAATTTGTAGGATTTCTAGACTTAAACTTATAATTCTAAGCGATGATTGTGAGATGAGTGTCTATTATATTTTAGACACAAGCACTCGTTTATTTTAGGAAAGATGCCTAAAATGTTTTTATGTGCTAAATGTTTTATGTTATAGCTATAAAGATGCCTTATATGCTATTATTTGTTCGGATCTATCGTCTATTGTCTACCGGATCTGGAAACCATATGTGTTTAGGATTCTAAGCGTTCGACTACGATATTAGAACTAGCATGTAACGTTTCGGAGTGATAAGGAAGATTTAAACGTCTATCGTAAATAAAGATCTAAATTCACCTAATTTGGTGTATAGATCAACATGGAGAGAACCCGAAGCAGAGTCGGAAATGCAAATAGGAACCTGAATCTGCAGCCTCATCCCCAAGTGATTGAGCAAGTGCCGATAGTAGAAGTTGCACCTGAGCCAATCACGATGGCTAGAGTACAAGCCATGATTCGGGCTATGATGGCCGAACATAGGGAAGAGACGAGACAAATGTTTCTGAATAATAGGGATGAACCTTCGATACCTGTTGAAAAACCAGAATTGAATGATGGACAATCAGAAGAAGGGAACTACAGTAGGACCGTTGGTCAAGCTGAACAGTTGTGGTTAGGAGGAACAGCCAAGATGAAGCAGTCGAGAGGAACGAATGCAAGTATAAGGACTTCACAACTTGCAAGCCATCGAATTTCACTGGTAAAGAAGATCCAATTGGGGTTATGGATTGGATCTTGGAGATGGAGTTGGCCTTCATAACATGTGGTTGCAAGGGCAAGCTACAAACCACATATGCAGTACATCAGTTCAGAGGTGGCGCTGTTTGCTGGTGGAACACTCTGGGGAAGACCATAATACCCAATGGGCCACTACAACTGACATGGGCAGAGTTTTTGGTGCACTTTAAGTGCAAGTACTGCTCGACCCAAAATCTTCTTGAGGTAGAGAACCAATTCCTGACATTGAAGAAGGGAAGCATATCCATGAATACACCAATGCCTTCACAGACAAAATGGAGTTTGCTTTGCGCATCGTCCCAGACGAGCTAAATAAAATCGACAAGTACGGAAAGGGACTTCCATGGGAGTACGATGTGCCAGTCCGCTAGGCACCTACTCTGGAGGCAGCTATCTGGGCTGCCAAGTCTGTTGAAGAGATGATCAAAGGAAGAGCCGCCAACAAGGTTGAGGTTGGAAGAAAGAGGAAGTTTGAGGGATCTGCAAAGTCCAAGAAGAAGAGCAAGTCTGGTTCAAGGAAATTTGGAGGAGGAGGAAACGAAGCGAAGTGGTGCGAGAAGTGTAAAAAGAAGCACTTCGGGAAATGTAGCGAGGAGGTGACTTGCTACAAATGTGGAAGGACAGGGCACTACGCCAACGATTGCACATCCAACAAGAAGGTGTGCTATGGATGTAACGAAGAAGGGCACATTTCGAAAGACTGCCCGAAGAAGAAGGAGGCAGCAAGGCCCAATGTCCCACCGAAGCCGAAGGCGAGAGCTTTCCAGATGACCCTGGAAGCCGCAAAGGATGCTACAGATGTTGCTTCAGGTACCTTTCTTGTAAATGGATTGCCTGCCAATATATTATTTGATTCAGAGCAAATTACTCCTTTATATCACACAAATTTGGTGGAAGACTAGCATTGCCTGTAGATAAACTTGATAATGCTCTAATTGTAGAAGTTACTAGTGGAAAATTCATACCTGTTAGCGAGGGAATTAAAAACATCGTCATCGACTTGAATGGAAACAAATTTCATGAGGAGCTATTACCCATTGAGTTGAATGGTTTCGACATCGTACTAGAAATGTCTTGCCTTAGCGCCAATGATGCCGAGATACTGTGCAAGAAGAATATAGTAAGAGTGAACCCACATGGAAAAGAGTCATTTATGGTGTACGGGGACAAACGCAGAGTAAATTCTAGAATCATTTCCCTGATGAAAGCCAGAAAATGTCTGTTCAAAGGATGCACATCATACTTGGCATTCGTAATCGATGCAAATAAAGATAAGAAAGAGATGCAACAACTACCAGTGGTGTGTGACTATCCAGGTGTCTTTCCCGAAGATCTTCCTGGATTGCCCCCTGATAGACAAGTAGAGTTTCGAATAAACTTGTTGCAAGGATCAACACCAAAAGCAAAAACACCATACCGATTAGCACCGACAGAGATGAAGGAGCTTATGATGCAACTTCAGGAGTTGTTGGACAACAGTTTCATTAGACCTAGTTCATCACCCTAGGGAGCTCCGGTGTTAGTTGTGAAAAAGAAGGATGGAAGCATGAGGATGTGCATAGACTATAGAGAGCTAAACAAGGCAACGGTAAAGAACAAGTACCCATTTCCAAGTATTGACGACTTGTTCGATCAGCTGCAAGGTTCGAGCTATTTGTCAAAGATCGATCTCAGGTCATGATATCATCAGCTGAAGGTGAGAGAGTAGTATATTGAGAAAAGTGCATTCAGAACACGAAATGGACACTATGAGTTCTTGGTTATGTCATTTGGACTAACCAATGCTCCAGCAAAATTCATCGATTTGATGAACAGGGTTTGTAAACCATTCCTCGATAAATCCGTGATAGTGTTCATAGATGACATTCTAGTTTACTCAAAGAGACATCAGGAGCATGGCAAGCATCTACGAGAACTGTTAGAAGTTCTGAAGAAGGAGAAGTTGTATGTAAAGTTCTCCAAATGTGATTTTTGGATTCGAGAAGTCCAATTCTTGGGTCATGTGGTTAACCAAGAGGGAATAATGGTTGACCCAGCTAATATTGAAGTTGTGATGAAGTGGGAACGACCAAAAAGTCCCACGGAGATTCGAAGCTTTCTGAGATTAGCTAGATATTACCGAAGGTTTATCCAAGGCTTTTCTTCGATAGCTGCTCCATTGACAGCTTTGACCCATAAAGGAGCTACCTATACATGGAGTGAGAAACACAAAGAAGTATTTGAGAAGTTAAATAAGAAATTGTGTGAAGCACCAATTCTTTCTTTACAGACGGAGTTGAAGACTTCGCAGTCTATAGCGATGCATCTGGAGTTGGGTTGGGTTGTATTCTGACCCAAAGAGATAAGGTGATAGAATATGCATCTAGACAACTGAAAGATCACGAAAAGAACTACCCCACTCATGATCTGGGGTTGGCAGAGGTAGTATTCGCATTAAAGATATGGAGGCATTATCTTTACGACACAAACTACAAACCCTTCACTGATCATAAAAGTCTCCAGTATCTCTTTGATCAAAAAGAATTTAATATGAGACAATGACGCTGGCTAGACTTACTCAAAGATTATGACTGTGAGATACTTTACCATCTTGGTAAAGCAAATGTCGTAGCTGATGCTCTAAGTCGAAAAGTAAACTTGAAAAAAAAAGCCAAGAGCGTTAAGAATTGAAGTTGTCTCAACGATTGTGTAAATCATCAAGAAAGCTCAGGAAGAAGCTTCAGAGAAAAATGACCGAAAGGAAGAACGTTTGGGCAAAACGTTGGTGTTCGGTATGAATAGCCAAGGATTGAAGGTATTCCTGATGGATTTTGAGCATTCTAACACTCCTAAGTATACATGCAACCCTAAATACCTTGGATCTATATTTTCTCTATTATACATGCAAATATGAATATTCCAAGGTATTATCCTAACTAGCATACAAAACATTGATTCATATGTAATAAAGCAAGTTAGAAGACATACCTTTTGATGTAGCTTGATTCCATGGAGCTTAAGAGCCTAGTGCCTCAAGTGTGACACCTCAAATGGTTCACATAACATCAAATTTAGTTGGAATATCTTAGAGAGAAATGAAACACTTCATGAAATCGGCTAGCCTTCACCATTCATCCTAGTCTCTCATGGTGATCAAAGTGATGCTTATAAAGTGTGTTACAATTAGGGTTACACCATGTAAACCCTAATTGTCATGGAGCATCCTTGGAGTATCCTATGGGTTTTAGCCCAACTTGATAAACCATGGAGCATTAGCCCACTATACAAGTATGGATGATTTACACAATCAACCCATATATTTAATTAGTCTTCTTTTGATCACTTAATTAATTCCAAATTAATTCTTGATCAATACTAATTAAATAATATTATTAATATATTAGAACTTATAATATATTAATAAACCTTAAGTGTTATTTCTCTCATTTTAGTCTATCCAAATGCATGATGCCATGCAACCCAAATGGACCATGCCAATCGGGTCAAGTACATACCAATTATAGTTGTGGACTTAGACACCAATCCAACTGTCTCCCACTTGGATAAGTCTAAAACTATTATTGCGTATGACTTCAAAACCCGACTAGCAATCGTAGCTCTTTAAGCCGATGTCGTCGAACTCTGAACAAATCAATGACGCGTCCATTAGATAAGGGATCATATATTCCTCCATTATAGATATCATATGGACTGAGACATGGATTATAATCATTCTCTCTGTCCATTTGTTGTTTCCCGATTTCTGATTTATGACGACTGACTAATTGAACAAATCACATTAGTCCTGGCTTAGCCAAGCACTCACAAGTGTCATCATTAAATCATCGAGGGGCCCACAGATATCGCTTTTATCCCTTTAAGGGTAAAAAGAATGGATAAACTTCGACTCATATGGCTTGTTCTACTACTTGTTGAATCATACACAAAGGCACGTTTTATAACATCGAGTTACCAATGCGTTTTCGTGCAATCAATGTATAATCAACTCATAGTAACAACTCATATCTCTAGGTTTGAAGAATATAAGATATTATCATCTCATGATCACTCGTGATAAAATCCATGAAGTGATTCAAATGAGCGTGGGTTGAATCCAATACTCAGAACTTATGAGCACTCATGAATGTTGTAGCAACTCTTGCTATGTCCCATACATTGGACATCTACAATCCAGCTTCATGACAGTCTTGATTCATATCTACTTCCAACATATGACCGACTGTGGATAGTTTGAATAACTTAGTCATTCAGGAAGAACGACCTAGTTATTCTGGAAGTCAAAACATGCAAAGTGAAACACAAGAATAATCGAATCCAATATGGTCTCAAAACTTATGAATATAAATAAAACATCTTTTATTTATCACCATATAGATTACACATTATTCATTGCATACTGTTTCAAACTATCGACTTGATACTTGAATTAAAACAATAGTTGTCCCATGCTCCAAGCATGTACACTATGTTTTCTAAACACTAGTCACGCCATACGCCAAGTATGCACACTATCTTTGTCTAAACATTAGTTATGCCATACACCAAGTATGCACACTAAGTTTGTATATGATCTTTACTTCGTGAACTAGATCGATTGAACATAATTCCAATGATTCTCAATTCACAATCCCAAATCCTTACCACAAATGCAAGAATTCCAAATTCCTGCCATTTACCGAAATCTTGTTAGATTTTAAACTTATATGCACTGATCCTCTTGTAATGATTATGCACAAAGTCACAAAGACTTGTCAACAGTCATTACAGAGTATTCCAATGGAAATCATTCCATGGAAACGAAGTCTCAAATTCAAAGTACAATGCTTTGAACATCCTTGTTGCATTAAGTTTTCTAATCTTACACAGATTGAATAACTTCCACCTATGTAGACATCTCCATATTCCCATTTTGACCGTCACCTCTGAACAAAAGTTGCCTCTTTTCAGAATATGTCAATATGGTCCTTCCAAAATTAACACTATACTTCCAACTGTCCCTGAGCAACCAATCTTTGGTAAACCTTAGATTGTCCTCGACGATTGCTTAATTAAATTAGTCATATCCAGTTCTAGTACTTTTTCCCTCTTAATGCTCTAGGCATTTGGAAAAATTTAGAACAGATGAATATTATAGCACATACAATCGACCCTATATCTGAAGCATATGGGACACGATTCATGATGTCTCACATAAAGACATGATACTAGACCAGTCTTTTTGCTATAATATTTCTATTTCTATTTGCCAAGTTCTCATAATTCTGATTATGAAAAGGGATACCGTAATCATAATCGAATTTTAGAACGCAAATAATGTTCCCATATATAGAATTTCCTTATGTTGAACCATTCCAACATAACATTCATATATATATTTGATTAAAATCTCACGATCTAAGCTTTTAGATTTGAAATGAAGTATAATTTCCTCTCCCTTAATTATAGCAAAACAACTTTTTCCCAATTGAAACTTTTTGTTTTCTATAATTAACATTGCTAACTTGCAACACTTATCATAATTATCATGCTCCCACTAACATGATGATTATTAGCATAACACTTTTGCTCCCACTAGCTTTGACATGTACTTAGAAATCAGTTGGACTTCTAGAAATCAACACTTTATTTACTTTATTACCAAAGTTTAGATTTATGATACGATATGCTTTGATAAAACTTTATCAAAATCATACACCTTTCCTTAGATAGCACACATTTGTGTCTAAACAATTTCAGAACTATGAAAAGGGATGCCGTAATCATAGTCTCAATTGTTTAGACCTTTGGCATTCCTCACAAGTCCATGTTAGTGTGCTGGTTAACCACACACGCTCCACTAACGACTTTGAGAATGCAAATATCACACTTGCTATCTACCTAAAATCTACTTAGTGAAAGCGTTTCCTCACCATCATTTTCATGAATCAGAGAGAAACCTTATGACACTTAGATTTTATGGTGTATGTGTTCCTATCCATGTGAATTTGTCAAAACCATAATCTCAAGACAAGGTTAGTGACAAATCTAAACTCATAAAGATTGAACTTGTGTAGTCTTAACTTCTTGCCACCTAGCAGCACAAGGGCCTGCCATTGCTTCCAAGTTGTTATGTAACCTATTGAGAACTCTCAGAACTCATATGCAAAGCCAACTTCAACTGGAATGGGCACATAAATAGGAATATGTCAATACGAAAGGTTATAAACCTCTAGTCGTGTGCTAGTGATAAACTACATGTTTTATTCTTCATTAGACTCTTTCAAGATCCTTTAGACTCCCACTGTCCTCTTGACATATAAGACTCTCTTGCCAAGACCCAATCCTTGACAAACAAATATTCAAGAGATAGTGCGGATTCTTATCTAGACAAACACTTCACACAATTGGCCTTAGTTGGTCTTTGTTTTATCTAAAACATCACAATTTACCAATTTAAAATGTACAAGATTAGAAATCCTTTTACTCTTACATTTGACAAGTGTTAATAAACCTTCTTTAAGATATGTCACTCAAGTTACAATCTTGGAGTATGACTCTAAGAATTGTTTTTGGAATGAAGTATGACTCATCTTATTGATTTAACCATTTCACCAATTCATGATTCCTCTTCTTAGCCATAGGAATGCACTAAGATATCCTTAGAGGACTAATTGTGATATGATTTTTTAATCATTAAGATGATCACAAAACATGATACTAAAGTAATCTCGCATCTTTTCAGATTTGAGAAACTTTTATCTTTCTGCCTAATTTGATTCTTCTCATTCGTTCTGCCATACATTGAAACTTTTCCAATGTTTCAGTATTATACTTAAACTTGTAAGTATAACCATATTTACTAAACTCTAGTAAATCATGACGAATAGTCTTATCGATCTTTTATGGTGGACTTGACCAGTGCACAAGAATGTGTACTCGATCCCTTAGTCCTTCACTTGACTCACATATACATGTGAATAAGGAATTTAGTCTTAATTTTTCCAAAGATGAAGATTCTAATTTATCATACTATACAACTTGTATGATTCCAAGTTTCTATCTAACTGAAACTTGGGTGATGAGAATCTTTCCTTATTTGGTAAATTAGACATTACCACAAATGAAAGAAACAAATCCATTTTCCGATATTGCTATCAATGGAATCATATAAACAACAATTTTCCACAAATGCCATTGTAAGGATACTTAGAATAAATAAAATCAAAAATTTTCCTTTTATTTTAAAACTTTATGGAAAAACTTATCCTTACAGTGCAAAAGCATATGAAAACTTGTTGTTATCTATTCCTAAGCAATATATCATAACTCCTAAGCAATAGCTCAAAATTCTGATCACCGAACCATGCGATCGAAATCCATCTTCGCGATCAGAATCAACATATACTTCCTTTAAGTTTCTTCACTTTTCTTTGATTCTTAAAACATCAACATGTGACCCAGTCACATCATGTAATAAGAATCTTAGAATAGAAACTTAATAGAGTTAGATAGTGGACTTTACCTGAAGTAGAGTCAAACTTCTTGACTTGATCAACCTTATGATCTTTCAGGTAAATAGGCAGCTTCGCAATCAATGCCCCTTCCTTTGGCAAGAGAAACATATGGACTCTTTGGGAATGGTACATGGGACTATCGCAGACTTAGCCTTTCTCTTTACCATTTGGTCAACCGAGTTGACTATGGCCGATCCTTTTCCATTGGGAAAAGAAAGCTTTTCTGGATATCCAATGTTACCAATTGTCAATGTCCAATATAGTTTGGGAAGTTGATCTTCTAATCAAATTTGCTTTACCAGTACTCCAAATCATTGCTGATTCAACAGCACCTAGCAAATTTATAAGATCATTAAGGGTCATGTCACAGTCTATTTCATAGTTGTCCCAAGGAAACTCACTATGTGACTTAGAAAGTGATTGAACATCCAACTTTCTTAAGACTTTGACACCCAAATCTCTCGGCTTGTCAATATGTGACTTCATCTCCAAGATGCGATCACAAATAGACCTTGCTTGCCAATAGGGCTTGAGTGACCTTGAACTTGTGGGTTAGGGAGAATAATTGGAGGAGGTGGAGGAAGTGAAGTTCCAAGAGATTTGGGAAGATCATAGATGTCTGAACTAGACATCTTTTGGCAGATATTCAAGATAGTTGATCTAAAGTCCTTAATATAACACCCAATATGAAATATTAAGGCTAGGACCCAACACAATACTTTTATAAATTGGAAGAGGGATTCCGTAATCCAAGCTATAAAATATTTGAAGGTAGGCGAATGACGATTCACCAATTTCCACCATGAAAACGAACTAGTTTAATTAGGTTTTACTTGGATTTGAAACTCCTAGATCTTTTGAGATTCATTGAACTGTTTAATGGCATGTTTCAATCTCGATTGTGCCCTCTCAAATTTTGTGACTGGGATGCCGAGGATCACAAAAGAAGGTGTGAATAACCATGCAAATATACTTGGTACCCTTTGATGGGAATTGAGCACTACATCATTCCTATGGTGTACATGCAAACCCTAAAGCTTGGGATCTAGTTTGTCTAATGAACATGCAATAATCATCCAAAGCCATAAACCCTAGATCTAGCATGTGATAATCAATATTAACATAAGAATAGGGTTTAGATCTTACCTTTGATTGTTATGTAGTAATAACAATCTATTCCTTCTTGTAATTTGCTTCTGAAAGCTTAGTGTCACAAATGTCACACCTCTAATGGCTCACAAACACCAAGAGCAAGAGGATGACTTAGGAGAAGAGAAGGAGGGACCAAAAAACGTCCAAGAACCCTAAGGAAAGCTTAGCCATGTTTTTGGTGCCCTAGGGGTCTTTAAATATGTGTGGCTATTAGGGTTTTGAACTAGGAAACCCTAATCTGACTACTTAGGCCCTAAGCAGCCCATGGACTCCCTTGTAGCACCCGGTTCCCGGTATGAATTTCATTCAAGTATTATTCATTTTTGGCCTAGAACTCGGCGAGTTGATGGCCAACTCGACGAGTAGGAGCGACTTGGACCCGGGAGTTTAATGACCTACTCGACGAGTCGGCAGCCAGACTCGACGAGTAGGCCCTGACTGGACAAAACCCTAATCTAAGGGATTACACCCTATTTAAGCATCTCATTCAGCCTCCCTTCGTCCCTATTGCTCTCAGAACTCTCCATATCAAACCCTAATCGTTTGTGTAAAGATCTAAGGCCTTTGTGGTGGTTTTTGGTGATTTTGGATCATAAGAAGGAAGAGAAAGGCTTGAGGAATCAAGAGGAGGCCAGAGGAGTTCGAGTTTGTGCACCCTCTGCAGTTCTTTAGAGGTATAAGGCTGATACCTTGCTCTTTCATGTTTTAGATCCCTTTTTGGGGTTATTTAGGGCTTTTAGGAGCCATTCTTGGTGACCAATCATGAGTGCAAGCATGGTTGGGGGATAAGACTTCAGATCCAAGGTCTTTGAGGGGTTACAAGACAGAAAAAGACTGATTTCGGAGCCTTAGAGAGCCCCATGCATCCTAAGAGTCTCATTTAGGGCCTTTTGAGCTCATAGTCCCATGCATGCACGTAAAGTTTGTAACTTTACGTGCTAGATCGATCCTAAAAGCCTAGATCTATCTTTCGGTCAAGTGTTGTATGTCAGAAATCGAGAAATAAGACTTGGTCATTCTCGACTCGGCGAGTCGTTCTTGGGACTCGGCGAGTCCATGACTTGACTTCCCTTTTCTGTTATGGGTCGAAGGAACCCAGTGAGTGTGAGAATGGTCTTAGAGGGGTCCGGGGAATGACCCAACGCATTGGGCTTAGCCATAGACTTGGGAACCATTGGACTCGGCGAGTGTATGAACAGACTCGGCGAGTCCAAGTCAATCTCCCAACGATCGAAGATGAACTCGACGAGTTGTTCATACAACTCGGCGAGTCGGATGAAGGTTCATTCGAGGTTGTTTTAGAAGGAGAACTCGTCGAGTCGTTGCTAAACTCGACGAGTAGCAGCGTGAAGAAGGACATATGAAAGGATCGGGACTCGACGAGTTGGCGGCCCAACTCGGCGAGTCAGGTCAACTGGAAGTTGACTTTGACTTTGACTTGGTCAGGGGTAAAATAGTCATTTTACCCTAAGAGTAGTTATCAGTGTCTGATTAAGTGTTTTGTGGATTTATAGCCGGAGGAATCACCGGAGCGGTAGTCAGACATCTGCCGATCAGCTTTTCAGCAGTCAGCCTTGCGAGGTGAGTTACCTTCCAGTAGCGGTGGGTCTACGGCACCAATGTCGGCCCACCAGTAGGAGTCGTATGTTAGATGATTGTCTTTGTGACATCCATTTAGGTTCGCTACTACCTGATATGTTATGTGCTAGTATGATATGATGTTATATGCTAGTAGCAGTAGGGGAGATAGTCCCCAAGATTTCCGGTCGATAGGGCCAAAGGGGATAGTCATACCCAGACATGCTAGATAGAATATGATTATGTGTTACATGTTATGTGGTAGTAGTAGAGGGGTGAAATAGTCCCCAGTATCCGGTCGAGAGGACCGAAGGGGAGGCCAACACCCAGATATGCTAGGCAGTATCCGGTCGAGAGGACCGAAGGGGAGGCCAGCACCCAGATATGCTAGGCAGTATCCGGTCGAGAGGACCGAAGGGGAGGCTAACACCCAGATATGCTAGGAAGTATCTGGTCGAGAGGACCGAAGGGGTAGGTCGGGCACCCAGATATGCCTGACAGTATATGTATGTTATGTGATTGTATGGTATGCGGTACGATGGGGGAACTCACTAATCTTCTTGCTTACAGTTTTCAGTTTTGTTTCAGGTACCTCTTCAGCGAAGGGGAAGAAGCCGGCGCGGTAGCTGCACATCATACACACGCATTGGATTTCCGCACTATGAGATTTCTTGGGTTTGTACTCTGACATTGTTACAAATTTTATGATACGATTTCAGACATGAGATTATGGTTTTACGAAATGATATGACTTGATGATGTTTTCTTATAAATGTTTTCTAAATAGTTATATTAAAATTGAAATTTTTGGACTTGAAAAATGGGATGTTACAAGTTGGTATCAGAGCCCTGGTTTGAGGGATTCGGACACACCCTCGGGAGTGTCTGGACTCAAACCGAGGGATTTAAAAGATTTTTTTTACAAAGAAAATGGTTTTCTAAAATCTAAGTTAAAGAGTTTTGAGAAAGAACAAGGTGTGTAATGTGCACAACAGGCCGAGCTCAAGTAAGTACCCCATAATACCCATACAAGTTATGTTATGATGTGCTTATTAAAACTGCATGCTAGATTAGAACTAAGGATCTAGGAGGATGCCTTATGTGCCTATTATATGTGTATGAGTCTTATGAATTGCATGCTAGTACAGATTCCTGTGTAGAGGATAGGACAGCTTGATTGTATTACGTGGTTATCTTTCCCAATGCCTGAATGCTGCTTGCTTTGTGCTATTAGGAGTTCTAATTATCTCTAATTAACTAGTAAACGAATATGTTGTGTTACATATTGCAAGGACTAAATAATTTCAGAAGGTTAGGTCTAGCCCTATTTCACAGCTCTTGTCTGAGTCTAACCGTTGTAGGGTAGGACCTCTCATTCGAAGAATTATCTAATCTAAGAAATATGTAATGGTATTCGCGAGTTAGTTAAGGGGAGATAACGGGGACCTCTTATGCAGATGATGGCAGATAGTGAGTTGGAGGTTACCCTAGGGCAAGCCTGGGATGAGAGTAGTGCTGGAGCAGTGTTAAGTAGCAGTGAAAGGGACTTGGTGAAGTCGAAGCAATCCTCGAGGAAAGTACGGGTAGATGTGGAAGGTAGTATGGGCCCGTACTACTGAAAGCAGAGGATCCGTACTCAAATCAAGGAGGGTCGAGATGGAACCAGGAAACTTGTTGAGTGCATGGAACCTCTCGAGGTTTAAATATGATTCTGAAAATTATGTGCTATGTTTCAGAATGGTGATGACCACACGTCATGGAGGAGGAGGTTCAGGATCAGGATCTGGTTCAGGATCAGGTACGGGGGCAGGTACCGAGCCCGTTGATGAGGGACTACGTGAGTTCATTGCTTCTGAGATCACGAGAGGTATCCTTGAGTCGGGTCGATCAAGGAAGGGATCATTAAGTTGATGGAGGATCGCCTCAGGGCGTTCAGGAGTGACATGGCACCCAGCCAGTCAGGGTCACACGCACTGTCCTTTAAGGATTTCTGGGGCAGTGGTGCACCAGATTTCCATGGGGCGAAGTACCCCATTGTTGCTAGACGATGGATTGCAGACATTGAGTCTGCACAGTTGACTAGCTTCTGTCCCAAGGGGTCGAAGGTTCGATATGCGGCGGGATGCTTGAGGGACAGGGCCAGGGATTGGTGGGAGTCGGTTGGTGACTCTCTGGGAGCCTCAACTATTGAGGCTATGACATGGCCGGATTTCGTGACCCGGTTCAGGGCTGAGTTCGCACCCGCTGTGGAGCTCCAGCAATTGGCCCAGGAGTTCCTGGATATGAGGCAGACGACTGAGACCGTGGCGGAGATCACCGCCAAGTTCCGGGATAGGGCTTTATTGGTGCCCCAGTATGCGGGAGATGAGGATATGAGGAGGACCCGCTATCACGATATGCTGCGAGCCGATATTAGGGAGCATGTCAGTTTTTCAGCTTGTCCTACCCTGGATTCCATGATTGCCAGGGCTAGGGAGAGAGAGATTGATTTGGAGCATATCCGCAAGAGGAAGGCAGAGGAGGGACAGGTGACTGGGGCTTCGGGGAAGAAGCCCAATGGATCAGACGCTGGGCCAAAAGGCCAGCAGGACCGAGGCCGCTGCAGGAAATGCGGCAAGTCGCATGAGGGAGCGTGCATGTTGGGATCGTCGGGCTGCTATAAGTGCAGGAAGTTGGGGCATTTCAGCAAGGATTGTACCGCCCCTGAACCCACTATTCAGACATCCGAGTTGTTGTGTTTCCACTACAACCAGCGAGGCCATAAAAAGGCCAACTGCCCTCAGTTGACAGCAGCAGCGCCAGTGAAGGCGCCAGCTCCAGCGACCCTGCGGATTACGGATGGCCGACAGGGCAAGACAGAGGCTCCAGTGGTGAGGAGTCGCGCCTTCTAGTTGACTGCCGAGGAGGCACGCGCCGCACCCGATGTGGTGACGGGTATGATTTCTTCTCCCAAACTTTTATTTTATGTTTCAGGTGATATTGATGTGCCATATGTTATGTCTTGTTCAGGATCGTTCCATGTGAACGGTATCCTAGTTCAGGTGTTGTTTGATTCGAGCGCTACCCGATCATTTGTTTCTCTTGTGCTTAGCAAGAAGTTTCCCGAGTCCTCGGGCATGTTGGATTGCCCTCTAGAGGTCGAGATTGCGGACGACCGGTCTGTGCAAGCATCAAAGGTCTTCCGGGATTGTGTTTTGAGGTTGTTCGAAGAGCGTTATCTAGTGGATCTGGTTCCCATACCGTTGAGGGGGAACAAGGTTATTATTGGTATGGACTGGCTAAGCCCCAATGGGGCAGTGATTGACTGCGCGCAGCAGTTGGTTCGGATCAGGACCCCAAGTGGGGGAGAGTTGGTGATTCAGGGCGAGAGGCCACAGCGAGGACCAGCTTTATGTTCGGCAGCGAGGGCTAGACGCTACCTTCAGCAGGATTGCGCAGGATATGTCGCCTATGTTATGGATATCTGGGAGACAGGAAGGGCGACAGTGGGTGATGTGCCAGTGGTGCGGGAGTTTGCGGATGTATTCCCCAAGGAGTTGCCCGGGATACCTCCGGAGAGGCAGGTGGAGTTCAGGATCGACCTAGTCCCTGGTGTGGCTCCGATAGCCAAGGCACCGTATCGGTTGGCTCCTCCTGAGATGCAGGAGTTGTCCACACAGCTACATGAGCTGTTAGACAAGGGATTCATTAGACCGAGCAGTTCGCCCTTGGGAGCCCCGATTCTGTTTGTAAAGAAGAAGGACGGGTCACATCGGATGTGTATAGATTATCGGGAGCTGAATAAGGTAATGGTGAAGAACCGTTACCCACTCCCGAGGATCGATGACCTCTTTGACCAGCTACAGGGAGCATCTTGGTTCTGCAAGATCGATTTGCATTCAGGTTATCATCAGATGAGGGTCAGAGAGGAGGATGTGCAGAAGACTGCCTTTCGGACGCGTTATGGTCACTATGAGTGCGTGGTGATGCCTTTCGGGCTCACCAATGCTCCTGCCGCGTTCATGGATCTGATGAACCGCGTGTACAGACTGATGCTGGATCGGTATGTGATAGTTTTTATTGATGATATCCTGGTCTACTCCAAGACGCAGGAGCAGCATGAGGAGCATCTGCGAGAGGTTTTGGATACTCTGAGGAGGGAGAGATTATACGCCAAGTTCTCCAAGTGCGAGTTCTGGTTGCGCGAAGTGCAGTTTCTTGGGCACCTTGTTAACCAGAACGAGATTCTGGTCGACCCGGCCAAGGTGGAGGCCGTGATGAGATGGGAGGTTCCAAAGTCTCCATATGAGATTCGGAGTTTCCTGGGATTAGCCGGCTATTATCGGAGATTCATCCAGGATTTCTCCAAGGTAGCTGTACCTTTGACTCGACTAACGAAGAAGGTCGTGGTCTTTCTTTGGGGGCCTGAGCAGCAGGCTGCATTTGAGACATTGAGACAGATTGTGCGAGGCGCCAATCTTAGCTCTGCCAGAGGACATGGAGGATTTTGTCGTATACTGCGACACGTCCATCTCGGGTTTGGGCGCAGTTTTGATGCAGAGAGGACATGTTATTGCTTACGCCTCGAGTCAGTTGAAACCTCACGAGGCGAATTATCCGACGCATGATTTGGAGCTGGGGGCTGTTGTTTTTGCCCTCAAGATTTGGCGACACTACCTCTATAGGGTTCGTTGTACCATCTACACGGACCACAAGAGCCTGAGGTATCTCATGGACCAGCCGAATCTGAATATGAGGCAGCGTCGGTGGCTTGATGTGGTGAAGGATTATGACTGCGAGATCCTTTACCACCCGGGGAAGGCCAATGTAGTGGCCGACGCGCTTAGCGATAAGGCAGCGCCGATCAGAGATATTTGCATGCGAATGAAAGTAGTGACTCCATTGTTGGAGCAGATCCGAGAGGCCCAGCAGGAGGCTATAAAGGAGGAGCATCGGAAGAGCGAGCGTATAGTGGGTCAGGTTTCCTCCTTCGACTATGATAGCCGAGGGTTATTGACACTTCACCGTAGGGTGTGGGTCCCCTATCATGGAGGCGTGCGCCAGACATTGATGGAGGAGGCGCACAAATCCAGGTTTTCTATCCATCCCGGAGCGACGAAGATGTATAGAGATCTTCGTCTTGACTATTGTTGGCCCTGCATGAAGCGGGATGTAGCCTGGTACGTGGAGCGGTGCTTGACCTGCAGGAAGGTCAAGGCCGAGCACCAGAGGCCGCATGGCAAGATGCAGCCGTTAGACATTCCCATGTGAAAATGGGAAGATATTACCATGGACTTCATCACCAAACTTCCCAGGACCGCGCGGGGAGTGGATTCCATATGGGTCATTGTGGATCGGTTGACCAAGAGCGCCCATTTTATACCGATCCAGGAGAGTATATTGGCCGAGAAGCTGGCCGCCATTTACATCCGAGAGGTGGTGGCTCGGCATGGAGTGCTAGTCTCCGTGATTTCCGATAGGGATGTGCGGTTTACTTACAGGTTCTGGAAGAAATTCCACGACGAATTGGGTACTCGTCTGCACTTTAGCACTGCATTTCACCCGCGAACGGATGGTCAGAGCGAGCGGACCATCCAGACTTTGGAAGATATGCTGCGGGCGTGTGTGCTAGATTTCGGTGGTAGCTGGGATACTTACCTCCCATTGGCTGAATTCTCCTACAACAACAGCTACCACGCGAGTATCGATCGTCCTCCCTTCGAGATGTTATACGGGAGGAAGTGCAGAACCCCGATATGTTGGGGTGAGGTTGGCCAGCGGGTCATGGGGAGCACCGAAGTGGTGCTCAAGACGACAGAGATGATTCAACAGGTCAGGAGTAGGCATAAAAGTTATGCCGACAAGCGCCGCTCGGACCTAGAGTTCCAGGTCGGGGATATGGTCCACCTGAAGGTGTCGCCATGGAAAGGCGTCATCCGATTCAGGAAGCGGGGCAAGTTGGGCCCCAGGTATATTGGACCCTTCAGTATTATAGCCCGGGTGGGCAAGGTGGCGTATAGGCTGGATCTGCCAGCGGAACTCAGTCACATCCATAGCACTTTCCATGTCTCCCAGCTGCGGAAGTGCTTGGCAGATGACTCGGCAATGGTACCTCTGGAGGATATTCAGGTGGATGACAGCCTGAACTACATTGAGCGACCTGTGACGATCCTCGACCGGAAGTCGAAGGATCTGAGGAACAAGAAGGTCGAGCTGGTGAAGGTGCAATGGCAGCACCGGAAGGGCTCAGATTGGACATGGGAGCCGGTGGACGAGATGATGGAGCATTATTCAGAGCTTTTTCAGGACCGAGCAGCAGACTTCGAGGACGAAGTCTAAGATAAGTGGGGGAGATTTGTAGCACCCGGTTCCCGGTATGAATTTCATTCAAGTATTATTCATTTTTGGCCTAGAACTCGGTGAGTTGATGGACAACTCGACGAGTAGGAGCGACTTGGACCCGAGAGTTTAATGACCTACTCGACGAGTCGGCAGCCAGACTCGACGAGTAGGCCCTGACTGGACGAAACCCTAATCTAAGGGATTGCACCCTATTTAAGAATCTCATTCAGCCTCCCTTCGTCCCTATTGCTCTCAGAACTCTCCATATCAAACCATAATCATTTGTGTAAAGATCTAAGGCCTTTGTGGTGATTTTTGGTGATTTTAGATCATAAGAAGGAAGAGAAAGGCTTGAGGAATCAAGAGGAGGCCAGAGGAGTTCGAGTTTGTGCACCCTCTGCAGTTCTTTAGAGGTATAAAGCTGATACCTTGCTCTTTCATGTTTTAGATCCCTTTTTGGGGTTATTTAGGGCTTTTAGGAGCCATTCTTGGTGACCAATCATGAGTGTAAGCATGGTTGGGGGCTAAGACTTCAGATCCAAGGTCTTTGAGGGGTTACAAGACAGAAAGGGACTGATTTCGGAGCCTTAGAGAGCCCCATGCATCCTAAGAGTCTCATTTAGGGCCTTTTGAGCTCATAGTCCCATGCATGCACGTAAAGTTTGTAACTTTACGTGCTAGATCGATCCTAAAAGCGTAGATCTATCTTTCGGTCAAGTGTTGTATGTCAGAAATCGAGAAATAAGACTTGGTCATTCTCGACTCGGCGAGTCGTTCTTGGGACTCGGCGAGTCCATGACTTGACTTCCCTTTTCTGTTATGGGTCAAAGGAACCCAATGAGTGTGAGAATGGTCTTAGAGGGGTCCGGGGAATGACCCAAAGCATTGGACTTAGCCATAGACTTGGGAACCATGGGACTCGGCGGGTGTATGGACAGACTCGACGAGTCCAAGGCAATCTCCCAACGATCGAAGATGAACTCGACGAGTTGTTCATACAACTCGGCGAGTCGGATGAAGGTTCATTCGAGGTTGTTTTAGAAGGAGAACTCGTCGAGTCGTTGCTAAACTCGAAGAGTAGCAGCGTGAAGAAGGACATATGAAAGGATAGGGACTCGAAGAGTTGGCGGCCCAACTCGGCGAGTCAGGTCAACTGGAAGTTGACTTTGACTTTGACTTGGTCAGGGGTAAAATAGTCATTTTACCCTAAGAGTAGTTATCAGTGTCTGATTAAGTGTTTTGTGGATTTATGGCCGGAGGAATCACCGGAGCGGCAGTTAGACATCTGCCGATCAGCTTTTCAGCAGTCAGCCTTGCGAGGTGAGTTACCTTCCAGTAGCGGTGGGTCTACGGCACCAATGTCGGCCCACCAGTAGGAGTCGTATGTTAGATGATTGTCTTTGTGACATCCATTTAGGTTCGCTACTACCTGATATGTTATGTGCTAGTATGATATGATGTTATATGCTAGTAGCAATAGGGGAGATAGTCCCCAAGATTTCCGGTCGATAGGGCCAAAGGGGATAGTCATACCCAGACATGCTAGATAGAATATGATTATGTGTTACATGTTATGTAGTAGTAGTAGAGGGGTGAAATAGTCCCCAGTATCCGGTCGAGAGGACCGAAGGGGAGGCCAGCACCCAGATATGCTAGGCAGTATCCGGTCGAGAGGACCGAAGGGGAGGCCAGCACCCAGATATGCTAGGCAGTATCCGGTCGAGAGGAACGAAGGGGAGGCCAACACCCAGATATGCTAGGAAGTATCCGGTCGAGAGGACCGAAGGGGTAGGTCGGGCACCCAGATATGCCTGACAGTATATGTATGTTATGTGATTGTATGGTATGCGGTACGATGGGGGAACTCACTAAGCTTCTTGCTTACAGTTTTCAGTTTTGTTTCAGGTACCTCTTCAGCGAGGGGGAAGTGATGGGTTTTATGCATAAGAACAATCCTATGTGTTCATACAAACCCTAATGCTTGGATCTAGGTTTATCTATTGTACATGCTTTGAATCCAAGACTTGCAAACCCTAATCTAGCATACATAATATCAAAATAACATATGACATCAGATCAAGATGTTTACCTCTTCAAATAGTAGCTTGAATCTTCTTCTCTTGAGCTTAGAATCACAATTGTAATTCCTCTAATGGATCACAAACACCACACAAGCAAGAAGGTAACTTGAGAGAGGAGGGAGGATGCTTAATTTCGGCCCTAGGGTTTCTCTTGGAAACAAGTGGCCGAAAATTGAAGCCTTTAGGTCTTATTTATATACTGTAGGGTGCTAGGGTTTCAGTCTAAACCCTAATGGATAGCTTAGCCACCAAGCAGCCCAAGGAACCTTCTGGAATGAGGCCTTGGACGAAAATATGATGATCCTTCATCATAATTTCGTTCCCCCTTAGTCCATTAGGTTTCCCAGCCCAAAACTCAACTATCACACATTTGACAGTTTATGCCCCTTTATTTAAGTAATCTCTTTTAGTCACCAAATTAATTCCTAATTAATTTATGACTAATACTAATTAAATAAATATGATTTCTCCTTTAATATATTATTCTTATAATATATTAACAAACCATAATATCCTCTCTCTCATATCAAATTACCTTGTCAAGTTGCTTTGGTGAAGGCAACCCAAAAGGACCATGCACAACCGGGTCAAGTACATACCAAATATAGTTACGGGCTTAGACACTAATCCAACAGTCTCCCACTTGGATAAGTCTAGTAACTATATCTCACATACGACTTCAGGATCCGGCTAGCAATCGTAGCTCTTATACGCTTTTGTCAACTCTGATCAAAATCATGTCCTTTAGATTAGGGATCGTATAATCCTCTGTTCTAGATATCATGCCGACAGTACTTATTGTCCAGCATTTTGTTTCTCGATCTCTGATTCGTTCGACATAGAATTCAGTTGAACACATCAACCTCATCCTGACCGGGCCCGACACATAAGTCAAACCAAATCATCGAGTGGCCAAGATATCGCTTTTGTACTCTTAGAATAAAAGGAGCAGATAAACTTCGACTTATATGCTTTTATTATCTACTAGCTAAGTTATACACAATAATACATTTTATAACATCAAGTTACTGATGCGTTTTCGTATTATCAATATATAATCAACTAGCAAACAATAACCATATCTCTAGGTTTTTAAGATTATATGATATTATCATCTTGCGATCACTTATGATAACATTCAAGAAGTGATACTAGCAAGTGCGGGTTTATTCCAATGCTCAAAACATATTTCATAAGCACTCATAAACTTCGTAGCAAACCTTTGCTATGTCTAAAACCTTTCAGACAATCTACAAACAAATTTATGACAATCTTCTTTCATATTTACTTCCAACATATGAGCGATTGTGGACTGTTCGAACAATCTTATTATTCAGGAAGTCAAAACATGCAAAATTTGGAAATAACAGATAAATTATCAACACAAGATAGTAACTTTCTTATAAATAACACACCTTTATTTAATCATCAAAACGTTGAATACAAAATTATCCATTACAAATTTCCTACCTATCTAATCTAAACTAATATCGTCCTTTAGCCCAACGCTCCTAGCGTGCTTCAAATGCTTTACCCTACTCAGTCCCTTCGTAAGGGGATCTGCTGGGTTATCTTCTGACGATACCCTCTTCACAACGAGGAGTCCCTCTTCTACCCGATGTCTAATAAAATGGTATTTCTTGTCGATATGTCGAGATCTGCCATGATCCCTTGGTTCCTTGGTCAAGGCAACCGCTCCTTCATTATCACAGAAAATTTCCATGGGCTCCTTTATGGATGGCATAACTCCAAGGTCTCCTATGAAGTTCTTCAACCATATAGCCTCCTTTGACGCTTCGCTTGCCGCAATGTACTCTGATTCGCACGTTGAATCAGCTACGGTCTCTTGCTTGGAACTTTTCCAAGTCACTGCTCCTCCGTTCAGGGTAAAGACCCAGCCTGACTGTGATCGGTAATTATCCCGATCCGTCTGAAAACTAGCGTCACTGTACCCTCGCACCCTTAAGTCCTCACTCCCACCGAGGACTAGAAACCATTCCTTGGTCCTTCGTAGGTACTTAAGAATATTCTTGACAACAATCCAATGTGCTCTACCAGGGTTCCCTTGATATCTGCTGACCATGCTCAAAGCGAAGGCCACATCAGGGCGAGTACAGGTCATAGCGTACATAATCGAGCCAACTGCGGAAGCGTAAGGTACTCGGCTCATCTCTGCCTCTGTACTGGGGCTCTGAGTCTTACTCAGTTTGGTATTGCATTGGATTGGTAACTCCCCTTTCTTGGAATTTTCCATACTAAAACGTTTTAATACCTTTTCCAAGTATGTATCCTGACTGAGTCCTATCAGTCTCTTACATCTGTTTCTCACTATCCTTATTCCCAGAATATACGAAGCCTCTCCGAGGTCCTTCATAGCGAAACACTTCCCAAGCCAGGACTTGACCTCCTGCAAGGTTGGGATGTCGTTTCCAATGAGCAGTATGCCATCGACATACAATACGAGGAAGCTTACTATACTCCCAATAGCCTTGACATACACACATGACTCATCTTCGCTTCACAGAAAGCCAAACTCTTTGACCTTCTCGTCAAAACAAAGATTCCATCTGCGAGACGCTTGCTTTAATCCATAAATGGATTTTTCAAGTTTGCACACTCTATTTGGGTGCTTCGCATCGACAAAACCCTCTGGCTGATTCATATAAACATCCTCAGCCAACTTCCCATTTAGGAAAGCGGTTTTTACGTCCATCTGCCAAATTTCATAATAATGAAACGCAGCTATTGCGAGCATTACCCTAATAGACTTTATTTTAGCAACTGGTGAGAAGGTCTCATCATAGTTAACTCCAGGAGTTTGAGTAAAGCCCTTCGTGACCAATCGTGCTTTATAAGTGTGCACTTTCCCATCCATGTCTGTCTTCTTCTTAAAGATCCACTTGCACCCGACTGTCTTACGACCTGGTACATTATCAACCAAATTCCAAACTTGGTTGTCATACATGGACTGAATCTCGCTGTCCATTGCCTCTTTCCATTTAGCAGACTCTGGGCCCGCTATGGCTTCCTTATAGCTATTAGGTTCGTCCAGATTTATTAGTGTACTATCACTAATAAACGTATCCCCGTCAGTAGTAATATGGAAACCATAAAACTGGGGTGGAACACTAACTCTATTCGAACGTCTAAGAGGTAAGGACTGGTCAATTGGTTCAACAGGAGTTTCCTCCTCAGGTTGCATGCCAGTGTTAGAGGTTCCTTCATCTCCTGACTCTTGAAGCTCTTCAAGGTCAATCTGACTCCCACTGTCTCCTTGACTTATGAGTTCTCTCTCTCTGAAAACCCCTCTCCTAGCAACAAAGACAACATTGTCACTTGGTCTATAGAAGAGATAGCCAAAAGACTTCTGTGGATAGCCGATGAAATAACACTTCTCACTATGAGGTTCCAGCTTGTCGTGAGTCTCTCGTCTTACGAAAGCTTCACAACCCCAAACCTTGATATGTGCTAATGAGGGAGCTTTCCATGTCCACATCTCGTGAGGTGTTTTGGCAACTTTCTTGGTGGGAACTAAGTTAAGGATATGGGCGGCAGTCTCTAAGGCATACCCCCATAATGTGATTGGTAACGAAGCACGACTCATCATAGAATGAACCATGTCCAACAAGGTTCGATTACGCCTCTCAGCCACACCATTCAATTGTCGCGTTCTAGGAGGCGTCAATTGCGAAACTATTCCACATTCTTTTAGATAGTCGTGAAACTCAAGACTCAGGTACTCTCCTCCTCGATCAGATCGAAGCATCTTGATTTTCCTGCCCAGCTGATTCTCCACTTCATTCTTAAACTCTTTGAACTTTTCAAAGGTTTCTGACTTTTGCTTGATTAAGTAGATATATCCATATCTGCTATAATCGTCTGTAAAAGTCACGTAGAAGCGACAAGCGTCCCTTGTGGTGGATCTAAAGGGTCCACATACATCTGTATGTATGAGATCCAATACACCCTCACCCCTTTCACATGAGCCAGTAAAGGGTGACTTGGTCATCTTCCCAAGTAAACAAGACTCACACACGTCATCGTCCCTAAGGTCGAATGACTCCAAGACTCCATCCTTTTGGAGTTGGGCTATGCGTTTCTTGTTAACATGGCCAAGGCGACAATGCCACAAGCATGCTTTGTCCAAACTTGTGGACGAATCAATATTCAAAACATCATTTCCTAAATTATCTATAATTAACACAGATTCATAAATCCCATTACAAGGTAATGCATTGAAATAAAAGACACCATTCAAATAAGCATTAATAGAACCATTACTATTATCAAACGAATATCTGAAACCTTGTCTAAACAATCCATGAAAAGAAATGATGTTCCTTGCCATATCTGGCGAATAGCAACAATTATTTAAATCTAGCCCTAACCCATTACTCAACACTAAGGAATAAACTCCGATCTTGGTTACTGGTGAAGACTTCTTGTTTCCCATGATCAAGTTTATCCTTCCATGCTCCACTTCCCTACTTTTTCTTAGCCACTGCAAATCAGAACAAATGTGGTAACCACATCCAGTATCAAGGACCCATGAAGTAGCAAGTGATGAGTTATTAGATTTAATTAAATACATACCTGCGAAGGTGGGCTTTATCTTCCCATCCTTAATGTCCTGCAGATATTTTGGGCAGCTTCCTTTCCAGTGGCCCTTCTGGTGGCAATAGAAGCACTCTGCTTCCTTGGGGTCAGAAGAGGGCTTTACAGAACCTGCTTTGGTCCCACTAGAAGAGGAACCATCTTGGGTCTTACACTTATGGTGGTTCTTGGAAGGAGCCTTCCTCTTCTTTCCCTTTCCTTGGCCTATTGCCAACACAGGAGCAGCTACAGTAGAGGATGATGCAATAGATTTGTCCTTGAGGTTGCTCTCAGCTGTCCTCAGGAGCCCTTGAAGTTTACTCAGGGTGACCTCTTCCTTATTCATGTGGTAGGTCATTCTGAACTGGTTGTAGCAGGAAGGAAAGGAGTGGAGGATGATGTCGATAGCCAAATCCTCATCAAACTTAACATTAAGTTTGAGAAGACGATCAACATACCTTTGCATTCTTTGCAAATGAGCAGTTAGGGATTCTCCACTCCCCATCCTAGCGGTGATCATGTTGGTGATGATCTCACAGCGCTCTTGCCTCGCGCTCTGGTGGTACCTGTCCAGCAAATCTTGATGCATATCATATGGATACATGTCCTCATAGGACTTTTGGAGTTCGAGGTTCATGGTGGCCAACATGATGCAATGAACTTTCGTTGCATCACGCTCGTGGGCCTCAAAGGCGGCCATCTCTTCAGGAGTAGCTTCTTCTGAGTTGATCTTTTCTAGCTTCTCGTCGAGGACATATTCTTTGTCCTCGTAACGAGTTATCATGCGAATGTATCTCATCCACTCGTTGAAGTTCGAGCCATCAAATGTCACCTTTTGACACAGGTTCATCAACGAGAATGACCCAGAAGTGTTGTTGTTTGCGTTTGCGTTAGACATCTGAAATAGAAAGAAATGAAGTTTGATTAGAAATGAATCCCTAATTAAACACCCAAATGAGAAATTAGGGCTAGGATCCAACAACATTATTTACAACTTAGAAAAGGGATGTCGTAATCTAAAAGTAAATAATTTGAAGGTAAGTGAATGACGATTCACTAATTTTCACCATGAAAAACGAAAAGAGATTAAGTTTTAAATGTATTTGAAAATTCCTAGATTTCCTTTGAGATTCATTGAACATTTCAATGGCATGTTTAAATCTTGATATGCACTTCAAATTTGCGACTGGGAAGCCGAGGATCGCAAACAATTTGTGAATAACCATGCGAATCAACATGGTGCACCCACTGTCTCTATCACCTAATCAATGTGCTGGTTAGCCACACACGCTCCATTGATCTATGATAAACATCGAGCCACCCATTGTCACCAATGTCAATCCCAAATTAGTGTGCCGGTTAGCCACGCGCGCTCCACTAACGTTTGACAGGGGTACAAAGTGTAATTCCGTGGAATAGCATCATTTTCACATTTTATCCTAAAGTAACTAAGATTGGGAATTTATAAAACAATGTAGTTACTTTAATATTTCCATTATACTTATAATGAGGAATTAAGTGACCTATCCTATCCGTTCGGCTAACGACTCTCCACCAGTCAAGCAAGCGGTAGGTGTGAGTGTACACCCATTAAGCGCCATTTTATAGGCAGCAACCTTATACCCACCTTATAGACTGGCTTCGTGAATGAGGCCTACTGGCGATAAGACTAGCTTATTCTTATACATATATATTAATTAATCTTGTAATAATATAATAGTATAGGGTTGAATTTTAAACTTGTAAAATTCTAAGGGTTTGAAATTTAAATCATTCAAAATTAAACTTTTAATCACAAAATTTAAATTTCAAAACTTGAGGACAAGTTTTGAACTTTTCAAAACACAAGGGATCAAATAACAAATAATATAAATCAAACAATTAATTTAGTGATTATCTATATTTGACCTAATTCAATTTCTTGCAAGATAAGTTACCCAATTAATACAAATAATCAATTTTAATCATATAAGGAATTTATTATCTAATAAATTGGTAAATATCTTTTGTTTTTGGCAAGGATAGTCTCACAAAATCATTAAAATTCGATTTTTATCAGTAAAAACAGATTAGGCAACTATTCCATAGCAAAAACAGCAAGAAATCCCGATATATCCTCTGTCAGACGATCCGACTCGCCGAGCCACTCATGGACTCGCCGAGTAGGGCCGACTCGCCGAGTCCATGAAGTGACTCGCCGAGTCCAGTCGAACGGAAGCCATAAAAACGATTTTCAGCATGTAAACAGTTAAAGCATCACATACAATAGAAACCAATCAAGGCTCTGATACCACTGATGGGTTTTATGCATAAGAACAATCCTATGTGTTCATACAAACCCTAATGCTTGGATCTAGGTTTCTCTATTGTACATGCTTTGAATCCAAGACTTGCAAACCCTAATCTAGCTTACATAATATCAAAATAACATATGACATCAGATCTAGATGTTTACCTCTTCAAATAGTAGCTTGAATCTTCTTCTCTTGAGCTTAGAATCACAATTGTAATTCCTCTAATGGATCACAAACACCACACAAGCAAGAAGGTAACTTGAGAGAGGAGGGAGGATGCTTAATTTCGGCCCTAGGGTTTCTCTTGGAAACAAGTGGCCGAAAATTGAAGCCTTTGCGTCTTATTTATATTGTAGGGTGCTAGGGTTTCAGTCTAAACCCTAATGGATAGCTTAGCCACCAAGCAGCCCAAGGAACCTTCTAGAATGAGGCCTTGGACGAAAATATGATGATCCTTCATCATAATTTCGTTCCCCCTTAGTCCATTAGGTTTCCCAGCCTAAAACTCAACTATCACACATTTGACAGTTTATGCCCCTTTATTTAAGTAATCTCTTTTAGTCACCAAATTAATTCCTAATTAATTTATGACTAATACTAATTAAATAAATATGCTTTCTCCTTTAATATATTATTCTTATAATATATTAATAAACCATAATATCCTCTCTCTCATATCAAATTACCTTGTCAAGTTGCTTTGGTGAAGGTAACCCAAAAGGACCATGCACAACCAGGTCAAGTACATACCAAATATAGTTACGGGCTTAGACACTAATCCAACAGGAAGGAGCCGGCGCGGTAGCTGCACATCATACACACACATTGGATTTCCTCACTATGAGATTTCTTGGGATTGTACTCTGACATTGCTACAAATTTTATGATACGATTTCAGACATGAGATTATGGTTTTACGAAATGATATGACTTGATGATGTTTTCTTATAAATGTTTTCTAAATAGTTATATTAAAATTGAAATTTTTGGACTTGAAAAATGGGATGTTACATCCCTCCTTAGAGGCCTTGGACGAATTCTTATGGGTTTCCCCATAGATTTCGTCCACTCCATCCTCTATGGAGTCCATTAGCCCAATATCCAACTATCACACAATTGACAGTTCTAGTCCCCTTTATTTAATTAATATCTTTTAGTCACAAACTTAATTCTCATTAATTCTTGACTATTATTAATTAAATAATATGATTTCTCTTTTAATATATTATTCATATAATATATTAATAAATCATAATTAATCTCTTTCTCCACAAATCATCCTATCAAGTTGCTTTGGTGAAGGCAACCCAAAAGGACCATGCTCGCAATCGGGTCAAGTACATACCAAAATAGTTATGGGCTTAGACACTAATCCAACAGTCTCCCACTTAGATAAGTCTAATAACTATTCTGCGTATGACTTCAGATCCTGATCAGCAATCGTAGCTTTCAAAAGCCGCTGTCAACTCTGATCTTATCAGATACGCATCCTTTAGATAAGGGATCATATATTCCTCCATTCTAGATATCGTATAGACGTGAGACATGGATTGAAATCATTCCCTCAGTCTATGTGTTGTTTCACGATTTCTGATTTATGACGACTGACTAATTGAACAAATCAAATCAGTCTGGCCCGACCGAGCACTTTATGTTTGTCATCACTAAATCATCGAGGGGCCCACAAATATCGCTTTTATCCCACTTTGGGTAAAAGGAACAGATAAACTTTGACTCAATGCTCGCTTGTACTTACTCATCAAATCACACACAACAATATGTTTTATAACACCAAGTTACTGGTGCGTTTACATATTATCAATGTGCAACCGACTCACAAGATACAACTCACACATCTCGGTTTCATGAATATAAGATATTATCGTCTCACCAATCACTCGTGATAAAATCCATGAAGTGATCCAAGTGAGCGTGGGTTTAATCCAATAATCTAATCTTATAGTAGCACTCATGAACTCTGCAACAAACTTGTGCTATGTCTAAACACTTTAGACAATCTACAGACGGATTCATGACAGTCTTCATTCATACCTACTTCCAAAGTATGAGCGACTGTAGAGGGTTTGAATAATCTTATTATTCGGGAAGTCAAAACATGCAAAGTGAAACACAATAATAATCAAATCCAATATGGCCCCAAACTTTTGAGTATAAATAAAACTCCTTTTATTTAGTCACCATATTGATTACACACTATTCATTGTATAATGTTTCGGATAATCAACTCATTACTTGAATTATAACAACAATTGTCCCATGCTCTTAGCATGCACACTATGTTTACCTATGGTCCTTACCTTGTGAAACAGATCAATTGAACACATTTCCAATGATGCTCATTTCACAATTCCTAATCATTAGTGTAAGAATACAAAATTCTCGCTACTACTAGAATATGTTAGATTCTAACATTTTATGCAACGGTCCTTTTGTAATATCACAACGCCAAAGTCACCAATACTTTGCCAATGAAATTACAAAGTGCTCTATTGGAGATTGTTACAAGACAATTCCATAGTCATGAAGTCTCACATTCAAAGTACATTCCTTTGAACATCCTTCTTGCATAGAAGTTTCTAATCTAGACATAAATTCTTAACGTCCAATTCCCAATATGGAAACATTTCCATATTTGACATATGACAACTCATTGTGAATAGAGTCTTATCTATTCATAATAATGTCGATATGGTCCATTACTATACTTCCAACTACTCACAAGCGACCAATCCTTAGCGAACATTAGATTGTCGTTAACAGTTGTTTAATTTATTTTAGTCAAACCGGTTCTAGTCCATTTTCCCTCTTAATGCCCTAGGCATTTGGAAAATTTTAGAACGGTCAAATATTACAGCATATGCAATCGATCCTATACCCGAAGCGTATGGGACACGATTCATAATAAAAAACGTGATACTTTACCAGTTTCTTGCTATAATATTTCTACTTCTATTTTCCATGTTCTCACAATTCGAACTATGAAGAGGGATGCCATAATCATAATCGAGTGTGAGAACGCAACAAATAATTCCATATATAGAATTCTCTTACATTGAATCTTTTCAACATAACATTCATATATCTTTTGACTAAATTTGATTAAGATTTCTCGATCTACACCTTTAGATTTTGAAACGAAGTATAATATTCTCTCCCTTAATTATAGCAAAACAACTTTTTCACCCCTGCAACTTTGCAAAGTGAAACTTTTGTTTTTCTATAATTAATATTGCTAACTTGCAAAATAATAATCATGCTCCCACTAACATGATGATTATATCCATACCAGCATAACATTTATGCTCCCACTAGCTTTGACGTGTATTCAGAAATCAGCTAAACTTCTTAGAAAACAATACTTATTGACTTCCAAAGTTCATTTTCCTAATATGATATGCTTTGATAACCTTTATCTGAGCATCTCAAACTCATACACCTTTCCTTAGATAACTCATATGTGTGTCTAAACTAATTCAGAACTTATATTACTAAGTCCCAAAATGTTCAGACTAATCGCCAAATCTCACAATTCGAACTATGAAGAGGGATGCCGTAATCATAATCGAATTTGAGAATGCAATCTACATAATTGCTATCTTCTTAAAATCTCTCTTAGTGAAAGCGTTTCCTCACAATCATTTTCATGAAGGAGAGAAACCTTATGACACTTAGATTTTATAGTGTACGTGTTCCTATCCATGTGAATTTGCCATAACCATAATCGTAAGATAATGTTTGTGACAAATCCAAACTCCTATGAACAGAACTTGTTCATTCTTGATTTCTTGCCATCAAGGGTCCTACCATTGCTTCCAAGTTATTTAGCAGCTCACCTATGCCTGTAATTGTACTTTCATTGAACAAGGTGTTTGCCTTATGTAGTCTATTGAGAACTCGTAGAACTCAAATGCATAATCAACTCAACTGCATTGGCACATAAACAAGAATACATCAACACGATAGGTTACAATCCTCAAGTCGTGTGCTAGTGTTTAGTAATAGGTTTACTCTTGATTAGTTCTTGAAACTTTTCAAGATCATTTAGACTCCCACTGACCTCTTGACATATAAGATTCTCTTGTCAAGAAAACATTTCTTGACAAACAAATATTCAAGAGTTAGTGCGGATTCTTATCAAGACAAACACTACACACAATTGGTATTAGTTGGTCTTTGTCATATCCAAGACATCACAATTTACCAATTTCAAACGTGCAAGAGCAAGAAAACATTTTCCTACTTCACATTTGATGAGTGTGTTAAAATTTCTTAGATGATGTCACTCAAATCACAATTTTGGAGTACGACTCTAAAACTTGATTTTGGAACGAAGTATGATTCACCTTTTGATTTAACCATTTCAACAATTGCATATTCCTCTTCTTAGCCATACTAGTGTACTAAGATTTCCTTAGAGGATCAATTGTGACATGGTTTCATAACCACTAAGTAAATCATAAAATAGATACTTAAGTACTCTCCCATCTTTTCAGATTGGAGAAACTTTTATCTTTCTGCCTAATTGATTCTTCTTATTCGTTTCGCTATTCATTGAAAATTTTCCAATGATTCAGAATCATACTTAATCTTTTAAGTATAATCATATTTACTAATCTTTTAGCAAATCATGACGAATATTTTATCGTTATTTGTGGTGGACTTGACTAGTGCACAACATTGTGTACCAGATCTCATAGTCCTTCACTTGACTCACATACTTATGTGAACAAGGAATTAGTCTCAATTTCCCAAATACGAAGGTTCTCATTCATCACACAATACCAGTTGCATGATTCCAAGTTTCTGCCCAATTGAAACTTGGGCAATGAGAATCTTTCCTCATTTGGTAAATTTCTGACATTACCACAAATAACATAACTAAGAATCAAATCCATTCACAATATTGCTAACAATAGAACCATTCAAACACCAATTTTCATAAAATCCATCTCAAGGAAACATAAATAAGATAAATCAAAATTTATTTTATCATGGAAAAATATTGTCCTTACAATGCGATTACAAATGAAAACTATGTAAATATTATTTAGCAATCTATCCTAACTCTTAAGTAGTAGCTTAAAAGTCTGATCATTGAATCCATGCGATCGTAATCCATTTCTTCGCGATCAGACTCTGCTTGCTCCTTCCTTTAAGCTTCCTTCCTTTTCTTTGATCCTTCAAAACATCAAAATGTAATCTTATCACATCATGTATTAAGAATCTCCAAATAGGAACTTAATGGAGTTAGATAGTGGATTTTACCTGAAGTAGAGCCAAACATCTTGACTCTCCCATCTCTTAGATCTCTCAGGTAGACTGGGCAACTTCGTCTCCAATTCCCCTTCTCTTGGCAATAAAAGCAAATTGACTCTTTTGGAACAGCACACGGAACTACTTCAGACTTTGCCTTTCTCTTATGATCAAACTTTTCGACCATGGAATGACTTTCGTTGCCATTGCATATATCCATAGAGGTCTGGAAGGCAGATCCACCAATAAACTTTGCTTTTCCAATGCGCCAAATCATCGCTGATTCAGCAGCAATAAGCAAATATGTGAGATCGATGAGGGTCACGTCGTGGTCTATCATATAGTACTCTCTTACGAACTCACTATATGAGTCAGGAAGTGACTGAAGAACCCAGTCAACAGCCAGCTCCTCACAGACAACGACTCCCAACATTCTTAACCTATCAATGTGTAGCTTCATCTCTAAGAAGTGTGCACACACTGACTTTCCATCTTCATGTTTCATCGCCAACAGGGATTGAGTGAGCTTGAACTTTTCAAGGCTTTGAACTTGTGGGTTAGGGATGACAATAGGAGGGGGTGGAGGAAGTGAAGCATGATCTCGTGTTCCTAGATCGAATTGTGGAATATCATCTTCATGTGGAAAGCTTGTTCCACAGGATTTGGGAAGACCATAGTTGTCATACCTTGACATCTACAAAACGGGAGAAAATTCAAGTTAGTTGATTGATTGAGTCCTTAATAAATCACCCAAATTAGATATTAGGGCTAGGACCCAACACAATATTTCACAAATTGGAAGAAGGATGCCGTAATCCAACTCGCAGAACATTTGAAGGTAGGTAAATGACGATTTACCAATTTCCACCATGAAAAACGAAAAGAAGGTTAAGTTTTAAATGAATTGAAACTCCTAGATCTTTTGAGATTCATTGAACTTTTCAATGTCATGTTTAATCTCGATTATGCCCTTCATTTGTGACTGGGATGCCGAGGATCACAAATAAGGTGTGAATAACCATGCGAATGTACGTGGTGCCCTCAATGTTACAGTCACCTAATCGACGTGCCGATTAACCACACACGCTCCATCGATCTATGACAAACATCGAGTCACCCTTCGCTACCAATGCTAAACCCAACTTAGTATGCCGGTTAACCACACACGCTCCACTAATTGTCTCGACAAGGATACAAAATGCAATTCCATGGAATTGCATCGATTTCACTTTTTCCTAAAGTAACTAAGATTGGGAATTTTGTAAAAAACATTTAGCTACTTTAATCATTATACTTTTAATGAGGAGAGGGTTTGTCATATCCTACCCGTTCGGCTATTGACCCTCCACCAATCAAGGAAGCGGTGGCTGAGAGTGAACACCCATTAAACGACCATTTTATAGGCCATAACCTTATACCCCCCTTATAGATCGACGTCGTGAATGAGGCCTACTAACGGTAAGAGTAGCAGTTTAAGTTATATATATATATATATATATATATATATATATATATATATATATATATATATATATATATATATATATAATATTAGACTTTTAATGTTATATATAGTATAAGGGTGTATTTTACACTTTTAAAATACTAGGTGGTTTAATTTTATAAATTACACTTTTAATTTAATTAAATATAAACCATATCATTTTGGATTTATTAACTCTCGTTTAATTATACTTTTAATTAACTTAATAAAACCATATGGGTGTAATATGAACTTTTCAAAAACTAGGGTTTTAGAATTTAAAATTTCAAAAATTAAACTTTTAATTAAAAATTTAAATTCCAAAACTTGAGGGCAAGTTTTGAAACATTCAAAACATTAGGGTTTAGAATTTAAATATTTCAAAATTAAACTTTTAATCAAAAAATTTTAATTCCAATATTAGGGTTTAACTATTTAAATTTCAAAACTAAAACTTTTAGAGTTCAAATGTAAACTATAAACCTAAGGGGTGTAAATTGAAACGTTTCAAACTTACTAGGTCAACTATTTGACTAATAATAATCCTATACTATCCTTATTTAACCAAATCCATCAATTTTGATGAGGATAACCATTCCAAACTTAAAAATTCGGATTTTGGCAAGAAAAACAAGTTTTGGTAATTATCCTCAACAAAATCTGGCAGAAAAATCAAAAATCCCGGCACCAGAGCCCTGGACTCGTCGAGTCCACATGGAACTCGTCGAGTAGGACCTACTCGTCGAGTCCATTCATGGACTCGGCGAGTCTTCCAGTCAGAAACCAAAAAAATTCGATTTTCAAGCAAGCAATGAACAATTAAGCATCAAATACATCAAATAAACAACCTAAGGCTCTGATACCACTGATGGGAATTGAGCACTACATCATTCCTATGGTGTACATGCAAACCCTAAAGCTTTGGATCTAGTTTTTCTAATGAACATGCAATAATCATCCAAAGCCATAAACCCTAGATCTAGTATGTGATAATCAATATTAACATAAGAATAGGGTTTAGATCTTGCCTTTGATTGTTATGTAGTAATAACAATCTATTCCTTCTTGTAATTTGCTTTTGAAAGCTTAGTGTCACAAATGTCACACCTCGAATGGATCACAAACACCAAGAGCAAGAGGATGACTTAGGAGAAGAGAAGGAGGCACCAAAAAACGTCCAAGAACCCTAAGGAAAGCTTAGCCACGTTTTTGGTGCCCTAGGGGTCTTTAAATATGTGTGGTTATTAGGGTTTTGAACTAGGAAACCCTAATCTGACTGCTTAGGCCCTAAGCAGCCCATGAACTCCCTCCTTAGAGGCCTTGGACGAATTCTTATGGGTTTCCCCATAGATTTCGTCCACTCCATCCTCTATGGAGTCCATTAGCCCAATATCCAACTATCACACAATTGACAGTTCTAGTCCCCTTTATTTAATTAATATCTTTTAGTCACAAACTTAATTCTCATTAATTCTTGACTATTATTAATTAAATAATATGATTTCTCTTTTAATATATTGTTCATATAATATATTAATAAATCATAATTAATCTCTTTCTCCACAAATCATCCTATCAAGTTGCTTTGGTGAAGGCAACCCAAAAGGACCATGCTCGCAATCGGGTCAAGTACATACCAAAATAGTTATGGGCTTAGACACTAATCCAACACCCTTAATATTTACCCCTCAATCGATGTGTCGGTTAACCACACGCCCTCCACCGATACTATGATAAACATTAAGTTACCCTTTGCCTACATTTTTAAATCCAGGTTAGTGTGTCGGTTACCCACACGCGCTCCACTAACGACTTAAGCAAAGTGCAAAGTGTAATTTCATGGGTTAGCACCAAATTCACATTTTCCTAAGTAACTAAGATTGAGAATTTATAAAAGTTTAGTTACTTAGTATTTATCATTAATACTTTTAATGAAGGGAGAAATCCTAGTCCTTGTCCTACTCGTTTGGCTAACGACCCTCCACTAGTCAAGGAAGCGGTGGGTGAGAGTGGATACCCATTAAACTGTCATTTTATAGTCAATAACCTTCTACCCCCCTTATAGACCGGCTTCATGAATGAGGCCTACTAACGGTAAGACTGACTTGCTCTTATACATACATATATATATATATATATATATATATATATATATATATATATATATATTATTAACTTATAATACTATAAATTATAAGGGTTGAATTTTAACTTTTAAAATTCTAAGGGCTTAACTTGGAATTAAAGTATTCATGAGGGAAACTTTACAAATTCCAAAACTTGAGGGCAAGTTTTGAACAATTCAAAAACTATTCAATTCCATAACTTATGAGTTTAAAGTAGTTTTAATTAAAAAACTCTTCAAGTTCCATAACTTGAGGACAAGTTATGGAAGACTTTAAACTATTAAAAGAATGTGACTCTTCCTTATTCATAACTTATGGAAATCTTTATGAGTTTTATGAATCTTAAATGTGACTTTTCATATAAGTTGAGGACAAGTTACAATAACAAATTTTATGATCAACTCTTAGATTAATTTGGATTGAAAACACATTATCACATAACTTTTCTATTAATCTAAGCAACTCATAAGAACAAGATAATTCAAATCAAACTTTTTCATGAAATTAGCCTAACCATTAAACTAATACAAAACATGAATCTATTGACAATTATCTATGAAATTGGATTAGCATGAACATTACCACATCAAAAAACAGGTTTACAAGTTCAAAAACAGCTTAGGGTAATGTTCCTAGTCCAATTCCAGCCAAAAACTCGAAAATCTGCCAACTGGAAGCGAAACTCGTCGAGTTCCTTAGAAGAACTCGTCGAGTTCATGCCATAACACATGAACTCGTCGAGTTTATAACCAGAACTCGTCGAGTTTTCAGTCTGGGCAGATTCTCAGCTTTGAAAAACAAGTTTACATCAAGTATAAATGAAAACAAGTCTAGGCTCTGATACCACTGATGGGTTTTGAGCATTCTAACACTCCTAAGTGTACATGCAACCCTAAATACCTTGGATTTATGTTTTCTCTATTATACATGCAAATATGAATATTCCAAGGTATTATCCTAACTAGCATACAAAACATTGATTCATATGTAATAAAGCAAGTTAGAAGACATACCTTTTGATGTAGCTTGATTCCATGGAGCTTAAGAGCCTAGTGCCTCAAGTGTGACACCTCAAATGGTTCACACAACATCAAATGCACTCGGAATAACTTAGAGAGAAATGAAACACTTCATGAAATCGGCTAGCCCTCACCATTCATCCTAGTCTCTCGTGGCGATCAAAGTGATGCTTATATAGTGTGTTACAATTAGGGTTACACCATGTAAACCCTAATTGTCATGGCTTTTCATTTCCATGATCCATGGGTTCAAAAACACCATGGAGCATCCATGGAGTATCCTATGGATTTTAGCCCAACTTGATAAACCATGGAACATTAGCCCACTATACAAGTATGGATGATTTACACAATCAACCCATATATTTAATTAGTCTTCTTTTGATCACTTAATTAATTCCAAATTAATTCTTTATCAATACTAATTAAATAATATTATTAATATATTAGAACTTATAATATATTAATAAACCTTAAGTGTTATTTCTCTCATTTTAGTCTATCCAAATGCATGATGCCATGCAACCCAAATGGACCATGCCAATCGGGTCAAGTACATACCAATTATAGTTGTGGACTTAGACACTAATCCAACAATTCCAAGATAGGATTTGGGTGCCTAAGATAGGACGAGTAAGAGATCTTCTGATGGAAGAAGCTCACAAGACCATGTACTCGATTCATCCCAGCAACACTAAAATGTATAGCGATCTGAAACCCTACTACTGGTGGCCGACAATGAAGCTCGATGTTGCAAAGTATGTGGCCGAGTGTGTAACATGTGCGAGAGTTAAGGAACAACATCAGAAACCGTATGGGAGTTTAGAAACTTTACCTATACCCATGGGTAAATGGGAAGACATCACCATGGATTTTATGACTAAACTGCCCAGGACAAAGAACGGTCACGACATGATTTGGGTGGTCGTGGATCGGTTCACTAAGAGTGCACACTTCATAGCAGCCAATGAGAGGTGGTCTATGGATAAGCTTGCAAATGCTTACGTGAAGGAAGTGTTAAGACTTCACGGTGTTCCTCTAACGATTGTATCAGATCGTGATAGTTGTTTCACATCAAAGTTTTGGAGGAGCTACAAGAGGAAATGGGTACGGAGTTGTGTTTAAGTACAGCCTACCATCCGCAAACTGATGGTCAGAGCGAAAGAACGATTCAAAAAATGGAAGATATGCTAAGAGCATGTACCCTAGAATTCCAAGGTAACTGGGATGAACACTTACCCGTGGTAGAGTTTCCCTACAACAATAGTTACCATTCGAGCATTAAGATGGCACCTTATCGAGATTTGTATGGACAGAAGTGTCGTACGTCGTCTTGTTGGCTTGAGGCTGGAGAAAAGCAGTTTATGGGCCCCGAGATAGTCCATCAAAGTGCTGAAAAGCTGAAAGTGATTAGGGAAAGGATGCTAGCAGCCCAGAATCGTCAAAAGAGCTATGCTGACAAGAAGAGGCGACCGATGACATTTGAAATTGGAGATTCGGTTTTGCTTAAAGTTTCACCATGGAACGGACTTATAAGATTTGGGAAAAGAGGAAAGTTGAGTCCAAGGTTTATTGGACCGTTCAAAGTTCTTCAGAGGATTGGGAACCAAACTTACAAGCTAGAACTACCAGAAGAACTAGATGGTATTCATAACACTTTCCATGTGTGTTATTTGAGGAAGTTCACGGGACAAGTTCCCGACATAATTCCACTTTCTGAGTTAAGGATGGATGAAAATAAGAGGCTAATTGAAGAGCCGGAGGCGATTGTTGACCGTAAGACTAAGAAGTTGCGACGCAAGATGGTCGACTTAGTGCTTGTGCAATGGAAACATACGAATGGGCCAAACCTCACCTGGGAAACGGAGAGTGATATGATGCATGATTCCGGGACGGAATCATCCTAAAGGGGAGAGAATTGTAACGCCTGTGTTTCGAGTCTAAGAATTAATATGATGATGTAATAGTTAGGGTCAACAAATGTAACTTATTTTGAAGTAATAAAGAGGAATTACTTGAATATTATGTGGATTATGTGATTTTATGTGCATTATACTTATTTATAAGATATAATAAATTAAGAATTAAAATAAACATCCAAAATAAAGTAATAAATAGACCTAATATCTATGAATAAAGTTGTAATGGTCGTGAAAAGGATTCCGGGGATATAAAGAACGCCGAAATCCGAGTTATAACGAAGAAGTTATGACTTGTCGAAGTTTCGCGACAAAACCGACACGACGTCGTGTGACTTAAAAAATGAGTTTACGAAGTACTTTTTAGCCTTAGCGATCTAAACGAAAGTCGTAGTATACGTTAAATAAAGAGTGTGCATAAAAAAACGCCCAAATCTGACTGCGTATGAGGAACTTATGATTTTTCTAAGATTTGACAAAGCAGTATGCGGCCCGGAGTTCGAATATTAGATCGACCGATTTTTAGCCGACACAACCTAAACGGGAATCGAAGATCTCGTTAATAGGAGCTCAAAAATAAAAAGACAAACAAAAACGAAAGTCGGATGACAAAGTTATGAATTTTTAACAGACTTTTCCTGTCCCGGCTTGTTAAAAATATAATTTTAAAAATAAAGTCAAAATTAGTCGACGGAGTCTAAACGAAAGTTGTAGAGTACGTCTCTACCTACGTGTGGATATAAAGAACGTCGAAAATTGAGCCCTACGCCTCGCGTTCGGATACTAGGCTCTGGAGAAGCCACGTTGCCCCAACACATTTCGGACAGCTGCCCCCTCGGAACGCGCTGCGCTCCTCCGAGGAACGCCCTGCGCACCGAGACCAGCCGCGCCTACAAATAGCATGCAAAGGCAACCATATTTCTCACACTTTAAGACATTTATTTCTCTCTATACTCTCTCTCTAGCCCTCCCAAACACCCCTAAGCCCTAGGAAAATTCCCTAGCGCTAGAAGAAAGCCCCGGAGCGCCCGAAGGCTCCGAGAAAAAGAGCTTTTTGGCTCGGAAAGTCCCGCCCCCACAGAGCCCGGTTTCTAGCAATCCTTCCGGTAAGTGAGCTATGCTTACCCTACTTTAAGTATAGCTTAGGTTTAAATTTATTATCGTTATTATAAACTTATATATTATAAAATATGATATAAAAAGGTGTTATTATAATATTTTCTTAGTACTCGCGGTACGGGGAATATGGTTTAAAGGGTCGCATAGGGTTGTTGGATTTCAGAAGTGCTATATGCCAAAATGGTCCTGCCCTCCGGTGTTTTATGTCTGGCCCCTGTCTGTACATAGTGGTTGAAAAGTATTGTTTAACACTTAGAAAATAATAACGCTCATAATTAGTTGCAACAAATATTAGACTAAAATCTAGTGTAATGATACTAGGTTTCGTCGAAGGAAAATAAATTAATAGAAGCGAAGTGCTATCTGAGCTCGGAATCACCACCTTAACAGGTGAGTGTATAGTTTCTTTTATCTTACACATAGATATGAAGTATTTTATTTAAATTACGTGCTATGTGTGTGTATTATCTGTTTACCTGATATCTATCCTGGATGAACGTTTTATACAAGTTTTAAATAATTTAAACTGTATATGTATTTTATATCTACAAATATGTTGGGGTAAAACATGGGTAGATGAAATAGTTGGTGTGTGATGAAATAAAATGATGACAGGCCTCGATGTTGACGATGATCCAGTCATATAGCAGAGTATAGATGACGACCACAGACTATTTTAGACTATCTAATGGAATGCTAGCAGGCTCGTAACTTGTAGGTGTTTGTGAACGATGAGCTAACCGGTGTACTCTATCCCCCTCATGTTTTCCTTACGGTCATATATGGCTGAGGAAACCCCTTAGCAGTAGTGTCCATCCCGATGAAAATCCTTAGGATAGGTCCCTTATGATAGATGTTTTAGGGATGTAAAGTGAGGATAACAGGAACTGGTAATCGGGTTGATTGATTTGATGAAGTTAATAAACTTAATTATTGTGGGTTGAAAATCCTATGTGCTCACCAGGCTCCCAAGCCTGACACACTCAGTTTCTTGTATTACAGGTAGTGGCACAAGAGCGTAGTTGCGATAATTTGATAAGGGATTATGGATGATAGGCCAGTAGATATAAATAAATGTTGTAAGGCCTATGATGTTTCAGTTTATGCTTTTGATCTGTATTGACAATGACATCCTGAGGTTTTAATATAATGAAATACATTTCTTCGGAATTGCTTTGATAAAATCTTCATCATATTTTTGGTAACAAATACCGCAACATTTTCTTTAAAAAGTTACTCTGATTTTCAAATAATGCATAAACAAATCGGTCTTTTCTGGCCGTGATAATAAAGCATAAACAAATGAAATAAATTTCATCGGACTAGAATATCGCTGGCCCAATTAGTCATCAGACTGGAATGCCAATATACATCGGGTCCACTCAATCATCGGACTGGAATATCCTCAGGCCCTCAGTACGATTCTGGCATACCACCCGACCCTCAGCTCGTATATGGAATGCTCATGAGCCCTTAGTATGAGTCTGGCATGCCAATCGGCCCTCAGCTCATATGTGGAATGATCCCGGGTTTGTTAGCTACAACACCAAGCAGTACAACCTCAACCCAACACTGATGGGTTTTGAGCATTCTAACACTCCTATGGTGTACATGCAACCCTAAATACCTTGGATCTATGTTTTCTCTAGTATACATGCAAATACCAATTTTCCAAGGTATTGTTCTAACTAGCATAATATAAAGTACATGTAATATAAAATCTAGTAGAATTACATACCTCTTTGTTGTAGCTTCATTCCATGGAGCTCAAGAGCCTAGTGCCCCAAGTGTGACACCTCAAATGGTTCACACAACATCAAAACAACTTGGAATAACCATGAGAAGAGATACTTCACTCTAGAAATCGGCTTGCCCTCTTGTGTATGCCCTAGTGCCGATTTCACCAACCAATGGGGTCTTTATATAGTGGGCACATTAGGGTTACACCATGTAACCCATGACTTTACCCATTCCTTATGCTCCATGGGTTTTAACCTCCATGGAGTATCCATGGATCACCACATGGGTTAAACCCAACATAAGGAATCATGGATCATAAGCCCACATATATAAGAACGAATGATTTACACAATCAATCCCCATATATTTAATTAGTCTCCTTTTGATCACAAATTTAATTGCATATTAAATCTTGATCAATACTAATTAAATAATATGATTTCATATTAATATATTAGAACGTATAATATATTAATATATCACAAATATCCTCTTCTCACAAGAGGTCTATCCAAATGTTCCGATGCCATGCAACCCAAATGGACCATGCCGGGTCGGTTCAAGTATATACCAATTATAGTTATGGACTTAGACACTAATCCAACAGTCTCCCACTTGGATAAGTCTAATAACTATTATTGCAAGTATGACTCCAACCTGACCAGTAATCGTAGCTCTTAAAAGCCGTTGTCGAACTATGAACAAATCAATGACGCGTCCATTAGATAAGTGATCATATATTCCTCCATTCCAGATATCATATGGACTGAGACATCGATTATAATAATTCTCTCTGTCCATTTGTTGTTTCCCAATTTCTGATTTATGACGACCGACGAATTGAACAAATCAAATCAGTCCAGGCTTGGCCAAGCACTTCGGGGTGTCATCACTAAATCATCGAGGGGCCCACAAATATCGCTTTTATCCCTTTCAGGGTAAAAGGAATGGATAAACTTTGACTCATATGCTTGTACTAACCACTTGTTGAATTATACACAAAGGAACGTTTTATAACATCGAGTTACCAATGCGTTTTCGTGTAATCAATGTATAACCAACTCATAGTCAACAACTCATATCTCTAGGTTTGAAGAATATAAGATATTATCGTCTCATGATTCACTCGTGATAAAATCCATGAAGTGATTCAAATGAGCGTGGGTTTAATCCAATACTTAGAACTTATGAGCACTCATGAATGTTGTAGCAACTTTTGCTATGTCCAACACCTTAGACATCTACAAGCCAACTTCATGACAGTCATGCCTTAATACCTACTTCCAATGTATTATCGACTGTGGATGGTTTGAATAACTTAGTCATTCGGGAAGAATGACCTAGTTATTCTGGAAGTCAAAACATGCAAAGTGAAACACAAGAATAATACTAATCCTATATGGCCCCAACACTTTGAGAGTAAATAAAACACTTTTTATCTAAGCACCATATTGATTACTCATTATTCATTGTATAATGTTTCGATTTATCAACTTAATACTTGAATTAAAACAATAGTCATGCCATGCTCCAAGCATGCACACTATGTTTGTCCAAACAATAGCTATGCCATACTCCAAGTATCCACACTATGTTTGTCTAATGATCCTTACTTTGTGAAACAGATCGATTGAGAATATTTCAATGATGCTTATTTCACAATCCCAATCCTTATTGTAATGTAAGAATACCAAACTCTTGCCATTTACTATGATCTGTTAGATTCTAAACTTATATGCAATGATCCCCTTGTAATGACTATGCCCAAGTCACAAAGACTTGGCAACAAACATTACAAAGTATTCCAATGGAGATCAATTCCATGGAAACGAAGTCTCACATTCAAAGTACATTCCTTTGAATATCCTTCTTGCATTAAGTTTTCTAATCTTACACAGATTTAAAGGATAACTTCCACCTATGGAAACATTTCCATATGCCCATTTTGACTATCACCTGTGAACAAGAGTTTCCCCTTTTCAGAGTATGTCAATATGGTCCTTTCCAAAGTTTAACACTATACTTCCAACTGTCCCTGAGCAACCAATCTTTGGTAAACTTTAGATTGTCCTTGACAATTCCTTAATCATTTTAGTCATATCCACTTCTAATCCTTTTCCCTCTTAATGCCCCAGGCATTTGAAAAATTTAGAATGGATGAATATTATAGCACATGTAATCGATCCTATACCCGAAGCATATGGGACACGATTCATGATGTCTCACATAAAGACATGATACTTGACCAGTCTTTTTGCTACAATATTTTTTTATTTGCCATAGTCTCAAAATTCGAACTATGAAGAGGTATGCCGTAATCATAATCAAATTTTGAGAACGCAACATACATAGAATTTCCTTATGTTGAACAATTCCAACATAACATTCATATATATCCTTGACTAAAGTTGATTAAAATCTTAATCTAAGCTTGTAGAATTAGAATGAAGTATAAGTCTTCTACCTTAATTATAGCAAACAACTTTTCAAAACGAATTGAAACTTTTGTTTTCTATAATTAACATTGCTAACTTGCAACATAATAATCATGCTCCCACTAGCATAATGATTATTATCTTACTAGCATAACACTTATGCTCCCACTAGCTTTGACATGTATCCAGGAATCAACTGGACTTCTAGAAATCAATACTTTATTGACTTTCTTTACCAAAGTTTAGATTCTTGATACGAGATGCTTTGATAAGATTTTATCAAAATCATACACCTTTCCTTAGATAGCTCACATGTGTGTCTAAACAATTATGAAGAGGGATGTCGTAATCATAATGTTTAGACCTTTTGCCATTCTCACAAGTCCATGTTAGTGTTCCGGTTAACCACACACGCTCCACTAATGACTTTGAGAATGCAAATATCACAATTGCTATCTACTTAAAATCTACTTAGTGAAAGCGTTTCCTCACCATCATTTTCATGAAGCGGAGAGATACCTTATGACACTTAGATTTTTATGGTGTATGTGTTCCTATCCATGTGAATTTGTCATAGCCATAGTCACAAGACAAGGTTAGTGACAAATCCAAACTCATATGGACTGAACTTGCCCAATCTCATTTTTCTTGCCACCCGGCAGCACAAGGGCCTACCATCGCTTCCAGTTTGTTATGCAAAACAATTGAGAACTTATAGAACTCACAAGCATATTCAACTTAAACTGGAATGGGCACAGAAACATAAATATGTCAACACAATGGGTTACAAATCTCAAGTTGTAGGCTAGTGATTAACAATACTCTTGATTAGTTCTTAAAACTTTCTCAAGATCTTTTAAGACTCCCACTGACCTCTTGACATATAAGATTCTCTTGTCAAGAACCATTCCTTGACAAAACAAATATTCAAGAGTTAGTGCAGATTCTTATCGAGTTAAACACTTCATACAATTGGTCTTAGTTGGTCTTTGTTTTATCCAAAACATCACAATTAACCAACTTCAACTGTACAAGAATAGGAAACATCTTACTCTACATTTTTCAAGTGTTATAAACTTTCTAAAGATTATGTCACTCAAGTTACAATCTTAGAGTATGACTCTAAAACTTGATTTTTGGAACGAAGTATGATTTATCTTTTGATTTAACCATTTCAACAATTCATGATTCCTCTCCTTAGCCAAACAAATGCACTAAGGTGTCTTTAGAGGATCAATTGTGATATGGTTTTATAATCACTAAGATAATCATAAAACAAGATACTCAAGTACTCTCCCATCTCTTCATATTGGAGAAACGTTTATCTTTCTGCCTAATTTGATTCTTCTTATCCATCCTGTCATACATTGAAACTTTTCCAATGTTTCAGAATTACACTTAAACTTGTAAGTATAACCATATTTACTAAACTTTAGTAAATCATGACAAATAATCTTATCGACCTTTGTGGTGGACCTGAACAACGCACGACCTAGTGTACCCAATCCTTCAGTCCTTCACTTGACTCACACATATGTGAACAAGGAATTAGTCTTAATTTACCAAAACTGAAAATTCTCACTCATCATACAATACAACTTGCATGATTCCAAGTTTCTATCCAACTGAAACTTGGGTGATGAGAATCTTTCCATATTTGGCAAATTATGACACTACCACAAATGAAAGAATCAAATCCATTTTCCGATATTGCTTATCAATGGAAACATATAAACAACAATTTTTTCACAAATGCCATTGTAAGGATACTTAAAATAAATAAAATCAAAACCTTTTCTTGCATTTTTAAACTTGCAGAAAAATCTTATCCTTACAATGCAAATACATATGAAAAACATGTTGTTGTCTATTCCTAAGAAATATATCATAACTCTTAAGTAGCAGCTCAAAATTCTGATTATCGAACCTTGCGATCGAATTCCATCTTCACGATCAGAATCAACATACTCTTTCTTTAGGTTTCCTTTTATTACTAAAAATGTAATTAGATTACATCATGTATTAAGAATCTCCAAAAGAGACTTCATATAGTTATATAATTGACTTTAACCTGAAGCAAAGTCAAACCTTTTTGACTTTTACCATCCTTATGAACTTTTAGGTAAATTCGGCAGCTTCGCAACCAATGCCCCTTCTTTTGGCAAAAGAAACATATGGACTCTTTGGAAATGGTACACTTGATTGTCCAGACTTAGCCTTTCTCTTTATCATTGAGTCAAACGACTTGACCATGGCCGATCCCTTTCCATTGGGAAGAGAAAGCTTTTCTGAACTTCTAATGTTACCATTGTCAATGTCCATGGAAGTTTTGGGAAGCAGATCAATCAGATTTGCTTTCCCAGTGCTCCAAATCATTGCTAATTTACAAGCATCAAGAAAATAGGTAAGATTAATAAGGGTCATGTCGTGATCTGTCATCAGGGATTGACTGAAGAACCAAGTAAACAGCCAACTACCTCGAGACTTTGACACTCGACTCTCCCGACTTGCGAATATGGATTGAGTGACTTAGAACTTTCAAGTCTTGAACTTGTGGGTTAGGGAGAATAATTGGAGGAGGTGGAGGAAGTGAAATATGATTCCAGTCCTATGAATGCACAACAAAGGGATTAATCTTTCACTTTGACTGCCATGTGGGATATCATCTTCATTAGGAAAGCTTGTTCCTAAAGATTCGGGAACACCATAGCTGTCTAAACTAGACATTTATTATGGGAGAAATTAAAGTTAGTAGATTTAAAGTCCTTAATATAACACCCAATATGAAATATTAAGGCTAGGACCCAACAAACTATTTATAACTGGAAGAGGGATGCAGTAATCCAAGTTATAAAATATTTGAAGGTAGGTAAATGACGATTTACCAATTTCCACCATGAAAACAAAATATAATTAAGTTTTAATTGGATTTGAAACTCCTAGATCTTTTGAGATACATTGAACTTTCAATGGCATGGGTGAATCTCGATTGTGCCCTCTCAAGTTTGTGACTGGGATGCCGAGGATCACAAATAAGGTGTGAATAACCATGCAAATTAACTTGGTACCCTTAACTTTATCACCTAATTGATGTGCCGGTTAACCACACGCGCTCCACCAATCTATGATAAAGATTAAGTTACCATTTGCCACACATTCTCAGTCCCATGTTAGTGTGCCGGTTAACCACACACGCTCCACTAACGACTTAACAAAGGTGAAAAGTGCAATTTCATGGGTTAGCACCATTTCACATTTTCCTAAGTAACTAAGATTGGGAATTAATAAGTGTTTAGTTACTTAGTTTTTATCATTATACTTTTAATGAAGGTAGAATTATAGTCCTATCCTACCCGTTCGGCTAACGACCCTCCACCAGTCAAGGAAGCGGTGGGTGAGAGTGGACATCCATTAAACTGCCATTTTATAGGCAGTAACCTTATACACCCCTTAGAGACTGGCTTCGTGGATGAGGCCTACTAACGGTAAGATTGAATTTATCTTATACATATGCATATAATTAAAATAATAATAATAGTATAAGGGTTGAATTTTAAAATTTTAAAATTCTAGGGTTTGATTTGGAATTAAAGCATTCATAAGCAAAACTTTACAAATTCCAAAACTTGAGGGCAAGTATTGAAACTTTTCAAAACTCTTGGATTTTCATAACTTATGAGTTTAATTAAAGTTTTAAAGACTTTAATGAAGAGACTCTTGAACATCCATAACTTGAGGACAAGTTATGGAGTTCATAAAACTATTTATGACAAAGATGACTCTTCATTTGTGTAACCTATGGCAATTTTATGAGTTTCAAGATTCATAAATGTGACTTTTCATATAACTTGAGGACAAGTTACAAAAACACATTTTGTGAACTACTTTTAGATCAATTTGGATTGAAAACAACTATAATACAAATTTTATTAATCTAAATTGACTCACAAAAACAAGGTAACACAAAAAAAACTTTAGGTAATCCATAACTTGAGGACAAGTTATGGAGTCCATACAATTTCATTAAGATCAAGAATTACACTAACAAACAATTTGCATATAATTCCTATGATCTACCAAAACTCATAAGCATGAACAATCCATATCAACAATTTTCAAGAATCATATAAACATATATAAAACTTGAAACTTTGATAATGACTTTGAAATTGGTTTACCATAATCATTACCACATCAAAAACATGTTTTATAAGTCCAAAACAGTTTAAGCTAATGATTCTAGACCAATTCCATCCTTAAAAGTCAAAAATATGTTGTCAGGGGCTTCTACTCGTCGAGTGTATGAACCTACTCGACGAGTAGGATGAATTTCTTCATGAACTCGGCGAGTCCATCAGTGGACTCGGCGCGTCTAGTGCCCAGGAAGCCATAATTTTCGATTTTTAAGCTATTTCAGCATGTATAACTTGAAAACAAGCCTAGGCTCTGAAACCACTGATGGGTTTTGAGCATTCTAACACTCCTGTGGTGTACATGCAACCCTAAATACCTTAGAACTATGTTTTCTCTATTATACATGCAAATATCAATTTTCCAAGGTATTGTTCTAACTAGCATAGTATAAAGTACATGTAATATAAAATCTAGTAGAATTACATACCTCTTTGTTGTAGCTTCATTCCATGGAGCTCAATAGCCTAGTGCCCCAAGTGTGACACCTCAAATGGTTCACACAACATCAAAACAACTTGGAATAACCATGAGAAGAGATACTTCACTCTAGAAATCGGCTTACCCTCTTGTGTATTCCCTAGTGCCGATTTCACCGACCAATGGGGTCTTTATATAGTGGGCACATTAGGGTTACACCATGTAACCCATGACTTTACCCATTCCTTATGCTCCATGGGTTTTAACCTCCATGGAGTATCCATAGGTCACCACATGGGTTAAACCCAACATAAGGAATCATGGATCATAAGCCCACATATATAAGAACGAATGATTTACACAATCAATCCTCATATATTTAATTAGTCTCCTTTTGATCACAAATTTAATTCCATATTAAATCTTGATCAATACTAATTAAATAATATGATTTCATATTAATATATTAGAACTTATAATATATTAATATATCACAAATATCCTCTTCTCACAAAAGGTCTATCCAAATGTTCTGATGCCATGCAACCCAAATGGACCATGTCGGGTCGGGTCAAGTATATATACCAATTATAGTTATGGACTTAGACACTAATCCAACAAACACAATATGTCGACATATAACAGATAACAAGCACAATCAACAGACAGATAATCATGAAGTCAGAAATCATAGGTAGTCTTACAAATCTACCGGTCTACGCATATCAACAACTAGCATATAATCATACAGATCTATCCCATCCTCAACATATCAATGTATAGCAGAATATCAATCCAAAGGGTCGGACTTGGTGCCTTCGACCGATAAGTACAGTGAGGAAAACTCACCTCACAGCCAGATGAAAAACTGATCAATACTCTAATCCCGAATACCGGCTCCACCCAAGTCCTAAATGTCTAAAAATTTCCCATTAATAAAATAATCACAATTTCTTAAATTACCCTTGGTCAAACTTGGTCATAACTAACAAGTCAACTGAGTCAACCCAGCCGATTCAACCCAGTCGAGTCGACTCAGGGAGAGTACGTTAGGCGTCCTCAGGAGGTACGCGAGGCGTACTTGAGTTGACTGGAAAATGGGGGAGTGGACCGCATACACATGGCGTACACTGAGGTATGCATGGTGTACGCTAAAAATCTCATTTTTCCATTAAGTGCTTAATACATCAAGCATTCACGCCCAAACTTCAGACCTAAGGCTAAATTACCCTCAAGAGTCATAAAGTTTCCAACTTTATGACTTTACATGCCCATTAAGTGCCTAATACCGCAAAGTACAACATCTTAATGCATTAAGACCTTCTAAAGAATGCATGGAGCAAAACTAGCCATCAATACCACATTTTTATGACTTAAGACCCTTCCTAAGATCTGAAAGGACGACTTAATGGGTCAAGAATATGCCATGCTCAAGTATCACCATTTTGGGACAAAAAGTAACTTAATGGAATGAAATGTATGGATCTACAAGATGGAGTGATAAAGTTGCAAGATTTATATCTCCTGGAGGTTGCAAACAAGGAGGGAATCTCTGATCCAAAATGCTTCTAAGCTCGAAACTCTTCTCACCACCTTCTTTTTCTTCAAACACACCTCCAAAACACTCCTATGGGCTCAAAAATGGAATATTCTCACTTAGGGTTGCTTGAAGACGTTTTCACAGAGGGAGGCTACTGAGGATATGAGGCATGAAGTTGTAATTGTGTTTTTATATGGCCAAAACCCTAAAAATTAGGGTTTGCACATCCAGCGCGTACGCCCTGCATACAAGATGTACGCAAAAAATATTAGGGTTCGCCATTGTATGCTCAACGTACACATCGTACGTGTATCGTACTGACCTGAAGTCCAAAAATTACCACAATGTCACTATAGGCCAAACTTGCAATCTTTTCAACTTTAGGGGTGGTCAAAAGGCAATATTATTGAAATATAGGGTCAAAATTAGAAGTACCTCATCATTGGGATGTTGCAATTCTCCCCCACTTGAACTAGACTTCGTTCTCGAAGTCGGCTGCGATGAATAAATCAGGATAATGCTACCGCATCTCAGCCTCCGGCTCTCAGGTCCACTCGGAGCCTCTCCGATTTTTCCACTGAACCTTTACCAAAGGTATTTCCTTGTTGTGCAGGACCATCATATTTCTTTCCAAAATAGCCACCGGTCTTTTAGTATAATTCAGGCGCTCATCGACCTGAATAACATCCAAAGGAACCACTGTCTCACTGTCCAACACACACTTCCGTAACTGAGAGACATAGAAAGTGTTGTAGATCTGACTGATCTCACTCAGCAAATCCAACCAGTAGGCCACCCTTCCTACCCCGATGATCACACAGAAAGGTCCAAATATCGGGGACCCAATTTCCCCGTCTTCCTGAAGCGTATCACACCCTTCTAGGGCGAGACCTTCAGTAATACCGTATCATCGACCTGATATTCCAACTCTGATCGATGCCAGTCGGCATAACTCTTCTGTCGACTCTGAGTTGTCTGCAGTCTTTGTCTGGTCCGTTAAATAAGCTCCATGGTCTGAAGGACCACTTCGGTCCTTCCCATGACCATATGACCAACCTCTCGCCAATATACTGGGGTACGACATCTTTCACCATACGAGACCTCAAAAGGTAGAGCACCAATGCTGGAGTGATAGCTGATGTTGTAGGAAAACTCCGCAAGAGGTAGGTAGGAATCCCAAATCCCACTGAAATCTATGACACAAGCCCGCAACATATCCTCAAGGGTCTGGATGGTCCGCTCATTCTGACCGTCGCTCTGCGGGTGATATGCAGTGCTGAAATGTAGCATCGTGCCCAGTTCCTCGTGGAAATTTTTCCATAATCAGGAAGTGAACCGAACATCTCGGTCTGAAACAATGGAGATCGGAACCCCATGACGAGCAATGATCTCTCAGACATACAGCCGAAGAGCTATCCCGGATGGCCAAAAAGTGGGCACTCTTGGTCAATCGATCCACTATGACCCATATATCATCAAAACCCTTGGCAGTCTTCTGCAATTTGGTGATTAATTCCATGGTGATCTGTTCCCACTTCCACATAGGAACCTCGAAAGGTTGCAGCTTGCCATGCGGCCTCTGATGCTCAGCCTTGACCATCCTACAGGTCAAGCACCTCTCGACATACAACGCTATCTCCCTCTTCATACACAACCACCAATAACTCAATCTCAAATCCCGATACATCTTGGTGGTTCCTGGGTGTATAGAAAAGCGAGACTTATGAGCCTCCTCCAACACTATCTGCCTGATCCCACTAGAAACTAGAACCCAAACCCAACCGCACTGGGTCAACAACCCCCGAGTATCGGTGAAAAACCTGTCGATCTTGCCCTTGATCCTCTTCTGCTTCAAGTTCTCCTTCTAAACCCCCTTGTCCTATGTCTCCCTGATCAAACCCAAAATTGGAAAATCAACAGATATCCTCATACACATCTCTCCAATTAAAGATCCAGCCGACTTGCGACTCAATTCATCCGCTACCACATTCGCTTTACTCGGATGGTAAAGGATCTCGCAGTCATAATCCTGGACTACGTTCAGCCACCTGCGTTGCCTCATGTTTAGGTTCGGCTGGTCCATAATATATCTCAAACTCTTGTGATCTGTGTAAATAATACAACGGACCCCATAAAGATAATGTATTCAAATCTTGAGGGTAAACACCACGCCCCCAACTCCAGGTCATGAGTAGGATATCGCGCCTCATGCGGGTTCAGCTGCCGCGAAGCATAAGCAATCACTCACCCCCTCTACATATGGACCGTACCCAACCCAATGATGGATGTGTCACAAAATACCACGAAATCGCCGACACCCTCTAGAAGGGTCAATACCGGGGCCTCATATAACCTCTGTCGCAGTATCTCAAAAGCTATCTGCTGCTTAGGGCCCCATCGAATATCCACTCCCTTTTTCTTTAGACGAGTGAGGGGTACTGTGATCTTGGAGAAGTCTTGAATAAATCTCTAATAGTATCCCGCCAAACCCAAGAAACTCCTGATCTCCGAGGGAGATTTCAGAACCTCCCACTGCATCACAGACTCGATCTTGGATGGATCAACCAAAATCCCATCTTAGTTAACGAGATGTCTTAGGAACTGGACCTCTCGTAACCAAAACTCACACTTCGAGAACTTGGCATACAGCCGTTCCCGCCTCAATACTCCCAGAAGCTCTCAAAGGTGCTCCTTGTGCTGCTCTCTGGTCTTGGAATACACCAAGATATTATCAATGAACACAATAACAGATCGATCGAGCATCAGCCTGCACACCCGATTCATCAAATCCATAAAACATTGCAGGCGCATTGGTGAGCCCAAATGGCATCACCACAAAATCGGAATGCCCATAACGAGTCCAAAATGCGGTCTTCTCCACGTCCTCTTCGCTCACTCTCACCTGATGATATCCGGACCTCAAATCGATCTTGGAGAACCAAGATGCACCCTGATACACTCTGGATGTAGAAACTCCGTGTTCGTTGACGATAGAAACCCGCAACAGACACTCTAACTCCCGAATGGGCATATGAAACTCCCTACTTAACTTCTGGGATACAAAAGACCGACTCGCACCCGAGTCAAAAATCACAAGAGTGGGCAAAGAGTTCACTAGGAAGGTACCTAACAAAACCATAAATATAAGCATACCATAAAATAATCGACAGAACAATGAATAGAAACATACCCGTCACGTCGTATGGTGCCGCCGTGGCCTCCTCTTCCGTGAGCTGGAAAGCGCGACCTCGAGCCCGCGAGGGCTCCGCCCTGCCTGGCTCCCATCAGTGATCCTCAGAGTATCCAACGCTGGAGCCTGCGCCGGCCTAGAAGTAAGCAAGGGATAGTTGGCCCTTACATGGACAACCTGGTCGCAGTGATAGCAAATCCTGGTGCTCGGTACCGGAGCCTGCTGACGGCAATCCCTTGCAACGTGTCCCCGCCTGCCGCATTTGTGGCATCCAAAAGAATATCGGCAAGAACCATCATGAACGTTGTCGCACTTTCCACAAGTGTGGCCCCTCTGACTCCCAAATCTAACATCAGCGGTCTTGAATCGCTTTGGCGCAGGCTACGACTGCGTCGGGGCCTGCCTCTGCTCCCTCGTCTGCAGCTACATCTTAATCTCCCGCGCCTAGCGGCCTCCTGCAACTCCACCAGTTAACCATAGCGTTGTGTAGACACAAACTTCCGGATGTCCGTCTTGAGCATGATCAAGTATCGGGTCATCTGAGCTTTCTCAGAAGTAGCAAACTCAGGGAAAAACATGGTTCTCTCTGTAAACATCTTGTTGATCTCCTTCATCGACTCGGTCCCCTGTCTCATATCCAAGTACTCCTGATCCAGCCTCTCCCGCTCTACCAATGGAACATACCTCGAGCGGAACATCTCAGAGAACTGCTCCTATGATACTTCAGCTCTCTGCTCTGGAGTATAAGAACTAGTAATCAGTCTCCACCAATCCTTCACTACGGACCTAAGAAGGTTCAGAGATCACTTGACCCTTTGGTCAGCTGGGCAAGAGGAAGTAAATAAAACATTCCTCAACATCTGATAGCCACCTCATAGTAATGATCGGATCCTGAACCACGTAAAAGACCATGGGATTCGTATTGTCGAAGTACCTGTACTGGAAAGCTCTCCCAACATCAATCCCCACAGCAGCAACGACTGTAGTGGCTATAGCAACAACGGTTGCGATGGCTGCAGCAGTAGCCTCAGAAAGTGCAGCGTATCGGTCATCAAAGAACTCCATCATAGCGGTCTTGATAGACTCAAACAACTTCGGTATCTGCTCTCGGATAATAGAACCGACCTCCTCACGAAGGATCTCCCTAACCCGATCCTCGGTCAATCCTAGACCATCCTGGCCACCTGCTCTGGCTCCTAATCCGAATCCTGACTCAGATCTCCTCATAACCACCAATATCAAAATAAAATAGGGAGATATCCAATAAAACACATATAATACCATAAGGACCATTCCCCACAAAACCCTAGGCGTTGTGACTTCCTTGTTATGCGTACTGGTCTATGCTTCTAGTAGTACGAGCCCATACTACCTTCCACACCATTCCATATTTGTCTCAGAGGACCATCACAACAACTCTAAAAACACTCATTGGAATACGCATACACCCTATTCTCACTTCCCAGAGAAAGGATATACATCCCTCGATGGGTCGACTGACTCCACATAACTCATCCATGAAACTTGAACCAACCCTGCAACACTCGTGTATGCTAATCATACATAACACTTGATCTTATAGACAATCGAACACTTGATTCTACCCTAAGCCCACAACCAAATAAGGAACATGAAATAAGGCTAAATCAAACATTCTCAGGCTATAAAATCTTATTTATGCACAATTTTGATGCATACACTAAGCAACTACAGTACTGATGTCAATTCCATATAAGAAAGAAACCCTAGGCTACCAGGCATTATATAATCAGACAATTCTATCATGAAATTCCTGAAGATCCCTAGCCTATCACTAGCATGTTGTTCTAACATATCATAATTGTTGGATTAATGTCTAAGTCCATAACTATAATTGGTAAGACTTGACCCGACCCGGCATGGTCCATTTGGGTTGCATGGCATCATGCATTTGGATAGACTATAATGAGAGAAATAACACTTAAGGTTGGTTAATATATTATATGTTCTAATATATTAATAAGGTTATTTAATTAGTATTGATCAAGAATTAATTTGGAATTAATTAAGTGATCAAAAGGAGACTAATTAAATATATGGGTTGATTGTGTAAATCATTCATTCTTATATATGTGGGCTTGTGATCCAAGATTTCTTATGTTGGACTAAGTCCGTGGGGGTGACCCATGGATACTCCATGGAGGTTAAAATCCATGGAGCATAAGGAATGGGTAAAGTTATGAGTTACATGGTGTAACCCTAATAGCCACCATATAAAAGAATCCCATGGCTCAAGAAATCGTGCACTAATGTGTGAATATGAGGGCAAGACGATTTCAAGGAGTGTTCCATTTCTCTCAAGTCATTCCATGTGCATTTGGTGTTGTGTGAACCATTTGAGGTGTCACACTTGGGGCACTAGGCACTCAAGCTTCATGGAGACAAGCTACATCAAACAAAGGTATGTATTCTATCCATTTGATTACCCAAGTATCAAGTATTGTATGCTAGATAGGGTAATACCTTGGAAAGTTCATAATTGCATGTATAATAGAGAAAACATAGATCCAAGGTATATAGGGTTGCATGTACACTTAGGAGTGTTAGAATGCGCAAAACCCATCAGTGGTATCAGAGACAAGGCTTGTTTTCTTGTTATACTTGCAAAATTAGCTAAAAAATCGAATTGTATTAGTTTAAAAGTTATGCTAATTACTTGGAAAAAAATTTGATGTGAATTATCTTTGTTCATATGAGTTTATTAGATTAATAGAAAAGTTAATTGATTATGTGTTTTCAATCCATTTTAATCTAAGAGTTGATTCTAAAATGTGTTTTTGTAACTTGTCCTCAAGTTATATGAAAAGTCACATTTAAGTTTCATAAAACTCATAAAAAGTTGGCAATGGTTACAAAAATGAAGAGTCTTGTCCTCATTAAATGGTTTTATGACTCCATAACTTGTCCTCAAATTATGGAGGTTCAAGATTCTCTTCATTAAATGATAAAATGTGTAACCTTAATTAGTTCCATAAGTTACAAAAATAAAGAAAAGTTACATTCTTTTATTAGTTTAAAGTCTTCCATAACTTGTCCTCAAGTTATGGAACTTGAAGAGTTTTTTTTTAATTAAAACTACTTTAAACACATAAGTTATGGAATTAATTAGTTTTGAATTTTTTCAAAACTTGCCCTCAAGTTTTGGAATTTGTAAAGTTTTCCCCATGAATACTTTAATTTCAAGTTAGCCCTTAGAATTTTAAAAGTTAAAATTCAACCCTTATACTTTATAGTATTATAAGTTAATTATAAATATATGTATAAGAGCAAGTCAGTCTTACCGTTAGTAGGCCTCATTCACGAAGCCGGTCTATAAGGGGGGTATAAGGTTACTGCCTATAAAATGGCAGTTTAATGGGTGTCCACTCTCACCCACCGCTTCCTTGACTGGTGGAGGGTCGTTAGCCGAACGGGTAGGACAAGGACTATCATTCTCCCTTCATTAAAAGTATTAATGATAAATACTAAGTAACTAAACTTTTTATAAATTCCCAATCTTAGTTAATTAGGAAAATGTGAATAAGGTGCTAATCCATGAAATTACAGTTTGCACTTTGTTTAAACCGTTAGTGGAGCGTGTGTGGTTAACCGGCACACTAACCTGGATTTAACAAAGTAGGCAAAGGGTAACTTAATATTTATCATAGTATCGGTGGAGCTCATGTGGTTAACCGGCACGTCGATTGAGGGGTAAATATTAAGGGTACCAAGTATATTTGCATGGTTACTTCACACCTTGTTTTGTGATCCTCGACATCCCAGTCACAAAACCTGAAGGGCACACTCGAGATTGAAACATGCCATTGAAAAGTTCAATGAATCTCAAAAGATCTAGGAGTTTCAAATCCAATTAAAAACCTAATTACATTATTTCGTTTTTCATGGTGGAAATTGGTAAATCGTCATTTACCTACCTTCAACTATTTTATAACTTGGATTACGGCATCCCTCTTCCAGTTATAAATAGGTTGTTGGATCCTAGCCTTAATATTTCATATTGAGTGTTATATTAAGGACTTTAGATCAACTATCTTGAATATCTCCCAAAAGATGTCTAGTTCAGACATCTATGATCTTCCCAAATCTCTTGGAACTTTACTTCCTCCACCTCCTCCAATTATTCTGCCTAACCCACAAGTTCAAGGTCACTCAAGCCCTAATGGCAAGCAAGGTCTATGTGTGATCACATCTTAGAGATGAAGTCACATATTGACAAGCTGGGAGAGTTGGGTGTCAAAGTCTTGAGAAAGTTGGATGTTCAATCACTTTCTAAGTCACATAGTGAGTTCCTTTGGGACTACTATGAAACAGACTATGACATGAACCTTAATGATCATATCTATTTTCTTGGTGCTGCTGAATCAGCAATGATTTGGAACGATAGTAAAGCAAATTTGATTAGAAGATCAACTTCCCAAAAACTTTATGGACAGTGACAATGGTGACACTGGAAATCCAGAAAAAGCATTCTCTTCCCAATGGAAAGGGATTGGCCATAGTCAACCCGGTTGACCAAATGGTAAGGAGAAAGGCTAAGTCTGAGATAGTCCCATTACCAAAGGGTCCATATGTTTATTTTGCCAAAGGAAGGGGCGTTGATTGCAAAGCTGCCAAGTTTACCTAAGGATGTTAAAGTCAATAAGTCTGACTCTACTTCAGGTAGAGCCCATTATCTAACTCTGTTAAGTTTCTATTCTAAGATCCTCATTACATGATGTGACTGGGTCACATGTTGATGTTTTAAGAATCAAAGAATAGAGAGAAAGCTTAAAGGAAGTATATGCTGATTCTGATCGCGTAGGTGGATTTCGATCGCATCAGAATTTTGAAGCTGTTACTTAGGAGTTATGATATATTGCTTAGGAATAGATAACAACAAGTTTTTCCGTATGCATTTGCACTACAAGGATAAGTTTTTTCCGCAAAGTTTTGAAATAAAATAAAAGTTTTTAATTTTATATTTATTTTAAATATCCTTACAAGTGGCATTTGTGAAAAATGGTTGTTTATATGATTCCATTGATAGCAATATTTGAAAAAAAATGGACTTGATTCTTTCGTTTGTGGTAGTGTCATAATTTACCAAATAAGGAAAGATTCTCATTCCCAAGGCTTCAGTTGGATAGAAACTTGGAATCATGCAAGTTGAATAGTATGATGAATGAGAACTTTCAAGCATTGGAAAATTAAGACTTGTTCACATGGATGTGTGAGTCAAGTTAAGGACTAAAGGGATCGAGTACACATTCTTGTGCACTGGTCAAGTCCACCACAAAGCTCGTTAAGACTATTCGTCATGATTTACTAAATTTTAGTAAATATGGTTATACTTACAAGTTTAAGTATAATTCTGAAACATTGGAAAAGTCTCAATGTATGGCAGAACGAATGGGAAGAATCAAATTAGGCAGACAGATAAAAGTTTCTCAAATCTGAAAAGATGGGAGAGTACTTTAGTATCATGTTTTGTGATCATCTTAATGATTAAAGAACCACATCACAATTGGTCTTCTAAGGACATCTTAGTGCATTCTTATGACTAAGAAGAGGAGTCATGAATTGTTGAAATGGTTAAATCAAGAAGATGAGTCATACTTCGTTTCAAAACAAGTCTTAGAGTCATACTCCAAGACTATAAGTTGAGTGACATATCTTAAAGAAAGGTTTATAACACTTGTCAAATGTAAGAGTAAAAGTGTCCTACTCTTGTACATTTGAAGTTGGTAAGTTGTGATGTTTTGGATTAAACAAAGACCAACTAAGGCCAATTGTGTGAAGTGTTTGTCTTGATAAAGAATCCGCACTATCTCTTGAATATTTGGCAAGATAGTCTTATATGTCAAGAGGACAGTGGGAGTCTTAAAGATCCTAAAAAGAATTTCAAGAACTAATCAAGAATAAAACCTGAGGTTCTCCACTAGCACACGACTTGAGGTTTATAACCTATCATGTTGACATATTCTGTACCCATTCCAGTTAAAGTTGGCTTTGCATAGGAGTTCTGAAAGTTCTCAATTGGTTGCATAACAACTTGGAAGCAATGGCAAGCCCTGTACTGCCAGGTGGCAAGAAGTTAAGATTGCATAAGTTCAGTCCATATGAGTTTGGATTTGTCATTATCCTTGTCTTGTGACTATGGTTTTGACGATTCACATGGATAAGAACACATACACCATAAAATCTAAGGGTCATAAGGTTTCTCTCCGATTCATGAAAATGATGGTGAGGAAACACTTCCACCAAGTAGATTTGAAGCAGATGGCAAAAGGTCTAAACAATTGAGACTATGATTACGGCATCCCTTTTCATAGTTCTGAAATTGTTTATACACACATGCATGCTATCTAAGGAAAGGTGCATGATTTTGATAAAGTTTTATCAAAGCATCTCGTATCATAAATCTGAACTTTGGTAAGGAAGTCAATAAAGTATTGATTTCTAGAAGTCCAGCTGATTTCTGAGTACATGTCAAAGCTAGTGGGAGCATAAGTGTTATGCTAATAATCATCATGTTAGTGGGAGCATGATAATTGTTGTTAGTGTTGCAAGTTAGCAATGTTAATTATAGAAAACAAAAGTTTCAATTCGTGAGGCTGCAGGGATTGAAAAAGTTGTTTTGCTATAATTAAGGGAGAGGATATACTTCATTTCAGTTCTAAAGGATTATATTGAGACCTTAATCATCTTTAGTCAAGAATATATATATGAATTTCATGTTGGATTGGTTCAACTTAAGGAAATTCTATATATTGCGTTCTCAAAATTCGATTATGATTACGACATCCCTCTTCATAGTCAAATTTTGAAAACATGGCAAATAAAAATATTGTAGCAAAAGACTGGTCTAGAATCATGTCTTTATGTGAGACATCATGAATCGTGTACCATTTGCTTTGGGTACAGGATCGATTGCATGTGCTATAATATTTGTCATTTCTAAATTTTTCCAAATGCCCAGAGGCATTAAGAAGGGAAAAGGTCTAGAATTGGATATGACTAAAATAATTAAGCAATTGTCGAGGACAATCTGAGGGTTAACAAAGATTGGTTGCTCAGGGACAGTTGGAAGTATAGTGCTAATTTTGGAAGGACCATATTGACATATTCTGAAAAGAGGCATCTCTTATTCAGAAGTGATAGTCAAAATGAGAATATGGAGTTGTCTCCATAGGTGGAAGTTATCTGTGTAAGATTAGAAAACTTAATGCAAGAAGCATGTCCAAAGCAATGTACTTTGAATATGAGACTTAGTTTCCATGGAGTTGATCTCCATTGGAATACCTTATAATGACTGTTGACAAGTCTTTGTGACTTTGTACATATTCATTACAGGAGGGTCAGTGCATATAAGTTTAAAATCTAAATAGATTTCGATAAATGATAGGAATTTGAAATTCTCACATTTTTCGATAAGGATTTGGGAGTGTGAAATTAGAATCGTTGAAATTATGTTCAATTGGTTTATTTCACAAAGTAAGGATCATAGACAAACATAGAGTGCATACTTGGTGTATGGCAAAGCTATTGTTTAAGAAAAACATAGTGTATATGCTTGGAGCATGGGACAACTAGTGTTTATAATTCAAGTATAAAGTTGATAAAACCGAAACAATGAATAATGAGTAATCACTATGGTGATAAATAAAAGTGTTTATTTATATTCATAGGGTTTGATACTATATTTGATTCATTTATTCTTGTGTTTCACTTTGCATGTTTTGACTTCCAGAATAACTAAGTCGCTCTTCCTGAATGATTAAGTTTCTCAAACCATCCACAGTCGGTCATATGTTGGAAGTAGATATGAATCAAGACTGTCATGGGTTGGTTTGTAGAGGTCCAAGTTGGTGGACAAAGTGGTGCTACAACACTCATGAGTGCTCATAAGTTCTGAGTATTGGATTCAACCCGTGCTCATTTGAATCACTTCATGGATTTTATCACGAGTGATCATGAGACAATAATATCTTATATTCTTCAAACCTAGAGATATGAGTTGTTACTATTAGCTCGTTGTACATTGATTGCACGAAAACGCATTCGGTAACTCGATGTTATAAAACGTGCCTTTGTGTATGATTCAACAAGTAGTAGAACAAGCCATATGAGTCGAAGTTTATCCATTCCTTTTACCTTCGGGATAAAAGCGATATCTGTGGGCCCCTCGATGATTTAAAGATGATACATGTGAGTGCTTGGCCAAGCCAGGACTGATTTGATTTGTTCAATCAGTCAGTCATCATGAATCGGAAATCGGGAAACAACAAATGGACAGATAGAATGATTGATAATCCATGTCTCAGTCCATATGATATCTAGAATGGAGGAATATATGATCTCTTATCTAATGGACAAGTCATTGACAAAGGTCAGAGTTCATCAACAAGGTCAGAGTTCGACAGAAGCTTTTGAGAGCTACGATTGCTGATCGGTTCCTGAAGTCATACGCAATAATAGTTTTAGACTTATCCAAGTGGGAGACTGTTGGATTAATGTCTAAGTCCATAACTATAATTGGTAAGACTTGACCCGACCCAGCATGGTCCATTTGGGTTGCATGGCATCATGCATTTGGATAGACTATAATGAGAGAAATAACACTTAAGGTTGGTTAATATATTATAAGTTCTAATATATTAATAAGGTTATTTAATTAGTATTGATCAAGAATTAATTTGGAATTAATTAAGTGATCAAAAGGAGACTAATTAAATATATGGGTTGATTGTGTAAATCATTCATTCTTATATATATGGGCTTGTGATCCAAGATTTCTTATGTTGGACTAAGTCCGTGGGGTGACCCATGGATACTCCATGGAGGTTAAAATCCATGGAGCATAAGGAATGGGTAAAGTTATGAGTTACATGGTGTAACCCTAATAGCCACCATATAAAAGAATCCCATGGCTCAAGAAATCGTGCACTAATGTGTGAATATGAGGGCTAGACGATTTCAAGGAGTGTTCCATTTCTCTCAAGTCATTCCATGTGCATTTGGTGTTGTGTGAACCATTTGAGGTGTCACACTTGGGGCACTAGGCACTCAAGCTTCATGGAGACAAGCTACATCAAACAAAGGTATGTATTCTATCCATTTGATTACCCAAGTATCAAGTATTGTATGCTAGATAGGGTAATACCTTGGAAAGTTCATAATTGCATGTATAATAGAGAAAACATAGATCCAAGGTATATAGGGTTGCATGTACACTTAGGAGTGTTAGAATGCGCAAAACCCATCAATAATATCAAATAACAGTGTGGTAATTTGGGGTCTACTTACTGGATCCGACCGATCGTACACATCACATCCTTTCATGATACCAACTTGTAACGACTCAAAAATCACAACTAATTTAAACTTTTCAAATCAACCCATTTACTAATAAAAGTGTTTACAAAACCATTGTTTTCAAAATATTGTTCAAAACAGAGTTTGTAACGCCCGCAGATTCGAGCTAGTCAATTTAGAGATAATAAGCATTAAAAATGAATTTTTGATAAAAGATTATTTAAGATAAAAAAAAAGCTATAATATATGTCACAAGGATTCTGTACATATAAAGAACGCTGAAATCGGACTTATAGCGAAGAAGTTATGACCCGTCGGATTTTCCTGATTAAACCGGCACGGCTCTGCGTATCGTAAAAAGTGAATTTTTGAAAAAAAAAATACATTTTAGCCTTAGTGATCTAAAGGAAATTCGTAGTATTTTTTAAACTGAGAGCGTGGATATAGAGAACGTCCAAATCTGACTTCATACAAGGAAGTTATGATTTTTCGAAGTTCAGCGTAGCAGTATACAACACAGAAATCGAATTTTAGATCGGTAAATTTTTAGCCAAAATGATCTAAATGAGAATTGAATATCTCATTAATATGAGTTCAACGATAAAAAGACAGTCGAAAACAGAGTCCGTATGTAGAAGTTATGAAATTTACACGGTCCTTAACAGTGTTATCTTATCAGATTGTTAAATTTAAGATCGGTCAAGAATTAGCCGATGGGGTCAATAGTAAAGTTGTAGATCTTGTCAATACCCACACTTGGATATAAAGAACGTTATAAACGGAGCCCGTATGTGAAAGTTATGGATATTTTAAGATTGACTGTTTTACCTGCGTCCTGCGCCACGTGTCAGCACCAGGCGAAACCTTGGTGCCTACGCAAGCTCATGACGCAAAGGTCAAGTGTCACGGCGCAAAGAGCCCTTGTACAACCTATAAATAGAGCTCGAAAATCACTCTTTTCTTCACACCTTTCTATCCAACTCTCTCCCAAACACCCCCAAATCCTCTAAGATTTTATCTAGCACCTCCTAGGTGCTAGTAGCGAAGCCCGGAGCGCCGGAAAAGCCCCGAGAAGAAGAGCTTTCGGCTCAAAAGTTTTTCCTGCGCAAAGCCCGGTTTCTCGCTAAACCACCTGTAAGTTGAGTTATGCTTACCGTACTTTAAGTATAACTTATGTTTAAATTCATTATCGTTATTATGAACCTATAAACAAGATTTATCAGTGATTCAAAGTCATTATACTACTTGATCTACTTACGGTAGAGGTGTCTAGAATGGTCACGTTGGCTTGGTCGTTGGATTTCAGGAAGACAATACGCCGAAATGGTCCTGCCTCCCAATTGTCCTTCCTGGATGATCTGTACTTGATAGATCTTGAAGTAGACTTTGAATTAATGATGAATCTAGACCAATAATTAGTCGCAATATATAATAGACTAAAATTTAGTGATAATGAAACTAGGTTACGTCAAAGGAAAAGACAGTTGCTAGAAGTGAAGCGCTGCCCGAATTTCAAGTCGTCACTTTAACAAGTGAGTGCATAGTCCCTTTCATCAACATGATTTTAATACAAGTATTATATGTTTATGTGTGAGATATTTGATATTGTTTGAAATACGTGTTAAGAGCATATCTGATAATATATGATGATTTAGGACTTACAGAATAAACCTAAATTAATTAAGATGAATATCGGGTAATATCTCCTTATAAGTATGGGTGAGATATACACGGAAGGTAGAACTTTAAATTTTGTCATTGATCTTAGAGCATGGATTAGACATAGTCATTCGTCCTTAGTCCGAGAGTATTGAGAGGGCATAGTAATTTGTCATTAATCCGAGAGCATGGATTAGACATAGATATTCGTCCCTAGTCCGAGAGTATGGAGTGGGCATAGCCATTTGTCATTGATCCGAGAGTATGGATTACACGTAGTCGTTCATACCTAACGGGTGTATGAATTAGGTAAAGAACTTTATTTTAGATCTGATAGTATGAATCGTTTCGTTGTAAGGATCGAGGGGTGGGGTAAAAATTGCTTATATGAGGTGAATTTGTATCTTGCAAGTTCTAATATATATATATATATATATATATATATATATATATATATATATATATATACATATATATATATATATATATATATATATATATATATATATATATATATATGTTATAACATTGTGGGATTGAAATCCCTATGTACTCACCAGGTTTCCCAACTTGACCCACTCAGTTTTTTGTATCACAGGTAGCGGTATGAAAGATACATTATGCTGGGAGATTCAAGGAGTATTAGGCTACTAGTTTAACTACTGCAAGGCTTGTAATATTTCGTTATGCTTATGTTTCTGTATTGAAGATGACATCCCAATGTTTTAAAATAAATAAAATACATTTCTTCGGAAATGCTTTGATAATATCATTATCATGTTTACTCGGAACAAATTCCGCAATATTATTCTTCAAAAAGGATAATTTGATTTTAAAATAAGCATAAACAAATCGGTCTTTTCTGGCCGTGAAATTGGGGATGTCACAGTGTTCCCCAAGATCAATAACATAAATCAGGATGTGTACAGTCACGTCTTGGCCTTCCCGCGGTCATCAGAAGTACTTGAAACAATAAACTAAAACCGTAAGCCAAAGCTTAGTGAGTTCCCCCAAAGTACCACCACATAGAACACATATCATTAACGAACAAACATGGTGGGTCCAATCAGTCATCGGACTGGAATACCTATGGCCCAATTAGTCATCGGACTGGAATGCCAATATACATCGGGTCCACTCAGTCATCAGACTGGAATACTCTCATGCCCTCAGTATGAGTCTGGCATACCACTCGACCCTCAGCTCGTATATGGAATGCTCCTGATCCCTCAGCATGAGTCTGGCATGCCAATCGGCCCTCAGCTCATATCTGGAATGCTCCCGGGTTTGTTGGCTACAACACAAAGCAGTACAACCTCAACCCAACACAATATGTCGACATATAACAGATAACAAACATAATCAACAAACATATAATCATGTAGTCAAAAATCACAGGTAGTCCTTTTTATATACATATATTATTTTAAGGCGACATTTTGTATATAATTAATATTTTTATATATTTTTTCTACTATTATTCATTTTTATATACATATATTATTTAAGGCGACATTTTGTTAATGTCTGATGTCAAATACAAGCCTTGGAATCATGACACGCGATGGCGAAGTCATGACAAACTTTTTAGAACCTTGATAAATATAGAGAAATATACGTCGCTGAAAGCCTCCATTATAAAAGGTAAACGACATACATTTGTTTGTCGTAAATTTACGACAAACATTTATGACATACATATACAACAAACATTTATGATGACCGTTTGTACGTTGTAATTATTGATATTTTTTAAAACTTCTTGATATATATATATATATATATATATATATATATATATATATATATATATATATATATATATAAACTTAATCATATTTTGATATCTGATAATACAAATAAATAAATATATATATATATATATATATATATATATATATATATATATATATATATATATATATATATATATATGACATACATATACAACAAACATTTATGATGAACATTTGTATGTTGTAATTATTGAAATTTTTTAAAGTTTCGTTGATATATATATATATATATATATATATATATATATATATATATATATATATATATATATATATATATATATATATATATATATATATATATATATATATGGGTGTGTGTTAGAATTATATGTGGTAAAATATATATCAAAGAAACTTTAAAAAATATCAATAATTACAGCATACAAATGGTCGTCATAAATGTTTGTTGTATATGTATGTCATATATATATATATATATATATATATATATATATATATATATATATATATATATATATATATATACTAGACGAATGTCCGCGCGTTGCGCAGAAACACCTATATAGTTGAAGTCTTTACAAATATATGTTTTTTTAAATATAGCAATAACGTTGTTAAATTTGATATAATAATTAGTATACTAAATTGATATAATATATTGATTATTTTGAATTATATGATAATATATACATCTATTATAACTGCATAATCTCAATCGTTTGAATGACTTCTATCTGCGAGTTACACATTAATAAAATTAAATATAACATATGGTTTAATGTTATTTATAGTTGTTGATATTGTTAATTAATTTTTTAAAATTTATTTGTTTAATGTTTTAATTTCTATCGTTATAATTATTTAAAACATTAAACATTGTATTTTGATTTTAAAGGTAACTATATAATCACTTATATAGAGTTATTTTTAACTATTGTTATTGTAAATTATTTTAAGCTACTTATTTGAAAACTTTTAACGATTATAAAAATATTTTTAGGAAATATTTTAGTTAAATTGAGATTACTATTTAGTTTTTGCATTTTTCACTATAATTTATCATTTTAACTATTTACAAAATATTCTTCGGTATTTTAAGTGGAACTAAAATTTATATTTAAGTTGATATTGTAATGTTATATTTAAATTAACAATTTAAGTATGTTGTTCAAACTGTTCAAAAGTTGTAGCTTTAAACTGATAATGGTTTACATACAACAACAAATTAAATCTAATAAATTAAGTATAATATGTTAAAAGTTAAAGATATAACTTTATAAGTAGAAGTAAATATATTATTTTAAAATTTAAATTTAGTATATTTATGATTACACTTTAGGTTTGATATTTATTTAAAATTATCAACCAACTTATAATCATTATTATAAAAAACACTACACTTAATCTCTTTTAACTATTTACAAAATATTCTTTGGGTTGTTTAAGTTAAACTAAAATTTATATTTTAGTTGACCCTATAATGTCATATTCAAATTAATAATTTAAATATTTTATACAAATTGTTCCAAAATTGTATCTTTAAAATGATAATGGTTTACATCCAATAATATATTAAAACTATTAAATTAAGTATAATATGATAAAATTTAAAAAAAAACAACTTTATAAGTAGAAAAAAATATATTATTTTAATATTGAAATTTAGTTTATATATGATTACACTTTAGATTTGATATTTATTTAACTTTATTAACCAACTTATAATTATTATTAGAAAGAAATTAAAAAGTCATGGGAGTTTCAAATGAATGTGGTGAAAGAAAAAAAACATGGGAGTTTCAAATGAATGTGGTTATTAATAAACAATATTGAACTAATAAACTTTATATTACACCAAAACATCCAATGTTTCATATATAAATTTTCAAATATTAAACATTAAAATTAAGAATGAAGTCATACAAAATATATCATTATACATAAATGTCATCAAGAGTTTTAAAATAAATCGATTAGTAAATATGATATTTAATTTTAATTACATATTTTGCAAGGCGTACGTTTGACTTTATGTTGGTGTGCCGAGAATCCTCTTCCTTAATTTGTACCTAAAAAATTTAAGGTGAATAGGAATATAAAATACATATTACTAAGCATTAATATAAATAATTAAAAAGGGTATGTGGATCTCCTACCACCGGTTAAAGACAACATACCTCTCTAGTGGTATCGATTCCTATGTGAAATTGAAGTAGGCATTCTATATACACCTTGTTTTCTAATTACATAAACAAATATGAGTAGCCAAACATAAAAATGTTATATTTATGTAGGAAAAATATTTTAGTTAACTAACAAATTAAATAATATAAGTTTAAGAGTTAGGAGTTTCAAAACATTAATATTTTTAATACTCAATCAATTAAGTAACACATGTTGAAATTTTTACAATCATTATTAAAAAGCATTTGAAATATTATATTTTAAATGAATTTTGGTTAAAGTGTTTTGACCTCTATTATGATATATATATATATATATATATATATATATATATATATATATATATATATATATATATATATATATATAGAGAGAGAGAGAGAGAGAGGGGGGGGGGGGGAGAGAGATGGAAAGTATAAGATATGTATGAGTTTTAATTAATTATCTTTTTGAAACGGTACAATTACAAAACAAAAAAAAAACATATTAAAATATTTAATTGAATATTTCCGATATCACCCTATATAACATATGATCAATATATTAATAATCCAAAAACGAATAAAATATAAAAACGAATTAGTATAACAGACTTACAAATTAAATATTTTCGACATCACCCTATATAACATATGATCAATATATTAACGATTAAACCACAATATACAACGACTGTATTACAATAATCCAAAAACGAAGAAAATATAAAAACGAATTAGTATAACAAACTTACAAATTAAAATCTCTAATATAATAACATATCTCCAAAAGGGGTCATAAGACCTCAGCCCAACGCAAAAACCTTTAAGTTTGTTTTCTTTCTGAAATTTGTATATGATTTGTATGCATGTCTTCCTAAAAAATTGGTCTTTTTATAGTAAACTTTTCACCAAATGCTAATTACACATAATATAAGTTATAAAACTTTTGAGTGTTAATCATAATTAAGAAAACTTTTGAGCTGCATTAGTTAAAAAATGGGGTTTCAAATTAATGTGGTTTGAGGAAGCTAAAAATGGGGTTTCAAATGCATGAAATTCAAGAAAAAATGTTAGCTTTATAAGTATGTATGATACTAGGCGAATGTCCGCGCGTTGCGCAAAAAGATCTATATAGTTGAAATTTTTACAAATATATGTTTTTTTAAATATACCAATAATGTTGTTTAATTTGATATAATAATTCGTATACTAAATTCATATAATATATTGATTATTTTGAATTATATGATAATATATATACATCTATTATAACTGTATAATCTCAACCGTTTGAATGACTTCTACCCGTAAGTTACTCATGAATAAAATTAAATATAATATATGGCTTAATGTTATTTATAGTTTTTGTTATTGTTAACTAAATTTTTTAAAATTTATTTTCTTAACGTTTTAATTTCTATCATTATAATTATTTAAAATACCAGACATTGTTTTTTGATTTAAAAGTTAACAATATAATCATTTATATAGACTTATTTTTAACTATTGTTATTGTAAGTTATTTTAAGCTACTTATTTGAAAAGTTTTAACAATTATACAAATATCTTTAGGAAACATTTTAGTTAAATTGATATTATAATTTAGTTTTTTCATTTAGCACTACAATTTATCATTTTTTAACTATTTACAAAATATTCATTGGGTTTTTTAAGTAGAACTAAAATTTATATTTAAGTTGACATTGTAATGTTATATTTAAATTAACAGTTTAAGTATTTTGTCCAAACTGTTCCAAAGAATTGATAATGGTTTACATACAACAACATATTAAATCTAATAAATTAAGTATAATATGTTAAAAGTTAAAGACAACTTTATAAGTAGAAGTAAATATATTATTTTAATATTGAAATTTAATTTATTTATGATTACACTTTAGGTTTGATATTTATTTAACCTTATTAACCAAATTATAATCATTATTAGAAAGACACTACAATTTATCACTTTTTACTACTTACAAAATATTATTTGGGTTGTTTAAGTTAAACTAAAGTTTATATTTAAGTTGGTCGTGTCATGTTATATTGAAGTTTATAATTTAAATATTTTATACAAATTATTCAAAAGTTGTAGCTTTAAAATGATAATGGTTTACACCCAAAAATATATTAAAACTAATAAATTAAGTATAATATGTAAGAAGTTAAAAAAAACATAACTTTATAAGTAGAAGTAAATATGTTCTTTTGATATTGAAATTTAGTTTATAAATGACTACACTTTAGGTTTGATATTTATTTAATATTATTAACCAACTTAAAATTATTATTAGAAAGAAACTGAAAGTCATGGAAGTTTCAAATGAATGTGGTGAAAGGAAAAATACATGGGAGTTTCAAATGAATGTGGTGAAAGAAAAAATGATTCCTTTATAATATAGTATATATGATATTATATATATATATATATATATATATATATATATATATATATATATATATATATATATATATATATATATATATATATAAACAAGCCCGACCGAATATATGGGCGAGTTAGGCTTTGGCCCACAGAAACAAAATAATAGGGGCATCAATTCAGTCCAATACCTAAAACTATATACTATCTTTAGCCCAAAGTTTGATACAGTCCATAACTGATTACTGATATGCGTTTGAGGAATGACGAATGAGACGGACTGAGGAAACAAAAAGCGTGGGCACCAACGTCTTGAGAAACCAATCGTCGACGGCCAAGATCGAGGAGACTGGAGACGCCGATGTCTCTCTAATCGATTGTGTCTGATTGTCTGAAGTACCGAGTAAATTCATCATTCTCAATCTCTCATTATAATTTCTCTACTTCTCTCTAACTCTTCTAAACCTATTTGTTAATGCCAGCTGATTTCTTTACTTTTCATACTAATCTGGGATTTATGTACTATAAACTTCCTGGTATTGTGATTTTTGAAGAATAAAGTGTTAGGATCACAGAAAGTCTGAAGAATTTTGGTGTTTTTGAGTTCCAGTTTGGTTTTGGGTGAGTTCTGAGTTCTGACTTTTCATTCTCTACTTCATAATTTCTGATCTTGTCGATTTCTTGGCTTTATAGTTTCTATAATTCTGTTTTCTTTTCTCATTTTCTCTACTTCTCATTCTAATTTCTGAGTTCTGAATTCTGATATTGAGTTTGTTTTTTATTTATCTAATCTATGAAAAACATGTAACTGGTAACCCAAAGTTATAAGAAGTTGATATTTTTTGATTTCTGAATAGTGAATAACAGGCTACTGGTCACCGAATTCAGGTTGTATCTCTTTTCTGTTTTCTTATCTGATTTCTGTTCTCTTTTCTGTCTTTTTTTTTCTCATTCCAATTTCTAATTTTTGTTTAGTTTATTTGTTTGTTTGCTTCAAGAGTTGGACACTTCGTTTTTTTTTGTTGTTTTAGTTTATTTGTTTGTTTGCTTCATTGTTGCTATTAGACCGAAGTTTTTTAAAATGAATTTATATTTATGATTCTATGATTTAATTTCCAGATATTTGGACATCTATATTTTAAATATTTGTTTCACTGAAAACAACAATCAAGTTTTTAAAATAGAAAACGAAAATAAAAGAACAAGAAAAACTAACTGTTTACTAGGGTCTTTGAATAAGCTTCTTGTTAGAAATCAAAAATGTCAATGAAGAAGCAGTTAGAGAAGGTTATTTTATTATTGTTGTATATATGATGCTTTGTTCAATTAAAGAGTAGATTTCAACAAATAGAATATTTTGAATCTATATTTTGTTTTTTACTTGATGGTTCCAAATTAGGTTCGTAAGTTGATGAATTAAAAAAATGTTCTTTAAATCTTGAGTTCAATTTGAAAAATGGTGAAGAATATGACATTATGGAATTGGTTTATTTGTTGAGTTACAAACTTTGTAGAAAATGTTATCATATGAAGACATATAAAGGTGAAAGTCCTTTTGACGTCTAGTCAAATAATGGATTTTTGAAAGAAAAGTGGGTATTTTCTCTAATGTGGTGGTTGGATATAGGATATTGTTGACTCAAAAACGATTGAATGTATTAGCAATTTTAAGTATTGAAAACGATTTTTTACAGAATATTGATTATTGTAAAATAATAGATGTTTTTGTTTCAAAAAATGCACGAACACATTGTTTTAGGTGATTTCTATAGGTTTTTGTTTGTATTATTTCTTTGATTATAAACTTTACTGCATTTTTGTTTTTATAAACATTTTATATATGTTTTTCTCTATGCTAAGGTACATATATAAGGGCATAAAAATTTTATCTCTCCCCGGTTAGTAAAAAACAATGGACCGGCCCTATATATATATATATATATATATATATATATATATATATATATATATACATACTAGTTGTGAAACCCGTGTATTACACGAGTTTATTAGAAGAATCAAAAGTAACGGCGTGAGCAAAAAAAGACCATTCACGTAAGTTTTGGTAACCACAACGACCATGTTCATAAAAAAATAAGTAACGACTGAGTTTGTAACATTTGGTAAACTATATGGACCATTTATGTAATTTGGTCTTAATTATTCTATACTAATAAAATTAATTAATATGAATTCACAAATGGAATGTACTATCTACATTAATATACATATACATTAATTAATATATTAATAGAAAGAAGAATTCACAAATAGAAAGTTATTATGTATATTAATTAATATATTAATAAAATTAATTAATATAAGGTGGCATTTATTAGGTGAAATTTGAATAAAAAAGAAAAAAAAACAATAAAAATGACAAGTGGATATTAAATAATTCAAAAAAATCTAGAAAATTACAAGTGTCAAAAAGAAGGAGAAGATGACATATGGCAAAATCATTCTTATTTATTAAGATATATATATATATATATATATATATATATATATATATATATATATATATATATACTAGGTGTGAGACTCATGTATTACATGAGTTTATTTAAAAAAAATTAAATATGAAATTTTAACAATTTGAAAAGTTTGAATTTATAAGAAAAAATGAGAAAAATTTTGAACTATTAAAATTAATGAACGTATTGAATATATTACATATATAAACATTTTCTAATAAATACCTTACATATATATATTACCATACATATTAAATGTGAAATTTTAATTAAATAAAATGAAAATTACAATAAAATGACAAGTGGAAAATAGAAAATTCAAAAATTCTAAATGAAGGAGAAGAGGACATGTGGCAAAAAGTTTTTTTATTTATTAGAGAGGATATATATATATATATATATATATATATATATATATATATATATATATATATATATATATATATATATATATATATATATAAGAGAGAGAGAGAGTGAAAAAAAGGTTTAATAGAGAATCATAATTATTGGTTCTCCAAGGAACCAATTTTTTTTTCAAGTTTTATAGCTTATTATTTATCGAAAAAAAACTAAAAATTTCTAAATTAATATCTTCACATTGTGAATGCTAAAAAAATAAATTATATATTTTTTGAGTTCACCGTGTGAATTCAGATTGACATTGTGAATCTGCACAGATTCACACTGTGAATTTGACGATTTTTTTTATCGAATTTGATATCATTGGAAAAAGGATAAAAAGTTATGAATTTCTATATTTTTAGTTTATATATATATATATATATATATATATATATATATATATATATATATAACATCCCAAAAATACGGTCCAAAAATTTCATTTTAAATCATTAGTGAAAGCCATAATTTTCAACCATTTCATTTATAAACAAAACCGTTATATCAAATCATAGTATAATCTCAAAACATATTCTTTTTATCAGAGTACAACATCCCAGACTAAACAAACAATGGTGTGTGTCATGCGATCATCCCGAGCTCTTCCCTCCGCTACCGGAAGTACCTGAAACCAAAACTGAAAATCATAAGCACGAAGCTTAGTGAGTTCCACAACCTACCACATACCATATACATAACCACATACTGGGCCCCCGCTTGGTGCATCGGGACTTGCCCGGCATCGGGCCCCGTCCGGCATCAGGCCCCGCCTGGCATCGAGCCCCGCTCGGTATACAAATCTGTCTTTCTTAGGCCCCACCTTTCTCCAGGCCCCGCCCGCTGAACATATACAACACATAATCATAGCACATAACACGTAAGCTAAACCTACTCTACTGTAGTCCGGTACTAAGGCCTCGCCTATCTTGGGCCCCGCCCATGTCCTGTTACTAGTGAGTCATGGAACCCCGTCCATGCTCCTGCTGGTAGTGAGGTACGAACCCCCGCCAACACTCACATCTCTCCTACCTCGGGCCTCGCCCCTGCTCTGCTACTAATGAGATACGAAACCCCATCCATACTCTGCTAATGATGAGATACGGGGCCTCGCCCAAACTCACCTCCTTACCAGGCTCATACAAGTATCACAAAGACAACAAGTATAAACTATCATGCAAACATTCCTCAGGCTCCCACCTGGCATTGGACCTTGGTCCGGAATAACATACTAGCATACAGTGCCTAGGGCTAACCCCCGGGTCTTCCTATCCATAAACTACATGGGCCGGCATTGTGGTCGTAGACCCATTCACACAGTGAGGAGACTCACCTCGCACTGCTGAAGACTAACTGAACACTTCTGACTACTAACCAGCAACTCCTGAACTGCTGACCCTTTGGCTTCCCGAACTATCAATACCCAAAATAACATTTAGGCTACAATATTCCAAAAGTCAACCTAGGTCAAACTTGGTCAAAGTCAACGGTCAACGTCAACCTCCGGTTGACTTGACTCGCCGAGTTGGTCTACCAACTCGTCGAGTCCATACTCCTCCAACCCAATACAACCCCCGACTCTACTTGTCGAGTCTATCAAGAACTCGACGGGTTCTCCTTCAACCATACAATCAGGACCATCTTCAACCGACTCGCCGAGTTCATCCTTGAACTCGTCGAGTTCATCTTCCTCATATGAACGTGTCCAGACTGTGACTCACCGAGTTGTATGAACAACTCGTCGAGTCCATATTCATGGGTTGGGAGATTTCCTTGGACTCTTTGAACTCGTCGAGTACGATGATCTTCATGTCCACTATGGACCCAGACTGGCCGAGTCCCTAACCAACTCAACTCATACCCTTTACAGAAGGGTTTCGGGGACAGAAAATGGCCTGACTCGCCGAGTCCCTCTATTTCCAATTATATTCAGACGATTTCAGTCAAGCACAAGGCGTCCAAGACCCAGATCTAACCTCCTAGGGTCGGAATAACAAGCAAAGCTACTACCTTTGCATCCATGCATGACCCTTTTTGCTCAAAAGGCCATAACAACCCCTTAAACTTTGCATGGGGAGTTCTAATGGCACAAAGCTTCCACCTTTATGCCTCAATTACTCTAAATACTCCCAGATCTGAAAGGATCTTGCTTGGGGACGTCCAAATCCCACAAGTAATCATTCTTGGTCCATAAACTTCATAAAAAGGGGCTATAAAGAAATCAAACAAACTAGAAGTCAATATGAAGACTTGATTACCAAGAAATGCAGCCAAAGGAGTGTATCTTCTGGATCTACTTCCTCTTTCTTGAACCTACAACTTCCTTCTTCTCCTTCTTCCTCTTCAAGAGTACACAATTCACACAAAAGTGGCTCAAACACACATAAGATGCACTAGGGTTTCGTGGGTAAGGGTTTGGGTTCTGGTGGCTGAAGATGAGGCTGAGGGAATGAGAATATGATGCTTAAATAGGGCACCAAGTCCCGAAATTAGGGTTTCCCAACCCAGGTGAGACTCGTCGAGTCAGTCCCCCGACTCGCCGAGTCGGCCACTTAATCCACGACACGGAACTCGCTCCTACTCGTCGAGTTCTTCCTTGGACTCGACGAGTTGACTCCTTGACTTAGGGTTTTCCTTTCCATTCTTGGTCTGCTGGATTAGGGGTGTTACATCTCTCCCCCACTTAAACTAGACTTCGTCCTCGAAGTCCGCTACGACCAACTATCCTGCATTCTGCTCACAACATTTCTGCCCGGAGGATACATCTCTAACCGAGTCTGATCCTCGAGGGATCACTTCCATTGACCTCCCGCCCGGTCATTCAGCCAAAACTAATCCTTGAAGATAAAAACATCGAGAGCACTTTGATCACCAGCAATCATGAGAACATGGCTCTTATCCAGCCGACAATCCCTCCAGTACTCCCCGAGTAATTTCACTTGGCATTCAAGGGGCTCATCCCTTTACTCTGTGCCGCTACGGCCTTCCAAGGCAATGGTACACAATCAACTCCTTTTCCTATTTGTGTGAAGGACATACTCTTCGCTGTATCTGCATTTCCAGCCACTCCCATTGTTGTTCACTTCACTGATACCCACCGAATGCTTCCTCCTACTATATCTCAATGCTGAACGCCCATCGTAGTGAATGGATCATATAATCCTTCGAGTAAAAGATTCATCCCTGCAACGGTTAGACTCATACGAGAGCTGCACAACAGGATCAAACCCTCCCCTCTGAGATTATTCAACCCTGCTGTGAATAGTGTAGCACCTCTCGGTCAACTAGCTGTTCGACCAGGAATTCTCTTATCGCTATCCCCGACCGAAGGTCCTGCTATCCCCTGTCCGCTTTCCGGATGAAACGAGACCACCCTGGTCCCAACTAATCTGCCATTAACTGGTTTACCGGAATCCCACCGGTTACTGAACCCAAGATAAATCTCTTAGTCGCTCCCAACGACTTCCGAAGTAACTTCGGCTATCTGCAAATGCTCTATCTACTTAGCCACTCTGACACCATAAGTCCTGGGATCCTCGATCCCCTATCTTGACCCTACGGTCTCTACCAGGTCCCACCCGCGCTGCTAAAATCTCACGGGCCTCGCCCAACGGGTCTCACCCAAACTATATCTTAGAGCAGTCTCTCCCTCAATTCTTACTTGTCTTGCTACTATCGCAAGGGCCTTACCTACGGGTCCCACCCAAACCATACTACTAAGCGACCCTGCCCCCGGTCTCACCTGTCTAGGGCTACGCGGGTCCTAAACCATCCTGAATTCTCAACAAACTATCCTTTCTCGATCTCTATCAGGTTGACTAGGAGATACGGGCCTCGCCCACACTCCGCTAACTAGGAGATACGGGCCCTCGCCTGCACTCCTCTAACTAGCTACTAGTGAATGATGTGGCTACACCCGCAGACTTACAACACCCTAACACGATCTGACTGCTAGAGAATGTTACGGCTATACCCGCAGCCTTACTACTCTTCCCAATCTGTCTAACTGCCGGAGATTGCTGCGGCGACCCCGTAGTCTTACATCCTGACTAAACTCGCATCCTGTCGAGAAAATCTCCTACCTGGTTCCCACCCAGGTATCATCTACCGCGAATACACGAACTCAATGTTGGGAAGTTTCCCAAACTCCTAACTCATGCGCTCCTCTATCCCAACAGCCACTGGGGCTGCTTTCCTTCCCAACAAAGTTGCGAACTCATCCCAATTTACACTTACTCCTGCTCCTGACCTCTGGGATAGATCTCCCCCACTTCGATTCGACTAGATCCTTACAGCTCGCAGCTTGGGAAGGATTCCCAATCCTTCTCTCCACTCCATGGTCGATCTGCTAAAAACTGATGCTTACCGCTGCTAGTGCTCCAAAACTAACCAATACCGTGACGCTACCGCCCCTGAGAACTAGAGAAATACTTCCCGAGTCCCAAATCACACTTGCTACAGTGACTACATCCTGAGAATCTGCTCTAAAGAGAAACATCTTCGAACTACTACTCCAACATCCATGGTATGCAGATGGCATATAACTCAATCACAACGATCTATTGTGGCTCGATCTTAACTTCCTGCGGGACCATGGGCACTGAAGCCCGAACTCTCTCCACCTCCAAAATAGGACAACGGGACTTGAAATGACCTGTCTGGTGACAATGAAAACATATATGATCCTTCTTACAATCCCGATGTACATACCCTCTTTCTCCACACTTGAAACACCTAAACTTGTGACAAGCAAACCCATGGGTTCCCCCACACTTGCCACACACCTCCATGCCTCCCTGACTCTCAACACCCAAATCTGACAAGTTGGGTTCTCTGCCCTCTTCCGATCGTCCTGAGGTAAGTGCTCGCTTCCTTTTTCCAAGCTGCCTATCCAAACCAATCTCCTGTTCCTGAGTTACCCCAACTACCCCATCAATCGTCTGACTAGTCGTTGCTTGACCCAGAAGTCTAGCGGTTAACCTATCAGTAACACGCCCAATAATGCCGGGTAACTCCTCTTGCACGGCCCGCGAAACCTCCACCACGATCCAATCATGCAGTGAACTCTCCTGAAGACCAGGTGTGTACCCCGTCTCTGCTCCCTGTCGACATGAGCTATTAACTGAATCCTTCCTCCCGAGGGATCCCAGTGATCCACAAACATTCGGCCCCAGAGGAGCCCCTAACTGCCCTGCAGCGATTTCGGCCCGAAAGGCCTCGAGGCGTCTATCCAAAAGCTCCAAAATTCCCTCCTTGACCTTGCCAAAGATCAAAGGAGTCTGGTCCAAAATATCGCGCGTAACCTCAGCTGATACAAACTCTCTCATCTGTTCCTCGAGCTGACTGGCTCCCAAACCCGAGCCTGATCCCTCACCGGCGCCCGAACCGCCCACTGGTCTATCTCGTAGCGTCACCATGATGCAAACATATCATAACAACCATCTGAATAATCAATACTATCGAGGGACCCCGAACACACTACCAGTTCCCTGGTTTCATCTCAGCCCTTCATGGTTCGAGTACAGATCCTCTACTTTCAGTAGTACGGGCCTATACGACCTTCCACATCTATCCGTACTTTCCTCAAGAATTGCCTCGACTCCACCAAGTCCCTTTCACTACCACTAACACTACTCACAGCACTACTCTCAACCTAGGCTTGCCCCAGGGAAATCTACAATCCCAAACCCAGTCCTCAGCTGTTGAAACACTCTTCATAATGTCAAGTAACCACTACATGAATACCATCACATGCAACGAGGCTCGGATAATCCTTTGAGTAAAGGACTCGTCCCTACAACGGTTAGACTCAGACGAGAGCTGCACAATAGGGTCAAATCCAGCACTCTGACATTATTCAACCCTGGTCACATGTGACATAACGTATTCATCTAGTAACTAACTCCCATTACTCGAAGTCCCACAAAGCACAAAGCAAGCAGCATTCAGACAAATGGAAAAATCTAACCAAACAAGCATTTCCATTCTCTTATCAGGAATCTATACTAGCATATAATTCAAGGCTCATATAATCAGGCATAACCTAAACAGGCTATCCTACCACTGGATGATCAGTTCTAGCATGCAATTCTACAAGCTCATATAACATATAAAGGCATCTTTCCTAGATCCTTATATCTAATATAGCATGTGAATCACATAATCATATCATATCACATAATAATCATATCATATAACGCCTGTGTTTCTGGGCTTGTCAATAATGTCGATGTAATAGTCTAGGTTAACCTTGTAACCCGTTTTGAAATAATAAAAATGTATTATTTGAGTATTATGTGTTTATTGCTTAATTGTGTGATTTAAATGAACTAAGAATAAAAATAAGCGATAAAATAAAATGTTAGATAAATCCGATATCGATACATAAAGAGGTAGTGGTTGTGTCAAGGTTTCTGAAAATATAAAGAATGCCACAATCCGAGTTATAACGAAGAAGTTATGACCTATCGAAGTTTCGCGACAGAACCGGTACGCCACTGCGTGACGTATATAATGAATTTATGATAGAGCGATATTTAGCCTTAGTGATCTAAACGAAAGTCGTAGAATACATTAAACCGAGAGCGTGCATGAAAAGAACGTCTAAATCTGACTTCATATGAGGAAGTTATGATTTTTCGAAGTTCTGACTTAGCGGTATGCACCCCAAAGTTCGAATATGAGATCGAGTGATTTCTAGACAAAACAATCTAAACGAGAATCGAAGATCTCGTCGATAGTAGTGCAACGACGGAAAGACAGACGAAAACGGACGTCAGACGAAGGAGTTATGATTTTCTAACAGAGTTTTCCTGTCCCGGCCTACTAAAAATAATATAATAAAAATAAAGTCAAAATTAGCCGACGGAATCTAAACGAGAGTTATAGAGCATAATCTCACCTACGCGTGGATATAAAGAACGTCGAAAACAGAGATCGTATGCGAGAGTTCTGATTGTCTGAAGTTCGAGGCACGCAAACCGAGGCATGTCAGAAGGGAACGCCCAGCGTTCGGAAGGGGAACGCCCCGCGTTCGTTTTCTAGGCCTCGGATTGGCCACCTCTCTGCTGACTCGGAGCTCTCATCGGATAAGAACCAAACCCCCGCTCCTACGCGCGGCATTCGGAGGAACGCGCTGCGTACCTCGCTGGAACGCGTTGCGTACCAAAGGCCAGCCTCACCCTATAAATAAGGTGCAAGACCAGCCGATCTTGTTTGCTAATTTTCCACTTCTTCACCCTTTTTCTTTCTTCTACTTTGCTAGAAATACCCCCGAAGCCCCGATATCATCTCGACACCCGAAGCAAGTCCCGAAGCCCCGAATATCCCGAGAAATAGAGTTGTCGAGCCGAAACTCTGCCCGCGAGAAGCCCGGTTTTTGGAAGATATCCCAGTTTCATCGAAGATTATTATTTTAAGAGTCGTAGTGCTGTCCGAGCATCATCTTATCAAGTGAGTGTATATTCCTTTTCTTCTAACACATAGATACGAAGTATGCTCTACAAAAATACGTGTTATGTGTTTGTATATTATTTTCTTATTTGAAATAATTATTGAATGAATGATTTGTACAGGTTTTAAGCTGTATATAAATGTATATATTTTTATCTACTAATATGTTGGGTAGAACATGGGTAGAAAGTTGTTGTGTGATGAAATAAAATGATGAGAGGCCTCGATGTGATTGTCATCTAGTCGTCCATCAGAATATGGATGACGACCACAGACTTTTATAGACAGTTCAGTGGAACGCTGGCAGGCTCATAACCTGTAGGTGTAGTGAACTTGAGTATTCATTTGTTGTATTCTATCCCCCTCATGGTTGCCTTAGGACATTCATTGCTGAGGAAACCCCTTTGCAGTAGTGTCCGCCCCGATGAAAAATCCTAGACTAGGTCCCTTGTGATAGTTGTTGTTTTAGGGACGTAAAGTGAGGATAACGGGAATGGGTAATCGGGTTATTGTTGGTTGGTGAAATTAAATATAATTATTTATTATGGGTTGAAAACCCTATATGCTCACCAGGCTTCCAAGCCTGACCCACTCAGTTTCTTTGTATTACAGGTAGTGGCGCGAGAGCATAAGTTGGGGAACTTGTGAAGATATTTTTGTTTATAGACCAGTAGTTGTATATAACTGTGTAAGGTCTATGTTTTATTGTTTATGCTTTTGTGTCTGTATCGGAACATAACATCCCGAGTTTTGATATATAATGAAAATACATTTCTTTAATAAATGCTTTGATAAACCTTATTTTATCATGTATTGTTTTGGGGACAAATTCCGCAACTCTTTTAAATCAATGGATTTACTCTAAAATTATTTTAAAAGCATAAATGAATCCGGTCTTTTCTGGCCGTGAATTTGGGGATGTCACAGTTGGTATCAGAGCATTAGTTTAAGCGAACTAGGAATTTGTAGGATTTCTAGACTTAAACTTAAAATGCTAAGTGAAGATTGTGGGATGAGTGTCTGTTGTACTTTAGACACGAGCACTAGTTTATTTTAGGAAAGTTTTCTAAAATGCTTTTATGTGCTAAATGTTATATGATTGCCATATATGAAATTATTTTTTCAGATCTACGGTTTGTTGCCAACCGGATCTGAAGGCCTATGTGTTTAGGATTCTAAGTGTATGGCGATGGTATTAGAACTAGCATGTAAACGTTTCGGAGTGATTTGGATAATCTAATTATCTATCGTGAATAAGGATCTAAATTCACCTTATTCGGTGTATAGATCAAGAATGGAAATAACTAGAAGTGGAGTTGGAAACGTGAACGAAAACAGGAATCAACCACCTGTAATCGAGAAAATACCTGTTGTAGCAGCAGCACCTGAGCCAATGACAATGATTGGTGTACAATTGATGATTCAGACGATGTTGGTTTGTCAGATGGAAGAAACGAGACGTCTGCTTCGACAGAATCGTGAAGAACCTTCGATGCCGATTGTGCAGCCCGAATTAAGTGAAGGACAGTCGGAAGGAGGTAGCTTCAGTGGGGTGATTGGTCAAGCCAACCCACCGATAGTTAGACAGAATGACCAAGGTGGAAGAAATGATGGACTGGGATGCAAGTACAAAGATTTCTTGACTTGCAAACCATCAACCTTCACTGGAAAGGAAGATCCGATTGGAGTCATGGATTGGATCTCGGAAATGGAGCTAGACTTCAGGACGTATGGCTGCAGAGGCAAGTTGCAGACCACTTTCACAGTACGTCAGTTCAGAAGTGGCGCAGTTCATTGGTGAACACTCTGGGAAAGACCCTAAGCCCTAATGAGCCACTCCAACTGACTTGGGCAGATTTCTTGGTGCAGTTCAAGTGCAAGTTCTGCTCTGACTAAAATCTACTAGAGTTGGAGAACAAGTTTCTGACCTTGACAAAAGGCAGCATGTCAGTCGACGATTACACCAATGCCTTCACTGAAAAAATGGAGTTTGCTTTGCGCATCGTCCCATATGAGCTGACAAAAGTTGACCGGTACACGAAGGGAATCCCATGGGAGTACGCGGTGCCAGTACATCAGACACCTACTCTAGAGGAAGCTATTTGGGCTGCCAAGTCTGTTGACGACATGATTAAGGGAAGAACCGCCAGCAAAGTTGAAGTTGGTAAAAAGAGAAAGTTTGAAGGAACTTTAGGTTCCAACAAGAAAATCAAATTTTCGACGTCTGATTCGAAAAAGTTTGGAGGAGGAAAAGGGGGCGAATCGAAATGGTGTGAAAAGTGCAAGAAAAAGCACTCTGGTAAATGTAGTGAGGAAGTGACTTGCTACAAGTGTGGAAAGACGGGGCATTATGCCAACGAGTGTCCGTACAACAAGAGAGTGTGTTTTGGATGTAACGAAGAGGGGCACATTTTGAAAGACTGTCCTAAAAAGAAGGAGGCAGCAAGACCCAATATTCCCCCAAAGCCGAAAGCAAGAGCCTTCCAGATGACACTGGAAGCTGCTAAACAAGAAGCTGATGTCGCTTCAGGTACCTTTCTCGTAAACGAATTGCCTACCCAAATTTTATTTGATTCTGGAGCCAACTACTCCTTTATTTCGCATGAATTTGGTAGAAAGTTAGCTTTGCCTGTCGATAGACTAGATAATGCTTTATTAGTCGAGGTTGCTAGTGGCAAGTTTATACCTGTTATCCATCGCATGAAAAACATCTTAATTGATTTGAATGGGAATAAGTTCCACGAGGAATTATTGCCTATTGAGTTAGATGGTTTCGACATCGTGTTGGGAATGGATTGGCTTAGCGCCAATGATGTCGAAGTATTATGCAAGAAGAAGATAGTAAAAGTAAACCTGCCAGGGAAAGAGTCATTTATGGTGTATGGGGAAAAACGCAGAGTAAATTTTGGAATCATTTCTCTAATGAAAGCCAGAAGGTGTTTGGTCAAAGGATGTACATCATATTTGGCATTCGTGATTGATGCAAAGAAGGAGAAAAAGGAGATGCAGAGCATTCCTGTGGTGTGTGATTATCCGAAAGTATTTCCCGAAGATCTTCTTGGATTACCGCCTGATCGACAAGTAGAATTCGGTATCGACTTGTTTCCAGGAACCACGCCAATAGCAAAAGCACCTTACAGACTAGCACCAACGGAGATGAAGGAACTTATGATGCAACTTCAGGAGTTATTGGAAAAAGGTTTCATTAGACCTAGTTCATCACCCTGGGCAGCTCTAGTGTTATTTGTAAAGAAGAAGGACGGGAGTATGAGAATGTGCATTGATTACAGAGAGCTGAATAAAGCAACGATAAAGAATAGATATCCATTGTCGAGGATTGATGACATGTTCGATCAGCTTCAGGGTTCAAGCTATTTTTCGAAGATCGATCTGAGGTCAGGATATCATCAGCTGAAGGTGAAAGAGCAGGATATAGAGAAGACAACATTCAGAACACGATATGGGCACTACGAGTTTTTGGTTATGTCGTTTAGACTAACCAATGCTCCAGCAGCATTCATGGATTTAATGAACAGGGTTTGTAATCCATTCCTTGATAAATATGTGATAGTGTTCAATAGATGACATTCTGATTTACTCGAAAAGCCAAGAGGAGCATGGAAGACACTTGCGAGAAGTGTTAGAAGTCTTGAAGAAGGAGAAGTTGTATGCTAAGTTCTCCAAATGTGATTTTTGGATTTGAGAAGTCCAATTCTTGGGTCACGTGGTCAACCAAGAAGGGATAATGGTTGATCCAGCAAAGATTGAAGCTGTGATGAAGTGGGAACTGTTGGATTAGTGTCTAAGTCCATAACTATTTTGGTATGTACTTGACCCGATTGTGAGCATGGTCCTTTTGGGTTGCCTTCACACGGGTGACTAGACAGGATGACAGTTGAGGTGAGAGGTTGATTAGGGCATAAATATGATTTATTTATTATATTATATGATTAATATAATAATTTGGAATCATATTATTAATTAGTATTTAATCATAAATTAATTTAGAATTAATTTTGGGATTAAAGGAATTGATTAAAAGTATAGGGAACTGTTGGATTAGTGTCTAAGTCCATAACTATTTTGGTATGTACTTGACCCGATTGTGAGCATGGTCCTTTTGGGTTGCCTTCACACGGGTGACTAGACAGGATGACAGTTGAGGTGAGAGGTTGATTAGGGCATAAATATGATTTATTTATTATATTATATGATTAATATAATAATTTGGAATCATATTATTAATTAGTATTTAATCATAAATTAATTTAGAATTAATTTTGGGATTAAAGGAATTGATTAAAAGTATAGGGGCTGTTTTGTAATTATTCAATAGTTGAGGCTTTAGGCCATTGGATCACCTTTATTAAGACTTGGCCGAAAATCCTAGAAGGATCTAGGAGTTTTTGTCCAAGGGCTTAAGGAAAGGAGTCCATGGATTTGCTTAGGCCCTAAGGTAAGGGATTAGGGTTTCCACCTTGAAACCCTAGTTAGCCTTAAGTATAAATAGCACCCTAAGGCACTAAAATTCGGCCAACCCTTGGAGAAACCCTACTAGGGTCGAATTTTAGAGCCTCTTGCCTCCCTTCCTCTCTCTCATATTCATCCTCTCACCCAAAGTGTGTTTGTGAGCCATTAGAGGTACTACACTTGTGGTACTTGCTTTCAAGAGCTAAAGAAATTCAAGGAACTAGTTGTTATTGCTATATAACAACAAAAGGTATGTAATATATTCTCCTTTGTGAATTTCAAAAATCATAGGAGTATCCCAGGTTTCATTTTGTGTTCATAAAGTTGTATGTCTAATAGTGAAAACATAGATCCAATTAGGGTTGCATGCACACATAGGATTGTTTGTATAAAACCTATCAGGAACAACCAAAAAGTCCCACGGAGATCCGAAGCTTTCTAGGATTAGCTGGATATTACCGAAGGTTTATCCAAGGCTTTTCTTCGATCACTACTCCATTAACAGCTTTGACTCATAAAGGAGCTACTTATGCTTGGAGTGATAAGCACAAAGAAGCATTCGAGTTGCTAAAGAAGAAGCTATGTGAGGCACCGATTCTTTCTTTACCCGATGGAGTTGAAGACTTCGCTGTCTATAGCGATGCGTCTGGGGTTGGGTTGGGTTGTATTTCGACCCAAAGAGAAAAGGTGATAGCATATTCGTCTCGACAGCTGAAAGAGCATGAAAATAACTACCCCACTCATGATTTGGAGCTGGCAGCGGTAGTATTTGCTCTAAAAATATGGAGGCATTACCTCTATGGCACGAAGTGCAAACTTTTCACTGATCATAAGAGTCTCCAATATCTCGTTAGTCAGAAAGAATTGAATATGAGGCAGCGACGCTGGCTAGAATTACTTAAGGACTACGACTGTGAGACACTTTACCACCCCGGTAAAGCAAATGTTGTCGTTGGTGCTCTCAGTCGGAAAGTCAATCTTGAGAGAAAAAGGCCAAGAGCGTTGAGAATAGAAGTTGTCTCGACAATTGTGGAGAGTATAAAGAAAAATCAAGAGGAAGCTTCAGAAAAGAATGACCGGAAGGAGGAATGTTTGGGCAAAACGTTGGTATTCGGTAAAACGGTCATAGACTGAAGGTATTCCAAGATCGTATTTGGGTACCTAAGTCAGGAGGAATAAGAGATCTTCTGATGGAAGAAGCTCACAAAACCATGTACTCGATTCATCCTGGCAGCACTAAAATGTATAGGGACCTAAAACCCAATTACTGGTGGCCGACGATGAAGCTTGATATTGCAAAGTACGTGGCGGAGTGTGTGACATGTGCGCGGGTCAAGGCACAACATTAGAAATCATACGGGAGTTTAGAACCTTTACCTGTGCCTATGGGTAAATGGGAAGACATTGCTATGGATTTTGTCACTAAACTGTCCAGAACAAAGAATGGTCACGACATGATTTGGGTGGTCGTTGATCGCTTCACTGAGAGTGCGCATTTCATAGCAGCCAATGAGAAATGGTCTATGGATAAGCTTGCAAATTCTTACGTGAAGGAAATTATGAGGCTTCACGGTGTTCCGTTAACGATTGTATCGGATCGTGACGACCGTTTCACCTCAAGGTTTTGGAAAAGTCTACAAGAGGAATTGGGTACCACGTTGTGTTTGAGTACAGCTTACCATCCACAGACTGATGGGCAGAGCGAACGAACAATACAAACGCTTGAAGATATGTTGAGAGCATGTACCCTAGAAACCCAAGGCAACTGGGATGAACATTTGCCTTTAGTAGAATTTTCCTACAATAATAGTTTCCCCTCGAGCATTAGGATGGCACCTTATCAAGCTTTGTACGGACAAAAGTGTCGTACGCCGTCTTGTTGGCTTGAGGCTGGGGAAAAGCAGTTTATGGGACCTAAGATAGTCCATCAGACTGTTGAAAAGTTGAAAATAATTAGGGAGAGAATGTTAGGGGCTCAGGATCGTCAAAAGAGCTATGCTGACAAAAAGCGAAGACCGATGACATTTGAAGTTGGGGATTCGGTTTTGCTAAAAGTCTCACCGTGGAAGGGACTTATAAGATTTGGTAAAAGAGGAAAGTTAAGTCCAAGGTTTATTGGACCGTTTAAAGTTCTTCAGAGGATTGGGAACCAAGCTTACAAGCTCGAATTACTCGAAGAACTGAATGGAATTCATAACACTTTTCATGTGTGTTACTTGAGGAAATTCACGGGAGAAGTTCCCGATATGATTCCACTTTCGGAATTGAGAATTGATGAGAATAAAAGGTTAGTTGAAGAACCAGAGGCAATCATTAACCGAAAGACTAAGAAGTTGCGACGCAAGATGGTCGAATTAGTGCTTGTTCGTTGGAAACATACGAATGGGCCAAATCTCACTTGGGAAACGGAGAGTGACATGATGAGTCACTATCCACATTTGTTTGTTGATGTGTGATTCCGGGGACGAAATCATCCTAAGGGGGAGAGAATTGTAACGCCTGTCTTTCTGGGCTTGTCATTAATGTCGATGTAATAGTCTAGGTTAATCTTGTAACCCGTTTTGAAATAATAAAAATGTATTACTTGAGTATTATGTGTTTATTGCTTAATTGTGTGATTTAAATGAACTAAGAATAAAAATAAGCGATAAAATTAAAATGTTAGATAAACCCGATATCGATACATGAAGACGTAGTAGTTGTGTCAAGGTTTCCGAAAATATAAAGAATGCCAAAATCCGAGTTATAACGAAGAAGTTATGACCTGTCGAAGTTTCGCGACAGGACCGGTACGACACTACGTGACGTAAATAGTGAATTTACGATAGAGCGATATTTAGCCTTAGTGATCTAAACTAAAGTCGTAGAATACATTAAACCGAAAGCGTGCATGAAAAGAACGTCTAAATCTGACTTCGTATGAGGAAGTTATGATTTTTCGAAGTTCCGACTTAACGGTATGCAGCCCAAAGTTCGAATATGAGATCGAGTGGTTTCTAGACAAAACAATCTAAACGAGAATCGAAGCTCTCATCGATAGTAGTGCAACGACGGCAAGACAGACGAAAACGGACGTCAGACGAAGGAGTTATGATTTTCTAGCGGAGTTTTCCTCTCCCGGCCTACTAAAAATAATATAATAAAAATAAAGTCAAAATTAGCCGACGGAATCTAAACGAGAGTTGTAGAGCATAATCTCACCTATGCGCGGATATAAAGAACGTCGAAAACGGAGATCGTATGCGAGAGTTATGATTGTCTGAAGTTCGAGGCACGCAAACCGAGGCATGTCAGAAGGGAACGCCCAGCGTTCGGAAAGGGAACGCCCCACGTTCGTTTGCTAGGCCTCGGATTGGCCACCTCTCTGCTGACTCGGAGCTCTCATCAGATAAGAACCAAACCCCCACTCCTACGCGCAGCGTTCGGAGGAACGCCCAGCGTTCAGGGAGCGCGCGGCGTACCTCGCTGGGACGCGATGCGTACCGAAGGCCAGCCTTACCCTATAAATAAGGTGCGAGACCAGCTGATCTTGTTTTCTAATTTTCCACTTCTTCACCCTTTTTCTTTCTTCTAATTTGCTAGAAATACTGTGACAATCCGAAATTTTTATCTTGAACACTTATTCAAATCAAAGAAGGTCAGACTCGTTTTTGCTATTTTCTAGCACGGTTTGGAGTCAATTAGAGTGTTTAAAACCTAGTATAATCATGGTATGAGTCGGGGGATGAGTATTGGGAGTGTAACACCTTGCAATTGAGCCAAACACACCAACACAAGGTGTGTGCGGCCGCACACCCGAGTGTGCGGCCACGCACCCATCCCAGCCGCACACTCCCACCTATATATATAACACTTAGTCATTTTGAACACTTTTTCCACTTCTTCAAAGCTAGAACTCGTTTTCTCTCAAGTATCATCCAAAGTTTCACTTCAATCTTCAATCAAGTGAGTGATTCCTTCTTTGTTTAGCAAATACATGACCTTAACTAGCCTTTTCCCTTGATTTGATCCATGAAAACACCTATTTGGTGTAAGAACACCAAGAACACACACTACTTTTGGGGCTTTTAACTAGACTTTTAAGCCTCTAAATCGGGTATACACTTGCAATAGCTTGTTATAAGCTAAAGACCCTTGAATTTACACATGAAAAACGCCATTTCATATGATCTTCAAGTGTGTACGGCCGCACACACCATGTGTACGGCCGCACACACCAAGTATAGCCGCACACACCCTTTTAAGGGTCTAATATCGCAACAAACTTCCATTCCAGCTAGCCAATGGTCAAAACACCTTCCCTAGAACGTTCCTAAGGCTTGGAAACACGTTTTGGCACACTTCATAGTGAGTGTGCGGCCACACACACACCCTGGCCGTACACACTCAAATGTTGTGCATTTTGACCATACACTCCCTTGTACAGCCATATACCCCTTATATACAACCATAGGTGTTGGTAACACTTATTTCTAAGTGTTTTTATGTTCCTAAGGCATGTCCCTATCACCTTTAGTGGTTATATACATTAAATATATTCATATATGTGAAATTATATGTTAAATAGGATTCGTTTGTCCTCAAGACTCCAATTGACACCCAACAATCCTATATCGATCTTTCATTCGAGTTACTCACTACAGGTGAGTTCATACCCCTTAATCAACCTTTTAAATGATTTTAAATGCTTTTATGGGGGGGAATACAAGTTGAACTATTATAGTTATTATATCAATCACATGTGATTAATAACTACCAAACAAGTGGATTTCTTCCTTTTCAAACTGTTTTATCAAACAAATTACTTCAAACTGTTTTATTAAACTCCTTTACATGTCAAATACTTTTATTAAACTCTTTTAAACTTATTTTCTGTTAAATGTGTACCTATATAGATATAGTTATATAAGTAGGATTTAAAGGACTTAGGACTGATAACTCACCTTACCTCCTGTTCCTTGTTTGGTTGTGGACTTAGGGTATCGGTTGTTTGTCCGAAGGTCGTTTGAATCCTAGTCATATATCATGTATATGTATATAGATATAAAAGGTTACTTCTTTCTATTCAATACCTATGGGTAGCAAAGGTATACAAACATGTTCATACATTCAAACAACATTACTAGTAAGCTATAATAAGTATAGTTTAGGGAGATACTAATACTATTACTAGAACAGTGAAACATACAAAGAGTCAGTTCATACACGAGTCAATACCATACAGAGAGAAAAAACAATACCATATAGAGATAGCATAACATACAGATAGAGAATACTATGATGAGAAACAAACAATACCATACAGAGAGAACATACATACATACTAGACAGAGAGAGAACATACAATACAACTAGTACATACAATACATTCACAAGTGCACTAATACAATTATGTGAGCCACGTAACGGGGCGTGGCATCACCTGTCATGGCCCGTTTTGTATCCAGAATCTCCTTAAATGTAGAGCGTGGAGTTTGTGTATAGATCTATACTGGATTGACTATCCTACACCTTGTTGCTCGCTACAGTGGGACTTGCAAGTCTACGGGTGCCAAACGTCATTTCCTCCGACGTCTTACATCGTCGTGTTTATAGTCAGTAGTATGGTACAGGCCGATCATATGGTACTTTAAATAACAAATGGTTTAAGTTAGTTAGTACAGCAGTAGTTACTTAATACAACACTACAGTACTATTTCATTTTCCCATTACATTCACTTTGTGATCTTCACACAATAAACAGCAATGTAAAAACTATATTTTTGGTTAATGATAGTCAGATTTGGGAAAATACAAACTCTTACAAGAGACACGCACGCAAACACTAGATGCCTTGGTAGAAGGCTACTTTTAGTAGGAAACATAGGGTTTTCTAGGAGAATTCAAACACTTACAAACATTTTCAAACTTATACATTACATACTTACAAACAATTTCATACAAACACAGACACTAATATACTTATGATCTCACCAGCTTTAAAGCTGATAAACTCTTTCAAAATAACTTGTATTCTCAGGTCACCAGTAGACAGGTACCGGTGCCAGGTTTTGAGAAGATGGAGCTCGTTCAAGACTCATCTTTTATTTTGATTCATATTTTTGGTGTCTATATAACTTGAGAGAACACACTTGTATTAAGTTATATTATTAATGCAATGGATGATGTTGTTGCTTGTTTACTACTATGCATTGTTGTGATACTGTACATGACGTCCTCCACCCCCGAACGTTTCCGCCGTTCCGGTTTTGGGGTGTGACAGATTGGTATCAGAGCATTGTTTATAGTGAATTGAGTATATCAACCCATAAAGGATATACGAACTATAAACACAGCGGGATTAAAATACTCTGATAAAGAGTTTATACTTTTAAATAATAAAATATTTAACCAAGTATACATACCTACATTCATACTAAAATCAGTGTCACTAGGACAGAACAAAAGTATTACGATTGTTGGGCAGCACAAGTAGACTTAGAGACATATAGTTAAAACTGGGAAGATATAGCCTGATTAACCATATTATCCGAGGAGTGACTAGCATGTGCCTAAGTGTGGTTGTGAGGTTGCAACAAGTCTAAAAACTTACCAACACTACTACAACGAAAACACTAGAACAGAACATAAGCTTAAAATACTATAGGAGTATTTTTGTGTTACTATAATTACTTATCTGAGAACTAAAAAGGTCTTTATTAGTATGTCAATAGTTGCAGAGTGGATACACTAAGGTTATATGTAACTAGGATGTCATAGACTTAGAATCTGTGATCTTTGCTTTACTTCCTGTTCCTTGTTTGGTTGTGGGCTTAGAGTTAGGGTCATTTATTCGAAGGTCTATCCTGTCTTGGTCGCATATGACTGGTATGCACTACGCAAATGTTGAAGTAACTGATAAAGATCATCTTATAATTATCTAGTTAGTTCGTCTATTAATTAAGTCTATACCCCCTTTTCTCGCATAGATAAAATGGCTGGATTCCATATCCCCGGAGACCCATACTATCCCAACGAAGGCAATATTGGATGGCTTGGAGAAGTGCCAGAAGATGATCACCAAATCCCTTTGGATGATCACGAACCTGAAGGCTTTTCTGATGATTCTGACTCAGAACCTGAAGTCAACAACCTACCCCCAGCTGCTCAAGACCCAAACCTGAATCCTCGTCCAACATTTCAAGGACTCACACCTTTGTGGGGCACAAACTTGAATAGATGGAGTCAGGAACAGGGTCAACCCATTCCCTACAATGGAGATAGAAGCTTCTACAACCTCACCGAGGGAGGTTCAACTGACAGGGTCCTACCCATCATGGTCCGTAGGATTTCTCGGAACGCCGAGCAAGGTCGAGCAACTATCGACCGAGTCGTGGAGATTGACGCCAACTCTGGCGTTAACACAGTCCGCATTCGCCAGCTAGAGTCTGCTCAAGAAAGGACTCAGGTCCGCAATGCAGCTCTGCAGAGGGAACTGCTGAAACCCAAGCCGAAGTCAGGGAACTTCGAGCTCAGCAAGTAAGATCTGAAAGGCGTATGAGGGACATATAACGTCTTCTGTTAGAGTCAAGAACTCACTCTAGTAGTTCTCGTCGCCGATAGAGTCTCATCGACTTCTCTTTTGGATATAACCTGGTTTATGTAAAAACTCTAGTCTAATTTCCTATCTTTGTAAATCTTAGACCTGTTAGGTCTTGATTAGGTCCTAGTTCTGTCAAAATTTTCCCATCTTGGTTGATGTAAGGCCTACTTCTAGGTCATTTTTCCCGAACTTGTTACATCTGTAATTCCAGTATTATTGACAGATATCTAACCTCGTGGAAATTTTTATCCAAATGCTAACATCTGTTAGTACTAGATCTACATTCAATCGTTCTGTTCAATTGTGCTATTGGACTATGGAGAATTAGTCCATGAGTCACTCTCATCAATTTTCCTTATTAAATTCTTATCAATATCTTCACCTTTCTAAACTTATAGTTAAAAGATGCCTCCACGTCGATCAACAAGACGCGATCCTCCATCAACTGCAACACCACCTGCTCCTCAAATCGATACGGCAGCTCTAAATGCTGCAGTAGCTGCGGCTGTGGCAACATCCATGGCTCAATATCACTCTTCTGGTTCCACTGGAGGAGGAACCCCTGTTCAATCTACTCATGGTGAAATCCCTGTGCGCTTGAGAGAGTGCTCCTACAAGGACTTCACCAACTGCAAGCCCAAGTCCTTTAGAGGGGCTGGCGGAGTCATTGCCCTCTCGCAATGGTTCGAGAAGACCGAATCGGTTTTCAAAATCTTCTCTTGTTTAGAAGGGAGCAAGGTCAAGTTCGCTGCTTGCACCTTTGAGGAAAAAGCCCTGACATGGTGGAATAGCCATGTCAAGTCACTATCTCTTATGGTGGCTAATGCTATGGGCTGGGAAGCTCTGAGAGAGCTAATGATCGAAGAGTACTGCCCGAGGGGCGAGATCCAAAAACTGGAGGAGGAACTGTGGAGCCTAACCATGAAAGGCTCCGACATAGTCTCCTACACCGCCAGGTTCTGTGAGCTGGTGGCCCTCTGTCCCAACATGGTTCACACAGAGGGGACGAAGATAGAAAGATACATATGGGGGCTGGTGCCTCCATTCCAGGGAAACGTTTTGGCTTCAAACCCCACTACATTCGATAGTGCCAAGCGATTGGCACATCGGCTTATTGACCATGGAGTTCGTACCCCGGCCGAAAAGACAACCCTGGCCATCTCAGAACATTCCAAAACCGCTGATTCCAAGCGGAAGTTCTGGGATGACAAGAAGAAGAAGAAGGCTGCCAAAAAGCAGCGGGTCGTGACAGTTCATGCTGCGATAGCACCTGCCACCGCTGCTGCTCCGGTAAAGCAGTACGCTGGGAGTTTGCCTAAGTGCAACCAGTGCAACTTCCACCACATTGTAGCCTGCCGGGAAATGCAGTGTTCGAACTGCAACAGGAAGGGGCACACTGCCCATTTCTGCAAAGCTCCGGCGAGGCCAATCAACCAAGTCCCCGGCGCTGACGTGGGCCAAGCTTGCTACGGTTGTGGCGAGGTGGGCCACTACAAGAAGGACTGCCCAAAGGCAGGGAATGCCGGTAGAGTGGGAAGAGTTCTGGCCATAGGCCACGAGGAGGCGGTTGCCGACCCCACTATGGTCACGGGTACGTTTCTCCTCGATAACTCTTATGCATGCATTCTGTTTGATAGTGGAGCGGAGAGGAGTTTCGTGAACCAAAAATTTGCTCATTTACTTAAGCAAAAATCACGAGCACTTAAAGAACCGTTCACTGTAGAAATGGCTAATGGAAAGACGGAGAGCACTAGTAGTATATACATAGGGTGTACCCTAACACTAGATAGCCATTCATTTTCGATCGACCTCATGCAAGTCTCGATTAAAAGTTTCGACGTCATTATCGGCATGGATTGGTTGAGTCTTCATCGTGCCGACATCATGTGTTACGAAAAGGCTGTTCGCCTCAATCTGCCGTCTGGCGAAGCTCTAGTAGTCTATGGCGACAAACCCGGCACAAACCTTCGTATCATCTCGAGCATTCAAGCCCAAAAATTCTTGCGAAAGGAATGTCGCACATTCCTTGCTCATGTGGTCGATGTGAGCCAAGAAACGAAAGACATTCAGAACATTCCAGTAGTACGCGACTTTCCCGACATCTTTCCAGAAGAACTCCCAGGATTACCTCCGCAACGTCAAGTCAAGTTCAGAATCGACGTAGTTCCAGGGGCTACCCCCGTAGCCAAATCGCCCTATCGTCTAGCACCTGCAGAGATGCAAGAACTGTCCTGTCAACTTAACGAACTGCTTAGCAAGGGCTTTATAAGACCAAGCTTCTCACCATGGGGAGCTTGTTGGATTAGTGTCTAAGTCCATAACTATTTTGGTATGTACTTGACCCGATTGTGAGCATGGTTCTTTTGGGTTGCCTTCACACGGGTGACTAGACAGGATGACAGTTGAGGAGAGAGGTTGATTAGGGCATAAATATGATTTATTTATTATATTATATGATTAATATAATAATTTGAAATCATATTATTAATTAGTATTTAATCAGAAATTAATTAGGAATTAATTTCGGGATTAAAGGAATTAATTAAAAGTATAGGGGCTGTTTTGTAATTATTTGATAGTTGAGACTTTGGGCTATTGGATCACCTTTATTAAGGCTTGAACGAAAATCCTAGAAGGATCTAGGAGTTTTCGTCTAAGGGCTTAAGGAAAGGAGTCCATGGACTTGCTTAGGCCCTAAGCTAAGGGATTAGGGTCTCCACCTTGAAACCCTAGCTAGCCTCAAGTATAAATAGCGCCCTAAGGCACTAGAATTCGACCACTCCTTGGGAAAACCCTACTAGGGACGAATTTTGGAGCTTAGTACTTTTCCTCCTCTCTCTCATATTTATCCTCTCACCCAAAGTGTGTTTGTGAGCCATTAGAGGTACTACACTTGTGGTACTTGCTTTCAAGAGCTAAGGAAATTCAAGGAACTAATTGTTATTGCTATATAACAACAAAAGGTATGTATTCTATTCTCCTATGTAGATTTCGAAAATTATAGGAGCATACCAGGTTTCTTTTTGTGTTCATAAAGTTGTATGTCTAATAGTGAAAACATAGATCCAATTAGGGTTGCATGCACACATAGGATTGTTTGTATAAAATCCATCAGTGGTATCAGAGCCATTGGTTTTTGTTTTCAATTAGATTCTATACAAAAGTATGAATTTGACATATTAGGGTTTATAGCCAATAAACCCTAAAGGCATGATTTTCGAAATTAGGGTTCATAAACCCTAAATTTTGAAATTTGGTTAGGGTTTCCCAAATCCTTTCCTTAACCTCCAAGATTTCGAATTCTAGGGTTATCCAACCCTAGGATTTCGAAATTGGCCTCCTCCCCAAGATTAGATCCTAATTTTTAGGGATTTGGATAATGTCATATCTTGTAATTATCTTTTAAGTGTTTAAATTTGGTAATTAAAGATTTTGAATTATCCCATCCCATAATTTCGAATTTTAGGGGATTTAAGGGATTAGGTTAAATTAAGTGTTTAATTTAATAGATATCCTCCAACATTTAATAATTCAAATTAATTGTTTAATTTGGATAATTATTAAATCAAATTTTAATATTTAAGATTAAAAGGTTTTAATTTTTCGAAAATTTTTTAAACCTAATTGTTTTGAAAAGTTCAAAACTTGCCCTTAAGTTTTGGAATTTAAAAGTTGATTAAAAGTTTAATTTTGAAATGTTAAATTCTAAAACCCTCGTATTTTGAAAAGTTCAAATTACACCCTTATGGTTTTGTTAAGTTAATTAAAAGTTTAATTAAAAGAGAAAGTTAATAAAACCACCTAGTATTTTAAAAGTGCAAAAAATACACCCTATACTATATATATATGACATTAAAAGTCTAATATTATATATATCTATGAGTAAACAGTCAGTCTTACCGTTAGTAGGCCTCATTCACGAAGCTGGTCTATAAGGGGTGTTTAAGGAAATTGCCTATAAAATGGCGATTGAATGGGTATCCACTCTTACCCACCGCACTCTTGACTAGTGGAGGGTCGTTAGCCGAACGGGTAGGATAGGACGAAACCTTCCATTATAAGTATAATGAAGTACAAAGTAACTACATGCTTTTACAAATTCCCAAATTCTAGTTACTTTAGGAAAAATGTGAAATTGTATGCTAATCCATGGAATTACACTTCGTACCCTTGTCAAACGTTAGTGGAGCGTGTGTGGTTAACCGGCACACTAATTTGGGATTGACATTGGTGGCAAAGGGTGGCTTGATGTTTATCATAGATCAATGGAGCGTGTGTGGTTAACCGGCACATTGATTAGGTGATAGTATCATTGAGTGCATCACGTAGATTCGTATGGTTATTCACACCTTGTTTGTGATCCTCGGTATCCCAGTAGCAATTTGAAGGGCATAATCGAGATTAAACATGCCATTGAAAAGTTCAATGAATCTCAAAAGATCTAGGAGTTTCAATTCATTTAAAACTTAAACTTCATTTTTGTTTTTCATGGTGGGAATTGGTAAATCGTCATTTACCTACCTTCAAATATTCTGCAACTAGATTACGGCATCCCTCTTCTAGGTTGTAGAATGTTGTGTTGGATCCTAGCCTTGATGTTTCATTTGGGTGTTACATCAAGGATTCTTATCAACTAACTTGAATTTTCTCCCGTTTTGTAGATGTCTAAATCTTACAATGGTCTTCCCATGTCCCTTGGAGCAAGCTTTCCAAATGAAGATGACGTTCCACGATACGATCAAGGAAATGAGAGTCATGCTTCACTTCCTCCACCACCTCCAATTATTCTCCCTGACCCACAAGTTCGAAGGCTTGAAAAGTTCAAGCTTACTCAAGCCCTTTTGGCAAGTAAACACGAAGATGGGAAACCTGTGTGTGCACACGTCTTAGAGATGAAGTCACACATTGATAGGTTAAGGATGTTGGGTGTCGAGATTTCAGGTGAGTTGGCTGTTGACTGGGTTCTTCAGTCACTTCCTGAATCATATAGTGAGTTCGTTAGAGAGTACTATATGATGAACCATGACGTGATCCTCATTGATTTGACCTATTTGCTTATAGCTGCTGAATCAGCAATGATTTGGCGTGCTGATCAAGCAAATTTGTCTGGTGAATCAAACTCCCAAACTTCAATGGACATTGAAAGTGGTGACATTGGAAATCCAGAAAAGGAAAATTCTGAGATAGTTCCTTGTGCCATTCCAAAAGAGTCCATTTGCTTCTATTGCCAAGAGAATGGGCATTGGAGACGAAGCTTCCCTATTTACCCGAGAGATCTGAGAGATGGGAGAGTCAAGACGTATGGCTCTACTTTTGGTAAAAGAGAGGAAGTTTAAGGAAGAAGTGTGTTGAATCTGATCATGAAGAAATGGATTTCGATCGCATGGACTCGAGGATCAGATTTTTGAGCTGCTACTCTAGAGTTAGGATAGATTGATAAGAAATATGTAATAGCATAGTTTTTCAGTTGAATTGCATTGTAAGGACAAATTTTTCCGCAATAAAATAAATTTTGATTTTGTCTTATTTATTTATCCTTGCAATGGTGTGTATGAAAAATTGATGTTTGATTGTTTCTATCGTTAGCAATAATGGATTTGATTCTTAATTATGTTATTTGTGTAAATGTAGAGAATTTGTCAAATAAGGGAAGATTCTCATCGCCCAAGTTTCAGTTGGACAGAAACTTGGAGTCATACAACTTGGTTGCGTGATGAATGAGAAACTTCATATTTGGAAATTAGACTAATTCTTTGACAAAGTGTCAAGAGAAGGACTAGGAGATCGAGTACACTAGGTTGTGCATTGATCAAGTCCACCACAAGAGTGATAAAGATATTCGTCATGATTTACTAAAGTTTAGTAAATATGGTTATACTTATAAGATTAAGTATAATTCTAAGTTGATTGAAAGAGTTTCAATCAATAGCAGAACGAATAAGAAGAATCAAGTAGGTAGAAAGATAAAAGTTTCTCTATTCTAAGAAGAAGGGAGAGTACCTTTTATTGTGTTTTATGATAAGTCTTAATGATTAAGAACCATATCTCAATTGATCCTCCAAGTGAGTCTTAGTGCATTTGTATGTCTAAGAAGAGGAATTGAGAATTGTAGAAATGGTTAAAATCAAGAAGTCAATCATACTTCGTTCCATTATCAAGTCTTAGAGTTATATTCCAAGATTGTGAATTGAGTGACAAGTCTTAAGTAGGTTTATAACACTCATCAAATGCGGAGTTTGGAAAAGGTTTTCTTATTCTTGCACATTTGAAATTGGTAAGTTGTGCTGTCTTGGATAAGACAAAGACCAACTAGGACCAATTATGTGAAGTGTTTTGTCTTGATAAGAACTACACTAACTCTTGAATATTTGTTTTGTCTAGGAAAGGTTCCTGACAAGAGAATCATATATGTCAAGAGGTCAGTGGGAGTCTCAATTGCCTTGAAAAGTTTCAAGAACAAATCAAGAATAAACCGATAGTTAATCACTAGCACACGACTTGAGGTTGGCGACCTATCGTGTTGATATAATTTTGTTTCTGCGCCATTCCAGATGAAGTCAACTATGCAATATGAGTTCTATGAATTGATTGCATAAAGGCAAGGCACCCTAATCAATGGAAAGTACATTGATAGGAAAGGGTGAACTACTCAACGACCTGGAAGCAATGGTGGGCATTCATGCTACCATGAGGCAGGAAATCGAGATTGAACAAGTTCAGTCCATATGAGTTAGATTTGTCACGAACATTGTCTTACGATTATTGTTATGACAAATTCAAATGGATAGGAACACATACACTTTAAAATCTAAGTGTCATAAGGTCTCCCTCCTTCATGAAAATGATTGTGAGGAAATGCTTTCACTAAGAGAGATTTTAAAGAAGATAACAATTGTGATAATTGTATTCTTAAATTCAATTATGATTACGGCATCCCTCTTCATAGTTCGAATTGTGAGATTTGGCAATTAGTCTGAACATCTAGGACTTAGTAACATAAATTCTGAATTGTTCAGACACACATGCGAGCTATCTAAGGAAAGGTGTATGAGCTTAAAAAGCTTAGATAAAGGCTTATCAAAGCATTAGGTATTAGAAATATGAACTTAAGGAATTCAATAAGCATTGTTTTCTAGAAGTTCAAGTGTTTTCTGAATACATGTCAAAGCTAGTGGGAGCATAAGTGTTATGCTTGTATGGAAATAATCATTGTGTTAGTGGGAGCATGATTATTATTTCAAGTATTGCAAGTTAGCAATATTAATTATAGAAAACAAGATTAACTTTGCAAAGTTGTAGGGGTTGAAAAGTTGTTTTGCTATAATTAAGGGAAAGAATATTATACTTCGTTTCAAAATCTAAAAGCTTAGATCAAGAAATGTTAATAAAATTTAGTCAAGGATACATAACACGTTCTCAAAATTCGATTATGATTACGGCATCCCTCTTCATAGTTCGAATTGTGAGAACATGGCTAACAAAATATTATGGCAAAAGACTGATAAAGTATCATGTCTTTATGTGAGACATTATGCATCGTGTCCAATACGCTTCGGGTATAGGATCGATTGCATATGCTGTAATATTTGACCATTCTAAAATTTTCCAAATGCCTAGGGAATTAAGAGGGAAAAAGGACTAGAATCGGTTTTGACTAAAATAATTAAACAACTATCAAAGGACGATCTGAGGTTCACTGAGGATTTGTCGCTTGTGAGTAGTTGGAAGTATAGTACTGGATGGACTATATTGACATTATTATGAATAGATAAGATTCTATTAAGAATGAGTTGTCATATGGCAAATATGGAAATGTTTCCATTAATGGGAGTTGGAAATTAAGAATTTATGTCTAGATTAGAAAATTTTATGCGAGAAGGATGTTCAAAGGAATGTACTTTGAATGTGAGACTTCACGTCTATGGAATTGTCTTGTAACAATTTCCGATAGAATACCTTGTAATTTCATTAGTCGGGTCTTGGTGACTTTTGTGCTATGACATTACGAAAGAATCATTGCATAAAATGTTAGAATCTGATATATTCTAAAAGTGGCGAGAACCTTGTGTTCTTACACTAGTGATGAGGATTAGGAATTGTGAAATGAGCATCATTGGAAAAGTTTTCAATTGATCTATTTCACTAAGCATGGACCATAGGAAACAAAGTGTGCATGCTTGGAGCATGGGACAATTATTGTTGTAATTCTAGTAATAAGTTGATTTTCTGAAACAGTGAGCAATGAATAATGAGTAATCAATATGGTGTTTAAATAAAAGTGTTTTATTTACGCTCAAAAGTTTTGGAGCCATATAGGATTAATATTATTATTGCGTTTCACTTTGCATGTTTTGACTTCCAGAATAACTGGGTTATTCGAACCTCTACAGTCGGTCATACATTGGAAGTAGGTATGAAGGAAGACTGTCATGAATCTGTCTGCAGATTGTCTAAAGTGTTTAGACATAGCACAAAGTTTGCTGCAGAGTTTATGAGTGCTTTGGTAAGATTAAAGTATTGGATTAAACCCACGCTCACTTGAATCACTTCATGGATTTATCACGGGTGATTAGTGAGACGATAACATTGTATATTCTTGAAACCAAGACGTGTGAGTTGTTATTTGCTGGTTGGTTGCACATTGATGATAAGTAAACGCACCAGTAACTTGGTGTTATAAAACTTATTGTTGTGTGTGATTCGATTAGTAGGTGCAAGCAAGCATTTGAGTCGAAGTTTATCCATTCCTTTTACCCAAAGTGGGATAAAAGCGATATCTGTGGGCCCCTCGATGATTTAGTGATGACACCTAAGCGCTTGGCCAAGCCGGGACTAAGTTGATGTGTTCAATTGTAGTCTGTTGTCAGTCGTCATGAATCAGAAGTCGGGAAACAATACATAGACAGAGAGAATGATTTAAATCCATGTCTCGTGTCTATACGATATCTTGAGAATGGAGGAATATACGATCCCTTATCTAAAGGACAAGTTACTGATCAGAGTTGATAGCGGCTTTTGAAAGCTACGATTGCTGATCAGGTTCTGAAGTCATACGCAGAATAGTTATTAGACTTATCCAAGTGGGAGACTGTTGGATTAGTGTCTAAGTCCATAACTATTTTGGTATGTACTTGACCCGATTGTGAGCATGGTCCTTTTGGGTTGCCTTCACACGGGTGACTAGACAGGATGACAGTTGAGGAGAGAGGTTGATTAGGGCATAAATATGATTTATTTATTATATTATATGATTAATATAATAATTTGGAATCATATTATTAATTAGTATTTAATCAGAAATTAATTAGGAATTAATTTCGGGATTAAAGGAATTAATTAAAAGTACAGGGGCTGTTTTGTAATTATTTGATAGTTGAGACTTTGGGCTATTGGATCACCTTTATTAAGGCTTGAACGAAAATCCTAGAAGGATCTAGGAGTTTTCATCCAAGGGCTTAAGGAAAGGAGTCCATGGACTTGCTTAGGCCCTAAGCTAAGGGATTAGGGTTTCCACCTTGAAACCCTAGCTAGCCTCAAGTATAAATAGCACCCTAAGGCACTAGAATTCGACCACTCCTTGGGAAAACCCTACTAGGGACGAATTTTGGAGCTTAGTACTTTTCCTCCTCTCTCTCATATTCATCCTCTCACCCAAAGTGTGTTTGTGAGCCATTAGAGGTACTACACTTGTGTTACTTGCTTTCAAGAGCTAAGGAAATTCAAGGAACTAGTTGTTATTGCTATATAACAACAAAAGGTATGTATTCTATTCTCCTATGTAGATTTCGAAAATTATAGGAGCATTCCAGGTTTCTTTTTGTGTTCATAAAGTTGTATGTCTAATAGTGAAAACATAGATCCAATTAGGGTTGCATGCACACATAGGATTGTTTGTATAAAACCCATCAGAGCTCCAGTCTTGTTCGTCAAGAAGAAAGACGGATCGTTTCGTATGTGCATCGACTACAGGGAGCTCAACAAACTGACCGTCAAAAATCGTTACCCTCTGCCTCGTATAGACGATTTGTTTGACCAACTTCAAGGGGAGAACTGTTGGATTAATGTCTAAGTCCATAACTATATTTGGTATGTACTTGACCCGACCCGGCATGGTCCATTTGGGTTGCACTTCACCGGCACAATTTATATGGATAGTCTTTTGAGAATAGTATATTTATGATTTATATTAATATATTATAAGTTCTAATATATTAATATATAATCATATTATTTAATTAGTATTGATCAAGAATTAATTTATAATTAATTAAGTGATCAAAAGGAACTAATTAAATATGGACTCTTAGATATATATGTGTAGTGGGCCAAGTTCATTTAGGTTGGGCTAAGTCTTCATGGATAGTCCATGGAGCTTTAACCCATGGATCCTAGGAAATGAAAGGTCATGGGTATTAGGGTTTAACCCTAATCCTCCACACTATATAAAGGGTCTTATGGTTCATGAAATTAGGCTAGTGGCTAGTGTGGATACACTAAAGAGGGCAATAACCGATTTCATAGTGTGAGCCAAGTATCCATATTCTCTAAAGGTTTTCCAAGGTGTTTTGGTGATTTGTGATTCCACTTGAGGCTTCCACACTATTGGGGCTAAGCTCTTAAAGCTTGAAGACTTCAAGCTTCATTAAAAGGTATGTATTCTAACTTGTTATATTACCCAAGTATGCTAGATAGGGTAATACCTTGGAATATTCATATTTGCATGTATAATAGAGAAAAAATAGATCCAAGGTATTTAGGGTTGCATGTACACTTAGGAGTGTTAGAATGTTCAAAACCCAACACGAACTTCTTTTCAAAAATCGACTTAAGATCCGGATATCACCAACTGCGAGTGCTAGGGGAGGATGTTCCGAAGACAGCCTTCCGAACTCGTTATGGGCACTAAGAATTCGTAGTGATGCCGTTCGGATTAACAAACGCGCCCGCAGTATTCATGGATTTAATGAATAGGGTGTGTCGTCCTTACTTGGATCATTTCGTCATCGTCTTCATCGATGACATACTTATCTACTCTCGTATTAAGGAGGAGCATAGTCAACATCAGCGACAGGTCTTAGAAACACTACGTTCAGAGAAGCTCTATGCGAAGTTCTCGAAATGCGAATTTTGGATCCGAAGAGTCGAATTCTTAGGGCACGTGGTTAGCGAAGAGGGAATACACGTGGACCCTTCCAAAATCAAGGCCATTGAGAGCTGGTCAGCACCGAAGACGCCTACAGAAATTCGTCAATTTCTAGGCCTCGTTGGCTACTATCGCAGGTTCATTCAGAACTTCTCCCGCATTGCGAAACCTCTTACAACACTGACCCAGAAAGGCGTGGCCTTTGACTGGGAAGAGAAGCAGGAGAGAGCGTTCCAAACGCTCAAGCGAGCCTTGTGCACCGCACCAATACTATCCCTCCCCGAAGGAATAGAAGACTTCGTTGTCTATTGCGATGCGTCTAATCAAGGGCTCGGATGTGTTCTGATGCAGCGAGGTAAGGTCATCGCCTATGCCTCGAGACAGCTGAAGACACACGAGGTCAACTACACTACCCACGATCTTGAGCTAGGAGCAGTTGTGTTTGCTCTGAAGATCTGGAGACACTACCTGTATGGTACAAAAAGCACTATCTTTACAGACCATAAAAGCCTACAACATATATTCGACCAGAAGGAGCTCAACATGAGACAACGACGGTGGGTCGAGCTACTCAGTGATTACGAATGTGAAATTCGTTATCATCCGGGTAAAGCCAACGTAGTAGCTAACGCCCTAAGTCGGAAAGAATACTCTGGTCGTAGAGTCAAATCATTGACTATGACTATCCATTCACACCTGTCCACACAAATTAAGGAGGCTCAGCTCGAGGCTTTCAAACCTGAAAATGCGGCGGGTGAATCCCTGAGAGGGATGGATAAAAACTTGGAAGTCAAGGGTGGCGGAGCCTTATATCTCATGGATCGGATCTGGACACCGAAACACGGTGGTTTCAGAGACTTGGTCATGACTGAGGCGCACAACACTCATTATTCCGTCCACCCGGGTTCAGATAAGATGTATATGGATCTTAAAATGCTATACTGGTGGCCTAACATGAAAGCAGAGATTGCTACCTTCGTGAGTAAATGCCTTACTTGCGCCAAGGTCAAGGTCGAATACCAGAAACCCTCTGGTCTACTACAACAGCCGGAGATACCGGAATGGAAGTGAGAGCGGATCACTATGGACTTCATAACCAAGTTGCCCAAGACAACGGGTGGACTTGACACCATATGGGTCATCGTCGACAGATTGACCAAGTCCGCACACTTCCTGCCTATCAAAGAAACAGACAAGATGGAGAAGCTTACAAGAACTTACATACGGGAGATTGTACGACTGCACGGTGTTCCCATATCCATTATCTCGGACAGAGATAGTAGATTCACTTCGAGGTGCTGGCAGTCGCTACAAAGTTCCCTAGGAACTAGGCTGGACATGAGTACAGCCTACCATCCACAGACCGACGGACAAAGTGAGAGGACTATCCAAACCTTGGAAGATATGTTGCGAGCCTGTGTGATCGACTTTGGGAAGGCATGGGATACTCATTTACCCCTTGTCGAATTTTCCTACAACAACGGTTATCACACGAGCATAAAGGCTGCTCCATTCGAGGCCCTCTATGGCCGAAAGTGCAGATCCCCTCTGTGCTGGGCTGAGGTGGGTGATACCCAATTTGCTAAAGGACGGGTTCCTGAAAGCACTCTCACAGGACCGGAGATCATTCGGGAAACGACAGAGAAGATCGTTCAGATTCGTGAACGATTGAAAGCCTCTAGAGACCGACAGAAAAGCTACGCAGATAAACGAAGGAGACCGTTGGAATTCCAGGTGGGCGACCGTGTTCTATTGAAGGTCTCACCCTGGAAGGGCTTAATACGCTTTGGAAAGCGTGGAAAGCTAAATCCAAGATACATAGGGCCTTTCGATATTCTCGCTAGAATCGGCCCTGTAGCTTACAAACTTAACTTACCACGCGAACTCAGTAACGTACATTCTACTTTCCACGTCTCGAACTTGAAAAAGTGTCTGTCCGATGAGACTCTTGTAATCCCACTCGACGAGATCGAGATCAACGAGAGCCTCAACTTCGTGGAAGAACCTGTAGAGATCATGGACCGAGAGGTTAAGCAAACGAAACAAAGTCGTATCCCGATAGTGAAGGTTTGTTGGAACGCCAAGCGAGGACCGGAATTCACTTGGGAGCGAGAGGATCAGATGAAACTGAAATATCCTCATCTTTTTACTTAGTTATTTGTAATAACTTAATTGCTTAAAATCTAATTTCGGGACGAAATTCTCTCTAACGGGAGGATGATGTGACAATCCGAAATTTTTATCTTGAACACTTATTCAAATCAAAGAAGGTCAGACTCGTTTTTGCTATTTTCTAGCACTGTTTGGAGTCAATTATAATGTTTAAAACCTAGTATAATCAGGGTATGAGTCGGGGGATGAGTATTGGGAGTGTAACACCTTGCAATTGAGCCAAACACACCAACACAAGGTGTGTGCGGCCGCACACCGGAGTGTGCGGCCACACACCCATCACAGCCGCACACTCCCACCTATATATAGAACACTTAGTCATTTTGAACACTTTTTCCACTTCTTCAAAGCTAGAACTCGTTTTCTCTCAAGTATCATCCAAAGTTTCACTTCAATCTTCAATCAAGTGAGTGATTTCTTCTTTGTTTAGCAAATACATGACCTTAACTAGCCTTTTCCCTTGATTTGATCCATGAAAACACCTATTTGGTGTAAGAACACCAAGAACACACACTACTTTTGGGGCTTTTAACTACACTTTTAAGCCTCTAAATCGGGTATACACTTGCAATAGCTTGTTATAAGCTAAAGACCCTTAAATTTACACATGAAAAACGCCATTTCATATGATCTTCAAGTGTGTACGGCCGCACACACCATGTGTACGGCCGCACACACCAAGTATAGCCGCACACACCCTTTTAAGGGTCTAATATAGCAACAAACTTCCATTCCAGCTAGCCAATGGTCAAAACACCTTCCCTAGAACGTTCCTAAGGCTTGGAAACACGTTTTGGCACACTTCATAGTGAGTGTGCGGCCGCACACACACCGTAGCCGCACACCCTGGCCGCACACACTCAAATGCTGTGCATTTTGACCATACACTCCCTTGTACATCCATATACCCCTTATATACAACCATAGGTGTTGGTAACACTTAATTCTAAGTGTTTTTATGTCCCTAAGGCGTGTCCCTATCACCTTTAGTGGTTATATACATTAAATATATTCATATATGTGAAATTATATGTTAAATAGGATTCGTTTGCGCTCAAGACTCCAATTGACACCCAACAATCCTATATCGATCTTTCATTCGAGTTACTCACTACAGGTGAGTTCATACCCCTTAATCAACCTTTTAAATGATTTTAAATGCTTTTATGGGGAGGAATACAAGTTGAGCTATTATAGTTATTATATCAATCACATGTGATTAATAACTACCAAACAAGTGGATTTCTTACTTTTCAAACTATGTTATCAAACAAACTACTTCAAACTATTTTATTAAACTCCTTTACATGTCAAATACTTTTATTAAACTCTTTTAAACTTATTTTCTGTTAAATGTGTACCTATATAGATATAGTTATATAAGTAGGATTTAAAGGACTTAGGACTGATAGCTCACCTTACCTCTTGTTCCTTGTTTGGTTGTGGACTTAGGGTATCGGTTGTTTGTCCGAAGGTCGTTTGAATCCTAGTCATATATCTGTTGGATTAATGTCTAAGTCCATAACTATAATTGGTAAGACTTGACCCGACCCGGCATGGTCCATTTGGGTTGCATGGCATCATGCATTTGGATAGACTATAATGAGAGAAATAACACTTAAGGTTGGTTAATATATTAGAAGTTCTAATATATTAATAAGGTTATTTAATTAGTATTGATCAAGAATTAATTTGGAATTAATTAAGTGATCAAAAGGAGACTAATTAAATATATGGGTTGATTGTGTAAATCATTCATTCTTATATATGTGGGCTTGTGATCCAAGATTCCTTATGTTGGACTAAGTCCATGGGGTGACCCATGGATACTCCATGGAGGTTAAAATCCATGGAGCATAAGGAATGGGTAAAGTTATGAGTTACATGGTGTAACCCTAATAGCCACCATATAAAAGAATCCCATGGCTCAAGAAATCGTGCACTAATGTGTGAGTGTGAGGGCTAGACGATTTCAAGGAGTGTTCAAGTTTCTCTCAAGTTATTCCAAGTGTATTTGGTGTTGTGTGAACCATTTGAGGTGTCACACTTGGGGCACTAGGCACTCAAGCTTCATGAAGACATTCTACATCAAAGAGGTATGTATTCTATCTTGTTATATTTATTATTTTGTATGCTAGATTAGGATAATACCTTGGATGTTCATAATTGTATGTATAATAGAGAAAACATAGATCCAAGGTATTTAGGGTTGCATGTACACTTAGGAGTGTTAGAATGCTCATAACCCAACAGTGGTGTCAGAGCCTAGGCTTGTTTTCTTGTTATACTTGCAAAAGTAGCTGAAAAATCGAGTTGGATGCATATATTCGATTGTTTTGGCTGGAATTGGACTAGGAACATTACCCTAAGATGTTTTTGGACTTATAAACTTGTTTTTGATGTGGTAATGTTCATGCTAATCCAATTTCTAAGATAATTGTCATAATTTCAAGATTTGTATTAGTTTGTATGTTCATGCTAATTTCTTGAAGATTGATGATTTGAATTATCTTGTTCTTATGAGGTTCTTAGATTAATAGAAAAGTTGTGTGAAATAGTTGTTTTCAATCCATTTTAATCTAAGAGTTGATTCCAAAGTGTGTTTTTGTAACTTGTCCTCAAGTTATATGAAAAGTCACATTTAAGAATCATAAAACTCATAAAAGTTGGCAAAGGTTACAAAATGAAGAGTCTAGTTCTAATTAAATGGTTTTATGACTCCATAACGTGTCCTCAAGTTATGGAGGTTCAAGAGTCTCTTCATTAAATTAAAAAAAAAGTGTAACCTTAATTAGTTCCATAAGTTACAATAAAAAAAAAGTTATTTTTTTTATTAATTAGTTTAAAGTCTTCCATAACTTGTCCTCAAGTTATGGAACTTGAAGAGTTTTTTTTTTTTTTTTTTTTTTTTTTTTTTTTTTTAATTAAAACTACTTTAAACTCATAAGTTATGAAATTAATTAGTTTTGAATAGTTTCAAAACTTGCCCTTAAGTTTTGGAATTTGAAAAGTTTTCACTTATGAATACTTTAATTCCAAGTTAGCCCTTAGAATTTTAAAAGTTAAAATTCAACTATACTTTATAATATTATAAGTTAATAATATTTATATATATGTATAAGAGTAAAGTCAGTCTTACCGTTAGTAGGCCTCATTCACGAAGCCGGTCTATAAAGGGGGTATAAGGTTACTGCCTATAAAATGGCAGTTTAATGGGTGTCCACTCTCACCCACCGCTTCCTTGACTGGTGGAGGGTCGTTAGCCGAACGGGTAGGACAAGGACTATAATTCTCCTTTCATTAAAAGTATTAATGATAAATACTAAGTAACTAAACTCTTATTAATACCCAATCTTAGTTACTTAGGAAAATGTGAATTTGGTGCTAACCCATGAAATTACACTTTGCACTTTGCTTAAGTCGTTAGTGGAGCGTGTGTGGTTAACCGGCACACTAACCTGGACTTAACAAGGTAGGCAAAGGGTAACTTAATATTTATCATAGTATCGGTGGAGCGTGTGTGGTTAACCGGCACACTGATTAAGGGGTAAATATTAAGGGTACCAAGTATACTTGCATGGTTATTCACACCTTGTTTTGTGATCCTCGGCATCCCAGTCACAAAACCTGAAGGGCACACTCGAGATTGAAACATGCCTTTGAACAGTTCAATGAATCTCAAAGATCTAGGACTTTCAAATCCAATTAAAACCTAATAAATTAATTCGTTTTTCATGGTGGAAATTGGTGAATCGTCATTCACCTACCTTCAAATATTTTATAGCTTGGATTACGGCATCCCTCTTCTAAGTTATAAAATAGTTTGTTGGGTCCTAGCCTTAATATTTCATATTGGGTGTCATATTAAGGACTTTAAATCAACTATCTTGAATATCTCCCAAAAAGATGTATGGTCTAGACATTTATGATCTTCCCAAATCTCTTGAAACAAGCTTTCCTAAATGAAGATGATGTCCCATGGATATCATACTTCTTTCACCTCCTCCAATTATTCTCCCTAACCCACAAGTTCCTAAAAAGTTTAAGGTCACTCAAGCCCTATTGGCAAGGCAAGGTCTAGGTGTGATCACATCTTGGAGATGTAGTCACATATTGACAAGCCGGGAGAGTTGGGTGTCAAAGTCTTGAGAAAGTTGGTGGCTCAACTACTTTCTAAGTCACATAGTGAGTTCTTTTAGGAATCCTATGAAACAGACTAAGACAAGACCCTTAATGATCTTATCTATTTGCTAAGATCAACTTCCTAAAACGCTATAGACATTGACAATGATGCCATTGGATATCCAGTAAAGCTCTCTCTTCCCAATGGAAAGGGATCGGCCATAGTCAACTCTGTTGACCCAATGGTAAAGAGAGAGGCGAAGTCTGAGATAGTCCCATTATCAAGGATCCATAGGTAACTATTGCCAAAGGAAGGGGCATTGGTTACGAAGCTGCCAAATTTACCTAAGGATGTTAAAGTCAATAAGTTTGGCTCTACTTCAGGTAAAGTCCATTGTCTAACTCTATTAAGTATATGCTGATTCTGATCGCGAAGATGGATTTCAATCGCATGGTTCGGTGATCAGAATTTTGGGCTATTACTTAAGAGTTATGATATTTATATTGCTTAGGAATAGATAACAACAAGGTTTTCATATGGATTGTAAGGATAAGTTTTTCCGCAAAGTTTTAAAATAAAAGAAAATTGTTTTGATTTTATTTATTTTAAGTATCCTTACAATGGCATTTGTGAAAAGTTGTTGCTTATAAGATTCCATTGATAGCAATATTGGAAAAATGGATTTGATTCTTTCGGTTGTGGTAGTGTCTAATATTACCAAATAAGGAAAGATTCTCATCACCCAAGGTTCAATTGGACCGAAACTTGGAATCATGCAAGTTGTATAGTATGATGAATGAGAACTTTCAGCTTGGAAAATTAAGACTAATTCCTTATGTGAATAAGGAAAGGACTAAGGGATCGAGTACACATTCTTGTGCACTGGTCAAGTCCACCACAAAAGATCAAGAAGACTATTCGTCATGATTTACTTAAGTTCAGTAAATATGGTTATACTTATAAGTTTAAGTATAAGTCTGTAGCATTGGAGAAGTTTCAATGTGAGACAGAACGAATAAGAAGAATCAAAGTATGGCAGAAAGATAAAAGTTTCTCAAATCTGAAAAGATGGGAGAGTACTTTAGTATCATGTTTATGATCATCTTAATGATTAAGATACCATATCACAATTGGTCCTCTAAAGTCAAGAAGAAGAGTCATGAATTGTTGAAATGGTTAAATCAAAAAGATGAGTCATACTTCGTTCCAAAAAAATTCTTAGAGTCATACTCCAAGATTGTAACTTGAGTGACATATATTAAAGAGGGTTTGTTAACACTAGTCAAATGTAAGAGTAAAAGGTTATCTACTCTTGTACATTTGAAATTGGTAAGTTGTGATGTTTTGGATAAAACAGAGACCAACTTAGGCCAATTGTGTAAAGTGTTAGTCTTGATAAAGAATCCGCACTATCTCTTGAATATTTGACAAGGGAGTCTTATATGTCAAGAGGACAGTGGGAGTCTTAAAGCTCTTGAAAGTTTCAAGACTTAATCAAGAATAAAACCTAAAGTCCTTCACTAGCACACGACTTGAGGTTTATAACCTATCGTGTTGAAATTTTTGTGCCTATTCAAGTTGGCTTTGCATAGGAGTTCTGAGATTTATCAATTGGTTGCACAACTACTTGGAAGCAATGGCAGGCACCTGAGCTGCCAAATGGCAAGAATTTAAGATTGCACAAGTTTAATCAATATGAGTTTGGATTTGTCACTAACCTTGTCTTGTGATTATGGTTTTGACAAATTCACATGGATAAGAACACATACACTATTAAATCTAAGTGTCATAAGGTTTCTCTCCGATTCATGAAAATGATGGTGAGGAAACACTTTCACTAAGTAGATTTTAGCTAGATAGCAATTGTGATATTTGCATTCTCAAAGTCGTTAGTGGAGCGTGTGTGGTTTACCGGCACACTAACATGGACTTGTGAGAAGTGGCAAAGGTCTAAACAATTGAGACTATGATTACGGCATCCCTTTTCATAGTTCTAAAATTGTTTAGACACATATGTGAGCTATCTAAGAGAGGTGTATGATTTTGATAAAGTTTTATCAAAACAATCTAGTATCAGAAATCTGAACTTTGGTAAGAAAGTCAGCTGATTTCTGAGTGCATGTCAAAGCTAGTGGGAGCATAAGTGTTATGCTAATAATCATCATGTTAGTGGGAGCATGATAATTATGACAAAGGTTGCAAGTTAGCAATGTTAATTATAGAAAACAAAAGTTTCAATTCGTGAGGTTGCAGGGGTTGAAAAAGTTGTTTTGCTATAATTAAGGGAGAGGAAATTATACTTCATTTCAATTCTAAAAAGCTTAGATTGAGATTTTAATCATATTTAATCAAGGATATATATATGAATTTCATGTTGGAATGGCTCAACATAAGGAAATTCTATATATGGGTCCATTATTTGCGTTCTAAAATTCGATTATGATTACAGCATCCCTTTTCATAATCTGAATTTTGAGAACTTGGCAAATTGAAATGGAAATATTATAGCGAAAGACTGGTTTAGTCTTTATGTGAGACATCATGAATCGTGTCCCATATGCTTCGGATATAGGATCGATTACATGTGCTATATTCATCCTTTCTAAAATTTTCCAAATGCCTGGGGCATTATGAAGGGAAAAGGTCTAGAATTGGATATGACTAAAATGATTAAGCAATTGTCGAGGACAATCTAAGGTTTACCAAAGATTGGTTGCTCAAGGACAGTTGGAAGTATAATGTTAATTCTGGAAGGACCATATTGACATAATCTGTAAGGAGGCAACTCTTGTTCAGAAGTGATAGTCAAAATGGAATATGGAAATGTTTCAAAGTTAGAAATTATTCAATCTGTGTAAGATTAGGAAACTTAATGAAAGAAGGATGTTTCCAAGGAGCTGATCTCCTTTGGAATGCTCTGTAATGATTGTTGTCAAGTCTTTCTGACTTTGTGCATAATCATTAAGAGGATCAATGCATATAAGTTTAGAATCTAACAGATTTCAGTAAATGGCATGAATTTGGAATTCTTGCATTTGCAGTAAGGATTTGGGACTGTGAAAAGAGGATCATTGGAGTGATGTTCAATTGATCTATTTTACAAAGTAAAGAACATAGACAAACATAGTATGCATACTTGGTGTATGGCATGACTAGTGTTTAGAAAACATAGTGTACATGCTTGGAGCATGGGACAACTATTGTTTTAAATTCAAGTATAAAGTTGATAAAACCGAAACAATGAATAATGAGTAATCAGTATGGTGATAAATAAAAGTGTTTATTTATATTCATAGGGTTTGATACCATATTTGATTCATTTATTCTTGTGTTTCACTTTGCATGTTTTGACTTCCAGAATAACTAAGTCGCTCTTCCTGAATAATTAAGTTATTCAAACCCTCCACAGTCGGTCATATGTTGGAAGTAGATATGAATCAAGACTGTCATGGGTTGGTTTGTAGAGGTCCAAGTTGGTGGACAAAGTGGTGCTACAAAACTCATGAGTGCTCATAAGTTCTGAGTATTGGATTCAACCCACGCTCATTTGAATCACTTCATGGATTTTATCACGAGTGATCATGAGACGATAATATCTTATATTCTTCAAACCTAGAGATATGAGTTGTTACTATGAGTTGGTTATACATTGATTGCACGAAAACGCATTGGTAACTCGATGTTACAAACCGTGCCTTTGTGTATGATTCAAAAAGTAGTAGAACAAGCCATATGAGTCGAAGTTTATCCATTCCTTTTACCTTCGGGATAAAAGCGATATCTGTGGGCCCCTCGATGATTTAAATATGATACATGTGAGTACTTGGCCAAGCCATGACTGATTTGATTTGTTCAATCAGTCAGTCATCATGAATCGGAAATCGGGAAACAACAAATGGACAGAGAGAATGATTGATAATCCATGTCTCAGTCCATATGATATCTAGAATGGAGGAATAGATGATCCCTTATCTAATGGACAAGTCATTGACAAAGGTCAGAGTTCATCGACAAGGTCAGAGTTCGACAGAAGCTTTTGAGAGCTACGATTGCTGATCGGTTCCTGAAGTCATACGCAATAATAGTTTTAGACTTATCCAAGTGGGAGACTGTTGGATTAATGTCTAAGTCCATAACTATAATTGGTAAGACTTGACCCGACCCGGCATGGTCCATTTGGGTTGCATGGCATCATGCATTTGGATAGACTATAATGAGAGAAATAACACTTAAGGTTGGTTAATATATTATAAGTTCTAATATATTAATAAGGTTATTTAATTAGTATTGATCAAGAATTAATTTGGAATTAATTAAGTGATCAAAAGGAGACTAATTAAATATATGGGTTGATTGTGTAAATCATTCATTCTTATATATGTGGGCTTGTGATCCAAGATTCCTTATGTTGGACTAAGTCCATGGGGTGACCCATGGATACTCCATGGAGGTTAAAATCCATGGAGCATAAGGAATGGGTAAAGTTATGAGTTACATGGTGTAACCCTAATAGCCACCATATAAAAGAATCCCATGGCTCAAGAAATCGTGCACTAATGTGTGAGTGTGAGGGCTAGACGATTTCAAGGAGTGTTCAAGTTTCTCTCAAGTTATTCCAAGTGTATTTGGTGTTGTGTGAACCATTTGAGGTGTCACACTTGGGGCACTAGGCACTCAAGCTTCATGAAGACGTTCTACATCAAAGAGGTATGTATTCTATCTTGTTATATTTATTATTTTGTATGCTAGATTAGGATAATACCTTGGATGTTCATAATTGTATGTATAATAGAGAAAACATAGATCCAATGTATTTAGGGTTGCATGTACACTTAGGAGTGTTAGAATGCTCATAACCCAACAATATCATGTATATGTATATAGATATAAAAGGTTACTTCTTTCTATTCAATACCTTTGGGTAGCAAAGGTATACAAACATGTTCATACATTCAAACAACATTACTAGTAAGCTATAATAGGTATAGTTTAGGGAGATACTAATACTATTACTAGAACAGTGAAACATACAAAGAGTCAGTTCATACACGAGTTAATACCATACAGAGAGAACAAACAATACCATACAGAGAGAACATAACATACAGATAGAGAATACTATGATGAGAAACAAACAATACCATACAGAGAGAACATACATACATACTAGATAGAGAGAGAACATACAATACAGCTAGTACATACAATACATTCACAAGTGCACTAATACAGTTATGTGAGCCACGTAACGGGGCATGACATCACCTGTCATGGCCCGTTTTGTATCCAGAATCTCCTTAAATGGAGAGTGTTGAGTTTGTGTATAGATCTATACTGGATTGACTATCCTACACCTTGCTGCACGCTACAGTGGGACTTGCAAGTCTACGGGTGCCAAACGTCATTTCTTCTGACGTCTTACATCGTCGTGTTTATAGTCAGTAGTATGGTACAGGCCGATCACATGGTACTTTAAATAACAATTGGTTTAAGGTAGTTAGTACAGTAGTAGTTACTTAATACAACACTACAGTACTATTTCATTTTCCCATTACATTCACTTTGTGATCTTCACACAATAAACAACAATGTAAAAACTATATTTTTGGTTAATGATAGTCAGATTTGGGAAAATACAAACTCTTACAAGAGACACGCACGCAAACACTAGATGCCTTGGTAGAAGGCTACTTTTAGTAGGAAACATAGGGTTTTCTAGGAGAATTCAAACACTTACAAACATTTTCAAACTTATACATTACATACTTACAAACAATTTCATACAAACACATACACTAATATACTTATGATCTCACCAGCTTTAAAGCTGATAAACTCTTTCAAAATAACTTGTATTCTCAGGTCACCAGTAGACAGGTACCGGTGCCAGGTTTTGAGAAGATGGAGCTCATTCAAGACTCATCTTTTATTTTGATTCATATTTTTGGTGTCTATATAACTTGACAGAACACACTTGTATTAAATTATATTATTAATGCAATGGATGATGTTGTTGCTTGTTTACTACTATGCATTGTTGTGATACTGTACATGATGTCCTCCACCCCCGAACTTTTCCGCCGTTCCGGTTTTGGGGTGTGACAGATTGGTATCAGAGCATTGTTTATAGTGAATTGAGTATATCAACCCATAAAAGATATACGAACTATAAACACAACGGGATTAAAATACTCTGATAAAGAGTTTATACTTTTAAATAATAAAATATTTAACCAAGTATACATACCTACATTCATACTAAAATCAGTGTCACTAGGACAGAACAAAAGTATTACGATTGTTGGGCAGCACAAGTAGACTTAGAGACATATAGTCAAAACTGGGAAGATATAGCCTGATCAACCATATTATCCGAGGAGTGACTAGCATGTGCCTAAGTGTGGTTGTGAGGTTGCAACAAGTCTAAAAACTTACCAACACAACTACAACGAAAACACTAGAACAGAACATAAGCTTAAAATACTATAGGAGTATTTTGTGTTACTATAATTACTTATCTGAGAACTAAAAAGGTCTTTATTAGTATGTCAATAGTTGCAGAGTGGATACACTAAGGTTATATGTAACTAGGATGTCATAGACTTAGAATCTGTGATCTTTGCTTTACTTCCTGTTCCTTGTTTGGTTGTGGGCTTAGAGTTAGGGTCATTTATTCGAAGGTCTATCCTGTCTTGGTCGCATATGACTGGTATGCACTACGCAAATGTTGAAGTAACTGATAAAGATCATCTTATAATTATCTAGTTAGTTCGTCTATTAATATGTTGGGTAGAACATGGGTATACAGTTGTTGTGTGATGAAATAAAATGATGAGAGGTCTCGATGTGATTGTCATCTAGTCGTCCAGCAGAATATGGATGACGACCACAAACTTTTATAGACAGTTCAGTGGAACGCTGGCAGGCTCATAACCTGTAGGTGTAGTGAATTTGGGTATTCATTTGCTGTATTCTATCCCCCTCATGGTTGCCTTAGGACATTCATTGCTGAGGAAACCCCTTTGCAGTAGTGTCCGCCCCGATGAAAAATCCTAGACTAGGTCCCTTGTGATAGTTGTTGTTTTAGGGACGTAAAGTGAGGATAACCGGAATGGGTAATCGGGTTATTGTTGGTTGGTGAAATTAAATATAATTATTTATTGTGGGTTGAAAACCCTATATGCTCACCAGGCTTCCAAGCCTGACCCACTCAGTTTCTTTGTATTACAGGTAGTGGCGCGAGAGCATAAGTTGGGGAACTTGTGAAGATATTTTTGTTTATAGACCAGTAGTTGTATATAACTGTGTAAGGTCTATGTTTTATTGTTTATGCTTTTGTGTCTATATCGGAACATGACATCCCGAGTTTTGATATATAATGAAAATACATTTCTTTAAGAAATGCTTTGATAAACCTTATTTTATCATGTATTGTTTTGGGGACAAATTCCGCAACTCTTTTAAATCAATGGATTTACCCTGAAATTATTTTAAAAGCATAAATGAAACCGGTCTTTTCTGGCCGTGAATTTGGGGATGTCACAGATTGCATGCACTACACCCTTTTTCTCTTTTTCAAAGTTCTTTTCTCTTTTCAAAATCCTTTTTCTTTTTCTCAAAGCTCTTTTACAAAAATGATTTTCCTTTGAAAACTTTCATACCAAGTCCTCAGTTTGAGTTCAGACACACCCGAGAGTGTATCGGAATCCCTCAAACCAAGGCTCTGATACCAACTTGTAACATCCTTAAAAATACGGTCCAAAAATTTCATTTTAAATCATTAGTGAAAGCCATAATTATCAACCATTTCATTTATAAACAAAACCGTTATATCAAATCAGAGTATAATCTCAAAACATATTTTTTTTTATCAAAGTACAACATCCCAGGCTAAACAAAAAATGGTGTGTGCCATGCGATCACCCTGAGCTCTTCCCTCCACTACCGGAAGTACGTGAAACCAAAACTAAAAACCGTAAGAACGAAGCTTAGTGAGTTCCCCAACCTACCACATACCACATACATAACCACATACTGGGCCCCCGCCCGCTGCATCGGGACTTACACGGCATCAGATTAGCTCCGGCATCGGGCCCCGCCCGACATCAGGCCCTGCCTGGCATCGAGCCTCGCTCGGTATACAGATCTGTCTTTCTTAGGCCCCGCCTATCTCCGGGCCCCGCCCGCTGAACATATACAACACATAATCCTAACACATAACACATAAGCTAAACCTACTCTACTGTAGTCCGGTACTAAGGCCTCACCTATCTTGGGCCCCGCCCCCGTCCTGTTACTAGTAAGTCATGGAACCCCGTCCATGCTCCTGCTGATAGTGAGGTATGGGCCCCCGCCCACACTCACCTCTCTCCTACCTCGCGCCTCGCCCCTGCTCTGCTACTAATGAGATACGAAACCCCGTCCATACTCTGCTAATGATGAGATATGGGGCCTCGTCCACACTCACGTCCTTACCAGGCTCATACAAGTATCACAAAGACAACAAGTATAAACTACCATGCAAACATTCATCGGGCTCCCACCCGGCATCGGACCTTGGTCCGGAATAACATACTAGCATACAGTGCCTAGGGTTAACCCCCGGGTCTTCCTATCCATAAACTACATGGGTCATCATTGTGGCCGTAGACCCATTCACACAGTGAGGAGACTCACCTCGCACTGCTGAAGACTAACTGAACACTTCTGACTGCTAACCGGCAACTCCTGAACTGCTGACCCTTCGGCTTCCCGAACTATCAATACCCAAAATAACATTTAGACTACAATATTCCAAAAGTCAACCTAGGTCAAACTTGGTCAAAGTCAACCTCCAGTTGACTTGACTCGCCGAGTTGGTCTACCAACTCGTCGAGTCCATACTCCTCCAACCCAATAAAACCCCCGAATCTACTCGTCGAGTCTAGTAAGAACTCGACGGGTTCTCCTTCAACCGACTCGTCAAGTTCATTCTTGAACTCATCGAGTTCATCTTCCTCATATGAACGTGTCCAGACTGTGACTCGCCGAGTTGTATGAACAACTCGTCGAGTCCATATTCATGGGTTGGGAGAGTGCCTTGGACTCGCCGAGTTCCTCCTTGAACTCGTCGAGTACGATGATCTTCCTGTCCACTATGGGCCCAGACTGGCTGAGTCCCTAACCAACTCAACTCATACCCTTTACAGAAGGGTTTGGAGGCAAGAAAATGGCTTGACTCGCTGAGTCCCACAAGTGACTCGCCGATTCCCTCTATGTCCAATTCTATTCAGACGATTTCAGTCAAGCACAAGGCGTCCAAGACCCAGATCTAACCTCCTAGGGTCGGAATAACACGCAAAGCTACTACCTTTGCATCCATGCATGGCCCTTTTTGCTCAAAAGGCCATAACAACCCCTTAAACTTTGCATGGGGAGTTCTAATCGCACAAAGCTTCCACCTTTATGCCTCAACTACTCTAAATACTCCCAGATATGAAAGGATCTTGCTTGGGGACGTCCACATCCCACAATTAATCATTCTTGGTCCATAAACTTCATAAAAAGGGGCTATAAAGAAATCAAACAAACTAGAAGTCAAGATGAAGACTTGATTACAATTAAATGCAGCCAAAGGAGTGTATATTCTGGATCTACTTCCTCCTTCTTGAACCTCCAACTTCCTTCTTCTCCTTCTTCCTCTTCAAGAGTACACAATTCACACAAAAGTGGATCAAACACACATAAGATGCACTAGGGTTTCGTGGGTAAGGGTTTGGGGTCTGGTGGCTGAAGATGAGGCCGAGGGAATGAGAATATGATGCTTAAATAGGGCACCAAGTCCCGAAATTAGGGTTTCCCAACCCAAGACAGACTTGCCGAGTCAGTCCCCCGACTCGCCGAGTCGGCCACTTAATCCACGACACGGAACTCGCTCCTACTCGTTGAGTTCTTCCTTGGACTCGACGAGTTGACTCCTTGACTTAGGGTTTTCCTTTCCATTCTTGGTCTGCTGGATTAGGGGTGTTACAATATAAATAAACAAACTCTAAATGTTGAAAAAAAGATTGGTTCCTTGGTTAAGACAAAATTGTAAAAATGGTCGGTATGGTTGGCAAATTTATGTGTTTTTGGTCAAAAACGAAATGTTCATGCACCACTGGTCCAATTTTAGATACCTTGTGTGGTTTTAGTCCCTATGGTTGGCATTTTTGTGTGTTTTTAGTCTGGACCCAACTTAAAATGACGAATATGCCCTTTGATAATTCTTTTTTATTTATTTTAACTTTTTATTACTATTTTCATTAAAAAATAAAAAGAAATAACACCACCCTACCCCTTACCCCCTCCCCCCCTCTCTCTCTCACACACACTCTCTCTCTTTCTCTCCCTCTCCCTCTCCTGGACCCACCTATTTCTCTCTTCCCAGTTCTTTTTAATTCCACCACCACCTCGGTTACCATTACCACCGCCGAACCGCCCGTCCTCCTCCTGGAATACCACCATTCTCATCATGGACCAGAAACAAGACCAACCCCCTCTAAAAACTCTCCTTGGTAGTGTGTGACAGAGATAAACAGATATAAAAAGATTTGAATGCCATCAATTTTCGTGGATCTCAACCATCGACGACGATGACGTCGATTTTGTAATTGGTCAAATATCGGAAAAGAAATAAAGAGCGAAGATGGTGGCGTCAGCAAAAAGGGCGAAAGTTTTCTGAAACCATCACCACCGGCACCATCCAACTTTCCTCATCTCTAGAAAACACCACCGACGCCAACCTTCTTCCTTCGTTGGTGGTTCCGATCTACATTTTTTCGGTCTAGAGTTTTCAATTATGAGGGTTAGGGTTTCCTAACTGCGACAGATGGTAGTGGAGAACGGTGATGGTATACGAGATTGATGGTGGTGGTCGAATCCATTCTGAAAACTCTAGCCCCGATGGCAGCTTCGACAGAGGAGTGGTGTGTGTGTGTGTGTTATGATTTTCTGGAAAATTTCTGATATGTATGTGTGTGTGTTTGGGGAAAAACATCACAGATCCGATGGGTTTCAAAATCAAAGGAAATTAAAGAAACATGGACATGATAGAGTTTAGCGATTAGATAAAGGAGGTTTTGTATCGTGGTTGAATAAAGGGAAAAGGGATGATTAGTGTTCTTGTTGGTATCTTCTTTGTAAGAAGATCCGTTACAGCTTAAACATACGAAAAGAGGAAGAGGTAGGTACTGATTTTTTTTTAATTTTTTTGTTGGATGTTGAGAGAGAGAGAGAGAGAGAGAGAGAGAGAGAGAGAGAGAGAGAGAGAGAGATAGAGAGAGAGAGAGACCTTTTTCTCAATTTTAAATAATGAAAAACATTTGAATAAATATAAAAAAATAAAAAAAACAAATATAAGGGTATAATAGTATTTTTATGTTGATAGGGACCAAAAACAATAAAAAAAATCGAATTTTGGACCAATGGTGCCCCAACATTTCGTTTTGGACCAAAAGCATATAAATTTGCCAACCACCGTGACCATTTTTGCAATTTTATTCTTGGTTAATTATGGTTCTCTATTTAACATCATATTTTATATATATATATATATATATATATATATATATATATATATATATATATATAACTTAATCATACTTAATATCTCGTAATACAAAAAAAAAAAATCATTCCATTACACAAAAATATAATTTGTAAAATACAAAGTAGATAACAAATAAATCAACAAAAATACATTGTTATTTTTCTGGTTTAATAAAAAAATATAATTTATCAAATGCAAAGCAGACGTAAAACACGTCATGGAGTCAACACTCTGTGCTTCATTGGGATACCATGCTTGTCAAAGCCTCCCATTATCTTCAATTTGTTCCCCTTGAACTCCTGTTGGAGAATTCGAATATCTTATAGTTGTAACTAGATTTTTGTAATGCAATTAGAAGTGGCAAAAAAGGTCCTTCAAATGGTCAAAGTTTACAATTTATTTATTAAAGCAGCTGATTGTTTGTTTATTTTTTTTTCACTATGACACTATTTTAATTAGTTAGGAGGATTTGTAGGAATAAAAAGTAGAATGATATTTAATTTCTCTTTGATTATATAGATAAAAAACGGCTAGTATCAGACAAAAACAGTATATGTTTCTTTTATATGTTCTTGCACATAAAAACATAATATGCAATTTAATTTATATGGAACTGTACAAAAATATCAGTCAAAGTTGAACCTGAGGACGGAAGTGGAATATAAAGTTGCCGGGTCAATGGCCTCCAAACTGCTCATCTAAATCTTAGTCAATCTTTGGTCTTCCATTAGACACAAAGTAAGTTCGACCATCTGCATCGGCTTTCAAAAGCCTTGCTGATCGCTTTCAGTTGTGTCATGTCATTTTGGTCTTTCAAGAGTTGAAAGAGTTGCAAAGTAAATGTGGCCCAACATTTAATCAAATAATACGTTATCATTTAGAGAAAGTAACCATACATACTAGCAAATTTCCTAAAGGTTTCTAAAAAAATAGCAAAAACTTAGAAAAAAAATACTTAAAATAGACATCATTTTCACATGCCACCGTCTTGTGAAAATTTTTGTGGCATGTAATTTTTTTTTTTTTTTTTTCAAAACGATGTTATTTTTGAATTTTAGACTGTAAAAATGGCAACGTCATCTACGAAAAAGTGGAGTCATTTGCAAAAAAGTGGAGTAGATTGATCTTTTTTCATAACTTTGAACCTTTATAACTATTTCATACTAATTTCGTCCGAGTTAATTTTTTTCATTGTGTTCTTTGTATTAAGAGCTATCCATAGACGTATCATACATCAAATTCGGAGGTCGGCAAGTTATATTTTTTAGCTCTAAAGTAGGCTACTCGCTAAAAATTATAAAAAATGACCGAACTTTGAACCTTTATAACTTTTATAAACGAACTCCGTTTGAGTTTATTTTTTTTACTGTGTTCTTTGTAACTTCAAAGTTGAAGCTAAAGATAGGTCTTGCCTACCAAGCTTGACATTTTTGTATTCTTCTACAAAGCACCGTCTCAACATAAGGTGTTATATCACCATAAAGTCCCCATGCATAGATAACTTGCATTCAATGCTTAAACGTGTATATATATATATATATATATATATATATATATATATATATATATATATATATATATATATATATATATATATATATATATATATATATATATCCCTAAATAATAGGTAATACTAAAACATATTTACCTATGTTGAATCGATTCACGAACACCTGTGGCATCACTTTATGAACAACCTTAATGAATGTCGTTATCAGTAAATCATGTGTACCCATCGATGACCTTATCACGACCTCGGTAATATCAACTATCAAGAAACATACTTTATGGAGAAAAGATATTGCCCATTTCGCAATAGCAATATTGTCAAGCTAGACAATTTCATTCGCTTAATTTCTTATTTCTTATTGAAGTTCATTCAAATACAACTAAAAATCATACATGTTATAAGTTTTGCATGTCTTCCAGAAAAAGAGTTCAAATACTCTATTACGACCAATCCTAGCACATAAATTATAAGCTACATTCTTACAACAATACCTGTGATATGAATTATGGTAGATTATACTTAGGGTCAAGTCTATGGAATTTGACATATGAATTACGAACCCAACTTCACTACTGTACCTTAGTCATTTCTTCGGCCTCCTTTGAAACTAGTTCCACACATAATCACTCTTTGTGATTCACAAACCAAACACTATGAGTATGTGGTCGTGAGAGGCGTAAAAAACATGAAAGCAGTAATGAACATTTAATTTGTATGAATAATTGGAATGAAACAAAACTAATACTAGATAAAAATCTTACAATTATCATATAAAATAAAAAACAAACTATGTATGAATAATATAGTTTTGGCTTTTAGACTTTTGCATCAATAGTTTTGTATGTTTGTATGTTTGGTCTCTTTGTAAAAAATAAATTATAAAAGTTGTCCCGGTAATGTACTAGAAAAGATCTATGTCCATTTGTTTTACATTTGAGTTTTAGACTTTGGCCACAATACTTTTGTATGTTGGCAGTTTTGGTGAACGTATAGAAAATAAATTATAGAAGTTGTCTTTGTAATTTACAGAAAAGATCTTTGTGTATTTTTTTACACAAATGGTCCATGAGTTTAAATACTATACTCTTTGGGTTTGAGACTTTGGTCACAAGACTTTCGTATCAGGTTTGGTCCTTATGTAGAAAATATATTATTAAATTGTCCTTGTAATTTACACAAAAAGTCCCTACGATTTTTTTTGCAATAAATGGTCCATGTGTTTAAAAAAATTAGATAAATGGTCTCTGCATAATAGAAAATTTACATATTACACCCCCATAAAACGGACATAAGTAGACTCCTAACCTATATCTCACACAAAGCGGGGAGGGGGTAATTCCTAGATTATAATGAATAATAACAAGAAATAATAAAAGAAAAAGAGTGTTTAAGACAAGCATTAAGAAGAATAATTACGATTTTAAAATATTTGTCTGAAAATATTTTGGCTTTTTTAGGGTCTTTTGAAAAACTTTATCCAGATAGCAATGATAATTTTTTAGGACTAATTGAAATGATGGGTGAATTTGATGGTATAATGGAAGATCATGTAAGATGTGTCGAAAATAATGAAAAACATCATTATTATGTTTGCCATAAAATTCAAAATAAACTAATTTCTCTTTTTAGGGACACAGTTGGGAAATCATTAAAATAATTAAAGAGAAAAATTATATTTCTATTAGTCTTGGTTGTACTCTGTATGTGAGCCATCAAGAACAAATGAATTTGATCGTACGATGTGTGAATTTATGTTCTAACAAAATAAAGTTGTTGACTATTTTTTAGAATTTTTAAAAGTGTGATACCTATGGTTTGGGACTTTTTAATGAATTTTTAGATGCGTTGAAATTGGTAGATCTTAATGTGGATGATATAAGGAGTCAAGTTTACGATAGTGGGTCGAATATGAAAGGAAACACCAAGGGGTTCAAAAAGACTACTTGAAATTAATCAAAAAGCTTTATAATTTTATAAATGGAATGTACTTTCGATCGTCTTAACCTTATGTTTAGTGATATGACACTTTCTTGTGTTAAAGTTGTTTCCATTTTTGGAGTTATGCAAGGCATTTATATATTATTTTTTTAGTTCTATTGAAAGATGGAAAGTATTGTTAGGGAATGTTCCAACTTTAACCTTAAAATCATTATTTAATACTCGTTGGGAAAGTGAGATTAAAAGTATAAAAACAATTAGATTTCAAGCTCCTCAAATAAGATTAGTTTTTCTAGAATTAAGTAGATCATGTAAATATAAATATGAAACTAAAGTTTACTTAGTTCTTTTCAGAACTTTTAATTTTTAATTGGTATGGTTATTTGGTATGATGTTTTATTTGTTGTACTAGTAACCAATTAGAAAATATAAATAATGTTTTGTATAAGTATGAATATTTCTAAAACTATTGCATTTATATGGATACAGAACCTACATTTCCATTAAGACATTGTGTTATTAGAAAAAAACAATTTGATGAAACCAATAACACCCATGTACCAGATTGGTTAAGCATACATTTATCAAGGAACAAAGATAAAGTTTCGGAGGAAACTCTGTGTCACGACGTGGTGCAGAGATGCCCAGGACATGGCAATGATTAGAAGGATCGTGTGACTTAGTGAACCACCACGTCGTAGCCAAGGATTGCCACGATATGACAGCTGTTCTGACCCAATCCCATGATTCTTTTAGGGTTTTCTTTGTATTTAAACCCCTCTAAACCATTTCTAGGGTTCATTACCAGCCTCCAACACCCTTATACCCCAGAGAAACCCTAACTCTCATTCCCTTGGTGTATTGTGGCCTTTTCGGAGCATTGTTGGCTTGGAGAAGTAGAGAAGAAGGAGAAGAAGGTGCTATAGTGGTGGAACTTGCAAGGAACCAAAATCATCAACATCTCGCATTGCTTATGGACCTCTGTAAGTGTCAAAGGCTTAAGCTTTATGGCATAAAGTGGTTAGATCTAGGATATTGTCCCATGTTCTTGATGTTTGAGCAAGTTTGAAAGGAAGAACCACATAAAGTTGTCAACTTTATGACTCTCTTGAGTCTCATGAGAAACATATGTTGTAGATCTAGATTTTGGTTGGATTTCTTATCATTGCATGAGTTTTTGGGCATTTTTTAAAGCTTATTATGACCTAAAATAGACTCTAGACATGTTTTGGATATGCATGTCTATAAAGCTTCCACCTTTATGATAAATCTGGTAATAAAAACCCTTCTGGAGTGGTTGGATTAAGGAATTTTTCAGAATAAGGGCTTAATGGTTAGGACATTGTGGTATTTAGCTTTATTTGGACCTAGGGTTGGAGATCCTGATCTCTTTAGGTGTCTTAATGAATAAAGTTGGAAACTTTATCCATTTAGACCATAAAATGGACCAAATTTGTGCTTTGTAGCTCTTGGAATCAAGTAAAGCGGCTTAATCCATTAAGTTGCTGGAAAACCAGTGCCCACGGCGTGGCCATAGGTCTCCACGGCGTGACGACTACGAATTTTCGCATCTGTTCGATTATATAAGGGCCACGATGTGGCAGTTGACTGAAGTGAACGTTGACCGTTGGTTTTGACTGTTGACTTTTTGAACAATTTGACTTTTGGTCAAACTTCGGTAGGGTTGAGTATTTGACTAAGGATTGGTCTCGGTTTAGTTTTAGGAAGTTTGGGTTGGCTATTCTGATGCTGAGGTAGTTGTTGGGCTTCTATTGAGTAGTTTAAGTGAGTCTTCTAACTATAATTGTGGGTCGAAGGCACCAATGTCGGCCCACTGGATTGTGTTATGTAGAATTCTAGTTGTCTTTGTGACTCTTGCATGTATGATTAGGTTGGAATATACCATAGGGTTGGGCCCATGATTGATATGTATTGGGTTGGAATATATCCTAGGGCTGGGCCCATGATTGTATGTTGGGTCGGAACATACCCCAGGTTGGGCCCATGATTGTATGTTGGGTTAGAATATACCTTAGTACTGGGCCCATGATTTTATGTTGGGTTGGAATATACTCCATGTCTGGGCCCATGATTGTATGTTGGGTTGGAACATACCCCAGGGTTGGGCCTACTGATTAGTATGGTTTGTAGTATTTTGGGGAGCTCACTAAGCTTTGTGCTTACGATTTATGTTTAAAATATTTTCAGGTACTTTTGGTTTCAAAATGAAGAGCCTGGTTTGATCGCACTGCATCCCCTGGAGATTTAATTTGCATTGATTGTTTATGATTTTAGTCTGATGTTTCGAGAATACTTTTACTCTGATTGTCTTTTGGGTTAATGAATGAATGGTTTTGAGTTACTAAAAATGAAACTTTTACTCGGTATTTTTGGGTCGTTACAAGTTGGTATCAAAGCCTTCGTTTGAGGGATGTGGGTACAATATTGGGTGTGTCTGAACTCAAACTGAGGAGTTAATAAAATCTTTAAAAAGAAAATGAGTTTTCCACAAAGGATTTTAAGAAAAAGGGGTGCGATGCATGTAATCAGCCGAGCGCAAGTAAGTATTTCCCAAAATACCCATACATGTGTTATGCTTATTGTGTTGATATTTATATGTGTTATAGTATGATATGCATATTATAAGCCAGAATAAGGATATGCTCATATTTGCATGCTAGAATGCCTACTTAGGAGAGATGACTGCTTGTGCCTGATATGCAAACTGTTAGAGATGCATGATAGTGTGTGGGCTAAGGACCTTCAGGAATTGCATGATTGAATGAACTGATTGTGATTCCTTGTAGCCTAGAAGGAATTTGATGCTATGTCATATTTGGAATCTATGTTGATGGAATTGATTGCTAAGTGTATGCCTTAAAAATTTTATACGATTAGGATCATATAGCCCTAGAAGGATTGATTTGGCCTTATTTCCTATTCTTTATCTGGTTGTGGAATTAGGATAGAATCATTTATTCGACAGTCTATGTGATCCCGTTTTGTGTATAATTTGCATGCATAAGGCAACAAACCGTGTGAGTGGAAGTTCCTAGCATTGTAGTAGCAAGTGAGTTTGGGATGTCTATTGATTGTTTTGTGGCTTTTGAGTGTTAATGCATGAATGTTGCTTGTTTTATGCTTTGTGGGACTCTTACTGATGTGAGTTAACTATTAAGTGAATATGTTGAGTTACATGCTGTGAAGGTTAAATAATTTTAGAATGATTGATTCGTCCCTATTGCGTAACGGTCGTCTGAGCCTAACCGTTGTAAGGTTCGGTATTTTAGTCAAAAGATTATTTCAGTTTTGTTGTATGTAATTGTATCCATGAAGTAGTTAGCTGACATGGATAGGAGTTCTTCAGCAACTGATGGAAAGTATGGTGGGGATCCTAGGAGATCCTAAGAAGTGCCCTAGAGGAATTGGTGCGCTTTATAGCGATGCATATTCATTTGAGAGTGGGTATATGTGGTTGGATCGGACGGTTGTGTACATTATTAGTTACTTAAAGGATCCAAAACGATTCTTGAGGAAAGTACGCATAGGTGTGGAAGGTAGTATTGGGTCCGTACGACTGAAAGCACATGATCCATACTCGAATCGAGGAAAATCTTGGGGATCATAAGGAGCTGATTGAAAGTAGATTCAATGGTTTGGCACCATGATTCATTGCATTGCATTTTCGTCTTTTTGGTTTATGGGTTATGGATGTTCAGGCTGAGAATGGGTATGGTGATTGTTTGGGCCTTAGTGGCCATGTCAGTTTGGGTTTGAATGGTGCATACCTAGGTGAGTTAGTTGATCTTGAAGTCTCGAGGGCCTTGCTCAAGGTAGTGCCAGTTGATTCGCGGGACTTAAGAAGGATTGCAGTTGGAGGCTGACTGATTGGCAGATGGATTAGGATGTCACTATCTATAACAGGGGTTATGTTCTTCCAACTTTTCGTGTTCAGTGGAAAGAGAGAGCAGACATGAGATTTTCAGAGTTGGGATACAGACCCAACATAGGGCTAGATGGTTGCAGTTTTTGGCGGTAAGTATGGCAGTGTGGGAATTCACAAGAGGATTCTTGTGGTATGGTTGCCTTGATATGATATCAAGGGTCTGCTTTCTTTGAAATTAGTTAGGTCAGGTGTTAGTTGATTGTTTCAGGTGATTAGGAAGTGAATCAAGAGCGGCACATTTTATTGTATTTGATGTATCCTAACTATGAGAATGATGCCTCTTGTATTATGAATGATCCTCACAACAAATTGATGGTTGGGGATTTGTAGACGAGGTGTGTGGTAGTCCATTTGTTTCTAGATAGAGAATCGGCACTAGGACTGGTCGTTCAGAATTATTGTTTGTGCATCTACATGGGATTCTTGATGTTAGACGCGATTATGATTGAGAAATTTTTGAGGCCTCCATCTGAGATTCGGAATCTATTTGAGTTTTCTTGGTCTTTATCTAGAAGATCATATTGTGTTGTGTTATACATTCCAAGGGTCAGGAATGATATGTATCTAGTTGAGCCGATTTGAGTTTTGGTCAGTGTGTAATGTCAGTTGGTGGTAGTTCGAACCCTAAGTGGGGGAGAACTGGGTATTCTACTTGGAAGGTCATCAATATGTTCGAGTTGTTGGTTTCAGAATAATGGGTCATAGGAATTCGTGGTTCGGGTATACGAGACTTTGGTTCAAGATTTGGTCAAGTCGGGGGTGCAGAGCAAGTTGCCATCAGATGTTTGTGCTCAGTAATGCATGAGTTGTCTTCGCGATAGGAAGTTGTTGGTCAAGGAACTCGTTGTAGCCAGTGGTTCATTTCTGGAATGCCGACGTATAGATCGAGAGGCGTTTGGGTCGCTCAGGTTGAGTATTGGTTGTTGAGGGGTCTGTCAGCTCATTGTATAGATTGCTATCTATAGTCTAGATTGGGCAGTTGTTGATCGGTAAATCAGCTTCAGAGTTTGGTATGTTTAGTTCCATATGGTTCTTTTCAGTAGTGTATTGGGTCGTTGGATTAGTTGTCAATGCATTCTTGATCGGTGGTCATTTCGTCCATCGTCAATAGCTGAGATCCTTCGAAATTTTTGAGCTTTATCAGTTGAAAAGTTTAATGGACATGTCAACTTACAGTTAAAGTTTGTACATTGTACATTTTTGTTTCTGGGTATGGGTACCCTCGATTTTTGGTTATGGAAGTATTGTTCATAATGAGCTCGGGTTTGGCAGTTGTCCCTAGTTTTTGGGAGTTCGGACGTCAGAGCGGTGTTGTTTAGTTTTTCAGGTGTGACTTGGGATCCTCGCAGAATCCAACTTTGGGCATGTCATGTCGGCATGGTGGTATTTGGATTGACCAAACTAGGGTTTTAACAACATTTCTAGATAAGTTTGCAAGTTTTAGCGAGCTAGTTGCGTATCAGTGGAATCTGTTAAGTTTCAATCAATGTGTGAGATCTTTTTTCAATCATTCATGAGAATGTTTCTATTAACGGTTGATGTTCTTCATTTTTGATATATCTACTGGTACTTTACCCTTTGGATAAGGCTGTAAGGAAAGAGGAAAATAGTAGATCTAGGGTTGGTTATGTGTTTTCCCTTGGGGGTGTATATTATGGTCCTTTTAGTTTGCCTTCACTAGTGCAATTTGATAGGATGAACTTTTGAGAATAAGGCTATTTTTTATTTATTTATATATTATAAGTATAATATATTGATTGAGAAATCATATTATTTAATTAGTATTTATCAAGAATTAATTTGGAATTTATTTAGTGATCAAAAGAGACTAATTAAATATACGGGGACTGATTAAGTAAATCAATGATTCTTATAGTGTGAGCTAATGATCCATGGTTAATTAGGATGTGCTATACCAATGTGATAGTCCCTGGATAGTCCATGGAGGTTTAACCCATGGAGCCTAAGTAATATGAAAGGTCATGGTGCATTAGGGTTTGAAAAGATGTAACCCTAGCATTTGTTACACTATAAAAGGAATCCCCTAGAGCCAAAATCGGTTGCACCTATCATTCTAAGAGTTTGATATTGATTTTGTGCTAACAAGCTTATTCTCTCAAGTCTCATCTTTCATTTGGTGTTTGTGACACAGTAGAGGCATCACACTTGAGGAGCTAAAGCTTTCTAAGGCCAAGAACTACAACTACATGAAGAGGTATTCATCTAACTATGAGTTTTTGTATTGTATATCCTCTATTGTATGCTAGTTAGGATGTATGCTTTGGAAAATTGAAAATGCATGTATAATTATAGAAAACATATATCTAAAGCATCTAGGCTTGCATGTGCACCATAAGAGTGTTATAGTGCTTAAAACCCAACAATATGTTGGTTTTGCACTTAGGGGGAGACTTGCATCGGGAGTCACCCTTCTTTTCAAATGAAAGGTTTGCAGCAACAATGAATGGTCAGGGATTCTATTTTCCAATGGTATCAACAAGATAATTTTGCATCAGAAGGGTTTCGTTCGATTTGGGTTGCGGAGTGAGGTCTTATTGACTTTGTTTAGGAATGGTTCTGCCTATTCGGAAGACATACTAGGTATTGGATTTCTGGATTTCGGGCAGAGTGGTGATGGTTATTCTTTATTGGTTAAAGTTAGTGGGTCAAGGATTCGTTCTTCGTCGGGGTATGTGAGTCCTACTAATGTTGGGTTTTGATTGAAGTATTGGAAGGTCGTCGTATGTATGAGCCGAATTTTAGGATCGAATCGTCTGGGGTGTCTGGAAAGTAGTAACAAGTGATTTCGAGGACAGAATCTAATTTAAGTGGGGAAGAGTTGTAACACCTGTGTCCCAGATTGGTTAGGCTTACTTTTATCAAGGACCAAAGATGATGTTTTGGAGGAAACTCTGTGTCACGACGTGGTGCAAGGATGCCCACGACGTTGCAATGATTAGAAGGATCGCATGACTTAGTGGACCACCATGGCATGGCCAAGGATTGTCATGGCGTGGCAGCTGTTCAGGCCCAAGCCCATGATTTTTTTAGGTTTTTCTTCGTATTTAAACCCCTCTAAGCCATTTCTAAGGTTCATTACCAGCCTCCGACACAGTTATACCTCAGAGAAACGCTAGCTCTCATTCCCTTGGTGAATTGTGGCCTTTTTGGAGCATTCTTGGCTTGGAGAAGAATAGAAGAAGGAGAAGAAGGTGCTCCATTGGTGGAACGTGCAAGGAACTAACATCATCAGCATCTCACATTGCGTCTAGACCTTTGTAAATGTCAAAGGCTTAAACTTTATGGATTAAAGTGGTTAGATCTAGGTTATTGTCCCATGTTATTCATGTTTGAGTAAGTTTGAAAGGAAGGAACACATAAAGTTGGCAACTTTATGACTCTCCTGAGTCCCATGAGCAACATATGATGTAGATCTAGACTTTGGTTGGAGTTCTTATCATTGCATGAGTTTTGGGTAGTTTTTTAGCTTATTATGACCTAAAATGGTTTCTAGATATGTTTTGGATATTCATGTCTATAAAGCTTCCACCTTTATGATAGATCTAGTATTAAAAACCCTTCTGGAGGGTTGGATTCAAGACGTTTTCAAAATAAGGGCTTAATGGTTAGGATATTGTGGTATTTGGCTTTATTTGGACCTAGGGTTGGAGATCTTGTAACGCTCTAAAATTTCAAACAATTTTTTCATTTTTAAAATCACATAAAACCCCAAATCACATTTCTCAAAAACCACAATGTATAAGTTATTAAAACACAAGTCAACAATTGTTTGATAATATCCCAGAATCCTCAAAAACATAAACTCCCACTCGTGTTTACAATCAAGTCGGCACCTTCTCGTGATCCTGAGAAGTACCTGAAACACATATCACACAACATTGTAAGCACGAAGCTTGGTGAGTTCCCCAAAATACCACACACAAATCATTAGCCTCTCATGGCTATATCTCGAAAAAGGACCCTCCGGTCAATGTGTCTCAGTGAAGACCCTCTGGTCTCACAACTCTGTTTGGACCCTCCGGTCCTGACTCATCAAGGCACAACAATAATATACAACACATATCACAAAGCCAAATGCGGAATATGAAATAACTCAGTATAAGCATATAAGACCCTCCGGTCACACAATATCACCACTCGGGTAAGTATAATGAGAAGAATCACCTCATAAGTAAGCAAGTAAGTCTCGCACTTGATGATCGGTCTAGACTCCGCCTACATATCATAATCATCTCTAATTAACACTTAATAATAATAACCCTAAAATGTTAGGCTACCTATTTTCCAACTCTCGGAAAGGGTGAAAGACCACTTTACCCCTCCATGGTCTCCATAACCCATGCCTTGACCAAACCCTAAAAGTCAATGAAAGTCAACACTCGAGTCAACACTCCATGTTGACTCAACTCGTCGAGTGCATCTATGAGACTTGTCGAGTCCCTCCTGTTCTTAGAAAATCGGGAAAACTCCAACTCAACTTGCCGAGTTATCTCATCAACTCGTCGAGTTTTCACATGTCCAGACTATCAGGGAAAACCCTAACCGACTCGTCGAGTTGGCTCATTGACTCGTCGAGTCCCTCTAGTCCATTTCTCATTCAGACGATTCTAAGCAAAACTAAAGTCCCAAACTCTATAAGCACTATAGAAGGTTTAATGTTTGGAACATGGTCAATGGCTTGATAAACCTTGGATCTTTATGCTCAAGGGACTTCATACATTCCAGATCTGAAGTTTCAACTTCATGTCATGCTTAAGTGACTCAAAGGCTCCAAAGAATGTTAAGAATGGTCATAACTGCCTAGTGAAGAGATCTAGCAACTAAGTGAGCAAGGTGGCTACTTTTTACCTCTAGATGGTTGCTACAGCAGTGTAGATGTTGGATCCAAGGTCTCCTTCTTGTTCCAAGCCTCTTGCTCCTCAAGCTCCTTCAAGGATTCCACCAAGATACACTCTCTTAGCCTCTTTCTCTCTCACAAATGACACTAGCTTGTTTAGGGTTTCTCTCAGGGTGTTAAAGTGATAAGGGAGGCAGAAATGAAGGCTTAAGGTCCTTTAAATACGTCACAAACCCTGAAAATTAGGTTTCTCACTCAGCACCTACTCGTCGAGTTGGTTCCACTAACTTGTCGAGTAGACTCTAAAAATCACGTGGGCATCTCCATCTCTACTCGGCGAGTTGGGGCCTCCAACTCGTCGAGTTGCCCTAACAAAATGAATATAATATAATTAAATTTTACCTGGGAGTCGGGATTTTACTGATATTGATCTCTCTGGGTGTCTTAATGAATAAAGTTGGAAACTTTATCAATTTAGACCATAGAATGGACCATATTTGAGCTTTGGAGCTCTTGGAATCGAGTAAAGCGGCTTAATCCATTAAGTTGTTAGAAACCCAGTGCCCATGGTGTGGCTATATGTCTCCACAACGTGACGACTTGGAATTTTCCCGTCTATTCAATTGTATGACGGCCACGACGTGGCGGTTGACTGAAACACATTGACCGTTAGTTTTTTGACCAGTTTGACTTTTCGTCAAACTTGGGTAGGATTGAGTATTTGACTAGGGGTTGGTCTCAATTTGGTTTTAGGAAGTTTGGGTTGGTCGTTCTGATGCTAAGGTAGTTATTGGGCTTCTGTTGAGTAGTTCAGGTGAGTCTTATCACTATACTTGTGGGTCGAAGGCGCCAATGCCGACCTACTAGATTGTGTTATGTAGAATGATAGCTGTCTTTGTGACTCTTTCATGTATGATTGGGTTGGAATATACCCCAAGGTGGGGCCCACGATTGATATGTATTGGGTTGGAATATACCCAAGGGATGGGCCCATGATTGTATGTTGGGTTGGAATATACCCTAGGGTTGGGCCTATGATTGTATGTTGGGTTGAAATATACCCCAAAAATGGGCCTATGATTGTATGTTGGCTTGGAAGATACCCCATGGCTGAGACCATAACTGTATGTTGGGTTGGAACATACACTAGGGATGGGCCTACTGATTAGTATGGTTTGTGGTATTTTGGGGAACTTACTAACTTGTATGCTTACGGTTTATGTTTAAAATGTTTTCAGGTACTTCTGGTTTCAAAGGAAGAGTCTGAATTGATCGCACTGCATCCCCCTGAGATTTATTCCGCATTGATTCTTTATGATTTTACTATGATGTTTTGAGAATACTTTTACTCTGATTGTCCTTTGGGTTAATGAATGAATGATTTTGATTTACTAAAAATGAAATTTTTACTCGATGTTTTGGGGACGTTTGTCACACCCCAAAACCGGAACGGCGGAATCGTTCGGGGGTGGAGGACGTCATGTACAGTATCACAACAATGCAAAGTAGTAAACAAGCAACAACATCATCCATTGCATTAATAATATAATTTCATACAAGTGTGTTCTGTCAAGTTATATAGACACCAAAAATAATATACATCAAAATAAAGATGAATCTTGAACGAGCTCCATCTTCGCAAAAACCTGGCTCCGGTACCTGTCTACTGGCGACCTGAGAATACAAGTTATTTTGATAGAGTTTATTAGCTTTAAAGCTGGTGAGATCATAAGTATATTAGTGTTTGTAGTTGTATGAAAGTGTTTTGTAAGTTTGTAATTGTATATGTTTGTAAAAGTTTGTAATTGTTTGAACTCTCCTAGAAAACCCTATGTTTCCTACTAAAAGTAGCCTTCTACCAAAGCATCTAGTATCTGTGTGTGTGTCTCTTGTAAGAGTGTGTATTTTCCCAAATCCGACTATCATTAACCAAAAATATAGTTTTTACATTATTGTTTATTGTGTGAATATCACAAAGTAAATGTAATGGGAAAATGCTATAGTACAGTAGTGTTGTATTAAGTAACTACTGCTGTACTAACTACTTTAAACCAATTGTTATTTAAAGTACCATGTGATCGGCCTGTATCCTGCTACCGACTCAATAGAAAAACGACGATGTAAGACGTCGTAAGAAATGACGTTTGGCACCCGTAGACTTGCAAGTCCCACTGTAGCGAGCAGCAAGGTGTAGGATAGTCAATCCAGTATAGATCTATACACAAACTCATACGCTCCCCATTTAAGGAGATTCTGGATACAAAAACGGTCATGGCAGGTAGTGCCATGCCCCGTTAGGTGGCTCACATAACTGTAATAATGTATATGTAATGAATGTGCTAGCTGTATTGTATGTTCTACCTCTGTCTAGCCTGTATGTTCTCTCTGTATGGTATTGTTTGTTATCTCTTTCTCTGTATGGTATTGTTTGTTATCTCTTTCTCTGTATGGTATTGTTTGTTATCTACTCTGTATGGTATTGTTTCATGTATGAACTGACTCTTTGTATGTTTCATTGTTCTAGTAATAGTATTAGTATCTTCCTAAACTACTCCTATAGTAGCTTACTAGTAATGTATGAACATGTATGTATACCCTTGCTACCCAAAGGTATGGAGCTGAATGAAAGAAGGAACCTTTGTATCTATATACTTATACATAATATATAACTAGGATTCAAACGACCTTCAGACAGATAACCCTAATACCCTAAGTCCACAACCAAACAAGGAACAGGAAGTAAGGTGAGCTATCAGTCCTAAGTCCTTTCAATCCTACTTATATAACTATATCTATATAGATACACATTTAACAGAATATAAGTTTAAAAGAGTTTAAGTAAAAGTATTTGACATGAAAAGGAGTTTGTAAAACAGTTTGAAGTAAAACAGTTTGGTAACACAGTTTGAAAAGTAAGAAATCCTCTTGTTTGGTAGTTATTAATCACATTTGATTGATATAATAACTATAATAATTTAACTTGTATTCCCTCCCATAAAAGCATTTAAAAACATTTAAAAGGTTAATTAAGGGGTATGAACTCACCTGTAGTGAGTGGTTTGGATGAACTGATGATATAGGATTGCTAGGTGTCAAGTGAAGACTTGTACACACACAATGATCCTAGTTAACATATAACAACACATATATGTATCCAATTAGTCTTTAAACAACTAATTAACAAAGTTAAGACATCATAGGGCATGAAAAACACCTTATATAAGTGTTATAAGTGCTAAGGATTGCATCTAAATGTTGTAGGACATTGCTATTGAGTTTAGGGTTCAAGGGAACCCTTTATATGAGTTTACGGTTTTGTGACCATAACTCATTGAGTTTACGGCCGAAAACTCATTCTTCTTTGACCATGTGTTGTTTTGAAGCTCTACAAGTCCTTAGAAGCATTTCCACTTGAAGTATAAGCCTATGGAAGTGATTAGGGCACCATTTCACTCCTAAATGGAGTTTACGGTCCTTGGACCATTGGCCTTTGGGTTTACGGCCGTAAACCCAAATGGTTTATGGTCTTTTGATGTTTTCATGTACTTAACTCATTAGGGAAGGGATTTATGCAAGTTTCCAAGGCTTAGAACGGACTAGGGCACACTTTGGCACCCTTTTTAGGGTTTACGATCCAAGGTGTTCTTGGACCGTAAACACCTTTGATCCTTGGTTTCCTTGGTGTTTTCTTGATGTATAGAAGTGTAACAAGCCTTATTATACTCTAGGATAGAAGTACTTACAAGATAGAGGCTTGAAAAGGTGCTAAAAGTCCAAGAACACTAGTGTGTGTTCTTGGTGTTCTTGGTGAAACTTGAAGATCTAACCTTTTGGAATGATTGCACGGATGGAAGTGTGTTAAATCACTAGATTAAGCAATATATCAACTTAATAGGGCTAGAAACACTTACAAGTTGAAGATCTTGAAGAATTGTTGGATGATACTTGAGAGAGAATTGAGTTTGGATCTTGAATTTGTGAAAAATGGTAAATAATTACTAAGTGTCATATATATACCCCCAATTTAGGGTTTACGGCCGGAAACACCTTTGTTTAGGCCGTAAACTCCAAACTCTTGGAGCTTTGGGACTTTATTGTTGCACAATAAACCCTAGAGCATCCTCTCTCCTGATATCTCCTCAAGTACTAATCTTAAAATACTCAAACTTATTCCAAAAAGCATGAAAATTTGCAGAAACAGTTTTGACTCCTATTGAAGTGAATGGTTGTACAGGATAGAAATTTCGGGTTGTCACATCATCCCCCCGTTAGAATGAATTTCGTCCCGAAATTAGAATTTAAGCAAATAAGTAGTTACAAATATCTAAGTAAAAAGACGAGGATATTTCAGTTTCATCTGATCCTCTCGCTCCCAAGTGAATTCAGATCCTCGCTTGGCGTTCCAGCGAACCTTCACTATCAGGATACGGCTTTGTTTCGTTTGCTTGACCTCCCGGTCCATGATCTCTACTGGTTCTTCCACGAAGTTGAGGCTCTCGTTGATCTCGATCTCGTCGAGTGGGATTACAAGAGTCTCGTCGGATAGACACTTTTTCAAGTTCGAGACGTGGAAAGTAAAATGTACGTTACTGAGTTCGCGTGGTAAGTTAAGTTTGTAAGCTACAGGGCCGATTCTTGCGAGAATCTCGAAAGGCCCTATGTACCTTGGATTTAGCTTTCCACGCTTTCCGAAGCGTATCAAGCCCTTCCAGGGTGAGACCTTCAATAGAACACGGTCGCCCACCTGGAATTCCAACGGTTTTCTTCGTTTATCAGCGTAGCTTTTCTGTCGGTCTCTAGAGGCTTTCAATCGTTGACGAATTTGAACGGTCTTCTCTGTCGTTTCCCGAATGATCTCCGGACCTGTGAGAGTGCTTTCAGGAACTCGTCCTTTAGCTAATTGGGTATCACCCACCTCAGCCCAGCACAGAGGGGATCTGCACTTGCGGCCATAGAGGGCCTCGAATGGAGCAGCCTTTATGCTTGTGTGATAACTGTTGTTGTAGGAAAATTCGACAAGGGGTAAATGAGTATCCCATGCTTTCCCAAAGTCGATCACACAGGCTCGCAGCATATCTTCCAAGGTTTGGATAGTCCTCTCACTTTGCCCGTCTGTCTGCGGATGGTAGGCTGTACTCATGTCCAGCCTAGTTCCTAGGGAACTTTGTAACGACTGCCAGAACCTCGAAGTTAATCTACTATCTCTGTCCGAGATAATGGATATCGGAACACCATGCAGTCGTACAATCTCCCTAATGTAAGTTCTTGTAAGCTTCTCCATCTTGTCTGTTTCTTTGATAGGCAGGAAGTGTGCGGACTTGGTCAATCTGTCGACGATGACCCATATAGTATCAAGTCCACCCGTTGTCTTGGGCAACTTGGTTATGAAATCCATAGTGATCCGCTCCCACTTCCATTCCGGTATCTCTGGCTGTTGTAGTAGACCGGAGGGTTTCTGGTATTCGACCTTGACCTTGGCGCAAGTAAGGCATTTACTTACGAAGGTAGCAATCTTTGCTTTCATGTTAGGCCACCAGTATAACTTTTTAAGATCTAGATACATCTTATCTGAACCTGTGTGGACGGAATAACAAGTGTTGTGCGCCTCGTTCATGACCAACTCTCTGAAACCACCAAGTTTCGGGGTCCAGATCCGATCCATGAGATAATAAGCTCTGCCACCCTTAACCTCCAAGTTCTTATCCATTCCTCTCAGGGATTCACCTGCCACATTTTCAGGTTTCAAAGCGTCGAGCTGAGCCTCCTTAATTTGTGTGGACAAGTGTGAATGGATAGTCATAGTCAATGACTTGACTCTACGACCAGAATATTCTTTCCGACTTAGGGCGTCAGCTACTACATTGGCTTTACCCGGATGATAACGAATTTCGCATTCGTAATCACTGAGTAGCTCGACCCACCGTCGTTGTCTCATGTTGAGCTCCTTCTCGTCGAATATATGTTGTAGGCTTTAGTGGTCAGGTTCGACCTTGACCTTGGCGCAAGTAAGGCATTTACTTACGAAGGTAGCAATCTCTGCTTTCATGTTAGGCCACCAGTATAACTTTTTAAGATCCAAATACATCTTATCTGAACCTGGGTGGACGGAATAACAAGTGTTGTGCGCCTCGTTCATGACCAAGTCTCTGAAACCACCAAGTTTCAGGGTCCAGATCCGATCCATGAGATAATAAGCTCCGCCACCCTTAACCTCCAAGTTCTTATCCATTCCTCTCAGGGATTCACCTGCCACATTTTCAGGTTTCAAAGCGTCGAGCTGAGCCTCCTTAATTTGTGTGGACAAGTGTGAATGGATAGTCATAGTCAATGACTTGACTCTACGACCAGAATATTCTTTCCGACTTAGGGCGTCAGCTACTACATTGGCTTTACCCGGATGATAACGAATTTCGCATTCCTAATCCCTGAGTAGCTCGACCCACCGTCGTTGTCTCATGTTGAGCTCCTTCTCGTCGAATATATGTTGTAGGCTTTTGTGATCTGTAAAGATTGTGCTTTTTGTACCATACAGGTAGTGTCTCCAGATCTTCAGAGCAAACACAACTGCTCCTAGTTCCAGATCGTGGGTAGTGTAGTTGACCTCGTGTGTCTTCATCTGTCTCGAGGCATAGGCAATGACCTTACCTTGCTGCATCAGAACACATCCGAGTCCTTGATTTGACGCATCACAATAGACGACAAAGTCTTCTATCCCTTCGGGGAGGGATAGTATTGGTGCGGTGCACAAGGCTCGCTTAAGCGTTTGGAACGCTCTCTCCTGCTTCTCTTCCCAGTCAAAGGCCACGCCCTTCTGGGTCAGTGTCGTAAGAGGTTTCGCTATGCGGGAGAAGTTCTGAATGAACCTACGGTAGTAGCCAGCGAGGCCTAGAAATTGACGAATTTCTGTAGGCGTCTTCGGTGCTGACCAGCTCTCAATGGCTTTAATTTTGGAAGGTTCCACGTGTATTCCCTCTTCGCTAACCACGTGCCCTAAGAATTCGACTCGTCGGATCCAAAATTCGCATTTCGAGAACTTCGCATAGAGCTTCTCCGAACGTAGTGTTTCTAAGACTTGTCGCAGATGTTGACTATGTTCCTCCTTACTACGAGAGTAGATAAGTATGTCATCGATGAAGACGATGACGAACTGATCCAAGTAAGGACGACACACCCTATTCATTAAATCCATGAATACTGAGGGCGCGTTTGTTAATCCGAACGGCATCACTACGAATTCGTAGTGCCCATAACGAGTTTGGAAGGCTGTCTTCAGAACATCCTCCCCTAGCACTCGTAGTTGGTGATATCCGGATCTTAAGTCAATTTTTGAAAAGAAATTCGCCCCTTGAAGTTGGTCAAATAAATCGTCGATACGAGGCAAGGGATAACGATTTTTGACGGTCAGTTTGTTGAGCTCCCTATAGTCAATGCACATACGAAACGATCCGTCTTTCTTATTGACGAACAAGACTGGAGCTCCCCAAGGTGAGAAGCTTGGTCTTATAAAGCCTTTGCTGAGCAGTTCGTTAAGTTGACAGGACAGTTCTTGCATCTCTGCAGGTGCTAGACGATAGGGCGATTTGGCTACGGGGGTAGCCCCTGGAACTAAGTCGATTATGAACTCGACTTGTCGTTGCGGAGGTAATCCTGGGAGTTCTTCTGGAAAGATGTCGGGAAAGTCGCGTACCACTGGAATGTTCTGAATGTCTTTCGTTTCTTGGCTCACATCGACCACATGAGCAAGGAATGCGCGACATTCCTTTCGCAAGAATTTCTGAGCTTGAATGCTCGAGATGATACGGAGGTTCGTGCCGGGTTTGTCGCCATATACTACTAGAGTTTCGCCAGACGACAGATTAAGGCGGACAGCCTTTTCATAACACATGATGTCGGCACGATGAAGACTCAACCAATCCATGCCGATGACGACGTCGAAACTTTTAATAGATACCGGCGTGAGATCGATCGAAAATGAATGGCTATCTAAAGTTAGGGTACACCCTATAAATATAATGTTAGTGCTCTCTGTCTTTCCATTAGCCATTTCTGCAGTGAACGGTTCTTTAAGTGCTCGTGATTTTTGCTTAAGTAAATGAGCAAATCTTTGGTTCACGAAGCTCCTCTCCGCCCCACTATCAAATAGTATACATGCATATGAGTTATCGAGGAGAAACGTACCAGTGACCACTGTGGGGTCGGAAACCGCTTCCTCGTGGCCTATGGCCAGAACTCTTCCAACTCTACCAGAATTCCCTGCCTTTGGGCAGTCCCTCTTGTAGTGGCCCACGTCGCCACAATTGTAGCAAGCCTGGCCCACACCAGCGCCGGGGACTTGGTTGAGTGGTCTCGCCGGAGCTTTACAGAAACGGGCGGTGTGCCCCTTCCTGTTGCAGTTCGAGCACCGCATTTCCCGGCAGGCTCCTGTGTGGTGGAAGTTGCACTTGTTGCACTTGGGCAAACTTCCTGCGTATTGCCTTACTGGAGCAGCAGCGGCAGGTGCTATTGCAGCATGTACTGCCACGATCTGCTGCTTTTTGGCAGCCTTCTTCTTTTTCTTGTCATCCCAAAACTTCCGCTTAGAATCAGCGGTTCTGGCGGGTTTTGAGATGGCCAGGGTTGTTGTTGCGGCCGGGGTACGAACCCCATGGTCTATGAGCCGCTGTGCCAATCGCTTGGCACTATCAAATGTAGTGGGGTGTGATGCCAAAACATTTCCCTGGTATGGTGGCATCAGCCCCTATATATATCTCTCGATTTTCTTTCCCTCAGTATGAACCATGTTGGGACAGAGGGCCACCAGTTCACAGAACCTGGCGGTATAAGAGACTACGTCGGAGCCCTTCATGATTAGGCTCCACAGTTCCTCCTCCAGCTTTTGGATCTCGCCCCTCGGGCAGTACTCTTCAATTATTAGATCTCTCAGAGTTTCCCATCCCATAGCATTAGCCACTATTAGAGATAGTGACTTGACATGGCTATTCCACCATGTCAGGGCTTTGTCTTCGAAGGTGCAAGCAGCGAACTTGACCTTGCTCCCTTCTGGGCAGGAGCAGATCTCGAAAACCGATTCGGTTTTCTCGAACCATTGCGAGAGGGAAATGACTCCGCCAGTCCCTCTGAAAGACTTGGGCTTGCAGTTGGTGAAGTCCTTATAGAAGCACTCTCTCAAGCGCACTGGGATTTCACCATGAGTAGATAGGACAGTGGTTCCTCCTCCAGTGGAACCTGAAGAATGATATTGTGCCATGGCTGTAGCCACAGCCGCAGCTACAGCAACATTTAGAGCTGATGTATCGAATTAAGGAGCAGGTGGTGTCGGTGCGGGAGGATCGCGTCTTGTTGATTTACGTGGAGGCATCTTTTAGCTATAAGTTTAGAAAGATGAAGATATTGATAAGAATTTGATAGAAGTAGATAAGAATGACTCATGGACTAACTCTCCATAGCCCAACAGCACAAGTGAATAACACGATTGAATAGTATGATTGAATGAAGATCTAGTACTAACAGATGATAGCAATTGGATATTGATTTCCATAAGATTAGATATATGTCAATTATACTGGGATTAAAAATGTAATGAGTTCGGGAAAAATGACCTAGAAGTAGGTCTTACATCAACCAAGATGGAAAATTTTGACAAACTACTACCAAATCAAGACCTAACGGGTCTAAGATTTACAAAGATAGGAAATTAGACTAGAGTTTTTACACAAACTAGGTTATATCCAAAAGAGAAGTCGATAAGACTCTATCGGCGACGAGAACTACTAGAGTGAGTTCTTGAATCCGACAGAAGGCGTTCTATGTCTCTCATGCGCCTATCAGATCTTGCTTGTTGAGCTCGAAGTTCCCTGACTTGAGCTTGGGTTTCAGCAAGTTCCCCCTGTAGAACTGCATTGCGGACCTGAGTCCTTTCATGAGCAGACTCTAGTTGGCAAATGTGGACTGTGTTAACGCCAGAGTTGGCGTCAATCTCCACTACTCGGTCAATAGCTGCTCGACCTTGCTCAGTGTTCCGAGCAATCCTACGGACCATTATGGGTAGGACCCTGTCAGCTGAACCTCCTTCAGTGAGGTTGTAGAAGCTTCTGTCTCCATGGTAGGGCATGGGCTGCCCCTGTTCCTGACTCCACCTATTCAAGTTTGTGGCCCACAAAGATGTGGGTCCTTGAAATGCTGAACGAGGGTTTGGGTTTTGGACAACTGGGGGTTGGTTGTTGACTTCTGGCTCCGAGTCAGAACCATCAGAAAAGCCTTCAGCTTCGTGATCATCCAAAGGGATTGGTTGATCATCTTCTGGCTCTTCTCCAAGCCATCCAGCATTGCCGTTGTTGGGATAGTACGGGTCTCCGGGAAAATGGAATCCAGCCATTATATCTACGCGAGAAAAGGGATAAGGAAATAATTAATAGACGAAATAACTAGATAATTATAAGATGATCCTTATCAGTTACTCCAACATTTGCGTAGTGCATACCAGTCATAGGTAACCTAGACAGGATAGACCTTCGAATAAGTGACCCTAACTCTAAGCCCATAACCAAACAAGGAACAGGAAGTAGAGCAAATATCACAGATTCTAAGTCTATTCCATCCTAGTTACCTATAACCTTAGCTTATCCACTCCGCAACTATTGAAATACTTAATAAAGACCTTTAGTTCTCAGATAAGTAATTAATAGTAACACAAAATACTCCTATATTATTTTAAGTTTATGTTCTATTCTACTGTTCTCGTTGTAGAAGTGTTGGTAAGTTTTTAGACTTGTTGCAACCTCACAACCACACTTAGGCACATGCTAATCACTCCTCAGATAATGTAGTTGATCAGGCTACATCTTCCCAGGGTTGACCATATGTCTCTAAGTCTACTTGTGCTCTCCAACAATCGAAATACTTTTGTTCTGTCCTAGTGACACTGATTTTAGTATGAATGCAGGTATGTATACTTGGTTAAATATTTTATTATTTAAAAGTATAAACTCTTTATCAGAGTATTTTAATCCCGCTTGTGTTTATAGTTCGTATATCTTTTATGGGTTGAAACACTCGATTCACTATAAACAATGCTCTGATACCAATCTGTCACACCCCAAAACCGGAACGTCGGAATCGCTCGGGGGTGGAGGACGTCATGTACAGTATCACAACAATGCAAAGTAGTAAACAAGCAACAACATCATCCATTGCATTAATAATATAATTTTATACAAGTGTGTTCTGTCAAGTTATATAGACACCAAAAATAATATACATCAAAATAAAGATGAGTCTTGAACGAGCTCCATCTTCGCAAAAACCTGGCTCCGGTACCTGTCTACTGGCGACCTGAGAATACAAATTATTTTGAAAGAGTTTATCAGCTTTAAAGCTGGTGAAATCATAAGTATATTAGTTTCTGTAGTTGTATGAAAGTGTTTTGTAAGTTTGTAATTATATATGTTTGTAAAAGTTTGTAATTGTTTGAACTCTCCTAGAAAACCCTATGTTTCCTACTAAAAGTAGCCTTCTACCAAGGCATCTAGTATCTGTGTGTGTGTCTCTTGTAAGAGTGTGTATTTTCCCAAATCCGACTATCATTAACCAAAAATATAGTTTTTACATTATTGTTTATTGTGTGAATATCACAAAGTAAATGTAATGGGAAAATGATATAGTACTGTAGTGTTGTATTAAGTAACTATTGCTGTACTAACTACTTTAAACCAATTGTTATTTAAAGTACCATGTGATCGGCCTGTATCCTGCTACCGACTCAATAGAAAAACGACGATGTAAGACGTCGTAAGAAATGACGTTTGGCACCCGTAGACTTGCAAGTCCCACTGTAGCGAGCAGCAGGTGTAGGATAGTCAATCCAGCATAGATCTATACACAAACTCATACGCTCCCCATTTAAGGAGATTCTGGATACAAAAACGGTCATGGCAGGTAGTGCCATGCCCCGTTAGGTGGCTCACATAACTATAATAATGTATATGTAATGAATGTGCTAGCTGTATTGTATGTTCTACCTCTGTCTAGCCTGTATGTTCTCTCTGTATGGTATTGTTTGTTATCTCTTTCTCTGTATGGTATTGTTTGTTATCTCTTTCTCTATATGGTATTGTTTGTTATCTCTTTCTCTGTATGGTATTGTTTGTTATCTCTTTCTCTGTATGGTATTGTTTGTTATCTACTCTGTATGGTATTGTTTCATGTATGAACTGACTCTTTGTGTGTTTCATTGTTCTAGTAACAGTATTAGTATCTTCCTAAACTACTCCTATAGTAGCTTACTAGTAATGTATGAACATGTATGTATACCCTTGAGCTGAATGAAAGAAGGAACCTTTGTATCTATATACTTATACATAATATATAACTAGGATTCAAACGAACTTCAGACATATAACCCTAATACCCTAAGTCCACAACCAAACAAGGAACATGAAGTAAGGTGTGCTATCAGTCCTAAGTCCTTTCAATCCTACTTATATAACTATATCTATATAGATACACATTTAACAGAATATAAGTTTAAAAGAGTTTAAGTAAAAGTATTTGACATGAAAAGGAGTTTGTAAAACAGTTTGAAGTAAAACAGTTTGGTAACACAGTTTGAAAAGTAAGAAATCTTCTTGTTTGGTAGTTATTAATCACATGTGATTGATATAATAACTATAATAATTCAACTTGTATTCCCCCCCCCCCCCATAAAAACATTTAAAAACATTTAAAAGGTTAATTAAGGGGTATGAACTCACCTGTAGTGAGTGGTTTGGATGAACTGATGATATAGGATTGCTAGGTGTCAAGTGAAGACTTGTACACACACAATGATCCTATTTAACATATAACAACACATATATGTATCCAATTAGCTTTAAACAACTAATTAACAAAGTTAAGACATCCTAGGGCATGAGAAACACCTTATATAAGTGTTATAAGTGCTAAGGATTGCATCTAAATGTTGTAGGACATTGCTATTGAGTTTAGGGTTCAAGGGAACCCTTTATATGAGTTTACGGTTTTGTGACCATAACTCATTGAGTTTACGGTCGTAAACCCATGAGTTTACGGCTGTAAACTCATGCTTCTTTGACCATGTGTTGTTTTGAAGCTCTACAAGTCCTTAGAAGCATTTCCACTTGACGTATAAGCCTATGGAAGTGATTAGGGCACCATTTCACTCCTAAATGGAGTTTACGGTCCTTGGACCATTTGCCTTTGGGTTTACGGCCGTAAACCCAAATGGTTTATGGTCTTTTGATGTTTTCATGTACTTAACTCATTAGGTAAGGGATCTATGCAAGTTTCCAAGGCTTAGAAGGGACTAGGGCACACTTTGGCACCCTTTTTAGGGTTTACGGTCCAAGGTGTTCTTGGACCGTAAACACCTTTGATCCTTGGTTTCCTTGGTGTTTTCTTGATGTATAGAAGTGTAACAAGCCTTATTATACTCTAGGATAGAAGTACTTACAAGATAGAGGCTTGAAAAGGTGCTAAAAGTCCAAGAACACTAGTGTGTGTTCTTGGTGTTCTTGGTGAAACTTGAAGATCTAACCTTTTGGAATGATTGCACGGATGGAAGTGTGTTAAATCACTAGATTAAGCAATATATCAACTTAATAGGGCTAGAAACACTTACAAGTTGAAGATCTTGAAGAATTGTTGGATGATACTTGAGAGAGAATTGAGTTTGGATCTTGAATTTGTGAAATATGGTAAACAATGACTAAGTGTCATATATATACCCCCAATTTAGGGTTTACGGCCGTAAACACCTTTGTTTAGGCCGTAAACTCCAACTCTTGGAGCTTTGAGACTTTATTGTTGCACAATAAACCCTAGAGCATCCTCTCTCCTGGTATCTCCTGTAGTACTAATCTTAAAATACTCAAACTTATTCTAAAAAGCTTGAAAATTTGCAGAAACAGTTTTGACTCCTATTGAAGTGAATGGTTGTACAGGATAGAAATTTCGGGTTGTCACAACGTTACACCAATCTTGAAAAAGAAACAAAATTAGTTGAATGATATTTTAAGGTTCATTATTTTTTCGTTGTTGTGAATATGACACTTGTTTCATTAGAAACTAAATGTGAACAATTAAAAAAATTTGAAAGTACTTTGGATTTTTATACGATTCAAATAAATTGAAGTCATTAAATAAAACTAAACTTAAAAAAGTTTGTATAATGTTTGTGACTATTTTTTTTAACGACAATGTATACGGTGTGGATTCAATTTTTTTTTCTAGAATTAAAAGCGTTGCATATGACTTTGCCTATAATATATTTTCTGCTGTTGAAATTTTGAAATTTGTGAAAGTTGTTGATTGTTACCCAAATGATTTTATTGCATATAGCATATTACCGACAATTCATGTTACTATTGGATCAGCAGAAATAAGTTTTTCAAAATTAAATTTATTAAACTTAATGTCATCAATGTCATATGAAATGTTGAATTGTTTAACAATATTAATTATGTATATAGAAAATATGTTAGATAAAATTGATCTTGATAGAATTATATATGATTTTATCTAAAATGCTAGAAGAATTATTTTTCTTCAAATTAATTGTTTTTATAAATGTTGTAGGTATATTTGTGTTATGAAAAAAAACATTTTTAATGATCTTGTAAATGGTGTGTCGATTTTTGAATTTTTATTATATTTATAACTCCAGGGGACCATTTTATTATTCTCGTCCCGTGCTCAAAGTATGTTTGGACCGTCTAACAAATCACTACAAGAAATACAAGAATTAGAGGCGACACCTTTAGTGGGATCCACCGCTAAAGGTCTAGTCGTCACTAAAGGTGTCACCCCTAATACTCGTATTAGTGATCCGTGTGATATAGTCATGTTTAATTCCTAGCCGTTAATTGCATATGTCAATCTAACGACAAAGACACGTTGTCGTAGAGGCAATATTGTTGACTTCTTTAGGGGCGACGACATGTCGCCACTAAAGCTCACGAAAAAATTATCGGGAAACTTTCCCCCCAAATATTAATTAGATGTGTCGCTAAAGGTCATTATGCATCACCACTAAAGGCATCAACATTATCAACGTCGACGACATTGTTACCGGTGACAGGAACGGTGACTCATAGTGGTTTTAGCGGCGACTTTGGATTATTATCGATGTCTCCAATAACGGAGAATTTAGAGAATTAGCTACACAACATTTGTGGAGACCAAATAGCGGCGACTTGTAATGTATTTCGCGACATCAAATATCGCTGCTAATGCTCTTAATCCTTGTTGTGGATGAGCTACTCGAAACATTTTTTTAAAAAATTTTGCTTTAACATCGGATAAACTAATAAGTATTTTTACAAAAAAAAAAAAAAAAAAAAAAACATAACTTGTTTTTAAATAAGCAATCCCGAACACCCCTAAGTTCCATTAACAAAATGATAGAGTATATGACCATGTCAAAGGGACACGATCGAAGTCTAAACAACCTCCATGTTCACCACCACAAAACCTTTCATCAAAACAAAAATATACATCAAAGTACATTACCCAAACATTCGTCATCACAAAAATAATTTCCATATACTTCGGAACACTTCCGGTAATAATTCTAACTCTTATCCTTTTCTTTATAATGGCTAAAGACTGAATTCTACTTAATCGAATTTAAAGTCAAAATGCATATTGTCTTTGAGCTTTTTTCCGTAACTCTTCTTAGGATCTTTTATCTTTTATTTCATAAACTAGACGAATACCCGCGCGTTGCGCATTATACAACAATATATTTGAAATCTTTACAAATATATGTCTTTTATAAATATATCAATGACGTTGATGTTAGTCTTTATATAATAAATCTTATAATAAGTTTGGATAACATTGGTTGTTTTGAATTATATGATAATGTAGATATCTTTTAAAATTCTATAATCTCAATTGTTTCAATGGTCTCTACCTGCGGGTTATTCATGAATAAAATTAAATAAAATATATGGTTTAATGATATTTATAGATGTTGTTATGATTAATTAATTTTAAAAAATTTAGTTGCTTATGATTTTAATTTATATCATTGTAATTATTTAAAACATTAAACATTGTTTTTATTTTTAAATATAACAATATAACTTTTGTATATAATGTTACTTTTACCTATTGTTGTTCTAAGTTATTTAAAATAACGTATTTGGAAACTCTTAATTAATTTAACTTGGTTTTAGAAATTCAATTTTTTTTAAATTTATTTGATGAATATTGTTAGTTTCTTTGATTGTAATTATTTAAAACAACAAACATTGTTTTTGTTTTTAAAGATAACATTATAGTTTTTTATATAATATTATTTGTAACTATTTTTATTGTAAGTTACTTTTAAGCTACTTATTTGAAAATTCTCAATGATTATAAAAAATAGTTTCATATTTTTTTAATTGGATTACAATTAAGGTTTAATACTAATTTATAACTTTTAACTATTTATAAAATAGTCTCTCTATTTTTTTCAAGTTTAACTGAAATAGTTTCATGGTTATAAAAAATAGTTTCATAGTTTTTTTTTAATATAGGATTACAATTTAGGTTTAACACTAATTTATAACTTTTAACTATTTATAAAACAGTCTCTCTATTTTTTTCAAGTTTAATTGAAATTTTGATTTAAATTAACCGTTTAACATTATATTGAAATTAATATTTAACTATTTTGCATAAAATCATAAATTATATAAAAGTTATGACTTATCTAAATTAATAAGTTAACTATAATATGTTAAAAAGTTAAAGTTATACTTTTATAAATAGAAGTAAAATATGATATTTTAATATTGTAATTTAGTTAATTTATGATTAGAATTTAGTTTTTGCATTAACTGAACATTATTAATCAATTTATATTAACTATTAGAAAGAAATTAAAAATTCATTTAAATTTAATATCTCTTTTATAAGTATATATAAACAAATTGTTTCTTTTAGCAAATAAAATCTTTATTTTCATGCTTTCCTATGTATAGCATTATATTTAATGTTTATATCATAAAAATGCAAACATCTTTGGCCATTTATTGATTTGAAATACAAAATAGAATTTTGAGCGAACAAAAACATCAAACAGGTGGCCAACAAGCCATAACGACATACATATATGTATAACAAAATAGTGACAAAAACATAGAAGTAAGCTTCTGGACATTATATGCCAACTTGACCCTTCAATCGACTCGACTGAATATTATTCATGCAGCTTCATTGAGCACCATCAATTAGCGAAGTTGTGTGGCTTCATCACCACATATAACTCGTTCTTTCTTTGAACCGATGCTCCAAAGAGTTCAACCATGTCAAGGTCATCACCCTTTGCGCCATTTGGAAGTTCCCAGTCAAAGTAGTAGAGCATATGAGCTAACGGAACCTCAACATTGGCTATACCAAGAACAGCTGCTGGACACATCCTTCTTCCGGCTCCAAATGGCAGATACTCGAATTCTGATCCCAACACATTTGTGGGGTTATGGCTAAACCTCTCTGGTACGAAGCTATCAGGGTTTGCCCAGTATTGAGGATCCCTATTGATTGCCCAACCATTGACCATAAGTTTTGTCCCAACGGGTATATCATATCCTCCCAGTTTGCATGCCTCTCTACATTCTCTAGGGAACAACAGCGGAAGTGGAAGATGCATCCTCAAGGTTTCTCGCACCACTAGCTTCAAGTAGTCAAGATCCTGAATGTCTGCCTCTTCAAATCTTTCTTTTCCTTTAAGAGCTTCCCTGAGTTCGGCTTGAGCTTTCTTCAGCACCCTTGGGTTCCTTATCAGTTCTGAAACTGCCCATTCTAATGTTGCTGAAGATGTATCAGTGCCCCCTCCAAACATATCCTGGATCATTTCATATTATTAGTAAGCTTAGCATAAAAGTACTTATCAAATCACTTTTGTCCCCCAAAAAGGTTAACTCACCAAAGTTACTGCTTTGACATTCTTTGTCGTCAACTCGAATTCGCCGCTAGCTTGGAGCCTTAGTAAGACATCGAGAAGAGACTCCACTTCATTTGATTCTTTATGTTGCCCAGGATGTTGGGTGATAACGTCGCTAAGGATCTTGTCGAGTCTCTTGTGTATGCTCTCGAGCTTCTGTCTCTTGCCAGTGAGTGTGTGGATGATTTTCTTGGATGGAAACACGTCGGCTACATCAAACCCTCCTGTTAGGTGAAACAGCTCTTTCACAATATCTATAAACTCTTCTTGGTCTTTGCATCCTTTACCAAATGATGTTCTACATACTATCCTAGCAATGGTGTCGAAAATCATTTGTGAAAGATTAACTGGTGAACCAGCTGACTCACGAAGGGTTTTGACAAGATTATAACACTCGTCCTCACGAATATAATGAAACGACTTTACTTTTTTGACACTCATAAGCTCTAAGGTCATAAGTTTTCGTAATTGTCTCCAGTAATCACCATAGGGAGACCATACGACGTCGGTGTTTTGGTATGCGACAATTTCAGTGGTTAAAACCACTGGTCTATCTGCGAAGGCAATATCATGAGTGGTTAAGACCTCTTTAGCCCAGCGTGGATCGGAGATAATGATGGTAGAAAGCTCTCCGAGTTGTAGATGCATGAGAGGTCCATATTTCCTGGCCAAGTCGCGGAGACCATGGTGAGGCAGGGAACCTATCAAATGGTGCATGTGTCCGATTATTGGGAGTCTCCATGGCTCTGGGGGAAGGTTTTGTTTTGATTTGGAAGGGCTGAATAGTTTACGGACGAGGAAGACAAAAAGGGCAAAGGCAAGGAAGGTAGTGAGAGAGACTTCCATGGCTGAAGATGGAGAAAGTATATATTTGAGTGTTGGGTGGTGTTTAAAGGATGAGGTTGAGTTCCATATATATAGTTGATGAAGTTCACTTGAGGACAGTATCACTGGATAATAACAATTGACTCGAGTCCTCGATTCCCAAAAAAGAAAGGAAAAACAGATTAATTGATTAAACACTCTTCGTTTTTTTAATTTAATTTTATGTTTATTAATTTAATAAATAAACTTACATTATCATATTGAGTATTCAAAAAAATGGGAAAATGACTTATATGTGTAATTAATTATTGCCTTTGTATTAATTTGTTTTTTTTTTTTTTTTTTTTACCATTAAACTTGTTGTAGGTGTTCACAGAAACCATTGAAACCGGCTATTGAAGGTTTCAGACAATTTCTTATCTCCAGCGACTCTTCGGTCGTCTTCTCCGGCAAAAATGAGTTTTGTGACGAATCCTTGGGTCTCGGCTGGATGACTTACAGCAGCAAGCAGCAGGAGGTGGTGATTGTGGTTTACCGGCGGCAAAAGGAAGGTGGCAGGTGGGTTCCGGTGATGGCAAGAGGAGGTGGCAGGTGGCTTGCTGCCTCGTCCCTTCTTCGTTTTTCTGGCAGCAAATCAAGAGGAGGGAGAGAGAGGGGAGGGTGGAGAAAGCTAAGCAACAGCACCGACGGTAGGTGCCGCTTGGATGGCAGTTGAGAAAAGTCCGCCGGAAAAACTCATTTTTGCCGTAGGCTCACCGGAGAAGACGACCGAAGAGTCGTCGGAGATAAGAAATTGTCAGAAACCTTCAATAGCCGGTTTCAATGGTTTCTGTGAACACCTACAACAAGTTCAATGATAAATGAGATACAAAAAAAAAAAAAAAAAAAAAAAAGAAAGCGATCAAATGAATACAAAGACAACAATTAATTACCCTCATAAGTCATTTTCTCCGGAAAATTTACATATTGTCGTGGTCATATTATATTACTAAACATATTTTTAATCTTTAACATGTTACCAATATTAAAATAATTCGTATCTTGTTTAAAACCTAAAATGAGGTACATAAAAACCTTTATATTTTAAACATTTTTTCGGATTAATATTTGTTTCTAAACTTTTTAATAAAAGCATACAATTCTGATATTCGTTTTTCAAGCCCACCGCATTTAATTAACTCCTTCATTGAGTACAACCGGTTTCTTGATGTGTTAGTTTTAGATGAATCATACGAAAACGTTATATTTTGTAATTTCCAAGATAATTAACACATTTCTTTGTGTTAAAAGGGGTGGGCAGACGCATAATTTCATACCCGGTGTGATACGGGAAAAAAATAGTAGTTACACAATAATAGAAAAAAAATTAATTTTTTTTTGCATTGCGTACACGGAAGTCAGGCGTTGCCGGTGCTATTGTGGGACACTATATGAAACCGCCCATGTGTGTTAACTAGGATGCTTCATTATATTTTTGGCCACTTATCATAGAGACCGGTTTTACCAGAAAAGATTAAAAACGACCGTTATATACAGATAAAGAGTAATGAATTGATTTCTTGTATTGTTATTTTGATACATGTACAGAGGGGATTTTTATAGTTACTGATACAACTATCTATAGAAATGATATATGCTAAAGTGGGAGAAGATACAATAGTAATTGAGTTTGATAATATAAAATATATGCATAATATTATCTCTTAATACACCCCCGCAAGATGGAGGATCCATCGGAGACTCCAATCTTGGATCATAGACGAAGGAATGGAACACGGCTTAGAGGCTTCGTGAGTGCATCAGCCAGTTGATCAATGGAGTTGACATGGCGAACTTGGATCCATAAGTAACTTTTTCACGAACAAAGTGATAATCCAAGGCAATATGCTCATACGAGAGTGATAGACCGAATTGGCGCATAAATAAGTTGCTACAGAATTATCACAATGCAAAGTGGGAGCTACCTTTGAGGAAAGTCCCAAATCAAGGAGAAGATTTTGAACCCAAGATACTTCAGATGCAGCATTTGTTAAGGCCTTATCTTCAGCTTCGGTGGATGATCTTGAGACTGACTTTTGACGAGCAGACCTCCAAGAGATCACATTAGAACCAAGGTATAACAAATACGCAGTAGTGGAGTGACCACCACACGCAATATCTCCCCAATCTGAATTAGAGAAGGCTTTGAGATCCATTGAAGAGCCTCTACGTAGGAACAAACCGTGATAAATAGCGCCTTTTAAGTACCATAGAACCCGTTTTAATGCTTTTCAGTGGGTCTCAGTTATTTCAAACATGGGTAAAAATTACATTTTTAATATGGCTAAAACATTAATACCAATTATTTCAAACATTTCAAATCATCGTTAAGTAAAACATTTATCAGAGTTCCTCCCAAAATCATTCATTGTGGAAATCATAGGTACGTGCACTGCGATCAATCCGAGCTCTTCTCTTCCAAAATGTTGATACCTGAAACCAAAACTGAAAACCGTAAGCACAAAGCTTAGTGAGTCTCCCAGAGCATAGCCCACATGCAATCCACATAACACATATCATATTAGCTATAAAAGCTATCTCTACCACATACCACATATGAGTTAGCTATAAAAGCTACCTCTACCACGTATCACATATCAATTAGCTATCAAGCTATCTCTACCATTAGCCACGAAGGCTATCTCTACCGTTAGCCACGAAGGCTATCTCTACCGTTAGCCATAAAGGCTATCTCTACTGCATATTACCACATACTCAAGTCACACACCTCTACTCAACAAGTATACCAACTATCATAAAATGGGTCGGCCTTGGTGCCTTAGACCCATTGGTATGGTGAGAAGACTCACATCTGAAATGCTGAACTGGTAAGCTAAAGTCAAATATATCCCACACGTTGCTCTTGTTGGATTAATGTCTAAGTCCATAACTATAATTGGTAAGACTTGACCCGACCCGGCATGGTCCATTTGGGTTGCATGGCATCGGGACAATTGGATAGACAAGATGAGGAAAAAGGATACTAGTGATTTATATTAATATATTATAAGTTCTAATATATTAATATATAATCATATTATTTAATTAGTATTGATCAAGAATTAATTTATAATTAATTAAGTGATCAAAATGAACTAATTAAATATGGACTCTAAGATATATGTGTGTGATGGGCCAAGTTCATTTAGGTTGGGCTAAGCTTTCATGGATAGTCCATGGAGTGTTTAACCCATGGATCATATGAAATGAAAGGTCATGGGTATTAGGGTTTAACCCTAATCTCCACACTATATAAAGATGTTCTTGGTTGGTGAAATGGGAACTAGTGTGTATACACAAAAGGGCAAGACCGATTTCACTAGAGAGAAAAAAAGTATCCTTATTCTCAAGGTTATTCCAAGTGTTCATGGTGTTGTGTGAACCATTTGAGGTGTCACACTTGGGGCACTAGGCACTCAAGCTTCATGAAGACAAGTTACATAAAAAAAGGTATGTATTATATCTATTTTATTACCCAAGTATATGATATTTGTATGCTAGTATAGGGTAATATCTTGGGAACTTCATATTTGCATGTATAATAGAGAAAACATAGATCTAAGGTATTTAGGGTTGTATGTGTGTGACATCCCCATTTTCACGGCCAGAAAAGACCGATTTTTGTTTATGCTTTATAAAAATCAGAGTACTTTTAATAAAAATGTTGCGGAATTTGTTCCCAGTAAAACATGAAAAATACGTTATCAAAGCATTTCCGAATAAATGTATTTTTATTCAGTTAAAACATTTGGGATGTCATCGTCAATACATAAACATAAGCATAAACAGAACTTACATTCATTTACACTAGTGATCTACATCTCTTTTAAATCTCTCAGTGCAAAGTAGCTTCGTATCGACACCTGTGATACAAATAAGCTGGAGTGGGTCAGGTTGGGAAACCTGGTGAGTACATAGGGTTTTCAACCTACAATAATATAATTATTATATTTAAACATCAAACAATCAACCCGATTACCCATCCCTGTTATCTTCTTTGATATTCCTTAAAGAATTATCTTAAGGCTCATCTCCTATATCATATTTACCTCTCATCTTTCTACCTCACATTTCCTTATATGCTCGTTCCTAAGGCATGAATACGTAGTTACAACGTTGCCTGAACTCGTAACTCATAGTAAGGGTTAGAGTATCATCGCATGAATATACAGTCACCACATCACCTGGACTCGTAATTCATCACCTACAGGTTATAAGTCTGCTGGTGTTTCCACGGGTTGTCTAGAATATTCCGTGGTCGCCATCTATACTCTAGTAGATGACTACATCTCCAAATTGTCGGACAGGGTTATAGTATCTTTCATCCTACATCACCGATTCATCATCACCTATCCATCACCTAATTATCATCACCTATCTCTCATCATTTTATTTCATCACACACCAACTATTTCATCTACCCATGTTTTATCCCAATGTATTTGTAGATATAAAATAAATATATATTTAAATCATTTAAAACATGTATAAAATCATTCATCCATCATCGACAGCAAGTATTCAGATAATATGCACACATAGCACGTAATTTATATAAAATACTTCATATCTATGTGTAAGATGAAAGGGACCGTGCACTCACCTGTTAAAGTGATGATTCCAAACTCAGACAGCGCTTTGTTACTCTTAAAACAATTTCCTTCGACAAAACAACGAGTTTTTATTAAAAACCGGGCTTCGCTGGAGCAGCGTTTCCGAGCCGAAAGCTTTTCTTCTAGGAGCCGTCGGGCGCCCGGGGCTTTCTTCTCGTGCTAGGGAAGTTCCCTAGACTTGGGAGGGGTTTAGGGAGGTTAGAGAGAAGTTAGAGAGAGAAAGAAAGGTTTGAAGGTGTGAGGAAATTATGAAGAGTTCATCTCTTATTTATAGGAATTGTATACTAAAGTAGTCTCCAAGCTTCGTCCGTAACTTTCGCATACGAGCTTCGTTTTTGTCTGTCTTTTTACCGTTGAGTTCCTATTAATGAGATCTTCAACTCTCATTTAGACCTCGTTGGCTAATTCTCATTCTATCTCGGATTTACAAAACTGTATCGAATTCGCCGCGCTCGAAAAGTAGAGACTAAGCTTCGTCCATAACTTTCGCATACGAGCTCCGTTTTTGTCTGTCTTTTTACCGTTGAGTTCCTATTAATGAGATCTTCAACTCTCATTTAGACCTCGTTGGCTAATTCTCATTCTATCTCGGATTTACAAAACTGTATCGAATTCGCCGCGCTCGAAAAGTGGAGACTAAGCTTCGTCCATAACTTTCGCATACGAGCTCCGTTTTTGTCTGTCTTTTTACCTTTGAGTTCCTATTAATGAGATCTTCAACTCTCATTTAGGTCTCGTTGGCTAATTCTCATTCTATCTCGGATTTACAAAACTATATCGAATTCGCCGCGCTTGAAAAGTAGAGACTAAGCTTCGTCCATAACTTTCGCATACGAGCTCCGTTTTTGTCTGTCTTTTTACCGTTGAGTTCCTATTAATGAGATCTTCAACTCTCATTTAGACCTCGTAAGCCAAAAACCGCTCGAACTAAAATTCGAGTTTCAGGCTGTACACTGCTAAGCCAAAACTTCGAAAAATCATAACTTCCTCATACGAAGTCAGATTTGGGCGTTCTTTTTATGGACGCTCTCGGTTTAATGTTTTCTACGACTTTTGTTTATATCACTAAGGCTAAAAGTCGCTCCATCGTAAATTCACTATTTACGCTTCCCGGTGTCGTGTCGGTTTTGCCGTAAAACTTCGACGGGCCATAACTTCTTCGTTATAACTCGGATTTCGGAGTTCTTTATATGTACGGAAACCTTGAGAAATATTCTACAACTTGGTTAAGATTATTTATTATAAATAATCTTTTGCCGAAAATTCGTTTTCGACACTCATTGCCTCTAAATTGACTAGCCCGGATCTACGGGCGTTACAATGTGCACCATAGGATGTTGTAGTATACCAAAACCCAACAGTGGTATCAGAGACATGGGTTGTTTTCTGTTATATTCATGCAAATGTTTGATTTTCAAAGTTGAAAAAAAAAGGAAAAAAAGAAAAAAAAACATGAAGTTTGTCAAATTTTAAGATAATTACTTGTTTTGTGAAAAACTAATTATTTGTAAAATTTGAATCATTTGCTATATGAGTTGAATTAGGTCAAATTTAGTAAAAGATAAAATGATATGATTATTTTATTAGTTTTAAAAGTTTGATCTAAATGTTTTAAGGAGTTACAAATTTTGTCATAAAATTTTGGAGCTCAAAAAGTTTTTTTTTTAAGTTGTGATCTTATGTGTTTTGAAACCTCCATAAGTTATGGATATGAAAAGGTTTTAAAAAAAAAATTGTTTTTATGGAGTTACAAAATTTGGTGTTAATGTTTTAAAGAATTCCATAACTTATTCTTAAGTTATGGAACATGAAACATTTCATCATAAAACAAGCATTTAACTCCATAAGTTATGGATTACCAAAAGTTCTATGTTTCCTTGATTTATGAGTTAGTTTAGATTAATGGAAAAAAAATTGTGTTTTAGTTGTTTTCAATCCTAATTAATCTAAAAGTTGTTCATAAAATGTGTTTTTTTGTAACTTGTCCTCAAGTTATATGAAAAGTCACATTTATGAATCTTAAAAAACTCATAAATATGCCTTATGTTACAAAAAAAATGAAGAATCTTTTCTTATAAATAGTTTTTATGGCTCCATAATTTGTCCTCAAGTTATGGATGTCCAAGAGTCTCTTCATTAAAAGTTTTAAAGCTTTACTTAAAACTCATAAGTTATGAAAATCCAAGAGTTTTGAATAGTTTCAAAACTTGCCCTCAAGTTTTGGAATTTGAAAAGTTTTCTCTAATGAATACTTTAATTCCAAGTTAAGCCCTTAGAATTTTAAAAGTTAAAATTCAACCCTTATACTTTATAATATTATAAGTTAATAATATATATATATATATATATATATATATATATATATATATATATATATATATATATATATATATATATGTGTGTGTATAAGAGCAAGTCAGTCTTACCATTAGTAGGCCTCATTCACGAAGCCGGCCTATAAGGGGGGTATAAGGTTGTTGCCTATAAAATGGCAGCTTAATGGGTGTCCACTCTCACCCACCGCTTCCTTGACTGGTGGAGGGTCGTTAGCCGAATAGGTAGGACAAGGACTATAATTCTCCCTTCATTAAAAGTATTAATTATAAATACTAAGTAACTAAACCTTTTATTAATTCCCAATCTTAGTTACTTAGGAAAATGTGAATAAGGTGCTAATCCATGAAATTACAGTTTGCACTTTGTTTAAACCGTTAGTGGAGCGTGTGTGGTTAACCGGCACACTAGCTTGATTTAACAAGGTAGGCAAAGGGTAACTTAATGTTTATCATAGTATCGGTGGAGCGTGTGTGGTTAACCGGCACATCGATTGAGGGGTAAATATTAAGGGTACCAAGTATATTTGCATGGTTATTCACACCTTGTTTTGTGATCCTCGGCATCCCAGTCACAAAACCTGAAGGGCACACTCGAGATTGAAACATGCCATTGAAAAGTTCAATGAATCTCAAAAGATCTAAGAGTTTCAAATCCAAGTAAAAACCTAATTAAATTATTTCGTTTTTCATGGTGGAAATTGGTAAATCGTCATTTACCTACCTTCAACTATTTTATAACTCGGATTACGGCATCCCTCTTCCAGTTATAAATAGGTTGTTGGATCCTAGCCTTAATATTTCATATTGGGTGTTATATTAAGGACTTTAGATCAACTATCTTGAATATCTCCCAAAAGATGTCTAGTTCAGACATCTATGATCTTCCCAAATCTCTTGGAACTTTACTTCCTCCACCTCCTCCAATTATTCTCCCTAACCCACAAGTTCAAGGTCACTCAATCCCTAATGGCAAGCAAGGTCTATGTGTGATCACATCTTAGAGATGAAGTCACATATTGACAAGCCGGGAGAGTTGGGTGTCAAAGTCTTGAGAAACTTGGATGTTCAATCACTTTCTAAATCACATAGTGAGTTCCTTTGGGACTACTATGAAACAGACTATGACATGAACCTTAATGATCATATCTATTTGCTTGGTGCTGCTGAATCAGCAATGATTTGGAACGATAGTAAAGCAAATTTGATTAGAAGATCAACTTCCCAAAAACTTTATGGACAGTGACAATGGTGACACTGGAAATCCAGAAAAAACATTCTCTTCCCAATGGAAAGGGATTGGCCATAGTCAACCCGGTTGACCAAATGGTAAAGAGAAAGGCTAAGTCTGAGATAGTCCCATTACCAAAGGGTCCATATGTTTATTTTGCCAAAGGAAGGGGCGTTGATTGCGAAGCTGCCAAATTTACCTAAGGATGTTAAAGTCAATAAGTTTGACTCTACTTCAGGTAAAGTCCATTGTCTAACTCTGTTAAGCTCCTATTTGGAGATTCTTATTACATAATGTGACTGAGTCACATGGTGATGTTATAAGAATCAAAGAAAAGAGAGAAAGCTTAAAGGAAGTATATGCTGCTTCTGATCGCGAAGATGGACTTCGATCGCATCAGAATTTTGAAGCTGTTACTTAGGAGTTATGACACATTGCTTAGGAATATATAACAAAAAGGTTTTCATATGGATTGTAAGGATAAGTTTTTCCGCAAAGTTTTTAAAATAAAAGGAAATTTTTGATTTTATTTATTTTAAGTATCCTTACAATGGCATTTGTGAAAAAATTGTTGTTTATATGATTCCATTGCTAGTAATATAGGAAAATGGTTTTGATTCTTTCATTTGTGGTAATGTCTAAATTTACCAAATAAAGAAAGTTTCTCATCACCCAAGTTTCAATTGGACCGAAACTTGGAATCATGCAAGTTGTATAGTATGATGAATGAGAACTTTCAAGAATTGGAAAATTAAGACTAATTACTTGTTCACATGGATGTGTGAGTCAAGTAAAGGACTAAGGGATCGAGTACACATTCTTGTGCACTGATCAAGCCCACCACAAATGTAACTTGAGTGACACATCTTAAAGAAGGTTTATTAACACTAGTGAAATGTAAGAGTAAAAGGTTTTCTACTCTTGTACATTTGAATTTGGTAAGTTGTGATGTTTTGGATAAAACAGAGACCAACTTAGGCCAATTATGTTAAGTGTTTGTCTTGATTAGAATCCACACTATCTCTTGAATATTTGGCAAGAAAGTCTTATAGGTCAAGGAGACAGTGGGAGTCTAAAAGATCCTGAAAGGGTTTCAAGAAGTAATCAAGAATAAAACATGTATTTCATCACTAGCACACAACTAGAGGTTTATAACCTATCGTGTTGACATTTCTGTGCCCCTTCCAGTTAAGTTGGCTATATATATTTGAGTTATACATGTTCTCAATTGTTTGTATAACTACTTGGAAGCAATGACAGGCCCTTGTGCTGCCAGGAGGCAAGAGGTTAAGATTGCACAAGTTCAATCCATATGAGTTAGGATTTGTCACTAACCTAGTCTTGTGATTATGGTTTGACAAATTCACATGGATAAGAACACACACACCATAAAATCTAAGTGTCATAAGGTTTCTCTCCGATTCATGGAAATGATGGTGAGGAAATTCTTTCACTAAGTAGATTTTAAGTAGATAGCAATTGTGATATTTGCAGTTTCAAAGTCGTTAGTGGAGTGTGCGTGGTTAACCGGCACACTAACATGGACTTATGAGAAATGGCAAAGGTCTAAACAATTGAGACTATGATTACGACATCCCTTTTCATAGTTCTGAAATTGTCTAGACACACATGTGATCTATCTAAGATAAGGTGTATGATTTTGATAAAGTTTTATCAAAGCATCTCGTATCAGAAATCTGAACTTTGGTAAGAAAGTTAATAAAGTATTGATTTCTAGAAGTCCAGCTGATTTCTGAGTACATGTCAAAGCTAGTGGGAGCATAAGTGTTATGCTAATAATCTTCATGTTAGTGGGAGCATGATAATTATTGTTAGTGTTGCAAGTTAGCAATGTTAATTATAGAAAACAAAAGTTTCAATTCGTGAGGCTGCAGGGATTGAAAAAGTTGTTTTGCTATAATTAAGGGAGAGGATATACTTCATTTCAGTTCTAAAGGCTTAGATTGAGACCTTAATCATCTTTAGTCAAGAATATATATATGAATTTCATGTTGGATTGGTTCAACTTAAGGAAATTCTATATATTGCGTTCTCAAATTCGATTATGATTACGGCATCCCTCTTCATAGTCAAATTTTGAAAACATGGCAAATAAAAATATCGTAGCAAAGGACTGGTCTAGAATCATGTCTTTATGTGAGACATCATGAATCGTGTACCATTTGCTTTGGGTACAGGATCGATTGCATGTGCTATAATATTTGTCATTTCTAAATTTTTCCAAATGCCCAGAGGCATTAAGAAGGGAAAAGGTCTAGAATTGGATATGACTAAAATGATTAAGCAATTGTCGAGGACGATCTGAGGTTTACCAAAGATTGTTTGTTCAAGGACAGTTGGAAGTATACTGTTAATATTGGAAGGACCATATTGACATAGTCTGAAAAGAGGCAACTCTTGTTCAGAAGTAGTAGTCAAAATGGGAATATAGAGTTGTCTCCATAGATGGAAGCAATCTGTGTAAGATTAGAAAAAAATTAGTGCAAGAAGCATGTTCAAAGCAATACATACCTTGAACATAAGGCTTTGTGTCCATGGAGTAGGTCTTCATTGGAATACCCTGTAATGGTTGTTGACAAGTCTTTGTGACTTTGTACACATTCATTGCAAGAGGGTAGTGCATTTAAGTTTAAAATCTAACAGATTTTGATTTGGGAGTGTGAAATTAGAATCATTGAAAGTTTGGTCAATTGGTTTATTTCACAAAAGTAAGGATCATAGACAAACATAGAGTGCATACTTGGTGTATGGCAAAGCTATTGTTTAGAAAACATAGTGTACATGCTTGGAGCATGGGACACCTAGTGTTTTAATTCAAGTATAAAGTTGATAAAAACGAAACAATGAATAATGAGTAATCAGTATGCTGATAAATAGAAAGTGTTTTATTTATATTCATAGGTTTTGATACCATATTAGATTCATTTATTCTTGAGTTTCACTTTGCATGTTTTGACTTCCATAATAACTAGGTTATTCTTCCGGAATGACTAAGTTATTCAAAACCATCCATAGTTGGTCATATGTTGGAAGTAGATATGAATCAAGACTTTCATGGGTTGGCTTGTAGAGGTCCAAGTTGGTGGACAAAGTTGTGCTACAACACTCATGAGTGCTCATAAGTTCTGAGTATTGGATTCAACCCGCACTCATTTGAATCACTTCATGGATTTTATCACGAGTGATCATGAGACGATAATATCTTATATTCTTAAAACCTAGAGATATGAGTTGTTACTATGAGTTGGTTATACATTGATTGCACGAAAACGCATTGGTAACTCGATGTTATAAAACGTGCCTTTGTGTATGATTCAACAAGTAGTAGAACAAGCCATATGAGTCGAAGTTTATCCATTCCTTTTACCTTCGGGATAAAAGCAATATTTGTGGGCCCCTCGATGATTTAGCGATGACACATGTGAGTGCTTGGCCAAGGCAGGACTGATTTGATTTGTTCAATCAGTCAGTCATCATGAATCGGAAATCGGGAAACAACAAATGGACAGAGAGAATGATTTATAATCCATCTCTCAGTCCATATGATATCTAGAATGGAGGAATATATGATCCCTTATCTAATGGACAAGTCATTGACAAAGGTCAGAGTTCATCGGCAAGGTCAGAGTTCGACAGATTTTTTTGAGAGCTACGATTGCTAGTCGGGGTTTGAAGTCATACTCAATAATAGTTTTAGACTTATCCAAGTGGGAGATTGTTGGATTAATGTCTAAGTCCATAACTATAATTGGTAAGACTTGACCCGACCCGGCATGGTCCATTTGGGTTGCATGGCATCGGGACAATTGGATAGACAAGATGAGGAAAAAGGATACTAGTGATTTATATTAATATATTATAAGTTCTAATATATTAATATATAATCATATTATTTAATTAGTATTGATCAAGAATTAATTTATAATTAATTAAGTGATCAAAAGGAACTAATTAAATATGGACTCTAAGATATATGTGTGTCCGGGCCAAGTTCATTTAGGTTGGGCTAAGCTTTCATGGATAGTCCATGGAGTGTTTAACCCATGGATCATATGAAATGAAAGGTCATGGGTATTAGGGTTTAACCCTAATCTCCACACTATATAAAGATGTCCTTGGTTGGTGAAATGGGAACTAGTGTGTGTACACAAAAGGGCAAGGCCGATTTCACTAGAGAGAATAAAAGTATCCTTATTCTCAAGGTTATTCCAAGTGTTCATGGTGTTGTGTGAACCATTTGAGGTGTCACACTTGGGGCACTAGGCACTCAAGCTTCATGAAGACAAGTTACATAAAAAAAGGTATGTATTCTATCTATTTTATTACCCAAGTATATGATATTTGTATGCTAGTATAGGGTAATATCTTGGAAACTTCATATTTGCATGTATAATAGAGAAAACATAGATCCAAGGTATTTAGAGTTGTATGTGCACCATAGGATGTTGTAGTATACCAAAACCCAACAGATCCTTCTCAACTGCCCATACTCATCAGGTGATTAGCTTAACACAATCCCAGAAATACCCTCAGGTTAACGCTGGACAAAGTCAAGGTCCACCATCAAGGTCAGCAGTCCATGTTGACCTCAACTCGTCGAGTATAGCCAGCCACTCGTCGAGTTCTTGCTTAACTTGTCAACTCGCGGAGTCACTTAAGTGACTCGTCGAGTTCCCTAATGTTTGCTGCCGTAAACCCTCAACCGCAAACCCCTGGCCGTAAACCCTTTGGCCGTAAACTCCTTGGCCGTAAACCCTTTGGCCGACTCGCCGAGTTGATTAAAGAGCTCGGCGAGTCCCTTTAGTCTTACTCGTTTTTGTCCTTTATAGTGGAAACCAAAGCTCCAAATTGTAGTTACCACGTAAAGTTGCAAACTTGACATGTTATGCAAAGCATCCAAGGCTAGAAACAATTAATAAAAGCTTGACAAGGGACTTAGAGCATGAAGGGGGCCAAGACTTGATAAAGTTGGCAACTTTAAGTCCCCAAAGGCCCTGAGATATCCAGATCTAAAGCCATATGCTCATAACAAGCTCAAATCCAAGAATGATCCCAAACCATGCTAATAATGGCCATAAACTTCCATAGAAGGAAATCTAAGCAATGAAAAGCCAAGGTTTCGACTTTATACCTCAAAGTAGCTGCAACACTGGAGGAAATCCCGGATCTACTGCCTTCCATTCAGTACAACCTCCTCAAGCTTCAAGTTCCTTCCAAAAGAGCACCAAGAATCACTCTCCAAGCTCACACACACTTAAAGAGAGGGAGGGCATGGACTTGGTTTTCTCTGGACAAAGGGGGAAATAAGGGAGGCTGCAAATGAGACATAAGTCCTTTAAATAGGGTACCAAGCACTAAAATTTAGGGTTTCCTTTACAGCGCCTACTCGCCGATTCGGAGCCTTCCGACTCGTCGAGTAGGGTCGAAATCCCGTGATCCTTTAAATGACTCTACTCGTCGAGTTGGAGCTCCCAACTCACCGAGTCCCGGCACCAAAACCCTAAAAACGTGCATCCATTAAGCAATTCCTGGAACCGGTGTTACAAGTCTCCCCCACTTGAACTAGACTTCATCCTCGAAGTATGTCGTCGTCAAAAGTATGGGTAATGCTCTCGCATCTCCTCTTCCGGCTCCCAATTCCATTTGGTGCCCCTTCGGTGCTACCATTGCACCTTTACCAATCTTATTTCCTCATTCCGAAGACCCTTGGTCTTCCTATCAAGAATCACAAGCGGCTTCTCGATATAGTTCAGGCTCTCACCCACCTGAATGTCGTCCAATGAAACGACTGCGGACTCGTCAGTGACACACTTCCGAAGCTGAGACACATGGAAGGTGTTGTGAATCTGGCTAAGCTCCTCTGATAGACCCAAGCGATATGTCACCTTGCCCACCCGGGCCGAGATCCTGAACGAGCCTATATACCGAGGCCCCAGCTTTCCCCTCTTTCGAAACCTGATAATCCCTTTCCAGGGCGACATCTTCAGCAACACGGAATCCGAAAATGAATGAATTCCTTGCAACCTAATTACACCTGCTTCATCTGAAATCTGAAGTGTCGAGATGGTCTGTCTCCCTGACAGACTGCCCACATCGAATCATCATTGAACTGGTTCCACACGAAAACCAGTCTAAATAGAATACTTCCCACTCGCAATACCTTGAGGCTTCCTAATGAACAAAGTCACCGATCAACTGTGGCTAACGAATAACAAGCAAATCCACACACAGACCCCAAATCCATGAAGTTGCTCCTACTTCTCTTGCTGCCATATGACTGCTTTCCTGAAGATCATTTGGGGACCTCACTGGCCCCAACATGTCTACCAACTATCCGAGAACACTGTACACCTACCCGATTGTTGAGCCAAACCACACTCAGCAATCCCCTGCGACCTCTGAAGGATCCCTCGTCTAACCATAACTGCCCTATCTCCTTCCATTCGACTGATCCATCCGATCGTGATAGACTGAGAACCTGTCGCCACTGAATCCGACATAAAAGGCTGATACTACCAGAATAGTTGTAGTCTTACATCATACCCGGTCTCCTTCGACCTACCGTTTCCTGATTCCGACATGTCGTGGCTCTATTACAAATAGAGCCACCCGAGACACATCACAATGGCTTGTTCACCACCCTGGAATTCTGCCCTCGATGCCCTTGTCATATAGATGCCCCACATCCCATCTCACTGAAACAAAATCTTGCACGAATTCCGACTTGGGTTTCTATCCAAATCCGAATTGTTACTCCGCTCCTATCAAGAGATCCTCGAATCGGCATTTGCATAATGCCCTATGACTTCCCGTCATCCTTTACTCAACCGGTTAATAAATACCCTTAGCCGATTCTCTGAGACTTCCAGTCTTGCACCCGGTCCAACCACCAGGTTCCTATGAGATCCTATAACAGGGCTACCCAGCCACAACCCTACAGAAACATGCACTACTCGACCACCAGATCTTGTATCATAAGGTCCAACCCTTAGCTCAGCGGTCTCTACCGGTTCCAACCTGAACTCCCATACACATCCGGGCTTGCCCCCGGATAACTGATCGATCATTTACCTCCTGCCCTGATCCTAACTAAGCCGTGGCTCTCCCACAACCCTGCGAACTAGCCTACCCTAGTCCATATCACCTGAAAGAATCTATGAACGCTACGGCACCCCTGCAGTCTTACAACACTCTCTACCGCTAGTGATTGCTATGGCTCCCCCGTAGTCTTACAACACTCTCTACTGCTAGTGAATATTATGGCTCCCCCATAGTCTTACAACACTCTCTACTTCTAGTGAATGCTATGGCTCCTCCCGCAGTCCTACAACACTATACCCTAACTGACCGTTAGTGAATGCTACGGCTCCCCCGTAGTCTTACATCACTTTCACCCTTGCTTCTGTCCTGGATACCTGGGCGGTTCTTCCCCACTTAGATTCAACTAAGTCCGCTCTGTACACGATAATTGAAGGATTTCCAATCCTCATTATGTTACAATGCTCACCTTGCTGACGACCGGTGCCTACCAATGCTAGAACACCATTAGTAACCCTTCAAAAACAACACGATTCCTGAAACCTATTAACACATCTTGTGTCCCAACACTGCCAATGACTCTAGCTGTTCACATTGATATCACATTCAGATCTCGGAGTCCAAAGGTCAGATGCTCCAATCAAACCTTCAGCAAAAACTATTTCTTCCTTTGACAACCCCGAAATCCTTTCCAAACATAATAACTAAGGTTACTGGAACCAAATCATAATTCCCTCGTACGAACCCTTGAACCAACCCCGACCATACTCAAAATGACACTTAAATGCTGGAAATTTTGCGATATATCAGGAGATTATCCCGTACTATTCCACCCAAATTCACAATATGCAGATGGCAATATAACTCTTCTCGAAGGTGCGTATAACTCAACCACCACTAGAGATAACAACCAACGATATGCCTATTCATGCTGATGGAAAATAATCGCTACTAAATATAGGTGACACTGGTGGGGAGGAAAAAAGGGTATATACCTCGCACCCTTGTCTACTGGAGTTCCGATCTCCCCCCCCCCCCCTCTCGTCCAATGGTGATCCTCAAAATAGCCGGAGTGGATGCACTCACCGCTCCTCTCTGATTCTCAAACAGTCGACCACCTTTTCACCCTTCTGATTGCAACAAATATAACGTGCTTTCCCCCTGTGGGCAATCCCTGAAAACGTGACCAAACCTGCTACACCCGTAGCAACCCAGATCACTGAACAGAATCCGACAATGACTCAGAGCAATCACGGTATATGCGGATTCCGCGCCGCGTGGTACATCCGTCTGAAGATCTCTCAAAGATTCCTCGACATGCTGAATGGCATCTGACAACCCTTGCTAACCCAGTCAATAGTAGAAAACCAACCCGGGATCCAACTTATCACGATACCCAAGTGATACAATTACCCAATATCCACCGGAAGTGGCCGAAATAGCATATCCACAACATCCGAGGGAATCCTGACCTCCTCCTCCTGTGATACCTCGACCACCCTAAGAACAATATGAAACACCTCATTCCGATCCCAATGACAATCTGAACCCTTGGAACGAAACTTCATTGCGCAGTTCTACAACCGTTGCACTGGATCCGACCCTGGTGGCCTCTCAAATGCCGATCCCAACCCTTGGGTCTCCGCCCGAGGCCCTCCAATAAATTCACCTGTCCTGAACCTTTCTCTTTGAGGTACTCCTAATCAGTCTTCCGTCCTCGGTTCTGAGATCCACACCATTCAAGGTCTCGCACCCTGACACCCTCACCAGTTCAATCGCCAACGGCTGAACTACAGTAGCTGGAGCTACCTCTGCTCTAAGCTGGCTATAAACTATTCCCTAGACATAGTTTCAAATCCCAAAACGCAATAAATCGCACAATCAACCCTTGCCGCCTGATACAAGACATCCAAGGCGAACTTGAAATCCTGGCAGTCCTTCCACTAACTGGCTCACCACCAGAGCCGTGACCAAACCCTGGTCCCAACCATGCGTACTGATCCTCATTCTGCAAAGCAGTTATTCCCACGATCAAGGCATAACCAAGAATTCTCCTTCTCATAAGCTTCTCAAATTCTCCAAGACTCTCACTGATTCGAGTATGGATCTTGTGCTTTCAGTAGTACGGGCCCAATACTACCTTCCACACTTACCCATACTTTCCTTAGTAATCCTCCCGAATCCTCTAAGTCACTTACTCCTCCGATATACTAAATATTTGCTAAACAGCAAGACGATCTCTACCGTAGCACCTCCTAGGCTCCCCCTAAGTTCCCAACTTCACTGAACTGCCCCACTAAGCTCACTGGAGCATATCCTAGGCTTTCCTAGGTTCCCACACCCACCCAGTCCTCAGCTACTGAAAGATTTCCAACAATGTCAACTAGCTACCTCATTAATATAGCCACATGCAACAGAGATCAAATAATCCTTCGAGTAAGAGACCCATCCCTAGAACGGTTGGACTCAGACAAGAGTTGTGCAATAGGGTCAAGTCCATCACTCTGAGATTATCTGGCCTGTGTCCCATGTGACCTAGCATATTCACTTAGTAGCTAGCTCAAATTGCTAGAAGTCCCACAAAGCACACAACATTCAGACAACGGAAAACTAACCAACACATTCCAATCAAACAATTCTATCTATACATACAATTCACAATCAGGTGCCTCCTGTCACTAATCTCATACTAGGATCACCCTAGGGAAATCTCTGACCCACAAATTATCATAGAACATTCAGCCCATATACCACAACCCATGCTGACCACATCCACGTTCGCTGATGGCTGCCTTATGCATGCAAATTATACACAGAACAGGATCCAATAGACTGTCAAATAATAGACTCTACCCAAGACCATAGGAACTAAGGTCAAGTTATCTATTCTAACTCTATAAGATCCTAACCATATATAATTTTCAAAACATACACATTGTAGTTACAAATACAGATTATCATTCTCATTCTAGCATGACATCCAATATCCTCATGGCCAAAAGCACCACATATCAGGCCAACCTATTGCTGACTACTCAGCACTAACATACAAGTCTATCAGCTCATACAACATATACATGCATCTCCCCTAGCCCTAACTAGCATGCGATTCACAGATTCATAATCAGATCACAACAGATAACAAATGTGGGTATTCTGGGGAAACTTACTTGAGCTCGGCTGATTGCATGCACCACACCCTTTCTTTTCTTTAGAAAACCTTTTTCTAGAAAACATTTTCTTTTGAAAGTTTTTGAAAACTTTACAGATCCTTAGTTTGAGTTCAGACACACCCGATGGTATCCTCGAATCCCTCAAACCAAGGCTTTGATACCAACTTGTAACGACCCAAAAATCATGGGTAAAAATTACATTTTTAATATGGCTAAAACATTAATACCAATTATTTCAAACATTTCAAATCATCGTTAAGTAAAACATTTATCAGAGTTCCTCCCAAAATCGTTCATTGCGGAAATCATAGGTACGTGCACTACGATCAATCCGAGCTCTTCTTTTCCAAAACGTTGATACCTGAAACCAAAACTGAAAACTGTCAGAACAAAGCTTAGTGAGTCTCCCAGAGCATAGCCCACATGCAATCCACATAACACATATCATATTAGCTATAAAAGCTATCTCTACCACATACCACATATCAGTTAGCTATAAAAGCTACCTCTACCACGTATCACATATCAATTAGCTATCAAGCTATCTCTACCATTAGCCACGAAGGCTATCTCTACCATTAGCCATAAAGGCTATCTCTACCGTTATCCATAAAGCCTATCTCTACTGTTAGCCATAAAGGCTATCTCTACCATTAGTCACGAATGCTATCTCTATCGTTAGCCATAAAGGTTATCTCTACCGCACATTACCACATACTCAAGTCACACACCTCTACTCAACAAGTATACCAACTATCATAAAATGGGCCGGCCTTGGTGCCTTAGACCCATTGGTATGGTGAGAAGACACACCTCTAAAATGCTGAACTGGTAAGATGAAGTCAGATATATCCCACACGTTGCTCCTTCTCAACTGCCCATAATCATCAGGTGATTAGCTTAACACAATCCCATAAATACCATCACGTCAACCCTGGACAAAGTCAAGGTCCACCATCAAGGTCAGCAGTCCATGTTGACCTCAACTCGTTGAGTATAGCTAGCCACTCGCGAGTTCTTGCTTAACTTGTCAATTCGCGGAGTCACTTGAGTGACTCGTCGAGTTCCCTAATGTTTGCGACCATAAACCCTCAACCGCAAACCCCTGGCCGTAAACCCTTTGGCCGTAAACTCCTTGGTAGTAAACCCTTTGGCCGACTCGCCGAGTTGATTAAAGAACTCGACGAGTCCCTTTAGTCCTACTCGTTTTTGGCCTTTACAGTGGAAACCAAAGCTCCAAATCACAGATCCAACCACTTATGATGTAGTTACCATGTAAAGTTGGAAACTTTACATGTTATGCAAAGCATCCAAGGCTAGAAACACTTAATAAAAGCTTGACAAGGGACTTAGAGCATGAAGGAGGCCAAGACTTGATAAAGTTGGAAACTTTAAGTCCCCAAAGGCCCTGAGATATCCAGATCTAATGCCATATGCTCATAACAAGCTCAAATCCAAGAATGATCCCAAACCATGCCAATAATGGCCATAAACTTCCATAGAAGGAAATCTAAGAAATGAAAAGCCAAGGTTTCGACTTTATACCTCAAAGTAGCTGCAACACTGGAGGAAATCCCGAATCTACTGCCTTTCATTCAGTACAACCTCCTCAAGCTTCAATTTCCTTCCAAAAAAGCATCAATAATCACTCTCCAAGCTCACACACACTTAAAGAGAGGGAGGTCACGAACTAGGGTTTCTCGGGACAAAGGGGGAAATAAGGGAGGCTGCAAATGAGACATAAGTCCTTTAAATAGGATACCATGCCCTAAAATTTAGGGTTTCCTTTACAACTCCTACTCGCCGATTCGGAGCCTTCCGACTCGTCGAGTAGGGTCGAAATCCCGTGATCCTTTAAATGACTCTACTCGTCGAGTTGGAGCTCCCAACTTGCCGAGTATCGGCACCAAAACCCTAAAAACTTGCATCCATTAAGCAATTCCTGGAACAGGTGTTACAGATGGTGTAGGGAAAGAAAGAGACCAGTAGATGTAGGGATGACTTCGATTCCAAGGAAATGATGAAGAGGACCCAAGTCTTTGATATAGAATTTTTTGGCTAATGTGAGTACAAACTATTCGAGAAATGAGGTGTTGTTACCAGTAAGGACTACATCATCAACATAAATGTAAGAGAGAACACCATGTTGGTTGTAAATGAAAAGTGGCAGGTCAACTCTTGATTTTCAAAAGCCAACAGAGGTTAGGAAGTTTGTAAGCTCCATATAATAGACTTGTGGCACTTGTTTCAAGCCATAGAGAGATTTTTTTAGTTTGCAAATATGAGAGAGAAATTGAGGATGGATGAAACCAGGTGGTTGGGTCATGAATAATTCTTCCTTAAGAGTGTTATGAAGGAAGTCATTGTTGACATCCAATTACCAAAGATGCCAATGATTGGATAGGGCAATGGAGAGGACAGTGCAGATGGTGGCATATTTTGTCACGGGGCTAAAAGTGTCAAAGTAGTCTTTGCCATACTTTTGGAGATATCCTTTAGCCACCAACCGGGTTTCATTAGGTTCTGAATATCCATTTGCAACCAATAGTAGAATGAGTGGAGGGAAGTACAAGTTCCAAAGTGTCATTATGCATCAAGGCATTGAATTCATTATCCATAGCTTGGCGCCATTATGGATCTTTAAGAGCTTGGGTATGAGTGTGAGGTTCAATAGAAGGTGAGATATGATGAAGTATTGATGAATGGAAGGTATAAGTGTGAGGTTCAATGGAAGTTGAGGTGTTGATGAATTAAGAGTTGAAGTATTTGGGATTAGGCTTACGTATACGTGGAGATAGGTTCAGTGATGAGCTAGATTTTGTTATGGATGGTGTGGTGGAGGAAGTAGATGGTGAAGTGGACGAAGAGGAGGATGATAATGGTGAAGGTCTGGGTTTTGTGGGTGAAGGAGGAGAAGATGGATTAGATGGTGTAGAAGGGATATTAGGAGTAGTATCAGGTGATGGGATGGCATTGGATGTTGGGGTGATGTGGACAATGTGTGGATCGAGTGGAGGGGAAGGGTTAGGTTGTAAGCAAACGTAGGGGGTTGGAAGTTGTGAGATATGGTGAGAGGGAAATTGGTTGGTAATGAATTCTACATGGCGAGAATGATATAGGCGTTAAGTTGTAAAGTCATAACATTTATAAGAAGATTTGGAGGTTGAGTATCCAAGGAATACACATGGACTAGAGAGAAAACAATCAAAAGATTTGAGTTTGGAGTAGTTGGGTTGTTGAGTAAAGATACACTCAAAGGGACTTTTATTGGATAAAGTGGATGCGGGAAGTTGATTTATAAGGTATACAGTTGTCTCAAATGCATGCGACCAGAAGGTGAGTGGTAATTTTTCATAATGGAGCAATGTGAGTCCCTTTCAACAATATGTCTATGTCGTCTTTGGGCAATTCTGTTTTTCCCATGAGTGTGGGATGCGGTGGTATAATGGTAGATACCGTCTGATTGTAGAAAGGGTAACAAGCCAAGATATTCCCTACCATTATCACTGAAAAGGGAAACAACTGGTAGATTGTAGTATTTTTCAACAACCAGTTTGAATTGGGGAAACAATGTGGAAACATCACTTTTTTTCATAGGAAAAATCCAAGTATATTTGGAGAAGTAATCAACAAAGATAACATCATATTTGTAGTTATAAAAGGATTTTTGGACTGGCCCCCATACATCAGAATATATTAGTTGGAGTGGTTTGGTGGTAACAAACGAATTGGGACCAAATGGTAATTTGTGACTTTTATTAACTAGACGTGCAGGTCAATGAAAATTAGACAAAAAGTTGGATTTTAAACCCAGCTTAGAAACAATTTGCTTAAATACTTTAGTAGAAGGGTGGCCTAATTTATGATGTAGGCCAAGTGAAGAGTGTTTAAGGGTAAGGTTGAGTTGGAGTTGGAAAGGTAGGCTTGCATGATAGACATCCTCAGTGTTCTTGACTCTCATTAGACGCACCCCCATGCGAAGATCCTTCACAAAAAAATGAGATGGAAAGAATTCCACTGAAACATGGTTAGTATCACATAGTTTAGCAACAGAAACAAGATTCTGACGTAACTTTGAATCATATAAAACATCTTTGAGTATAAGTCGTTTATGAGGTGTGTTTAAGTGTGTGTGTGTGTATGTGTGTCCAACTTGTGTAATGGGTAAACGTGTACCGTCACCAAGAATAATTTCATCAGGGCCACCGTACTCAGAAATACTATGAAGAGTGTTTCAATCAGATGTGACATGATTGGAATCATCGATGTCAAAGAGCCATGAGGAAGGAGCGGGACCAAAAGTTGTGACATTTTCCATAGGCACAATAATGTTGGAGAGTTCAGTTTCCACGTTGTTTTCTCTGAGAAACCGAGCAAAATTTTGACAGTTTCGAATGAGATGACCTGGAATGTTACAAAAATGATGGAAGGTGTTGTTTTTGTTGTTGCAGTAGTTACTAGATGCAGTGTTAACAGACCACTGAGGTCGAGTTTTTGTGCCAATCCATTGAGACTTGTTGTTGTGATTGCCAAAGGACTTTGACGGGCCATAAGAACGAGTGGTAGAGTTCTGTTGTCGAAAGGTGTAGTTGACTGTGGTGATGGGGGATTCGACAGTTGAAGAGTGTTCTATGAGAGCTCGTTCATAATATTGGAGTTTGTCGAATAGTTCATAAAACAAGAGTAGGTTAGCACGAACCATGAATGCAGTGGCTATAGTGTTGTAATCCTCACCTAATTGTGAGAGTACATGGACCTTGAGGTCTTCTTTAGTGATTGGGCTTTGTGCCAGGGTAAGATCCTCAACAATGGATCTCATATCTTGTAGGAATTCAGCTATAGAGCAACTACCTTTGGGGTTTTTGACAAGCTTAGATTTGAGGGATATGATACGTAATCGAGAAGAAGAAGCAAAGTTGGCAGTTAGTCTTTCCCATGCATCTCGAGAAGTGACAACAGAGGATATAAGGGGTTGAATAGAATCTTAGCAGCTTCCCAGAATTGTTGAGAGAATCATTTGGTCCTTGCGATACCAGAGAATGTATTTTGGGTTTGGTACTTTGCCTTCTTTGCCATCGATCTGCTTGACAGGTTGATTTGAATCTCCAAGGATGAAGTCTTTAAGTTTAAGTTTGATGAGTGTGGACTCAACTTGCTTCCTCCATACTGAAAAACTGGCAGCAATGAGTTTGGTTGTTAGGTGTGTGGTGGCTATGATCTGTATTATGGGTTTAGACATGACAGAGGTTAGGGTTTTTCTGAGGATCAAGGCTCGTATGAGCAATCAAAGTTCTGATACTATATAGAGATAAAGAGTAATGAATTGATTTCTTGTATTGTTATTTTGATACATATACATATAGGCTTTGTATAGCTACTTATACAACTATCTATAGAAATGATATATGCTAAAGTGGGAGAAGATACAATAGTAATTGAGTTTAATAATATAAAATATATGCATAATATTATCTCTTAATAGGTTAACCCCGAAAACATTAAAAACGATAGGTAACTGCAAAATAATATGAACTAGAAATTATTCATTTCCGCTTCACGGGCGACGCATCGATAATTTTCTATTGTATTTGTTAAACTTATAAGTTTCAATGTCCATTTTGCAGGATATGTAATCTGTAAATTTTCTATTAGGCATGAACCATTTTTCTAATATTTTGAGACACATGGACCATTTGTCTTAAAAAAATTTGCACAAGAACCTTTTTGTAAATTACTTCCTATGATAGTTTTGTAATTTATTTTCTACAAAGGGATCAAATCTAGCAACATACAAAATTCTTGTAGGCAAAGTCTCAAACCCAAAGAGTATACTATTTAAACATATTGATCATTTCTGTAAAAAAAACTGCACATTGATCTTTTCTGTAAATTACAAAGACACATTTTGTAACTTACTTTCTATAGAGGGACCAAACATGCCAATATATTAAAGTATTGTGCCAAAGTCTAAAACCCAAAACTATAGTGTTCAAAGTCTAAGAACGAAAAGTATACTATTAATAACCAAGTTTCTTTTGTTATATTTAATAATTTTACAAAAAATTTAAAAAATAAAAAAACAATACTTACAAGAAAGCAGGAGGTAAAGTGCTCAATTTGAAATGAGACCTTGAAAGTTGTGTGATTATATTAAAAAATGTTGAAACAATAGTTAATCACAAAATTAGACTATGTTAGGGGTGATCATCTGGACCGGAACCGGTTCTTGGACCAGACTTATTTGAGAGAAATATGTGGACCGTGGATGGAATCTATTGAGACATACCAATGTCGGTACCGGTGCCAGTTTTCAGGTTCTTGGACCTTATTTTTTAGCTTGATTTACCTTTACATCTTGGGTCAAACGTGTAACCCATATAAGCCCATGCAAACTAACTTGTGTGTCATCACCATGTTGTATAGTGGATATATTTCCAAAACCAGCCTAATCACCATCAGAATAAGAAACCAAATGATAAACATGAGACAGACGAATGTGGAGACCATGTGAAGCAGTACCCTGAATGTATCACAAAATGCGCTTAGGGAAAAACATTGAGGTTCACGAGGATCATGTATATTGAGGCAGATCTGTTGAACCATATAAGAAATATTTGGACGAGTAAAGGTCAGATATTGTAATGCACTAGAAAGGCTTCAAAAGAGAGGCTGTCAACCATAGGTTTCCCACAAGCAGAAATTTTGGGCTTGGTGTCCATGGGTGTGATATAGAGGTTACGGGTAGACATCATAGTATGAGAGAGAATATCTTTAATAAAGGCAGACTGAGAGAGAAATATACCTGCGTGGTTCGAGTAGCCACAATGCCGAGAAAGAAAGAGAGAGGTTCTAAGTTCCTCATGGAAAACTCATATGATAGACAATAATAACTCTCATAATAAAAATGGAGCAGATGATGTGAGAATGATATCGTAGACATATACTATGAAATAAATGATCTTCTTGTTGTGATGATAAGTGAAGAGAAATTTGTCTGAGCGAGTGTTATGAAACCTGAGAGAGGTGATGTAGAGAGTGAATCATTGATACCAAGCATGAGGTGCTTGTTTATGGCCGTAAAGGGATTTACATGGTTGGCATACATATTTTAGATGTTAGGGTGGACATACTTAGGAGGTTGTTTCATGTAGACTTCTTCTATGCAATAACCATGAAGGAAAGAATTTTAACATCAATTTCATGTATAGGCCAATGATAGGAAATAACAATGCTAGTCACGGTGCGGATGGTAGTCGGTTTGACAATTGGGATAAATGTATCATCAAAGTATAAGATATGTAGTTAAGAAACCCCCTCCGTAACCAAACGACCTTTGTAACAATCAAGTTGGCCATGACTATCGAACTTGTATAATTATAACCACCAACAACCGACAATGTTGGCATGGAGAGGAGTGGGAACATGATCTCAAACATTATTGGAGTTTTTTAGCAGCCATTTCTGTATCCCTGACATTTTCTAGTTTGAATCACAAAGAGCCTGGGAGGTGTAACGGATATCAGAGATGGGTGGAAGGTTTAGAGTTTGGCAAGGTTTTAAAGAACCTATCTGAAACCATGTGTTCATGCCCTCTAGTAGTGGAGGCGGAGGTGGGTACTATTTGAGTGGTAGAAGTAGAAGAGAGAAACCTCGGTAGTTTAAGCGAGATAACTGAAATTGTGGCTTCGTTAGGAGTGAGAGTACTGAAGGAAGTCGTAGGTGTAACACCCTCCTTTTTAATACAAAGTACACCCAAGAAATTTCACTTTTAGTTTATGGAACAACTCGATGTACATATATGTTAATTAGTTAGATACAAGTATTTATAAAAAGGATCATATTCAATAACATAACATGTTTATCCGAGTCAAGCATTACCATCACAACTACTAATCTTCACACTCATATAGAGTTTGTCCGAACCTAAATTGTATTCACAATAATAAAAAGAAAACTACAAGATCTTAGTGAGTAACATTAACAAAAATATGTATAATAGTTACACAAATGATTATATCAACAAATCAAAATAACACAATAAAACCCCAGAGTGCCTTTCAAACAACTTAGTATATGCTCATACTAGATATTACCACATAGATTTCCATAATTGATTGGTTTTATAGCTACTCAAGCTTTCGTTTCAACTAACAACTCATAATAATGGACTTACAACAAATAAAGCTACCCTTTGTACTCTAATAACAATTTTATGTGGTATTACGGCCACCCTAGCTACCACTATTATTTAACAATATTCTCTAGTGGCATTAAATCCACGATGATATTACAACCACCAAGGATATCATTACTATTTAACAACGTACAAGTATGGTAAGGCTTCCATTACTTCTTAACAACGTACAAGTATGGTATTACGAGCACTAAGGCTAGCATTACAGTTTACAACATACAAGTATGGTATTATGGCCACTAAGGCTACCATTACTCTTAGCAACTTACATGTATGGTATTACAACCACTAAGGCTACTATTACTTGTAAACCCATAACAATGGTTTATGGCCACTAAGGCTACCACTGTACCTCGATAATGGATTTACAACTACACAAGCTATCATTTAACTAACAGTGAAGGTTGTTGCCACAAAGTACTCGTTATGTGGCTTACTATGCTCCTTAAATATTGTCACAATGTGTTCATTTTATGACTCACTATACTTGTTAAATAATCCACAAGGTTCTCGTTATGTGGGTCATTATACTCAATAAATATTATCATAAAGTACTCATTATGTGATTATCCATACTTGTGAGTCTTGTCACAAGATACTCATTATGTGACTCACCAAACAATTAAAAAGTATCAGCGTTTAACACTATTTAACTGATAGAAACAACTGTAAAACTTTTTGTATCGTACTATCAAAATCAAATATAGTCTCAACTATAACAAAAATTTGTGTCTTAGTAACTTCCACTAAATACTCAGTTATACATAATTTCTCTATCTTTCAATAACGATTACTAACAATTCTAACTGTATAAACTCGTTACTCTATACAACAATAATTAACTATAAATCTCAACTATATTAGCTTATTACTCCATAAGCTATGATCTACGATTAACCTCATTTATATCAGTTCAACACCGTACAACAATACTCTATTTTAAATCTCCATATACTTACAAATTATTCTTTTATACAACATTAACTAATAATGATCAATATGTTTATCATATGCATAATCAAAAAATATTTATATATCTAAATATCAATTATCTAGGAGGGAATACACAAGATAATTATTGTTCCCATTCAATTTCCGTACAACACCTTGAAATGGTTTATATGTGTTAGTTTCCAACTCTCGAATTTTCGTTCTTATTCTACTTCCATTACTCCAATGGTTGTCAAAATGGCATACTTATCTTGTGTATTACAAGCCAAGATACAACTCACTTACATGTCGACTCAACATTTTCACTGAGTACATAATGCTCAACAATGTAATAAACTTATTAAGCTCCATAAACTACTTATATGATGATGCAATGTGCAAAACGAAACAAAGATAAATAAGAGTGAGCTTGTTGATTCTAACAGAATACCCATGACAATCTCTTCAAAACCATGTTGATTCTACGAATATCGTGGGATTGGATTCAAAATCTACTCTAACACACACAGAATTATAACATCTGTTTCAAGAAGTTCTTATTTCGGGATTATGAGAAATAATTGGATCAAGTGAAGGCCTTAGGTTCCAAGGGAACAAGGCTAAGACTCTATTGGATGTTGATAATATTGGTTATGTAATCCAAGCCCTTGGTGTGTGTTGGAGCAAAAGGGGCAAAACGGGAAAAGTGATGTTCAGACTTCGTGCATGAAATATGGATTTTTGTTTGAGAAGTTTTTAGTCTAAGATATTTAGATAATGTTGTAGAGATCTTCAATACCTTTTGAGGATATAAGTATCGTCAAAATCGGAGTTAGAACGAAGAATTTATGGCCTTCGAAAGTTAGGAGGTTTTTGGGAAAAGCCCGGTATGTTGGGCGTAATAGCTCGGAGTGATCGCGAGGGGTTAACCTAGTATGCTGGGCGTACTAGAAGTACACAAGGCGTACACAATCAGGTGCCACACCCTAATTTGGGGGTTTTGAGCCTTATTTAAGTTCCTTAACTCACTCCAACCCTTTCCATTCTTAGCCTCCACCCCCTTAAACGTTCTCCCTCGAAACCCTATTCCCTATTTGAGTGTTTGTGAGCCTGTTTGTGATTTTGAGGTGTTTTTGGATCCTTTTAAGGAAGTGAAGCTTGGTAGTGAAGCTTTCGTAGACTTGGAGCTTGAAGATCCAGAATCTTCATCAACTTTGCAAGATATTTGAGGTATAAAGATCCTAACTTGAAGATTCCTCATGATAAGATCTAGCTTAGGGCTTGTTTTATGCTTTTTATGGTCCTTTAAGCCATGCTTGAGAGTATGGGCTACTCAAGAAGCTAGAAATGGTAGATATTGGTATTTTTTAGGCCCCTTGTTCATAAAAATGCAATCTTGATGAATCATTTTGACCCATGCATGAGTTAGAGTTACTCTTATGGTTCTTTTTGAGTTTTGGGCCCCATTAAGTCATAAAGAAGGCTAAAGTCGCCAACTTTACGTGTTAAGACACCATTTAGGATCAAATATGAGAATTTGGCTTAGTGCTTAATCGATTAAGTGCTTAATGGAAGGGATTGGGTGCCTATGGAGTACGCTAGGCATACCCAGCTCGTACGCCGCACGTACTGGCCCCGGAGGGAGTACGCTTGGAGTAAGTCTGAGTACGCAGGGCATACTCAGTAGTTTCACTTTTGTTGACTTTCATGTTTTGGGCCATTTTGGAATTTTATGGTTTGGGCCTTGTTGGGCCAATAGTCTTTTGACCTTTGGGATATTATTGGGCATTGGGCCTTCTCGGATTAAGCCCATAATGGGATTTGAGTGCCATTTAGGATTTTGGGCCATCTTGGGCTCTTGGAGCTATTGGGATGGGCTTTGGTTATTGGGCCAAGTGAGGAAAGGGTACCACCAAATACTGGAGTTTAAGAGATTTGAACCCGCGTCAACTTCATTTAAAGTGTTTTAATAACAAACGATCACAACTAGTGTAATACCCATTTTTCATAACAAATATTATTTCAAGGGGTAAAGCTTCTTTATAAGACAACTAGGAAAAATAAAGCATGAAATTTGCTTTAAGTAGTTTATAGAAGGTGAGTTGGTGTTAAGCTGTGACTTATAAGGAGAATATGACAAGTTATAAAGTAGTTTGCTATTACTAGAAAGTCGCAACGCAACTATGTAGATGGCGGAACGCTATAGTCGAAGTCGTGGTAAATGGAAGCCAACGGCCAGGTCGTGACGTGAGTAGTTATTATCACAACGCGAAGAGGTATCCGGTGTTGGACACGTGCTAACAGGTTGAGACATGTGTCAAGTGATTAAGACACATGGAAGTAGGATACGGCACATGACAGATAGTCGAGACGTGTGGCATCGATTTCGGCGCTATGTCCTTATGGTTGCGACACGATTCCTTGGTAGTATTGTATATATAAATGGAGCTTTGTTGTCAATTTGAGGAGTTCGACAAAATGAGATCTAAGAGAGATAGCTAGTGTCACGACCTGAATTTTCTACATCTAATTAACTAGGGAATTGCCATAGTTATCTACTAAAATGTAGAATTCTATTAACTCAAAATAATTTACATCCCAGACAATATTCGGGTTCATAATAAAACATAAATACAAATTAAAGCACAAGGAAATAAAAAGAAATAAAATTGTTCTTCTATTTTAAGTCCTTGTGTTCCTATCTTCTCACGTATCACGACTACTACCAGAACCTGCAAAACATGAAATATCTCTACAACATCTCACAAGAATGTTTGGTGAGTTATATTATATTTGTTTCCATGTTCTCATATTCTTCCCCTTATATTTCTTTATTTACATACTCTAACATTCTTTTCTCTTCTTTCTCATACTTTGCAATATAATATCTTATTCTCATAGCATACTCTACTATCCTTTCTCATTCCCTCTATCTATTATACTCTTTTATCATGCCTTCTCATCTCATCTATCCCACACTATATCTTCTAATCTTATTTTCTTATCTTTTCTCTTCATCTCATACTCTTTCCATGCCTCTTCTCAGGCTCATCTCATACTCTATCTATAACCCTTACCATCTCATCCCATACCATCCTCATGTGCTATTCTTTTCTATCTTTACCTATCTCATACACTTCTCTTTGCATCTATTTTCTTGCTCCTCACTCTTATCTCATCTTATACTCTTTCTGTGCTTCTCATACTCTATGCATGATCTTCTTAAACCTCGTACTCCTAACACGCCTTCTCGTACTCTTTTCACACTCGCCTCTCTATTCTCAACTTCTCATCATCTCATCATCTCATCTATCATCTAAGGGAAACAACATCTCACTAATGTTACCGGGTACACTCATTCGGCCTTACTCCCTTCCCTTTTATCCCCTCGTGGATCCTTAAACATTATTCTTCTCTTAAATCCCTCACGAATTTCCTTACTCTAAATCCTTCCATGATGATATCTAAGTTCTTAAGATAACTCTATCTTATCTTGTTCCACCCATGGAACCCTCCCTCTACCTCTTCTAAACACCACAATCTTATTACCATAGGAATCATCTATCTATTTTCCCAAAGGAATCATAATCTTATTCCCAAAGGAAAACACCTTTCTACTATTCTTGAAATCTTTCTCAACACTTTATATGGTCTCGCCATAGTGTAACATCCCAAAATCATGATAAAATTTTTCATTTTTCAGTTTAAGTAAAATCATTATTTCAATCAAACTTAAGTCATAAGAAACCAAGTATCAAATACAAATATCCCAAAATCAGTGTATCATAAAATCTCCAAAGCATATCACTGAAGGATGTGTACAATCACGCCTTCGCCTTGCCCCGATCAACAGAAGTACCTGAAACATAACACTTAAACTATAAGCCAAGGCTTAGTGAGCTTCAACAAAATATCACCACACACAACAAATAACAATATGCATGTTGGGTCCACAGTCATCAGACTGGATTACCCCTAAGCCCACAACATGAGTTTGGTTAGTCCAACTGGCTCGCAACTCATGTCTGGATTGCTCTCGAGCCCAAAGCATAAGTCTGGCTTGCCATTTTGGACCCCAACTTATGTCTGTCTTTAACCGGGTTTGTTGGCTTCCGCACAAAGCAGTATTGCCTCAACCCAACTGCACAATGTCGACATATGCAACAAATAAACATATAACCAGCAAACAGATAATCATGCAGACAGTAACAGATCACTATAGCATAACAACATTCTATGAAACATGAAACATAACCTAGTGAGTCGGCATTGGTGCCTTCGACCCACAAGCACAGTGAGGAAAACTCACCTCACGGTCTGAAAAGATAGTTGAATGAATCATTACTCTGAATACTGCCTCTACCGATCACCTCTACATATAACAGGGACCCAAGCTTCAATCTACTACTCAAAATACCCAAATGACCTAAAGTCATACTTGAATGGTTTTGAGCATTCTAACACTCCTATGGTGTACATGCAACCCTAGAAACCTTGGATCTATGTTTTATCTATGATACATGCAAAATTGTTTTTCCAAGGTTCATAACCTATCTAGCATACATGGGGAACTTTTGAACATAAAAGTTAGTAGGAAATGCATACCTTGTAGTAGTTAGGATTCCTTGAAAACCTTGTGAGCCTAGCACCTCAAGTGTGATGCCTCAAATGTCTCACACAACACCAAATGCACTTGGAATAACTTAGAGAGAAATGATACACTTCTTGAAATCGGCTAGCCCTCACTTGTATGCTTAGTGTCCGATTTTGGTGAACATAAGGATGCTTATATAGTGTGTTACAATTAGGGTTACACCATGTAAACCCTAATTGTCATGACTTTTCATTTCCATGACCCATGGGTTCTATAACCACCATGGAGCATCCTATGGGTTTTAGCCCAACTTGATAATCCATGAAGCATTAGCCTACTATATAAGTATGGATGATTTACACAATCAACCCATATATTTAATTAGTCTCCTTTTGATCACTTAATTAATTCCAAATTAATTCTTGATCAATACTAATTAAATAATACTATTAATATATTAGAACTTAAAATATATTAATAAACCTTAAGTGTTATTTCTCTCATTTTAGTCTATCCAAATGCATGATGCCATACAACCCAAATGGACCATGCTAATCGGGTCGAGTACATTCTAGAAATAGTTATGAACTTAGACACCTAATCCAACAGTCTCGCTCTTGGATAAGTCTAATAACTATAACTGCAAGAATGACTTCAGGAACCGATCAGCAATCGTAGCTCTTTCAAGGTATCTCCGAACTGAGATGATGATACGCCATTTAAGATAAGTGATCATATAATCCTCTGTTCTAGATATCAACCGGACAAATACATGGAACAATATCTTACTTATTGTCCAGCAGTTTGTTTCTCGATTTCCGATTTGTTTGACATAGAAGTTAATTGAACACATCAACTTAGTTCTGACCGGGCCCGATACATGGTTCAACACAAAATCATCGAGGGGCCCAGATATCGCTTCTAATCCAAGAAGGAACAGATAAACTTCGACTCATATGCTTGTTCTACTACTTGTTGAATCATACACAAAGGCACGTTTTATAACATCGAGTTACCAATGCGTTTTCGTACAATCAATGCATAACCAACTCATAGGCAACAAGTCATATCTCTAGGTTTGAAGACTTATATGATATTACCGTCTCTCGATCACTCGAGATAGATTCAACGAAGTGATACCAGCTAGCGTGGGTTGAATCCAATACTCAGGACTTATGAGCACTCATGAGTGTTGTAGCCATGTCCAACATCTTAGACCTCTACAACCAACTCATGACAGTCTTGATTCATACCTACTTCCAACATATGACCGACTATGGAGACTTTGAATAATATGATATACCAAACATAATTATTCTGGAAGTCAAAACATGCAAAATGAAACGATAGTAAACGATTGACAAAAGATAGCAACACTTTACTCATAAATGGATTTCTCAAGCTTACACACTCTATTAGGGTACTCTGCACTGACAAAACCCTCTGGCTGACTCATGTAAACATCCTCAGCCAACTTTCCATTAAGGAAAGCGGTTTTGACATCCATTTGCCATATTTCATAGTCATGAAATGCAGCAATGGCTAGCATAACCCTAATAGACTTAATCCTTGCTACTGGTGAAAAGGTCTCATCATAATCAACTCTCGGAGTTTGAGAAAAGCCCTTTGCAACCAGTCGCGCCTTATAAGTGTGTAAATTACCATCCATGTCGGTCTTCTTCTTGAAGATCCATTTGCACCCGACTGTCTTGCGACCTGTTACATTGTCAACCAAGTTCCAAACTTGATTGTCATACATGGATTGTATCTCGCTGTCCATAGCCTCTTTCCATTTAGCAGCCTCAGGGCCTGCCATGGCTTCCGTGTAGCTGTTAGGTTCATCTAGACTTACCAGTGTGCTATCCCTGATAAGTGTATCACCTTCCGCAGTAATATGGAAACCATAGTAATGCTCAGGTGCATTCCTAACTCTCGTGGAACGCCTCAGAGGTACAGACTCTTCTGTCGGATCAACAGGAGTTTCCTCCTCAGGTTGATTGCTAGGGTTTGAGGTTCCTTCACCACTTGACTCTTGAATTTCTTCAAGGTCAATCTGCCTCCCACTGTTTCCTTGGCTTATGAATTCTCTCTCTCGAAAGACTCCTCTCCTTGCTACAAAGACCACATTATCACTGGGTCTGTAGAAGAGGTAACCAAAGGATCTCTGTGGGTAGACGATGAAAATACACCTCTCACTTCGAGGTTCGAGCTTATCGTGAGACTCACGCCTCCCAAAAGCCTCGCAACCCCAAATCTTGATGTGGTCCAGATTGGGAACTTTTCTGGTCCACATCTCATGAGGTGTTTTGGCAACCTTCTTTTTAGGAACTAGATTAAGGATATGGGTGGCAGTCTCTAAGGAATACCCCCAGAATGAGATTGGTAGCAAAGCTCGACTCATCATGGAACAAACCATATCCAACAAGGTTCGATTGCGCCTCTCAGCCACACCATTCAACTGCGGTGTCCTGTGAGGTGTCAATTGTGAGATAATCCTAAATTCCTTAAGATAGTCAAGGAACTTTGTACTAAGATACTCACCACCTCGATCGGATCGAAGCATCTTAATGTTCCTGCCCAACTGATTCTCCACTTACTGTTTGAACTCTTTGAATCTTTCAAAGGTCTCTGACTTATGCTTGATTAAGTAGACATATCCATATCTACTAAAATCATCAGTAAAAGTCACATAGGAGTGGTTAGTATCCCTTGTGGCGGTTCTGAAGGGTCCACACACATTAGTGTGTACAAGATCCAACAAACCTTCACCCCTAGCACAAGTACCAGTGAAGGGTGACTTTGTCATTTTCCCAAGCAAACAAGATTCACAACTGTCATCTGATTTTAGGTCAAATGACTCCAAGACTCCATCCTTTTAGAGTTGGCCTATACGTTTCTTGCTTACATGTCCAAGACAACAATGCCATAATGATGCTTTATCCAAACTAGTGGAAGAATCGATACACAATACATTATTTCCTAGGTTATCTACAACCGAAACAGTTTCATACACACCATCACAAGGTAATGCTTTAAAATAAAGAACATTATTAAAGAAAGCATTAATACCACCACTATCATTATCAAATGAAAAGGTAAAACCTTGTTTGTACAAACCATGAAAGGAAATAATATTTCTTTCCATTTCAGGCGAATAATGTCGCACCCCAAAACCGGAACGGCGGAATCGTTCGGGGGTGGAGGATGTCATGTTTAGTATCACGAGATATGTATATGGTAAGCCAGTAATGAACAACCATTTCATTTCGAAAGAAAGTGTTTACAATGTGTGTGTTCACAAAACATAGAATTCATAAACAAATAACAAAACAAGACTTGAAGCTATAATGCTCCATCTTCTGAATTCCCAGCACGAGCACCTGTCTAATAGTCTCCTGAGAATACAAGTTATTTGAAAGAGTTGATCAGCAATTAAGCTGGTGAGTTCATAAGATTTTAGTGATGTAAGTAAGTTGTAAAGTGTTGTTAAAAATGTAGATGTAACATGTAGTTGTAAAATGTTGTAAGTTGTAAGTTCTATTTTGAAAAGCTCGCCTGTTCCTCTAGAAAATCCTATATTTCCTACTTTGATGGAAGTTTAAGTAAAATGACACTACAACCCCTTCTATGGGTACTAAGTGGGTACAAGTTATATAAGACTCAGAGTAAACAAACAATCAATTGTGTGCATCTGCCCTAAGCTCACAACCAAACAAGGAACAGAAATTTAGGCGGATAGCACACATCCCATTGGTTGTTAGATCATTGTCATATATAACCCAGGTGTATTCACTTGTTACTCATGGAGTTAACTGTAATGGTTCCTTTATATCTAATGAAAAGTTCTATAAGAAAACCCTTATTTCTTATAATAAAATGGTGACCACAATGACTACTTTTATAATAGCTTAGTTTATACTTATATATATAATCTAATATCGGATAGAAAGTTAATTGAGTGAATCTGCCCTAAGCCCACAACCAAACAAGGAACAGGAAGTAAGGCGGAAAGCACACATCCAACTACCTATTGGGTATTAGTTTTATCTATAAACATGATGTATAAACTAAGGTATTATAGAGTTACTCACCTAAGGTCCTTTAAATTGTACTGGTTTAATAAAATGGATTAAACCCTTTACTGGGAAGTTTCTAGTTTTGTATACCAAGAGTACTAATTTTGGAAAGTATGTTTTGTACTAGAAAAAATGTGCTTTGACTCTGTGTCCTAACCTGACCCATACCTGGTATCCTTATGATGACTTAATGTATACTAAGCACAAATATATATAGAATCGGGTAGAAAATAGATTGGGTGAATTCGTTCCAAGCCCACAACCAAACAAGGAACAGGAAATGAAACGGAGAGCACACATCCTATTACCTGTCGGACTCTATTGGTATATATATATCCTGTGATGTATACATTAAGGAATCATAAGACTAGCATTATGGTCCTTTCTTTTAAACGTAGCCTTCTACCAAGGCATCTTCTGTTACGTATTAGACTCGACTGTCCTCCTTGTCGATTGTAAAAATGTATATTTTCCCTAGTTTATAACTATCTTGACGCGAAAATAGTTTGAGTTTGACTTTCAAGTGGTACTGTCACTTTATGAAAGAAATGGGAAAAATGAAATAGTACTGTAGTGTTGTATTAAGTAACTACCGCTGTACTAATTACTTTAAACCTATTTTTATTTAAAGTACCATGTGATCGGCCTGTATCCTGCTACCGACTCTATAGAAAAACGACGATGTAAGACGTCGTAAGAAATGACGTTTGGCACCCGTAGACTTGCAAGTCCCACTATAGCGAGCAGCAAGGTGTTGGATAGTCAATCCAGTATAGATCTATACACAAACTCATACGCTCCCCATTTAAGGAGATTCTGGATACAAAACGGGTCATGACAAGTAGTGCCATGCCCCCGTTAAGTGGCTCACATAACTGAATTTAATGTATATGTATGTGCTAGCTGTATTGTGTGTTCTTTCTCTGTCTAGCTTGTATTGTTTGTTTCTCATCATAGTATCTATTGTTTGTTTCTGTACTTCATTGTACTAGAAGTAATGAAAAGTATTCTCCTAAACTATACCTATTATAGCTTACTAATGTTCTATTTGGACTGTTACTGAAAAGACTCGTTTATCTACCAAGTTATGTTTGTACTTTAACAACGGAGTTTTGTATAACTATAAAGTAACATAACTTTAAAAGAGTTTTTGAAATGTTTTGACAACTTATAAATGACATAAGTAACATTTTGAAAGATGTTTATAACAAACATTTACACAATTATCATTGTGTTCAACTTGTATTCCCCCCCTTAAAACAGTTAAAACAGTTAAAAGATTCATTACGGGGTAAGAACTCACATGATGTGGGTGATTCAAACGGGTATGCGTGTAAGGATGAGAAGTTCCACGAATGAAGTCCCGAGACACAATAAGTCCTAAATGACATATATTGGCATATATTGACATCAATATAGTGTTTATAAGCAACCAAATGCAAGGAAACACCTTCCGGGACTAGGAAATACTTTGACCAAGTGTTGGAATCACATGTGATTCAAACTAAGGGAGTGTACGGCCATTTTGATGGGTGTGCGGCCATGGGTGTGCGGCCAGGGGAGTGTGCGGCCGCATACTCATTGTAAAGTGTGCTCAAAACGTTTTCCAAATGGTGGGGAGGCTTGTAGGACTGATGTTCATCAAGTGTTGAAGCTAGAAAGGCATTTTGGAAGCCCTAAAGCACCAAACAAAGGGGTGTGCGGTCACATGAGTGTGTGCGGCCGCACACTCCTTGATGAACATGTTCTGGACGTTTTCTAAGGCTCATAACTAGTAGTAACAAGCTTTGCGAATGGTCCTTACAATATGGAAGCCTTTAGGTGTGTTTAAAGGGTGATTTGAGGGGTTTTTGAGGGGTGTACGACCACCACTGTGTGTGCGGCCGCACACACCACATGCTCTTGAGTTATGGGAATTTTCAAGGCTTTAAACAAGTGTTCTCATCAAGTTCTAAGCTTAACGAAAGAATACTTACGATCCGGAAGTTCGAGAAGGTCCAAAATCGCCAAGAACAAGTGTGTGTTCTTGGTGTTCTTGGTGAAATGGATGAAGATTTGAAGATCTAGCCAAATCATGATTTCAAATAGATGAAATCAAAGAGTGTTACTAGTTTGGAAGGATTAACAACAATTTAAGTGAAGAACACTTACATTCTTGAAGATCTAGGCTGAAAATCGGATGATAGTTGAGAGAGAAATCGAGTTCTAAGCCTTGGAGGGTGAAAAGTGATTAAAGGAGGTTGAGTTCTACACTTATACTCGTGAGTGTGCTGCCAGGAGAGGAGTGTGCGGCCGCACACCCATGTGTGCGGCCGTACACTCCTTGTGTTGGAGTGTAAGGCCCGGTTTTGATGCTAAAAGCGCACGCGATCCTTTTCTATGTTCAATGCTTGAATGTACTAACCTTTGGACCTTTAAATGGACTCTAAACAAGGCTAAATGATAGCAGACATGAGTTTGACACTCAGCTGAGTTGACTGGCTGAGCTTTACCAGGCAAAATTTTAAAAAATTTCGGGTTGTCACATCATCCCCGTTAGAGGGAATTTCGTGCCGTAATTAGATTTCTTAGCCGTACTACTGGGGTTGCGCTCCTCTGATTTGCAGAATACCCACTCGTAGACCTGGCAACTTTTTCCCTTCTGTTCATAATAGGATTCGTACTTGGTCCATCTATCATTACCTCGTGTATACAAGTCGTATATGATTAGAATTAGTTAGACGGTTGGATGTGCGACTCTGTCCCAGGTCCACAACCAAACAAGGAACAGGAGACAGGGCGGAAACACACATACTAAATCTGCGTAATCATAATCATATACCACCCTCGCGTATACACTGAATAGTGACAGGTGGGCTGTATTCGTCCTTAGCCTCTGTGCTCGAGCTTGGTCTGCTGGACGAGTGGTATTTCGTGATGGTCTGCGGACATCTGACGATAAGGCTTCGGAGGACAAAGTACTCTTCGCACGAGTGCTTCGGGGTTGAGAATACGAAAGATAAAATCGAGGTTTAGGTCATACTTTCGATATGAATGACGAAAGTTTCTAAAACTTGCCGATCGAGGTGATAGAAACATATGAAATCAGTATGGTGAGGACCACGCCAACTCATGACGAATGAAAGTAACAGACTCTTTACCGAACAAAGTTTTGGTCAAATGAAAGAAACTTCGGTTATACGACGATGTATCCCTTGTATGCTCGATACTGTACTCCTAGTATGTTCGACAATGTACTCTTTGTAAATGTTCCCGTGTTTCCTGTTTTCTTTTTGAAGTTAACACTCCTACGTATCGTACCGCTATGTGCGCATACATACAAACAGAAGTGCTCTACTAACTGGTGGGGATAATTTATATCATAATCCTCCTTGGTACCACTACAATCGCCTGCCATATACAAGTTATGAATATTTAAGATGAATCAGGCAGTCGACTGAGTAACTCTGCCTCAAATCCTCAACCAACTAAGGAATGGGGACCTAAGCGGAGTCACTTACTCTTAGTCTGCAACATCTTAGTTATGCACCACCCTGCTGTATATGGTAAGCCATAATAGCTTCTCTAAACGGATCTTTTAGTTCTCTTGAATATTGTGACCTATTTTAACATGTGAGTTGTTATAATTGCTTTTAAGTGTTGTCCCCAAATTTAAATCTTATACCAATATAAATTATTTTTAAAAGTAATTACTATTTCAAAAACGTACCTCTACTCGTCGACGACTCCGGCGTAGATTCTCCTGCGGTGATCATCAGAATGCGTCCATCTGCACCTGAGTTCCTTATTATCGGGCAGTCCCTCTGATAGTGTCCAGTCTCACCACAACCATAACAGGCTTGGTTTTTTTCAGCTCCGGGGACTTGGGAGATCGGTTGAGCCGGTGACCTGCAGAAACGGACTGTGTGTCCCTTCCTGTGGCAGTTCAGACACTGCATTTCCCGGCATACTCCTGTGTGGTGAAAGTTGCACTTTCCACACTTCGGAAGGTTTCCAGCATATTGACTGGCAGGTGCTGAAGCAATAGGCGTCGTAGCGGCGTACATAGTGCTCGCTCGTTGCTCTTGCGGGGTGTCTTGTGTTGTTCGCTTCTTCTTCCTCTTGTTCCCCGACTTCTGATTATAGTCCTCGTCCCTCGATGGCTCAGAAATAGGGACTTTTACACCATGGCGGACTCCATGGTCGATGAGTCGCTGTGCCAGGCGTTTAGCACTATCGAACGTGGTTGGGTTAGAAGACAACACATTTCCTTGGGTCGGAGCAGTCAGACCCCAAATGTATCTTTCTATCTTCTTGCTCTTCGTAGTAATCATCCCGGGGCATAGAGCTGCTAGTTCGCTGAACCGGTCAGTGTAGGTCACTATGTCTGAGCCGACCATAGTGAAATCCCACAGCTCTTGTTCCAGTTTTTGAATCTCGCCTAACGGGCAGTATTCCTCCCGCATTAACTCTTTTAGGTTTTCCCAACCTATTGAGTTAGCCACTGATAGAGTCAGTGATTTAACGTGGCCGTTCCACCATGTTAGGGCCTTGCCAGAGAAGGTGCAGGCAGCAAACTTCACCTTGCTTCCTTCTGGGCATAAACAGATTTCGAAGATCGACTCTGTTTTCTCGAACCATTGCATGAGGGCGATGACTCCTTCAGTCCCATTAAAGGACAATGGCTAGCATTTGGTGAAGTCCTTGTAGGAGAACTCTCTCGAGCGCCCGAGGACCTCACCCTGAGTAGAATCAGTAGGCGTTTCACCTCCGCTAGTATTGATGGAGTGATATTGATCCATAGCTGTTGCCACAGCCGCAGCCACTGCAGCGTTTATAGCTGCCATATCAATTTTGTAGGAGGCGGTATTGGAGTTATCGGAGTAGTGCGTCTGTTAGATCTGCAAGGAGGCATCTTTGCTAAAAGAATACAAAGATGAGACGGAATAAGTCTAAAGCAATGGACACAAGCCGAAAGCTGAAAAGGCAAGGTTACCCTAGTTCTGGATGTACCGGGTCCTGACTTCCACAGGGTTCTAGAAACAATTCATAAAAGAGTCTATACCTAATAAACTCTATGAATTTGAAATAACTATCCTCAAATGAATATCTGTTTCCTGAATAACTGTTATCAGCTGCATGTAAGAAAATAATCTCAACATATAATGTGAGCAGTGTTTCCACTCGCTCATTTAATTAACCAGAATTTTATTTATTAGTGTGACGTGTAAGACGTTTTGGTTACTTCGGCTGATCCCTCTTTGAAAACTTCTCGTGAACTTGTTCTTGTTCCTCCTGGACTCTTCTGTTGTATACTATGAGGAAGTGGTTACATCTATCTGGGCTTGTCGTGCGAGAATGAAAGTGACTAAAGAATCTATGAGCTTTAAGGTAACTTTATGGGGTGATCCTTACGGGGTCCTCCTATAATTGTACAAGGTACACAAGTTTGTATATAATTGAAGATTAAATAGACCTTCGAATAAGTGATCCTAATCCAACACTACACCCTTAAGCGGAATGGATAGCGAAGCGTAGACCACATATTCTAAGTCTATAAGATCTTGATTATATATAAAACTTTAGGAATATACCTTGCAAGATTATAGACCTATCCGTAAGGGTCTTTAAGTTGTCACATAAGTTATTTATATGAACTAAAATACTCCTATAGTATTCTAACGTAATGTACTTGTTTTGGTGCTCAGGTAAGTTTTAACACTGTTGCAACACCACATCATTCCCAAACACATGTCGGTCACATCTCGAATGAATATAGTTGATCAGGCTATATTGATCCTAGTTATGATTACATAACTGTTCAGGTTGATGACAGTGCCCAACCTTTAAATACTTTTAGTTCTGTTCTCCTCGTGACACTAGTTCTATTATGTACATGAATAAGCAAGTAGGTATATTTTTATAACTTGTAGTTATACTCTAAAAATATATCATTATCCAGAGCACTTAAGCCCTATTGTATTTATAGTTGTATATCTTTTATCGGTTGATATACTTAGTTCACTATAAAAAATGCTCTGATACCAATCTGTCGCACCCCAAAACCGGAACGGCGGAATCGTTCGGGGGTGGAGGACGTCATGTTTAGTATCACGAGATATGTATATGGTAAGCAAGTAATGAACAACCATTTCATTTAGAAAGAAAGTATTTACAATGTGTGTGTTCACAAAACATAGAATTCATAAACAAATAACAAAACAAGACTTGAAGCTATAATGCTCCATCTTCTGAATTCCCAGCACGAGCACGTGTCTAATAGTCTCCTGAGAATACAAGTTATTTGAAAGAGTTGATCAGCAATTAAGCTGGTGAGTTCATAAGATTTTAGTGATATAAGTAAGTTGTAAAGTGTTGTTAAAAATGTAGATGTAACAGGTAGTTGTAAAATGTTGTAAGTTGTAAGTTCTGTTTTGAAAAGCTCGCCTGTTCCTCTAGAAAATCCTATATTTCCTACTTTGATGGAAGTTTAAGTAAAATGACACTACAACCCCTTCTATGGGTACTAAGTGCGTACAAGTTATATAAGACTCAGAGTAAACAAACAATCAATTGTGCGCATCTGCCCTAAGCTCACAACCAAACAAGGAACAGAAATTTAGGCGGATAGCACACATCCCATTGGTTGTTAGATCATTGTCATATATAACCCAGGTGTATTCACTTGTTACTCATGGAGTTAATTGTAATGGTTCCTTTATATCTAATGAAAAGTTCTTTAAGAAAACCCTTATTTCTTATAATAAAATGGTGACCACAATGACTACTTTTATAATAGCTTAGTTTATACTTATATATATAATCTAATATCGGATAGAAAGTTAATTGAGTGAATCTGCCCTAAGCCCACAACCAAACAAGGAACAGGAAGTAAGGCGGAAAGCACACATCCAACTACCTATTGGGTATTAGTTTTATATATAAACATGATGTATAAACTAAGGTATTATAGAGTTACTCACCTAAGGTCCTTTAAATTGTACTGGTTTAATAAAATGGATTAAACCCTTTACTGGGAAGTTTCTAGTTTTGTATACCAAGAGTAATAATTTTGGAAAGTATGTTTTGCACTAGAAAAACTGTGCTTTGACTCTGTGTCCTAACCTGACCCATACCTGGTATCCTTATGATGACTTAATGTATACTAAGCATACATATATATAGAATCGGGTAGAAAATAGATTGGGTGAATTCGTTCCAAGCCCACAACCAAACAAGGAACAGGAAATGAAACGGAGAGCACACATCCTATTACCTGTCGGACTCTATTGGTATATATATTGTTGGATTAGGTGTCTAAGCCCATAACTATAATTGGTATGTACTTGAATTGATAGCAGCACAGTCCTTTTGGGTTGCCCTCAACCTAGCAACTGGACAAGGAAATTATGAAAGAAGAAGATATTAATTTATAAGATTAATAAATTAATATATATATATATATATATATATATATATATATATATATATAAATGATTTATTAATATGTTAATGGATTAATATATTAATTAGAAATCATTATGTTTAATTAATTGTTAGCCAGAAATTAATCAGAATTGATTTTGGGGTTAAAAGAATTAATTATAAGGTGCAGGGACTAGTTTGCAATTATCTAATAGTTGAGTGGAAAGCTCTAGAACCCCCTTGGAAGAGGGTGGACGAAATCTTTAGGGGAAACCCTAATAATTTCGTCCATAGGGGCTTGGATAAGGCCCTTGGGTTTGCTTAGGCCCTAAGCAAAGGATAACTAGGGTTTCCCTTAAACCCTAGATCCCTCAGCTATATAAGGAGCCTCCTGGTTCATGTTTTTGGTCACTCTTTCTTTTGAAGAAACCCTAAGGCCGAGATTTTGCATACTCCCTCTCTCCTCTCTCTTCTTCTACTTTCCTTCTTGCTAGTCATTGGGTGTGATTCCATTAGAGGCATTACACTTGTGGTGCTAAAGCTTCCAAGAAGATCAAGATCAAGATCAAGGGAATATCAATTGTTTGCTATAACAATTGAAAGGTATGTAAACCCTAAACCCTAGTTTACTATTTTCGAAAATAGCCTCTCTCCTCTAGGGTTCTTGTTTTGCAATTCAAAGTTATATGTTCAATAGTTAAAACATAGATCCAAAGTAGGTTGCATGTGAACTTAGGAATTGTTTTTCTAGTTTATTTGTTTTACCTAAAACCCATTAGTGGTATCAGAGCCATTATTGTTTTAAATTGAATTGCTACAATTGTTGAATTGCAAATTAGGGTTTATAGCTATTAAACCCTAAAGGCCAAAATTTTCGATTTCTAGGGTTTTGGATCAAAGGTTTTTTTCGAAAACCCTAGCCTCCAAAGAACCCTAATCGAAATTAGGGTTAGGGTTTTGAAAACCCTAGCCTCCTCCCTTGTAAATTTCGAAATTTGCTTAGAAGTTTTAGGGTTTCTTGTTTTGGATAATTGTTGCTTAATTAGATTAATTGGATAATTATCCTTACCCTATTTTTCGAAATTTAGAGGGATAAGGATTAGGATTAAATTAATGGATTAATTTAATTAGATAATCCTTACAAGAATTAATAATTTGATTAATAGTTAATTAAAAGATAAATATTAAATCTAGTTAATTGGTTTATTTAAATTTAAATTTAATAGTTTAAATTTCGAAATTCGTAAACCCTTGAAGTTTTAAAATGTTTTAAAACACACCTTATATATATATATATATTATAATTAAAAGTTTAATATTATATATGTATAAGAACATGGTCAGTCAAATCGCTAGTATGCCTCATTCACGAAGCTAATCTATAAGGGGGGTATAAGGAAACTGCCTATAAAATGGTAGTTGAATGGGTGTCCACTCTCACCCACCGCTTCCTTGATTAGTGGAGGGTCGTTAGCAGAACGGATTTGATAGGACAACTACTTCTCATTAAAAGTATAATGATATTAAAGAAAGTACTAGAACATTATTTTCAAAATCCCAACTCTAGTTACTTTAGGAAAAATGTGAAAAGTATGCTAATCCATGAAATTGCACATTATGCTTTATTGGTCGTTAGTGGAGCGTGTGTGGTTAACCAGCACACTAAAAGGCACTAATAAAGAGTAGTAATGGGTATCTCATAATTGTCATTTTGATGGAGCGTGTGTGGTTTACCAACACATCAATAGTTAATGATAAAGACAATGAGGTTACCAAGCACATTTGCATGGTTATTCACATCTTGTTTGTGATCCTCGGCATCCCAGTCACAAATAGAAGAGCATAATCTGAGATTAAAACATGCCATTGAATAGTTTCAATGTATCTCAAAAGAATTAGGAATTTCACTTCGTTTGTTTCGTCTAATGGTGGAATTGGTGAATCGTCATTCACCTACCTTTATGAAATTTGCACTTGGATCTCGGCATCCCATTTCTAAGTTGTGAATCTTCATAGTTGGATCCTAACCTTGATATTATATCTTTGGGTTATTCTATTAAGGTATCTTGAAATCTAACTAAAACTTTCTTTCTTTTAAGATGTCTACTCCTGGAAACACTTCTGCTTCATCCTCCTCCAACCAGAACTTCTCTTTGCTCAATATCTGCTCCAAAGTCGTTATGGATGGCTCAAACTATAACGATTGGATGCGCAACATCAAGATGGCTCTTCGTTTCGAGAACAAAGAATATGTTCTTGAAAAGGAGCTCAAAGAGCTTGATGAGAATGAAGCTACTCCTGAAGATCTTGCTGCCTACAAGAAACATTACGATGATGCTACCAAAGTGGCATGCATCATGGTGGCAACTATGTCCCCAGAACTGCAGAGGTACTATGAGGACTACTGGCCTTTCGAGATGAACAAGGACCTTATGGAAAAGTACCATAAGCGAGCTCGTCAAGAAAAGTTCGAAGTAGTCAAGTCACTCATGGCTTGCAAGATGAAGGATGGGGAGTCGGTAGTGTCACATGTGCAAAGAATGCAACGCTACATAGAGCGTTTGGTCAAGCTCAATATTCACTTTGATGAGGAATTGGCCATTGACATGGTCTTGAACTCACTTCCTGAATGTTATGGTCAGTTTATTCTAACTTACCATTTGAACAATACTGAGCAGACCTTGGCCCAATTGCACAACTTGTTGCAGACAGCTGAGGCAGGGATGAAGGGTAAAAGTATACCCTCCACACCTACGAGTGCCCCTGTTTTGGCTATTGGACAGGGAAAGGGGAAAAAGAGGAAAGGTCCTCCCAAGCAAAACTGGAAGAGCAAGGCTCAAGCTGGGTCATCTAGTAATGGCCCAAAGGCTAAGCCCAATGGTTCCACTCCCCATGTTTCTGATCCAAAAGAGGCAGTTTGCTTTTACTACAACCAAAAGGGGCATTGGAAGAGATCTTGCCCACAATATCTGCAAGATATCAAGGATGGCAAAGTGAAGCCATCCTCGGCAGGTATTTACACTATTTCTACTAATAACTCATTATCTTCTCGTTCATGGGTCCTTGATACAGGATGTGGTTTTCATATCTGTTCTGATTTGCAGGGTCTAAAGGAAAGTGAGGAGATAGAGCGAGGAAGGATAAACCTGATCATGGGAAACAGAAAGTCTTCACCAGTAACCAAGATCGGAGTTTATCAGCTTCTGCTTAGTAATGATGTTAGATTAGATTTAATAAATTGTTGCTATTCGTCTGAGATGACGAGAAACATTATTTCATTTCATGCATTGTTCAGACAAGGTTTTACATATTCTTTTAATGATTTGAATGGTTCAATTTCTGTTTATAAGAATGGTGTTTTTATGTTTGAAGCTTTGCCTTGTAATGGTGTGTATGAAACAGTGACTTGTGTTGATAGCTTAGGAAATAGTGTACTTAATATTGACTTGTCTAATAGTGTAGACAAGGCATGCTTGTGGCATTGTCGTCTTGGACACATTAACAAGAAACGCATAGCCCAACTCCAAAAGGATGGAGTGTTGGAATCATTTAACCTAAAGTCAGATGATATGTGTGAATCTTGTCTTTTGGGAAAGATGACAAAATCACCATTCACAGGGTCTTGTGAAAGAGGTGAAGGTCTGTTGGATCTCATACACACAGATGTGTGTGGGCCCTTCAGATCAACTACAAGAGATGCTAATCGATTCTATGTGACTTTCACTGACGATTATAGCAGATATGGATATATCTACTTGATCAAGCATAAGTCAGAAACTTTTGAAAAGTTCAAAGAGTTTAAACATGAAGTCGAAAATCAATTGGGCAGAAAGATAAAGATACTTAGATCCGATAGAGGCGGGGAGTATCTTAGTATCGAGTTTAACGACTATCTGAAAGAATGTGGGATAGTCTCACAATTGACTCCTCCTAGGACACCACAGTTAAATGGTGTAGCTGAGAGGCGCAATCGAACCTTGTTAGACATGGTTCGTTCTATGATGAGTCGGGCTTCGCTTCCTATTCACTTCTGGGGGTATGCCTTAGAGACAGCCGCCCACATCCTCAATCTTGTCCCTACAAAGAAGGTTGCCAAAACACCTCACGAAATGTGGACAGGGAAAGTTCCCTCGTTAGCACATATTAAAGTCTGGGGTTGTGAAGCTTTCGTAAGACGAGAGACTCACGACAAGCTAGCAGCTAGAAGTAAGAAATGTGTTTTCATTGGTTACCCAAAGCAGTCTTTTGGATATTTGTTCTACAGGCCTAGTGAAAACGTGGTCTTTGTAGCACGAAGAGGAGTCTTTCTTGAAAGAGAGCTCATATTCAAAGAGGACAGTGGGAGCACTATTGACCTTGAAGAAATTCAAGAGTCAGCCAATGAGGGAACCTTAGATGACACTAGCACTCAACCAGAGGAAACAGTTCCTGTTGAACCAATTGATAACTCATTACCTCTTAGAAGATCCACTAGGGTAAGTGTGCCACCTGAGTTGTATGGTTTTCATATTACTTCAGATGGTGACACATTCATAAGTGACAGAACACTGGTAAACTTAGATGAACCAGTCACTTATAAGGAAGCAATGGCAGGCCCAGAGGCTTCCAAGTGGAAAGAGGCAATGGACAGCGAGATTAAGTCCATGTATGACAACCAAGTTTGGAATTTGGTTGATAGTGCACCAGGTCGTAAGACAGTTGGGTGCAAATGGATTTTCAAGAAGAAGACAGACATGGATGGAAATGTGCACACATTCAAGGCTCGACTGGTTGCAAAAGGTTTCACTCAAACCCCAGGGGTTGACTATGATGAAACCTTCTCGCCAGTGGCTAAGATTAAATCTATTAGGATATTGTTCGCCATAGCTGCCTTTCATGATTATGAAATCTGGCAGATGGATGTCAAAACTGCTTTCCTTAATGGGAAGTTGGCTGAAGATGTTTACATGAGTCAGCCAGAGGGTTTTGTTGATGCAAAGTTCCCTAATAGAGTGTGCAAGCTTGAGAAATCCATTTATGGATTGAAACAAGCATCTCGCAGTTGGAATCTTTGCTTCCATGAGAAAGTCAAAGAATTTGGTTTCTCTAGAAGTGAAGATGAGTTATGTGTGTATATCAAAGCTAGTGGGAGTATAGTAACTTTTCTGGTGTTGTATGTCGATGACATATTACTCATTGGTAACGACGTTCCAACCTTGAAAGAAGTTAAGTCTTGGCTTGGAAAGTGTTTTGCCATGAAAGACCTTGGAGAAGCTGCCTATATTCTTGGGATTAGAATATTGAGAGATAGAAAGAAGAGACTAATTGGACTTAGTCAGAGCACATACTTGGATAAGGTACTAAAGAGGTTTAGTATGGAAAATTCCAAGAAGGGAGAGCTACCTATCCAGAGCAATACCAAATTGAGTAAGACTCAATGCCCGAGTACAGATGTTGAAATAGATGACATGAGTCGTGTACCTTATGCTTCCGCTGTCGGATCGATCATGTACGCTATGACATGTACTCGCCCTGATGTGGCATTTGCTTTGAGCATGGTCAGTCGCTATCAGGGAAACCCAGGTAGAGCTCATTGGATAGCAGTTAAGAATATACTCAAGTATTTGCGAAGGACAAAGGACTGGGTTCTTGTGCTTGGTGGCAGTGATACTTTGAGAGTAGATGGTTACAGTGATGCCAGCTTTCAGACGGATAGAGATAACTTCCGTTCTCAGTCGGGCTGGGTATTTTTACTGAATGGAGGAGCAGTTACTTGGAAGAGTTCCAAGCAAAATACGGTGGCTGATTCTACTTGTGAATCAGAGTACATTGCAGCAAGTGAAGCGTCGAAAGAAGCAGCTTGGTTGAGGAACTTCATCGGGGATCTCGGAGTTGTTCCAACCATCCAGGAGCCTATGGAACTCTTCTGCGATAATGAAGGAGCGGTTGCCTTGACAAAGGAACCGAGAGATCATGGTAAGACCAGACATATCGACAGAAAGTACCATTTCATTAGACATAGAGTTGAAGAAGGCCATCTTATAGTAAAGAGGGTGTCATCTGAAGATAACCCAGCAGATCCCCTCACAAAGGGTCTGAGTAGGGCTAAGCATATTCAGCATGCTCGGAGCATAGGACTGAAAGATGATATTAGTTTTAGTAGTTAGATTAGTCTTTGAAACTTGTAACAAAGTAAATGTAATTGACTTTTGGTGATTAAATAATAAAGTATTATTTATAAGTTTGGCTACTACCTTTTGTCAATTGTTTATTATTGTGTTTCATATTTTGCATGTTTTACTTCCTGAATAATGAGATTATTCAAACTCCACAGTCGCTCGTACTCTTGGAAGTAAGTAGTGAATTAAGACTGTCATGAATTGGATTGCAGATTGTCTAAGGATAGACATGGCAATAGAATTGCTGCAATGTTCATGAGTACTCAGAAATTGAGATTTGAGTATTGGATAAACCCACGCTCAGAGTATTACTTCATGGAATTCATCACGAGTAATACTGAGACGATAATATCTTATAATCTTGAAACGAAGATATATGAGTTGTAATTTACAAGTCGGTTGTGCATTGGTGATACGAAAACGCATCAGTAACTTGGTGTTATAAAACGTATTGTCATGCATAATTTGATGAGTAAAAGATACAAGCATATGAGTCAACGTTTATTCGTTCCTTTTGCCCTAACAGGAAAAGCGATATCTGTGGGCCCCTCGATGATTTGGTGTTGACTTATGTGCTGGGCCCAGCCAGGACTAAATTGATGTGTTCAATTAGAAGTCCTACATCATCACAAATCAGGAATCGGGAAACATAGATTCCGGACAAAGAGATTGATTATATTCCATGTCTTTTGTCTGGGGATATCAAGCAGAACGAAGGGTTATATGATCACTTATCTTAGGACACATAACTGACTGGGTCAGAGTTCGACAGCAGCTTTTTGGAAGCTACAATTTGCTGGTCAAATTTAGAAGGCATACTAGCAATTATAGTTGCAGACTTATCCAAGTGGGAGACTGTTGGATTAGGTGTCTAAGCCCATAACTATAATTGGTATGTACTTGAATTGATAGCAGCACAGTCCTTTTGGGTTGCCCTCAACCTAGCAACTGGACAAGGAAATTATGAAAGAAGAAGATATTAATTTATAAGATTAATAAATTAATATATATATATATATAAATGATTTATTAATATGTTAATGGATTAATATATTAATTAGAAATCATTATGTTTAATTAATTGTTAGCCAGAAATTAATCAGAATTGATTTTGGGGTTAAAAGAATTAATTATAAGGTGCAGGGACTAGTTTGCAATTATCTAATAGTTGAGTGGAAGGCTCTAGAACCCCCTTGGAAGAGGGTGGACGAAATCTTTAGGGGAAACCCTAATAATTTCGTCCATAGGGGCTTGGATAAGGCCCTTGGGTTTGCTTAGGCCCTAAGCAAAGGATAACTAGGGTTTCCCTTAAACCCTAGATCCCTCAGCTATATAAGGAGCCTCCTGGTTCATGTTTTTGGTCACTCTTTCTTTTGAAGAAACCCTAAGGCCGAGATTTTGCATACTCCCTCTCTCCTCTCTCTTCTTCTACTTTCCTTCTTGCTAGTCATTGGGTGTGATTCCATTAGAGGCATTACACTTGTGGTGCTAAAGCTTCCAAGAAGATCAAGATCAAGATCAAGGGAATATCAATTGTTTGCTATAACAATTGAAAGGTATGTAAACCCTAAACCCTAGTTTACTATTTTCGAAAATAGCCTCTCTCCTCTAGGGTTCTTGTTTTGCAATTCAAAGTTATATGTTCAATAGTTAAAACATAGATCCAAAGTAGGTTGCATGTGAACTTAGGAATTGTTTTTCTAGTTTATTTGTTTTACCTAAAACCCATCATATATATCCTGTGATGTATACATTAAGGAATCATAAGACTAGCATTATGGTCCTTTCTTTTAAACGTAGCCTTCTACCAAGGCATCTTCTGTTACGTATTAGACTCGACTGTCCCGCTTGTCGATTGTAAAAATGTATATTTTCCCTAGTTTATAACTATCTTGACGCGAAAATAGTTTGAGTTTGACTTTCAAGTGGTACTGTCACTTTATGAAAGAAATGGGAAAAATGAAATAGTACTGTAGTGTTGTATTAAGTAACTACCGCTGTACTAATTACTTTAAACCTATTGTTATTTAAAGTACCATGTGATCGGCCTGTATCCTGCTTCCGACTCTATAGAAAAACGACGATGTAAGACGTCGTAAGAAATGACGTTTGGCACCCGTAGACTTGCAAGTCCCACTGTAGCGAGCAGCAAGGTGTATGATACTCAATCCAGTATAGATCTATACACAAACTCATACGCTCCCCATTTAAGGAGATTCTGGATACAAAACGGGTCATGATAGGTAGTTCCATGCCCCCGTTAAGTGGCTCACATAACTGAATGTAATGTATATGTATGTGCTAGCTGTATTGTGTGTTCTTTCTCTGTCTAGCCTGTATTGTTTGTTTCTCATCATAGTATCTATTGTTTGTTTCTGTACTTCATTGTACTAGAAGTAATGAAAAGTATTCTCCTAAACTATACCTATTATAGCTTACTAATGTTCTATTTGGACTGTTACTAAAAAGACTCGTTTATCTACCAAGTTATGTTTGTACTTTAACAACGGAGTTTTGTATAACTATAAAGTAACATAACTTTAAAAGAGTTTTTGAAATGTTTTGACAACTTATAAATGACATAAGTAACATTTTGAAAGATGTTTATAACAAACATTTACACAATTATCATTGTGTTCAACTTGTATTTCCCCCCTTAAAACAGTTAAAACAGTTAAAAGATTCATTACAGGGTATGAACTCACCTGATGTGGGTGATTCAAACGGGTATGCGTGTAAGGATGAGAAGTTCCACGAATGAAGTCCCGAGACACAATAAGTCCTAAATGACATATATTGGCATATATTGACATCAATATAGTGTTTATAAGCAACCAAATGCAAGGAAACACCTTCCGGGACTAGGAAATACTTTGACCAAGTGTTGGAATCACATGTGATTCAAACTAAGGGAGTGTACGGCCATTTTGATGGGTGTGCGTCCAGGGGAGTGTGCGGCCGCACACTCATGGTAAAGTGTGCTCAAAACGTTTTCCAAATGGTGGGGAGGCTTGTAGGGCTGATGTCCATCAAGTGTTGAAGCTAGAAAGGCATTTTGGAAGCCCTAAAGCACCAAACAAAGGGGTGTGCGGTCACATGAGTGTGTGCGGCCGCACACTCCTTGATGAACATGTTTTGGACGTTTTCTAAGGCTCATAACTAGTAGTAACAAGCTTTGGGAATGGTCCTTACAATATGGAAGCCTTTAGGTGTGTTTAAAGGGTGATTTGAGGGGTTTTTGAGGGGTGTACGACCACCACTGTGTGTGCGGCCGCACACACCACATGCTCTTGAGTTCTGGGCATTTTCAAGGCTTTAAACAAGTGTTCTCATCAAGTTCTAAGCTTAACGAAAGAATACTTACGATCTGGAAGTTCGAGAAGGTCCAAAATCGCCAAGAACAAATGTGTGTTCTTGGTGTTCTTGGTGAAATGGATGAAGATTTGAAGATCTAGCCAAATCACGATTTCAAATGGATGAAATCAAAGAGTGTTACTAGTTTGGAAGGATTAACAACAATTTAAGTGAAGAACACTTACCTTCTTGAAGATCTAGGCTGAAAATCGGATGATAGTTGAGAGAGAAATCGAGTTCTAAGCCTTGGAGGGTGAAAAGTGATTAAAGGAGGCTGAGTTCTATACTTATACTCGTGAGTGTGCTGCCAGTAGAGGAGTGTGCGGCCGCACACCCATGTGTGCAGCCGTACACTCCTTGTGTTGGAGTGTAAGGCCCGATTTTGATGCTAAAAGCGCACGCGATCCTTTTCTATGTTCAATGCTTGAATGTACTAACCTTTGGACCTTTAAATGGACTCTAAACAGGGCTAAATGATAGCAGACATGAGTTTGACACTCAGCTGAGTTGACTGGCTGAGCTTTACCAGGCAAAATTTTAAAATTTTTCGGGTTGTCACAAATAACAACATTTATTCAAATCTAATGTTATCCCACTACTTAGCAATAAAGAATAAACTCCAATCTTGGTGACAGGTGTAACTTTCCTATTTCCCATGATCAAGTTTATCTTCCTATGCTCCACATTCTCACTTCTTCTTAGACCCTGCAAATCACAACATATGTGAATACCACAACCTGTATCAAGGACCTAAGAATTAGAATAAGGTGAGTTATTAGACAATATAGTGTAAATACCTGCATGGTTGGGTTTTACTTTCCCATCCTTAACATCTTGCTGGTATTTTGGGCAGTTTCGCTTCCAGTGCGACTTTTCATGACAATAGAAGCATTCAGCCTCTTTTAGGGTTAGCAGAAGGAGTGACGAAACCTTTCTTCGTTCCACTTGAAGAGGAGCCATCAAGGGACTTTCCCTTGGTACCCTTCGAATGGATCTTCCTCTTCTTTTCTTTGCCTTGCCCGATTCCCAAGATAGGGGCCACGGTAGGAGTAGGAGTAGTAACAACCGACTTACCTTTAAGACCACTTTCCGCGGTCTTCAAAAGTCCTTGAAGTTTGCTGAGTGTAACTTCCTCCTTGTTCATGTGGTATGTCATGCAGAATTGATCATAACACGAAGGTAAGGAGTGCAAAATGATATCTATTGCCAACTCCTCTAGGAAGTTCACATTCAGTTTCAGCAAACGGTCCACATACCTTTGCATTTTCTGCATGTGGCCCGTGATGGGTTCACCATCCTTCATCCTGGTTGTTATCATGGAGGAGATGATCTCATATCGCTCTTGACGAGAAATCTGATCGTAGCGGTCCATCAAATCCTGGTGCATCTCAAAAGGATAGTAGTCCTCATAGGACTTTTGGAGCTCGGCTGTCATAGTGGCCAACATGATGCATGCCACTTTGGTAGCATCCCTTTCATGAGCCTGATATTCAGCGACCTCCTCAGGAGTAGCAAGCGGCTCGAATTCTTTAAGCTCCTTGTCAAGGACATATTCCTTGTCCTCCTACTGAGTGACCATCCTGATGTTCCTGATCCAATCGATAAAGTTGGATCCATCAAAGATGACACTCCCACAAAGGTTCATGAGAGAGAAGGAGTCGGAAGGGTTTGAGCCAGAAGCAACATTGTTGGAAGACATCTGAAAAGAAGAAAGACAATTTTAGATTATATATAAAGATAGTCCTTAATAAAACATCCAAATGTAATATTAAGGCTAGGACCCAACACAATATTTTATAACTTAGAAGAGGGATGCCGTAATCTAAGGTATAAAATATTTGAAGGTAGGTGAATGACGATTCACCAATTTCCACCATAAAAACGAAATAATTTATTAGGTTTTAATTGGTTTTTGAAACTCCTGGATTCTTTGAGATTCATTGAACTTTTCAATGACATGTTTCAATCTCGAGTGTGCCCTTCAGGTTTTGTGACTGGGATAATGAGGGTCACAAAACAAGGTGTGAGGTAACCATGCAAATTACTTGGTACCCTCAATATTTAACTTTTAAAATTCTAGGGGTTGGAACTAAAGTTTTTTTAAAGTGACTTTACATGTTCCAAAACTTGAGGGCAAGTTTTGTAACTTTCAAAACTTTTCATCTTTCATAACTTATGAGTTAATGATGTAATAAAATGAGTGACTTTTCATTTTATGTAACCTATGTGTTTCTTTAATGGACTTTAAAATAAAGACTTTTGGTAATCCATAACTTGAGGACAAATTATGGATTCCATTAAAACACATAAAGATCATGAATTAAACATTAAACAAGTAATTCCTATGATATATCAAGAACTCATAAGAACATGAATATTCCTATCAAAATTTCAAGAACATATGAACACATATAAACATGAAATTTTGATATTAGCCATTGTAAATGGATTAGAACAACCATTACACCATCTAAAACGAGTTTTATAACACCAAAACAGTTTAGCGTAATGTTTCTAGACCATTTCCAGCAGCAAAACTCGAAAATCTGCATTCAGGGGCTCCTACTTGTCGATTGCAAGAGCCTACTCATCGAGTAGGATAAATTTGGTCATGGACTCGTCGAGTCCCCCCATGGACTCGGCGAGTTCATACTTCAGAGTGCAGAAAAACTGAGTTTTTTCACAATTTTGCATCAAGTATCAAACAAACAAGCCTAGGCTCTGATACCACTGAAGGGTTTTGAGCTTTCTAACACTCTTATGGTGTACATGCAACCCTAGAAACCTTGGATCTATGTTTTATCTATGATACATGCAAAATTGTTTTTCCAAGGTTCATAACCTATCTAGCATACATGGGGAACTTTTGAACATAAAAGTTAGTAGGAAATGCATACCTTGTAGTAGTTAGGATTCCTTGAAAACCTTGTGAGCCTAGCACCTCAAGTGTGATGCCTCAAATGTCTCACACAACACCAAATGCACTTGGAATAACTTTGAGAGAAATGATACACTTCTTGAAATCGGCTAGCCCTCACTTGTATGCTTAGTGTCCGATTTTGGTGAACATAAGGATGCTTATATAGTGTGTTACAATTAGGGTTACACCATGTAAACCCTAATTGTCATGACTTTTCATTTCCATGACCCATGGGTTCTATAACCACCATGGAGCATCCATGGAGCATCCTATGGGTTTTAGCCCAACTTGATAATCCATGAAGCATTAGCCCACTATATAAGTATGGATGATTTACACAATCAAGCCATATATTTAATTAGTCTCGTTTTGATCACTTAATTAATTCCAAATTAATTCTTGATCAATACTAATTAAATAATACTATTAATATATTAGAACTTAAAATATATTAATAAACCTTAAGTGTTATTTCTCTCATTTTAGTCTATCCAAATGCATGATGCCATAAAACCCAAATGGACCATGCTAATCGGGTCAAGTACATTCCAGAAATAGTTATGAACTTAGACACCTAATCCAACAGTCTCGCACTTGGATAAGTCTAATAACTATAACTGCAAGAATGACTTCAGGAACCGATCAGCAATCGTAGCTCTTTCAAGGTATCTCGGAACTGAGATGATGATACGCCATTTAAGATAAGTGATCATATAATCCTCTGTTCTAGATATCAGCCGGCAAATACATGGAACAATGTCTTACTTATTGTCCAGCAGTTTGTTTCTCGATTTACGATTAGTTTGACATAGAAGTTAATTGAACACATCAACTTAGTTCTGATCGGGCCCGGTACATGGTTCAACACAGAATCGTCGAGGGGCCCAGATATCGCTTCTAATCCAAGAAGGAACAGATAAACTTCGACTCATATGCTTGTTCTACTACTTGTTGAATCATACACAAAGGCACGTTTTATAACAATGTCTTACTTATTGTCCAGCAGTTTGCTTCTCGATTTCCGATTTGTTTGACATAGAAGTTAATTGAACACATCAACTTAGTTCTGACCGGGCCCGGTACATGGTTCAACACAGAATCATCGAGGGGCCCAGATATCGCTTCTAATCCAAGAAGGAACAGATAAACTTCGACTCATATGCTTGTTCTACTACTTGTTGAATCATACACAAAGGCACGTTTTATAACATCGAGTTACCAATGCGTTTTCGTACAATCAATGCATAACCAACTCATAGGCAACAAGTCATATCTCTAGGTTTGAAGACTTATATGATATTACCGTCTCTCGATCACTCGAGATAGATTCAATGAAGTGATACCAGCGAGCGTGGGTTGAATCCAATACTCAGAACTTATGAGCACTCATGAGTGTTGTAGCCATGTCCAACATCTTAGACCTCTACAACCAACTCATGACAGTCTTGATTCATACCTACTTCCAACATATGACCGACTATGGAGAATTCGAATAATATGATATACCAAACATAATTATTCTGGAAGTCAAAACATGCAAAATGAAACGATAGTAAACGATTGACAAAAGATAGCAACACTTTACTCATAAATAAATACAACTTTTATTCATCATCAAATGTCAATTACACTTTACACATTTCAAAGCTATCTAACTACGAAAACTAATATCATCCTTCAGGCCTATGCTCCTTGCATGCTGGAGATGCTTAACCCTACCCAGTCCCTTCGTGAGGGGATCTGCTGGGTTCTCATCCGATGATACCCTCTTTGCCATGAGGAGTCCTTCTTCTATTCGATGTCTGATGAAATGATATTTTATGTCGATGTGTTTGGAACTCCCGTGATCCATTGGTTCCTTTGCTAAGGCAAGTGCACTTTCACTATCACAGAATATATCTATAGGCTCCTTTATAGCTGGTGTAACTCCAAGGTCTCCAATGAAGTTCTTTAGCCATATAGTCTCCTTTGCTGCCTCGGTTGCCGCTATATACTCTGATTCGCAAGTTGAATCAGCCATTGTCTCCTACTTGGAACTTTTCCAAGAAATTGCTCCTCCGTTTAAGGTAAAGACCCAGCCTGACTGAGAGCCGAAATTATCCCTATCATTCTGGAAGCTAGCATTACTATACCCCAATACTCTTAAGTCATCACTCCCACCGAGGGTAAGGACCCAGTCCTTAGTCCTCTGCACGTACTTGAGAATGTTCTTTACCGCAGTCCAGTGAGCCTTTCCAGGGTTCCCCTGATATCTGCTGACCATGCTCAGTGCAAAGGCCACATCAGGACGAGTACAAGTCATAGCATACATGATCGAGCCTACAACGGAAGCATACGGTACTCGACTCATTTCTGCTATCTCAGCCTCTGTACTCGGACTCTGAGTTTTACTCAGTCTGGCGTTACTCTGGATTGGTAATTCTCCTTTCTTGGAATTCTGCATGCTGAACCTATTCAGCACCTTATCCAAGTAGGTACTCTGACTAAGTCCAATTAGTCTTTTACTCCGGTCTCTCAAAATCCTTATCCCTAGGATATAGGCAGCTTCTCCAAGGTCCTTCATAGCGAAACACTTCCCAAGCCAGGACTTTACTTCCTGCAGAGTTAGGATGTCATTTCCTATGAGTAGTATGTCATCCACATATAATACCAAAAAGCTGACTATACTCCCACTAGCCTTGACATATACACAAGATTCATCTTCACTCCTCAAAAATCCAAACTCTTTGACTTTCTCATCGAAACAAAGATTCCATCTGCGAGGTGCTTGTTTCAATCCATAGATGGATTTCTCAAGCTTACACACTCTATTAGGGTACTCTGCACTGACAAAACCCTCTGGCTGACTCATGTAAACATCCTCAGCCAACTTTCCATTAAGGAAAGCGGTTTTGACATCCATTTGCCATATTTCATAGTCATGAAATGCAGCAATGGCTAGCATAACCCTAATAGACTTAATCCTTGCTACTGGTGAAAAGGTCTCATCATAATCAACTCCCGGAGTTTGAGAAAAGCCCTTTGCAACCAGTCACGCCTTATAAGTGTGTAAATTACCATCCATGTCGGTCTTCTTCTTGAAGATCCATTTGCACCCGACTGTCTTGCGACCTGTTACATTGTCAACCAAGTTCCAAACTTGATTATCATACATGGATTGTATCTCGCTGTCCATAGCCTCTTTCCATTTAGCAGCCTCAGGGCCTGTCATGGCTTTAGTGTAGCTGTTAGGTTCATCTAGACTTACCAGTGTGCTATCACTGATAAGTGTATCACCTTCCGCAGTAATATGGAAACCATAGTAATGCTCAGGTGCATTCCTAACTCTCGTGGAACGCCTCAGAGGTACAGACTCTTCTGTCGGATCAACAGGAGTTTCCTCCTCAGGTTGATTGCTAGGGTTTGAGGTTCCTTCACCACTTGACTCTTGAATTTCTTCAAGGTCAATCTGCCTCCCACTGTTTCCTTGGCTTATGAATTCTCTCTCTCGAAAGACTCCTCTCCTTGCTACAAAGACCACATTATCACTGGGTCTGTAGAAGAGGTAACCAAAGGATCTCTGTGGGTAGACGATGAAAATACACCTCTCACTTCAAGGTTCGAGCTTATCGTGAGACTCACGCCTCCCAAAAGCCTCGCAGCCCCAAATCTTGATGTGGTCCAGATTGGGAACTTTTCTGGTCCACATCTCATGAGGTGTTTTGGCAACCTTCTTTGTAGGGACTAGATTAAGGATATGGGTGGCAGTCTCTAAGGAATACCCACATACTTATTTCACTTCTAAATCCTCTCAAGAACTCACAACTACTTCTTCACTTCTCCTTCAAAATTTTTGAGAGTTAGGGCTCTTCAAGGAGGTTATTCCATAATAATTATCATCATTGGTAAGTTATTGTTTAGATCCATAACCTAGTCTCTTTATTTCATCAAAACTTCTTCCTAACTCACACCATTTTCGTGATGTACTCCTTAGAAGCTTCTTAAGTTCGAAATCAACCCAAGAAAGCTTGCTAGGACCGAAAAATAGCATCAAACTCTTCCCTTTCTTCTTCAAATCGAAATCAACAAGCAAAGATGAGTTCATACCCCTCTATTTTTGGTTTTCACAAGTTTTATGGGGGAGAATACAAGTAAAATGTGTAGATCTATGTGTATGTGTATGTTATGTGTGATTTCATCTGTTTATGTGGTAAATATGTAACAAAAAGGAAAGAAATCTCGAGATCTATGGCACAAGAAGTAAAATAAACATGATCTAAGATATATTACACTAAACAAGTCAAGAAAAAATTACCCTCTAAGGTTATAATAAACATATTGCAACATAAAACTCATTTTTGGACTATATTTGTCAAATAAACAAAAGTTGGGTTAAAATTGTCATTCACTGTTTTCTTAAGGACCAAAAGAGTCAAAACAGTTAAAATAAATGTTTTTATGAATATTATGCTCTTCAAAGGACTAGAAATGTGATTTGTAGCCTAATGGGCCAATTTTTGGGCTTTTCGGCCCATAGGCCCAAAAATTGCGAAAAATGTGATTTTCAAGGGGTTGAAATGGTAAATTTCTCAAAACAGGGGGTAAAAGGGTAAACAAAACTATTTTAGGGGTTAAAATGATTTTTTTTCCAAAAAGGATCAAAAATGTAAAGTTTTTGGAATTTGGGTCAAAATTGTAAAAGTTGCGAAAAGTTTGGACTGTAAGTGAAAAACTCTTTGCTGAAAGGGCTGAAACTGCCAAAGAGTAAATTTTGAGCTAAAAACATTACTTAAACAAGTCTATGGATCAAAAATGTCAAGAAAATGGTTTTAGGGACCTAAAATGTCTTTTTTTAAAATAAGGGACTAAGATTGTCATTTTTATTGAAGAAGGGCTGAATAGGTTCAAACCAATATTTTGAACCTATTATTTTTTTATTAAAATACTTGGGTAAAAAAAAAAACCAAATTACAACTTATGAAAATAAAATGAAGAATATACATTTATTTTCAAATATTGTTATAAACAATCGACAAGCCTCGTGCCGTTGCGAATATTAACAATTGTTCAATCAAGCTTCCGACAATTATACTATACCTAAAACAAGTAAATATTCAAATTGTTGGGCTTGAAAGATCCTAATCATGCTTATTGGGCCTTCGTGGCCCATTGACGTGACTTTCGGGCCTAACAATGATAACACATGTCTATTGGGCCTCTTGTGACCCAATTACATGTTTAAGGGACCCTCAATGGCTTTTATGTGCTATTGGGCCTCAGTGGCCCATTAGCATTGCTAGTAAGGTCCAAATAAATCAAATGTGAAATGGGCCAACGCGTCCTTCGTATACCCAACAGCCTTAAATAACACACGTAATTAGCAGGACCTCGTAATCCTCTTCTCCTCGTTTGTTAGGCTTACCTTCAATTTAAGTAAACAAATACAGGTCGTTAAGCAATGGTAATCAATTTCGTTTGGATTAAGTGAGTAATAACGGGCGACACCTCTAAGTGTCGTTCGTAGTCTATAGTTATAATCAAAGTCTCCTGGAGGGAGAGCGAGAGTTTGTGTATAGATCTATACGGGGGTGACTCCCCACACCTCAGTTATTCGCTACAGTTAGACTCGGCCAGTCTAGGGTGACAAAATCTTAAGATCAATTCCGGTGTTCGCTAGAATGCCAAGACAGACGAACTAGTCATTATCATGCATGGTTATAACGACTCACATAAATAAATAAATCCAATACTATCCTAGTAATCAAGGAAAAATCATAATCATTCGTTGTGACGGTATAACAATTTGAAACAATTATATTATCTTATTGGAAAACATCGGGTTTTTCGAGGAAATCAACACCATTCACTTGTACTTTTCAATAACTATAATGCAAAACTTCTCATTTATACACGCTTTGAAATCATTCATGCACAAACTTATGGACCTTCACACTTTGGTATAAACAATTGTCTTTTCAGAAAATATCGGATTTTCTGGGTTTTATAAACTACACAAAACATTTTTATAACAACCCTGCTTATGAACTCACCAACATTCCATATGTTGACGTTTTCAAAATAACTTGTATTCTCAGGTAACAGGTAAGCTGAAGAGTAATACCAAGTATGTTAGGGTGTTATGCTTTGAAAAACTTTCAAACAATTTACGATATGAATATGTAATATTTAAACAATGTACTTGATGTGAACAATGTCAGTTTTAATGTATTAATGCATGGTGAAGTTTATGTTGTGTTTCATGTATATTCATTATGATGATATTCAAGTTGAGTCACGCGAGCCCTCGGACGTTTCCGCCGTCTGGTTCGGGGGTGTGACATATAACTTAGAAGAGGGATGTCGTAATCCAAGGTATAAAATATTTGAAGGTAGGTGAATGACGATTCACCAATTTCCACCATAAAAAACGAAATAAATTATTAGGTTTTAATTGGTTTTTGAAACTCCTGGATTCTTTGAGATTCATTGAACATTTTTCAATGACATGTTTCAATCTCGAGTGTGCCCTTCAGGTTTTGTGACTGGGATAACGAGGGTCACAAAACAAGGTGTGAAGTAACCATGCAAATTACTTGGTACCCTCAATATTTAACTTTTAAAATTCTAGGGGTTGAAACTAAAGTTTTTTTAAAGTGACTTTACATGTTCCAAAACTTGAGGGCAAGTTTTGTAACTTTCAAAACTTTTCATCTTTCATAACTTATGAGTTAATGATGTAATAGAATGAGTGACTTTTCATTTTATGTAACCTATGTGTTTCTTTAATGGACTTTAAAAGAAAGAATTTTGGTAATCCATAACGTGAGGACAAATTATGGATTCCATTAAAACACATAAAGATCATGAATTAAACATTAAACAAGTAATTCCTATGATATATCAAGAAATCATAAGAACATGAATATTCCTATCAAAATTTCAAGAACATATGAACACATATAAACATGAAATTTTGATATTAGCCATTGTAAATGGATTAGAACAACCATTACACCATCTAAAACAAGTTTTATAACACCAAAACAGTGTAGGGTAATGTTTCTAGACCATTTCCAGCAGCAAAACTCGAAAATCTACATTCAGGGGCTCCTACTTGTCGAGTGCAAGAGCCTACTCGTCGAGTAGGATGAATGTGGTCATGGACTCGTCGAGTCCCCCCATGGACTCGGCGAGTTCATGCTTCAGAGTGCAGAAAAACTAAGTGTTTTCACAATTTTGCATCAAGTATCAAACAAACAAGCCTAGGCTCTGATACCACTGAAGGGTTTTGAGCTTTCTAACACTCCTATGGTGTACATGCAACCCTAGAAACCTTGGATCTATGTTTTATCTATGATACATGCAAAAAAAAATTCCAAGGTTCATAACCTATCTAGCATACATGGGGAACTTTTGAACATAAAAGTTAGTAGGAAATATATACCTTGTAGTAGTTAGGATTCCTTCAAAACCTTGGGAGCCTAGCACCTCAAGTGTGATGCCTCAAATGTCTCACACAACACCAAATGCACTTGGAATAACTTAGAGAGAAATGATACACTTCTTGAAATCGGCTAGCCCTCACTTGTATGCTTAGTGTCCGATTTTGGTGAACATAAGGATGCTTATATAGTGTGTTACAATTAGGGTTACACCATGTAAACCCTAATTGTCATGACTTTTCATTTCCATGACCCATGGGTTCTATAACCACCATGGAGCATCCATGGAGCATCAGCCCAACTTGATAATCCATGAAGCATTAGCCCACTATATAAGTATGGATGATTTACACAATCAAGCCATATATTTAATTAGTCTCCTTTTGATCACTTAATTAATTCCAAATTAATTCTTGATCAATACTAATTAAATAATACTATTAATATATTAGAACTTATAATATATTAATAAACCTTAAGTGTTATTTCTGTCATTTTAGTCTATCCAAATGCATGATGCCATGCAACCCAAATGGACCATGCTAATCGGGTCAATTACATTCCACAAATAGCTATGAACTTAGACACCTAATCCAACAATACTTGGTCAAAGTCAATGGCAACTGTCAACATCAAAGTCAACTCCAATTGGTCGCCACGTCGTGGCCACAAATCGTCAAAACGGACAGATGTTAACCCAGTCGCCACACCCTAGGCACTGGGCTCCCAACAACTTAATGGATTAAGTCGTTTCCTTTGATCCTAAGGGATCCAAAGCCCAGATCTGGTCCATTCTAAGGTCCAAGTGGATAAAGTTTCCAACTTTATCCCTTTAGACCCTCTAAGAGATAGATATCTCATTTCCTAGTCCTAAAAAGTGCAAAACATAACTTGGCATAACTCACTAAGCATTTAACCATGAAGGTTCCTAGTTCCACACTTCCAAAAATGTTTCTAGCATCATACAACAACACAAAAACCCTTACTTTCCATACACGCATGTCCAATGCATGTCTTGGACTCTATTAGGTAAAAATGAGGGTTTTTGACTCATAGATCCATGCATGGTACCAAAAATCACTAATAACCCATATCCAATGCACCAAATGCCCTAAATGGTCTGGAGATTCATAAAGTTGCAAACTTTATGAGATATCACCATCCAATAATCAAGAACATGAAGATTTATGGACAAAATATATAGATCTAGCCATGTTAAGCATACAGATATGATTTTGAGGACTTATAAGAGTCCATAAATGTGCTCAAGGTAGATGAGAAGAGTTGCTTGCTGGAACTTAGCTCCCTTATTCTTTTTTCTTCCTTCAATGGCTTCAAAGAACACCCGAAACAAGATTTAACAAGGAGGAGGGGATTAAAGTTTTTCACAAATCTCAGAGAGGCTGATGGAGGCTGAGGGTGAGCAAACCCTAGCCTCCTCTTCCTTTAAATAGGGAAAATAAACCCGGAAATAGGGTTTTTTCATTTGTCAGCTGCCTTGCCGTGGCCATATACTAGAACGTCGTGGCGGCCTTAAATGAACCCACGATTTTTCTTGAAGCACCACGTCGAGGTTCCCCCTCCCCCCACGTCGTGGAAACCTTAAAATTCTTAAAGATTGGAAAGTTGAATTACCTCGGGATCCAGATGTTACACTTATCCCCCACTTGAATTAGACTTCGTCCTCAAAGTCTAATGCTATGAATAACTTGTGGTAGTGCTCCCGCATCTCTTCCTTGGGTTCCCAAGTCCATTCGGAAGCCTTCGGATGTTGCCACTGAACCTTGACTGACGGAACCACCTTGTTACGCAAGGCCTTCGTCTTCCTATCCAGAATCACCATTGGTCTCTTAACATAGTTTAGTCGCTCATCCACCTGAATATCATCCAATGGAACCACTTCAGAATCATCAGCTACACACTTCTATAGCTGAGAAACGTGAAAGGTGTTGTGAATTTGTCTGATCTCCCGTAGCAGATCCAACCGATAGGCTACCCTGCCAACCGTTGCTATTACTCCAAATGGACCAATACATCAGGGCCCCAACTTGTCCCTCTTCCTAAAGCGTATTACACCCTTCCAGGGTGATACCTTTAGTAAAACCATATCACCGACCTGGAACTCCAACTCGGATCGATGCCTGTCAGCGTAACTCTTCTACCGACTCTGAGATGTCTGCAACCTCTGCCTGAGCTGTTGGATAAGCTCTATCATCTAAAGTACTACCTTGGTCTTTCCCATGACCTTGTGACTGACCTCCCCCAGCAGACTGGGGTACGACACTTCCTCCCATAAAGAAGCTCAAATAGCGGCGCACAGATACTGTAGTGATAGTTGTTGTTGTATGAAAAATCAACCAGGGGAAGGTAGGAGTCCCAACTCCCACCGAAATCAATAAAATAGGCTCTCAACATATCCTCAAGCATCTGGATGCCGCTCGCTCTGGCCATCATTCTGCGAATGATAAACGGTTCTAAAATGCAGTCTCGCACCCAGTTCCTTGTGCAGCCTCTGCCAAAATCACGAACTGAACCAAACATCTCGATCTAATACAATGGAAAATGGAACACCATGCCGAGAGACAATCTCACGTACATACACATCGGCTAATTTATCGGCCGAGGAACTCTCCCGAATAGCTAGAAAGTGGGAACTCTTGGTTAGACGATCCCCAATGACCCATATCGCATCAAACCCCTTAGTCGTCCTGGGTAATTTGGTGATAAAATCCATGGTGATCTATTCCCATTTTCACATGGGAACCTCTAAAGATTGTAGCTTGTCATGTGGCCTCTGGTGCTCGGACTTAACCATCCAACAGGTCAAGCACCTCTCGACATACCAGGTTATCTCTCTCCTCATGCATGACCACCAGTAGCTAAGTCTCAAATCTTGATACATCTTTATGGCTCCAGGGTGTATCAAAAATCTGGACGAGTCTGCCTGGCCCTGCCAAAATCTGGTACCCAAACCCGACCGCACTGAGTCAACAATCCACGGCTATCGGTAGAAAACCTGTATTAAATATAGATACTCCTAACCCAACCTCTCTCTCTCCACCAAGGGAACATACATAGTGCAAGACATCTCAGAAAACTGGTCCCAAATCACTGGGGCTTTCTTCGCAAGAGAATAAGCACCAGTTGCTAGCCTTCACCAATCCTTCGCCCCAACCGAAGAAGGTTTAGGGCACACTTGACCTTCTGGTCATCTGGGCATGAACACGTAAAGAAGCAGCCCTCCACATCAAACAACCACCTCATACCCACAATCGGGTCCTTGACCCCATCAAACTTTGGGGGCTTCGTGTTGTTGAAGTCATGATACTGGAATGATTCTCTCCCTTGCACCCCCGTAACAACAATTGTGGTAGTTGCAGCAGCAACAACCTCAGCCACAACGGCGTACCGCTCATCAAATAGCTTAATCATCGCGGTCTTGATAGACCCAAAACCTCCGGGATGGCACGTCGTGGGCACTGGAGTCCCGACAGCTTAATGGATTAAGTCGTTTCCTTTGATCCTAAGGGCTCCAAAGCCCAGATCTGGTCCATTCTAAGGTCCAAGTGGATAAAGTTTCCAACTTTATCCCTTTAGACCCTCTAAGAGATAGAGATCTCATTTCCTAGTCCTAAAAAGTGCAAAACATAACTTGGCATAACTCATTAAGCATTTAACCATGAAGGTTCCTAGTTCCACACTTCCAAAAATGTTTCTAGCATCATACAACAAGAGATAGAGATCTTTATCCCTTTAGACCCTCTAAGAGATAGAGATCTCATTTCCTAGTCCTACAAAGTGCAAAACATAACTTGGCATAACTCATTAAGCATTTAACCATGAAGGTTCCTAGTTCCACACTTCCAAAAATGTTTCTAGCATCATACAACAACATAAAAACCCTTACTTTCCATACATGCATGTCCAATGCATGTTTTGGACTCTATTAGGTAAAAATGAGGGTTTTTGACTCAAAGATCCATGTATGGTACCAAAAATCATTAATAACCCATATCCAATGCACCAAATGCCCTAAATGGTCTGGAGATTCATAAAGTTGCAAACTTTATGAGATATCACCATCCAATAATCAAGAACATGAAGATTTATGGACACAATAGATAGATCTAGCCATGTTAAGCATACAGATTCGATTTTGAGGACTTACAAGAGTCCATAAATGTGCTCAAGGTAGATGAGAAGAGTTGCTTGCTGGAACTTAGCTCCTTTATTCTTTTTTTCTTCCTTCAATGGCTTCAAAGAACACCCGAAACAAGATTTAACAAGGAGGAGGGGATTAAAGTTTTTCACAAATCTCAGAGAGGCTGATGGAGGCTAAGGGTGAGCAAACCCTAGCCTCCTCTTCCTTTAAATAAGGAACAAAACTAAGAAATAGGGTTTTGTCATTTGCTAGCTGCCACACCGTGTCCATATACTGCCACACCGTGGTGGCCTTAAATGAACCCGCAAATTTTCTTGAAGCTCCACGTCATGGTGCCTCCCCCACGCCGTGGCAACCTTAAAATGATTAAAATTTAGAATTTCGAATAACCTCGGGATCCAGATGTTACACATAGTCTTACATAATACTTGTCCCATGGACATTCTATCTCTTTATCTCATCAAGAGATCTTCTACGACTCAACTAGTACTTAACTCATTAAGTGCTCAATTTATATCCTCATATCATACACATAAGTATTCTACACGATACCATTATCTTCTTCGTATAAATACATACTCTAGGTATACGTACATGCTCTGATACATGTTTCTAAAGGTCTACTCCATACATACACTCTATATACGTATATGCTCTACATAATTTTAACGTATATTCAGCATCTATCTTCATCTAATAACTTGGGGGCATTCACATTACCACTAGTTAGGGTTTCAAACCTTAACTTCACATATATGGATTTCATCATGGAAATCACTTACAAAGCTTGTTCAAGGCTTCTAAACACTTGATTAAACATTACTAACAAGCTTTCTTAGAACAATCTAGAAAATTTAGCTCAAATCATTAAAACATCATTAAAGCCCAAACTAGCTTGAAAATGGAGAAGATGATTACCTCATTAGCTTTTTGTGACATCCCCAAATTCACGGTCATTTTAAAAAATTTATTTATGCTTATTTAAAAATCAGAGTATCCTTTTTAAAAAAAATAGTATTGCGGAATTTGTTCCCAGAAAACATGATAAAGATGTCATCAAAGCATTTCCGGAGAAATGTATTTTTATTTAAAACATTGGGATGTCATTATGAATATAGAAACATAAGCATAACGAAATATTACAAGCCTTAGTAATTAAACTAGTGGCCTAATACTCCTTGAATCTCTCACCATAATGTATCTTTCATATAGCCACCTGTGATACAATAAAATGAGTGGGTCAGGTTGGGAAACCTGGTGAGTACATAGGGTTTTCAACCCACAATAATATAATTATTATGTTTAATCATCAAACAATTAACCCAATTTCCCATCCCCATTATCTTCTTTATTCTTAAGGATCTTTCCTAAGAATCATCTATTCTTCATTTATTCATTCCTAAGGATTGTCCTAAGGAATAGGCACGAAGTCCATCGCTGCCAAGATTTATCTAACTGGCACTAAGTCGATAGCTGCCAATGTTCATTCATAAGGCACTAAGTACATAGCTGCCAGGGTTTTTAGAGTACATCTGGTGAACACGTAGTTCAAAGGTTATCTATTAGGCAAGGCTGCTAATATTATCCATTAGGCGTAGCTGCTAGGATATTTAGAGTATATCTGGTAAACACGTAGTTCAAAAACACCTACAGGTTGCGAGCCTGCTAGCGTTCAACTGGACTGTCTAGAATAGTCATTGGTCGTCATCTATACTCTGCTAGATGACTGGATCAGCATTAAAGTCAAGGCTTCTCATCATCTTACACCTCTCAACCTCTATATCATCTCTCATCATCCATATAATCTTTCATCTACCCATCTTTACCCAATATATTTATAGGTATAAAAAAATACATATACGGTTTAAATCAAGTAAAACATATATAAATCGTTCATATAGCATAGATATCAGGAACACATATAATAAGCACGTATAGCATGTATTAATATTAAATACTTCATATCTATGTGTAAGAAGAAAGTGACTATGCACTCACTTGTTAAAGTGACGACTTGAAATTTGGACAGCGCTTCGCTTCTAGCAACTTTCTTTTCCTTTGACGTAACCTAGTATTATTATCGCTAAGTTTTAGTCTAATATTTATTGTGACTAATTATTAGTCTAGATTCATCATTAACTCAAAGTCTACTTCAAGATCTATCAAGTAAGGAACAACCGGGTATGATCATATCGGAGGTAGTGTCCGTTTGGTATACGAAGTATACTGTTTGGAAATCCCACTTTAAACACCTCACTAAATCACAGCCTAGACATCATCCCCGTAAGTAGATCAATCAGTATAACAACTTTGAACCACTGATAAATCTTGTTTATATGTTCATAATAACGATAATGAACTTAAACATAAGTTATACTTAAAGTACGGTAAGCATAACTCACTTACAGGTGGTTTTGCGAGAAACCGGACTTTGCGTCGGCATAACTTCATCGTTGAATCTTTCTAAAAAGATTCTTGTAGCGCTTTAGCGCTCACCTTACTATACTAAAACTACAGAAAGAGTAGTCGAATCATGAGGGACCGAAATGCTCGGCTGATAAGAAGAGAAAGATTCTTGAATCAAAAGAATGGTGCAAGAAATATGAAAGCCTAGAGCCTCTTATTTATAGTAATTAAATTTTCAAAAACCACCCTCTATAGTTACTTAAATGGCCTTAAAGTTATTTAAACGACTAAACACCCCTTTATAATATTATTTTAAATAGATTTAATAATATTTGCACTAAACTAATATCGAAAGTACTTAACACTAGTCATATAATGACCGCACCGTCAATACCTTTCTAATGATATATACATATGTGTGTGTGTGTGTGTGTGTATATATATATATATATATATATATATATATATATATGTGTGTGTGTGTGTGTGTGTGTATATATATATATATATGATTTATACTTTATTTTAATACGTAAATATGCTATTATAAATTATAACTCGTTAATACGAACTCCGTTTTTGACGTTATTTATATCTACGCATAGCTATCGACAATATCTACAACTTTTGTTTAGACTCCGTCGGGTAATTTTGACTTTATTTTTCGTCCATATTTTTATAAAATTAAATAATTTTGCTAAAATCATAAGTCTCTCGTGAGGACTCCGTTTTTGGAATTCTTTTTCTCAAAATTCTTATTTTAAAGAGTACTGCGATTTTCTTTTTGGTGACTTTAGCTAAAAGTCAATCATTCTCTTTGTAGCTTTTTACGTCATACATTCATTGTGTGCAACTGACTTTTATATCTTATAAAAATCATATCTAATTCTTACGGAGTCGGATTTCTACGAAATTTATATTTTCGGGATCGGGAAGACGTTTACTTTCTAAATATATAATAATATATATGTTTTGACACACTTATTTTTACGATTTACTGACGATTCGACTGATTTCTCATATTTTATTGTATTATAATAATCATGAAACACATAATATTCATATAATTCTTCTTTATTACGTCAAATAGGTTACAATTGTTGACCCTAACTATTACCTTGGTTAAGATTTCTTATCCTAGATAATCTTCTATCAAAAAGTCATTTTTAATGCTTATTGTTTCTAAATTGTCTAGCCAAATCTGCGGGCGTTACACTTTTGATGTTCAATCTTTTCCACAAACACCCAAGACCGTCACTTGATCCTTCTTCTATCTCCAAATCATCGGTGCTTGGCTTAAGAGGGTTTGGGGTTGTTATGACGAGAATGAACCTAACTGATGTATTAATCAGTCTCGACATCGCGTTGTGGTGGGATGTCCACCGTTTCATGGTGCGCATTCTTAATTCGTGGTCAGCCTCTTGCTGAGCCGCGGTGCCTTTCTCCCAAACGAACATACTTTGGCCACTACGTCGTGGTACCCCATAATACCACGTCGCGGGAAAGTATGTTGCCTTCCACTTACGACGAGACTTCTTGTTTGATTCTCCGTCACCCTCACCGCGTCGTGGCAAGGACCTTGTCGCGCCTTGGTGGCTGTAGATCAGCAACCTTCATGGCTGATTCCATTCTAGCGTGGGACAATTTTTCTTCCAAGTTCTAACGCGTATAACTTCTTTGTTTCTAATCCGTTTTCTATAAGATTTATATCCACACGAAGGTGGGGATATGTTCTACAAATTTGTTAAGTCATTTCTCATTGAATTAATATGGGTCTTAATCTATTAAGTCACAAAGTTGGCCCAAAAACATAAAATTTCTCATTTTACCTTTTTGGCCAAAATGCATATTCTCATGCATTTCTTCTCTTGAACTTACTCATCTAACCTCATCCAAGTGACTTAGACTTATCTTTGCCATTTTCATGAAGTCGCAACTTCATAAACTTACTAAATTTTCATAAATGACCATTTTGCCCCTTTAGTCAATATTTGACTAAAAGTCAAATCTCTATAAATTTTGGGTTCTTACAGCTAAAGAGTTAGTTCTCAGGATCGTTGATTGAAGAGTCGATGCAGGAACGTGAGGGTACGAGTTGTCGCTTGGGTTGAGATATCCTCTTTGTTTTGTTATTACGTTGTCGCGTTTTATAGCGTAATTATGATGGGTCGTTGGAACCCGAAGTAGTTGTTAGAAGTCATAATGTGGTGTTAGTGGTGAATAAAGAAATTTTAAGGTGTACCTAGTAAGAAAATCTTGTTACAAAAAGAACATATTTTATGGTATTAAATATGTTATGTTATAATGAATTTGTAGTAATGATATACATATCTCCTTTGGAAAAGAGTCGATGCTTTACAAATTTAGAAAAATAAAAAGAACCGACCCAAGATATTTGTTATTCAATTTATCTATTATTATCTTTAGTCCACGATTAAAGAAAAATCCATATTAAAAATATAAGACGTATTGTTATATTCAGTGTTTAAATATCCCAAGAGTCCAAAATGGATAGAGTTTAAAGTAGTTTTATATTCGCATGAAAACATCAAGAAATTAGTGTGCTTATCCTTATATCAGAAATCATCAGTGAATACGTGATGCTATCTGCAATTTTATGTTGCTTGCATTTGTTATATTTGCCAAACACACCAATAACGACTACAGAGTAGAGATTCAAAATGGATAAAAGACGATGGCTGTGGCAACCAGGACTTACCTCTTCGGCCAATGACCGCAACTAGAAGACCACACGGGCAAAGTAGTCAAAATTGGCGGCTTGTTTTCTCAAAGCTGTTTGTTTTAAAGATCGATAAAGAAAATATATTTCCATGTTGTTTCTACTTTATGTTGAAAAAGATATATAATAATATATTATTTTATATCTTATATTCTGAATTTTGGAATATGAATAGGAGAAAAAGAAATTAAGGACGGTCAATTAGTCATTAAAACATTAAAACATTGAGATAAGTAAATGTTGAAAATGAGAAATCACTCTCAGCCAATCTTTTATTCTTTTGCCGTAAAATGCTCCGTTGTACAGGCTCGACGGAAGATGAGTAGTATGAATATATGAATATAAATGTAAGTGTGTTCATATATGAATATAAACGACTATTCTTCTTCTGTGTTCTCGATTTTCTTCTTCTTCCTGACTCTGAAGTCTGAAAAGTGATCGATTCTTGAATCTTGATCTGCTCAAAAATCAAAAAAATCGATTCTTGAATCTTGATTGTTCAAAAATCGATTATCCATCAGTCCATTCTTGAATCTGAAACGGTATTTTCTTCCTCTGGTTCTCTATTTCTTCATATTCCATTACTAATAACTGATAACACCATTGTTGATTCTTCTTTTTCGATTAGACTATCTATTAGGGTTTAATAGGGCTTAATTTTTTTTTTTAATTTTGACAATGTCAAGTTGCATTTTGGAATCAGGTTTGGACTTTGGATATTGGAATCAGGTTTGGACTTTGGATATTGGAACGATTTTGGTTGGATTGTTCGAACGAATTTCAGATGTCAAGACTCAAGAACTGTCAAGAACTCACTTTGCCAAGCAGGCAAAATAGGTATTTCCAATCTATGATCCATTACTGATATACTTACTTCCAGATGGCTTTTTATTGTCTTGGTGATAGTTGTTGTTATAAGGAAAATAAACACTATGTCTAAGAGAAAATATGAATCAGGAGCTTTAAAAAGGAAAATAAACTAATCTTGATAATAATAATCATGAACAAACTGATATTGAAATTGATAATGAGCAATTTAATGTTGAAATTGATAATGAACAAAATTAAAATGATTGTAATTGTATTTACGAAAGGGCCCCAACCTTTTGGTTTGCTTAGAACACCCAAACTGGTTGAGACGGCCTTGTATATGAATATACATATTCATATATGAATACACTTATTCATATATGAATATACATATCCATATACGTATTCATATATGAATATGATTTGTTCCGTCGGCCCGATACGCTGGGGCGTTTAAGCGGCAGATTCGAAATGAGTGGCCCATATTCATTCCTTCATTCTCAACCTTTTTTTCTCAATTGAGCCCTCCTCTTAAAATAGTTACATCTTATATTCTAAATTTTGGAATATACTCATTCTTTCATTCTCAACCTTTTTCTTAATTGAGCCCTCCTCTTAAAATAGTTACATCTTATATTCTAAATTTTGGAATATGAATAAGAGAGAAAGGAATTCGGGATAATCAATTAGTCATTAAAATAGGAGATATTATAATACTAATTTACAATCTATATTACATTTATCAAGAAATTATCATAGATTTGGCAAAATGAGATTTTGTGATTTGTGAATTAGTGTATTTTGTGTTAGCCTAAAAGATTTTGGGATTTATTTTGTATTGGGTTTTATGTTGGCCCATTAGCTAGAAAACCCTAATTAGCTAGTTTATATATTATGTATTTTCCTTTCATTGTATCTTGTACTTCTCATCTGATAATAATATGAAACCCTAGTCATTCTATGTCTTGTTAGTTTACATGGTATCAGAGCTCGGTTTGATCATATGTATTTCCATTTTTAGGGGCGAGTTGTAGCAGGCATGACATTGCGCGGATCGAGATATTTTGGTTATGGTTTTCTTTCTCATTTCTATATTCCATTTGATTTGATTTCTTCGTTTTGTCGATTTCGAGGGTTTCATTTCGTCTAATGGTTTTGTTGGTTTCGAGATATTGATTGTTGCTACTGTTATTCGTATTTATTGTTGTTTTGATTATTCTCGTTTGACTGATATTGGAAATATGGTCCCGAGTGATGATGATCTTCAGTCCATTAGTATCCAACTCGATGGCAAGAACTATGCTTATTGGAGTTATGTTATGAAGAATTTATTTCGAGGTAAGACTATGTGGGGGATTGTTACAGGTGACAATAAGAAACCAATAGATGAAAAGGTTACGAATTATGCAACCTTACTGGATTCATGGGAGACTGATAACTCCAAGATCATTACTTGGATTAATAACTCTATTATCCAGTCTATTGGTAGTCAGTTGGCGAAGTATGATACTGTTGGATTAGGTGTCTAAGTTCATAACTATTCTTGGAATGTACTTGACCCGGTTGGCATGGTCCATTTAGGTTGCATGGCATTGCAACACTTGGAAATACTAAATGAGAGAAAGGATACTTAAGGATTATTAATATATTATAATTTCTAATATATTAATAATATTATTTAATTAGTATTGATCAAAGAATTAATTTGGAATTAATTAAGTGATCAAAAGGTGACTATGTAAATATATGGGGTTGATTGTGTAAATCATCTATTCTTGTATAGTAGGCTAATGATCCATGGTTTGTATGGATTGGGTTAAAACCCATAAGGTGCTCCATGGATAATCCATGGAGGTTACAAACCCATGGATCATGGAATATGGAAAGCCATGAAAATTAGGGTTTACATGGTGTAACCCTACTTGTGCCACAACTATATAAAGAACCCCATGCAAGCAAAATCGGCACTACTACTATGACTACTACTTGTACAAGATAGAGAGCTAGTCGATTTTGAGGAGCAAGTGAACTTCTCTCAAGGTCATTCCAAGTGTTGTGGTGTTGTGTGAGACATTTGAGGCATCACACTTGAGATGCTAGGCTCACAAGGTTCTCAAGGAATCCAAACCACAAAAGGTATGTTCTTCTTCTAGCATTTATGTTTAAAAGTTCCCCATGCTATGCTAGATAGTTGAAGAACCTTGGAAAATCAATTTTGCATCTATCTTAGTAAAACATAGATCCAAGGTTTCTAGGGTTGCATATACACCATAGGAGTGTTAGAATGCTGAAAACCCAACAGTGGTATAAGAGCCTAGGCTTGTTTGCTTGATATTTGATGCAAAATAGTTGAAAACTCGAAAAATTGGTTGTCTGGACAGTGGACTCGTCGAGTCCATCGGGGGACTCGACGAGTCCATGCCTATATTCAACCAACTCGACGAGTCAGTTCATGCACTCGGCAAGTTGGCTTGTCAGAGTGCAGTTTTTCGACTTTTGCTGTTGGAAATGGACTAGAAACATTACCCTAAACTGTTTTGGTCTAATAAAACTTGTTTTAGATGGTGTAATGGTTATGCTAATCCATTTTCAATAGCTATTATCAAAATTTCAAGTTTTATATGGTTTATTTATGATTCTTGAAATTGTTGATATGAACATTCATGAACTTATGAGTTTAGAAGATCATAAGAATGATTTGTAACTTGCTTGTTAGTTTAATTCTTGATCTTGATGTGTTTTAATGGAATCCATAATTTGTCCTCAAGTTATGGATTACCAAAAGTCATTCTTTTAAAGCCCATTATTAAACACATAGGTTACATAAAATGAAAAGTCTCTCATTTTATTAATCCATTAACTCATAAGTTATGAAAGATGAAAAGTTTTGAAAGTTACAAAACTTGCCCTCAAGTTTTGGAACATGTAAAGTCACTTTAAAAAACTTTAGTTCCAACCCTAGAATTTTAAAAGTTAAAATTCAACCCTTATACTTTATAGTATTATAAGTTAATAATATATATATGTATAAGAGTAAGTCAGTCTTACCGTTAATAGGCCTCATTCACAGAGACGGTCTATAAGGGGGGTATAAGGTTGTTGCCTATAAAATGGCAGCTTAATGGGTGTCCACTCTCACCCATCGCTTCCTTGACTGGTGGAGGTCGTTAGCCGAACGGGTAGGACAAGGACTATAATTCTCATTAAAAGTATAATGATGAATATAAGTAACTAAATGTTTTATAAAATTACCAATATTAGTTACTTTAGGAAAATGTGAATAAGGTGCTAACCCATGAAATTACACTTTGCACTTTGATTAAGTCGTTAGTGGAGCGTGTGTGGTTAACCGACACACTAACCTAGATTTAACAAGGTAGGAAAATGGTAACTTAATGTTTATCATAGTATCGATGGAGCGCGTGTGGTTAACCGACACATTGATTGAGGGTTAAATATTAAGGGTACCGAGTATATTTGCATGGTTATTCACACCTTGTTTTGTGATCCTCGGCATCCCAGACACAAAACCTGAAGGGCACACTCGAGATTGAAACATGCCATTGAAAAGTTTAATGAATTTCAAAAGATCTAGGAGTTTCAAAACCAATTAAAACCTAATAATTTATTTCGTTTTTCATGGTGGAAATTGGTAAATCGTCATTCGCCTACCTTCAAATATTTTATAGCTTGGATTACGGCATCCCTCTTCTAAGTTATAAAATATTGTGTTGGGTCCTAGCCTTAATATTTCATATTAGGTGTTATATTAAGGACTTTAAATCAACTATCTTGAATATCTCCCAAAAGATGTCTGATTCAAACAATTATGATCTTCCCAAAAACTCTTGAAGATGATGTCCCGAAAATCATTCTTCACTCCCTCCACCTCCTCCAATTATTCTCCCTAACCCACAAGTTCTTGAATTGAATAGTTCAAAGTCACTCAAGCCTATTGGCAAGCAAGGTCTATATGTGCTCACATCTTGGAGATAAAGACACATATTGACAAGCCGAGAGAGTTGGGTGTCAAAGTCTTGAGAAAGTTGGTTGTCCAATCACTTTCTAAGTCACACAGTGAGTTCCTTTGGGACTACTATGTAACAGACTATGACGTGACCCTAATGATCTTATCTATTTGCTTGGTGCTGCTGAATCAGCAATGATTTGGAGCTCTGGTAAAGCAAATTTGATTAGTAGATCAACTTCCCAAACTACCATGGACATTGACAATTGGTAACATTGGATATCTAGAAAAGCCTTTTCTTCCCAATGGAAAGGGATCGGCCATAGTCAACTCGGTTGACCAAATGGTAAAGAGAAAGGCTAAGTCTGAGATAGTCATGTGTGTCATTCCCAAAGGGTCCATATGTTTCTCTTGCCAAAGGAAGGGGCATTGGTTGCGAAGCTGCCTTAACTACCAGAAAGATCTGAGAGAAGGTCAAGTCAAAAGTTTGACTTCGCTTCAGGTAAGTCCACTATCTAACTCTATTAAGTTCCTATTTGGAGATTCTTATTACATGATGTGACTGGGTCACATGTTGAAGTTTTAAGAATCAAAGGAAAAAAAGAGGAATCTTAAAGAAGACTAAGCTGATTCTGATCACGAAGATGGATTTCGATCGCATGGTTCGGTGATCAGAATTTTTGAGTTGTTGCTTAAGAGTTGTTATATATTGCTTAGGAATAGATAACAACATAGTTTTCATATGCATTGGCATTGTAAGGATAAGTTTTTCTGCAAGTTTTAAAATAAAAGAAAATGTTTGATTTTATTTATTTTAAGTATCCTTACAATGGCATTTGTGAAAAATTATTGTTTATATGATTCCATTGATAGCAACATTGGAAAATGGATTTGATTCTGTCGTTTGTGGTAGTGTCATAATTTACCAAATAAGGAAAGATTCTCATCAACCAAGTTTCAGTTGGATAGAAACTTGGAATCATACAACTTGTATTGTATGATGAATGAGAATTTTCATCTTTGGAAAAATTAAGACTAGTTCCTTGTTCACATGTATGTGTGAGTCAAGTGAAGGACTAAGGGATCGAGTACACATTCTTGTGCACTGGTTAAGTCCACCACAAAAAGATCGATAAGACTATTCGTCATGATTTACTAAAGTTTAGTAAATAAGGTTATACTTACCAGTTTAAGTATAATTCTGAAACATTGGAAAAGTTCGATGTATGGCAGGACGAATGAGAAGAATCTAATTAGGCAGAAAGATAAAAGTTTCTCAAATCTGAAAAGATGGGAGAGTACTTTAGTATCATGTTTTGTGATCATCTTAATGGTTTAGAAATCATATCACAATTAGTCCTCTAAGGACATCTTAGTGCATTCCTATGGCTAAGAAGAGGAATCGTGAATTGTTGAAATGGTTAAATCAAGAAGATGAGTCATACTTCGTGCCAGAACAATTCTTAGAGTCATACTCCAAGATTGTAACTTGAGTGACATATCTTAAAGAAAGGTTTATAACACTTGTCAAATAGTAAAATGAATCCTACTCTTGTATATTTGAAGTTGGTAAGTTGTGATGTTTTGGATAAAAACAAAGACCAACTAAGGCCAATTGTGTGAAGTGTTTGTCTTGATAAAGAATCCGCACTATATCTTGAATATTTGGCAAGTGAGTCTTATATGTCAAGAGGACAGTGGGAGTCTTAAAGATCTTGGAAAAACTTCAAAGATCTATTCAAGAATAAAAACCTGTAGTTTATCACTAGCACACGACGTGAGGTTTATAACCTATCGTGTTGACATATTCCTGGTTCTATGCCTATTCCAGTTAAAGTTGGCTTTGCATATGAGTTATGAGAGTTCTCAATTGATTGCATAACAACTTGGAAGAAATGGCAGGCCCTTGTGCTGCCAGGTGGCAAGAAGTTGAGACTGCACAATTTTCAATCCATATGAGTTTGGATTTGTCACTAACCTTGTCTGGTGATTATGGTTTTGACAAATTCACATGGATAGGAACACATACACCATAAAATCTAAGTGTCATAAGGTTTCTCTCCAATTCATGAAAATGATGGTGAGGAAACACTTTCACTAAGTAGATTTTAAGTAGATATCAATTGTGATATTTGCATTCTCAAAGTCGTTAGTGGAGCGTGTGTGGTTAACCGGCACACTAACATGGACTTGTGAGAAATGGAAAAGGTCTAAAAAATTGAGACTATGATTACGGCATCCCTTTTCATAGTTCTGAAATTGTTTAGACTCACATGTGTGATATCTAAGGAAAGGTGTATGATTTTGAGTACGACATCTCGTATCAGAAATATGAACTTTGGTAAGAAGGTCAATAAAGTATTGATTTCTAGAAGTCCAGCTGATTTCTGAGTACATGTCAAAGCTAGTGGGAGCATAAGTGTTATGCTAATAATCATCATGTTAGTGGGAGCATGATAATTATGATAAGTGTTGCAAGTTAGCAATGTTAATTATAGAAAAACAAAAGTTCAATTGGGAAAAGTTGTTTTGTTATAATTAAGGGAGAGGAAATTATACTTCATTTCAATTATAAAAGCTTAGATTGAAATTTTAATCAAATTTAGTCAAGTATATATATGAATGTTATGTTGGAATGGTTCAACATAAGAAAATTCTATATATGGGTCCATTATTTGCGTTCTAAAATTCGATTATGATTACGACATCCCTTTTCATAATCTCAATTATGAGAGCTTGGCAAATAGAAATAGAAATATTATAGCAAAAGACTGGTCCAGTATCATGTCTTTATGTGAAACATGATACGGGACCAGTCTTTTGCTATAATATTTCTATTTCTATTTGCCAAGCTCTCATAATTCAGATTATGAAAAGGGATGCCGTAATCATAATTGAATTTTAGAACGCAAATAATGGACCCATATATAGAATTTACTTATGTTGAACCATTCCAACATAACATTCATATATATACTTGACTAAATTTGATTAAAATCTCAATCTAAGATTTTAGAATTTAAATGAAGTATAATATGCTTCGGATATAGGATCGATTGCATGTGCTATAATATTCATCTGTTCTAAATTTTTCAAAATGCCCAGAGCATTAAGAGGGAAAAGTACTAGAACTAGATATGACTAATTTGATTAAGCAATTGTCGAGGACAATCTAAGGTTTACCAAAGATTGGTTTCTCAGGGACAGTTGGAAGTATAGTGTTAATTTTGGAAGGACCATATTCACATATTCTGAAAAGAGGCAATTCTTGTTCAGGAGTGATAGTCAAAATGGGAATATGGAAATGTTCTCGTAGGTGGAAGTTATTCATTAAATCTGTGAAAGATTACGAAACTGAATGCATGAAGGATGTTCAAAGGAATGTGCTTTGAATTTGAGACTTCATTTCCATGGAGTGATCTCCGTTGGAATACTCTGTAATGTCTGTTGATAAGTCTTTGTGACTAGTGTGCATAATCATTACAAGAGGATAAATGCATATAAGTTTAGAATCTAACAGATTTCAGTAAATGGTAGGAATTTGGAATTCTTACATTTACGATAAGGATTTGGGATTGTGAAATGAGAATCATTGGAATTATGTTCAATCGATCTATTTCACAAAGTAAAGATCACAGACAAACTTAGTGTGAATACTTGGTGTATGGTATAACTAATGTTTGGAAAAACATAGTATGCATACTTGATGTATGGCATGACTAGTGTTTAGAAAAAAAAACCATAGTGTACATGCTTGGAGCATGGTACAACTACTGTTTTACTTCAAGTATAAAGTTGATAGTTTGAAACAGTATGCAATGGATAATGTGTAATCAATATGGTGATAAATAAAAGATGTTTTATTTATATTCATAAGTTCTGAGACCGTAGTTGATTCGATTATTCTTGTGCTTCACTTTGTATGTTTTGACTTCCAGAATAACTAAGTCATTCTTCCAAATGACTAAGTTATTCAAACCATCCACAGTCGGTTTTATGTTGGAAGTAGATATGAATCAAGGTTGTCATGAAGTTGGATTGTAGATGTCCAAGGTATGGGACATAGCAAGAGTTGCTGCAAAATTCATGAGTGCTCATAAGTTCTGAGTATTGGATTCAGCCCATGCTCGCTGGTATCACTTCATGGAATTTATCTCGAGTGATCAAGAGACGGTAATATCATATAAGTCTTCAAACCTAGAGATATGACTTGTTGCCTATGAGTTGGTTATACATTGATTGTATGAAAACGCATTGGTAACTCGATATTATAAAACGTGCCTTTGTGTATAATTCAACAAGTAGTAGAACAAGCATATGAGTCGAAGTTTATCTGTTCCTTCTTGGATTAGAAGCGATATCTGGGCCCCTCGATGATTTTGTGTTGAGCCACGTACCGGGCCCGGTCAAAACTAAGTTGATGTGTTCAAATAAGTTCTATGTCAAACAAATCGAAAATCGGGAAACAAACTGCTGGACAATAAGTAAGACATTGTTCCATGTATTTGTCCGGCTGATATCTAGAACAGAGGATTATATGATCACTTATCTTAAATGGCGTATCATCATCATCTCAGTTCCGCGAGACCTTGAAAGAGCTACGATTGCTGATCGGTTCATTAAGTCATTCTTGCAGTTATAGTTATTAGACTTATCCAAGTGGGAGACTGTTGGATTAGGTGTCTAAGTTCATAACTATTCCTGGATTGTACTTGACCCGGTTGGCATGGTCCATTTGGGTTGCATGGCATTGCAACACTTGGAAAGACTAAATGAGAGAAAGGACACTTAAGGATTATTAATATATTATAAGTTCTAATATATTAATAATATTATTTAATTAGTATTGATCAAAGAATTAATTTGGAATTAATTAAGTGATCAAAAGGTGACTAATTAAATATATGGGGTTGATTGTGTAAATCATCTATTATTGTATAGTGGGCTAATGATCCATGGTTTGTATGGATTGGTTTAAAACCCATAAGGTGCTCCATGGATAATCCATGGAGGTTACAAACCCATGGATCATGGAATATGGAAATCCATGACAATTAGGGTTTACATGGTGTAACCCTACTTGTGCCACAACTATATAAAGAACCCCACGCAAGCAAAATTGGCACTACTACTATGACTACTACTTGTACAAGATAGAGGGATAGTCGATTTTGAGGTGCAAGTGAACTTCTCTCAAGGTCATTCCAAGTGTTGTGGTGTTGTGTGAGACATTTGAGGCATCACACTTGAGGTGCTAGGCTCACAAGATTCTCAAGGAATCCAAACCACAAAAGGTATGTTCTTCTTCTAGCATTTATGTTTAAAAGTTCCCCATGCTATGCTAGATAGTTGAAGAACCTTGGAAAATCAATTTTGCATGTATCTTAGTAAAACATAGATCCAATGTTTCTAGGGTTGCATGTACACCATAGGAGTGTTAGAATGCTCAAAACCCAACAGATACATCAAAGCAGGTTTGAGATCACTTGGATAGTTTGTATACTTAGTCTAATTTTGCAAAGCAGTATCAGTTGGAGTTTGATATTCGAGCCCTCCAACAGAACAATCTCAGTGTTTAGGAATTTTATGCAGCTACGTCGGATTTGTGGGATCATTTGGCTCTTACAGAACATAATGTTTTGAAGGCTTTTAATCCTTATATTAATAGAAGGTAAGAGAAACGTTTGGATTAGTTCTTTATGACATTACGTTCTTATTTTGAAGGCTTGCATGGATCAGTCTTGTATCACACACCTTTTCCCACTGCTGATTCAGTTGTTCACGAGTTGATTGCTGAAGAAACTCGTATCAAGTCCCATGCTGAGAAAGGTCCCAAGACAGCCAATCCTGTTGTCTTTGTTGTTCCACAACGACCTCAGTCTTCAAACTAGAATCGTCCCAAAGTTAGATTTGATGAGTGTGCTTTTTGTGAGAAGAAGAACCATTGGAAGACAAATTGTCCTTTGCTGATAAGCAAGGTAAATCAGCAGCAACGACAAACAAGATCACATTCACAGTTTCAACCTTCACAACAAAACGGGTCTTCTAGACAGTCTCAGTCACGTCCATCATTTCCATCTTTTACGCCACTACAGTACGCTGCTGTTGCACCTTTAGTTGAGAATATGACAATTTTTACACCACCATCATCCTTAGATCCCCAAATTGTTGAGCAGTTCAGACAGTTCATTGTTGCCAATCCAACTACCATGTCAGCTTTTGTGTCTCATTCAAGACTGTCTTCATCCAACACTACAGGTATTCCTTCATCCTTGTGGATATTGGATTGACGTGCATCTCATCATATGTCACCATATTTGTCATCTTTTGCTTCGTTATCATCTCGTACATCTGTCTTTGTTATGTCTTCTAGTTCTACACCTATGTCAGTGGATGGTGTTGGTTCTATTGTCACTCCTTATATATCTTTAACATATGTCTACTACATTTCCATTTTGCTGTGTATAGGACATTCGGTATTGGAGGGTGATTGGGATAGTCCATAGTGTAACGCCCTCTCCTGAATAATTACCCATTTGGGTGTGTGTGACGTAATTTAGATGATCCGGGTGTTCGGATTGGGTTTTAGAGCCAAAGGGCATTATGGTAAAATGGCAGCACGGGCTTTTATGGAAATTGGATTTTTGTTCGAAAAAATTTATGGAAAGTAAAAAGCGTAGAGCTTCTCGTTACCTTTTCCTGGATATAAGGATTGTCGAAATCGGATTTAAAACGAAGAAGTTATGGCCTTCAGAGTATTTTAGGGTTTAAGGGGAAACCCTAGTACGTTGGGCGTACATAGAGAGTACGCGGATCGTACTAGTGCAAAGTGCAGTACGTTGGGCGTACACTGGTGTACTCTTAGCGTACCAATCAGGAAGGATCACGAAGCCTCGACCTCGTACGCTGGGCGTACGGGGAGTATGTTGGGCCTACGAGGGGTGCAGGAAACCCTAATTTTTGAGTGTCTATACCCTATTTAAGCATCTTAAGTCTTTATGGATGGCCTCTTTACTAGCCCCCAAACCTCCTAAAACTCTAAATCGACCCTTAAGCCTCTTTGTGGTGTTATTGAGCTAATAAGAAGACTTTCGTGCCCATTTTTGCCTTTGTGAAGGAAGTAGAGAAGCTTGAAGTTGCCTTGCTTGGTGAAAAGGTTTTGTATCCAGAATCATCATCTTTTGTGCAAGCTTTCTGAGGTATCAAGTTTAAACCTTGGCTTGTAGATGTTTAGATCTCCTTATAGCTTATTTTGTTATGCTTTTGGTCCCTTTTTGGGTTGATGAAAGAGTTAAGACGTTTTAAGGGCTTGTTCTTTTAGATATGAGTTTGTATTGGACTCCTTAAGCATAAAGGTGCAAACTTTATGGTATTTTTGGTCACATGCATGCATTAAGTCACTTATTAAGTCCTTTTTAACCCTAAGAGCTTCATTTAGCCATGCATGAACGTAAAGTTAGCTACTTTACGTGATAATCCAGCTCAAGGAAGTCTGATCTATGTTTTGGAGCTTTATCTTAAGGGGTTAAATGTTGAAATCAAAATTTGGCCTAAAGGGGTGAGTCCGTTGAGCGTACAAGCAGGTACGCTTCGCGTACAAGCCTTCAAGCGAGTACGTTGTGCGTACGTGCTGAGTACGGCCTGCGTACTCAGTCTGTTAGGCATCGCATGTTTGGGCTTCTGGTTTGGGCAATCTTTTGGGCTTAGTTGCTTAGGGCATTGTTGGGCCATCTAAATGCAGGTGTTTGGAGAAGGAAAAATTAGTGGGCCTTAGGGTAAGGCCCATGTAGGTATTTGGGCCTAATTTGGAAAATTGGGCTATATGTGGGCCTTGAATGGTTAATTGGTTTTTGGACCTTTTGGATTGAAAGATTGGGCCTTAGTCTTGGTCCAAACTATGTAAGGGGTAAAATGGTCTTTTTACCTTAAGTATGGATTGAAGGATTTTTATTCGATTCCAATTATTAATTGGGTGTTATTCGATATTGACAGCTCAGGGAATTGTCGGACCACCAGCCAGGGATTATCAGTATGATTCAGCAGTGCGAGGTGAGTCTCCTCACTGTACTATTGGGTTGAAGGCACCAATGTCGGCCTATTGGTTTATGTATTATAGGAAGACCAGGGGTGGCCCTTGGCGTTTGTATGAAATACCAGGAGGTGGATCCTAGCAAATCTGTATGTAAGACCAGAGTTTGGATTCTGGCAGTTAAGTATATAAGTAGTTGTAGATTGTATGTTATTTATATTTTTGATGCTTGCATGGAAGACCAGGAAGTGGCTCATGGCACTTGTCTATAAGACCCAGGGTTTTGGTCCCCGCCCTGGCAAGGAAATACCATGATACGGCTCGTTGCATAATGGAAAGACTATGGTTGGCACATAGAACCTCCTATTGCATGTTTGATATGTATGACTCGTATGTCATGTATGGTATGTGGTATTTAGGGAACTCACTAAGCTTTGTGCTTATAGTTGTTGTTTATGGTTTCAGGTACTTTCGGTTCGAAAGGGAAGGACTCCGCTTGTTCGCAGCGCATAGACCTATGTTTTCCGTAACCCTGAGATTTTGGGATTGTACTCTGATTACCGTTTACATTATAAAGTATCTTTAAGGATTTGAGTGATTGATAATTGGGTGTTTTGTTTGTTTTAAAAATGAAATTTTTACTTTCGTATTTTGGGATGTTACAAGTTGATATCAGAGCCTTGGTTTGAGGGATTCGGGCATACTCTCGGGTATGCCTGAACTCAAACTGAGGGTTTGGTGAAAATTTTCATAAAATAATTGTTTTTCTAAAAGAGTTTCTAATCAAAGAAAGGGTTGTGATGCGTGCAATCGGCCGAGCTCAAGTAAGTGGTTTCCGGAATACCAATACATGTTTATTATGATATATGATATGATTATGAGAATTGCATGCTAGATTATGGCTAAGGATTTGATCAGGATTTTATGATAGGAGAGATGCCTTTATATGCCTAATTGTGTGAGCTTTAAGAATTGCATGCTAGTATGATTTTCAGATCGGTGGATAGAATGGCTTGAGTAGGGATATGCTGGTTAGATTTTTTCCGTTTCTTGAATGTTGCTTGCTTTGTGCTTTGTGGGACTCTTAGTGATGTGGATCAACTACTAAGTGAATATGCTAAGTCACATGTTGCACAAGTTAAATAATCTCAGAGTGATAGATTTGACCCTATTGCGCAGCTCTTGTCTGAGTCTAACTGTTCTAGGGTTGAGTCTTTTACTCGAAGGATTATCTGATATCTGTTGCATGTGACTATATTCATGAGGCAGTTTGTTGACATCGGTGAGAATCTTTCAGTAGCTGATGGCAAGGCGAGGTCGGGAACCTAGAAGAGCCTAGGAAGTGCTTTAGTAGGCTTAGTTGCGCTGTTTAGTGAGTATTTTGTGCATCAGTCGGAGAAGGTGACTTAGAGGATTCGAGATGATTCTTGAGGAAAGTATGGATAGGTGTGGAAGGTAGTATTGGGCCCATACGACAGAAAGCACAGGATCCATACTCGAATCGGGGAGAGTCTTGGAGAATCTAGGAAGCTTGTGGGATGAGGATTCTTGGGTATGTTCTGTTCATTTTCATATTGTATTTCAGTTTGGTGATGAGCACTCAGGAAGGAGGTTCTGGTTCAGGTTCCGGCTCGGGTGCAGGTACTGAACCGATTAACGAGCAGATGTGGGAGTTCATCTCATCGGAGATTACCCGCGGTATTTTGGAGCAGACTCATGTGATCTTTGGTTCGGTTAAGGAGGGGATTCTGAAGATTTTGGATGAGCGCTTGGATGCGTTCCGTTTTGAGGTTATGGATATCGTTGGAGCTCGCACTCTTTCTTTCCGTGAGTTTCATGCTTGTGGAGCTCCCATGTTCTCCGGGGAGAAAGACCCCATTGCCAGTAGGAGATGGTTAGCGGATATGGCTAACGCGTTCAGGATGAGTTTATGTTCTGAGGAGTCGAAGGTTAGATTTACTTCTTGCCTTTTGAAGGACAAGGCATGGGACTGGTGGGAGGAGGTAGGATGTGAGGTGGGTGATGATGTTGTTGATGCAATGACGTGGGATGATTTTTCGACCAGGTTCTGAGCTGAGTTTGCACCGGTGATTGAGGTGCAGTAGTTGGCACGAGAGTTTTAGGATCTCCGCCAGACTACTGAGACTGTGGCAGAAATCACTGCTAGGTTCCGGGAGAGGGCTTTGTTGGTTCCGTAGTATGCGGCGGGCGAGGAGATAAAGAAGGTAAGGTATCATGATATGATGAGGGAGGACATCAGGGAGTTTGTGAGTATATCCGGATGTAAGACCCTGAATGATATGATTTCTAGAGCCTGATAGAGGGAGATCGATTTAGAGCACCTAGGGAAGAGGGGGCCAGATCAGGTGCAGGTAGTGGCGGGTCCCGGGAAGAGACCCAATACTTTAGATCAACAATTGAGGATCCAACAAGGCAGGGTTCAGTGCATCACATGCGGGAAACTGCACGATGGGGTTTGTCGTTCTAGGGGTTTGGGTTGCTACAAGTGTGGCAGGGTTGGTTATGTCAGCAGGGATTATCCTCAGGGGGCAAGCCCGTTATGTTTTCACTGCAACCAAGTGGGCCATAAGAAAACCGACTGTCCGATGATGAGGGGAGGAGCAGAGAGTGCATCTCCTCCAGTTACTTTGAGGATCACTGATGGTCGTGAGGGTAGGACAGGAGCCCCAGTAGGGAGGAGCCGAGCATTGTAGTGTCAAACAGGGGAGGCCAGGACTCTAGCAGGTGATATTGTGGGTATGTTATCTTTTGCTTTCTCTTGGGTTTTTATCAGTATTTATGATGCTTGTAATTTTGTATCGGTCTGGGTAAGATTTATCTTCGATAAAGTCAGGGTTCAGTGGTTTAGCATTTGATCTGGTGGGGTCAATAGTCACTTGTGGAAGAACTTTTGGGTACAATCGCTATCGTTGCTATGGAAGGAGCTGTAGCGAGAAGATAGTGGTGGCAGTCGCATGAGCTTGGTTGGCCACTAGGAGTGCCAAGGGAATTGATCTATTTCTAGGGTTTTGGTCTTTGCCACCAGCATAAAGGACTTCAGGATTTGGGTGCTGCATCATTGGAAGCGTTTGGGGTTGTCGACTTGGCCGAGATTTCAGGAAGTGTTTATATGGATTTCGAGAGTTGTGCTGACTTTGAGATAGGTTAGTGATGGAACATTAGCATTGGTAAGCGCAGGTTGTCAGAGGTTTAATCATTAGGGGTAAGTTGGATTGGGAATCCTTAGAACTTTGTGTGCTGAGAAAGCTTCGTCGAATCTAAGTGGGGGAGAACCGTTCAGATTTTCGGGAGCGTAATCAGGCGTTAAACTAGGATGAGTTTCACATACCCGACGGGAAGGAAGGAGGCCCAAGTGGCCGACTGGATTGAGGATTGTGTGAGTTGGGAGTTCAGGGAACTACCAACAGTTGGTTTGGGCGCTTGGTCTGCTGTGTGTTTGACTCGGGATGAGTATAGATGGATTGATAGATGAGCGGTAAGACCATGAGCAGTGGCCATGGAAAGATAGGAGTGTTGTAAGACTGCGGGGTGGCCCGTAGCATTCACTAGTTGGCAGTTAGTGTGGGAGTCTTATAAGATTGTGGGGTGGCCCGTAGCATTCACTGATCTCTATGCAGCAGTGAGGGTTTGGCAAATCCATGATTGGTCATGGATTTCTTCAGATGGATTAGACCAGGGTGGGTCAGTTTGTAAGATTGTGGGAAGGACACAACATGCATGGAATCAGGAAGTGGTAGGTCGTTGGAGTCCGGTTGTGATATAAGACTACAGTTGGTTGTGTAGCATTCACTTTTAGCATTGGATTTGGTGGCGTCAAGTTTGTCGGGCTGATATGATCGGTTGGATCCATAAGTGGCGAGATAGCTTGGGAAATTATTGCCAGATGAGTCTTTCATTCGGAAGTCGCGTGGAGCGACTATGTGTGTCTTTTGACTTAGCAACCGGGCGGGAATCAGATGTTTCAGTTAGTTGGCAGACAAGTTGGGACCAGGGAGGTCTCGACTGCTTTTGGAAAGAAGTTAGGGGATCGAGATAAGTCAAGGCGGTATTAGTGATTTGGGACTTGTGTGTGGAGTCGCTTCTTATTATGAAAATATGCTAAGTCACTTGAAGCTTGGATTGAATAATCTCAGAGTAAATGATTTGATCATGTTGTGCAGCTCTCATTTGAGTCTAACCGTTGCAGGGATGAATCTTCTACTCGAAGGATTATCTTAGCCTTCTGTCAAGTATAAGTGTTCTGCAACATTAAATGGTCAGTGGTTTTATTCCCATTAGAAGCATCAAGATAATCAAGGATTGGAAGCGTTTTGTTTAACTACGAAATTCAACAAGGATTTAGTCTAGTAATGGTTCAGTATGGGCGGTCTGTCGCGGAGTCAAACCAATTTGAGATTTCAGATTTGGAGAGCTTTGCTAAGGTTGGGTTCGATTGTCTTTGGGAAGGCTGTGGTACGAGTAGGGGTTGTGATTGTATTGTTCAAGCTCTATGGTGTGCCGGGAATGATAAAGAATGATTTCGAAGACGAAATCTAATTTAAGTGGAGGAGAGTTGTAACGCCTTGTCCCGAATCATTACCCATTTGGGTGTGGGTAACGTAATCTAGATGATCTGGGTGTTCTGATTGGGATTTAGAGCCAAGGGGTATTATTGTAAAATGGCATCACGGACTTTTACGGAAATTGGATTTTTGTTCGGAAAATTTTTTTGGCAAGTATGAGTTGATAAAAGCGTAGAGATTCCCGTTACCTTTTCATGGATATAAGGATCTTCGAAATCGGATTTATAACGAAGAAGTTATGGCCTTCGGAATATTTTAGGGTTTAAGGGGAAACCCTAGTACGCGAGGCGTACATAGAGAGTACGCGGGGCGTACTAGTGCAAAGTGTAGTACTCTGGGCGTACACTGGTGTACGTTTAGCGTACCAAGGAGGAAGGATCCTGAAGCCTCGTCCTCGTACACTGTGCGTACGAGGAGTACGCTGCGCGTACGAGGGGTGCAGGAAACCCTAATTTTTGAGTGTGTTTACCCTACTTAAGCATCTTAAGTCTTTAGGGATGGCCTCTTTAACAGCCCCCAAACCTCCTAAAACCCTAAATCGACCCTTAAGCCTATTTATGGTGTTCTTGAGCTATTAAGAAGACTTTGGTGCCCACTTTTGCCTTTGTGATGGAAGTAGAGAAGCTTGAAGTTGCCTTGCTTGATGAGAAGGTCTTGGATCCTGAATCATAATCTTTTGTGCAATCTTTCTGAGGTATCAAGTTTAAACCTTGGCTTGTAGATGTTTAGATCTCCTTATAGCTTATTTTGTTATGCTTTTCGTCCCTTTTTGGGTTGATGAAAGAGTTAAGATGTTTTAAGGGCTTGTTCTTTTAGATCTGAGTTTGTATTGGACTCCTTAAGCATAAAGGTGCAAGATTTATGAGATTTTTGGTCATACGCATGCATTAAGTCATTTATGAAGTCCTTTTTAAGCTTAAGAGCTTCATTTAGCCATGCATGAACGTAAAGTTAGCAACTTTACATGATAATTGTGACAACCCGGAAAAAATTTTGATTTTAAAGCCCAGTCAATCAACTCAACTGAGTGTCAAACTCATTATTTCTGAGTTCTAGCCCGGTTAAAGGTCATTCTAAGGAGTTTTGAGCCTAATACACTTAAGGATTAAGTGTTAGAAAGTACCTGCTAGAACCACAGTGTAGTAAAGCAAACCTTAACCTCATCTAAATGAGTTCACGGCCACAAGACCATGAGTTTACGGCCGTAAACTCCTTTGGGCCGTAAACTACTCTCATAAACATAATTGGTCATGATTTTACGGCTGTAAACTTCTTTGGGCCGTAAACTCATCAAGGGCCTCATATGGGTGGGTCTTTCTCATGCAAGTATAGAACAAAAGTCCCTAAAGCATCCCTAGCCTTCAAACTCACTCTTAGCCATGTTTGACCATGAGTTTACGGCCGTAAACTCCCTTGGGCCGTAAACACATGTTAGTGCCATTTCACTTCCCTTTGATGAATCACATGTGATTCCAACACTTGGTCAAAGTGTTTCCTAGTCCCGGAAGGTGTTTCCTTTCATATAGTCGTTTATAAACACTATATTCATGTCAAAATGTGTCCTTATATGTCATTTAGGACCTATTGTGTCTCGGGACTTCATTCGTGGAACTTCTCATCCTTACACGCATACCCGTTTGAATCACCCACATCAAGTGAGTTCATACCCCGTAATGAATCTTTTAACTGTTTTAACTGTTTTAAGGGGGGGATACAAGTTGAACACAATGATAATTGTGTAAATGTTTGTTATAAACATCTTTCAAAATGTTACTTATGTCATTTATAAGTTGTCAAAACATTCCAAAAACTCTTTTAAAGTTATGTTACTTTATAGTTATACAAAACTCCGTTTTTAAAGTACAAACATAACTTAGTAGACAAATGAGTCTTTTCAGTAACAGTCCAAGTAGAACATTAGTAAACTATAATAGGTATAGTTTAGGAGAATGCTATTCATTACTTCTGTTAAGAGAAAAACTTGGAGACACACTTGAACAAAAGTTAGAACAAGTATAATGCGGAATAGTTAATCTCAAAGGATCTAAAAGCTCAACAATAATATAGTTAGATAGTTAAAGAGTTAGTTGCGGAAATGTAAAGGAGTGGAAATGACAGCAATTGTTATATCAAGAAGACACTTAAGTTGATTCATAACAAGGAATGCATTCACTCCAAGTTAATAAGGAAGATCAAGCTTAGTGATTAAGTCTTAAAGACTTGCTCCGAAGAGAGATTATGATCAGCAGAATTATGATAAGATTTAAGTAAGAAGAGATGAGTTGAAGAAAGATAGAGAGATAACTTCAGAATGTGTATTTAGATAGAATTCATAAGTTATCGGTTCTTCCTATCCTTTTTTGAATACAAAGAGAGTAAGTCTCTATTTATAGACTTAGAAACTACACTAGATTAGAACTCTATAAGCAGTCGTGCAAGGCATACTGGATAATAGAGTGTATTACATAAAAGACAAATAACGTAATCTAGCTAAGTTGACTGCGGTAGCTGACTCCGGTTGCTGATGCGGTTGCTGATGAACAAGATTGACTCCGGGTGCTGAACTGTTGCGGTAGAAAGATGGTTGCGGTAGCTGAGTTCAAGAGGGTCACTTTTATGATTCAACAATTTCCCCCTAAGTGACCTCTTTAACTCCGGTTCAGCTATCAAGTTTGAGGAACTTGATCAAAATCCACCAGAACTTCCTGATGTTTTCCAACCATGTGATTCTTCTTGTGATCTCGAACTTGACTTCTGCGGTAGTATGCTTAGATCTTTCAATTGCAGTCCGGCAGATGTCAAGTTGTTTCTTGGTCAGGCGGTGCATGGCAGTCATAGGAATGAAATATTTGACGTTGTCAGTCTTCCTTTTGAATATGACTCCAAGTTCAGGGTAGTTTGTTGCGCCTAGAGATCTTTCTTGGAAGCCTTCGGTAGGCATTGGCACAGGTTCAAAAGGTGGGATATCAAACTTCTTGAGGATGGTGGGGTAGATATCCGCATCTATCTTGGCAAAGTCACAGACCGTATCCCTGAGAAAAGAGTTGGCTTTTTCAAGCGCTATCTGCATTTTAGAGTGCTTTTCTGACTTGTTTTGGAACACCCTGGCAATAAGGAAGATTTCTTCCGGATTCATACAAGGAAAGTCTGCCTGGGTGCGGATGTAGTCATGCTCCCTTCTGGTGAGGGTATACTGGATGTAGTCAGCCTTCATAAATTTCCTGACTTTGTAGTTCTTGACTGCGGATGGTCTGTCGTTAGACCATATGTTTTCAATGGAGGAGGCATGTTTAGCATGAAAAAGACTAAGTCTCTCAAACTCCATTGGCAGTCTCTTATGATCTGGAAGGCTTTGGTCAAACTGCTCAAATACAGTGAAGTACTTGGCATTTGGAGAAATTGGTATATCCCAGTATCCATCAGCAGGGGGTTCAGCATAAGTGAGGTGCGGTCTGTAATCTTCGTCTAGGAGCCTGCGGTGCGGATTGATCCAAGAATTGATCAAGGACTCATCCATCATAGTGTCAAACCCGCATTCTCTCCAAATTAACTCTGCCAGCTTGGCTGCTTTCTAATCATGCTTCCTTTGAGCGGTGGCAGGGGAGTCTGTGGTGCTTGGAGAAGACATGTTTTCAGCCAAGTTCTTGAAGTGTGGAGGAGTCTCTGGCTTTTTGGGAGTATCTTTTGGAGGTGAAGTGTGAGGAGATGGAGTATGTTGAGATGGTTGCGGTGGTGTGGGAATTTTTTCAGTGATGATTGGGGGACTCTGATGAATAGAAGTATCAGAGTGATGGACTTCTTGTTCTTCATCACTTCCCCCTCTTGAGGGATGCAACCCCGGTGCTTCCTCAAGCCATTGCTTAAGTCCATCCACCTTGTTGAAGACTTCTTGGAACTGAGCTTTGAGAGCTTCTGCCAAATGTTGGTTGTTTGGAGTGGAGGAGCTGAAGAGCAACTTGTGGATTTCTTTGGTGAGCTGGAGGATCTCAGGGCCATGGAAGTTGGAGGAAAGGGATTTCTGCAGTCTGTTGATGGTTGCTTGAAGAACAGAGATAGTGGACTCATAAGCAGTATGAGTCTCATCTATCAATTTCTGAGACTGAGAAGCTTGATCCGCGATGGCCGCTTGAAGATCCGTTTTGATTGCGGTCACCTCAGTAATTAGGCGTTCCGCTGCAGCCATGAAGTCCTTATGGTCAGCCTTGCGGTTATTGTCAAGGGACCGGATCCCCATCTCTACTTTGAGAGAGATTCGTTCAGCAGCCATGCGTTCCCTTGTTTCCAGACGCTCTATTCTTTCAATCAGTGACTGCGGTCCTGGAGTGTCTTCAGGTTGCGGTTGAGTAGGCTAGACCGCAGCCAAGATCTGATCGATTTTGGCTTGAAGGCTCATGAACTCCTTCCGGGTGACAACATTCTTCTTCTTTTTCTTCTTCTCTTTAGGCTTGGAAGTCGAATGTTGAGAACCGTTGGACTCCTCTTCTTCAAACATCATGAGGTCATCATCAGAAGGGCTTGGCTTGTTTACTTCTTGGATGTCTTCATCATCAAGACCGAAGGTGGGAGCTGAACTGAGTTCGATTGCAGGTTCTTCGTCTTGTGATTGATTGACTGTAGGAGTGGGAGATGGAATGGGAGTTTGAGTAGGAGGAACTTCGGAGGTACCTGCGGCTGCACCTGAAGCTTGAGCTTTTGAAATTGTTTCAGCCATCTGATCCATCCAGTTCTGAATTTTTTGAATGGTGGCTATGGTACTGGCATTGCTGATGGCATTTGCCCAATATCTAGCCACGGACTGGATCTCCTGTTCTTTCTGTTGTTGCTGCTTGATTTGTTGTTCCTTGCGGGCTTGGAAAGCCCTTTGGAACGCAGCATACTTCTTCTTGTCTGACTCAGTTACCGGATTGTACTGTAACCAAGAGTCATTGGATGCATCATGGTCAAATCCTTCAAAGCTCACCGAAGTGTCCTTCGGGTCCACGGATCCTTGCACATTTGTGCTCACCGTGCCTAAACTACCTGTAAAAGATGAAAGCAGAGTAGGATTTCCTGAGCTTCCTCGGTCTCCTTGACCCGTGGTCAAGTGTGGCCTCTGCACAGTTCTGGCATGGGCGAAAGAAGTGCACTGCGGGTGGGAAGGTGTTTGTAGTGTTTGGGTGACAGAAAGAAGAATGGAGCGCAAGTCCTCTGGTGAAAAGAAATGCAGTCGGGAAGCCCTGGAGACCTTAGGGCGTGAACCAGTGTCGTCCTCTTGGGAGTGCATTGGGGGGGAGTCTCCACATAGTTGAGAATCACACTCACTTTCTGAGTCTGACTGGAAAATGATGGTGGTGTCGAATGGGTGTGCGGGCACCCCAAGGACTACTGGAGCCTGTTGAGAGGCTTCAGCATCGGTCCGGTCACGCATATGGATAGTGGTATCGGTTGTTTTCCTTTTCTTGAAGATAGAGATTGGATGCCTATCCTCATCTGAATCACTGCTAGATATGATTGGGGCAGGTTTTGTTTTGCGTTTCTTGGTGGGTGCGGTTCGTTTAGGAGCATCCTTCTTGGGTGTTATTTGTTTCTTGGTTGCCAACTGCTTTCTTCTTTGAGAAAGATTGGATAGTGTAGTGGAAGAGGGGACCGCGGTACCCTCAGGGATAATGGCTGCGGATGGAAGAGGCGGGGTAGGAGGGTATGGGGCAATACCCTCCGTAGCCTCAATGTGGTCTGAGACATCAGCAGTCTCAAGACCAAGAGAAGAAAGGATATGAGTAGGGAGTCTGCGGATCGGTCCAAATATCGTTTGATCAGAAAAAGGGTTGTACATTTTAAGATCCTTAGTGACGAAAAAGTTGATGTCACTACCCATGTCTATTCCAGCATCCGCATGTAAGTCTGAGATGCAAAGTGACCAGAACCGTGCAAATGTGAGCTCGGTTGGGTTCTCCCTTGGGTGCTCTTTGGGAATGTATTGGAGGAAGTCGTCCCAAAGGATTTGTCCATAGTTTACGTCGTGGCCTGTGTAGATGCTCCATACCAATTCCAGTAGCTTCAGTCCCATGTTGTCGATGCCTCCGGTTCTGTCGGATAGGCAGCGGATGACAAAATGACACACAAACTGCCATACCGCAGGCAGCTGATTCTTTTTGAACTCACCACTCCCTCGAATTGGTTTCTGATACCCCATCTGGTAGAGTGCGGATGTAACGTCTGCCATTGAAGGTGAGAAAATCTTGATGGAGGGGTGAACCAGAAGATTAATGGCATTTAAGAACTTTTCTTTGGACAAGATGACCAAAGAATCGTTCATGAGATTGAGGTGAACTTCTTGGGGGTTCTCCATTGGGCGATATGCAGAGAATGCACATTTAAATAGAGTAGAAACTGGAACAACGTCTGTAAATGCATCGAATGGACCAAACAGAGGGTGGTTCCTGAGAAACTTGATCATAAGCTTGATGGGAGCATTATATGAAGGATGATCTTCAAATATTGCTCTGAAATTACTTGAAGCGATTGTTGGAGAGTCGGAACCTGTTGGATTTACAGAACCTGAAGCCTTGGATTGCTTCTTTGATGCACCTGATTTCACCATTGTTGAAGATTTGAGAGAAGAAAACAGAGTTCTTGAAAGTTTTGAAGGTTTTGAGGAATTTGGGAGAAAGAATCGATATTCAGAAAACGTAAAGTATTGTTTGGGAAGAAGATGGGTTTATAAAGGGGGTAAAAAAATGTTTAACCCTAGGTAAATGGTAAGGATAGGGTAAAAACGTCGATTGGGGTTTTGGGGGGAATCGATGAATTTTGGATTAAATCTCAGCCACACATAATTAAAACGGGTTTGAAGAGATTTTGGGAGATTTCCAAAAGGGGTTTTGCATTTAATGTAAAGTCAGACGCATGTCAATACGTCAGGTGATCGAGGGGTGATGGGAGAGGAAGTTGTAACGGATGGAACGTATTGGGGAGAGGAAAGGACAAATTAAGGATGAGTTTATTGAAAAACGTTCTTTTTGTCATCATCCCTAAAATAGGTCTGATGCAAGGATTATTCAGAAAGAGAATGTGACAGTTTCTAAAGAGAATGTTTTTTGTCTTTAATGTTTAATTTAATGAAGGATCATTAAATAGCACACAAAGATTCAAGAGTTGATAAAACAGTTGAGAAATTATCATGATGATCGCGGATGGAAAATTCATTGCAGTTGGAAACGTCATCGCGGATGGAATTTTCATTGCGGTTGAGAAGCGTCATTGCGGATGAAACTTTCATTGCGGTTGAGAAACGTCATTGCGGATGAAACTTTCATTGCGGTTGAGAAACATCATTGCGGATGAAACTTTCATTGCGGTTGAGAAACGTCATTGCGGATGAACAAGGAAAGACTGTAGTGAGAAACTGAGGAAAACACTTGTACAAAGATTAGTAATAACAGACCATAAAGACCCATGAGAGATACGTATGATATATGGTTGCGGTACCTAGACAGTGGTACCAAAACCATCTATCACACGTAATTCTCAGTTAGAACCGCAACGGAGACCAAGGATGGTCTGCGGTAGCTAACAAATCAAAAACAATTGCGGGTCTGGATTCATCATTCCTAACATTTGCAGGAAGATGTTAAGCTTTGTTGAATCGAGCGCTTTTGTGAACACATCAGCAATCTCTTCATGAGAAGGGACAAAGATGAGTTCAATATTACCTTTTAAGATGTGGTCTTTGATGAAATGATACCGTAGTTCAATGTGCTTAGTCTTGGAGTGCTGAATTGGATTGTGAGAAATAGCAATAGCACTTTCAGAGTCACAATAGATCGGTATCCGCAACATTCTATACCCGTAGTCCATTAGTTGAGTTTTCATCCAAAGGACTTGAGAGCAACAGCTGGTTGCGGCCACATACTCGGCTTCTGCAGTTGATAGAGAGACACAACTTTGTTTTCTTGAGGACCAGCTGACTAGTCTTTCACCCAAGAATTGACATCCTCCTGAAGTGCTTTTTCGATCGAGCTTGCATCCGGCATGATCCGCATCTGTGAAAGCTTGCAGGCTGAAGTCATTGCCTGCGGGGTACCATAGACCAAGAGATTTGCTTCCTTTCAGGTACCGTAGTATCTGTTTGGCTGCGGTCATATGTGAGACTTTTGGGTCAGCCGGATACCTTGCACATACACCAGTTGCAAAGACAATGTCTGGCCTGCTTGCAGTGAGGTACATCAAAGAGCCGATGATGCCTCTATAAGTCTTGTGATCCACAGATTCGCCTGAGGGATCAGCAGAGATCTTATAACCGAAGGCCATGGGGACCTTAGCAGATGAACAGTTATCCATAGAATATTTCTTCAATAGTCCAGTGGTGTATTTTTCTTGATGAATGAAAATGCCTTGCGGTACTTGTTTCACTTGAAGACCTAGAAAGAAATTAATCTCTCTATTCATGCTCATTTTGAACTTGTTGGTCATGAGCTTAGCAAATTCATCCACCATGCCTTGATCAGTCGAACCGAAGATGATATCATCCACATATATCTGTACCATCATGAGGTGGTCGCCATTTGCTTTTCTGAATAGTGTGGGATCAATAACTCCTCTCTTGTACCCGGATGAGACAAGGAATTCAGAAAGAGTCTCATACCATGCTCTTGGGGCTTGCTTCAGACCGTAGACTGCCTTTTCAAGCTTGTAGTAGTGGTCTGGGAATTCAACATTTTCAAAGCCTGGAGGTTGCGGAAGATAAACCTCTTCTTTTAGTTCCCCATTGAGAAAGGCACTCTTAACGTCCATTTGGTGTACCTTGACGTTTTTTTGGGCTGCGTATGCTAAAAAGATCCGGATAGCTTCCATGCGTGCTACCGGAGCATACGTTTCATCGTAGTCAATGCCTTCAAGTTGACTATACCCCTTTGCAACTAGCCTTGCCATGTTTCTGACTACCGCACCAGATTCATCCAACTTATTTTTGAACACCCATCTAGTGCCAACAATGGAGTGACCACGTGGCTTCGGACCGAGCTGCCAAACTTTATTTCTTTGAAATTCTTCAAGCTCTTCTTGCATTGCGGCTATCCAGTCAGGTTCAAGCAATGCTTCTTTGATCGTTCTGGGTTCTACCGAGGACATAAATGCTGCATAGTGGCAGTGATCAGATAGGTCCTTGGAAGATCTAGTCTGGATGCCTGCGGATGGGTTCCCAATGATTTGACCTGGTGGGTGGTCTTTCGTCCATACATGAAGACGTGGCAGCAGATGATCAGCAGCTGCGGTAGAGGGAATATCTTGAATGTCAGAGGAATCTGCGGTTGGAGATGACAGTTCCCCCTGGACTTGAGAACATCCTGCTGAGTCATCTTGATCTATTGGAACGGAATTCTCTTGAGCAGTTGGGAGAGGTTCCCCCTGGGTTGCAGATAGGAGTTCCTCTGGAACCTGAGAAGGTTCCCCCTGGACTGCGGATGGGAGAGTGACAATCCTTGGATCAGTTCTAGTGTCGATATTTTCTATGAGTTCATCATCCGAATCCGAAGATGGTGCCACATATAGGAATTTGATCACATGTGTGACCTAAAACCTCCGGCACAATTTCCTCAATGACACAATTATTGCTTAAGTTGTGTAGTCTACCGAAGTGAGTTTTAATATCTTCGGGAAAAGTCTTGTCATTGACAGGGAAATGAAATTCTCGGTCTGGAGGGACATACAGTCTGTCTTTGTTGAACCGGGGTGAGGAATCCATTGCGGTAGGATATCCATTTGACCAACCCCGATTGTATGTATTGTCCACGGTTCCATTGTTTACCAAATTTTCAATAGCTTCACTTTCATTAAACAATTTTTCAATTAAGAGATTTAAGCGTACAATTTCTCTCTGAGCTAAATCTCTCTGGTTCAAAGCTATCTCTAATTAGGTTTCACTTAACATTCTTGCATCCTTTTCTAACTCTAGGTCCTTCTCTAACATAGCCATCTTAAGTCTTTTGTTATCCAGTCGTCCTCTCAAGTGGAACATCTCTTGGGACGCAATGTTCTTCTCATCTAAGGCTTTATTATAGTCTGTAAGGACGGCAGCACAAGTGTCATTAAGATCATCTATATAAGGCTGACAGTCATGCATGCTATAGTTTAGAGTTTGGATCATGAGTTGTACCTGTTCGACGATGCTTAGTGTTCCATCCTTTGCCATGTAGCAGTAGTTCTTGTTCAACATTGTAGACCCATCATCATCCGCAGTGGCCAGCATGCAGATTTTCCCTTTTCCTTTGACACTGCTGATGGCCTCATCTTCGTCTCCGGATGACCAGACTTGATGGTCTCTTTTGACATGGGCCACGTATGCCCTTGCCTTTTCAGCTTTTTCTTTGTCTTCCAACTCTTGAGCCATTCTAAGGTAGAATGCTCTGTCTTTTACTACATTGGCCTTACAATCTCGTGCAAAGTGATTCTCTTTGTTGCATTTGTGACAAATTACAACATCAGTCTTGTCTTCTGAAGGAGTACCAGAGTCAGTGATTTGAGGAGACTGCGGTACCTCCTTTGGTTGAATATTCTGAGATTGCGGTGGTGGATGAGAACTTTTGGGAAATCGAGAGTAGTTATTCTGAGAACCGAAGTTACGGTTGAATGGAGGTTTGTTGAACTGCTGATTCTTGCGGAAGGAAGGAGGTGGTAGACGGTTGAACTGTTGGCTAACCAGAGCAATAGCCTTCTGAAAATCTTCTTCATCATCATATTCAGAATCCGCTTCGTATGACTGCGGTAGAGTGTCATACGAGGAAGGGTAAGGTGACTGCGGTGGAGCTTGTGCTATGAGAGCAAGTGGTCCTCCGAAGTCAGCACAGTCTTTGAGTACAGTGGATTCTTGAGCTTGCAGCTCTCCATAGAGCTTGTAAAGTGACATGGAGTGAATCTTTCTATCGCCTTGGACTATCATCTTGGCCGTAGTCCAATGTCTGCCCAAACCATTAAGAAACTGAAGATTGATTTCATAGTTACTGCGGATGGTGCCCGCATTGGATAACTTGGTGACTATCAGGTTGAACCTTTTGAAGGAGTCTTCCAAACTTTCTCCAGTATGAGCTTTGAAGTTGTTGAACTCGTTGAGTGCGGTAGTAAGCTTCTTATCTTGTGCTTGTTCTGAGCCTTCGTACAGGTTTTTGAGAACATCCCAGATCTCTTTCGCTGATTTGCAATTTATGATAATATCGAAGTTGTCAGGAGCAACCCCGCAGGAGATTTCATAAAAAGCAACAACATCATTTTCCATTTTATCGAGATCATCCTTGGTGGGACGGCTCATGGTTGGTTGACCTCCTCCTAGCCTGGTTGCAGCGCCGTCAGTTTGGACTGGTGTAAGGACTAGAACATGTGGTCCTTCTTCTACGGATCGCCATACATCTCTACCCAATCTTCTCAAGTACCTTTCCATTCTTTGTGACCAGTGATGATATTCATTTGCGACTAGTATTGGGGCTCGGTTAGAACCACCGACACTGTTGGAAACATTTAGAGATAATGATTGTGCCATTTGAAATTGTTTTTTTTGTTTTGAAGAAATGAGCTTTAGTGGTATAGAAGGCTCTTTGAAAAATCAGAGTTCCGTTTTCAAAAAGCAACCACTTTGGCTCTGATACCAATTGTTGAGAGAAAAACTTGGAGACACACTTGAACAAAAGTTAGAACAAGTATAATGCGGAATAGTTAATCTCAAAGGATCTAAAAGCTCAACAATAATATAGTTAGATAGTTAAAGAGTTAGTTGCGGAAATGTAAAGGAGTGGAAATGACAGCAATTGTTATATCAAGAAGACACTTAAGCTGATTCATAACAAGGAATGCATTCACTCCAAGTTAATAAGGAAGATCAAGCTTAGTGATTAAGTCTTAAAGACTTGCTCCGAAGAGAGATTATGATCAGCAGAATTATGATAAGATTTAAGTAAGAAGAGATGAGTTGAAGAAAGATAGAGAGATAACTTCAGAATGTGTATTTAGATAGAATTCATAAGTTATCGGTTCTTCCTATCCTTTTTTGAATACAAAGAGAGTAAGTCTCTATTTATAGACTTAGAAACTACACTAGATTACAACTTTATAAGCAGTCGTGCAAGGCATACTGGATAATAGAGTGTATTACATAAAAGACAAATAACGTAATCTAGCTAAGTTGACTGCGGTAGCTGACTCCGGTTGCTGATGAACAAGATTGACTCCGGGTGCTGAACCGTTGCGGTAGAAAGATGGTTGCGGTAGCTGAGTTCAAGAGGGTCACTTTTATGATTCAACAACTTCTAGTACAATGAAGCACACAAAGAGTCAGTTCTTACATGAGTCAAACACAGTGAAGAGAAACAAACAATACCATACATAACACATAGTGAAGAGAAACAAACAATACCATACAGAGAGAACACATAATTACGAGAAACAAACAGAACGTACAATATACAGTACAAAACAAACAAGTTAGGTTGCTATAGCATGAGAACACACACAGGATCTAATTATACCAATTGATCACTAACTCATTGTTTTAAACAAAATGTGATAGTTATATTGGGTATACATGATCATATAACAAATGTGAATTACACGGCTTGCAAGAATTTGCAGAGGTCGCGTTTGGTTCCCTTAATCTCTTGACAGGGAGAACGTTTAGTAGGGGTTCTAGCCTTCACATTATGACCGTATTAAAACAAACATGTTTTTAGATCATTAGTACATCCGCATGTCATTATAAACGACAACTGTGTACTTATATTTCCCAATACTTTCATAAAGTGACAGTACCACTTGAAAGTCAAACTCAAAATATTTTCGTGTTAAGATAGTTATAAACTAGGGAAAACATACATTTTTACAAACGACAAACAGAACAGTCGAGTCTAGCACATAACAGAAAATGCCTTGGTAAAAGGCTACGTTTAAAAGAAAGGACCATAATGCTAGTCTTATGATTCCTTAATGTATACATCACAGGATATATATATATATATATATATATATATATATATATATATATACCAATAGGGTCCGACAGGTAATGGGATGTGTGCTCTCCGCTTCACTTCCTGTTCCTTGTTTGGTTGTGGGCTTGGAACGAATTCACCCAATCTATTTTCTATCCGATTCTATATATATGTATGCTCAGTATACATTAAGTCATCATAACGGTACCAGGTATGGGTCAGGTTATAGGACACAGAGTCAAAGCACAGTTTTTCTAGTACAAAACATACTTTCCAAAGTCAGTACTTTTGGTATACAAAACTAGAAACTTCCCAGTAAAGGGTTTAATCCATTTTATTAAACCAGTTCAATTTAAAGGACCTTAGGTGAGTAACTCTATAATACCTTAGTTTATACATCATGTTTATATATAAAACTAATACCCAATAGGTAGTTGGATGTGTGCTTTCCGCCTTACTTCCTGTTCCTTGTTTGGTTGTGGGCTTAGGGCAGATTCACTCAATTAACTTTCTATCCGATATTAGATTATATATATCAGTATAAACTAAGCTATTATAAAAGTAGTCATTGTGGTCACCATTTTATTATAAGAAATAAGGGTTTTCTTAAAGAACTTTTCATTAGATATAAAGGAACCATTACAATTAACTCCATGAGTAACAAGTGAATACACCAGGGTTATATATGACAATGACCTAACAACCAATGGGATGTGTGCTATCCGCCTTAAATTCTGTTCCTCGTTTGGTTGTGAGCTTAGGGCAGATGCGCACAATCGATTGTTTGTTTACTTTGAGTCTTATATAACTTGCACCCACTTAGTACCCATAGAAAGGGTTGTAGTGTCATTTTACTTAAACTTCCATCAAAGTAGGAAATATAGGATTTTCTAGAGGAACAGGCGAGCTTTTCAAAACAGAACTTACAACTTACAACATTTTACAACTACATGTTACAACTACTTTTTCAACAACACTTTACAACTTACTTACATCACTAAACTCTTATGAACTCACCAGCTTAGTTGCTGATCAACTCTTTCAAATAACTTGTATTCTCAGGAGACTACTAGACAGGTGCTCGTGCTGGGAATTCAGAAGATGGAGCATTATAGCTCCAAGTCTTGTTTTGTTATTTGTTTATGAATTCTATGTTTTGTGAACACACACATTGTAAACACTTTCTTTCGAAATGAAATGGTTGTTCATTACTTGCTTACCGTATACATATCTCGTGATACTAAACATGATGTCCTCCACCCCCGAACGATTCCGCCGTTCCGGTTTTGGGGTGTGACAATAATCCAGCTCAAGGAAGTCAGATCTATGTTTTGGAGCTTTGTCTTAAGCGGTTGAGTGTTGAAATCAAGTTTTGGGATGAAGAGGTGATTACGCTTAGCGTAAAAGCCTTCAAGCAAGTACGTTGCGTATACGTGCTGAGTACACCCTGCATACTTAGTCCGTTGGGCCTCGCATGTTTGGGCTTCGAGTTTGGGCTATCTTTTGGGCTTAGTTGATTGGGGAATTGTTGGACCATCTGAATGCAGGTGTTTGGAGCAGGAAAATTTGATGGGCTATAGGGTTAGGCCCATGTAGGGATTTGGGCCCAATTTGGAAAATTGGGCCATATATGGGCCTTGGATGGTTAATTGGTTTTTGGACCTTTTGGATTGAAAGATTGGGCCTTAGTCTTGGGCCAAACTAGGTAAGGGGTAAAATGTTCACCCTAAGTATGGATTGAATGATTTAGATTCGACTCTAATTGTTAACTGGGTGTTATTCAATATTGACAGCTGTGGGAATTGTCGGACCAACAGCCAGGGATTATCAGTGTGATTCAGCAGTGCGAGGTGAGTCTCCTCACTGTACTATTGGGTTGAAGGCACCAATTTCGTCCTATTGGTTTATGTATTATAGGAAGACCAGGGGGTGGCCCTTGGCATTTATATGAAAGTCCAGGAGGTGGCTCCTGGAAAATCTGTATGCAATACCAGAGTTGATTCTGGCAGTTAAGTAGATAAGTAGTTGTAGATTATATGCTAGTTCTCTTTGTGATGCTTGCGTTGAAGACCAGGAGGTGGCTCCTGACACTTGTCTGTAAGACCTAGGGATTTGGTCCCCGGCCTGGCAAGAAAAGACCATGATACGGCTCGTGGCATAATATCAAGACTATGGTTGGCACATAGCACCTCCTATTGCATGTTTGATATGTATGACTCGTATGTCATGTATGGTATGTGGTATTTGGGGAACTCACTAAGCTTTATGCTTACAGTTGTTGTTTATGGTTTCAGGTACTTCCGGTTCGAAAGGGAAGGGTCCAGCTTGATCGCAGCGCATACACCTATGTTTTCCGTAACCTTGAGATTTTGGGATTGTAATCTGATAACCGCTTACATTATAAAATGTCTTTAAGGATTTGAGTAATTGATAATTGGGTGTTTTGGTTGTTTTAAAAATGAAATTTTTACCTTCGTATTTTGGGATGTTACACATAGACTTGGGGAGCTTTATGTTTTGGAGCAACTACATGTTGCTGATGTTGCTGCATCTAGTGTCGATTTGTTATCTTTTCGTTTAAACCCTTTATCGTCTGTTTTTTATCTTTGACATTCTCGTTTGGGACATGTGTCACGTCTCGTTTATAGTTTTTGGTTTCCATTGGTGTCTTAGGTTCTTTGAAAATTGTTGATATTTCTAATTGATGTGGTTGTAAATTGGCAAATTTTTTTGCCTTACCGCTTAATAAAAGTGTCACTCGTTCTATTGATGCCTTTGATATTGTGCATTCTGATGTGTGGGGTCCATCTCCAGTCACATCTAAATCTGGAGCTAATTATTATGTTTCATTCATTGATGATTACTGTGACAACCGTCAATTTCCGGTCAAGTCAAAGTCAGATAAAGTCAATAAGTCAAACCGGTCAACTCATCTAACCCTAGTATATTAGGGTTTACATTATGTTACTTTTATACAACTCGCTAATTTAATAAGGAGTTATCACTTGGAAAGTTCGTAAGTCCAGAAAAATCTAAACCCTAACCAGGGTAAGTGATGAAACTACTCGATAAAACATTATTCCTTAACCCTCGGGGGCATATAACAATCATAACGAGACTTAACGGGATGTACAAACCTTGCGTGGCGAAGCTAAACATCCAAAATCTCTCTCGCTCTATCTCTCTCTACCTCAAATCTCTCCAAGTATGTGAAATCTCTCCCAAATCTCTCCAACTATGTGAAATCTCTCTCAAATCTCTCCAAGTATGTGAAATCTCTCCCAAATCTCTCCAAGTATGTGAAATCTCTCCCAAATCTCTCCAAGTATGTGAAATTTCTCCCAAATCTCTCCAAGTATGTGAAATCTCTCCAAGAATGTGAAATCTCTCCCAAATCTCTCTAAGTATGAGAAATCTCTCCAAGAATGTGAAATCTCTCCCAAATCTCTCTCAACTTTTTATAATCACTCGGGGCATCCCGACCCTTAATTTAGTCGAAAACCGCTCGAAAACGGAAGTTTATGCGAAAAACAGCTTTAAGAAGCCGAACCCTCTTAAGGAGCCGAAACCTCTTAAGGAGCCGGACCCTCTTAAGGAGCCGAAACCTCTTAAGGAGCCGAACCCTCTTAAGGAGCCGAACCCTTTTAGGAACCGAACCTCCCTTAAGGAACCGAAACCTCTTAGACCCGAAACCTCTTAGAACCGAAGTCCCTATGAACCGAAACCGAACCTCGGAAGACCGAAGGTCCCTTCGGACCGAACTACTAGCCAGCTTCGCCTTCGGTCCCTTTTGATGACTTCACCTGCGAGATAGCTCGGACCGAACCTCCCTCCTCTCGGTTCCAATGCACCAACCGAACCAGCCTTCGGTTCTAACCCTCTCAAGACCCAATCTTCGGCCAGACCTCGGATTTTCCCATTTTCTTCCCGGTTTTTGACCCAATCTTCGTTTTAAGCCCATTTTTGATTATTTTAACGTGAGATTTTCACCCAAACTTATATTTTGACATATAAGACCCCATATATTCATAAATTAAGCACATTTTAGGGAAATCTTTATTTAAGAATAAAATCTAGTGGGTGAGATATTTAGGTGGAGTGTTGACTTATCCTTTGGGCAATGACACAAGTTACCTCCCATACCCACTCCTTGACTATTCCCAGTCATTATTCACTCATACCTAGTCAATCATTGTCCTTTTTACGCTCTTTTTCAGCCATAATCTTGATCAAAAGGCTGGAGAAATCCTTATCTCTTCTCCCATTTCACTCACTTTTCACCAAAAAGCAAAACACATTCTCTCTCACCAAGAATTCGAGATTCAAGGCTGATCTTGAGCTCTTCACACACCTTGGTAAGTAAATCTCTTCCCACACTTGATTTCCTTACACTTCTTCACTCAAATCATGAGTTCCTTACACAAATATCGTCATATTTGTTGTTGGATCTTCGAATCATCAAGCATCTTCTAAGTGTTCTTGAGTTGAACACTTCTTTTCTCCATCATCCATCTACTGAAATCACTCAAGGTGAGTTCATACCCCTACATTTTCATGTTTTCTTCAAGTTTTAGGGGGGGGGGGGGAATACAAGTTAAAATACCAAAAACTTAACTAAACTCAAACAACAGCTTTCATCAGAAAAGTTGAGTCTTATTCACAGACTGTTTTGACTATCTTAAACTTAATATCTTTCAAAACTGTTTAATATGAAAATAGTTCAGGTTCATACCTTTAAAATGACTACTTGCACATCTCCATATGATTTTTCTAAGATTTATGGTGATTTTTACAAAACTGCCTATCATTTCAGAAACGAATTCGGACCAGTATGTGAATATGAACATTTTAACACAAGTTACAGACTTCTAAAAATCATAATAAAAATTATGAATAAACTAGACACATTTTATGAACTCTCAGAATTTACGGATTCAGTTTTCGACTTTGTATGATTTTTCTATGATTTTTCTAAAATAGTGTAGAATGGTCAAAAACTAGTTAACAGCTTATAACTTTCATCACACTTTGTAACATGTTGAGCAAAGTGTTAATCTTTGAGGATTTCATATTGTACATGTGTTTCTTGTTGTGGTATAATTATATAACAGAAAATACTCACTGATTTGTAAGAATCCTCCATCATTACCAATAGTACAAAACAAGGCATGATAAACATAGTTATATTTTTGCTATACATTCGACTTACATAGAAAAGGGTTCTTATACACCACAAACAAATATGCTAAACTATAATAGGTATAATAGAGTTGCATATACATTAAAAACATTATGATAAACTATAATAGGTATAGTTTATGTTTCATTTACATTACGAACTCATTACAAAAGGTTTTCATATAAAAGGGGTACATTACAAAGTACCGGGTTTTCATATAAAAGGGGTACATTACAAAGTACTGGGTTTATACAAAAAGGGGTACATTACAAAGTATCGGGTTTTCATATAAAAGGGGTACATTACAAAGTACTGGGTTTATACAAAAATGGGTACATTACAAAGTACCGGGTTTCATATAAAAGGGGTACATTACAAAGTACCGGGTTTATACAAAAAATGGTACATTACAAAGTACCGGGTTATCATATAAAAGGGGTACATTACAAAGTACCGGTGTAACACCCAAAAATTTCGAACAAATTTAAACTTTCAAAACATGTCAAGTTCATCAAAACATTACACTTTGTTTTCAAAATACATTCTATCAGAGTATTCCCAGAAACATAAACATAACAGGAGGAGCTGTACGATCATGCCTTCGTCTTGCCACGATCCCCTGATGTACCTGAAACAATAAACTGAAACTGTAAGCCCGAAAGCTTAGTGAGTTACCCCCAAAATACCGATACACATACGGTCCACATAACCATGTCAACACTAACATATCATAACAAACTGAACAGAACAGCACATAATGGGTCCACAGCCCTACAGACTGAAATACCCACGAGCCCACAGTACGAGTCTCCCTTAGCCCGTAACTGGAATGCTCCCGAGCCCACCGTACGAGTCTCCCTTAGTCCGTAACTGGATTGCTCCTAGGGTTTGTTGGCTACCGCACGAAGCAGTACAACCTCAACCCATCCCATATAACAAACACATATCATAACCACTGAGCATGCAATAATCACATAACATCACAGGTAGTCCTACAGGTCTACCTAACTGGCATAACCACTAGCATGCAAAACTAACTTATACTCAACATCTAACACTGCTAGGATAACATATCCAATGGGCCGGCCTTGGTGCCTTAGACCCCTTAGTATAGTGAGGATAACTCACCTTGCAAATGTCGACCCGGAAGATAAAACCCAACTCTCGAATCATTTGGCACAAGCTCCACCACCTAATACCATAGCACAATATACTCATAAGTCCTTAACCTTATAAGGTACTCCATAACCCACTAGTCAACCCTTGGTCAAAGTCAAAGTCCTCAGTCGAGGTCGACAGTCCATGTTGACCTTACTCGCTGAGTACCCTCGGCTACTCGTCGAGTTCCTTGAAACACCATCCCACTCGCCGAGTCATCGAGGTGACTCGTCGAGTTTCTCCGATTCTCGACCAAACTCTAAGGCCACCCGTCGAGTTTTCCTTTTTGCACACGACGGACACACACACACATTCGTAACTTGGGGAAAACTCATCCGACTCGCCGAGTTGTTCTTCAACTCGCCGAGTCTTATGGTAATCTTCATCGGACTCGCCGAGTTGTTCATCCAACTCATTGAGTTCACGGCCATCTTCATGTGACTCGCCGAGTCAACCTTGCGACTCGCCGAGTCCATTCATTCCTTTTTCCATACAGACTTGTTTTGAGCCATGCAGCGGCTCCAAATCACAGATCCAAGCTTCTAGGGCATGCTTATCACGTAAAGTTGCAAACTTTACGTGCATGCATGGCTATAAAGGCTCTAAATGCCTATTTTAAGTTCTTAATGGAACTTCATGCTCAAGAGGGACCTTAATCATGACCAAAACTGAAACTTTATGCTTATAGAATCCAAGGAGGGTCCAGATCTGAAGTTACAACCTCAGATCTAGCCCATAGCTCATCTTTCCAACTTAATATCTCCCTAAAAACCCTAAAACTCAACCAATAGAAGAGATCCACAAAGAAAAGGCGATTTGGTTACCTCCAGAAGATGATAACTAAGATAAGAGTTGATTCCCACACTCTACTTGCTCCAATCTCCTTCTCCTCTAAGCCTTCTTCCTCCAAGGATCCTCTATTCAAGATTCAAACACACAATGGGCACACACACACGTATTAGGGTTTTAAGGGGCTCTCAAAGACTGCAAAGAGGCCATAGGAGGCTTATCATTCCTTAAATAGGGTGCAAAACCCCGAGATTTAGGGTTTCATCTGCCAGCTCCTACTCGCCGAGTCCCTTAGTGGACTCGTCGAGTAGGTCATTAAACACGCGTTCCAACCCCGCTGCTACTAGACGCGTAGGGCAACCAACTCGCCGAGTAGGACATTAAACCAATTAACCTTTTATTTAAATCCATACCTGGAATCGGGGCGTTACAACCGGGTTTATACAAAAAGGGGTACATTACAAAGTACCGGGTTTTCATATAAAAGGGGTACATTACAAAGTACCGGGTTAACACAAAAATGGTTTTATGGTATTAAAACTACATATCATTTAGAATTGTTAGTTTTCAGCTATAATTGCTAAGTGTACATGTTAGAGTTATATAAAATTGAATTGTAATCGACTTAGAATTGGTAGGCCCGCCTTATTTCCTGTTCCTTGTTTGGTTGTGGACCTAGGGCAGACCGATTATATTCGACGGTTTATTTAACTTAAATTTTTTATAACTTATATACACTGGGTGATTATGGAAGGAATCTACGGGTATTTCTAGGGTACATTATTGCATAACATAGGAGCTTTCATTTCATACTTAGTAAAGAAAATATTGGATTTTCTAGAATCATACTCTATCGCTTTTACAAGGAAAATGGCTTATTTCTCAAATAAAACTCTTATGAACTCACCAACTTAATTGTTGACACTTTTCAAAACTACTTGTATTCTCAGGCAATCAGTGAAACAGGAAATCAACAGCATTTTGAGGATGGGACGTTAAATCATCAAACAGTTCATTTTGTCATTATAATGTAATTGATTTTGAAACATGTAAACATATACTATGGTATAACCTTTTCAATTATATTTATGATGGTTGTATTTACTTTGACCACTATTATACTCTTTGTTGTGATACTATACATGAAGTCCTCCACCCCCGGACGTTTCCGCCATCCTTGGTTTGGGGGTGTGACAATTACACCCGTTATATGTTGGTTTATTTATTAAGCGCATGTCTTATTTTTTCAACATATATAGTGGCTTCAGAGCTCTTGTCAAGACTCAACACTCTGCTGTCATAAAATGTTTTCAATGTGATTTGGGAGGGGAATTTACCTCCAATGAATTTAAACAATTATTAGCATCTGATGGCACTGTGCATCAATCATCTTGTACAGACACCCCTCAGCAGAATGGTGTTGCAGAGAGAAAACATCGAAATCTCCTAGAAACCGCAAGGTCCTTGCCACCTTATGCTCAAGTTCCCAATATGTTTTGTAGAGAAGTTGTTCATACCGCTACTTATGTTATTAATCGCATTCCTACTGCGCACACTTCGGGGAAGTCTCCTTATGAAATGTTGTTTGTGCAACTTCCAGATTATTCTTCATTACGAGTGTTTGGGTGTACCTGTTTTGTCTTCAAGCCTCAAGTAGAGAGAGAGAGAGAGAGAGAGAGAGAGAGAGATAAGTTATCTTCAAAATTAGCCCTTTGTGTATTTCTGGGATATAGTATTGGTCAGAAAGGTTATCAGTGTTATGATCCATCAAATCATAAATTGTATGTCTCTCGCAATGTCGCATTTTTGGAGCACATTCCATTCTATAGCATTTCTGTACGGTCACATGATGCAACCCAATAGGAGCTTCGTACTATTGATCCGTTTATCATTGCCATTGGTGATCCACCACATGCCACTGATCCACCACATGTCGTTGATCATTTGCCTGCATATCACACGATCCCCCGCCATCAAGACCTTATTGTAATAAGAAGTCCACAACGCTTCCTGAATTTGTCTATTCCTCTTACTCACCAGTGTTTGCCTCATTTATTGCTAATGTACATTGTCTCTCTGAGCCAGCATCCTACAAAGAGGTCGTTTTTTATCCCCTTTGGCAGACCGTTATGGCTAAGGAGGTTGCAACTCTTTATCAGACTCATACATGTGATCTGGTTCCGCTTCGACCCGGAAAGCACACGATTGGTTGTTGTTGGGTATATAAAATCAAAACAAAGTCTGATTGGTCCGTCGAGCATTATAAAGCCAGACTTTTTGCACAAAGGTACGTACAAAAGTATGATATGGATTATGAGGAAATGTTAGATGTCATTTTTATGCATCTTAGAGGGTAGTTTTTATTATCATTTGAGCATCATATTTTGTACATTTGCATGTCGTTTATTTAAATAATGTTCAGCTCATGTCTTTCATTAGAATTCATGTACAGCTCATGTTTTTTATCTCAATTTCAGATAGTTCGAGTGGAGCAGTGCTTTGGGAGCAATTAGATGCGCGTTTGGAGCTTAAAATGGAGCTTGGAACTTATGGAGTATGTTGAGGAATGATTGGAAGATGCTTTGGTCAAGAAACATTCGATCGAATTGATCATACGAAGATAGAATCTGCAATCTGAAGTTAAAGGATGTTGCTGACAGCTTTGACCCCCTGTCAGTATTTTGACCATATCTCATGAACCGAAACTCCGATTGATGCGATTCAAAATGATCTGAAAAGTAGATGGAATTTCAGACGTCTTAGGTAAAACATGCGGTCGCAACTCTGGCCCATCCGATCGCATGGAGCATTTATGTGATCGTATCTTTGCTCGCAGCTTGTCTTCGAGGTTTTTTTGTGCCAAAAATTCATCCGGGAGTGAAAATTCAAAACATGTGATCGCAGGTTGTGCCCATGTGATCGCAGTTTGGCCAAAATTTCTCGAAATGGTATTGTACTTCATTTCAAAGGCCCGTGACGCGTTTTCGGTAATACATGCGATCGCGGGTTGTCTATATGCGATCGCAGGCGCGTCGTTTTTGCTGATGGACGTATAAATAGACCCTCATAAACTTCCAGTAACCGAAGTTGGCGTTTCCAGAGGTACCAGATGACGAAAATACGATTTTGGAGGCGTTTCTTCTCTGATTTCAATGATTTCTGAAGATCTAAAGACTGTGGATCATCTCTTTCAAGTAGATTAGTAAGATTAGTTGTTTGATGTCTCTTTTTAGTTGTTTTTATCATATTTTAGTCATGTCTGGCTAAAACCTTAGTTTTCAGTTCTGCAAAGATAAATACTTTTCATGTGATTGATCATTAGATCTGGTTTTCTATTTGTGTTTCTATCTAGATTCTTTAGTTTTGTTCTTAATGAATGTTTGATTTTGATTCTTGTTAGTCTGATCACCTAGCTAGGGTTTTATCATTCCAGTTAATCAGTTATAGAATCCGTAATTGTTCTTGTCAACTGGTAAAAGTAACAAGTAATAAATCGGTTCCGTCTTTGGGATTTGACTTTATTATAAACTGAAAAATCATATCTTTACGCTTCCGAGCCTGTGAAAGTATTGGATATTGCTGGGAATATTACATAGATTATAATGCAACTTTTCTGATCTTAATTAAGAGCTTGTTTGATTAGACAGTAAAAATTTAAGGTTAATTGAAGAGCTTGTTTTGGTTAACTAATTAAGGTAAAAGAGATTATACTAAAGCTTGTTAGTTTTTCTCAGTACCAGCTTAGATAGAACGTATCTCAGATAATCAGATATGGATCAGTTACATGATTAGGAAAGTCGCAGCAGAACTGAAATCTTTTTTTATATTGATTTTCATTTATTCTAATATCACTGCATTTTTAGTTTTTAGTTTACAATAACCCCCCCCCCCCCTTTATATTTCTGTTTTGACTAGGATGTACCTGATGCAAAAAGGCATTGACTTTTAGGCTGTGTCCCTAAGGATTCGACCCTGCTTCCCTGTGCTATATTTTTAGTGCAACCAGCAGTGATAAATTTATTTGTTTAATACGTGCGCGACAGCGTGTTAATAAATTCGTGCCGTTGCCGGGGACACGGTACTGCTAATTGTTTTGTGTCAAAATCTTTACTTACAGGTAATCTAGTCTTCATGCATGGTCGAGCCAACGACCTTAAAAAAGGGCGGTTTCCGGGAGGCAACCCGATGAGTAGTTTTTAGTTTTTATGGTTTCAATAAAGAGATGGTCGCAGTTCCAAGCAAGCTTGGGAAAATTAGAGGATCTTCAGAGTTGCTAAAATCCAGATTTTTTGTCAGCATTCATCGTCAAAATTAGATTTTTGCAAACTTATCAGGTACATTCTTTCCTGGCTGCACATTTTTGTTTTTATTTGCTTTATTGAGCTGTTCATTCCTCTCTGAGCATTGAGGACAATGCATCATTTTAAGCTTGGGGAGGGGGTTAGTGTAAAAAATTTGCATTTTTGTTAAAAAAATTTAATTTTTCAGTTTTTCATTTAAAATTTTCAAATTTTATTTTTCTTTATGCATTTTATTTATTGCATTTGCACATAAAAAATTTGAAAATCGAAAAATATTTTAGTTTCCTTTTTATTTTTCTGCATTCATAAAAAAAACCCCAAAAAAATTTTATTTCTAGTTATTTTTATTTTTTAATTTTCTGCATATTAAAAAAACTCTTAAAAATATTTAAAAAATATTTTACATGAGATGAGGATATCTTTTTACATTCGATAGCTCTGTTAAGATGAAGTGTGATAGTTACCAAAAATAACAGTCTCGTTACAATCAATTTTAAGAATTATCATTTCAAGTGCTTTAAATATTTTCAATATGAACCAATATAAGAGTCAGATAATTTTTACAATGCAACTGTGGGATGGAAAAACGAACAGTGTTTTGAAAATAATTTCCTTGAATGCCTTAAAAAGAACCTAGATTGGATAACCTTTATCATTCCTTGAAGTACTGAACCCTATAGTTTCTACGACTTTTGAGGTTAGGAGGGAGCTCTTGTTATACCCACAATTTATGATCATTTTTGAAGTATTGAAGATATGGTGGTCCTTAAAGTAAAATTCGCGCCCAGTCAATATATATATGTTAGAAATGGTATATTAAACAACTTGAAGAAATCTGAAATTCAAAGTCAAATCCAAGTCAAGTTCAAGTCAAAATCAAGAAGCAAGCAAGTTAAATCTGAAGAGTTGATCAAGACGAAGAAGACATATGGTATAATGAGATTGATCCCTCGATAGTGGAATCATAGGGGTAAGCTTGGATTTTCTGTCCATAATTGAGCTTACCGCGTTTACTGGACGAGTTCGGAAAAAAAGGAGGGGTTGGTCAAGCTAAATTTTTATAAACGAATTTTCATGAAATTATTTTTAAAAATACATTGTTTTCACAAATTTAATTCGGCGTAAAAATTATTTGCTCAACCTTGGTTTGACTTATTAAATATGAAATCTGAATCGTTAATATGAAAGTATTAAGACTGTTGTCTAGGGAGTGATTTCATTGGAGCTTCCTCGTTGTGAAATTTGATCATGTCACAAAAAAGGAGTGAAGTATTTTGATAAAGTTTAAATTTTTAGTTTCCTTAATCTTGTTTTAGTTTTTATTCTAAGTTCCTTTTTATGTCATCTACATATGTCCATTTGTTTATAATGTTTTATCTTTTTCTTACTTGAGGGCAAGTAAGGTTTAAGCATGGGGAGATTTGTTAGATGTCATTTTATGCATCTTAGAGGGTAGTTTTTATTATCATTTTAGCATCGCATTTTGTACATTTGCATGCCATTTATTTAAATAATGTTCAGCTCATGTCTTTCGTTAGAATTCCCGTACTACTCATGTTTTTATGTCAATTTCAGATAGTTCGAGTGGAGCAGTGCTTTGGGAGCAATTAGATGCGCGTTTCGAGCTTAAAATGGATCTTGGAACTTATGGAGTATGTTGAGGAATGATTGGAAGATGCTTTGATCAAGAAACTTTCGATCGAATTGATCACACGAAGATAGAATCTGCAATCTGAAGTTAAAGGATGTTGCTGACAGCTTTGACCCCCTGTCAGTATTTTGACCATATCTTATGAACCGTAACTCTGATTGACGCGATTCAAAATGATCTGAAAAGTAGACGGAATTTCGGACGTCTTAGGTAAAACATGCGGTCGCAACTCTGGTCCATGCGATCACATGGAGCCTTTATGCGATCGCATCTTTGCTCGCAGCTTGTCTTCGAGGTTTTTTGTGCCAAAAATTCATCCGGGAGTGAAAATTCAAAACATGTGATCGCAGGTTGTGCCCATGCGATCGCAGGTTGGCTAAAATTTCTCTAAATGGTATTGTACTTCATTTAAAAGTCCTGTGACGCGTTTTCGGTAATACATGCGATCGCAGCTTGTCTATATGCGATCGCATGCACGCCGTTTTTGCTGCTAAATAGACCCTCATAACCTTCCAGTAACGAAGTTGGCGATTCCAGAGATACCAGACGACGAAAATACGATTTTGGAGGCGTTTCTTCTCTGATTTCAACGATTTCTGAAGATCTGAAGACTGTGGATCATCTCTTTCAAGTAGATTAGTAAGATTAGTTGTTTGATGTCTCTTTTTAGTTGTTTTTATCAGATTTTAGTCATGTCTGGCTAAAACCTTAGTTTTCAGTTCTGCAAAGATAAATACTTTTCATGTGATTGATCATTAGATCTGGTTTTTGATTTGTGTTTCTATCTAGATTCTTTAGTTTTGTTCTTAATGAATGTTTGATTTTGATTCTTGTTAGTCTGATCACCTAGCTAGGGTTTTATCATTTCAGTTAATCAGTTATAGAATCCGTAATTGTTCTTGTCAGCTGGTAAAAGTAACAAGTAATAAATCGGTTCCGTCTTTGGGATTTGACTTTATTATAAACTGAAAAATCATATCTTTACGCTTCCGAGCTTGTGAGAAGTATTGGATATTGATGGGAATTTTACATAAATTATAATGCAACTTTTCTGATCTTAATTAAGAGCTTGTTTGATTAAACAGTAAAAGTTAGGGTTAATTGAAGAGCTTGTTTTGGTTAACTAATTTAGGTAAAAGAAATTATACTAGAGCTTGTTAGTTTTTCTCAGTACCAGCTTAGATAGAACGTATCTCAAATAATCAGATCTGGATCAGTTACATGATTAGGAAAGTCGCAGCAGAACTGAAATCGTTTTTTATATTGATTTTCATTTAATCTAATATCACTGCATTTTTAGTTTTTAGTTTACAATAAAACCCCCCTTTATATTTTTGTTTTGACTAGGATGTGCCTGATGCAAAAAGGCATTGACTTTTAGGCTGTGTCCTTGAGGATTCGACCCTGCTTCCTTGTGCTATATTTTTAGTGCAACCAGCAGTGATAAATTTATTTTTTTAATACGTGCACGACGGCGTGTTAATAGGAAAATTTTGCTCCTGTTGAAAAAATGACGATTGTTCGCATCTTGATTACAGTTTCTTCCATTCGTCAATGAAAGATTTATCAGATGGATGTCAATAATTCGTTCTTGAACTGTGATCTTCATGAGGAAGTATACATGTCTCCTCCCCCTGGTATTGCTCACCAACCAGGTGAAGTTTGTCGACTTCGGAAAGCACTATATGGCCTCAAACAAACCCCTCGTGCTTGGTTTGAGAAATTTTCTACGGTGATTACTTCGCTTGGTTTTCAACCAACTAATCATAACTCGGCTCTATTTGTTCGATGTATATGTAACATCCATAAAATTCATAAAAATTTCAAACTTTTTAAGTATCCCCAAAACCATTCATTGTTTACAAATTGTTTTGAAAATAGTTTAACATCAGAGAAATCCTAGAAATCATAACACAAAATGTGAGGAGGTGCACGATCAAGCCTTCACCTTCCCACGGTCATCCAAAGTACCTGAAACATAATCCAAAACTGTAAGCCCAAAGCTTAGTGAGTTCTCCCAAAATACCAACACCATACAACCAGAACAATGTCATAAACAAACAATATGAATACAGAGTCTTCAGCATGACTGGACCGCCTCACTGGGCCTACACCCTATCTGGCCCACTCTTAGAACCTTCAGCATGTATGGACCGCCTTACCGAGCCTTCAGCTTGTCTGGACCGTTCTCCGGGCCTTCGGCCAGATTGGTACGCCCCTTTGGGCCTTCAGTCTATCTGGGCCGCCCTGGGTCTGTTGGCCTTGAGCATAAAGCAGGACCACCTCAACCCACCCGCCATCACATAATATCAAACACTAGCTAGCACATACGGTTATCATATAGGCCTAACAGATCATCAATCATAGCATCATCCTACATACTAGGATACAAATCTACTCGATCACTACACATAGTATCATACAATAAACCAGGATACAATCCAAAGGGCCGACATTAGTGCCTTCGACCTTGTCAGTATAGTGAGGAGAACTCACCTCACAAGTAGTGTTGAACCGGTAAGATCAAAACCCAACTCACAGCTCCGAACTCAACTGCCTACAACCACCATGTAACTGACTTCATTAAAATCCCGAATACCAAAAATACCCCTTTAAGTCAAACTTGGTCAACCATGGTCAAAGTTAGAGTCAACAGTCAAGGTCAACAGTCCATGTTGACCTAACTCGTCGAGTGCATCTTTCTGACTCGTCGAGTTCCTTCAGAACTCAGAAAATCGGGAAAACCCTAGTCAACTCGTCGAGTTATCACAGCAACTCGTCGAGTTCATACAGTGTCCAGAAGATCGGAGAAACCCTGAGCCAACTCGTCGAGTTGGCAAGGTAACTCGTCGAGTTCTTCTTGTCTTAACTCATTCGGCCACTTTTAGGCGAGTCCAATGCCCCAAACTATAGATCTGGTCCCCTAGGGTTGAGATACCACATAAAGTTGCTAACTTTATGTCCATTCATGGCATCAAAGGGGTAAAACACTCAAACATAGCTCATTAAGGGATTTAGGTCATGAAGAAGGGCCAAGACTTGATAAAGTTGGCAACTTTAAGTCTAAGGAGGCCATGAGACGTCTAGATCTGAAGTCATAGCTTCATGACATGCTCAAATCCAAGAATGACCCCAAAATAAGCTAAAAATGACCATATACTTCCATAAGAGAATATCTAAGCAATAAAAGGCCAAGGTATCAACTTTATACCTCAAAATGGTTGCCACAACAGCTTTTCCCTTCAGCTCTACACCACCCACTTCAAGCTTCTTCAAAATAAACACCAAAAAGGCACTCTTTAAGCTCTCACACACTCAAAATGAGAAGAAATGCGTGAACTAGGGTTTCTATGGACAAGGAGGCGATAAGGGACGCCAACAATGAGAGTTAAGGCCTTTAAATAGGGTGCAAACCCTAAAATTTAGGGTTTTCATGTTCAGCCTTCAACTCGTCGAGTTGGGGCCTTCCAACTCGTCGAGTAGACCTTAAAAGATACGCGACCATTAAAACTCTACACGACGAGTTGGCACCTTCCAACTCGTCGAGTTGTCCTGAAAGTATAAATATATAAGGCTTTATATTCTTACCTGGAGTTTGGGATATTACAACTCTCCCCCACTTAAATTAGATTTCGTCCTTGAAATCTTTCCTCATTAATTCTCATACAACGGCCATCCCCAATGATCTCAATCGGAAATTCTATGCACAAAGTAATTTTCCCAAGGCAACCGAAACTTCTATCCCGAGGATAACATCCCAAGTCCACTCATAGCCCTTCCGATGCTGCCACTGTACCTTTACTAAAGGTATCCCCTTGTTGTGCAGGACCTCTACCTTTCTTTCTAAGACAGCCACCGACCTCTCAACGTAGTTCAGGCGATCCTCAACCTGAATGTCACCCAATGATACCACGACATTCTCATCCAACACGCACTTTCGCAACTGCGAAACATGGAAAGTGCTATGAATCTGACTGAGCTCTTCCGAAAGATCCAGTCTATATGCCACCTTGCCAACCTTGGCAATAACCCGAAATGGTCCAATATATCAAGGACCCAACTTTCCCCTCTTCCTATAGTGGATCACACCCTTCCAGGGTGAGACCTTCAGCAACACCATGTCACTGACCTGAACTCCAACTTAGACCGGCATTGGTTGGCATAACTCTTCTGCCGACTCTGAGAAGTATGCAATCGCTTCCTGATCTGCTGAATCATCTCGGTGGCCTGCCGGATCACCTCGATCTGCCCCGTGATCATGTGGCCAACCTGGCCTCAATAGATTGGGGTACGACATCTCTGCCCATACTATCCATCACTAGTTACATTCCCCTTATTCCCTAAACTGACTACTCAACCCTGAAAACCTGAAGTTCTTGCCAAGAACAGAATCATAGATCATACGCTGCTGCCGATACTTCTTTGCTGGGAAAAAAAAGAATTAGATATTCTTTCAAGAGAAAGCTCATTCAAATGACCAAATTTCCAGGGATAAATGAACAACGGGAGGCAAACTGGGGGATGAATCCTTTTTGTGCTGACAGGATAATGCTTCCTTTAACTCTCGAACTAACATACATATAATAACCAACTAACAAGCATGAACACTCAGACCTGGCCCAATCAACCTCGGGCTGGAATACCAGGCATGCCTACGACGGGTCCAATCATCCTTAGGATGGAATTCCCCCGTATCATACACATGTTTGGTCCAATCAACCCTCGGGTTGAAATACCAAACACGTCAGGTCCAATCGATTATAGGGTTTGGTCATCCTCGGGATGGAATACCCTAGATTGTAATACCACTATACACATAACTCGGGTCTAAACTCATAACCTAAGATCCAAGGACCTACCCTTGCACTTCGCCCAAAGTCTTTTGACTCATCGCAACTGATTACGGCTCGCCCGAACCCCCAATAGTGCATCCATTCTGAAGGTTCTTCAAACATGGAAAATGAGCCATTAAGATCACTAGGCCCTCAGCCTATGACTAGAATACCCTTACGTGGTCCTCACATAGGTTTGGATTGCCTCTGAGCCCACAACATGAGTCTGGTACGCCCTCCCTGGCCCTTACCTCATGACTGGACTGCTCCCGATAACCTATCGACACTGTCGTCGTCACATCAGTCGCCCAACTTCGGGCCTGAAAGTACTCACCTTCCTCCATTGCCCCAAAAGGGCCTAATCGACGTCCCGCACAACACCAAACAAGCGTCACAGTGCTGAAACCCTACCACATACGATTCACTTATAGAACAAGTTGCTACCCAAACAAAATCTTACGAAACCATGGTTGCACACGATCCGAGAATAGGATGATGGTCGAACTCTTGATCCACTTCGCAGACTATAACCCCGACCTAACCATGCACATAAGTCGAACCAAACCCTATGTCCACCCTGAACATCCACAGATACACACGAAGAATCACCACCATGCACATACTTAAGGAACTCCTAACCTCATGTTGATCGCCACAAAATCCCATAATTGATCGAGACTGAATAGATTCTACTAATACAAGACTAGCTCGAGAAGACTTCCAAGGTTATCCTGAAGGTTTCCTAAAACCCAAGTCTGTTACGAATCTGAATTCCACTCCACCATCGAGGGTAAACATACCCCAAGACTGAGGAAACATAAACACACTGCACAGGGGAATTGGTGACGCATTCCTAGCTTATCACCTGTCACCTCTCGAACCCTTCGGAGAATTCCCGCTGAAGACGACTCAACGAACAATGGTCTACAACACCCTGACACCTAAACCAAGGAACCACAAGTCCACCTGGATTTGAACATTCCCGCTTCTGGAGAGGTTCACCGATCAACGCCTGCCCAACCACTCTGGAAACCGTAATCCGAACAACAGCAAACAAAACCTTCAATGGTTGACGCGCAATCTGAGAATTCCCAATTCTCCCCCACTTAGAACACTAACCACTACCCACTGGTGGCGAAACCAAAACATAACTTAACCATCCCAACCAGGTATTACCTTACTTAACCATGTAATGGATAACCTATGCAAAATAATCCTCAAGGTACGGAGCAACCGAACTTTAAGAGAAATCTGAATCCCAGCTGAAGAGTTATGAATTTCCAAACTATAACTACTTACCCTGGACTGGCGATTCTTTACCCTAAGCTCTCATCCTCAAATGAATCTCTGAATTCTAACCATCTACAATCCCTTGATAATAAATTCCCCGGGCACCTCCTATGTCCTAACGACTCATGCGGAAGGCATATAAAAGTTCACAATACAATCATAAACAATAAGATAATAGATGAAGACATACTAGCTATAACATCTGGTGTTGTCCTGGCCTCCTTGGCTGTAAGCTGTAAGGTGCGACCTTGAGCCCTCGAGGGCTCCGCCCTGCCCCGACTCCCGTCAGTAATCCTCAATGTAGCCGGCGCTGGAGCTAACACCAGCCTGGCAGCGAGCAATGGACAGTTGGCCTTCACGTGGCCAACCTAATCGCAGTGGTAGCAAATCCTCATACTCTGAACCGGGGCTAAATGGCGGAAATCCCTCGCAAAGTGCCCCTCCTTGCCACATTTGTGTCACACACCACCGGATCGACAAGCTCCAACATGAACCTTCCCGCACTTCCCACAAGTGCGGCCATGCTGACCTCTAGACCTAGAATCTGCGGCCTTGAACCGATTCGGTGTCGGCTGCGCCTGTGTCGGGGACTGCCTTTGCTCCCTCAATTGAAACTCTATCTCAAGCTCACTCCGCCTGGCGGCCTCCTGTAACTCCAACAAAGTGTCACACCTCTGAGTAGAGACGAACTGTCTGATTTCCGTCTTGAGCATGCTCAGATAACGGGTCATCTGAGCCTGCTCTGAAGCAAACTCAGGGCAAAATATCGCCCTATCGGTAAACATCCGGGTGATCTCCGTCACCAACTCCAATCCCTGTCTCAAATCCAAAAACTCTCGAGCTAACTTCTCTCCTCAACCCGTTGAATGTAGCGAGTGCGAAACATCTCCCTGAATTGATCCCATGATACCACAGCTCTCTTCTCATTAGAATATGATCCCGTAATAAGTCTCCACCAATCCTTGGCTTCGGACCTCAGCAAGTTCAGAGCACACCTAACCTTCTGGTCAGCAGGGCATGAACAAGTGAATAAGCATCCCTCCACATCAGATAGCCACCTCATGGCCATAATCGGGTCCTGAACTCCATCAAAATTCGGGGGCTTCGTATTATCGAAGTCCCAATACTGAAAGGCCGGACCTGCCCCACCACCTGCAGCCGCCACGGCTGTGAAGGCTGCAGTGGCAGCCGTCTCAGCAGTGGCTGCATAGTGCTCATCAAAGTACTCAACCATAGCGGTCTTAATAGACCCAAAAATCTCTGGCAACTCAGCCCAGAAAAGTGCAGCAACCTCATCGTGCAGGATCTCCTGAATCCTGACATCCAACTCATATGGTCTAACAATAATCGCAAGCATAAGTATACACTCAATCCTCACTCCCTAGAGGAAAGGCTAAATATCTCCCGACTGGCCGGCTGACCCCGCACAACTCATCCTACCACCAATTGCCACACAACCCTCCATTGGTGCCAGATAGTCATTGCATGAACACTATCACATACCACATGACTTAAACAATCCTAGGCTAAAAGATTCAATCTCACAACGGTTGGACTTAGACGAGAGTTGCGTAGCAGGACCAAACCCTCTAACCTATAACCATTTAACCCATGCAATATGTGACTTAACGCATTCATTCAATAACTAATTCATACCTAAAAGAGTCACACAACAATCAAGGAGGTACACGAGATAAGGCATCAAAGATCAGACAGTTCTATCATGCAATTCCTGAAGATCCCTAGCCTATCACTAGCATAATGTTCTAACATTTTACAATATCAAATAATAGCATGGTATTTTGGGGTCAACTTACTGGGTCCGACTGGTATTTTGAAAACCGTTTGAAACTCTTTTCCTTAGTTTGAGACTAGATTCACACGAGTGTTCCTCCAATTCACTAAAACCAAGGCTCTGATACCAAGTTCTAACATCCCTAAAATTCATAAAAAATTCAAACTTTTTAAATATCCCATAAACCATTCATTGTTTACAAATTGTTTTCAAAATAGTTTAACATCAGAGAAATCCCAGAAATCATAACACAAAATGTGAGGAGGTGCACGATCAAGCCTTCGCCTTCCCACGATCATCCAAAGTACCTGAAACATATTCCAAAACTGTAAGCCCAAAGCTTAGTGAGTTCCCCCAAAATAGCAACACCATACAACCAAAACAATGTCATAAACAAACAATATGCATACAGAGTCTTCAGCATGACTGGACCGCCTCACCGGGCCTACAGCCTATCTGGCCCACTCTCAGAACCTTCAACATGTCTGGACCGCCTCACCGGGCCTTCAGCCTGTCTGGACCGTTCTCCGGGCCTTCGGCCTGATTGGTACGCCCCTTTGGGCCTTCAGTCTATTCGGGCCGCCCTGGGTCTGTTGGCGTTGAGCACAAAGTAGGACCACCTCAACCCACCCGCCATCACATAATATCACATAATATCAAACACTAGCTAGCACATACAGTTACCATATAGGCCTAACATATCATCAATCATAATATCATCCTACACACTAGGATACAGATCTACTTGATCACTACACATAGTATCATACGATAAACCAGGATACAATCCAAAGGGCCGGCATTGGTGCCTTCGACCCTGGCAGTATAGTGAGGAGAAGTCACCTCACAAGTAGTGCTGAACCGGTAAGATCAAAACCCAACTCACAGCTCCAAACTCAACTGCCTACAACCACCATGTAACTAACTTTATAAAAATCCCGAATACCAAAAATACCCCTTTAAGTCAAACCTGGTCAACCATGGTCAAAGTTAGAGTCAACAGTCAAGGTCAATAGTCCATGTTGACCCAACTCATCGAGTGCATCTTTCTGACTCGTCAAGTTCCTTCAGAACTCAGAAAACCGGGAAAACCCTAGTCAACTCGCCGAGTTATCGCAACAACTCGTCGAGTTCGTACAGTGTCCAGAAGATTGGAGAAACCCCGAGCCAAATCGCCGAGTTGGCAAGGCAACTCGTCGAGTTCTTCTTGTCTTAACTCATTCAGCCACTTTTAGGCGAGTCCAATACTATAGATCTGATCCCCTAGGGTTGAGATACCACGTAAAGTTGCTAACTTTACATCCATGCATGGCATGAAAGGGCTAAAACACTCAAACATAGCTCATTAAGGGATTTAGGTCATGAAGAAGGGCCAAGACTTAAATGGAAAAATCATTGTCATTGCTTTCAAGGGATCCTATTAGAATCATTGGTTCACACATTTTTTGTGTCCTTAAGATTCTTTAGATTATGTTTCAACACTTTCCACCAAACTATTAAGAGATTTCAGAAAAATCTAAAATGAGACATCAAGAATTTTATTTTGGTGAAAAAGTTTAATTTAATTTATTTGTTTTGAAATTGTGGAAGATATTGTAAAACTATTGTTTTTCTTAAATACTCAATTGAAGATGTTGGAAATTTATTTTTAAACAACTACATGTCATTCAAGTTTTGTGCTAGTGTTTTTAACATAATAGCTAAATAAATATATAATTTTCATTTAATAGATGTTATAAGAGTGTTATTACCGGAGGTACAATACCTTAGGGTGTATAAGTAAGAGAATAAAATATTCAAGATAAGAACATTGTAACTAAAAAAAATTAGCCAAGTCAATTCTTGAGCGGAACATATGATTAGTTGAACTAAACACAATGAGCATATAGGATATTATTATAGGATGGTTGCCTTAGGAAAATTTTTTGGTGGAATGTAGGGTGTGATTAGCATAATAAACTTCAGTTAGGACTTATCACATTCAAGTTAAGTTTCGTGTGAAATTTGTGGTTGTTTGCACGGAAATATCTATCACACAAAATATGTTTTTTTTGTGATTTTATCTATTTATGGGGTCAAATATGCTTTTGTGATAAATGTTGTTACATGAAAAATGTTTGGACGTGTTTATCTACTTTGTAAATGATTGGGATGCCACATTTATTGGGAAAAATAAGGTGTTTGATAAAAAGAAAAATGACAGATGTATTGTGATATGTGAAGATAGGATTTGATATTTCACTTGTATTCTTGGATATATAAATGATAGAGCATAAAAGATGAATTATTCCACAAGGGAAGGGAAATTAACCATTGGTTCTTTCTCTAAATATCTAAAATATTCCTGAAATTGTGTCGTCAGATGAATGTACAACTATAATATTTTGAACCAGAAATACATGATAAAACTATTTTATGCAAACTGATAGACATCTAAATGCATGAAAACCATGAATTCAATATGACATAATCTTACACAATTAGAACTTTAGATGTGTGCAACCCATGTTACAATATAGCAAGTGGCAGTGGAAATGACAAAGAGAAAGCTTAATCGTAAAGACAATGAAAGAGTTCCAAAAAAGCATAACATCAAACAAACTCAAATTTGAAAGCAAATCCTGGAATTAATCTTCGATAGCATCACTCCTCCATGACCGAATCCAATCCCAATGCCACGTACCATGTTGTCATCGGTCACAAACCTTACATATCACATTCGCTTCCAATCTAAACAACATTTTGTAACGATCCTTAAGAGGTTAATTACCCAACCAAGGGTCAATCCAAAACTTTGACTTATCACCCATTCCAACTTTATATTTCATAGTTGAAATAGGAATAATATTAGAATCGTGTAACTCATTTGTAGAACCAACAATACGCGACCACACACCTTGTGTCTTGCATGGTTTTCCAGAGTACACAAAACTGCCTTCCTCTCAATGAATTGCCTTTATCACCTTAACCCAAAGAGCAATTTCATTATTCTTAAATCTGCATCTCTATTTTTGTAATAAAGCTTGATTAAAAGCTTCTAAGCTTCCTATGCCCAACCCCCTTTTCTCCACCGATGCCAAAACAACATACCATTTTTGTAATAAAGCTTGATTAAAAGCTTTTTAAGTGTTTATTGGTTTTTACATTTCCTAAAACCAAAATTGGACCGAATATCTCGGTTTTTAAAAAACCTAAACCCAAATAGTTGGTTTCTATTTTCGTTTCGGTTTTTTCCATTTTATTTTTATTTATTTTTTGGTTTACTAGTTCAGTTTTGCTCACTCCTATAAAAAAGTATTAGAAATGAAATTTGGTTAATGTGTCGTATGAGCCTTTAAACACTTTTGGTTCACTAATGGGATATGTTTGCACTAAATAGCACTTAGGGGGTGTTTGGTACAGAGAAATAAAACCAGGGAAAAAGAATCGATTCATTTTCGCTTGTTTGGTTGCTATGAAAAATAAAGAATTGAGAAATAAATCAATTCCTTTTCCATCAAAACAATTCCCTATTAAAAATAGGGAAAATGAGAGAAAACAACGTGTTACGTTGGGTCGAGCATCAGAAAAAAAAGCGGAGAATTCAATTACACCTCCATTCAAACCCCCTTGCGTTCAAAATTAATCCAACGCTCCAAAAAAATCGATCGCGTATGGATTTCTTGCAATCGGCCCTTCTTCTTCGTTTGCCTTACTGTCGATCGTATCATTGACTAACGATCGACTGTTTTTGCGATCATAGACTCACGATTTCACACTTCTGGGTTGCTCCTTTTTTTTTATTTTGTCACCACTATCTTCAGATTCAAGGTATGTCGTCAATCTTGCAATCTATAAACTCAATTCTTGATGTTTCAGTTATGTATTTGTGTTGTGTGAAGGTCAATTTTGACCATATTATATGCGATTATAGCTAATTTTGAATTCTTGTTGTCACCATAATTGTAGATAATGATGAATGAGGACCGATAGCTATTTGTATCTGGTTAGTTGTTTGTATAAAGCAAATTTTTTTTACAATTTCAGTTTTTATTTTTATTTTTTTCTTCAATTTGAACAGCCATTAGACCTTCATATGATGTCAGAATGAGTAGATTGTTTTTGTAGATTGTAGTCCTCTATCTTGGCTATGTTTTATCCTCAAAAACAGCTTAATTGATTAAGATATGATTGAGATATATAGCCCTAAACATGGGCTGTTATGATTGTTCTAAGCTGTTTCAGCATTTTTTAGCTTTTTTTCCAACTTTGAACCATCATAAAATCCTCATACCAGCTCAGAATGAGGTGATTTTTTTTCCAGATTGTAGTCCTCTATTTTTTCTGCATTTTAGGCTCAATAAATAGCTTATTTGGTTTAGTTTTGGGGGAGTTATACAGCCCTAAACATGCCTGTTTGGATTTTTGTAAACTGTTTCAGCATTTTTTAGTTTTTTTTGTTCAACTTTGAACCATCACAAAATCTTCATACAAACTCAGAATAAGGCGAATATTTTTTCCAAATTGGAGTGCTCTGTCTTGTCTACATTTTAGGCTCAAGAAATAGCTTATTTGGTTTAGTTTTGGCTGAGTTATGCAGCCGTAAACATGGGCTGTTAGGATTTTTGTAAACTGTTCCAACAATTTCTAGCTTTTTTGTCCAACTTTGAACCATCATAAAATCTTCATACCAACTCGGAATGAGGCGATTTTTTTTCAAATTGTAGTCCTCTGTCTTCTGTACATGTTAGGCTTAAGAAATAGCTTATTTGGTTTAGTTTTGGCTGAGTTATGTAGACGCGAACATGGGCTGTTAGGATATTTGTAAACTGTTTCAGCAATTTTTTAGTTTTTTTGTCCAACTTTGAACCATCATAAAATCTTCGTACCGGTTCGGAATGAGGCGATTTTTTTTTTCAGATTGTAGTCGTCTGTCTTGTCTACATTTTAGGCTCAAGAAATACCTTATTTTGTTTATTTTTGGCTAAGTTATGCAGCTCTAAACAGTGACTGTTATGATTTTTCTTTCGATAGTTCTAGCATTCTTTGGCTTTTTTGTCATAACTCTTCCTTGTTTGTATATACGTAGATGACACGAACACCTTTGCAATAACAGATTGTACGAAATAGACAAATTGTTAGGACATCCGCCGTAAGAGCATTTTATGCAATGGAGACCTCGCAAGGATGGACTGACCGTCGAGATCTTCTTGCTAATACTATGTTTACTGATTGGAGTTCAAGTCGTGCCAATAATTAATTTATTCCATGTTTTTATGTAAACTTCATTATTCATTATGTGGTGTTTATACTATTTTTAATAATTGAACAACTCTATTATTATTTCATTATTCTTGTTTATATATTGTATTCATTATGTGGTGTGATAATATTTCTTCAGTTTGAATCTATTTGTAAATTATTCATTATATTATAAATATGTTTTTCAATATTATATATATATATATATATATATATATATATATATATATATATAATATTAATTAACAAGAAAATAAATTATAAAAAGTGATGTTATAATAAAAAATTATAAACATAAAATATACATATTTTGGCAAACTAAGATATGTATCATAATGCATTTTTATAAAAACAATGTTGTTTGAAAATAAATAAACAAGGGAAAAAATGAATTTCTATTTCATTGTTTAATACTACCAAACAAGAGAAATGATTCTCAGACACATTTCTCTTGTGGATTCTCAGTTCTACCAAACATGGGAGTCAATTCTCTTTTTCCAGCTTAATTCTCTTTCTCTGCATTTCCATTCTCTGCAGCAATTCCATTTCTCTGTACCAAACGCACCCTTAGTGAATTACTTGAATGCATATTAATGACATTTTACGAAATATGTGGTTTATTAACCAAATTATGGAAAAAAAAAGTTAAAATTAGTATAATGCTTTATGTGAGACATGTCTTACTATCCGAAAAATGTTTGAATCATATTGAAATGACTAGATAACTTGTAGCCATTATATGATCATAAGACTAAAATAAAAATGCATATATGAAATTATATATAGTAATAAATAAAGTAGGTTGCTTAAATCATATAATCGTCAATGGAATCGGGTGACTCTCTGTAAGCCATCAACTGAATCGCCGCAACACATTACTGTAACCTTGTGAATCCCCACCTATCTCTAGCATCATATCTCAATTGGAAAAAACGATACCTAAACATATATGTAATAGGTAAAAATTTGTATTTATTTTGTATAAAGATATAGGTAATATGTATAAAAATGAAAGAAACGATACCTCCTTACCAAGGCGCTGACTATTAGTATAAACACATTCATATTCAAACAAAATCTTCTTTTGAAATCAGTAGACACAATTATCTGCAAAGTAATCGCAATATAGACTTTCGTGTCCTTCCTCACGATTTCTGTTTAACATTGCATATCTTGTTAGTAGAGAGGTTGCATCTGCTTCTAGTAGCTTGTTTGTGTAATACTCGTACATCATACACTGACTTTGGTCGTCAAACGTTGACTTTTGTTTTCCGACATCCTTTGGTGGGGGTGGGGAGGGGGGTTTGATAGGGTTTCTTTGCGATGGGATCGACAACAAACAAGGATTAGCAGTGAACTTTTGGTAAGAACAAATCACAAGACGTGAAGGGAGGCAAGAATGATAATTTTTAATGAGTAGAAGATATATGACAATAACCCTTTATGTGACAAATTTTCCTAGTAATCTAGATGTTAAGGAATTATGGAGAAGATGTGATCAAGATGGTGTAGTGGATGACGTTTATATTGCTCAGAAACTTTCAAAGTTGGGAAGAAAATTTATGTTTGTGAGATCCCTTAGGGTAGGAGATGTCCATCGTTTAATCTAGAATATTCGATCAATTTGGATAGGGAATTTTCATGTGCTTGCATCTGCAGCAAGATTTGGTAAGGATGAGACAAAAAGAACATTCGTGAATGGCCACAAAGAGTTTCCTAAGGCTAGTCTAGAAACAGTAAAGACCAATATGGAGAATGAACCGAATGATGAAGGTAAGAAAACTTTTGCTTCTGTGTCGAAGAATGGAAATAATCATCCACCTGAAAAGGCTTATAGGAAAATTATTCTTGATGCAAAGGATTTATTGCATGTATCAGAATGTACTTGTGTTGTATTAGGGTAAGTGTGTGATATTAATTTGATTTCAAATTTGCACATGGTATGCTATAAAGAAGGTTTTAGAGAAGTTGAGATACAGTACATGGCTGGTTTGTGGGTTTTGTTGGAATTCAAATCCCCAGAGGCATGTTTGAAATTTAAACAATATGAAGAGAACAAATATTATTTTAAAGAGTTAAAAACTTTGTTGAAGAATTTTGTATTAATGAATGGATGGTTTGGTTAGAGATTGATGGCCTTCCGTTATGTGTGTGGTCATCTCAAGCTTTTAAAAAGGTAGCTCAATGTTGGGGATGTAAACAGAAGGGTATCCGATAAGAATAGATAACTATTTAGATAAATTGTATTTATCTTGTATCTGTTGTACAACTTACAAATCCTAAAATATAGGATCTCAATTGTAATCATCTTCAATATAAATATATCATCGTTCTCCTGTAGGAGACTTTTAAGCCAAAATACTATGTCTTTTTTACTTGGTATCAGAGCGCAGGATCTCCAGATCCTTTATACCTTTCCTGTTAAATCGACCCTCCTCTGATCAGTTACCACGACTACCCCCACTCTCATAAATTCCTCAAAAATAGCCATAGCAATAACCTGCAAATTGACTCGTATGAATTTTCTACTCTGGAAGGCACAAGTAGTTCCAATCCTGCGAGGGGTCAAACTTTTTGGCTACCTTGATGGAACCATAGTCATGCCAGCAGAAAAAATCACTGTTGGTACAGGAGATGCAGCAAAAGAAGAAGACAATCCTGAGTATGAGTCCTAGGTCACTCAAGATCAAGAAATACTTGGCGGCTTACTATCCTCCATGACCGAGGAAGTGTTATCTCAACTCACTCGCTGTACAGATACGTCCAACCAACTATGGACTTCTCTACAAACTATGTTTGCTGCTCAACATAAAGGTAACTCTATTAAGATCCGTACACAACTCTCAAATACAAAGAAAGGTGACATGACAGCCTCCGAATACTATCAGAAGATGACTTCTCTTGCTGACACCATGGCCAATATTGGTCACCCGATGACTGATGAGGAAGTTATTGGCTATATTTTAGCCGGGTTAGGTCCAGGCCATGGAGACCTATTTACAGCCATCATAGTTCTAAGTAACACCCAAGAAGTCAAGCTGTCAGAATTCTACTCATATCTCATAGCTCATGAAGCCCAGACAACAGCGATGAATGGATCAACAGATTTTGTAACCTCTGCCAACTCTGTTGCAAAGCAGGAGACTAGTGACCCTCGAAAGGCTCAAGGCAATAACAGGTACAATAATTTAAACCATAGCAGTAACCAGAGAAACAATTATCGCAACAATGGCAACCGTAGTCGAGGACGTGGCAGAGAAAGACAATATAATGGAGGCCCAAGGTGTCAAGTTTGTGGCATACCAAGACACACAACTTTGAACTGCAGGAATCGGTTCAATCACGCATATCAAGCCGATGAGTATCATGGCGGGAATAGCGCCACATATGGAAGTTACACCCATGATCCAAATTGGTATCTTGACACCGGAGCAACAAATCACCTTACAAGCGAACTTGATCGTTTGTCTATTAATCCTGAACGCTACCAAGGAAAAGATCAGGTTCAAGTAGCTAATGGCACAGGTTTGCATATCTCTCATGTTGGTCATTCTAAAATTCAAAGTTTAGGTCGGCCACTTGTTCTTAAAAATATCTTGCATGTTCCTCACATTAACAAACATCTTCTGTCAGCCAATAAACTTGTTACTGATAATCATGTGTTTATTGAAATTTACCCCAATGTTTTCTTTGTTAAGGACATACACACGAAGAAAACGCTTCTAATCGGTAACAGCAAACGTGGTCTCTTCCCGGTGCCCATTCGTCATACTCCTCGCTATGTTGGATAAAGCACCAAAGTTTCGTCATCACAGTGGCATCAATGCCTTGGTCATCCTACTTCAACAATTGTCAAGTCTATCTTGAAGTCTAATAATTTAGGTTTTTCCTTTAGTAATGAGTTATTTGTTTGTGATGCATGTCAACATGCAAAGAGTCATCAACTTCCTTATAATAATTATGTTCATGTCACTTCATCACCACTTGAGCTTATTCACACTGATGTTTGGGGACCGGCTCTAGTGTCTAGAGGTGGTTTTCGATATTATATTAGTTTTTTTGGATGATTTTAGTCGTTACACTTGAATTTATTGCATTAAACAAAAATCTGATGTTGAACAAGTTTTCTATAGTTTTCAAAAACATGTTGAGCGTTTACTGAACACTAAAATACGTATCATACAATCTGATTGGGGGGGTGAATACCATAAACTTCACAAATATTTTCAACAATGTGGCATATCTCACCGAGTGTCATGTCCGCATACATCTCAACAAAACGGTATGGCTGAAAGAAAACATCGTCATATCGTTGAAACAAGCTTGGCCTTGCTTGCTCACTCATCCCTTCCTCTTCGATATTGGGATGAAGCTTTTCTCACAGCCTGTTGCCTAATAAATCGTATGCCAAGTCATACTATCCAAAACTCTACCCCTATTACACGTCTCATGAACATCATACCTGACTATACATTCTTACGCACTTTTGGGTGTGCTTGTTGGCCAAGTCTTCGTAAATATAACACACATAAGCTCTTTTTTCGATCTACCTTATGTGTTTTCTTGGGTTATAGTTCTATGCACAAAGGGTACAAGTGTCTCGATAAACGAACAGGTAGAATTTACATCTCTCGAGATGTGGTTTTTGATGAGTCTCGTTTTCCATTCACTACTTCTGTAGCGTCTATACCACCATCATCATCTCCCAGTGTGTCGTTCCCTCAAAACGAGCCAAATGTTATGAATGACCACATGAGAAAATATGATCTATCTTTGTTATTAGCCAACTCTTTTGATGCAGCTACAGTTCCTGTGATGATTAATACCAGGTCTCACCAACCAAATAACACATCTATGCTGCCTCTTCTAAGAATCTCACCGCCGGTACCCTCAAACAATGTACCTATCCACTTACCAGATGCACCGGCTTCCACTGGTACAACTACAGTAGCCGACGATACAACCCACGAAGAATCTACATCAGTGTCACCTGCTCCATCTAGTTCACTGGTACCATCTAGTCCAAATGTCCCTCCAACCAACTCATTTGTCGCTCCTTCTGGTAGAGTTACACGAAGTCAAGTCGGAAATTTTTTCCCAAAACAGTTTTCTGATGGAACAATTCTTTATAATCTGAATAGACGTGCCTTTCTTGCTAAACCTACATCACATCAGCATGCTCTTGCTGATTCTAAATGGCGTAGTGCTATGGAGGATGAATTTACCGCATTACAGAAAAATAACACCTATTCTCTAGTAGTGATGAACATATCATCATCATTCTCGTAGGGCGAGTCGAATAGAACTATAAATTTTTTTGAATAGGTATTGAAATTGTATAAAATATAGAGAAAGAAAAGAATGGTGTAAATAAATTTGGGGAAGATTGTATGTATTTATAAGTAAAAAATATTAATTAATTTTAAAAAAAATTTGACCGTTGAACGGTTAAAATGAATTCATTGGCTGAGAATTGATGTTGCTCTACGTCTTGTCGTCCTTCATACAACGATAAGACTACCCCCATTGGGGGTTCCTAGTGAGCCGCTCGTGACAAAGAAAATATTAAAAAAATAAGAATTGGACAATCCTTGGTGAGCTAGTTCATGGTCACGGCCTCCGCCGCAACAACTTTATGTGTAAGTGTCCAACTTTATTAGAGGGAAATCAATTAATTTTATACCACAAACTGATTTTTGTTAATAAGGAAATTTTATCTTTAATAAAAAATAAAATAAAATATACCAAAAAACTTAATTTAATTTTCTCTACAAAAAAAAAGACATATAGTTCAATAAATATAAAATAGGTTGGGCTGGGTTGCTAATGGAACTAAAAAATTAGATTGTATTGAATTGTGGAGGTGGAAATATAAATTAATTTTTTATAGAAAAATTGGGTTGGAATAACTTGGTAAAGGAATAGTCTAATGGCCTTAAAGAGCTGGGGCGGAACCCATACTGATCATTCTAAATAACAGAAATACAAATCATGAAATAGAAAAAAAAATGTTATTTGTTTAGGAAAAGGACCAACTACTAAACAAAATAACACTAGAAGAACTTTTCATGCAACGAAATACAAACTTAGATTATAATTGCCAATTTTCGTAAATTAGGGACCATTTCTGTAATTTTGTAGAATCAAAGGTGAGACAACGCATCTGTGAGGACTTGTTGGATGTGGGAATTCAAATTGGCACTGTACATGGTACCCTAAACCTCCATGACTGCAACAACGTGATGACATTCCACACACTTTCAATTTCAATGCATTGATCACCTTCAAAACCGAGACAATGGCTTCGTTAACCTGCACCAACTTCACACTGCTCACCGCAGCTGCAATTCTGCTTCAGATCGCCGGTCTCTCTCTCTTCGTCTTTGGATTCTTCCCGATTAAACCAGCTCTCTCCGGTGTCAGGTACAAATTCATTTCCAAAAGTTTCAAATTAAGAATGTTACAGTTTGATTGACTTAGCTCCGAAATAGTGGACCAGAGAGTTTCCACCCTTCCTCATGTGATTCAATCGAGGTTCAAAATTTCACAGCTCTGCATCCTGACCAGCTTAAATCATTATACCAGGTAACTTTTAACTCGACGCACCACTCAGAATGAAAAACACGGTTATTCATCTTATTTCACCACGCTTAAATCAGCTTTCGTCCGTTGTTAAGTGTTCCTTTGTATAATTTGAGATAAATTGGGCGATATACCTTAGCTGAGTAAGGGTAACTTAACTTCTTACACTTGTAAAAGACAAAATCACTTGCTTTTTCAGAAGCATTGGATGCCATTTGACATGGTGAACTTACATAATGCAGGAACTTTCTGAGATCCCACCTTCTTATGATCGACTGATTCTAATGGTATGAAGCAACACAATCTATTTTTTTGTGGAATAGAAGTAGAAGATGCATAAGAAATTCACTGTGTCAATATAATTGTGTGGTATTTAGGTTATTGATGGTCTTCCAGCAGAATTTGTTATTGGAAGGGATGATCAGCCTCCATCAAAGATCTATAAGGATGCAATGCCATATACTCAGTCTTTATTGGCTAATAAAATGGCATTGGGTTATCATGCAAAGGCTGCACCTCCAACTGTTACACTGCCACGCTTAAAGGTACTGAATTTATTTTTGTTATTAGATTATGTGATCTGATTTCCATTTCCCTCATGCATTGATGATTGATCATATACAATAGGCTATGACTACTGGCTCAATTGGAGGATTCTTGGATGTATTGTTTAATTTCAATACCCAAGCACTTTTGGAAGACAATATCATAGGTGAGTTGGCAAGATCTTATTGGGTTTATCAAATTGCCCATCTAATGACTAATTTGTTGCAGGTCAATTTTTTAGAATTGGTTGGAAAATGGTTATGCTTGGTGATGAAACATGGCTTAAGTTGTTCCCAGGTTTATTTACAAGGCATGATGGAGTTAGTAGCTTTTTTGTAAGTCTTCACAACTTGTGATTTTCTTTCTGCTCAAACATTCATTGACCATATCTTACTATCATTGTTGTTGATTTAGGTTAAAGATACTGTGCAAGTGGATAACAATGTTTCTAGGCATCTAAGTTATGAACTTTACAAGAATGACTGGAATCTTCTGGTAATATAACTTTTCTAAATACATCATCTAAGTTATGAACTTTACAAGAATAACAGTTATGTAAACTATTTATTACAGCCAGACAACTTTATATGGCATCAACACTAGAATTCTCTCCAATTTCATTTCAGATTCTTCATTATCTTGGTTTGGATCATGTTGGACATCTTGGAGGGCGTACAAGGTAATATCTTAACTTTTAATTACCCAACTCACTCTTTCTAAAAATAAAACTTCATTGTTGTTAATTATCTATTTCAGTACCTTAATGGGACCCAAACTCAAGGAAATGGATGAGGTTATAAAATTGATTCACTCGAGTATTATCCAGAATCATAAACAAACTCTCTTGGTTTGTACCTCTTTTTTCTAACATGTATCAAACTATAATCTATTTATTGACTTGAAAGTTGAATCCCATTTGTTTATATATAAAAATCTTTTTCTTGATTTCTATTTTTTATGTAGGTGGTTGTTAGTGATCATGGTATGCAGGAAAATGGTAATCATGGGGGATCTTCATACGAAGAAACAGACTCATTGGCACTTTTTATTGGTCCAAAACACAGTCATGTATCAGTATCACCCACAGATGTTGTTACTATTAATCAGGTATTTTAATTTTATTAGTCTAAAGTTCATAATTATGTTTGCCTTATAAATTATAATTTAACTTTTTAAAATTTTGGTTTAGGTTGATATTGCTCCAACATTGTCTCTCCTTTTTGGTGTACCTATTCCCAAAAACAATGCTGGCTATCTAATTACTGATCTATTTCATCCATTACAAGGTGTGATGACTATTTTCCTTCACAAGGGTAATATTGTAATATTGTAAAATGTATGTTGTTGATTCTTCTCTGACAATTTCAGATCATGAGCTACTAAGAGCAATGGAACTGAATTCATTACAGTTGTTGAAATTACTTGAAGCTCAAACAACTCATTCCACTTGTAAAAGCTTATATCTAGATGCTATTTCTCTCCATAAATCTTGGAAGATGAAAAATGATTTAAGGTAAAGTTATAAATCTTATAAATATTTATATTTCATGATTTCATGATAATAACTCTGAACAGAGTTTTTTATAGGTCTGCTACCAATGATGAGTTTACAAACACTGTATTTGCATACAATGAGTTTCTAAAAACAGCAAGCCAACAATTATCACACACAGCAACTGATGTAAGCATTTCATTACTCCATTTATAAATATATTCTTTCTTTTTCATTTGATTAATTTTTTTACACAATGCAGAAACCCATGGGCCTACTTGCCATAGGTGTTACAACAATGCTTCTATCATGTATCATCTTCTTATTCCTCCTTTTCAAATTGATCCAAGAAACTTATCAGAATCTAAAAATCCAATTATCCGAAGCTTTTATAGCAATTATTATCATAATTCTTGTTTTAAGCATGGGATCAAGCTCTTTAGTTGAAGAAGAACAATACCTATGGCATTTCATGACCTCATCTTTCTTTCTCATATCACTTCACAAAACATTCAAATCCAAATCCATGAATAAAATCAAAACCCCAATTTTAATTTCAATAATTATAATTTCCGGAAGGGTTTTGCGAGGGTGGCATCAAGGTGGTGTAAATTGGACTCATCTTCCCGATATTTCAAAATCACTCGAGAATTCCTCAAGCTTTTACATAAAACTTCTTCAAATCCTCTCGGTTTTTGTTATACTCATCTTATGTTTTTGCACTCTCTCTTCCTTAAAGAGTTATGTTGTTATATCGATTATGGGAAGCTATTTTTGTGTTGGATTGTTGGTTTTGAATTATGTGATGAAGTATCAGGGTGATGGAGATAATGATAATGATGGGATTTTAGCAGCTCAAATGATATATGGTTTGATTGTTGGATTGACAAGTGTCATGGTTGTTGGATCACCGTGGATTATATCTTTTTATTTAAAAGATTTGGTTTTAAAGATTAAAGATTGTTTGTACCTTAGTGGGATAGCGTATGTATTTGGGTGGTGTTTTTTGCAACTTTTGTTGCAAAAGCCAGTGAACTCCATGCCTATTTCATTGCTTCTTGTGCAAATTCTTGCTACCATTTTTTGTGGTTCAGATCGTGGTTCGGATTTTAAACAGTGGGTTGAGGTCGGTTTTCAAATTTCTATTTTTGCACTTAAAGTATTTTTGATTGTGATAAAAATGAAAATATATGCTTTTTAATTCCAGATTGGTGCTATATATTATTTGGGAATGGCGGGTCATTTTAGTCTTGGAAACACCAATACTTTAGCTACCATTGATGTTGCTGGAGCTTTCATTGTATGTTTATTATCTTCTTTTAAGCAAAATTTTAGTCATATATGTTTTCTTTAATCAATCATTTATATATATCTAGGGAATCTCTACTCATTCGACAGTGCTTAGTGGATTGATAATGTTTGTGATAACATATGCATCTCCAATGTTATCTCTTCTTAGCATGGTGATGTTGATTTCCATGAAAGACATAAACCCTAATTTGAAGAATATGGGACAACTTCTTAAGACAATTCTTGGGTTTCCTTGTCTGGTTCCACTGGGGTTGAATTCTGTGCTTTTGGTTGCATACACCATCATACTGCTTTTAATGAGGAATCATTTATTTATATGGACCGTGTTTTCACCAAAGTAAGTTCTTTTTGTGATTCCCCCATTAGTGTTTTTAATCATCATATATAATTTAAGGAATTTGATTATGTTACATTTTGTGGCAGGTATATATACGTGGTAGTGACAACTGTTTGTGTTCTTGTTGGGGTGCTTATTGTTGCTTCAACAGTGACTTATATTGTTTCTGTGGTTTTCCTGTTGAGACATCGATTTTATAAGCATTCAACATCATAACTTTATGGAAGGAGGGAGGATGATAGTTGACTTGGGTTTTTTTTTTGGTCTGGCTTTCTTAATACCCTTTTGGCATCTGAGTATTAGTAGAAAATTGATTAGTGTTTTGTAGAATTTTACTTGGTCTAGGATTTGTACTACTAGTAGAAAATTGATTAGTGTTTTGTAGAATTTTACTTGGTCTAGGATTTGTACTACGCTTGCTAATCTTATATACAAACAAAAAACTTTGAATTTCTTGGAGAATATTGTACACAATGCATTTTTCAACAATTTCAGTCCCATATTTGTTTTGAACAAATTTATATGGTTAGTGTAATCGAATGAATTATGTGTATGGTATATGTATCCATGTGTGTGTCTAATGTATATGAATGCTGTGTATGTGTGTAAGTGTATTATCTGTATTTGATATGTTTGTAGACTAAAGCACATGAATTTTTATATAACGTTTATTCAGTGATACCATATAGTTGTGGTATATAAGATCAAAGTTGAATATTCTCCCAAGTCTTGTTTGATTTATGTAACATGAATGAATTTCAAGAGGAGGCTAGAAGCACAAAAGAGAAACATGATGAAGCTAAAACACCAAAGCTAAGTCCCATGACTAAATAAAGCTTCTTAGTTTGTGCTAGTTTGGCCTTGATCCTCTTCCTCACTTGCCTCATTACCTTGTTCTCATCCTTCATCACTTGCCACTCTTCTTTCATAATCACATTCTCCCTCCTTAACTATATATATATATATATATATATATATATATATATATATATATACATGATCAACAAACAAAAAAAATCTTCTTAAACTCAACCGTTTAATTTGTTTGCTAATTGTTATACTATTATATGATATTTTTTTTATATAACTAAAAGTCCAATAATATAAATTTTCAAAACATATATAATTTGGCGTGTTACCTCAAGAATAGTGTTGACAAGCTTCTGTGTTGCTTCCTTCCATGAGGCTATTGTTTGGGAAGTGATAACAGATTCATCATCAGTTATCATTGAACCAGAAGTAGTGGGATCAGATAGAAGAAGTCCCTCCATCACAAACTCCTCTCCTATCAAATTCACTGTCTCAGCATCCAACTTCTCTCTTAACTGCACAAACCCCCACATAGATGAAGAAGATGAGGGCAAATTTGTCATTTTACATGGATAAATCTGTCAACCTTTTTTAAGATTCTCTCAGCTATTTGCTGCTTCACATCGTTCAGAGCAGATATCTCCTGCTGCTTCCTGTCAATGTCTTCCTTGCTGTTGCTACTCATCACCCGTGATGATGATGCCTTTATATGCTTTGCTCTGATAAAAAATAATAATAATAATAATAATAAACTCTAAGCAACCAATTTATTCTCATCGTATAAAAATACTTTTCAGGGACCACATCTGTAAAAATCAGCAAACCACAGGGACGAAAATGGTAATTTACCATGTATATTGATTATTTATTGTTTTTATTATTACTATTATTGCTTTTGGTTTAATTTTTTTAACGTTTATTTTTGTTATTTAATGCAAAATATATAAATGCATACAAAAACAATAAATCAAAGTACTGTATCGCTTATATGCAGCACAAAGGTTTTATATAAGATATTATAACCAATTTGAAGTTAAATATTTTTAGTTTTAAATTTTTTGGTGAATTACTTATAATGCAACAACAACTATTCACATTATTTTCCCAATTTATACAACAATTTTGTTATTCAAGATCACAGTTAATTACCTTGCTCCAAACCTTAGAGTGGATACACTCTCTGATGAATTAGATAGACTCGGTGAGCAACAGCAAAGCAATGCAGTCTGGGAGCTTCCTCCCTGGATGTATGAAAAAAAAAGCTTAAATGCAAGAAATAGCAACCTACTTTCATTACTTTTTTACTATAGCATCTTACTTTCATCTCTTCCTATTACAACATTATACTTTGGTAGATTGTTCAAAGTACAATGTCCTAATAAAAAAAAACATGAATGTACAAATGCTGTAATAGAAAGAAATGAAAAGATGATATCCATAAGATTGTACTAACAAGAGCATCTTGTAGGAGGCGAGTGAGCTTGGAATCACGAAAAGGGATGTGTAATGATTTGGCATGTGGACTAGAAGTCAAAGCACTGATCACATTTCCAAGTGCAGAAAGTGATTTGTTAATGGTTTTGGCTTCTTCTAGAACTTTCCCTTCAGCACCTGTCTTCTCAACCTTCTCAGATCCTGCCAAATCCACAAGAACAACCTTTCCACTGCTCACCCTGTTCAGTTAATAATTTCAGAAATGTAAATATGATTTCAGTGAACTGTAAATTCTCAAAGAAATTATAAGACCTTTTCTCATTTGTTACTTCTTTCTGAATAGTAAACATGTAGATGCAATGACTTCTACTACTTCCAGCATTCATTTCTACATGAGTTCACAAGTCAATCAAACAACTTTCACAAGAGAGAGAGAGAGAGAGAGAGAGAGAGAGGAATACGAGTCTCTCCAACAGCTCTGTTAGCTATCCCTCCCTGCATTAGTCATTACCAAGGTTAAGAAGTAAAAGATAACTGAATATTTAATTTTTTAAAAGAGTTTTTTAACTAGAAAATTTATAGTAAAATTCTGATCTTACACATAAGACTTTTAATGCTTCTTCTCCATCTAGTATAGGGATCTGTAGAAGGGTAGTTTCATCATCTTTTAAGCTGATAGGGAAATGCAATTGATTGGAAGATTCCATATGAAAGATATTGAAACTTACTTCTGTTACTCCAGACAACACTATCCCATGTGATTTATGCTCTTTAATCTGTATGTTGTCCTTGGATAAATCAAAAAGGTCCCTGCCAGAAACACTCCCAATTGCAATTATAAAACAGAGTTGAAGAGTAGAGATGAAAGACACAAAAGATAAGATCAGTTGCTAACCTAACTTTCTCCATATAAATTTCCACCTGCGTGTATAATACAATAATTAAATTGCATCTAGAAAAGGACTCTTGAAAACAATGTCTCGGATTCTAGTTCAAATGGAATAATGAAAAGAGGTTTCTTATAAGTTATACCATTGAAAGCTTGATCTTGTAAGCAGTTGCTTCACCACAAAAAATTATAGCATCAAAGAGTTCATCCACCACTCTTGGTAGCAGCCCCTTCTTAAGGTTGTCAGCTTCCAAAATGTTGGCTCCCTGGTCAAAAAAAGTCAAATATGGACTTTATTTAAAACAAGTGTTATGGAGACATTGTATTTTACAGTAATGCACATCACCTCCATAGTAAAAGTCTTCCCTGCTCCTGTCTGTTAAAGTGCATAAGAGAATTCATTAATATCATATTAAAGGTGAGGGATCTCTTTCAAAGCTATTTGAACAATAGAGATAGCTAATGAAAAGCATATAACAAGCGAAAAGGCTTCATTGCAGTTCTTATTTGGCTTAATTAACAGTGACACAATCACAGAACAGATTACTGGAGTTGATTGAATAGGCAATAGCAATAACCAGATTACAGTATACAAATATCATAAAGTTCAGATAATTAACTAAACTAGGTATTTCGATTTGTCATTCATCTCTTGAAACGAAAATCAACTGAACATAATTAGCTCATAAGAATTAGATGCGATACATACCTGTCCATATGTGATGATTGTGCCATTAATTGAATTAACAGCATCTGTTGCATACAAATGAACATTCAGACCAAAAGTAAATATGCATACGTTACTTCAACAGACTCAAATGATAAGTTACATTCCACCATATCTTCTATGTATACGTGTGTGTGTATACACAGATCCTAAAACTCATGTATTGAGTGATCTAAACGTAACACGAAGGTTTAGCTCCGATTTACCCAAATTATGATGTTTACCATAAACTTAGAGAAGAGCTCAACAAAATATCATAAAATTAGGTAAAATAGTCTAGTAAAACAGACAAATTAGCACACGATACCTCTAACGATAGGACGAGCCAAAAATTCGTAGACGTCAGCTTGTTCAGAATCTTCATAGAACACCTTATCAAAGCTGAACATATATTGTTCATCTTTCTCGTCCTGACAAAAGCAATGAACATTACTTAGAAGGAATAATAGTGTATTGAGTTGCAGTTTACATTATCGCGGAGGAGGATTATAGCAAAGAAGATCTTCAGCAACCTTGATAGAAAAACTCTGAGAATCGGAGCGTGTAATGCATATAGCTTCTCCATCCTCTCTTGAATTTAGAGGCCTGAATCTCGCGCATACGCAAATGCTTGCCATGATTGAGCGTGTGTTGCTGTTGGAGAGACGATATAACTGCCTTCTGCTACTCTAGTCTCAATTTATAAAATTTCAATTTCATCACCACCACCTCTACTACTTCCCGCGTTCCGTTACAACATATCCGGAGTTTTGTGGGTCGGATCGGATCGGGTCAAGGTTAGGCACGTAAAATTCTTAGTTCTAGACCTCTAGTAGTGTTTAATATTAGTTAAATAATATAATATTTTATATTTAAAGTTAAAATGTAATTACTGGACAATATTTTTGCCATGAAACTAGTATTATCCGTTTGTTTAAGTTTTAATCATTTTTATAATCCCATCATCATTTTGAATAAGATAACAAAGTAAAAATCAAAAACTTGTCCCATCGACTTCTTGAATAAGATGAACAAAATAAAAAGACAAAAATGTTAAAAAAGAGAACTAAAGTTAAATCAAGAACATAACACGAACCTATATAAAAGTCCAAAATATTCGGAGGACTCTACCAAACAAAAATATGTAATTGTCAGCAAAATTGTTTACTTTTTTTTAATCCAAGAAGTTTTTCTTACTTTATACACAATACATAGGTCATCGATTCAGTATTGGCTAAAAAGGGGGATAAAATCCCCAATTAAGTAGTTCAAATCATTTTATCGATATGAGTGTTCTATATTGATAAAATCTTTATTTTGAAACCATCTCTATATTAACATTAACATAGTGGTCGAAAGAGTACCATGCTGCGTCTGAACTTCAAACAGTTTAGCTTTAACCATGTGAACGGTCCCACATTATTGGTTGATAGAGAATCAAAGTGGATTTTCCAATAAATTACGAAATGTTATAGCTCTTACATATGATTTCTGAATTTATTCAGAAGTAATTCGCGAGATCATGCACCCTTCTTTATTAGGTATAACTTTCCTAGTTATAACAGAAAAAGTACATCTGGTTAGATCCAGCCTATTCTTGAAATAAACAACTAAAATTAAATAAAAAGCTTGGAGTTTCAAGTTTTTGGGTTATTATTATTTAGGTTAAATATGTATTCATTCTACAATGTTTTTTTATATGTTTAATAGATATCAAAGTCAAATAAAATATGTAACCATATTTCACTTTTAGTCTACATTAGGCTATCCGGAGTGGATGCCTCTTCACGCGTGAAAAGCTGAGGTGGAGGGGCCAAGGACGCGTGAACACCGCCCCAAGCCCCGGTGGTTTGGCTGTGGCGTCTTTGTGAAGACGGATGATCTCATTGGCTACCCCTCACATTTTCTCTTTCTCTCTCCTTTTTGCCTCTTCACACCCTAACCACTAGTGAATACCATTTCCACAATCCACAACCTAGTGGATTGGTTGTGGAATGGGTAAATAATGACATGGCATCTTCTCCACACTTAAATCACTCATGACCACTCCAGGCAGCCTTATAACTCGATATTGGTTAACTCGTGAGAATGCGAAAACAAATATTAGTGCATTTTGATGATGCTTATGTTAGGTATTATTCAACATATGGAAATGTAGACAAGCTAGCTGGAGAGATAAAAAGAAAGGGGTTGCATCTGTTGAAGGGTTGAACCCAAATTATGGCAGGTAGCTAATCAAATAAATATATTTCCTCATTTAACTTTTTATCTTAAAAACATTGGTTAATCAAAGCTTTCCATTTCTTATTTTTGTTTTAGGTGCCTAAGATTATGAAGCTCTTGGGAAAATGATTGCACCTCTTAAAAGCAACATACCAATCATAACACCAAAAGAACTCCCTGAAGTAGATGGATTTATTTTCAGATTCCCATCAAGATTTGGAATGATGGCTGCTCAATTTAAAAGCACTTCTTGATTCTACTGGTGGTCTTTGGAGAACACAAAAACTTGTTAGGGAAGTCTGCTGGTATCTTTTATAGTAATGTGTGTCAAGAGGGTGGCCAAGAAACTACTTTATAATTACCTATTTATCCTTTAAATTTTTTAGAGTATATTACATTTTTGGTCCAGATGATAAATTGAGTTGTATGCAACATCAAAAGACAGGTTGAGACACGAGTTTGATGGTGCTCATTAGGGATGTAAACCGATTCGGAATCGGCCCGAACCGAACGGGAACTGAAAGAAGTAAAAACCAATTAAAGAGTAAACGGGGAACCAAGAACCGGGCCGAATACCATTAATCGGTTCCAACCGATATTGATTCTGGTTTGTTTTTCGGTTAAAAAGCTCATCCCTAGTGTTCATTATGAGATTAAAGCAACCGACCCTACATAATAGAGTTTGATGTGCTCAAGGAACGCATATACTGATCGATTAGCTTTCTTCAACTTGTGTTTCAAATAAATGACATCTATCCGAAAATAACGCAAAACAATCAATCTTTAATCTTATTTTATTTTATCAGGAAAAAAATTACCCTGATAAAAATTCTTAAGGCTGTCTATATATAGAGGAGGGTTGACTTGAAATTTAAAAAAAATAAAGATTTTGAGATTTTTTGATTCTTATATAATTATAATTATTCCATAATCATCTATAAACAAATAAATAACCAATGTTCATAAAAACATCAAACCATATAAATAAATAAATGTTATAATTTATCCCCAAATTTTACTATAATCACAATTCATTAATTATCTTATACTGATCTTATTATAGTAACTAGACGCATTCCCGCGCGTTGCGCGGCGTAGGTTAAAAATATATTGTTAGAATATAGTTTTCAGACACCTTTTAGTTAATTCGATTCATCAATTTAGGTTATTTTATTATTATTATATTTAATGTTTTCCTTTTAACTATGTTAAAATATATATATTGAATTTTTTTTAAACATTATTTGATATTTTACTTTAGGTTTTAAATTTTACACTAAATTTTTAAGCTTATTTGATATATTAATGTATGTTATTTATTTAACTATATATTGAAGTTAACAAATTAAGTATATCATATTGATAAGTCCCAAATTCTTCCATTTATGATAATGTTTACAAATAAAAGCATATTTAAGTTAATAAATTAAACATATTGTATGGAAATATGAAAAGTTGGGAGTTTCAAATGAATGTGGTGAAAGAAAAAAATGTTTCCTTTATAATATAGTATGATATGATGATTATTGTTTTAATTTTTAAGTCATTGTGATATATACAATTATTTGATAATTTTATAAACCGTTTAAAATTGTGTAAATTATATATCAAACGTATGATAATCTATATATAACGGGTAACAAAATGTATGAACAAAAATATGAACTACAACTTTTAGTAACATAAAAATACAAAAACATCTATTGTAACATTTGTATTTAAAAAAGATATATATACAATGAATAATAAAAAATATGAAAAATAAACACTACAACTTTTAATAACATAAAAACACTAAAACATTTATTATAACATTTATATTAACTTTTCATATTTAAATCCCAAATCTCTTCAAATACATTAATGTTTTTAATGAACAAAACTTTACAACCTTATAAAAGAAAATAAAATAAAAAGTTATTAGTGATTACTAATTAATAATCATAAGTTAAAAACTTTTGAGTTGTAACTAATAAATATACATAAATTAGAAAACTCTTGAGTTGTAGTGTGAGTTTCAAATGAATACGGTACTTCGAAATGTGTATTTATTATTATTATTATTATTATTATTATTATTATTATTATTATTATAATATTCATCTAAATAATTGGTTTTGATGTATCATTTTAATCCGTTCAATTATTAAACATATAGATATTTAATTATAAATTTATAACATACATAGGTGCATATATATGTTAAACAAATCACATATAATATATATTTTCGTAAATGTCATATGTAATTCTTGTCGTAGTAATATGGATAAATTACTTTTATATGAAGAACATATCATGATAAGTCATCATAGTTACATATCAAATGTTAAAAATTATGTTATCTTTTAAATATTGTCTTGTAAATATGTTGTGTAGGATAACCCAACAAAAAAATAAAAGAAAATAAACATAATCAAAATAGAAAAACTACAATCAAATAAATAAAAATATTGGGTGGTTGAATGTATAAATAAAAATGTTACATAAATATACGTTTAAATCAAAAGAAAAAAACTAACATTCGTTTACTTTGCTCAAAAAAAAAAAAACCTATATCCGTTTTCTGAATCTTCTTTCTTTATTTAACACCATTCAACCATAGAAACTTGATGACAACTCTTCACTAACCTGCAATCAAAATGTTTTTCTTAAAAAATAAGAATGAGAAAGATATTCCAAGCAAAACATTGATGTTTGGAGAGTCACGTTCAAGATTGAGTAATACATACAAATCACATATAAAGATCAAATGAGAAATTGAATATAAAGAAAAAATAGAAAAGCTTCATTTGTTTTGGTTGAAAGAAAAAATCATATTACAATTACCATCGATGCGAGATAAGCCATTTCTTCAAATCGTCATATTTGGATCGTGAATGCTTAAACTATATGAAAACTTTTGAATCATAATATCTTCAACCAAATGATGACTTTTTGTAAGAAAAATGTACCAACATAACTACATATATAATGAAGGTGAAAAGGTGTGGGGGGTTTCAAATGCATGAGGTGTTGAACTTATAGAGTGTGTGATTTTCTTGGAATGGGATTATGTGTGATTAATTACTTATATAGAACACCATTTTTTAGTGGAAAGTAGGGGTAATAGTACTATATTTGATATTAGATTCTTTAGTTGCACTTTTTCTTCTCGAAACCAAACCTTCCATTTTCCAAATCATACTCCACGTATATATCCTGTTGTTGGTAATTTCCTATGATTATCGATGGCCCGATGCTCACATTCAAGCCGCTTGGAAAGATCATCATACACGCCACCCCGGGCTCCACCTGGGAGAAGTAATCGGCCATGGGCAGTGACAATTTCGCACCACCTTTAAAATGAAACATTAGCTCTGGAAACACCGGTGGTTTGCCTCCTATGGCGGCGTAACACAGACGGAACCCCTCTGGTGACTCCGCATAAGTAGCTCTATTACAATTGCCTTTGGACATTTGAATTACAAACTCTTGTTCGACCAGATCGTAGATGGGATTATCCATCGTTGTGAATGTTGACCCAGAATCAATGATGGTTACGCTGTTACCATCAGCTCCGCCCACCAAAACACGATGCGGGATCTTAACTCGATTACCACCAACACTGATTTTCCGGAGGTTTAAATAGTAGTATTCTTCAAATTGCTCAAATCCTTGCAACTCCGGGTTGTTGCGGAACTTGGTGTAGCTGATGATGCCTCCATCTCCGGTGCCGGAATTTGATGAATCCCGATAGAGAAGAAGCTCGCTGCTCACAGTCTTATTGTCATCAAACTGGTGAGAAACCAAACAATATGAGCATTTTTTGAGACCAATCTGAACTGGTAAAGATTAGAATCCACACCCAAACCCGACAATACCCTCTGGTACTCCTGAAGATAAAATGGAGCATCCGACAGCGACATCAACCACATCTCCCTCAGGGAAACGCAGCGTCTCCGACAACAGTAATCCGGATGTGTTCCCGGCGCCATACATTTGCTCGTAAAAACAAATCTGGTTGGCGTTACATTGAGTTGGATCATGTGGCCCAATAACCCACCTGCATTTCACTTCATTACACAGGAGCTTCTTAGAAGTGGAAGAAAGTTCAGGCATGAATACATGGGGTTTGTTGGTGATTTTAGTGTCACCATGTCATTTTAAGTAATTGGAACTAACATGTGAGCTAGGGGGCTTCATAATTTGTATTCTATTATATATACGGGGTTGTGTGTGACATCCACTTTTTTTCATGGCCAGAAAAAACCGATTTGTTTATGCTTTGTTTTATAAATCAGAGTAATCTTTTAAAGAAAACGGTTGCGGAATTTGTTCCCAAACAAGATATGATAAAACTTTATCAAAACATTTCTCAAAGAGAATGTACTTTTCATTAAATAATAAAATCTCGGGATGTCATGTTCCGATACAGACCAAAAGCATAAACATATCAAAATAGACCTTACAACAGTTATTTATAACTACTGGCCTATAATCCATTATCTCTCATCATGTCAACCAACTTATGCTCTTGAGCCACTTCCTGTAATACAAAGAAAACTGAGTGGGTCAGGCTTGAGAGCCTGGTGAGCATATAGGGTTTTCAACCCACAATAATACAATTATTATATTCAATCATCAAACAATCAACCCAATTACCCATCCCCATTATCTTCTTTATTTCTTAAGGGTTTACCCTAAGAATCAAATATCCTTTATTCATTCATTCCTAAGGATTGACCTAAGGAATTTGCACAAAATCCATTGCTACATAAGGCGCATCTGCCAACTTTATCCTTTAAGCGCCTGTGTCAGGATTACGACATTCACTATTAGGCGCCACTGCCTGGATTACGACATACACTATTAGGTGTCACTGCCTGGATTACGACATACACTATTAGGCGCATCTGCCGACATTATCCTTTAAGCGCATCTGCCAGGATTACGACATTCACTATTAGGCGCCACTGCCTGGATTACGACATACACTATTAGGCGCCACTGCCTGGATTACGACATACACTATTAGGCACATCTGCCGACATTATCCTTTAAGCGCATCTGCCTGGATTACGACATTCACTATTTGGTGCATCTGCCAATTTTATTCTTAGGCACATCTGCTAGTATTTTGAGATTCTCTATTTGGTGCATCTGCCAATATTATTCTTAATTATCTTTCATACCTCATCATTTATCTACCCATGTTTTACCCAACATATTCGTAGATATAAAATGCATATACAGTTTAACTTATTTAAAACCTATATAAAACATTCATACTACACCCATCTCAAATAAACAAACAATATATAAACACATAGCACGTATTTCATAGTAAATACTTCATATTTATGTGTTAGAAGAAAGTAACTATACACTCACCTGATAAGACGATGATCGAACAACACCTCGTCTATTAAAATAATCTTTTCCGATAAAACCGGGACGTTTTCTCCAAAATCGGGCTTCATGCGGGCAAAGTTTCGGCTCGAAAACTATATTTCTAGGGATCTTCGGGGCTTCGGGACTTGCTTCAGGTCTCGGGATGATACCGGGGCTCCGGGGGTACTTCTTTGCACGTAAATCGAGGTAATATGGGTGAGTGAATGGTGAATTAGCAACCTTGGCCAACTGCCCCTTCAAATCTATTTATAGGGCTGATTTCTCGATTTTCACGTCGTGAACAGTATTTTCACGTCGTGGGCTTGATCGTCACTGCATGCGTCATCGCAACTTGCGTCTGTCAGGCTCCAAAAGTCATAAATACTGAGTTCACGTCGTGAACACTGTATTCACGTCGTGAACTCTGACACAGTATCGGGGTTCGCGCCCCGAACTTCAAAAATTCATATCTTTTTTATACGAGCTCCGTTTTCGACGTTCTTTATATCCACGCATAGGTGAGATTATGCTCTACAACTCTTGTTTAGACTACGTCGGCTAATTTTGACTTTATTTTTATTATATTATTTTTAGTAGGCCGGGACAGGAAAACTCCGTTAGAAAATCATAACTCCTTCGTCTGACGTCCGTTTTCGTCTGTCTTTTCACTATTGGACTACTATCGACGAGATCTTCAATTCTCGTTTAGATTGTTTCGGCTAAATATCGCTCGATCTCATATTCGAACTTCGGGTTGTACACTGCTAAGCCGAAACTTCAAAAAATCATAACTTTTTCATACGAAGTCAGATTTGGGCGTTCTTTTGATGCACGCTCTCGGTTTAACGTATTCTACGACTTTCGTTTAGATCGCTAAATCCAAATATCGCTCTGTCATAAATTCACTATTTACGTCGCGCTGTGTCGTGCCGGTTCTGTCGCGAAACTTCGACACGTCATAACTTCTTCGTTATGACTCGGATTTCGGCGTTCTTTATATGTACGGAATCCTTGTAACATACACTATAACATAGTTAATATTACTCCTTCTAAATAATCTTCCATCAAAAAGTCATTTTTGATGCTTATCGTCTCTAAATTGACTAGCCCGGATCTACGAGTGTTACATTGTGCGGAGTGCACGCATGTATAAGATCGAATTAGAAGCTGGTTCGATGACTAGTCGGGGGTCCGGGGGCATCGCCCCCGGGTCCGTGGTTTCCAAAGGGGCAGCGCCCCTTTGGCGGGGTCTAGGGGCAGCGCCCCTAGCGGGGTCCAAGGGGCAGAGCCCCTGGCTGGGGTCCCTAAATCCTCGTTAGTTTTGGTAACCCTAAATCCTCATTAAATCCGGATTTACATTACTTGCTTCCAAAGCAACTAATGACGGCCCAACCTAATGAAACCCTAATATCGTTTATTATATAAACGACTCTTCTTTTTAGAAGAGGGTTACGATCTTAAGCTCTCGTTTTTCATCACACTTTCACAGAATCCTCTAGCATTTTGGCTTACGATTTCTGTGCCTAGAATCGTAAGTGTCCACTCGGATTATCCTATGCTGAATTTCTTGTAACCCAGACATAGGGTAGAAATATCAGTTCGGAAAGTGATATCACGATCCAAGTCGGTATCCAGATCTCCACCACAAACTCTAATATTCCCTACAGGGTTTTGGGTTTGGGTATGGTTTGGTTGATGGGACAATCAGAACATTTATATTGAGGAGTACATGGGAACCAAACAAGGCTGCTTCCGGTATCCATGATAAAGGATAGTTTTTGAGAGGGTGACCCGAAACTTAGAAAAACAGAGTATCCACCAAATCCATGAGCAAAAAAAAGAATTTGAGCGACAGAAGCAGAAGCAGAAGAGTTGTGGTTGGGGATTTTCAGGTGGTGGGCTCTGGCTAGAGAAGAAGATACGAGGTAGTTTATGGTCCGCAACCATTGATGTTGGTTGGTTGCAAATTCTGTAGAAGGTACTGCAATGTGTTGTGTGAGGGAAAGTTTGAAGGTGGTCTTTGAAGAAGAAGAAGATGAGGAAAAACTTAGATAGAGGATGGAGATAATAAAAGTGAGAACGGAGAGATGACAAGTAGCCATGGAAATTGGAATTAGTTAAGAAAAGGCGGGCTATGGAGAAGTGTTTGATTCTTGACTTTTTGTGGTGCATACTAATTCTCATTTTTGTGGTGCATAAGTGCATTACTCTTTCTTTTTTTCTTCAATAATAAAGATTATATATTTCAAGAATAAAGATTATATATTTCAAAAAGTCTTGGTCTTAGTATTATGCATGATTTGGTGGCTGGTGCTGACTCACATACCATCTGATTAGTCCTCCTCTTTCCAAAATCATCAGTCTTGTTGTCTTGTTTTATGGATAGGAAAATTTGCCTAGAAGACATTTCGTTTACAAAAAAAAAAAAAAAAAAAAAAAAAAAAATATCAAGATCATAAAAACACCAAACCATAAACTAAAGTTACAATTCATCCCCAATTATATATAATTCATTTACTATAGTGTAACTATTTTTTCGAAGTCTATGACGTAAGAGTTATCTTATTATAGTTTCGTATTATAGATTAACACCAAATTCATAGCTGGAAAGTAAACGATGCCACGATGGGTCGGGGTAATGTTTTCCTTTTGGATTCTTTAGTTGCATTTCTTCTTCACGAAACCAAACCTTCCATTTTCCAAATCATACTCCACGTATATATCCTGCTGTTGGTAATTTCCTATGATTATCGACGGCCCACTATTCAACTTGATTGGAAGGATCGTCATACACGCCACGCCGGGCTCCACCTGAGAGAAGTAATCGGCCATCGGCAGTGATAATTTGGCTCCGCCTTCAAAATCAAACATTAGCTCGGGAAACACCGGCGGCTTGTCTCCAATGGTGTAACACAACGGTGACTCCTTATCAGTAGTGTTAATTCTTTTATACTTGTACATTTGAACTTCAAACTCTTTTGCTACAAGATCGTAGATAGGATAATCCATGATCGTGAATGTTGTGCCGGAATCGATGATGGTTCCCCCGTTGCCATCAGATCCGGGCACCAATAAACGATCTGGGATATTTACATCTTTGCCACCAATGGTGATTTTCTGGAGGCTTAAGTAGTAGAATCCTTCAAATCTTGACGGATTCTTGAGGAACTTGGTGTAGCTGATCATCATGCCTCCATCTCCGGCGCCGGAACTTGAAGAATCCCGATGGAGAACAAGCTCACTGCTGACAGTCTGATTGTCATCGAACTGATGAGAGACTAAACAATATGAGAACTTTTTAAGACCCATCTGAGCGGGTAAAGAATCGGGTCGACGTCCAAACCCGAGAATACCCTCGGGTAGTCCTGCGGATAAGATTGAGCATCCGACAGCGAAATCAGTGACATCCCCCTCAGGGAAATGCAACGTCTCCGACAGCAGTACTCCGGCTGTTAACCCAGACCCATACACTTGCTCGTAAGAACAAACCTGTTTGGTGGCGTTGCATTGAATTGTCTCAGGTGTCCGAGGAACCCACCCACATTTGGTGTTATTACAACCGAGAATTTTAACAGAGGATGAATGTTTGGGCATGAATACGGGGATTTTGGAGGAGGAGGAGGAGGGACAATCATAACATGTATAACGATCAGTACATGGAAACCAAACAAGGCTGCTTCCGGTATCCATGAGAAAGGATAGTTTTTGAGAGGGTGACCCGAAACTCAGAGGAACCGAGTAATATCCGCCATTTCCGCGAGGAAAGAGAGGGACTTCGGAGGTGGAGTTGTTGGGGTTTTTCAGGAGGTGGGCTCTGGCTAGAGAAGAAGATACGAGGTAGTTTAAGGTCCGAAACAATGGATGTCGGTTGGTTTCGAATTCTCCAGAAGGTACTGCAATGTGTTGTGTGAGGGAAAGTTTGAAGGTGGTCTGTGAAGAAGAAGATGATGATGAAGGTGAAAAACAGAGACAGAGGATGGAGATAAGAGTGAGAATGGAGTGACGAAGAGTAGCCATAGAAGTGGAATTAGTTAAGAAAAAGGCGGGCTGGAGAAGTGTTTGATTCTTCTTGTTGTGGTGCATTACTATTTATAGCAAACTACATCTCTTTTTTCCACATTGATGTACAATTCTCAATGCAACATTTACTTTACTCTTTTATGATAAAATTTATATATATTTCAAAGTTTTTGGTCTTTTTTTTTTCTTGAACATAGGTCTTGATCTTAATTAGTACTGGAACATCATTTTTTTTTGTATTGTTTTATGGATATCACATTAACCAATATTTTAAAGTAGAAATTAAATATTCTTTTATTTTTTGTTCCTATTAATCCTCATACCCAATTAAATGTTGACATATATAACATTTAATGCTCGTTTTAATATAGTAATGTGTCACATGTCATCGTTTAAATTTGTATGAGGATTAGTAAGAACAAAAGGTAAGAGTATATTTAATTTCTCATTTTAAAAATCGGTTTTTTTAGTTGAACTGGTCTACTGATCGGTTCAATTGATTCCATAATTTTAACCGGTTCCATAATTTTTATATATTTTTAATTTTTCTAAATACATATATACATAAAACCAAGAATTTGACATCCAAAAACATAAATCATTATCGTAATTTTATGTATTTTTTATTTTAACGAGTTGATTGAAATCCAACTATCCAAGCACAATAAACCGATTCAAACGGTTTTTTACCGGTTTATCACACCGATTCAACTCAGTTTTTTAAGAAACCTTCCAGATCATTGTTGAACCACTCTCGTCTCCGATTCCCGGTTCGACTGGATGGTTCAAACCGATTTTTTAAACATTGATAGGAACCACAAACATTCATATCTTTCACTATGATCTATATGGTATTTATTTGTTGCGACTTTCGTCTTTATCAAACAAGAAATAACCATCTTGCATCTATGTATTCTTTTACAATTTTTATTATTATTTGTTTTAGTTTATAATTAAAAAGAAATAGCTCATCCGCCGGTCCTTCCACCCTCTTTCTCATTTCATCTCACTAGTATTAATATAAAATAGAGTAAATTATTGGAATTGTCCTATGGTTTGGTTAAAATTGCATGTTTGGTCCCTAACTTTTGTTTTGCACTCGGGCCGTCCCTATAGTATATTTTTATTGCGGATTTGGTCCTTGCTATATCTAAAAAACTAAATCGCTCTTACTAATTCTTTTCTTTAATTAATTTATTGGCTTTTATTATTTATAAAATAGAAAAGCAATATGTATATGACCCACCCCTCTCCTTTATCTCCTAACCTTCAACTAGATCCCCATCTTGTTTTACAGCCACCATATCCCTATAGCGAAAATCCTTTAATCAGACCCACGAGTCACCGCTTTCTTTTCCGGCAAACTCGTAATCCTGCTAAAACCCTAGAATCCGAGCCTCAAGTCCTCCATCGTCGCTCCACCTGTTGTCCCTAACCCCTGCATCTGGTTTCATCCTCAATTTTGGCTAAAACAAGACTGAGGACGCTAAACCATTACCAAAGTTCCTCTTCGCTACCATTAAATCCCTCATTTCTTTCTTTCTTTTATCAAACAAATCCTACATCAGCCATCATTTTCATGTCAGAAGCAACCAATACCGTCAAAGTAGTCGGAGATATCTACAACGAGAAAGAACCATCACATGTTGCGTAGGTTTGATTTTGATTTGGTTCACCATATTCGATTGGAGACTTATATATTTGGATTTTGGTTTGGGGGTTCAGGTTCATCGGAGCAAGGTTTAAGGATTTAAGTTCATCGATGCTAGTTTTTGGTTTCGATTTCTGCAACGACCAAGCCACCATGTATGGATTCAGTTTCTTGATTCAAGTTCATTCCATTTGAAGCTCATCAGGTTCATTTTTGGTTTTGAATAGTTTGATTTTTACATAATTTGATTTTAAGTTCATCCATGATTTTTGGGTTTTGATTTCATCAATGATTTATTGTTTGAGTGTCGATTCATCCATGAGTTCTGAGTTTAATTTTCGGGCATGGTAATTGGGTTTAATTTATGGGATTGAGCATCCCTTGCATCGATTTAGGCACTGATTATGATTTATGGGGTTTGATTTTTTTTTGTTTAAATTTTAGATGGAAAGAAGAGAGGTGGTGATGGACGATGTTAGTGATGCTTGTGTTGGTGTTAATCTTTGATTGTGGAGGTGGTGGTGCCGAAGAGGATTTACAAGGCTGGCTGTAGTGTTATGGAGGTGGTGGTGAATGGTTGGATTTATGGGTTTGAGTGGAGGTATCGGTGGTAGTTGAAGGTAGATGTTGACGACGGAGGTTGGTGATTAGAATATTGTGAATGATGGGATCCATATGATTTATTTAACAAGTTTATTTAAAAGTTTAGTAATAAATTAATAATAAATAAATGAATAAATAAGGGTAATATCGTGTTTTCATGTTAGTTACAGACGAAAATCACAACAAATGAATACAGACGGTCCTAGTGCAAAAAAATGTTAGGGACGAAACACGTAATTTTGACCAATTTTGACCAAACAATAGGGACGATTTCAGTAATTTACTCAATAAAATATTAAATACGAAGAGTAAACGAGATGTTTATTTTTATTTGAAATAAGTGAAAATTATGAGAAAAAAATAAATAAATAAATAAACATGCAAAAAATAAATAAATTAAAATTACGTGTTTAGTTGTCAGACATGTGTACTAAACGGGTTAATTATAACAAAATATTAAATACGAAGGTTTAAACTATAATTTATTAGAATTTGAAATTTGAAATTAATATAGTCATTATGATATGTTTAATTTATGGAAACTAAATTAATGATATATTGAAAAATAAAAAATAACGTAATGACAAGTGGAAAATAAATATATTTACATTACCATAAATTGACATTTGATGAATTAGAGAATGACATATGTCAATAAGATTTTTATTTATTAGGGGGGATTTGAAGAGGTCTTATTCTTAAGTGTTATTTAAGGGAAGAAAATGTGTTATATATATATATATATATATATATATATATATATATATATATATATATATATTCCTATTCTAATAAAAAAACAGGTTTATTTTCCTTTTGTCATGTATCATTCTATGAGGTCTCCTAATTAATTTCATGTCACTTGTCAACCTATTGATTCTCCATTTCAAATTTTAAATTTTAAATTTTCCCACTCCAATTAAATTAAACTAATAACATTAGAATAAAAATTAAAATAAATTTAATATATATTATAAGGTCACGTATTTATTTAAATTAACGATTATAATTTTATATAACTAAAAAATATCTCTTAACTAATAATTTATTTAAAATAATTAATTAATTATTTTGAATTTTTAGTATGAAGGTTTAATTAAATTTATAACCGTGGTTCCCACAGGTTATAAACTAGTATATATATATATATATATATATATATATATATATATATATATATATATATATATATATATATATATATATATATATATATATATATATATATATATATACACACACACACACACTCAAAGAGAGAGAGAGAGAGAGGTTTCATTAAGAGTATAAAAAAATATAGATCTTGGCATACCGGCACGGCCGAAATGATTATGTAGTGTTGTCGTTTTCTTTTTCCTCTACCGCCTTCCCCACCACCACAACCGCCACCGTCACCACCATATATATATATATATATATATATATATATATATATATATATATATATATATATATATATATATATATATATATATATATATATATATATATATATAACCAAGATCAAATAAGAAGAAAATTTTGGTAGGAAGATAAGAAACTTTTTATATGCATATTTTTTTAACCAAAAATCAAAATGATCATTAAATAATTCAAAAGTATGATGATTCACAAGAAAAAAAAAAGTCTTCATGATTCATTTTTAACTAAATAAAAAAAATCCACTTACATAACAATTTTAGTAAATAACAATGAAATCATCGTAAAAAATGAATCATCGAGATGTTTGTTTTGGGAATTTTTGTGTGACTTATGTTATTCTTGATTCATCTATTAATTCATTTCGTATGTTCACCAAAACAATATGTAGAAAAAAAAAACTCTTACCTTTCTACCGAAAAAAAAACAAAACACCAACTCATAAATGAAAATTTTCATGTGTTTCTTACATTTATGTAACGACCCAAAAATCAAGGGTAAAAATTTCATTTTTAATATAGCTAAAACATTGATACCAATTATTTCAATCATTTCAAATCATCGTTAAGTAAAACATTTATCAGAGTTCATCCCAAAATCATTCATTGCGGAAATCATAGGTGTGTGTGCACTGCGATCAATCCAAGCTCTTCTTTTCCAAATCGATGATACCAGAAACCAAAACTGTAAACCGTAAGCACAAAGCTTAGTGAGTCCCCCAGAGCATACCCCACACACAATCCACATAACACATATCATATTAGCTGTAAAAACTATCTCTACCACATAAGCCCTACATATAATCATATAAGGAAGCCATAGAAACCCTCCAGGGTCTTACACCTACTGCCACGGGAACCCCCACGTGGTCTTATCTGCCATGGGAACCCCCACATGGTCTTCCTGCCAAACAAGTCATAATGAAAACTATACATACAAACATATGAGCTAAACATACAAACATGTAAGAATGCCCTGGAAACCCTCCAAGGTCTTACACCGGGTGCCACTGGAACCCCCACATGGTCTTATATCCAACTGCTTCGGGAACCCCCCGGGGTCTTCCATGAAAGTATCACAAAGACAACTAGCATACCAAATTCTACACAATCAACTAGCATACTGCATATATAAATATTTGCCATGGGAACCCCTGCATGGTCTTCACATAAATACATAATGTATCCATAGCACATTCGCAACAATCATCACAACTAAATAAATGGGCCGACCTTGGTGCCTTACACCCATTAATATGGTGAGAAGACTAACCACGCACTGCAGAAGCTTCCCACATGAATTCCTTAGCTGTTCCCCCGCCAGCTTCCCGAGCTGTCACTACCAAACAATATACCCAATTAGCAGTTGGGTCCCATACCATAATCCTTAATCCATGCATGGGGTAAAATGGCCATTCTACCCCTGGTCCGGTAAGATCCAAAACTAAGGTCCAATCCCAAAACAAATGCCCAACACTAAGTAGGCTTTCCAAACCCACTAGTGGCCCACTAATGGCCCAATTTGGCAAATTGGGCCCAACCCCTCTAACGGGCCTTACCCTAAGCCCAAAAATATTCCTGACCCAAAACATCTGACTTCTGATGGCCCACTAAGGCCCAAAGAACCAAAATCCCTTGCATGGCCCAAACCGAGGCCCAAAACTCGCAAGACCCAAATCTGATTAGTACGCTGGGTGTACTCCTATATACGCTAAACGTACTAGCCAAATGGTGTGTACGTTGGGCGTACCTGCATGTACACTCAGCGTACTCCCCTGTTAAGACATTTTCCCATTAAGTGCTTAATAATCAGATCCAGAAGCTACAATCACAGATCCAAGTCCTTTTCAACGTCTTAATCCATAAAGTCACTGACTTGGTGACTTTGCATGCCCCAAACAAGTCCAAACTCCAAAAATGATAAACTACTTCCATGAAAATGGTCTTAACTCATGCATGAACCCATAAAGACCTCCAAGATGGCAACTTTCTACCTTAGAGACTCATTTAACACTGAGAGTGGCAACTCTAAGTCTAAGAATCGGATTTCAACCATAGAGTTCCATCCTTGGGACCAAAATGAACTAAAAATCATAATGGTAGATCTAAGAGATGAAAGATCAAGATCAAAGCTTTATACCTTTATCAAGTTGAGAATGAGTCACAAATGCCAGATCCACAAGCTCCTCCTTGATTCCCATCTTTGCAACAAGTTCCAACTTCTTAAAATGCACCAAAAACCACCCAAAATGCACCCACAAAGCTCACAACACTCTTGGATGAAGCTACCACTCGAAATTAGGGTTTTAAGGCTCTGAGAATGAAAGGGAGGCGCACCCCCTTGAACTTAAGGTGCTTAAATAGTGAGCCAACCCTAAAAATTAGGGTTTTGGAGATCCTGGGCGTACGCTGGGCGTAATCCCCGTACGCTGGGCGTACGTCTTCAGCACCCGCGATTCATTAACCAACACTACGCTGGGCGTACTCACTTGGCTGCCACCTTGCATGCACGGGTTGAAATGCAAACTTTTCCATTCAAGGACCAATTCTGCCAACAACTTCGAAGTACTATAACTTCTTCGTTCTAAGTCCGTTTCCGACGAACTTTATATCCACGAAAAGGTGGCAAGAAGCGCTACGCTCCTAGCTACTCTCCAGCATTAAAACCTTTCGAATAAAACCCAAGACCCATAAAAGACCGAATTGTCAGATTACGCTTATACCCTTGGCCTCTGAAGACACAGTCGAACACTTTTCAAAACCGGGTGTTACAACTCTCCCCCATTTAAATTAGATTTCGTCCTCGAAATCATTCCTTACCATTCCTCACGCCAAATAACTAAGGCCTCATGGACATAGCCCCGAGCATACAATAGCCTTTCCAAGGCAACCGAAACCAACCCTCGTAGGATTCTAGAACCCGAAGATGAACGAATTCCGTGCAACCTGATCACATCTGCTTCATCCGAATCTGAAGTTCGAGATGGTCTGTCTCCCTGACGACTGCCCACATCGAATCATCATCGAAATGATTTCACAAGAAACCAGCCTAGATAGAATACATCCCACTCGTAATACCTTGAGGCTTCCTAAAGAACAAAATCACTGATCAACTTCGACTACCGAATAACAAGCAATTCCACACACTGAACCCAAATTACTGAAGTCGCCCCTACTCCTCTTGCTGCCACATGTCTGCTTTCCTAGAGAACACCCGGGGACCTCCCTGATCCCAACCTGTCTGCCAACTATCCGGAACACCGTACACCTACCCGATTGCTGAGCCAAAAACACACTCAGTAGTCCTCTGTGACCTCTGAAGAATACCTCGTCTAACCAAAACTGCCCTATCTCCTTCAATCCATTTGATCCATCCGGTCGAGATAGGCTGACAACCTGTCGCCACTGAATCTGACGCAAAAAGGTGAATACTAACAGAATAGTTGTAGTCTTACATCATACCCGGTCTCCTTCGACCTACCGTTTCCTGATTCCGACATGTCGTGGCTCCATTACGGATAGAGCCACCTGAGGCACATCACAATGGCTTAAACTACCATCAAACCAACCCGTTCACCACCCTGGAATTCTGCCCTCGACGCCCTTGGCATATAGATGCCCCACATCCCATCTCACTGAAACAAAATCATGCACGAATTCTGATTCAGGTTCCTATCCAAATCCGAATTGTTACTACGCTCCTATCCAGAGATCCTCGGATCGGCATTTGCATAATGCTCCATAACTTCCCGTCATCCTTTACTCGACCGATTAATTAATACCCTTAGCCGATTCCCTGAGACTTCCAGTCTCGGACCCGATCCAACCACCAGGTTCTTATGATATCCAATTACAGGGCTACCCAGCCGTAGCCCTACAGAAACATGCACTACTTGACCACAAGATCTTGTATCACGAGGTCCAACCCTTAGCTCAGCAGTCTCTACCGGTTCCAACCTGAATTCCCATAACCATCCGGGCTCGCCCCCGAATAACTGATTGGTCAATCACCTCTGGTCCTGATCCTAACTAAGTTGTGACTCCCCTACAACCCTGCGAACTAGCCTGCCCTAGTGCAAATCACCTGAAAGAATACGTGAATGCTACGGCACCCCCGTAGTCTTACAACACTCTCTACTGCTAGTGAATGCTACGGCTCTCCCGCAGTCTTACAACACTATACCCTAACTGACCATTAGTGAATGCTACAACTCCCCCGTAGTCTTACAACACTTTCACCCTTGCTTCTGTCCTGGGTACCTGGACGGTTCTCCCCCACTTAGATCCAACTAAGTCCGCTCGGCACACGAAAACTGAAGGATTCCCAATCCTCATTACGTTCCAATGTTCACCTTGCTGACGACCGGTGCTTACCAAATCTTGAACACCATGAATAACCCTTCCAAAACAACACGATTCCCGAAATCCAACTAACACATCTTGTGTCCCAACAATGCCAATGACTCTAGCTGTTCACACTGATATCACACTCAGATCTCAGAGTCCAAAGGTCGGATGCTCCCACAACACTTCAGCGACAGCTTCTCTCTCTCTCCCTCGGCAACTCCGAGAGGCTTTCCTAACATAATTGCAAAGGTTACTGGAACCTAGTCACAACTCCCTCGTTCAAGCGTTTGAACCAACTCCGAAACTGACTGGAGAAGGTACACTCACTGCTCCTCCATGATCGTCAGACAGTCGACCTCCTTGTCGTCCACCTGAACACAAAGAAAATATAACGGCTTGCTCCCAATGGGCAATCCCTGAAAATGTGACCAAACCTGCTACACCCGTAGCAACCCAAATCACTGAACATATTCCGATAACGACTCGAGGCAATCACGGTACACGCGGAATCCGCTCTGTGAGATACATCCGTCTGAATATCTCTCAAAGATTCCTCGACATGCTTAATGGCATCTGACAACCCTTGCTAACCCAGACAATAGCAGAAAACCGACCCGAGATCTAACTTATCATAATTTCCAAGAGATACAAATACCCGATATCTACCGGATATAGCCGAAGATAGCATATCCGCAACCATCTGGAGGAATCCTGACCACCTCCTCCTTGGTCACCTCGACCACCCTGAGAACATGATGAAACACTTCATTCCGATTCCAATGACAATCCAAACCCTTGGAACGAAACTCTGTCGTGCATTTTCTGCAAGCGTTGCACTGGATCCGACCCTGCTGGCCTCTCAAAGGCTGGTCCAAACTCTTAGGTCTCCCCCCTAGACCCTCCAATAAGTTCACCTGACCTGAACCTCTCTCATTGAGGTACTCCTAGTCAATCTTCCGTCCTCGGCTCTGAGATCCATATCATTCAGGGTCTCGCACCCTGACAAACTCACCAGCTCAAATGCCAACGGCTGAACTACAGAAGTTGGAGCAACCTCTCCTCTAAACCGGCTATAAACTATTCCCAATACATAGTTTCAAATCCCAAAGCGCAATAAATTACACAATCAACCCTTGCCTCCTGATACAAGAGATCCAAGGTGAACTCGAAATCTTGGCAGTCATTCTGCTAACTGGCTCACCACCGGAGCGGGGACAAAACCTTGGTCCCACCCATGCGTGCTCATCCTCACTCTGCAAAGCAGCTATTCCCACGATCAAGGCATAACCAAGAATTATCCTTCTCATAAGCTTCTCAGATTCTCCAAGACTCTCACCGATTCGAGTATGGATCCTGTGCTTTCAGTAGTACGGGCCCAATACTACTTTCCACAGTTATCTATACTTTCCTCAGGAATCATCTCGAATCCTCTAAGTCACCTACTCCCATGATGTACTAAATGTCTGCTAGACAACAATAAGGTATCCACCAAAGCACCTCCTAGGCTCCCCCTCGGTTCCCAACCTCACTGAATCGCCCCACTAACTAGCTGGAGCATATCCTAGGCTCTCCTAGGTTCCCAACCCACCCATTCCTCAGCTGCTGAAATATTCCCAGTAATGTCAACTAGTTACCTTATAAATATAACCACATGCAACAGAGATCGGATAATCTTTCGAGTAACAGCCTCAATCCTAGAACGGTTAGACTCAAACGAGAGCTGCACAGTAGGGCTGAATCCGTCACTCTGAGATTATCCAGTCTGTGCCACATGTGACCTAGCATATTCACTTAGTAGTTAGCTCACATTTCTAGAAGTCCCACAGAGCACAAAGCAATCAGCATTCGGACAATGGAAAAACTAACCAACATATTCCAATCAAACAATTCTATTTATACATACAATTCACAATCAGGTGTCTTCTGTCACTGATCTCATCCTAGGATCATCCTAGGTAAATCTCCGACCCACAAACCATCATAGAACATTCAGCCCACATACCACCACTCATGTTGTCCCCATCCATCCATCCTCGCTGCCGGCTGCCTTATGCATGAAAATTATACACATAACAGGATCTAATAGACTGTCGAATAATAGACTCCGCCCTAAGACCACATGAAATAAGGTCAAATCAGCTATTCTAAGGCTATAAGATCCTAACCGTATACAATTTTCAAAACATACACATTACAGTTATCAATACCAATAATCATTCTCGCACGACATCCAGTATCCCAAAGGCTACAAGCATCACATATCAGGCCAATCTATTGCTGACTACTCAGCTCTAGCATGCAAGTCTACAAGCTCATACAACATATATAGGCATATCCACTAGCCCTAACTAGCATGCGATACTCAGATTCATAATCAAATCATAACAGATAACCCATGTGGGTATTCTGGGGAAACTTACTTGAGCTCGGCTGATTGCATGCACCACACCTTTTTCTCTTTTCAAAACTCTTTTCCTTTTCTCACAACTCGTTTTATAAAAATGATTTTCTTTTGAAACTTTTCATACCAAGTCCTCAGTTTGAGTTCAGTCACACCCGAGAGTATGCCCGAATCCGTCAAACCAAGGCTCTGATACCAACTTGTAACGACCCAAAAATCAAGGGTAAAAATTTCATTTTTAATATAGCTAAAACATTGGTACCAATTATTTCAAACATTTCAAATCATCGTTAAGTAAACATTTATCAAAGTTCATCCCAAAATCATTCATTGAGCAGGTGCACTCACTGCTCCTCCCTCATCGTTAGACAGTCGACCTCCTTGTCGTCCACCTAAACACAAAGAAAATATAACGGCTTTCTCCCTATGGGCAATCCCTGAAAAGGTGACCAAACCTGCTACACCCGTAGCAACCCAAATCACTGAACAGATTCCGACAACGACTCGAAGCAATCACGGGACACGCGGAATCCGCTCTGTGAGATACATCAATCTGAAGATCTCTCAAAGATTCCTCGACATGCTGAATGGCATCTGACAACCCTTGCTAACCCAGACAATAGCAGAAAACCGATCCGAGATCTAACTTATCACAATTCCCAAGAGATACAAATACCCGATATCCACCGGAAATGGCCGAAGATAGCATATCCGCAAACATCTGGAGGAATCCTGACCACCTCTTCCTGGGTCACCTCGACCACCCTGAGAACATGATGAAACACTTCATTCCGATTCCAATGACAATCCAAACCCTTGGAACGAAACTTCGTCGTGCATTTTCTGCTAGCGTTGCACTGGATCCGACCCTGCTGGCCTCTCAAAGGCTGGTCCAAACTCTTAGGTCTCCCCCCTAGACCCTCCAATAATTTCACCTGACCCGAACCTCTCTCATTGAGGTACTCCTAGTCAATCTTCCGTCCTCGGCTTTGAGATCCATATCATTTAGGGTCTCGCACCCTAACAGACTCACCAGCTCAAATGCCAACGGCTGAACTACAGAAGCTGGAGCAACCTCTGCTCTAAACTGGCTATAAACTATTCCCAACATGTAGTTTCAAATCCCAAAGCGCAATAAACACAAGCAACCCTTTCCGCCTGATACAAGAGATCCAAGCCGAACTCGAAATCTTGGCAGTCATTCTGCTAACTGGCTCACCACCGGAGTCAGGACCAAACCCTGGTCCCACCTATGCGTGCTCATCCTCACTCTGCAAAGCAGCTATTCCCACGATCAAGGCATAACCACGAATTCTCCTTCCCATAAGCTTCTCAGATTCTCCAAGACTCTCACCGATTCGAGTATGGATCCTGTGCTTTCAGTAGTACGCGCCCAATACTACCTTCCACACCCATCCAAACAAGTCCAAACTCCAAAAATGATAAACTACTTCCATGAAAATGGTCTTAACTCATGCATGAACCCATAAAGACCTCCAAGATGGCAACTTTCTACCTTAGAGACTCATTTAACACTGAGAGTGGCAACTCTAAGTCTAAGAATCAGATTTCAACCATAAAGTTCTATCCTTGGAACCAAAATGAACTAAAACTCACAATGGTAAATCTAAGAGATCAAAGATCAAGATCAAAGCTTTATACCTTTATCAAGTTGAGAATGAGTCACAAATGCCAGATCCACAAGCTCCTCCTTGATTCCCATCTTTGCAACAAGTTCCAACTTCTTAAAATGCACCAAAAACCACCCAAAATGCACCAACAAGTCCTATGAACTCGGCGAGTCCAAGGTTAGACTCCCCTTTTTCTGTTATGGTTCATGGGAACCAGTTGAGTGAAAGAAAGGTTTTAGAGGGTCCAAGGGAGTGACCCAAACGTATTGGGATAAGCCATAGTCCTGGAGTTCATAGGACTCGACGAGTGCACGAGCAGACTCGGCGAGTCCAAGGCAATCTCCCAACTCTTGAAGATGAACTCGACGAGTTGTTCATACAACTCGGCGAGTCGAGGACAGGACGTGTTCTTAGGATGAAGATGGACTCGACGAGTGTTCATACCGCTCGGCGAGTCGGAAGAAGGTTCATCCGAGGGTGTGTTAGAAGGAGAACTCGTCGAGTCGTTGCTAAACTCGACGAGTAGGGACGTGGATGAGTACAGTTAAAGAAATAGGGACTCGACGAGTTGACGACCCAACTCGGTGAGTCGGGTCAACTGGAAGTTGACTTTGACTTTGACTTGGACTTGGTATGGGGTAAAATAGTCATTTTACCCTAAGGGGTAGAGATCTGATTCTGATTAAGTGTTTTGTGGGGATTATAGTCGGAGGAAATCCGGAGCAGCAGCAGTCAGGGATTCCCCGCACAGATTATCAGCGGCTACTCGTTTGAGGTGAGTTACCTTCAAGTAGCGGTGGGTCTACGGCCACAATGCCGGCCCACCAGTAGGAGTTGTTGTAGATGATTGTCTTTGTGATAATTGTCTATGTTTGTTATGTTTGCTACTACCTGATATGTTATGTGCTAGTATGATATGATGTTAGCAGTAGGGGAGATAGTCCCCAAGATTTCCGGTCGATAGGGCCGAAGGGGGTAGTCATACCCAGTCATGCTAGATAGAATATGATTATGTGTTACATGTTATGTGGTAGTAGTGGTGGGGTGAAATAGTCCCCAGTATCCGGTCGAGAGGACCGAAGGGGAGGCCAGCACCCAGATATGCTAGGCAGTATCCGGTCGAGAGGACCGAAGGGGAGGCCAGCACTCGGATATGCTAGGCGGTATCCGGTCGAGAGGACTGAAGGGGTAGGTCGGGCACCCAGATATGCCTGACAGTATATGTATGTTATGTGATTGTATGGTATGCAGTACGATGGGGGAACTCACTAAGCTTCGTGCTTACAGTTTACAGTTTTGGTTTCAGGTACCTCTTCAGCGAAGGGGAAAGAGCTGGCGCGGTAGCGGCACATCATACACACACGCATTGATTTTCCGCACTTGAGATATTCTGGGATTGTACTCTGACATGTTGCTATTATATGTTTTGGGTTTTCAGACATGATACATTGATTCACAAAATGATATATTGTTACGCAGTTTTCTTATGAATGTTTTATAATCCGTTAATTAAAATGAAATTTTTGGACTCGAAATTTGGGATGTTACAAGTTGGTATCAGAGCCCTGGTTTGAGGGATTCGGACACACCTTCGGGGTGTCTGAACTCAAATCAAGGGATTTAAAAGATTTTTACAAGAAAAATGGTTTTCTAAAAGCTAAGTTAAAATAGTTTTGAGAAAGAACGAAGTGTGTGATGTGCGTGACCGGCCGAGCTCAAGTAAGTATTCCCCAAAGTACCCATACAAGTATATATTATGTTTATTAGTTTCAGTAGAAAAGCATGTTAGAATAGGACTAAGGATCTAGGAATGATGCCTTATGTGCCTGCTTTATGTGCTTCAGCTTATGAGAATTGCATGCTAGTATTGAGTAGATAGTAATAGGATAGCCTGTTTAGGTTATGCCTGGTAGTATGAGCTCAGCATTGTATGCCAGTAAAGTTTCCTGTTCTGAGGATAGGATTGCTTGAGATCGATCCCTTTGGTCTGAATGCTGCTTGCTTTGTGCTTTGTGGGACTTTGAGTGATGGGAGTTAGCTGTTAGGTGAATACGTTGAGTCACATGTGATAAGGGTTGGATAATCTTAGATGATTGGATTTGACCCTATTGCGCAGCTCTTGTTTGAGTCTAACCGTTGTAGGGACGAGTCTTTTACTCGAAGGATTATCTGAGCCTCGTTACATGTGATGGTACTCAAGTAATGGCTAATTGGCATTACAAGGAGGTCTTCAGCAGCTGAGGACCAGTTTGGGTGGTGTCAGAGATTTTCCCTAGGATAAGCCTAGGATGAGAGTAGTAGAGATCAGTAACAGTAGCAGTGACTTGGTGGAGTCGAGGCGGCTCTTGAGGAAAGTACGGATAGATGTGGAAGGTAGTATGGGCCCGTACTACTGAAAGCAGAGGATCCGTACTTGAATCGAGAAAGGCTGAGGCAAGACCAAGGAGCTCGTGATGGAGGTGATCCCTCTAGATGTAACAATATCACTGACGGTTGTCATTATGTATTGCAGAATGGTGGTACTGCGTCCGAGGCCAGCTGTTGGCAGTTCAGGAGAGGGATCGGGTTCGGGCTTAGGTTCCGAACCAGTGGATGAGAGGCTACGCGAGTTTATCGCGTCCGAGATCACTACAGGCATCCTTGATGCGACCCCGATCATCTTTGGGTCGATCAAGGAAGGGATTGTCGAGCTGATGGAGGATCGCCTCCGGGCATTCAGGAGCGACATGGCGACCAGCCAGTCGGGATCACGCACACTGTCCTTTAAGGACTTCAGGGGCAGTGGTGCGCCAGATTTCCATGGGGCGAAGGACCCCATTGTGGCCAGACGGTGGATTGCAGACATTGAATCTGCATAGTTGACCAACTTCTGCCCTGAGCGGTCGAAGGTGAGATATGCAGCAGGATGCTTGAGAGATAGGGCCAGGGATTGGTGGGAGTCGGTTGGTGACTCTCTGGGAGCCTCAGCTGTTGAGGCTATGACGTGGCCGGACTTTGTGACTCGGTTCAGAGCGGAGTTTGCACCTGCAGTGGAGCTCCAGCAGTTGGCGAGGGAGTTCTTAGATATGAGACAGACTACGGATACTGTGGCAGAGATCACCGCCAAGTTTCGGGAGAGGGCGTTGCTAGTGCCCCAGTATGCGGGAGATGAGGATATGAGGAGGACCCGCTACCATGACATGCTGCGGGGCGACATTCGGGAGCATGTTAGTTTTTTAGCTTGCCCTACCCTGGATTCCATGATTGCCAGGGCAAGGGAAAGGGAGATTGATCTGGAGCACATCCGGAAGAGGAAGGTCGAGGAGGGACAGGTGGTTGGGGCTTCGGGGAAGAAGCCCAAGGGATCAGACGTTGGGCCAAAAGGCCAGCAGGGCCGAGGCCGCTGCAGGAAATGCGGCAAGTCACATGAGGGAGTATGCAGGTTGGGATTGTCGGGCTGCTACAAGTGCGGCAACACGGGGCACTTCAGCAGGGATTGTACCGCCCCTGCACCCACTATTCAGACATCTGAGTTGCTGTGTTTCCACTGCTACCAGAGGGGCCACATGAAGGCCAATTGCCCCCAGTTGACAGCAGCAGCGCCAGTGAAGGCGCCAGCTCCAGCGACCCTGCGGATTACTGATGGCCGGCAGGGCAAGGTAGAGGCTCCAATGGTGAGGAGCCGGGCTTTCCAGTTGACGACCAAGGAGGCACGCGCCGCACCCGATGTGGTGACGGGTATGATTCTTTCCCTCTGATTTATTTATATGATGTTTATGAAATTGATATGTGCTCTGTTTAGGATCGTTCCATGTGAACGGTATCCCAGTTCAGGTATTGTTTGATTCGGGTGCTACCCGATCGTTTGTTTCTCTTGCACTCAGCAAGAGGTTTCCCGAGTCTTCAGGCATGTTGGATTGCCCTTTAGAGGTAGAGATTGCTGATGATCGATCGGTGCGAGCATCAGCGGTATTCCGAGATTGTGTGTTGAGATTATTCAAGGAGCGCTACCTGGTAGACTTGGTTCCCATACCTTTGCGGGGGAACAAGGTTATTATCGGAATGGATTGACTAAGCCCCAATGGGGCGGTGATCGACTGCGCGCAGCAGTTGGTGCGGATCAGGACCCCAAGTGGGGGAGAGCTGGTGATTCAGGGCGAGAGGCCACAGCGAGGACCGACTTTATGTTCGGCAGCAAGGCCTAGGCGTGACCTACAGCAGGGTTGCGCAGGATATGTCGCCTATGTCATGGATACCCGGGAGGCGGGACAGACGACGGTGAGTGACGTTCCGGTGGTGCGAGACTACGCAGATGTGTTCCCAGAGGAGCTTCCTGGGATACCTCCAGAGCGACAGGTGGAGTTCAGGATCGACCTAGTCCCTGGTGCGGCTCCGATAGCCAAGGCACCGTATCGGTTGGCTCCTCCTGAGATGCAGGAGTTGTCTACACAGCTGCAGGAGCTGTTAGACAAGGGATTCATTAGACTGAGCAGTTCACGCTGGGGAGCCCCCATTCTGTTTGTGAAGAAGAAGGACGGGTCGCATCGGATGTGTATAGATTATAGGGAGCTGAACAAGGTGACGGTGAAGAATCGTTACCCACTCCCGAGGATTGATGACCTCTTTGACCAGCTACAGGGAGCATCTTGGTTCTCCAAGATTGATCTGCGATCAAGATATCATCAGATGAGGGTCAGAGAGGAGGATGTACAGAAGACTGCGTTCCGGACGCGCTATGGCCACTACGAGTTCGTGGTGATGCCCTTCGGGCTCACCCATGCTCCTGCCGCGTTCATGGACCTCATGAACCGCGTGTGTAGACCGATGCTGGATCGGTCCGTGATAGTTTTCATTGACGACATCTTGGTCTATTCCAAGACGCATGAGCAGCATGAGGAGCATCTGCGAGAGGTTTTGGATACTCTGAGGAGAGAGAGCTTGTACGCTAAATTCTCCAAGTGTGAGTTCTGGTTGCGCGAGGTGCAGATTCTTGGGCACCTTGTCAACCAGAATGGTATTCTGGTCGACCCGGCCAAGGTGGAGGCCGTGATGAGATGGGAGGTTCCGAAGTCTCCATCTGAGATTCGGAGTTTCCTGGGATTAGCCGGCTACTATCGGAGATTCATCCAGGATTTCTCCAAGATAGTCGTACCCTTGACGCGGCTGACGAAGAAGTCCGTAGTCTTTTGTTGGGGGCCTGAGCAGCAGGCAGCGTTTGAGACACTGAGGCAGAGGTTGTGCGAGGCCCCGATCTTAGCATTGCCAGAGGGCATAGAGGATTTTGTTGTGTACTGCGACGCGTCTATTTCAGGTTTGGGCGTGGTATTGATGCAGAGTGGGCATGTCATCGCCTACGCTTCGAGGCAGCTGAAGCCTCACGAGGCGAACTACCCGACGCATGATTTGGAGCTGGGGGCTGTTGTTTTCGCCCTCAAGATTTGGCGTCATTACCTCTATGGGGTCCGTTGTACCATTTACACGGACCATAAGAGCCTGAGGTATCTCATGGACCAGCCAAATCTAAATATGAGGCAGCGTCGGTGGCTTGATGTGTTAAAGGATTATGATTGTGAGATCCTCTACCACCCGGGGAAGGCCAACGTTGTGGCCGACGCGCTTAGCCGCAAGGCAGCGCCGATCAGGGATGCCTGCATGAGGATGACCGTGGTTACTCCACTGTTGGAGCAGATTCGAGAGGCCCAACAGGAGGCCATGAAGGAGGAACATCGGAAGAGTGAGCGGATTGTAGGCCAGGTTTCCTCCTTTGATTATGATAGACGAGGGCTGTTGACCCCCCACCGTAGGGTATGGGTGTCGTACCACGGGGGTGTGCGCCAGGTTCTGATGGAGGAGGCGCACAAATCTCGATTCTCCATTCATCCCGGGGCGACGAAGATGTATAGGGATCTTCGTCTGGACTATTGGTGGCCCTGCATGAAGCGGGATGTGGCATGGTATGTGGACCGGTGCTTGACCTGTAGGAAGGTCAAGGCCGAGCATCAGAGACCACACGGCAAGATGCAGCCGTTGGATATCTCGCTGTGGAAGTGGGAAGACATCACGATGGATTTTATCACAAAGCTTCCCAGGACCGCGCGGGGAGTGGATTCGATTTGGCTCATGGTCGATCGATTGACCAAGAGCGCCCATTTTATTCCAATTTAGGAGAGCATCTCGGCCGAGAAGTTGGCCGACATCTACATCAGGGAGATGGTGGCGCGGCACGGGGTGCCAGTTTCCGTGATTTCAGACAGGGATGTGCGGTTCACTTCCAGGTTTTGGAAGAAGTTTCATGACGAGTTGGGTACTCGTCTGCACTTCAGCACCGCGTTTCACCCGCAGACGGATGGTCAGAGCGAGCGGACCATCCAGAATTTGGTGGATATGCTGCGGGCATGTGTGCTAGACTTCGGTGGTAGCTGGGATACTTACCTCCCATTGGCTGAGTTCTCGTATAACAACAGCTATCGCGCGAGTATCGATCGTCCTCCCTTCGAGATGTTGTACGGGAGGAAGTGCAGGACCCCGATATGTTGGGGTGAGGTTGGCCGGAGGGTCCTGGGGAGCACCGAAGTGGAGCTCAAGACGACGGAGAGGATTCAACAGGTCCGGAGCAGGCTTCAGACTGCTCAGAGTCGGCAGAAAAGTTATGCCGACAAGCGCCGATCAGACCTGGAGTTTCAGGTCGGGGATAGGGTCCTTCTGAAGGTGTCGCCATGGAAGGGCGTCATCCGATTCAGGAAGCGGGGCAAGTTGGGCCCCAGATATATCGGACCCTTCAGGGTTTCAGCTCGGGTGGGCAAGGTGGCGTACAGGTTGGATCTGCCAGCCGAACTCAGCTAGATCCATAGCACTTTCCACGTCTCCCAGTTGCGGAAGTGCCTGGTGGACGACTCAGCAGTGGTACCCTTAGAGGATATTCAGGTCGATGACAGCCTGAACTACATCGAGCGACCTGTAGCAATCCTCGACCGGAAGTATATTAAATGATATCCATAATTATAATTCTCTTTTTATGGAAACTAATTAAATTTGTCATTAATGTCAGCAATAACATTCTTTCAGAATGAATTCGCATCTAAGTTTTCATGATTGAGTTCATGTTTTGTTTCTGGACCCACTCACTTGAAATACAACAAAGTTGTATGGAATACACTCTCATTTTTCAAGAGTAAACTCTCATTCTTCTAGAATACTGTAGCACCTGGTTCCTGGTATGTATTTCATTTATGTAATTTTACATTTTTGGCCTGGGACTCGGCGAGTTGATGGCCCAACTCGCCGAGTAGAAGCGGGATAGAACGGGGGGTTTAAGTATGGGACTCGTCGATTCGGATCTTGCACTCGACGAGTAGGCTCTGTCTGGACAAAAACCCTAATCTGAGGGTTTGCACCCTATTTAATCATCTCATTCAGCCCCCACTCGTCCCTATTGCTCCCAGAAACCCTCCCTAGCAAACCCTAAGTGTTTTGGTGCAAGATTCAAGGCTTTTGAGTGATTTTGGTGGATTTTGATCACAAGGAAGAATGAAGAGCATAGAAGGATCAAGAGGAGACTAAAGGATTCGAGTTTGGTGCATCATTTGCTGTTCTCAGAAGATATAAAGTCTATACCTTGCTTGTTCTTTTGTTAGATCCCCTTTTTGGGGAGATTTAGGGCTTTTATAAGTCATTCTTGGTAGCCAACCATGATTGCAATCATGGTTGGGGGTTGAGGCTTCGGATCTAGGTCCATGGAAGGGTCACAAGGCAGTTGGGGGTTGCTTTTGCACCCATGGAAGGTCCCATGCATCTTAAGAGCTTCTTTTTGGGCATTTTAGGCTCCAAGTCCCATGCATGCACGTAAAGTTTGTAACTTTACGTGCTAGATTGAGTTTAGGGACCTAGATCTATCATTTGGACAAGAGTTGCACTCCAGAAATCGAAGAAATAAGACTTGGACTGCATCGACTTGACGAGTCGTTCTTGGGACTCGGCGAGTCCAAGGTTAGACTCCCCTTTTTCTGTTATGGTTCATGGGAACCAGTTGAGTGAAAGAAAGGTTTTAGAGGGTCCAAGGGAGTGACCCAAACGTATTGGGATAAGCCATAGTCCTGGAGTTCATAGGACTCGACGAGTGCACGAGCAGACTCGGCGAGTCCAAGGCAATCTCCCAACTCTTGAAGATGAACTCGACGAGTTGTTCATACAACTCGGCGAGTCGAGGACAGGACGTGTTCTTAGGATGAAGATGGACTCGACGAGTGTTCATACCGCTCGGCGAGTCGGAAGAAGGTTCATCCGAGGGTGTGTTAGAAGGAGAACTCGTCGAGTCGTTGCTAAACTCGACGAGTAGGGACGTGGATGAGTACAGTTAAAGAAATAGGGACTCGACGAGTTGACGACCCAACTCGGTGAGTCGGGTCAACTGGAAGTTGACTTTGACTTTGACTTGGACTTGGTATGGGGTAAAATAGTCATTTTACCCTAAGGGGTAGAGATCAGATTCTGATTAAGTGTTTTATGGGGATTATAGCCGGAGGAAATCCGGAGCAGCAGCAGTCAGGGATTCCCCGCACAGATTATCAGCGGCTACTCGTTTGAGGTGAGTTACCTTCAAGTAGCGGTGGGTCTACGGCCACAATGTCGGCCCACCAGTAGGAGTTGTTGTAGATGATTGTCTTTGTGCTAAGTGTCTATGTTTGTTATGTTTGCTACTACCTGATATGTTATGTGCTAGTATGATATGATGTTAGCAGTAGGGGAGATAGTCCCCAAGATTTCCGGTCGATAGGGTCGAAGGGGGTAGTCATACCCAGTCATGCTAGATAGAATATGATTATGTGTTACATGTTATGTGGTAGTAGTGGTGGGGTGAAATAGTCCCCAGTATCCGGTCGAGAGGACCGAAGGGGAGGCCAGCACCCAGATATGCTAGGCAGTATCCGGTCGAGAGGACCGAAGGGGAGGCCAGCACCCGGATATGCTAGGCGGTATCCGGTCGAGAGGACCGAAGGGGTAGGTCGGGCACCCAGATATGCCTGACAGTATATGTATGTTATGTGATTGTATGGTATGCAGTACGATGGGGGAACTCACTAAGCTTCGTGCTTACAGTTTACAGTTTTGGTTTTAGGTACCTCTTCAGCGAAGGGGAAAGAGCTGGTGCGGTAGCGGCACATCATACACACACACATTGATTTTCCGCACTTGAGATATTCTGGGATTATACTCTGACATGTTGCTATTATATGTTTTGGGTTTTCAGACATGATACATTGATTCACAAAATGATATATTGTTACGCAGTTTTCTTATGAATGTTTTATAATCCGTTAATTAAAATGAAATTTTTGGACTCGAAATTTGGGATGTTACAAATACACTCTCATCCTTCAAGAATAAATTCTCATTATGCTAGAATACACTCTCGTTCTCCATGCTCCAGGCAACTTTGTTGTATTTTGAGTGAGTGAGTCATGAAACAAAATACGAACCCATACGTGAAAACATTGATGCGAATTCATTCTGAAAGAATATTATTGCTAATATTAATGACGAATTTAATTAGTTTCCACAAAAAAAATTATAATTATAGATATCGCTTAATATACATACAATTATGGAAATCAATTAATATCTATATTTATTTGATTAAATAATAATTTATTTTTAGAAAATCCTTATTGGTGCATTCTAGCACACAAAAGATGTGAGAAACATTTGAACCTCTCTCTCTCTCTCTCTGTATATATATATATATATATATATATATATATATATATATATATATATTATAACACTCCAATCCAGGTATTCCAATTTAGCCCCTGAAGTATTTCTTTTTGGAAAATGAGGACTTTCTGTACGCTGAGCGTACATATGTGTATGCTTGGCGTACGCTTGAGCATGCATCGCGAAGCTAAGGCTCGTACTGTAACATTCATAAAAATACATGAAAATTTAAACTTTTTCAATCAACCAAAAATCATAATTATTTACATTGTAGTTTTCAAAACGAGTTTAAACATCAGAGTAATCCCAAAATCATGAAACAAAACATGAGGATGTGAACGATCACGCCTTCTCCTTCCCGCGATCCTCTGAGGTACCTGAAACATAATCCAAAACTGTAAGCCCAAAGATTAGTGAGTTCCCCCAAAATACAAATACATAGTAAACAGTACAAATATAATAACAGCATGCAATGGTTCCACAGCTAACAAAATGGATTACCCCTGAGCCTACAACATAAGTCTGGCTTGCCCTTGGCCCACAGCTTATGTCTAGCTTGCTCCCCAGCTTGATCAGTCCTTGGACTGAATACCGCTAAGCCTTCAGTACGAGTCTGGCATGCCCTTCCCGACCCTCAGCTCGTATCTGGAATGCTCATGAGCCCTCAGTATGAGTCTTCATGCCCTTCCTGGCCCTCAACTCATATCTGGTATGCTCCAGGGTTTGTTGGCTACAACACGGAGCAGTATAACCTCAACCCAACCCACACAATATGTCGACATATAACAGATAACATTATATACAGATAAACAAGCAGTATCACAGGTAGTCCTAATAATCTACCAACTAGGATATCAAAACTAGCATGCATATCTATTCCATACTCAGCATATCAACGATATCAGGTTATCAAGCCAATGGGTCGGCCTTGGTGCCTTCGACCCGAAAGTACAGTGATGAAAACTCACCTCACAAGTAGTGCAAAACTAATAAGGTCTGACTCCGAATCTCAGCTCTCGACTCGAATGCCTACAACCACCATGTGACCAATTCCATAAAAACCCTGAAATACCCAAATTGCCCTCAAAAGTCAAACTTGGTCAACCATAGTCAAAGTCATAGTTAACGGTCAAGGTCAACAGCCCATGTTGACCCAACTCGTCGAGTGCACCAATGAACTCGTCCATAAAGTCAACTTGTCTATTCTCCTTTCTTGTTGAGTTAGGGTTTTCTAGAGTCCACTCTTGAGTCCTTAAATCATCTCTTGAGAATTTGGGCAACTCCAAAGGTTAGGAAGGTTAGATCTGAGACTCTTGGACTTGTTTATTGTATAAAAATGCAAACTTCATGTGTTCTATGGCTCCATGCATGAGTTAAGACCTTTGGAAAGGTCTTAATGAGGTGGATTGAGTTGTTGGGATCTTATATAGCATGCAAAGGCTTAAAGTTGCCAACTTTATGCCTTAGGACTATTAAATCGACCAAGATCTGGAATTTAAGTGGAGAGCTTGCATGCATTAAGCACTTAATGGACTTTTATGCATGAGCAGTTCGTACACTGGGCGTACTATGTTGTACGTTGCGCGTACAACCCCTTAGCCTAGTATGTTAAGTATACAGAAGAGGTACGTTGGGCGTATGCTCTCAGGAAGCTTTGGGCCTTGGCGGACTTCGGATCTTTGGGCCCTAATTTTTGAGCCTGGACTTGTTGGTGTTTGGGCCTGAAATTATCTTTGGGTCAATGTTGGTATGTTTGGGACTTTTGGGCCTTATGGCCCAATATAAAATTGGACTTTGATGCTAGGCCCATTAGTGAAGGAATGACCTTTGGGCCATTATGGATGAACTTGGACTTAGAATGTTGGGCTCTTTGATTAGGTTGAGTTATAATACTAATTAGGGTAGTTGTATATTTGTTCAGTGTGAGATCTTGGCTGGTAGTTGAGCAATGATTGTTTTCAGCAGACTGAGGTGAGTCTTCTCACTATACCAATGGATCGAAGGCACCAATGTCGGCCCATTACTTGATATGAGATTTTAATATTTGAATATGCAATGGTTTTGTGATTTGATATGTATTGACTTATGTGAAGACCATGGGGAGCCCATGGCACTTGGTAAGACCATGAGGGGGAGCCCATGGCCCTTGGATGTAAGACCATGGGGGTAGCCCATGACATTCCAGATGAAGACCATGGAGGGAGTCCATGGCAAATCTATGTATATATGTGCATGGAATTATGTGGTTATGTGTTTTGCGTATTTTCGGAAACTCACTAAGCGTGTGCTTACAGTTTTGTTGGGTGTTTCAGGTACTTCTTGTTCTAAGGGCAAGGGCCCGGCTTGATGGCGCAGCGTGCACTCTCCACTATTTCCGCACTAGTTGTTTTGGATACTCTGATCTTTTGAGCAATGTGTTTATGTAATGGAATTTTGGAAAAATAAATATGAATGAGATTTCTAATTATTAAACGAAAAATTTTATCTGAATTTTTGGGTTGTTACAAGTTGGTATCAGAGCCTTGGTTTGAGGGATTCGGTCACACTCTCAGGTGTGTCAGAACTCAAACCGAGGAAATGGTAAACTTTTTTCAAAAGAAACCAAAAGTTAAAGTTTTTCTTGAAAATGGTTTTCTCAAGTAAAAGGGAGAGAGTGCAATGCGCGTAATCAGCCGAGCTCAAGTAAGTGTCCCCAATGTATTAGCCATGCTATAGTTATATTTGTAAATTGATGTTGAATTGAATATTTGCTAAGTGTATGCTTTCAAAGTTGTATATGTCTAGGATTGCATAGCCCTAGAATGATGGATTCTGCCTTATTCCTGTTCCTTGTTTGGTTGTGGTTTAGGGTAGAAGCCTTGTTTGACAGTCTATGTGATTCAATTTGTGTATAACTTTCATGCATATGGCAACCTGCTATGATTGACTTGAGTTTCTGGTTCGGTGAGGATTGAGAAATCCTATAATAGTATAGGATCTGAGTTTATGATGTATTATGTGGGTCATGTTATTATGGTTGGGTGAATTAGAGGTATCAGGTATGGCTGTAGGGAAGGTACAGGTAGGTGTCAAAAGTAGTATTGGGCCCGTACTACTGAAAGCACAAGACCTTTACCTGAAACAAGGACAGACCGGGAAGCTCTAAGGAGTCCGGTGAGAAGGAATCCCCTTCGAACTTCCTTATCAATTGCTATTTGTGCTGTATTTTTTTGTAGAGGATGGTGATGATTACGCAAGGAGGTTCGAGTTCAGGATCAATATAGGATCAGGTTTAAGCTCTGGTGTGGAGCCCATTGATGAGAGGCTGGGCGATCTTATCGCAGCCGAGGTTACTCGTGGCATCCTTGACGCAACCCCAGTGATCTTTGGTACCGTCAAGGAGGGGATCATGGAGATTATGGAGGAGTGGATCATGTCCTTTCGAGCCGAGATTGTTGCAGGTCAGATTGGGACTCAAACTCCCTCATTTCGGGAGTTCAAGGCGTGTCGTGTGCCTAAGTTCTTTAGGGTTAGGGACCCCATCACAAGTCGTCGTTGGGTTGCAGACACGGAGAATGCCTAATGCACGAGCTTTTGCCCCGAGGCGGAAAAGGTGGGACTCGCGTCCTGTATGTTGAGGGATCGGGCGTGAGATTGGTGGGAGGAGGTTACCCATGAGGTGGGATCAGCTGGTGTGGCTGAAATGACTTGGGAGGAGTTCGTACGGAGATTTGATTTGGAGTTTGCACCAGCCATTGAGGTGCAGCGTCTGGTGAGGGAGTTTCAGGATCTTTAGCAGATGAAAGAGACTGTGGCGGAGATCACCGCCAAGTTTAGAGATAGGGCACTATTGGTTCCGTAGTACGTTGCGGATGAGGAGATGAAGAAGACGAGGTATCACTCCATGCTGAGGGATGATATCCACGAGTTTGTGTGCTTTTTAGGGTGCAAAAGCCTGAATGACATGTTGGTGAAGGCTCGGGAATGGGAAATTGAGTTGGACCTCTGGACGAAGCGGAATTCGGAGCAGGTTCAGGCAGCAGTGGGTCAGGCTAAGAAGCCAAAGACCTCCGATCCTTCCAGTAGGGGCCATCAGGGCTGGGGCCGCTGTGCCAAGTGCGGCATGCCGCACAGTGGAGCCTGTCGGGCAACAGGCTCAGCATGTTATGCCTGTAGCTAGACAGACCACATGAGCAAGGATTTCCCCAAGAAGGGCTTGATTTGTTTTCACTGCAACCAGACCGGCCATAAAAAGGCCGATTGTCCGAGGTTGACTAGAGAAGCAATGGTGGCGCCTGCGCTTGCCACAATGAGGATTACTGATGGCCGCGCGGTCAAGGCGGAGGCTCCTACGGTGAAGAGCCACACATTTCAGCTGACCACAGAGGAGGACCGAGCTGCGCCATAAATCGTGACTGGTATGTGATCTATTTTTGTTTTATTTATTTTATTGTTATGCTCATGTTGTTATTGTTGGATTAGTGTCTAAGCCCATAACTATAATTGGTATGTACTTGACCCGATTTGGCATGGTCCATTTGGGTTGCACTTCACCGGAACAATTATATATGGATAGTCTTTTGAGAATAGTATTTTTGTGATTTATATTAATATATTATAAGTTCTAATATATTAATATAGAATCATATTATTTAATTAGTATTGATCAAGAGTTAATTTAGAATTAATTTAGTGATCAAAAGGAACTAATTAAATATGGACTCTTATATATATATATATATATATATATATATATATATATATATATATATATGGAATGGGCCAAGTTCATTTAGGTTGGGCTAAGCTTTCATGGATAGTCCTTGGAGTGTTTAACCCATGGCACCTATGGAAATGAAAGGTCATTGGGTATTAGGGTTTACATGAATGTAACCCTAATCCTCCATACTATATAAAGAGGTGTTTGGCACATGAAATGGCACTAGTGTGTGAGTAAACAAGAGTGGGCCAATTTCTAGTGTGCTTACTATTCTCTCAAGTTTTCCAAGGTGTTTTTGGTGATTTTTGATTCCACTTGAGGCTTCCACACTATTGGGGCTAAGCTCTTAAAGTTCAAGACTTCAAGCTACATCAAAAGGTATGTCATCTAACTAGGCTTTTGTAGTATAGTTGCGTCATATCATGCTAGTTAGGATGAAACCTTGGAATATCAAATCTTTGCATGTATAATAGAGAAAAAATAGATCCAAGGTTTATGTGACATCCCCATTTTTACGGCCAGAAAAGGCCGATTTCGTTTATGCTTTTTAATAAAAATCAGAGTAACTTCTTAAGAAAAGTATTGCGGAATTTGTTCCCAAAATAAAATATGATATAAATTTTATCAAAGCATTTCTTAAAGAAATGTATTTCCATTACATTACAAAAACTCGGGATGTCAATCATCGATACAGACCATAAGCATAAACTAAAAAGAAATAAACATCTTAGGCCACAAAACACTATCTAGCCTCAAATCCGTAATCTCTCGTCAAATCATCCAACTATGCTTTTGCCACTACCTGTAATACAAGAAACTGAGCGGGTCAGGCTGGGGAGCCTGGTGAGCATATAGGGTTTTCAACCCACAATACATAAGTTTATTATTTTCAACAATCATTAAACCTAATTACCCGTTCCCGTTATCCTCACCTTACGTCCCTAAAGCATCTATCATAAGGGACCTATCCTAAGGAATTTCATCGGGATGGACACTACTGCTAAGGGGATTCCTTAGCCATAAGTTCCAGTAAGGCAACCATGGGGGGGGGGGGGATGGAGTACACCGGTGAACACTTCGTTCACAAACACCTACAGGTTGCGAGCCTGCTAGCGTTCCACTGGACTTCCTAGAAAAGTTAGTGGTCGTCATCCATACTCCGCTAGATGACTGGAACAACGTCAACATTGAGGCCTCTCATCATTTTATTTTACCACACACCAACTATTTCATCTACCCATGTTCTACCCAACATATTTGTAGATATAAAATACATACATGGTCCAGATCTGTAAAATAAAGCTTACACCTTTTATCCAGCATAACTTTCAAAGCATAAAATACATATACGGTCTAGATCTGAAGAAAAAATCTAGATCTGAAGGAAAGAAGTTCAGATCTTTCATCCAACATAGATCTCAAAGTATACAGTTTAGATCTGAAGAAAAAGTTTAGATCTGAGATGAAAAAGTGTAGATATGAAGGTAAAAGTTTCAGATCTGAAAGAAAGAAGTTCAGATCTTTCATCCAACATAGATCTCAAAGTATACAGTTTATATATGAAGAAAAAGTTTAGACCTGAGCCGAAAAAGTGTAGATCTGAAGGAAAAAGTTTCAGATCTAAAAGAAAGAAGTATAGATCTTTCATTCAACAAACATCTCAGGTAAACAGATAACACATATATATACACATAGCACATAATTTATATAAAATACTTCATATCTATATGTAATATGAAAGTGACTATACACTCATCTGATACAAAGTGATTCGGACAGCACCTCGCTTCTAAAAATAATCTGCTTTGACGAAACCGGGAAGTTTGATTGAAAACCAGGCTCCGTGCGGGCAGAGTTTCAAACCGAAAAACTCTTTTTCTTGGAGACTCCGGGCTCTCCGAGGCTTTCTTCTAGTGCTAGGAGGTTTTCCTAGGCTTTTTGGGGGGTTTGGGGGGGTGTTAGAGAGTGTTTAGAGAGAGAAAGAAGTGGGTAAAGGTGTGAGTTTGGAGGCAGCCCCCATACCTCTATTTATAGGCTTCCTGGAGCGACTCCACGTCGTGGTGCCTCTCTCCACATCGTGGTCTCGTGTAGGCTCCAAGGCTTCGCCTGGTGCTGACACGTGGCATCGCACACAGGGTGGAAATCAGCCGATTTTCAAAAATTCATAACTTTCGCATACGAGCTCCGTTTTCGACGTTATTTATATCCACACTTAGGTAACAATAAGATCTACAACTTTCATTTTGACTCCGTCGGCTAATTCTCGACCGATTTTAAATTTAACAGTACAAGAAGATTAGACTGTTAAATGACCGCGAAGAATTCATAACTTCTACATACGGACTCCGTTTTCGACTGTCTTTTTACCGTTGAGTTCCTATTAATGAGATCTTCAACTCTCATTTAGGTCGTGTAGGCCAAAAACCGCTCGAACTAAAATTCGAGTTTCGGGTCGTGCACTACTATGCTGAATCTTAGAAAATTCATAACTTCATCATACGAAGTCAGATTTGGGCGTTCTTTTTATGGATGTTCTCGGTTTAACATATTCTACGACTTTCGTTTAGATTACTAAGGCTAAAAAGTCTCTATCGTAAATTCACTATTTACGCTTCCTGGTGCCGTGTCGGTTCCGTCGCGAAACTTCGACATGTCATAACTTCTTCGTTATAACTCGGATTTCGGCGTTCTTTATATCCCCGGAATCCTTGTTTCAACCACTACAACTTTATGTATCGATATCGGTTTTATATAAAACTTAAATTTTGACGCTTATTTTTATTATTTCTTTATAATCAAATATATAAGCACATAAATCACATAATACTCAAATAATTCATCTATATTACTTCAAAAATATTTACAATAGTTGACCTAGACTATTAGATCATCTAATAATGCTTAGCCCCGAAACGCGGACGTTACAGTTTATAGGGTTGCATGTACACCATAGGAGTGTTAGAATGCTCAAAACCCATCAGTGGTATCAGAGCCTAGGCTTGTTTTCTTTTATACTTGATGCAAATTGCTGAAAACCGAAGTTTGTATGCTGTCTAGTCAGCTGACTCTCCGAGTCCATTAAGAGACTCGACGAGTCCATGCCTAAATTCATCCAACTCGTCGAGTTGGTTCATGCACTCGACGAGTTGGACCCCCTGACAGCATATCTTCGAGTTTTAAGGCTGTAATTGGTCTAGAATCATTACCTTAAACTGTTTTGGACTTATAAAACCTGTTTTTGATGTGGTAATGATTATGGTAAACCAATTTCAAAGTTGTTATCAAAATTTCAAGATTTATGTGTGTTTATGTAATTCTTGAAATTGTTGATATGATTGTTCATACACTTATGAGTTTTGGTAGATCATAGGAATTATTGGCAAAATTGTTTGTTAGTTAATTCTTGATCTAAATGTGTTTTTAATGGAGTCCATAATTTGTCCTCAAGTTATGGATTACCAAAAGACATTTCTTTTAAAGATCCATTAAAATGCATAGGTTACAAAAGTTGAAGAGTCTTTTTGTTTTAAGAACTCCATAACTTGTCCTCAAGTTATGGATGTTCAAGAGTCTCTTCATTAAAGTTTTAAAACCTTAATTAAACTCATAAGTTATGAAAATAAAATGTTTTTGAATAGTTCAAAACTTGCCCTCAAGTTTTGGAATTTGTAAAGTCTCACACACACTTTAATTCCAAACCCTAGAGTTTTAAAAGTTAAAATTCAACCCTTATACTTTATTGTATTATAAGTTAATAATATATATATATATATATATATATATATATATAAGAGCAAGTCAGTCTTACCGTTAGTAGGCCTCATTAACGAAGCCAGTCTATAAGGGGGTATAAGGTTACTGCCTATAAAATGGAAGTTTAATGGGTGTCCACTCTCACCCACCGCTTCCTTGACTGGTGGAGGGTCGTTAGACGAACAGGTTTGACAGGACTATAATTCTCCCTTCATTAAAAGTATTAATGATAAATACTAAGTAACTAAACTCTTATAAATTCCCAATCTTAGTTACTTAGAAAAATGTGAATTTGGTGCTAACCCATGAAATTACACTTTGCACTTTGCTTAAGTCGTTAGTGGAGCGTGTGTGGTTAACCGGCACACTAACCTGAATTTAGCAAGGTAGGCAAAGGGTACCTTAATGTTTATCATAGGATCGGTGGAGCACGTGTGGTTAATCGGTACATCGATTAAGTGCTAAATATTAAGGGTACCAAGTATATTTGCATGATTATTCACACCTTGTTTTGTGATCCTCGACATCCCAGTCACAAAACTTGAGAGGGCACAATCGAGATTGAAACATGTCATTCAATGAATCTTAAAAGATCTAGGAATTTCAAATCCGATTAAAAACCTAATAAATTATTTCGTTTTTCTTGGTGGAAATTGGTGAATCGTCATTCGCCTACCTTCAAATATTTTATAGCTTGGATTACGGCATCCCTCTTCCAAGTTATAAAATATTGTGTTGGGTCCTAGCCTTAATATTTCATATTGGGTGTTCTATTAAGGATTTAAATCAACCAACTTGAATTTCTCCCATTGTAGATGTCTGGTTCAGACAACTATGATCTTCCGAAATCTCTTGGAATAAGCTTTCCTAATGAAGATGATTTCTCGCGATTGGTTCATGGAAATCATTCTTCTCTTCCTCCACCTCCTCCATTTATTCTCCTTGACCCACAAGCTCGAAGACTCGAAAATTTCAAGGTCACTCAAGCCCTACTAGCAATGAAACATAAAGATGGAAGACATGTGTGTACTCATGTCTTAGGAATGAAGTCACACATTGACAGGTTGAGAATGTTGGGTGTCGGTGTTCCAAGGAAGTTCGCTATTGACTGGGTTCTTCAGTCACTTCCTGAGTCATATAGTGAGTTTATTAAAGACTACTATGTGACAGATCAAGACATGACCCTAATAGATCTTTCTTATTTGCTTGTTGCTGCTGAATCAGCAATGATTTGGTGCAATGGTCAACCAAATATTGGTGGAAGGTCTATTTCTCAAACTTCCATGGACATTGACAATGGTAACATTGGAAGTCCAGAAAAGCTTTCTCTTCCCAATGGAAAGGGATCGGCCTTGGTCAACCCGGTTGACCAAAAGGTAAAGGGAAAAGCTAAGTCTGTGATAGTCCCGTGTACCATTCCCAAAGAGTCTATATGTTTTCATTTTCAAGAGAAGGGGCATTGGTTGCGAAACTGCCCTAACTACCTGAAAGATCTAAGAGAAAAGGAGGAATCAAAAAGTTTGACTCTGCTTCAGGTAAGTCCACTATCTAACTCTATTAAGTTCCTAATTGATGATTCTTAATATAAAATGTGACTCGGTTACATTTTGATGTTTGGCAGGATCAAGAAAAAGGAAGGAAGCTTAAAAGAAGAGCATGCTGAATCTGATCGCGAAGATGGATTTCAATCGCTTGGTTCGAAGATCGGATTCTTGAGCTACTACTTAGGAGTTATGATAGATTGCTAGGAAATACGTAATAGCATAATTTTTCATTAAAGTTGCATTGTAAGGAAAAGTTTTTCTGCATTTTATAAATAAATAAAATTTTGTTTTGTTTTATTTTATATCTCCTTGCAATGGCATTCTTGGAAAATTGATGTTTGTATGTTTCTAGCAATAATGGAAAATGGATTTGATTCTTTCGTTTGTGGTAGTGTCATAATTTACCAAATAAGGAAAGATTCTCATCACCCAAGTTTCAGTTGGATAGAAACTTGGAATCATGCAAGTTGTATTGTATGATGAATGAGAACTTTCTTCTTTGGAAAAATTAAGACTAATTCCTTGTTCACATGTATATGTGAGTCAAGTGAAGGACTAAGGGATCGAGTACACATTCTTGTGCACTGGTCAAGTCCACCACAAAGATCGATAAGATTATTCGTCATGATTTACTGAAGTTCAGTAAATATGGTTATACTTACAAGTTTAAGTATAATTCTGAAACATTGGAAAAGTTTCAATGTATGGCAGAACGAATGAGAAGAATCAAATTAGGCAGAAAGATAAAAGTTTCTCCAATCCGAAAAGATTGGAGAGTACTTTAGTATCGTGTTTTGTGATTATCTTAGTGATTATGAAACCATATCACAATTGATCCTCTAAGGACATCTTAGTACATTTGTTTGGCTAAGAAGAGGAGTCGTGGATTGTTGAAATGGTTAAATCAAAAGATGAATCATATTTCGTTCCAAAACAGGTCTTCGAGTCATACTCCAAGATTGTAATTTGAGTGACACATCTTCAAGAAGGTTTATTAACACTTATCAAATGTAAGAGTAAAATGTGTCCTACTCTTGTACATTTGAAATTGGTAAGTTGTGATGTTTTGGATAAAACATAGACCAACTTAGGCCAATTGTGTGAAGTGTTTGTCTTGATAAGAATCTGCACTATCTCTTGAATATTTGTTTGTCAAGGAATAGGTCTTGGCAAGAGAGTGTTATATGTCAAGGGGACAGTGGGAGTCTAAAAGATCTTGAAAGAGTCTAATCAAGAATAAAAACCTGTAGTTTATCACTAGCATACGACTTGAGGTCTATAACCTATCGTGTTGCCATATTCCTATTTTTGTGCCCATTCTAGTTAAAGTTGGCTTTGCATATGAGTTCTGAGAGTTCTCAATTGGTTGCATAACAACTTGGAAGCAATGGCAGGCCCTTGTGCTGCCAGGTGGCAAGAAGTTAAGACTGCACAAGTTCAGTCCATATGAATTTGTCACTAACCGTGTCTTGTGATTATGGTTTTGACAAATTCACATGGATAGGAACACATACACCATAAAATCTAAGTGTAATAAGGTTTCTCTCAGATTCATGAAAATGATGGTGAGGAAAAGCTTTCACTAAGAGGTTTTAAGTAGATAGCAATTGTGATATTTTCATTCTCAAAGTCGTTAGTAGAGCGTGTGTGGTTAACCGGCACACTAACATGGACTTGTGAGGAATGGCAAAGGTCTAAGAAATTGAGACTATGATTACGGCATCCCTTTTCATAGTTCTGAAATTGTTTAGACACACATGTGTGCTATCTAAGGAAAGGTGTATGATTTTGATAAAGTTTTATCAAAGCATCTCGTATCAGAAATCTGAACTTTGGTAAGAAAGTCAATAAAGTATTGATTTCTAGAAGTCCAGCTGATTTTTGAGTACATGTCAAAGCTAGTGGGAGCATAAGTGTTATGCTAATAATCATCATGTTAGTGGGAGCATGATAATTATGATAAGTGTTGCAAGTTAGCAATATTAATTATAGAAAACAAAAGTTTCAATTGGGAAAAGTTGTTTTGCTATAATTAAGGGAGACGAAATTTGAAATTATACTTCATTTCAATTCTAAAAGCTTAGATTGAGATTTTAATTATCTTTAGTCAAGGATATATATATATATATATATATATATATATATATATATATATATATATATGAATTTTATGTTGGAATGGCTCAACTTGAGGAAATTCTATATATATTGCGTTCTCAAAATTCGATTATGATTACGGAATCCCTCTTCATAGTCGAATTATGAAAACATGGCAAATAAAATATTGTAGCAAAAGACTGGTCTAGAATCATGCCTTTATGTGAGACATCATGAATCGTGTCCCATATGCTTCGGGTATAGGATCGATTGCATGTGCTATAATATTTATCCTTTCTAAATTTTCCAAATGCGTGGGGGCATTAAGAGGGGAAAAGGTCTAGAATTGGATATGACTAAAATGATTAAGCAATTTTCGAGGACAATCTAAGGTTTACCAAAGATTGGTTGCTCAGGGACAATTGGAAGTATAGTGTAAATTTTGGAAGGACCATATTATCATATTATGAAAGGAGGCAATTCAGAAGTGATAGTCAAAATGGGAATATGGAAATGTCTCCATGGGTGGAAACTATTCAATCTGTGTAAGATTAGAAAACTTAATGCAAGAAGGATGTTCAAAGCAATGTACTTTGAATATGAGACTTCGTTTCCATGGAGTTGATCTCCATTGGAATACTCTGTAATGTTTGTTGACAAGTCTTTGTGACTTTGTGCATAATCATTACTGAGGATCAGTGCATACTAGTTTAAAATCTAAAAGATTTCGGTAAATGGCAGGAATTTGGAATTCTTGCATTTGCGGTAAGGATTTGGGATTGTGAAATGAGAATCATTGGAATTATGTTCAATCGATCTATTCCACAAAGTAAAGATCATAGACAAACATAGTGTGCATACTTGGTGTATGGCACGACTAGTGTTCAGAAAACATAGTGTACATGCTTGGAGCATGGGACAACTATTGATTTAATTCAAGTATTAAGTTGATAAATTTGAAACATTATACAATGAATAATGTGTAATCAATATGGTGATAAATAAAAGATGTTTTATTTATATTCATAAGTTCTGAGACCATATTAGATTCGATTATTCTTGTGTTTCACTTTGCATGTTTTGACTTCCAGAATAACTAGGTCATTCTTCCTGAATGACTAAGTTATTCAAACCATCTACAGTCGATAATAGGTTGGAAGTAGGTATTAAGGCAAGACTGTCATGAAGTTGGTTTGTAGATGTCTAAGGGATTGGACATAGCAAGAGTTGCTACAACATTCATGAGTGCTCATAAGTTCTGAGTATTGGATTAAACCCACGCTCATTTGACTCACTTCATGGATTTTATCATGAGTGATCATGAGACGATAATATCTTATATTCTTCAAAACTAGAGATATGAGTTGTTGACTATGAGTTGGTTATACATTGATTGTACGAAAACGCATTGGTAACTCGATGTTATAAAACGTACCTTTGTGTATAATTCAACAAGTAGTAGAACAAGCATATGAGTCGAAGTTTATCCATTCCTTTTACCCTTGTAGGGATAAAAGCGATATATGTGGGCCCCTCGATGATTTAGTGATGACACCCCTAAGTTCTTGGCCAAGCCCAGACTGATTTGATTTGTTCAATTAGTCGGTCGTCATAAATCGGAAATCGGGAAACAACAAATAGACAGAGAGAATGATTATAATCCATGTCTCAGTCCATATGATATCTAGAATGGAGGAATATATGATCCCTTATCTAATGGACAAGTCATTGACTAAGGTCAGAGTTCGACAGCGGCTTTAAGAGCTACGATTGCTAGTCGGGTTTTGGAGTCATACGCAATAATAGTTTTAGACTTATCCAAGTGGGAGACTGTTGGATTAGTGTCTAAGCCCATAACTATAATTGGTATGTACTTGATCCGATTTGGTATGGTCCATTTGGGTTGCACTTCACCGGAACAATTATATATGGATAGTCTTTTGAGAATAGTATGTTTGTGATTTATATTAATATATTATAAGTTCTAATATATTAATATGGAATCATATTATTTAATTAGTATCGATCAAGAATTAATTTAGTGATCAAAAGGAACTAATTAAATATGGACTCATATATATATATATATATATATATATATATATATATATATATATATATATATATATATATATATATGGAATGGGCCAAGTTCATTTAGGTTGGGCTAAGCTTTCATGGATAGTCCATGGAGTGTTTAACCCATGGATCCTATGGAAATGAAAGGTCATGGGTATTATGGTTTACATGAATGTAACCCTAATCCTCCATACTATATAAAGAGGTCTTTGGCACATGAAATGGCACTAGTGTGTGAGTAAACAAGAGTGGGCAAATTTCTAGTGTGCTTACTTTTCTCTCAAGTTTTCCAAGGTGTTTTTGGTGATTTGTGATTCCACTTGAGGCTTCCACACTATTGGGGCTAAGCTCTTAAAGTTCAAGACTTCACGCTACATCAAAAGGTATGTCATCTAACTAGGCTTTTGTAGTATAGTTGCTTCATATCATGCTAGTTAGGATGAAACCTTGGAATATCAAATATTTGCATGTATAATAGAGAAAACATAGATCCAAGGTTTATAGGGTTGCATGTACACCATAGGAGTTTTAGAATGCTCAAAACCCATCAGTTATGATCTTGTATAGGGACCTTTTTGGTCAATGGATTGTAGGTTCATGTTCTTTTTGATTTTGGGGCTACCCGATCATTTGTATCTCTTGCGCTCAACAAGAAGTTTCGAGATGCTTCGGGGACTTTGGATTCCCCACTCGAGGTGTAGATTGTGGATGACCCCACTGTGAGCGCTGCAAGGGTATTTCGAAGGAATGTTCTGAATATGTTCGGTGAGAGGTTTCCTATTGATTTGGTTCCGATTCCTTTGAGAGGATTGAAAGTAATCATCGGAATGGACTGGTTGGGGCCCAATGGGGCCATGATAGATTGCGAGCGTCAGCTGGTGAGAGTTCGAACCCCAATTGGGGGAGAACTGGTTATCCATGGAGAGAGAGCCTCACATAGGCCAACCCTCTGTTCGGATGCGAGGGCTAGGAGACTTCTTCAGCAGGGTTGTTCTTGGTTTCTGGCCTATAACTCGGATACGAGGGTGGAGGTCAGGACAGAGATGAGCAGGGTACATATTGTGCGAGATTTTTCTGATGTTTTTCCAGAGGAGTTACCTGGGGTGCTTCCCGAGAGGCAGGCAGAGTTCCGGATTGATTTGATGCCTGGTGCGGCTCCGATAGCCAAGGCGTCGTATCGTCTAGCTCCGCCTGAGATGCAGGAGTTGTCTACGCAGCTTCAAGAGCTGCTAGACAGGGGATGTATTCGTCCGAGCAGTTCCCCATGGGGAGCGTCGATCCTGTTCATGAAGAAGAAGGATGGGACACACAAGATGTGTATTGATTATCGGGAGCTGAACAAGATGACGGTGAAGAACCGTTATCCGCTTCCGAGGATTGATGACTTATTTGATCAGCTTCAGGGTGCATCTTGGTTTTCCAAGATTAATCTTCATTCGGGGTATCATCAGATGAGGATCAAGGATGAGGATATACCAAAGACGAATTTTATAACTCATTATGGTCATTAAGAGTTTGTGGTGATGCCATTTGGGCTCACCAATGCTCCAGCAGCGTTCATGGATCTCATGAATCGGTTTTGCAGGCCGATGCTGGATTGGTCTGTGATCGTTTTCATTGATGATAGCTTGGTCTATTCTAGGACCAAGGAACAACATGAGCAACATTTGAGGGAGGTGGTGGAGACCTTGAGGAGGGAGAGGCTATATGCCAAATTCTCCAAATGCGAGTTTTGGTTGCGTGAGGTGCAGTTTCTGGGGCACATCATCAACCAAGATGGTATCTTGGTGGATCCGGACAAGATTGAGGCAGTAATGCGATGGGAGGTTCCGAAGAACGCATCCAAGATCCGGAGTTTCTTGGGTCTAGCGGGCTACTATTGGAGATTTATCCAAGATTTCTCCAAAATTGCAGTACCTTTGACCCGCTTGACCAAGAAGAGTGTGCCTTTCGGTGGGGTCCAGATCAGCAAATGGCAGTTGAGACTTTGAGACATAAATTATGCGAGGCCCCGATTTTGGCGCTACACGAGGAATTGGATGATTTTGTGGTGTATTGTGATGCTTCTATTTCGGGTTTGGGAGCTGTTCTAATGCAGAGGGGACATGTGATTGCTTACGCCTCGAGGCAGCTGAAGCCTCATGAGGCGAATTACCCCACTCATGACTTGGAATTGGGGGCGGTGGCGTTTTCCCTCAAGATTTAGAGGCATTATTTATATGGGGTTCGATGCACTATTTTCACCGATCACAAGGGTTTGAAATATCTGATGGATCAGTTGAATCTGAATATGCGGCAGAGGAGATGGTTAGATGTGTTGAAAGATTATGACTGCGAGATTCTGTATCATCCCGGGAAGGCCAATGTGGTGGCCGATTCCTTGATCCGTAAGACGGCAGGTGCTCCGATCCGAGATGTTTGCTTGAGGATGATGGTTACCTCACCTTTGATGGATATGATCAAGGGGGCACATGTGGAGGGATTGAAAAAGGAGAATTCGAAGACTGAGCAGATTCGGGGACAGATTCCATTATTTGTTTGATACTGTCGGGGGTTATTGACTCAGTGTGGCAGGGTTTAGGTTCCGGAATTTGGGGGAGTGAGGAAAAAGATTTTGGAAGAGGTGCATAAGTCCAAGTTTTCTATCCATCTGGGGGCCACGAAGATGTATTATGACCTGAGATCGAGCTACTGGTGGTCCTGCATGAAGCGGGAAGTTGCTTGGTTTGTTGAGTAGTGTTTGACCTGCAGGAAGGTCAAAGCCGAGCATCAGAGGCCTCACAGCAAGTTTCAGCCATTACCCATCCCTATGTGGAAATCGGAGGAGATCACCATGGACTTTATCACGAAGTTACCTAAGACGGCGCGGGGTGTTGATTCCATTTAGGTTATTGTGGACAGGTTGACCAAGAGTACTCATTTTATTCTGATTTCCGAGAGTATCTCCGTCAAGAAATTAGCGGATATTTATGTGTGGGAGGTGGTGGTCAGGCACGGAGTGCCGGTATTTGTGGCCTCGGACTGCGATGTTCGATTCACCTCCAGATTCCAGAGGAAGTTTCAAGAGGAGTTGGGTACTCAGCTGCTTTTTAGCACAACTTACCACCCCCAGACTAATGGGCAGAGCGAGCGGACGATCCAAACACTTGAGGATATGCTTCAAGCATGTGTTTTAGACTTCGGAGGGAGTTGGGATACTTACCTCTCACTAGCAGAGTTCTCTTACAACAACAATTATCATGCTAGTATTGAACGACCCTCGTTCGAGATGATGTATGGTCGGAGGTGTAGGACTCCGGTTTGTTGGGGGGAGGTTGGCCATCGAGTCATGGGAAGCACCGAAGTGGTGCTTAAGACCACCGAGTTGATTCAACAGGTGCGTGATAGGCTGCAGGTTGCACAGAACCGTCAGAAAATCTATGCTGACTGACGCCAATCGGATCTCAAGTTCCAGGTGGGGGATTTTGTGCTGCTAAAGGTGCCACCCTGGAAGGGTGTCATCCGCTTCCGGAAGAGGGGCAAGTTGGGACGCCGATTTATTGGTCCATTTAGGATCTCTGCCCGAGTTGGCAAGGTTGCGTATCGATTGGATCTCCCAGATGAGCTGAGTCAGACCCATAACACCTTTCATGTGTCTCAGCTTCGGAAGTGTGTATCAGATGAGGCTGCAGTCATTTCATTGGATAATATTCGGATGGATGAGAGCCTGAACTATGTTGAGAAGCCCATTGCAGTTCTGTATAGAAAAAACTAAATCTCTTTGAAATAAAGTGGTGAAGCTAGTAAAGGTGCAATGGCAGCACCGCAAGGGCTCCGAGTGGATTTGGGAGCTGGAGGACGAGATGCGAGAGCATTATCCGGATCTATATACACTAGCGGACTTCGAAGGCGAAGTCTAAGTGGGGAAGAGTTGTAACACTCTAATCCAGGTATTCCATTTTAGCCCTTGAAGTGTTCTTTTTAGCAAATAAGGACCTTCCGTACGCTGGGCATACATATGTGTATGCTTGGCGTACGCTTGAGCTTGCATCGCGGAGCTGAGGCTCGTACGCAGGGTACGAGCATGTACGCGGGGCATACAAGCATGTACGCGGGGCGTACGAGGCCAGAGACCAAAAACCCTAATTTCATGACTTGCACCCTATTTAAACAACCTTATATCATTTGGACCAAACCCTAATCATCCTCCATAGCCTCATTTCTTCCTTAAACCCTATATTTGCAAGAAAGTGTGAGATTTAAGCTTAAAGGTGTGTGTGGTGACCTTTCTAGAGGGTGTACAAGAAGAAGAAGGTGGTGTTCAATTCTTGATCAAGGAAAGAGCCTTTGAATCCCGCATCTAGAGCATCTTGGAGAGATTTTGAAGGTAAAAAGCTTACATCTTGTCTATTCTCCTTGCTTGTTGAGTTAGGGTGTTCTAGAGTTCACTCTTGAGTCCATAAATCATCTCTTGAGAGTTTGGGCAACTCCAGAGGTTATGAAGGCTAGATCTGAGACTCTTGGACTTGTTTATTGTATAAAAATACAAACTTGATGTCTTCTATGGCTCCATGCATGACTTAAGACCTTTGGAAAGGTCTTAATGAGGTGGATTGAGTTGTTGGGATCTTACATAGCATGCAAAGACATAAAGTTCCCAACTTTATGCTTTAGGACTATTAAATCGACCAAGATCTGGAATTTGAGTGGAGAGTCTGCATGCATTAAGCACTTAATGGGATTTTGTGCATGAGCGGTTTGTACATTGGGTGTACTATGTTGTACGCTGCGCGTACAGCCCCTTATCCTAGTACGCTAAGCGTACATAAGAAGTACCCTGGGCGTACGCTCTCAGGAAGCTTTGGGACTTGGCGGACTTCAGATCTTTGTGCCCAAATGGTTTTGGGCCTGGACTTGCTCGTGTGTGGGCCTAAAATTATCTTTGGGTCAATGTTGGTATGTTTGGGACTATTGGGCCTTGTGGCCCAATATAGAATTGGACTTTGATGCTAGGCCCATTAGTGAAGGAATGACCTTTTGGCCATTATGGAGGAACTTGGACTTAGAATGTTGGGCTCTTTGATTAGGTTGATTTATTAATACTAATTAGGGTAGTTGTATATTTTTTCAGTGTGAGATTTTGGCTGGTAGTTGAGCAGTGATTGTTTTCAGCAGACTGAGGTGAGTCTTCTCACTATACCAATGGGTCGAAGGCACCAATGTCGGCCCATTACTTGATATGAGATTTTAATAATTGAATATGCAATGGTTTTGTGATTTGAAATGTATTGACTTATATGAAGACCATGGGGGAGCCCATGGCACTTGGTAAGACCATGAGGGGGAGCCCATGGCCCTTGGATGTAAGACCATGGGATTCGAGATGAAGACCATGGAGGGAGTCCTTGGCAAATCTATGTATATATGTGCATGGTATTATGTGGTTATGTGTTTGCGTATTTTGGGAAACTCACTAAGCGTGTGCTTACAGTTTTTTGGGTGTTTTAGGTACTTCTGGTTCTAAGGAAAGGGCCCGTCTTGATGGCGCAGCATGCACTCTCCAGTATTTCCGCACTAGTTGTTTTGGATACTCCAATCTTTTGAGCAATGTGTTTATGTAATGGAATTTTGGAAAAACAAATATGATTGAGATTTCTAATTATTAAACGAAAAATTTTATCTGAATTTTTGGGCTGTTATATATATATATATATATATATATATATATATATATATATATATATATATATATATATATATATATATATATATATATATATATATATATATATAGAGAGAGAGAGAGAGAGAGAGAGAGAAATTTCAACATCAAACTTCATTTCATGGAGCGAACCAACGAACTCTTCGATTACATCCAAAATCTTACTGGTAAACCACAACAATCTCCGATTTCTACATAAACCAACAACATACAAAACGATTACAGCCCATATTCAAATCCTTGTCATGAATTTTGGTCAATTTGTACTGAATGTGAGAAATAGGAAAACAAAAGCAATGCATCAATCAAATGCATAAGTTTTTTTTTCAGAAGTTTACTTGAAAAAAAAACAGACCCCATTTTGTTGTTTCAGTAGCCTCATACATACACATACAAAGGAGACCAACCCCTGTAATGGATCCTCTTCCAGTCCTCATGGCTCTTACAATAAGGATTTTGGTGGTGTTGATTGTAAAAATGGCAGCCAATAGTTGATTCCCCGACTAATCCCACATACAAATTGCATCTGGTATGTATTTCAAATCGATTGCAGGTCCCTCAATTAAAATTTTTCTCTTGATATTGCGTTCGTGATGGCTTCTGATAAAACTCAAGGATGGAGTGGCGACTCCTTTGATCGATACAAAGAGTACAGGTATGATCCGATTTCAATTCCAATTAGCTATTCTGATTGATGTGTGAAGAAATACAAGAATATAATGCTCAATTCCTTCAAATTTTGTATGGATTAGGGGAACAAAGATGAAGCCCACTAGCTGTTTGATGAAATGCCTAAACGAAACAAGGTTTCTTGTTTTTTTTTAAATCTTATGCATTTGAATGATGCATGGTTTTTTTTAGGATAATTTCCCAGCAAAATTTATTATTTTTCCTATCTTTCCAGCCTCGTAACTTGGCCATACGAACTCCGATTTGGGCAAACTTTATATCGTTGGAAATCATGTAAGGAGTACTACAAGTTCCATATTATTTGTTTCGTCTGAATATGTCTAGAATGGGAGTTATTCAACTGTGAACATGGCAAGTCGGAATATTACTACATTTCAAGTGTTTGAACAACCAACTTCAAACGACCATATCTCATTCATTACATATCCATTTTGTTTGATTTTTTTCCTGTGTACTCTTTGTTCTATAGACTACAACTTTGCTTTATAATGTTCTTTATATTTAGCTATGAATATCGACTTATTAAGCTCCAAAGTTGACACGTTGCAGCTGTCAAATTCCCAAATCAGCTTGTCATTAATTTTTGTCCAACTTTGCAACCAAGTAGATTTTTCATATGAACTCCTTCTAAGCTGATTCTTTTTTATATTGCTTCGTTTTCATGTCTACTATAAGTGACCTTTGTACCCTTTTCCCTTTCCTTTTCCTTTAGGGTGGACTTTTATGGTCTCAAAGTTGGCATTTTATCACTTTTACATGGAATTACAAATTTCATATTCTTTTCCATTTTTGCCCTTAAACTTAATCCATTACACCATAAGCATATATAACTCATATAATGGTGACATATTTACTATTATATCCATTGTTGGTTATGTAAAATAACCAATTTACTCTCTTTGACCATTTTGCCCTTTATTGCTATTTGTCAATTTTCAACTTATTTCCTTTTCTTTCTCACATTCTAAACATCCAAATTTTGGGATGTTACACATATTCATATAGTTACTTATATGCATCTGCATATAGTTATTCTTATGCATATACTTATTTATATACATAAGCATAATACATATGTATTTAATAGCCTTATGAATATACTTATTCTTATGAATATACATATACTTATGAATATGTATATGCATATACTTATGAATAATAATATGCATATGCATATATTTATTCGTATGTATATCTATATCTTTACTCTTATGCAAGAGGTAGTGACACTCGAGTAGATGTCATGCCAAATTTCATGACAAATTTTTGAAAAATTCTTTTTTCATATATTAAGTTCCATTTTTAACCTTCTTCATCTCCGTCGTTGCTACTGTTTTTGACCTATCAAACCCTTCTCCTACCTTACTCTTAATGTCATTGCCATTATCATGGTTGCATGTTCATATGATTATTCATATGCATAAGCATATACATATGTATATGCATATGTCATATACTTATTCTTATGCATATGCATATGTTATGTATTTATTCATATGCATATCCATATACTTATTCTTATGCATATGCTTATGCTTATTCATATATGTTGGGTATAAATTTGGTTTATACATTGCTTTTCTAGGAAAATATATTTTTATGTAATGCTGTATGTGTTTGCGGTTTGTGTGTACGGCCGTACACGGATGTACGGCCGTACACCCGTGTACGGCCCATATCTCATATATATAGGGTGAGGAGTGTGTGAGGCTAAGAGGCAAGAGAGAAGGGGAGCATATTGTAGAGAGAGAAACTAGAGAGAAGAAGAGTGTTTGAGAGAGAATCTTGTGTAAGGAGCATCATTCATATCTTCAATACATTCAAGATTCAAGTTATTCTTCTTCTCCTTTCTTCTTCTATTGATCTGGCATCATCCGTTTGATTGGGATTCCGCACCATCAAACGGATCTGATTGATACACAAGCAGATTGGGGACTTACAAGTGGTATCAGAGCTTGGATTGTATCAATCAATTTTGTCAGATCTGGAGCTTATTTGATTTTATTTTTGAAGGATTTCTTCGTTTTTGGATAGATCTCTGAAAATTAGGGGGGGTTTGTTCTTCGTGTTTTTCATAAAAACGAGTTTTTGATCGAGTTTTGGAGCAAAAATGGTGAAAAACGTCGTTTTTTCTTCGCATCTGTTGAAGGTGTACGGCTCGGAGTGTGCGGCTCAGTGTACGGCTCGGTGGTTTGCGGTCCAGCAGCGTTTCCGGTTCGCACCTCGGTCTCGGTCAGCAACGTGTGCGAGCCTTCGGTCGGAGGTCCTGGTCAGCTCAATCTTCGCAGCGTTCATTTAAAAAAAAAATTCGGGGGGAGTTTTGGGGTTCCCAGGGATCGAATCCGGGTCCCATGGGTGATCGAACATGCGCCTTACCAGTTGGACTAGCAAGTCCTTTGTTCCATTCCTTCGAACTTTAACTCATAAGGCGTCCTGTGTCGCTCCTATTTTCGCAAAATTGACACTTTTAGCCCAAAATTCCAATTTCTTTTAATTCTATTTTCTTCCAAAATTTTAACTTTTAATTTTTAAATTTCTAAATTTCTAAATTGACTTTTTACTTAAATTTTGACTTTGACTTTAAAGTTTGATCTTTGACTTTAAACTTTGACTTTTTCGTTTAACTTTTAATTTTTCAAATTTAGCTTTTCGGTTTGATTTTTAAGTTTGACTTTTTAAAATTTGACTTTTAAGGTTGACTTTTGAGTTTTTAAGTCAAAGGGCATTTTTGATAAACAATGAGTTCTTCAAACATCAATGTCAATGAACTTTCCTTGGAGAATTTACGTGAACATTATGAATTACTTCGTAGAGAGAACGAGGACCTAAAATACGAAATGTATCAACTTAGGAAATGACAGAACCCCTGAAGGCTGAATTAGAAGCTAAAACCAAAGACTTTAGAAAACTTCAGGAAGAGTATAGTATTAAGAGTATACATTATAGATATGTAACTGAACAACTTGCTGAGGTAACTGCTCAGCTTGACACATTGAAAAACAAATTTGAAAATGCAGATTTTACTTTTAGAAAATTTGATGTGTCAAGTGAAGTAGTTGCATCTATGATAGAAACTAATCTGCAATTCAAAAAACATCAGTCAAAGGGCTTAGGATATGACAAAGTATCTCCCCTTTTTTTTTAAATGAATCTATGATGTATTCAATGAATAGAATGATAATTATCAGTTTAAATGAATCTATGATGTATTCAATGAATAGAATGACAAAGTGCCTCCTCCTTATAATCATAATTATCAGTTTAATCCTTTGACCAAAGAGAAGATTGCCAGAGAGCCTTATCTCAAATATGGCAAACCAGCTGGATTTGTGTCAGGAGGTATTCAGGTTGAAAATACTAATGTTTCTACTTTTTCTGCAGATCAACCACTAAGTCATTGCAAGCAAGCAGCTGAAGAGAGTGTGTCTGATAATAAAATTGTATCAAAGTCTGATGAATTAAATTTTTTCGATATATTTAATGATATCTTTGATAATTCTGACGTGGATGTGCCAGAAAGTGTTGAGCTGAACGATTCTAATGCTTCTACTTCTTTTGCAGGTAAAGTAACGGAAGATGAGAACAAGGAGAAAATTATTGAACAAACCAATGTCTCCTTGAACTCTGAATCTGTTACTTCGAACTCAGTTGCTTCTGATCAACCTGCTGTTGAGAAATACAGACCACCAAATCAAGTGAAACAGCCAGCCTGCTGCAAGTGTGCTTGTGGGAACAACAAGAGACAAGGCATAGATACGCCACCAGGTACAGGAAGAAACAACTTCCCAATGAAGAAAAAGACATGTGTTCACTGTGGAACACTTGGACACATTGCCAGAAATTGTCCAAATCGCGCATACGTTCCCTACTACGCACAAGGCTGGCAGAACGCGCCAAGAGGGAGATCTGTCACACCCCCAAACCAAGGATGGAGGAAACGTCCGGGGGTGGAGGACTTCATGTATAGTATCACAACAACGAGTATAATAGTGCTCAAAGTAAATACAACCATCATAAATATAATTGAAAAGGTTACACCATAGAATAAGTTTACAAGTTTCAAAATCAATTACATTATGATGACAAAATGAACTGTTTGACGATTTATCGTCCCATCCTCAAAATGCTGTTGGTTTTCCTGTTTCACTGATTTCCTAAGAATACAAGTAGTTTTGAAAAAGTGTCAACAATTAAGTTGGTGAGTTCATAAGAGTTTTGTTTGAGAAAGAAACTGTTTTCCTTGTAAAAGCGATAAAGTATGTTTCCAGAAAACTCAATATTTTCTTTATAAAAGTTATGTAGTCCTAAATCCCAGGACCGAGAGTAAACAAGTATTTTTCCATACTTAAAGTAATTCATGCAAGTTTAAATGGACATAAACTCGTTTAGTTTAGAAGTAAAACCCTTTTTCAAAGTAGAATTTTCCATGTAATCTTGAAATATTGTTAACTACCTATACTTATTGAGATAAAAACTGATTTTAAATCGACATAAAACCCTTTTTAATTTGGGAAATATCCCGTAAACTTTATGTGTTGTTAACTCCCTATGTGAGTCGCTATAACCATACTATGACTATGAACCTGCCATGACGTTTCTCAGGCGTCGAAAAAGTTAATGACACTTGTCACCTCAGACCAGCCGGTCTAGCTGTAGCTAGCAGCTCAAGTGTGGTTTGTCAAACCAATATAGATCTATACACAACTATCACGTTCTCCCTACAAGAGACTCTGGTTATAACTACCAGGAATTTTAACCTGTACTCTAGGAGTACTAAGAGGAATGTCTCACAATTTACGTTAACAAGTTTACGTGTGGTGTGCGTGAGTGTAAAACCTTTTTCTGTGGGAATAAAACCTTCCGAACTATGTTTGTTATGTTAATGGAATCATAAACTATACCTATTATAGTTTATCATGTAATATATGAAAAACCCATTTGTTTTGAGAGTGACACCTTTTTCATGTGGTAAAAATCCATAAACAATGCTTATTGTAGTTTATTATATGTGTTCGAGATGAATGAAGAACTCTTATCATGAATGACTAAAATTTCAGTTTATGATGAGAAACTAACAACAAATACATTCAATATTTAGAACTTATTGTTATACACTTTGCTCAACATAATACAAAGTGTTATGAAAGTTATAAGTTGTTAACTAGTTTCTAACCGTTCTGCACTGTTTTAGAAAAATCATAGAAAATCATACGAAGTCGAAAACTGAATCCGTAAGTTCTGAAAGTTCACAAAATGTGTCTAGTTTATTCATAATTTTTATTATGATTTTTTAGAAGTCTTTAACTCGTGTTAAAATGTTCATATTCACAGACTGGTCCGAATTCGTTTCTGAAATGATAGGCAGTTTTGTAAAAATCACCATAAATCGTAGAAAAATCGTATGGAGATGTGCAAGTAGTCATTTTAAAGGTATGAACCTGAACTATTTGCATATTAAACAGTTTTGAAAGATATTAAGTTGAAGATAGTCAAAACAGTCCGTGAATAAGACTCAACTTTTCTGATGAAAGCTGTTGTTTGAGTTTAGTTGTGTTCTTGGTGTTTTAACTTGTATTCCCCCCATAAAACTTGAAGAAAACATGAAAATGTAGGGGTATGAACTCACCTTGTGTGTTCTTAGTGGATGGATGTTGAAGAAAAGGAAGTGTTCAACTCAAGAACACTTAGAAGATGCCTTGAAGGTTCGAAGATCTAACACAAATATGATGGAATTTGTGTAAGTAATCTATGATTTAGGTAGAATGAAGTGAAATAATCATAAGGAGGATAATATCACTTACCAAAAGTGAAAGAAAACTTGATGATCAGCCCTTGAATCTCGAATTTGAGAGAGAGAGAAGTGAGAGAGAAAGGTGTTTGTTCTTTGGTGGAAATGAGAGAAATGAGAGAGGAGAGATAATGATTCTATATTTTGTTCAAGTGTATGGCTGGGAGAAAATGATGGGAAGGACGATGGAAGTGACTAGGTATGGTGGAAGGACAGTGGTTGGTCATGGAGTGGGCATGGGGTGGTTGCTTGTGTCATACACTAAGGCAAAGTCAACACTCCACCACAAGATCTAACTTAATAGATTTTTATTCTTAAATAAGGATTTCCCTAAAAATATACTTAATTTATGAATATATGGGGTCTTATATGTCAAAATATAAGTTTGGGTGAAAATCCCTCTTTAAAATAATTAAAAACGGGCTTAAAACGGAGTCGTGGTCGAAAACCGGGTGGAAAATGGGAAAATCCGCAGTCAGGGGCGAGGTTCCGGTCTTAGCAGCCTTAGAACCGCAGGGATGGTTTGGTTGGTGCATTGGAACCGAGGGGGAGGGACTTCGGTCCGAGCAGGTACCGCAGGCGGACTCATCAGAAGGGACCGCAGCTGAAGGTCAGATGCGGTGCTCCAGTTTCGGGTTCGGTTCAAGCTTCGGTCTTCATCCGCCTCGGTCCTCAGCAGTTCCGGTCCTCAGCCGTTCCGGTCCTATGGCTGCGGTTCCTTAAGAGGCCTTCGGATTTGGTCCTTGGAGCTTCGGCTCAAGGAGGGTTTAGTCCCAGTAGAGAGGCTTCGGCCCTAAAAGGCTATTTTCCAAGGTATCCTCCCGTTTCGAATGGTTTTTCACCAAGTCAAGTGTCGGAATGCCCCAAATGATTACAAAAAGATCAAAAGAGGTTTTGAGAGAGATTTGGAAGAGATTTGACATACTTGGAGAGATTTGGGAGAGATTTTTCATTCTTGGAGAGATTTCTCATACAGAGAGATATTTGGGAGAGATTTTTCATTCTTGGAGAGATTTCTCATACAGAGAGAGAGATTTGGGAGAGATTTTACATTCTTGGAGAGATTTCTCATACAGAGAGAGATTTGGGAGAGATTTTACATTCTTGGAGAGATTTCTCATACAGAGAGAGATTTGGGAAAGATTTCACATTCTTGGAGAGATTTCTTTTGTGACCTTTTTGAGTGTTTGGATCTGTAATTCAAGGTTTGTAAACCTCGTTAAGGCTTGTTATGATTGTTATATGCCCCCGAGGGTTAAGAAATAATGTTTTATCGAGTAGTTTCATCACTTGCCTTGATTAGGGTTTAGAATTTTCGAACACGTGAAAACTCTAAGTGATACTTTGTATTAAGATTGCGAGTTGTTCAATAAGAAACATAATGGAAACCCTAATATACAAGGGTTAGATGAGTTGACCGGTTTGACTTGTTGACTTTAGTTGACTTTGACTTGGCCAAAATTGACAGTTGTCACATCATCCCCCCGCTAGAAAGAATTTCGTCCCGAAATTTAGTGTTTCGACTGGGACTTCAAGAATTTGGAGGAAAGATGGGGGAACTTTTCGTAGTATAAGAAATTGATATGGTGGGGAACAACCCGTCTGATGTTAAATGACGACCTTGGAATTTATTATTGTAACTTGAGCTGAGTCGATTTAAAGGAGTCATTGTTTTGGAATGATAGTGTATTCTACTTGTGCCTTTTTGCTCTCCGCTTTATACTTGGTATTACCACTATGAATATTTTATAATGTAATTTGTGAGTATTAGTATTACGAATGCTTCCACAAATTGTGATGAAATTCGCATTATAAGCCCTACCAGTTCTTTTATAATCGCTTGATGTAAACTAGTCATATATCATTAATATTACAAGGGCATTCGGATGGGTGGCCCTGCCTTAAGTCCACAACCAAACAAGGAACAGGAAAATGAGGCGGAATCACACATTCTAAGTCCATAGAATCTTAATGATACATGACCATAATGTTTACACTAGCCATCATAGATTCACTAGTAAAAACCCTGCGTTTTTATATAGATGATAAGACTTATTCTGGTTTTGCCGTGTTCTCGAGATTCTTTCAGCCTTCCTCGAATTTGTACTAAGTCATAAGTGATAACTTCTCCTCGGAGCGCTGTATAGGGTCTGCTTTAGTGTTTCTCGTTTGATTAGATCGGTAGGGAACATATGGGTTTGGTTTACACGACTAGTCTTATTCGGATGATAGGGCTTTCACTTGCACTCCTGGGTAACCTGGTCCCGAAGTTCATGGCAGGACTCGTACCTGGTCCATCTATCATTAACTTGCGCATATAGGTTGTATGTACTTAAGGTTGGCAAGACAGTTGGATGGGTGACTCTGCCCCAAATCCACAACCAGACAAGGAACAGGAAATAGGGCGGAAGCACACATCCAATGTCCATAGAATCTTAATTATACATTTCGGAAGGTATAATACTCCTCTGGTGAGTGTTTTGGGGTTTCGCAGCGAGAGATGGCCCGGAGGTCCGTGTTGGATTTGTGTTTATGAGAGACGAAGGTTTTTTTTTGAGATTAGGTGAAAGGTCATTTCGTAGCCGTTTAGTCGGGAAAGTGAGGACTATATCAATCGAAATCGAATGATGACAACAGTATCTTTTTAGGTAAAACATGTGTTAAGCTGTATTTGCAAGAAATGCTCATTAGAGGGATAGAGTATCTTGTGTTTCTTTTCAGTGTGTTCCGTTTTGTTCGATGATATTATTACCGCAGATGATTCATACTACAGCAACTAGCACTGGTAGTGAATGGGTACTGATAGCTAGCAATGATACTTGATATCATGATTCCTGACAGGTCACTCTATGATCGAGCGGTATATGTAAGTCGCATGTAATTTGATACTGGTGAAATCGTCGAGTGAGTGGCTCCACCCTAACCCCACTACTCGACATGGAACGGAGTCAGGACGGGATTATTCGCTTTAAGTCTTTAGTATTTTGATTATAATTAACCCCAATGTATGCACAAAGTCATCACAGCTTACAGGTAATGATCCTAAGGTCATATATGATTGTCTTTGATTTGATTTGAACGAGAGAGTGTCACACCCCAAAACCGAGAACGGCGGAAACGTTCGGGGGTGGTGGACGTCATGTACAATATCACAACAATGCAAGTAGTAAACAAGCAACAACATCATCCATTGCATTAACAATATAATTTCATACAAGTGTGTTCTGTCAAGTTATATAGACACCAAAAATATACATCAAAAATAAAAGAGGAGTCTTGAACGAGCTCCATCTTCTCAAAACCTGGCTCCTGTACCTGTCTACTGGTGACCTGAGAGTACAAGTTATTTTGAAAGAGTTTATCAGCTTTAAAGCTGGTGAGATCATAAGTATATTAGTGTCTGTGTTTGTATGAAAGCATTTGTAAGATGTTTGTAATGTATAAGTTTTGTAAAAGTTTGTATTTGTTTGAACTCTCCTAGAAAACCCTATGTTTCCTACTAAAAGTAGCCTTCTACCAAGGCATCTAGTGTATGTGTGTGTGTCTCTTGTAAGAGTATGTATTTTCCCAAATCTGACTATCATTAACCAAAAATATACTTTCTACATTATTGTTTATTGTGTGAATATCACAAAGTAAATGTAAAGGGAAAATGAAATAGTACTGTAGTGTTGTATTAAGTAACTACTGCTGTACTAACTACCTTAAACCAATTGTTATTTAAAGTACCATGTGATCGGCCTGTATCCTGCTACCGACTCTAGTAAAACGACGATGTAAGACGTCGTAAGGAATGACGTTTGGCACCCGTAGACTTGCAAGTCCCACTGTAGCGAGCAGCAAGGTGTAGGATAGTCAATCCAGTATAGATCTATACTCAAACTCATACGCTCCCCACTTAAGGAGATTCTGGATACAAAAACGGTCCTGACAGGTAGTGTCATTCCCCGTTTAGTGGCTCACATAAATGTAATAATGTTCTTGTATATGTATGTGCTAGCTGTATTGTGTGTTCTCTCTCTGTCTAGCATGTATTGTTTGTTTCTCATCATAGTACCTATTGTCTGTTTCTCATCATAGTATCTATTGTTTGTTTCTCATAATAGTATCTATTGTTTGTTTCTCATTATAGTATCTATTGTTTGTTTCTCATTATAGTATCTATTGTTTGTTTCTCATTATCGTATCTATTGACTCATGTATGAACTGACTCATTGTGTGTTTCTTTGTTCTAGTAATAGTATTAGTATCTCTCTAAACTATACCTATTATAGTTTACTAGTAATGTTGTTTGTGTATATGAACATGTGTGTATACCTTTGCTACCCAAAGGCATTGAACTGTATGGAAGAAGTAACCTTTTATATCTATATACATATACATAATATATAACTAGGATTCAAACGACCTTCGGACAAATAACCTTGATACCCTAAGTCCACAACCAAACAAGGAACACGAAGTAAGGTAGGCTATCAGTCCTAAGTCCTTTCAATCCTACTTATATAACTATATCTATATAGATACACAGAATATAAGTTAAAAGAGTTTAATAAAGTATTTGACATGTAAAAGAGTTTGATAAAAGCATTTGGTATGATAAAGAGTTTGTAAGACAGTTTGAAGTAAAACAGTTTGGTAACACAGTTTGAAAAGTAAGAAATCCACTTGTTGATAGTTATTAATCACATGTGATTGATATAATAACTATAATAGTTCAACTTGTATTCCCCCCCCCCCATAAAAGCATTTAAAAACATTTAAAAGGTTAATTAAGGGGTATGAATTCACCTGTAGTGAGTGGTATGGATGAACTGATGATATCGGATTGCTAGGTGTCAAGTGAAGACTTGTACACACACAATGATCCTAGTTAACATATAATAACACATATATGTATCCAATTAGTCTTGAAACAACTAATTAACAAATTTAAGACATCCTAGGACATGTTAAACACCTTCTATAAGTGTTATAAGTGCTAAGGATTGCATCTAAGTGTTGTAGGACATTGCTATTGAGTTTAGGGTTCAAGGGTAAACTCCCCTTGAGTTTACGGTTTTGTGACCATCACTCAATGAGTTTACGGTCATAAACCCATGATTTTACGGCCATAAAATCATGGTCCCTTGACCATTTTGTGTTTTGAAGCTTTTCAAGTCATAAGGAAGCATCCTACTTCAAGTATAAGCCTTAGGAAGTGTTTGTGGCATCATTTCACTCCTAAATGGAGTTTACGGCCCATGGACCACTTCTCCATGTGTTTACGGCCGTAAACCCCTATGGTTTATGGTCTTTTGATGTTTTCAAGTACTAAGCTCATCAAGGAAGGGATCTAGGCTAGTTTCCAAGGCTTAGAAGGGACTAGGGCACACTTTGGCACCCTTTTTAGGGTTTACGGTCCAAGGTGTTCTTGGACCGTAAACACCTTTGATCTTGGGTTTCTTACGTGTTTTCTTGATGTTTAGAAGTGTAACTAGGCTTACAATAAACTAGGGTAGGAGTACTTACTAGATAGAAGCTTGAAAAGGTGCTAAAAGTACAAGAACACTAGTGTGTGTTCTTGGTGAAACTTGAAGATCTACACTTTTGGAATGATTTCACGGATGGAATCATGTTAGATCACTAGATTAAGTAATATATCAACTTATTAGGGCTAGAAACACTTACAAGTTGAAGATCAAGAAGGAAAATTCGGATGCTACTTGAGAGGATTTGAGTTTTGCTCTTGAAAAGTGAAAAAGTGATTAAAATGGCTAAGTGCCATATATATACTCTTGGGGTTTACGGCCGTAAACACCATGTTTAGGCCGTAAACTCCAAACTCTTGGAGTTTTGGGACTTTATTGTTGTACAATAAACCCTAGGGCATCCTCTCTCCTAATATCTCCCGAAGTACTAATCTTAAAACACTCATACTTATTCCAAAAAGTTTGAAAGTTTGCAGAAACTGTTCTGACTTCTATTGAAGTGAATGGTTGTACAGAATAGAAATTTCGGGTTGTCACATCATCCCCCCGTTAGAAGGAATTTCGTCCCGAAATTAGAATTTAGGTAAAGGAGTAGGCATGAATAATCGAGACAAGAAGTGGGGATACTTCCTAATCGATTTATTCTCGCGCTCCCAAGTGAATTCAGGTCCTCGGTTGGCATTCCAGCGAACCTTCACTAATGGGAAGCGGCTCTGAATCGTTCGTCTGACCTCTCGGTCCATGGTCACTACGGTTCTTCCACGAAGGTGAGGCTCTCGTTGATCTCGATCTCGTCGAGTGGGATTACAAGAGTCCTGACGGAAAGGTACTTTTTCAAGTTAGAGACGTGGAGGGTAAAATGTACATTACTGAGTTCGCGAGTAGGTTGAATTTGTGAGTTACAGGGCCGATTCTGGCAAGAATCTCGGAGGTCCTAACTATCTTGGATTTTAGCCTTCCACGCTTTCCGAAGCGTATCAAGCCTTCCCAGAGTGAGACTTCCAAAAGAATTTGGTCTCTCACCTGGAGTTCCAAAGGTTTCTTCCTCTTGATTCTCTTCCCAGTCAAGGGCCGCTCCCTTCTGGGTCAAAGTCGTAAGAGGTTCCGTAATTTGCGAGGAGTTCTAAATGAACTACGACAGTAGGTCAGCGAGACCTAAAATTTGGCGAATTCCCGTCGGCGTCTTCGGTGCTGACAAATTCTCAACGGTTTTGATTAATTGAAAGGGTCCTCAAGAATTCCCACATCACTAATGGTGTGTCTTAGGATCGTATTGTTTTTTTTAGAGAACTTCGTGTAAAGCTTCTCTGATCGTATTGTTTCCATGGTTTGTTGTAGATGCTCTTTATGATTTCCTTCTTACTTCGAGAGTAGATAAGTAAGTCATTTACAAGGACAATGACGAACTGATCCAAGTAAGAATGGCGTACCCTATTCATTAAGTTCATGAATACTACGGGCGTATTGGTCCTATCCGAGGGGTATCACTACGGACTTGTAGCGTCCGCATCGAGTTCGGAAGATTGTCCTCAGGACATCCTTCTCTAATACTCGCAACTGGTGATATTCGGATCTTAGCTCCATTTTTGAAAGGTACATCGTTCCTTGCGATTGGTCAACCAACTCATCTATGCGAGGCAGATATAATGATTTCTAATGGAAATCTTGGCGAGGTCTCCGATAGTCGATGTACTTACGATACAATCCGGCTACCTTCTTGAAGAATAAGACCGGAGCTCTCCATGGTGAGGAGCTTGGTCTTCCAATTCTATTGCTGAGTAGTCGTTAAGTTGTCCGGACGGTTCTTGTATCTCCGTAGGTGTTAGACTGTAGGGCGATCTGGTTACAGGAGTCGTGTTGGGTTCTAGGTTTGTTCGCATAACGGCACGATCACTCATAGTCTTGAGTAGTCTCCGTCCTGAAGTTCATATTAGAAGTCATACATGGTTCATCAATCACAGTCTCGTGTATACGAGTCATATATAATTAAGATTGAAAAGGTAGTCGAATAAATGATTCTCCTTTAAGCTCACATCCAAACAAGGAAAAGAAGTTAAAGCGGAATCATCAATTCTAAACCTGTAAAACCTTGATTATATACTACCCTTGCGTATACATTCTTCAGGGATAGATCAACCGTAAGGGTCCTTGTACTAAACTTGACGTACTGTACGAGTGGTACTCCGAGGAGGTTTTTCTGAGGTTTCTTCGGAAAGTTACAAAACATGAGGCACTCTATGCATGAGTACTATGGAGTTCTAGAATGACTGCTTCGCTAGAAAGGCGATTTCGAGAAAGAGATGTGCGCACGAAATTGGTATTGTGTGGATCGAATTGACTCAAGTTGTATGATAATATCGGAATCACTCGGAAATAAAGGCACTAGATTTGATCATAACGGCGTTACAGGCAAAACACTAAAGTGCAACTTTTAACAGAGTTACAATACTTTAGATTAACTACTAGACTACTGCTGCGAACAAGGTATACTACAAAAGACAAGTATACGCAGCACGAGGATCCCTTTTACTGACGGGATCTCGCAAAAGATACCACTCGAGTTGCACTAGTTTTAAACAGTTTGAAGCATACACAATATTGCCGATTGGAAGCATTCCTACACTATAGTAGGGTCCTTAGCTGTCTTCTGTTGTTCTGGGGTCAAATTCCTCCTGTTCCCCCGTCACCCATGTCTGTTGGGCAGTCCCTTTTGAAATGTCCCATTACGCCACATAGATGGCATATCCGAGAGATTTCGACATTGGTGGTTGAAGTAAGGTGTTGGGTCCCTGTCCTGCAGAAGCGGGTAGCGTGTCCGTCTTTGTTGCAGTTATTGCAGTGCAACAGACGACAACTACGTAGATGATGGAAGTTGCACTTATTGCACTTCGGTAGGTTTCCAGCATACTGTCTGGCTGGGTTAGGAATAACCGGGATACTAGTAGGGATGGTAGTAGGAGTTACTGACGTGGTGGCCGCAAAGGCTGCCACAGGTTGTTGTCTCTTGTTCGTCCCTTGGGGTGATTTGCCTTTAAATCCATCCCGAAATTTTCGTTTATTACTCTTGGGTTTGAGATTCGGAGTGTCGTGGTAGTTTCATACTCGCTGATGTATTTGGTTGTTACTTTGATTGGAATTATTGATACCCATACCGCTAACATTTGCATTGTTAGCGTTTAGGTGAGTCATGACAGCTGTCACGGCAGCTGAGACTGTAGCTTGAAAGGTAGCTGCATCAATCTGAAGAGTTGGTGCTTGGTTGATGGGTTGTTTACTTTTCTTTGGCGACATGTTTCTGTTACATGAAAAAAAAAGGAGTTCGTGAGCGAATATGGTTGAACCTAGATGTATTTCGATCGTTCTTGAAAAGAGTAGAAGTATGTTCTTGAGGGTTTGACCTACACCCCTATGATGTAGTCATAGTACAGGGTAGGAGTAAGTTCATAGAATGTGTACAAGACGTTTGTCGTTCAAACCGGGGTTCCATTGGTTGGTGGATAACATGATCCAACCTTCGAAAGAGAAATGGGAATGATCCCTGAGTTAAATTACCCTAGTCCAATAACTTGACTAGAGTGGGTTTCAGATAGACTGCAACGATAGTATGATGAAAGTATTTGAACAAAGCGTGACACGGAAATTAGCCGACTGCCAAAATCATTGATATTTAAGATGTAATACGCTTGGGAAAAATGACCTTGGAGTAGGTCTTACATCTTATACGAAGTAACAAAAGTTTTGACGGCATACTGGCCTAACTAGAAGGTACTTACAGTATAAAGTTAGTTACTTAGAAAGGTAGTACTTAGAGCATAGCTAAGAAGACTATTCTTTCAACTAGGGAAAGAAAGGTAGAATGTCTCCTACTGGGGACGGTTATCCCTTGGGTGAACCCTTAGTTCAGCCAGTTGGCGCTCCATATCAATTAGGTGCCTTTCGTACACCCTTTGGCGTACTCGGAGCTCTATGACTTCAGCTCGAGTTTCAGCTAACTCTTGCTGCAGGGTCTCATGGTCTACTCTGGATCTGTCACGAGCATCTTCCAGACGAATGGTGCGGAGGGTATGCATTCTCGCATTGGTGACAACTTCCGTGATTTGATGGAGAGTTGTCCTGCCTTGAATCTCATTTCGGGCCACTCTTCGGACCAAGATTGGCAAGACTCTGTCTGCTGAGCCCCCTTCGCTCAGGTCATAAAAGCTTCGGTCTCCATTGAATGGCATGGGCTGATCCTGCCCTTGGCTCCATGAATGGCGTCGGGCCTTGAAAAGCCGGACGAGGGTTAGGATTTGGAACAAGAGCCATCGGGGGTAGGTTCTCAACCTCAGGTTCGGATTCAGAACAATCTTCAAAGCCTTCAGCTTGGTGACCATCCATAGGAATTGGGTGATCATGTTCTGGCTCTGCTCCAAGCCATCCTGCATTGCCGTGGTTGGGATAGTACGGGTCTCCGGGAAGATGGAATCCAGCCATTAAATCTACGCGAGAAAAGAGGTATAAGATATAACTAAGTAGACGATCTAATTTAGATAATTATAAGATGATCTTTATCAGTTGCTCCAATACTTGTTTAGAGCATACCAGTTATATGTAACACAGATGGGATAGACCTTCGAATAGGTGACCCTAACTCTAAGCCCACAACCAAACAAGGAACAGGAAGTAAAGCAAAGATTCACAGATTCTAAGTCTATAACATCCTAGCACATATAACCTTAGTGTATCCACTAAACAATCATTGACATACTAATAAAGACCTTTAGTTCTCATATAAGTAATTACTGTAACACAAAATACTCCTATAGTATTTTAAGTTTAATGTTCTGTTCTACTGTTCTCATTGTAGTAGTGTTGGTAAGTTTTTAGACTTGTTGCAACCTCACAACCACACTTAGGCACATGCTAGTCAACCCTCGGATAATATAGTTTATCAGGCTATATCTTCCCAGTTTTGACTATATGTCTCTAAGTCTACTTGTGCTGTCCAACAATCGTAATACTTTTGTTCTGTCCTAGTGACACTGATTTTAGTATGAATGCAGGTATGTACACTTGGTTAAATATTTTATTATTTAAAAGTATAAACTCTTTATCAGAGTATTTTAATCCCGCTTGTGTTTATAGTTCGTATATCTTTTATGGGTTGATACACTCGATTCACTATAAACAATGCTCTGATACCAATCTGTCACACCCCAAAACCGAGAACGGCGGAAACGTTCGGGGGTGGAGGACGTCATGTACGGTATCACAACAATGCAAGTAGTAACCAAGCAACAACATCATCCATTGCATTAACAATATAATTTCATACAAGTGTGTTCTGTCAAGTTATATAGACACCAAAAATATACATCAAAAATAAAAGAGGAGTCTTGAACGAGCTCCATTTTCTCAAAACGTGGCTCCTATACCTGTCTACTGGTGACCTGAGAGTACAAGTTATTTTGAAAGAGTTTATCAGCTTTAAAGCTGGTGAGATCATAAGTATATTAGTGTCTGTGTTTGTATGAAAGCATTTGTAAGATGTTTGTAATGTATAAGTTTTGTAAAAGTTTGTATTTGTTTGAACTCTCCTAGAAAACCCTATGTTTCCTACTAAAAGTAGCCTTCTACCAAGGCATCTAGTGTCTGTGTGTGTGTCTCTTGTAAGAGTATGTATTTTCCCAAATCTGACTATCATTAACCAAAAATATACTTTCTACATTATTGTTTATTGTGTGAATATCACAAAGTAAATGTAAAGGGAAAATGAAATAGTACTGTAGTGTTGTATTAAGTAACTACTGCTGTACTAACTACCTTAAACCAATTGTTATTTAAAGTACCATGTGATCGGCCTGTATCCTGCTACCGACTCTAGTAAAACGACGATGTAAGACGTCGTAAGGAATGACGTTTGGCACCCGTAGACTTGCAAGTCCCACTGTAGCGAGCAGCAAGGTGTAGGATAGTTAATCCAGTATAGATCTATACTCAAACTCATACGCTCCCCACTTAAGGAGATTCTGGATACAAAAACGGTCCTGACAGGTAGTGTCATTCCCCGTTTAGTGGCTCACATAAATGTAATAATGTTCTAGTATATGTATGTGCTAGCTGTATTGTGTGTTCTCTCTCTGTCTAGCATGTATTGTTTGTTTCTCATCATAGTATCTATTGTTTGTTTCTCATCATAGTATCTATTGTTTGTTTCTCATAATAGTATCTATTGTTTGTTTCTCATTATAGTATCTATTGTTTGTTTCTCATTATAGTATCTATTGTTTGTTTCTCATTATCGTATCTATTGACTCATGTATGAACTGACTCATTGTGTGTTTCTTTGTTCTAGTAATAGTATTAGTATCTCTCTAAACTATACCTATTATAGTTTACTAGTAATGTTGTTTGTGTATATGAACATGTGTGTATACCTTTGCTACCCAAAGGCATTGAACTGAATGAAAGAAGTAACCTTTTATATCTATATACATATACATAATATATAACTAGGATTCAAATGACCTTCGGACAAATAACCTTGATACCCTAAGTCCACAACCAAACAAGGAACACGAAGTAAGGTAGGCTATCAGTCCTAAGTCCTTTCAATCCTACTTATATAACTATATCTATATAGATATACAGAATATAAGTTAAAAGAGTTTAATAAAGTATTTGACATGTAAAAGAGTTTGATAAAAGCATTTGGTATGATAAAGAGTTTGTAAGACAGTTTGAAGTAAAACAGTTTGGTAACACAGTTTGAAAAGTAAGAAATCCACTTGTTGATAGTTATTAATCACATATGATTGATATAATAACTATAATAGTTCAACTTGTATTCCCCCCCCCCCCATAAAAGCATTTAAAAACATTTAAAAGGTTAATTAAGGGGTATGAACTCACCTGTAGTGAGTGGTTTGGATGAACTGATGATATCGGATTGCTAGGTGTCAAGTGAAGACTTGTACACACATAATGATCCTAGTTAACATATAATAACACATATATGTATCCAATTAGTCTTGAAACAACTAATTAACAAAGTTAAGACATCCTAGGACATGTTAAACACCTTCTATAAGTGTTATAAGTGCTAAGGATTGCATCTAAGTGTTGTAGGACATTGCTATTGAGTTTAGGGTTCAAGGGTAAACTCCCCTTGAGTTTACGGTTTTGTGACCATCACTCAATGAGTTTACGGTCGTAAACCCATGAGTTTACGGCCATAAACTCATGGTCCCTTGACCATTTTGTGTTTTGAAGCTTTTCAAGTCGTAAGGAAGCATCCTACTTCAAGTATAAGCCTTAGGAAGTGTTTGTGGCATCATTTCACTCTTAAATGGAGTTTACGGCCCATGGACCACTTCTCCATGTGTTTAGGGCCGTAAACCCCTATGGTTTATGGTCTTTTGATGTTTTCAAGTACTAAGCTCATCAAGGAAGGGATCTAGGCTAGTTTCCAAGGCTTAGAAGGGACTAGGGCACACTTTGGCACCCTTTTTAGGGTTTACGGTCCAAGGTGTTCTTGGACCATAAACACCTTTGATCTTGGGTTTCTTAGGTGTTTTCTTGATGTTTAGAAGTGTAACTAGGCTTACAATACACTAGGGTAGGAGTACTTACTAGATAGAAGCTTGAAAAGGTGCTAAAAGTACAAGAACACTAGTGTGTGTTCTTGGTGTTCTTGGTGAAACTTGAAGATCTACACTTTTGGAATGATTTCACGGATGGAATCATGTTAGATCACTAGATTAAGTAATATATCAACTTATTAGGGCTAGAAACACTTACAAGTTGAAGATCAAGAAGGAAAATTCGGATGCTACTTGAGAGGATTTGAGTTTTGCTCTTGAAAAGTGAAAAAAGTGATTAAAATGGCTAAGTGCCATATATATACTCTTGGGGTTTACGGCCGTAAACACCAAGTTTAGGCTGTAAACTCCAAACTCTTGGAGTTTTGGGACTTTATTGTTGTACAATAAACCCTAGGGCATCCTCTCTCCTAATATCTCCCGAAGTACTAATCTTAAAACACTCAAACTTATTCCAAAAAGTTTGAAAGTTTGCAGAAACTGTTCTGACTTCTATTGAAGTGAATGGTTGTACAGAATAGAAATTTCGGGTTGTCACAGAGAGTATTTTAACTACTTTTTGAAAGACGGTAGTTTTAGCAAGCATACCAAATTCATTACAAACATATGGTACTTAAACGTTTTTGTCGTTAGAAACATTACAAAAGTCCTAAAAAGGTTTCCTTGTTTCTCCTGCTGGTTTGTTCGTCACACTCCTCCTGCTCCCCCGTCATTCTTCTCAGTTGGACATTCCCTCTTGAAGTGTCCCGTTTCAACGCATAGGTAGCATACTGGGCCTACCTTGGTGTTGGTGATTGAAGGGAGGTGCTGGGTTTGGTTCCTGCAGAAACGGGCAATATGTCCGTTCTTGTTGCAGTTTTTACAGTGCATCACCCGGCAAACCCCATTGTGATGGAAGCCACACTTGTTACACTTTGGGAGTGATCCCTTATATGGTCTGGCCGGCGCTTGGGTGACAGGCCTTGTGGCTAGTGTCGAGGCATGTGTCGTGACTGCTGTTGTAATAGCAGGGGTGGCCATGTGTTGTTGTCTTTTAGTGAATATTTGAGATAGGTTGCGCTCCTTTTTGTTCCAAAACTTTCGTTTATTACTCTTAGGTTTGTGGTCTGAGGCGTCTTTGTTGGTATACACTCGCTGGTGTCCCTTATTGTTGCGGCAATTAGTATTTCCGGCATCGCTTCCACCTCCGTTGGCTTTCTTATCATTGATTTGCGCCATGGCGGATGTCACGGCTGCTGTGACTGCCGCTTGAAAAGTAGCAGAGTCTATCTGCAGGGTTGGCGCCTTGCTAGTTGGTTGGTTGCCTCTTGGTGAAGACATAGCTCTGTTTCACGATGAAAAATGACTTCGTGAGTGGGGATAATTATCTCAAGTGCATTCTTATGATTTATATTCACATATATAAATTTTTGCACATTGCTGTACTATTCTTAGTGTTTCTGCTAACGTTCCTGAGACGGAGTTATGGTAGTGGGTAGAAGTAGGTTTCGTACAGGCGTTAAGCTTTACTCATCTTAGGATCATGTTTGTCCAAACACACTTAGCTGAGGAGTTTTGATGGGATCCGGTGGATTAGTGCTGGTATGATCGCACCTTATAGGTCTACGAAGAAGGCACCTCTCAACCAAAATGTTTAAAGGTGAGACGGTAATGAGTCTTTAGAATGACTATACGTCGCGAGTTTTTCCAACTAAGTTTATCTTAGTTCAAATTGTAACGTATTCCGTTGTTTATGGTGTTCTAAAAGCAATTCATAATGAAAGCATATATATATAATAAACCCATGTATTTTAGTAGTTCTGTATCCAAGTGAAACCTTGTAATTTGATCCAAGCTAGGTCCTTCTTACGACCAATTGATGTATGCTTAGTTATATAATTAATACTAAATAGACCTTCGAGTCTGTTAAGTATGTCCTAAGCCCATCTTGTTAATATGATTTTAGTAATTATGGTTTCAGAGAAAATTTTGACCTCGATGCAGTTCTACCTCACATCCATGCAAGGAAAAGTTTTGATAGCAAATAGATCTCTCGATTAGTATAACCGCTTAAATCGCAGTGTTGTGCTTACACCTAGAATAGAGTAGTACCATCGCATACTCATGAACCTAATTTACAAGGTCTTGTGAGCGGTATGAACTCTACTTACGACGATCCGTCCCTTGCGATGCATGAGGCAAAGTCGATGCTCCTTGCAGCTCTGCCAATCGACGCTTGGCTGCAACCATTCTCTCTTCGAATGTCGTGTGCCTACCCTGTTACTCTTTTGCCTCTGCCCGAGCGGCGATAAGGTCCTAAGAAGAAAGTTGGTCTCTGAAATAGCAGTCTCTTTCCAAGTCTCGGGTACGTGAGACGGTAGGGTCTGTAGTAGCGCGCAGTTTCCGAACTCGGTTTGTAGTCTCCTTGTTTTAATCCCCGATGTTCGCGATCTGCCGGGTCTTCGCCGGGAGGGCTCTGTCAGTCGGTCCCCCGTGGTTGAGGTCATAGCAACCTCGTTGGTCTCCACATGGTGATTGTTGTCATTGGTGTCGACTCCAACCCTCGATCACGGTTGCCCAACGGGGCACAAGTCCGATGTAGTCGAAACGGTTCGCGGGAACCCTGGCTATGCATGGAGGGTTGATTACCTCCGGTTCCGCTTCTGATTCTTCTCATAACCATATACCATTTCCCTGGTTGGGAAAGTAGGGGTCGCCTGGTAAGTAGGATCTTGCTATGTTATACGTGCGAGAATAGGAGTGGAAGAGATAATTAATAGGCGTCTAACCCTATAATTAATTACTTATAGGGGGTGATCCTTATCAGTCATGTCTATAATCACACAGTGCATACCAGTTATACATAATCTGAGACAGAATAGACCTTCGAATAAATGACTCTACTCTAAGTCCACAACCAAACAAGGAAGAGGAAGTAGAGCAATAGCCATGGATTCTGAGTCTATAATATCTTTAATTATGTATAACCTTGACGTATGCACTCATTCGTTAAAGACCTACTAATAGGGGTCTTTAGTTTTCACATAAGTTGGTTATATTATCACAAAATACTCCTATAGTATTTTAATGTTTGACTTATGCTTTTCAATGTTTGTTTGTAGATAGAATTGGTAAGTTTTTAGACTTGTTGCAACGCCACAACCATTCTCGGGCATATGCTAATCACTTCTGGGTTAGACATAGTTGATCAGGCTATGTCATTCCCAGACCTGACTATACATCCCCAAGCCTACTTGGGCCATTCAACAATCATTACTTTTGTTTTGTTCTAGAATGATGCTGACCTTAGTATGTGTGCATGCATGTATACTTTTAACAAGAAACTATTTATTTCTAAAAGTATAGTTATTTGAAAAATGTTAAATCAAAGACCTTAGTCCCAATGCATTTATAGTTTGTATATCTTATGTGGTTCGATATACTTAGTTCACTATAAACAATGCTCTGATACCAATCTGTCACACCCCCAAACCAAGGATGGCGGAAACGTTCAGGGGTGGAGGACTTCATGTATAGTATCACAACAACGAGTATAATAGTGCCCAAAGTAAATACAACCATCATAAATATAATTGAAAAGGTTACACCATAGAATAAGTTTACAAGTTTCAAAATCAATTACATTATGATGACAAAATGAACTGTTTGACGATTTATCGTCCCATCCTCAAAATACTGTTGGTTTTCCTGTTTCACTGATTTCCTGGTAATACAAGTAGTTTTGAAAAAGTGTCAACAATTAAGTTGGTGAGTTCATAAGAGTTTTGTTTGAGAAAGAAACCGTTTTCCTTGTAAAAGCGATAAAGTATGTTTCCAGAAAACCCAATATTTTCTTTATAAAAGTTATGTAGTCCTAAATCCCAGGACCGAGAGTAAACAAGTATTTTTCCATACTAAAAGTAATTCATGCAAGTTTAAATCGACATAAACTCGTTTAGTTTAGAAGTAAAACCCCTTTTCAAAGTAGAATTTTCCATGTAATCTTGAAAGATTGTTAACTACCTATACTTATTGAGATAAAAAGTGATTTTAAATCGACATAAAACCCTTTTTAATTTGGGAAATATCCCGTAAACTTTATGTGTTGTTAACTCCCTATGTGAGTCGCTATAACCATACTATGACTATGAACCTGCCACGACGTTTCTCAGGTGTCGAAAAAAGTTAATGACACTTGTCACCTCAGACCTGCCGGTCTAGCTGTAGCTAGCAGCTCAGGTGTAGTTTTTCAAACCAATATAGATCTATACACAACTATCACGTTCTCCCTACAAGAGACTCTGGTTATAACTACCAGGAATTTTAACCTGTACTCTAGGAGTACTAAGAGGAACGTCTCACAATTTACGTTAACAAGTTTACGTGTGGTGTGCGTGAGTGTAAAACCTTTTTCTGTGGGAATAAAACCTTCTGAACTATGTTTGTTATGTTAATGGAATCACAAACTATACCTATTACAGTTTATCATGTAATATATGAAAAACCCATTTGTTTTGAGAGTGACACCTTTTTCATGTGGTAAAAATCCATAAACTATGCTTATTGTAGTTTATTATATGCGTTCGAGATGAATGAAGAACTCTTATCATTGTCACACCCCCAAACCAAGGATGGCGGAAACGTCCGGGGGTGGAGGACTTCATGTATAGTATCACAACAACGAGTATAATAGTGCTCAAAGTAAATACAACCATCATAAATATAATTGAAAAGGTTACACCATAGTATATGTTTACATGTTTCAAAATCAATTACATTATGATGACAAAATGAACTGTTTGACGATTTAACGTCCCATCCTCAAAGTGCTGATGTTTTCCTGTTTCACTGATTTCCTGAGAATACAAGTAGTTTTGAAAAGTGTCAACAATTAAGTTGGTGAGTTCACAAGAGTTTTGTTTGAGGAAGTAACCGTTTTCCTTGTAAAAGCGATAGAGTATGATTTCCAGAAAATCCAATATTTTCTTAGTTAAGTGTGAAATGAATGCTCCTATGTTATGCGATAATGAACCCTAGAACGACCCGTAGATTCCTCCTATAATCGACCAACGTATATAAGCTATATAAAATTCAAGTTAAATAAACCGTTGAATGTAATGGGTCTGCCCTAGGTCCACAACCAAACAAGGAACAGGAGATAAGGCGGGCCCACCAATTCTAAGTCGATTGTGACTAAATTCTTATATAACTCCAGCATATACACTTAGCAATTATAGCTGAAATCTAACAATTCTAGATGAAATGTAGTTTTAACAGAAATATGTTTCCAAAGAAAATCCAAAATTATCCTTATAAAAGTTATGTAGTCCTAAATCCCAGGACCGAAAGTAAACAAGTATTTTTCCATACTTAAGGTAATTCATGCAAGTTTAAATCGACATAAACTTGTTTAGTTTGGAAGTAAAACCCCTTTTCAAAGTAGAAGTTTCCATGTAAACTTGAAAGATTGTTAACTACCTATGTGAGTCGCTATAACCATACTATGACGAGAAATAACCTGCATAACGTTTTTCAGACGTTAAGATACTATGACTCTTGTCACCCGCAGACCTGCCGGTCCGGCTGTGGCTAGCAGCGAGGTGTGGGGTGTCAATCCCAATATAGATCTATACACAATTATCACGATCTCCCTACAAGAGACTCTGGTTATAACTTATAGGAATTGGGATCCCGTAGTCGAACGTACAGGGAGAGAATTGCCTCACAACCTAAGTTAACTAGTTTACACATAGTTTGATATTAAAACCTTTTCCGTGGGGGAAGTAAAATCACCTTTTCTGAATAAATAGTGATATGAAATCCTTAAACTATTACTATTATATTTTATCACGTATGATATGAAAAACCCATTTGTTTTGAGAGTAAAACCTTTTTCATGTAGTAAAATCCATAAACTATACTTATTGAAGTTTATTATATGTGTTCGAAATGAATGAGTAAACCTTATCATAAATGACTAAATTTCAGTTTATGATGATAAACTAACAAGATAATACATTCAATATTTAGAACTTATGGTTATACACTTTGCTCAACATATTACAAAGTGTTATGAAAGTTATAAGCTATTAACTAGTTTTTAACCGTTCTGCACTGTTTTAGAAAAATCATAGAAAAATCATACGAAGTCGAAAACTGAATCCGTAAATTCTGAGAGTTCATAAAATGTGTCTAGTTTGTTCATAATTTTTATTATGATTTTTGGAAGTCTTTAACTTGTGTTAAAATGTTCATATTCCCAGACTGGTCCGAATTCGTTTTTGAAATGATAGGCAGTTTTGTAAAAATCACCATAAATCGTAGAAAAATCGTATGGTGATGTGCAAGTAGTCATTTTAAATTTATGAACCTGAACTATTTGCACCTAATACAGTTTTGAAAACTAAAATGTTTAAGTTGACCAAAACAGTCCGTGAATGGAGTTGAACTTTTCTGATGAAGGCTGTTAAATGAGTTTAGTTGTGTTCTTGGTGTTTTAACTTGTATTCCCCCCCCCCCCCCTTAAAACTTAAGAAAAACATGAAAATATAGGGGTATGAACTCACCTTGAGTGATTTCAGTAGATGGATGATGGAGAAAAAAAGTGTTCAACTCAAGAACGCTAGGGAGATGCTTGAAGATTTGAAGATCTAACAACAAATATGACGATATTTGTGTAAGCAATCTATGATTTGGATGAAGGATAGTAGAATATCTAAGTGTAGGAGGAAAATACTTACCAAATGTGGAGGAAAAACTCAAGATCAGCCTTTGAATCTTTGAATTTTAGAGAGAGAAAGTGAGAAGGATGTGTTTGTTCTTCTTGAGAAAGAGTGTAATAGGTGGGAGGAGAGATAAGGATTTTTCCCATCTTGAGTATTGAATCTAGCTGGAAAAGGGGTGGTGAAAGGACAAATAGTTGACTAGGTAGGGAGGAATAGTGACTGAGGTGACCATAAAGTGGGTATGGGAGGTTGCTTGTGTCATAGCTTTATGGAAAGTCAACACTCTACCCCAAAATCTAACTTAATAGATTTTATTCTTGGACAATGATTTCCCCCAAAAATATGATTAAAAATGAATATTTAGGGTCTCTTATGTTAAAATACGAGTTTTGGTGAAAATCCCGCGTTAAAATCACGAAAAACGAGCTTAAAATGAAGTCGGGGTCGAAAACCGGACAATAGGAGCGAATCTGCGAAATTTCTGAGCTCAGGACCGAAGTTCGGTCCTATCATGCTTAGAACCGAGAGGTGGCTTCGGTTATGGGTGAGAGCCGAGAGTAGCTTTAGTCCGAGAAATCTCGCAGGCGAGAAGGGAAGGGAGCGAAGGCGAAGTTCGGTCTAGGCGAGGTTCGGTCCAGGCTCGCATCTCGGAACCGAAGGTCAAGTCCTCGGACCGAAGGTCAGGTCCTCGGACCGAAGGTGTAGTCCTCTCGGACCGAAAGTGAGAAGATAAGAGCAGAAGGTCAGGCTCGGTTCGAAATGATCAGGGGACCGAAATAGACAGAGCGCTCGGTCCATTTCGGTTGAGAGGGTTTCGGTTCTCAGGAGGTTCGGCTCTAAGAGGTTCGGCTCCTAAGAGGAGTTTCGGTTCCTAAGAAGAGTTTCGGCTCCTTAAGGTTGTTTTTCGCGTAGACTTCCGTTTTCGAGCGGTTTTCGACTAAATTAAGGGCCGGGATGCCCCGAGTGATTATAAGGAGTTGAGAGAGATTTTGAGAGAGATTTGGGAGAGATTTGACATACATGGAGAGATTTGACATACAGAGAGAGATTTGGGAGAGATTTCACATTCTTGGAGAGATTTCTCATACAGAGAGAGATTTGGGAGAGATTTCACATACTTGGAGAGATTTCTCATACAGAGAGAGATTTGGGAGAGATTTCACATACTTCGAGAGATTTGGGAGAGATTTCACATTCTTGGATAGATTTCTCATACAGAGAGAGATTTGGGAGAGATTTCACATACTTGGAGAGATTTGGGAGAGATTTCATATTCTTGGAGAGATTTCTCATACAGAGAGATATTTGGGAGAGATTTCACATACTTGGAGAGATTTGGGAGAGATTTCACATTCTTGTAGAGATTTCTCATACAGAGAGAGATTTGGGAGAGATTTCACATACTTGGAGAGATTTGGGAGAGATTTCACATTCTTGGAGAGATTTCTCATATAGAGAGAGATTTCTCATATAGAGAGAAATTTGGGAGAGATTTCACATACTTGGAGAGATTTGGGAGAGATTTCACATTCTTGGAGCGATTTCTCCTACCTAGAGAGTTTTGGGAGAGTTACAGTGAAAGAGATTGGGAGAGACTTCTTTTGTGACCTTTTTGAGTGTTTGGCTTCGCAACGCAAGGTTTGTACATCCTATTAAGTCTCGTTATGATTGTTATATGCCCCTGAGGGTTAAGGAATAATGTTTTATCGAGTAGTTTCATCACTTGCCCTGATTAGGGTTTAGAATTTCCGAACACGTGAAAACTCTAAGTGATACTTTGTATTAATATTGCGAGTTGTTCAATAAGAAACATAATGGAAACCCTAATGTACAAGGGTTAGATGAGTTGACCGGTTTGACTCGTTGACTTTAGTTGACTTTGACTTGGCCAAAAATTGACGGTTGTCACAATCATGAATGACTAAAATTTCAGTTTATGATGATAAACTAACAACAAATACATTCAATATTTAGAACTTATTGTTATACACTTTGCTCAACATAATACAAAGTGTTATGAAAGTTATAAGTTGTTAACTAGTTTCTAACCGTTCTACACTGTTTTAGAAAAATCATAGAAAAATCATACGAAGTCGAAAATTGAATCCGTAAGTTCTGAGAGTTCACAAAATGTGTCTAGTTTATTCATAATTTTTATTATGATTTTTTAGAAGTCTTTAACTCGTGTTAAAATGTTCATATTCACAGACTGGTCCGAATTCGTTTCTGAAATGATAGGCAGTTTTGTAAAAATCACCATAAATTGTAGACAAATCGTATGGAGATGTGCAAGTAGTCATTTTAAAGGTAGGAACCTGAACTATTTGCATATTAAATAGTTTTGAAAGATATTAAGTTTAAGATAGTCAAAACAGTCTGTGAATAAGACTCAACGTTTCTGATGAATGTTGTTGTTTGAGTCTAGTTGTGTTCTTGGTGTTTTAACTTGTATTCCCCCCATAAAACTTGAAGAAAACATGAAAATGTAGGGGTATGAACTCACCTTGTGTGTTCTTAGTGGATGGATGTTGAAGAAAAGGAAGTGTTCAACTCAAGAACACTTAGAAGATGCCTTGAAGGTTCGAAGATCTAACACAAATGTGATGGAATTTGTGTAAGTAATCTATGATTTAGGTAGAATGAAGTGAAATAATCATAAGGAGGATAATATCACTTACCAAAAGTGAAAGAAAACTTGATGATCAGCCCTTGAATCTCGAATTTGAGAGAGAGAGAGAGAGAGAGAGAAGTGAGAGAGAAAGGTGTTTGTTCTTTGGTGGAAATGAGATAAATGAGAGAGGAGAGATAATGATTCTACCTTTTGTTCAAGTGTATGGCTGGGAGAAAATGATGGGAAGGACGATGGAAGTGACTAGGTATGGTGGAAGGACAATGGTTGGTCATGGAGTGGGCATGGGGTGGTTGCTTGTGTCATACACTAAGGCAAAGTCAACACTCCACCACAAGATCTAACTTAATAGATTTTTATTCTTAAATAAGGATTTCCCTAAAAATATGCTTAATTTATGAATATATGGGGTCTTATATGTCAAAATATAAGTTTGGGTGAAAATCCCTCTTTAAAATAATTAAAAACGGGCTTAAAACGGAGTCGTGGTCGAAAACCGGGTGGAAAATGGGAAAATCCGCAGTCAGGGGCGAGGTTCCGGTCTTAGCAGCCTTAGAACCGCAGGGATGGTTTGGTTGGTGCATTGGAACCGAGGGGGAGGGACTTCGGTCCGAGCAGGTACCGCAGGCGGACTCATCAGAAGGGACCGCAGCTGAAGGTCAGATGCGGTGCTCCAGTTTCGGGTTCGGTTCAAGCTTCGGTCTTCATCCGCCTCGGTCCTCAGTAGTTCCGGTCCTCAGCCGTTCTGGTCCTATAGTTGCGGTTCCTTAAGAGGCCTTCGGATTTGGTCCTTGGAGCTTCGGCTCAAGGAGGGTTTAGTCCCAGTAGAGAGGCTTCGACCCTAAAAGGGTTTAGTCCCAGTAGAGAGGCTTCGGCCCTAAAAGGCTATTTTCCAAGGTATCCTCCCGTTTCGAATGGTTTTTCACCAAGTCAAGTGTCGGAATGCCCCAAATGATTACAAAAAGATCAAAAGAGGTTTTGAGAGAGATTTGGGAGAGATTTGACATACTTGGAGAGATTTCACATACTTGGAGAGATTTGGGAGAGATTTTTCATTCTTGGAGAGATTTCTCATACAGAGAGAGATTTGGGAGAGATTTTACATTCTTGGAGAGATTTCTCATACAGAGAGAGATTTGGGAGAGATTTTACATTCTTGGAGAGATTTCTCATACAGAGAGAGATTTGGGAGAGATTTCACATTCTTGGAGAGATTTGGGAGAGATTTCTTTTGTGACCTTTTTGAGTGTTTGGCTCTGTAATTCAAGGTTTGTAAACCTCGTTAAGTCTTGTTGTGATTGTTATATGCCCCCGACGGTTAAGGAATAATGTTTTATCGAGTAGTTTCATCACTTGCCTTGATTAGGGTTTAGAATTTCCGAACACGTGAAAACTCTAAGTGATACTTTGTATTAAGATTGCGAGTTGTTCAATAAGAAACATAATGGAAACCCTAATATACAAGGGTTAGATGAGTTGACCGGTTTGACTTGTTGACTTTAGTTGACTTTGACTTGGCCAAAATTGACGGTTGTCACAAGATCTTTCAAAAGAAACCCTTTGAGGTCACGTTCAGACAATGGCGACTGGAATGCCACGAAGGGCAAGAGTTCAACTCCCAAGGCCAAGAAATCAACTCCCAAGGGCAAGAAGGGAATGACGGACCAGAAGCTAATTTCAAGAAATGCTCCAACGAAACCAAAACCGGCTAGGTCAAAGTCATCTCGACAGCAGACCTCAAGTTCAAAATCAAGTACCGAGGCACCCATCGGATCGAAGAAGAAATGGGTTAAACCCAACTAAAGATGGGTACAAAAGGTTCACTCTCCCAAATCTTCTAATGATTCTAATATTTCTTCATCTTCTGTTTGTGATAAGCAGGATATGTCTTGGGAGAGAGTACCATGTGAAGATGACAAAGGTCAACCCAGTTTCAAAATGGACTGGGTTCCAAAGACCAACTAATCCCGCTCTGTGTCGGAGCAGCTATGGAGGCATATCATCAGACTTCGGTCTGTTGGTAGTGGCTGTTCCAGGCACATGATAGGAGGCATCTCTCAACTGTACAACACTCTGAACAATGTTTGAGAGTATGTGTCCTTTGCGGGAAGGGAAGAAAGGAAGGGATCACACATGAGGTTTGTGCTTAATGATATGAAGAATTTTTTGATCTGTTCTGAGATTATGCGTGCTGTTCTCAGACCTTCTGGATGCAAATTCAATCGGTGACTTACGGTTTGAGTTTTCTTCTCGATACTCCTGAGTTTTTCTTAAGCTGATTCGCTTTAAAGACTAATTTTTGTTTTAGGATAGTTTAAATTTGCGCATTTACTTTCGTTTCTCTCCTATGCACAAATTTAGGGGGAGACATAAAAACAAAACAAAAATTGGAAAATTTTAAAAAAATCCAAAAACATTAGAAAATCAGAAAATCCAAAAAATATGGTGTCAATGAAATGTGCTTGAGGGAGATGTTTTGGGAAGTGATATAATCATGTGATAACGGGCAGTCTAAAACATGTGTAAGGCACTGAATCTGAATTGTCTAGGCTCTATGTTCAATGCGCTGGTAGGCACGAGAGATTAAAATGGACTTGACTAGGCATTAATGAACTTAAGGAATCTAGAGACTTGAAAAATCTTGACCTAGATAGATCCATTTAGCCTGACAATACGACGCTCAGATAGGTTGAGCAGGGAGATATACATGATAATCCACCGGTCACACTAAAGTAATCCGTATCTAGAACCGTGGTTTAACTCTTCCTCGATGTACGGACTCTGTCCTTAATTCCGGTATTGATGGGGCGACCGGGGAATTCCGATAAAGTAGGTCTGTAGAAAATTATATTATTGCTTTCTTTCTGTTAGTCATATGTTGCCTCCTCTGCGTGATTGAAATACATCCGACCTGGACTGCAACATATGCAATTCTATTTCCCTGCATCTTCTATCTATGCAATTTTTCCTATATGTTAGTCATATGTTGTCTCCTTTGTGTGATTGAAATACATCTGACATGGTACATAGCATATGCATCATTCTACTTCTCAATCCCTCTAGATCTAGTTAGTCATATGTTTCACCCTCTGCGTGATCGAAAGATCCAACCTGGGTGTATAGCATATGCATTCTAAATCTGACTTCTCTCATAATAATTGTCTGCTCACCTAAAGTAAGGAGTACTTTGGAAGTTCATGATTATTGGGGTATGTCAGGAAGCGGGAAACATGTTCTAGTACATTTAAAATTGAACAATCACTACGTTGTCTGTAGATCTCGCTGCTCAATTTAGGTGGACAACAATATCTTTGGTCGTCGTCAGCTGAATGGTCCTTTAGGAATATTATCTAGGAACATAGGATCACATTGTCTTGTCACTTGTAGTATGTCCTAACTTTGTCACAATCTCTCGTGTTTAAGTGGACCACAATACCGGCGATTGACCAGATCTATTCATGAAGGGAGAGGTACTGATAAACGGATAAAGGTTGTCTAAAAACTTTGATCCCAAATCACTCTTAAAGTTAGATATCATTTTTGTTTTTGTTACATTTGTTCATAGTTTTCTTCTATTTTAAAAAATTTAGGGGAGAATTAAAAATTTTAAAAAAACCAAACAAAAATCAGAAAATTAAAAATCCAAAAATATTGTGTGCTAAGTTTTATTTTAAGTTTTGTTTCTATTTTTAGCTTTATGTGTCTTGAAAAGTGAATTCAGATGTAGATGAGACTCGTGGAGACTGTATCAATATTTCTGAGCCAAGGCTTCATCCGTGAGCATCGAAGAATTCTCATTCGAAGGAGCAAGAAATGAAGATTATTCTTTCAACTTTCAATCCTTCAACCCTAGAAGCAAGGTGAAGTTGTACTTGAAGATTATGTGACAGATTGCATTAAAGCCTCCTCAATCAATTTGCTGCTACTCTTGTCCCTGCTGAAGTGATCCAGAAGATTAGATTTCTCTATTATTCTCTCTGAAGATTCTTAAGATGAAAGCGCTATCTTTCAAGAATCAGTACAAGAAGCCTCCTCACCCAACGTGCGTTCAGAGTCAAATTCTGAAGAAAAGCCCAACTGCTCAAGATGAAGTCATTCATTGAAGATTCATCAAGTTCATCTTGAAGTTGTGAAGAATTTGAAGATTAATGTTGAAGCCAAGCTCCAAATGAAGATTGACAAGAAAAGTCAGCTACTTTTTAGGGGGAGCTTGTTGGGTCAATTAGAAAAGAAAGCTATAAACCAAGGGGGAGATTGTTGGGTCTAAATTTGGTTTATACTTTGCTTTTCTAGGAAAATATATTTTTATGTAATGTTGTATGTGTTTGCGGTTTGTGTGTATGGTCGTACACGGGTGTACGGCCGTACACCCGTGTACGGCCCATATCTCATATATATAGGGTGAGGAGTGTGTGAGGCTAAGAGGCAAGAGAGAAGGGGAGCATATTGTAGAGAGAGAAACTAGAGAGAAGAAGAGTGTGTGAGAGAGAATCTTATGTAAGGAACATCATTCATATCTTCAATACATTCAAGATTCAAGTTATTCTTCTTCTCCTTTCTTCTTCTATTGATCTGGCATCATCCGTTTGATTGGGATTCCACACCATCAAACAGATCTGATTGATACACAAGCAGATTGGGGACTTACAATATACATATGCATATACATATGCTTATTCATATATATATATATATATATATATATATATATATATATATATATATATATATATATATATATATATATATATATATGCATATTTCATATACTTATTTTTATTTATATGGACATGCATATGCGTATGTCATATACTTATGAATATGTATATGCACATGCTTATCAATATGCATATGCATATACATAAGAATATTATGCATATGTATATGCATATTGATAAGCATATGCATATACATATACTTTTTCATATGGATATGCATATGCATACCTTACTCATATGCATATAGAGACATTAAAAATGTTTTTGTAAATAGGTATGTGCATTTACATATTTTTTTTTTTTGAAAAATTCTTTTTCCAAATATTAATTTTGAAATTTAAGGAATATTTTCGCAGATTTAAAAAATAAAAAATTAAAAAATAATTTAAAATAATTAAAAAAACCTTAAAAAAAATTAAAAAATTACAAATATATAAAAATATGCCTTATATTTCGAAAATAAGATTTAAAAAAATATTTTTTCAAAAAAATGCATTTTTCTTAATGTTTATTTGCATCTGGAATCAAATGTCTGTTAGTTACATTTCTCAAAGTGCATTGCTAGTTTTGTAACACCCCGGAATTTGCAGGTATTTCCGAATCCTCCCTTTTATTATTATGTTTTCATTTTTAGTCCTTGGGGATGGAAGGATGTAGCCATGAGATGCCCTAATGGCTAATAATGTAATTTTGGATCAAGAGGAGTACGCTGTGCGTACATAAGGGTACGTTGAACGTACTAGGTGCGGCCTAGTACGCTATATAAGTATCCTTATGAGCTCATAACCTTCTACCATTTCAGCCTCCATAGTCTTGAGCTGTTTTCCCAAAACCCTAACCCCTCTCTTGAGTGTATGAGCTACAAGTGTGTGTTTTGAGTAGTTGAAGAAGAAGAAGTTGCATCAAGGTGTTGGAGAAGGAATGCATGCTTGAAGATCTGAGATTATCTTGTCCTCTAGAAGCTCCAGGAGGTAAAAAGCTTCTGCCTTTATGCTTATATGATGTAGATCTTGCCTTGATAGCTTTATGACACCTTTCTTGTCCCAAAAAGTCCCAATATTATGCATGTTATGTTTTGGATATATTAAGTTGTCCTTTCAGACCCTAGGAAGGGTTATAAGTGATAAAAATGAGGTCCCAATGGCCAGAAGTGTTCCATGTAAGTAGTAGAAAGGTCTTAATGGATTAAGACCTTGCATTAAGGACTTTCTGGATGTTCAAAGTCTTAAAGTTTGAGACTTTATGGTTCTAAGACACATTTGGTCGATGGATCTGGAATATGGGCTTAAGTGCTTAAGCCATTAAGCACTTATTAGAGTTTTGGACTCAGCGAGGGTACGCCCCGCGTACGCAGTCAACGTCCCCGCTTTCCAGTCAATGCTAGGCTCGCGTACGCCCCGCATAGCTTCGGAGTACGCCCAACGTACATCTTCTGTTGGGCTTTTGCGATTTGGGCCATCTTTGGACCAGTTGGTTTGGACCCTTATTGGACTTTCTGAATAGATGTGTTTGGGACCAATTATGGGAATGGATCTTAAGACGAGGCCCAATTAGGGAGTTGGGCCCAATTTGGAAAATTGGGCCAATTATGGGCCTTGTATATTGGGGTTTTAGATTAAGGAATTGGATTTGGGCCTTGGCCCAACTTAAGGAAAAGATAGAATGGACTACCACCATATGTTTAGACCCTTAGCCAAGATTGGTATTCAACTATTGACTTAGTGTTCGTTTATTGTGATAATTTGGGATTCTCGGTGAGTCAGCAGTCGGAGAACTCAGTACAGTTCGGCATTGTGAGCTGAGTTCTTCTCACTATATCAACAGGGTCTAAGGCACCAAGGCCGACCCTTTTTGGATTGTATCCTGGTTAAAGGATGATGCTATGTTTAGTGATCTGTTAGATCTGTATCTTGGTATATAGGATGATGTTATGTTAGTGATCGGTTAGATCGGTATCCTAGTATATAGGATGATGTTATGATTAGTGATCTGTTAGATCTGTATGACTGTCTATACATGCTAGCTAGCGTATGATATTTATGTGTTGATTGTGTGATTGCGGGATGGGTCGAGGCGGTCCTGCTTCGTGCTCTAGGCCAATAGACCAAGGGTGGCCCGGATAGACTGAAGGCCTATCGGGGCGTACCAGTCAGGCCGAAGGCCCGAAGAACGGTCCAGACAGGCTGAAGGCCCAATAGGGCGGACCAGACATGCTGAAGGTTCTGAGAGTGGGCCAGATAGACTGAAGGCCCGGTGAGGGCGGTCCAGTCATACTGAAGACTCTGAGAGTCAGCCAGATAGATTGAAGGCCCGATGAGGACAGTCCATTCATACTAAAGACTCTGTATGCATGTTGTTTGTTATGATATTGTTCTGGTTTGTATGGCTTTGGTATTTTGGGGGAACTCACTAAGCTTCGGGCTTACAGTTTTTGATTTTGTTTCAGATACTTCGGATGATCGTGGGAAGGCGAAGGCTTGATCGTGCACCTCCTCACATTTTATGACTTTGATTTCTAGGATTCTCAGATATGAAACTATTTTGAAAACATTTTGTAATAACTAATGGTTTTTGGATGTTTGAAAAAGTTTTAAATGTAACGCCCGTAGATCCGGGCTAGTCAATTTAGAGACAATGAGCATCAAAAATGAGTTTTTGATGGAAGATTAATTATAAGTAGTAATCTTAACCAAGTGGTAGTATATGTTCCAAGGGTTCCGTACATATAAAGAACGCGGAAATCCGAGCTATAACGAAGAAGTTATGGCCCGTCGAAGTTTTGCTGCAAAACCGGCACGACAACGGGAGACGTAAATAGTGAATTTACGATAGAGGACTTTTTAGCCTTAGTGATCTAAACAAAAGTTGTAGTATATGTTAAACCGAGAACATACAAAAAAGAACGCCCAAATCTGACTTCGTATGAGGAAGTTATGATTTTTCTAAGATTTGGCATATCAGTGCACGGCCCGAAACTCGAATTTTAGTTCGAGCGGTTTTTGGCTTATGCAACCTAAATGAGAGTTGAAGATCTCATTAATAGGAACTCAACGGTAAAAAGACAGACGAAAACGGAGTCTGTATGAAGGAGTTACGAATTCTTCGTGGTCATTTAACAGTCTAATCTCATCCTACTGTTAAATTTAAGATCGGTCGAGAATTAGCCGATGGAGTCTAAATGAAAGTTGTAGATCTTGTTTTTACCTACGCGTGGAAAAAAGAACGTCGAAAACGGAGCTCGTATGCGAAAGTTACGGGGTTTAGAAGTCGGCAGGGTGCTGTTGCAAAAGGGGTGACGTGGCTGATTATGGGCCAAGGCTTTCTCCCCAAGGCAAGCCACCAGAAGGTGACATTTGGTATGGACTCGACGAGTAGGAGGACCTACTCGACGAGTAGAGCTGTTTTCCAGCCTATAAATAGAGGTGTCGGGTTCCCTCATTCTTCACACCTTTCCAAACCATTCTTTCTCTCTCTAGACTCTCTCTCTAGCCCCTAAACCCCCCCCCCCCCTAAAGTCTAGGTAAACCCCCTAGCACCCGAAGGAAGCCCTGAGGCTCCCGGAGTCCCGATAAAAGAGCCTTTCGGCTCAGAAACGCTGCTCCAGCGAAGCCCGGTTTTGAGAAAAACCCGTTGTAAATGCGCTACGCCTAACCTATCTTTAGTATAGCTTATGTTTTAATATAGTAATGCTATTAGGAGCTTATAATAATTATTTGGGCTATTATTATGAGTTATATAGTGTTGTTTAACGCTTATATAATAATAATAATAGTTAGACTATTAATTAGTCTCGGTTAACGTTAGACTAAACCCTAGTGGTATTGATACTAGGTTTTGTCAAGGGAAAATTGTTTTGAGATAACGAAGCGATGTCCGAGTTCCGAGTCACCACCTTTCAGGTGAGTGCATAGTTACTTTCATCTTACACATAGATATGAAGTATTTTATATAAATTACGTGCTATGTGTGCATATTATCTGAGTACTTGTTGTCTATGCTGGATGAACGATTTTATACATGTTTTAAATAATTTAAACTGTATATGTATTTCATATGTACGATAATGTTGGGGTAAAACATGGGTAGATGTAATAAATGGAATATGAGTTGGATGATGAGTTGAGAGGTGTTATAGACCACGAGGTGAGGGTGAGAGGTGGACGATGTGAGAAGTCTTTCCCAAATGATGGCCCCGTCATTCAGCAGAGTATGGATGACAACCGTGGACTATTCTAGACAGTCCAGTGGAACACTAGCAGGCTCACAACCTGTAGGTGTTGTGAATGATGTGTTCACCCGGTGTACTCTAAACCTTGGTGACCATGCAGACTTGGTGCCTAAACCTTGGTGATCATGCAGACTTGATGCCTAAACCTTGGTGATCATGCAGACTTGATGCCTAAACCCTGGCGACTATGCAAACTTAGTGCCCGTTGTGTAAACCGTGGCAACGATGGACTTCTTGCCGATTCCTTAGGATGATCCTTAGGAATGAATGAACGAGGAATAATTGTTTCTTAGGGTAGATCCTTAGGAGTAAAGAAGATAATGGGGATGAGTAATTGGGTTGATTGTTTGATGTTTAAACATAATAATTATATTATTGTGGGTTGAAAACCCTATGTACTCACCAGGTTTCCCAACCTGGCCCACTCCAGCTTATTTCTATCACATATATCGATATGGAGTTACATTACACTGAGAGATTTAAAAGAGATGTAGATCACTAGTGTAAATGAATGTAAGTTCTGTTTATGCTTATGTTTCTGTATTGACGATGACATCCCAAATGTTTTTAAAATGAATAAAGATACATTTCTTCGGAAATGCTTCGATAACATATTTATCATGTTTTACTGGGAATAAATTCCACAACATTTTTATTAAAAGAAGTACTCTGATTTTTATAAAGCATAAACAAAAAAATCGGTCTTTTCTGGCCGTGAAAATGGGAATGTCATATTAAATTTGCATGAATTTTATGGATGTTACAAGTTTTGGTTCTATTTTGAAAATTCATTGTTGTTTTTGGTTTTATTTTGAAAGTGCATTGTTGTTTTTAGTTCTATTTTGAAAGTTCATTGCTATTTTTGGTTCTATTTTCAAAGTGCATTGCTGTTTTTGGTTATATTTTGAAAGTGCATTGCCGTTTTTGGTTCTATTATGAAAGTTCATTGTTGTTTTTGGTTCACAGAAAGAATGGAGGCCATAGTTTCAAAGAGCTTACAGTTAACAACTATAAAACCAGCAATTAGGCATAGAACAACATGGTTAAAGGCTTCATATACTTCTCAAAATTTTCCAGGTACTTCATCACAGTTAATGTTTGAGTGTATACTAGGAATTTTATAGTCAAAGAAAGAAATGCTAGACACATTATTTATTTATATTAACATTCTTTTCTATATTTAATTTCTTCTTGTAGCTTCACTACTTAAATCAGAAACTTTTGTTGCATATGTTATATACTTATTCTTATGCATATGCATATGCATATTGATAAGCATATGCATATGCATATACTTATTAATATGGATATGCATATGCATATTGATAAGCATATGCATATGCATATACTTATTAATATGGATATGCATATGCATACTTACTTTTATGCATATAAAGACATTAAAAATATAACTTTTTTTTTAAATATACATGTGCATTTGCATAAAAAATATTTTTTATTCATATGTATATGCATATTCATATGCATATGTATATGCATATATTTATTTATATGTATATGTATATACTTACTCTTATGCATATATATAGAGGCGTTAAAAGTGTTTTTTTTATATATACATGTGCATATGCACATGTTTTTTAAAAATATGCATATACACAAAATATATGAATATGCATTAAAAATGCATTTTTTTTGAAAAAATCTTTTTTTTAAATATTAATTTCTAAATGTAAGGAATATTTTCACTGATTTAAAAAAATAATAATAAAAGAAAAGTAAAAAAATAAAAAAAAAATTATTTTTTTTAAATAAATAAAAATATACTTTATATTTCGAAATTAAGATTTAAAAAAAAAAGAAGTTTTCAAAAAATACATTTTTAATGCATATTCATATTTTTTGTGTAAATATACATTTTCAAAAAAATATGCATATATCTATAAATTATAACCATTTCCTATAAAGAATATCGATCGATCACATCAGGATATGTACATGCATATAAAAAAAAAATTTCAAATTTTTTTTACATTTGTCTTAGATATATATGTATGTACATTCACATGTGAAATTTGATACCTAAATTCATTATAGATAAAAAGTTTCTTGATTCTCCCTCAATTTAATTATACATTGATCTTTTATATATATATATATATATATATATATATATATATATATATATATATATATATATATATATATATATATAAGGAATTAGTTTGTTAGCGTTCGACCATTATATTTAAAAATTAAAATTTTTTTAAATTACTGTTAGGGTATCAAAAGTTTCCTGAAAAATCCAACACAAACCCGAATAAGACAAATATGTATGGTTTATTTGGGTCAAAAATGGCATTTGGGTCATTCAGATTAACATGAAACATATATAAGATGTGGTTTCGTCTACAATTTATAGTTTATATTCAGGTATCGGATTAACATGAATAGCCCGTTTAAATCAATCAAATATTGTATTGTACAACCTTTTGTAGAGTGAAAGCCTTTTAGGTTGTACCGTTTTTTCACGTTCATCGTAACCTTCATGCAAATCAGAATCAAGGCTTCATCTTTTTTCCTCCTCGTCGCAAATCAGAAGAAATCAAGCAACCATTTTTCTTGCAACAAGTGAGCAAGTCGTCGTTGGCAACAAGTGACCACATTTAACTGTTGTTATTTACTAAAATGGCATAGCATTAACTCCTTTCACATTTCAACCCGAGTAATCTGATCCGACCAACCTAGCCTAAACCGAATAAGTCGTACCTTAATATGGTCGGTTTAGGGTCAATATTGAAAGAAAAAAAAACAAAAAGAAAAAACAATCCCATATTTTTAATCTGAAACCTGATCGGGTTGACCTGGTTAACAACCATAATTATCGTATCAATATCATTCAGTTGGTACAGTACTATCAATCAAACATGTTGGCTATCAAAGTTATCGAACAAATTAATTGGTTCGGTTGGTAATATATTGATTAGTTTAATTCCGTACAAGTTAACAGACTATTATTTATAGCAAACTACATCTCATATTCTCATTTGCCCAACTCAGGTGATACAAGAGTACAATTCTTAATGTGAAATGTACTTATACTTTCTTTTTTCTTTAATAATAATTATTATATATTTCAAAAGGTCTTGGTCTTACTATTACGTATGATTTGGTGCGCAAAGAGATGGTGATATCTTGACTTGCATATAATCTTATATTCTTATTAGTCCTCCCTCCATGACTCCATAAATCATATCACATTTTTGTTGTCTTGTTTTATGAATATCATAGTAACCACAAACGTTTTAGTCTCCGTCTTGTGAATTCTAAAAGCCGCGTTTTCCAACTCGTATATGTCCAAAAGCCTCGTGGAATACATTAATTATCTTGTAGCAGCAAGCTTGTTCAAAAATATTTTAAAAATTATATGAAATGTACTTACCTGTTTCATTAAAGTTCAATTATTTTACCCTAATTTACAAATAAGTTCCAAACTAAAATTTAGTGATGATTTAATCTTTTTTTCCATCAAACATACATTTTATCGGTTTCATTGCTGATTTAGACACGTAGTCATTAAATTAGTTGATAAGATGGATACAATGAGATATCTAATACTATGTTTACTGTAAAATTTGATATCCATCTCATCGGCTCATTTATGACTATGTATCTAGGTAAGCAATGAAACTAATAAAATGTGTGTTTCCAGGAAAAAATGGCAGAAATGAGCTGACGTCTTATGTGATGGATATATTGGGTTACATAAGATTAGAAAGACAACTTAAAATTTCTTATAAACGTAAAAAATGAAGAAGTTGTTGCTAGTTTATGTAATTAATGCAGTCTTCGCTGGATACATTTTATATTCCAAAAAAATATACAATATATCAAGATATCAAGTTTTATGGTAAACATAACATTATATAACCTAACATATCCATCTCATCAGCTCATTTAATGATTATGCGTCCAGATCAGCAATGAAACCGGTAAAATATATGTTAAATGGAGAAAATGGTCAAATCATCACTAAATTTTAGTTTGAGACTTATTCGTAAATTAGTATAAAATAATGGGACTTTAATGAAACATTCAAGTAAAGAAACCGGTAAACCGGGAAAATAGGGTCAAATCGTCATTTTTACCGGTAATGCATGCTTTTTCGTAAACAAATTTTAGTTTGGGATTTTTTTCATAAATTAAGGTAAAATTTTAAGACTTTTCTGAAGATTTCCCTATATATATATATATATATATATATATATATATATATATATATATATATATATATATATATATATATATATATATATATATATATATATATATATATATATATATATATATATATAGAGAGAGAGAGAGAGAGAGAGAGAGAAAGAAGAGGGTTAAATTGAGAAAAAAAAAGGTTGAGAATGGGAGTATCATTCTCAGCCACTCATTTATTTTTGCCGCAAAAGCCTCGGTCGTACCAGCGGAAATGGGAAAGGAATAGACATGTGTTTTCCAACAAAACATGTTTCCTTAAACTATGTTAATCATTACCTTAATATATATAAAAACGTAGTTTTTTTCATTTTTTTTAATTTTTAAGAAGCTATTTTTATCGAAAAATGATTTTAAATATACCAAAATTCATGATTTTTTATTCTCTACAAATAGACATCTATATTGATATAGTTTTAAGATAAAATAAAAAAATTATTTTTTTATATTTTCAGCTATCGTTATTCATAAGTGAATAAAAATGCATCAGATTTTTACTACAGTACATTCATTATTCACTTATGAATAAAAATACATGATTAATTTTTTTTCCAGTTTAAGTATCAATAATATATGAATATAGCATATAATAAACATAATATATTCATATTTAAATATTAGACGATACATTCACTTGTGAATATTACATAATATATTCACTTGTGAATATTAGATAGTATATTCACTTATGAATATTAGATGATATTTTTATATGTGAATATTACATAATATTATATGGTAAATCACATGTGAATATTACATAGTATATTCACTTGTGAATATTAGATGATATATTCACTTATGAATATTACACAGTATATTCACATATGAATATTACAAGGTGTTTTCACAAATATATATAACTTTTATATGTTATTCACATATGAATAACATACAGACTTGCATATTTGTTTTTTGTTTTAATAATCATATACTGATTCAGGTGAGAAAACATATTCATATGTGAATATAACGTGGTAATTTAGTTTATGCATTTCATCAAACAGTTGGAATGCATACAAGTTAACTTTTTTAAAAATGTTAAAAACACGATACTTCCGATTCAAGTTATCAATTCCAAATCATCATATACTTCCGATTTCGCCTTTGAAGCGTGCAATTCCGATTTTGATTTCATTCCAACAAAAATTCCGATTTCAATTTTGAAACCTTGAAATCTCGATTCCAAATTTCTTTGTAATACCGATAATCAAGACGCGAACTGTTTCGATTAGAATATATGTTCCAATTTCAAAAGCTTCTGACTTCAGATGCGACATCCTATGTCTGATCGATTTCACATTTTGATTTTGATTTCCGAAAAATCTGATTGGGAACCTGTGAGTACCGATTCCGAGTCCTTCAATGTCGACTGTGACTGCGAGTCCAGAACTCCGATTCCAATTTCATGAACAGCGAAGAAATTCCGATTCCAACTGAGTTCGTTTGCGAATCTGGGAAATTCCAATTCGGAGTACTCAACAAAGAAATCGATATTACGTATTTGAGATTGAAAGTTATTATCATATTTACAAGTTTGTCACCGTGTCTTTTTATGCTTAGATTAAATGAGTGGCTGAGAATGATTCCCTCATTCTCAACCTTTTTTATTTTCTCAATTGAACTTACCTCTCTCTCTCTCTCTCTCTCTCTCTCTCTCTCTCTCTCTCTCTATATATATATATATATATATATATATATATATATATATATATATATATATATATATGAAATGTATTTCATTATTTATTCATACTATCATTATATGAAATGTATTTCATTATTTACGCATAAGAACATGTTGTATATATTTCTTAACCCATATAGTATAACATGTTCATATTACATATTGCTATTGTCAGTATAAGAGTGTGTTTGACAGCGAACATTTGGAAGCTTTTAGGTTTTAATTTTTAACAAAGAAAAAACTCGAGTCAAACAAAAAGTTTCATTTGAAAATACGAGCGTTTAGATTTTAGTTTAAACAAAAACACTAAACCGAAGGCTACTTTATATACTGTTCAAGAAAAAATTATTGAGCTTTTATAATCAATTTCCAAAATTGACCTTAAAAATATATGTATATATTTATTTTATTTAAACAATTATTTTTTTATGTAATTTTACACATTTCAAAAGGTTCGAACTTTTTTTACCAAACACTAATATAACAAATAAAAGTTACAACTTTTAGCTATTATCTACCCACTATCAGCTATCAGGTTCTAGCTACCATCTAACTTTGTCAAACACATATTATTTTCTAATATTATATTTTCCCTTATATTTTGTCTCCTTATTAATTGGATATCTTAAAACGTAGCTTAGCATAAAACATATAACTCAATATAAAAAATTTTAAAAATAAAGGAACAATACCAAGCCATTTCAACAAATTAATCAATATCGCTTATATAATTTTGTATGATTTTCATGTTTTTTATATAATCTCCATCTGTGACTTATGCATGTAAGCAGTGTGGACCTTTTAGGGGACAGGGAAAGCCATGGCCACCCGTTTTTTATGGCATGAATATCAAAATCTCAATACATCAACTGCTTTGTCACATATATGGATATATAATAATTTAGATTTTGAAATTATTTTACAAATTATAACTAAACATGTAAACTGTTGAAGTTATCTAAAAATAAAATCCAAAACATCCATCCCAAATGTAAACTAGAAAACTACTCTGATTTAAAAATGTTTCCAAATCATTTGAAGAAAAGGAAAAAATGACAATTTTGTTTCTTATTTGAAAAATCGAAAAGACCTTCAAAATTTTCAAAATCTCGAATCTAAATACTAGAAAAGTGTAAAACCTTTCAAAAAAAATTCAAAAGCTTTTTGTGAGAGATAGTCATCGCCGCTTAGCTGACGACACTCTCGTGTGTCAAATGATCTAACCCATTCCTCCGCTCCTGGGCTCTTGCTGAGTGCTTGAGTCGCTCTCACCGCTCTACGCCTTTCGCCTATCGGCTACCCAGTCGATATATGACGGACGTGAGCTTGTCTACAGATCTACATCTTGCCTTTCGCCGATTAGTATGTGGTATGTCTCTTGTTGTATGGATTATTTTCCCTTATGTATTTTTTTTTTTGAGCTTTTTATCTACTGTTTATAGCTGGAAAGCTAGGAAACTTAGGTTATCCACATTCGTGCAATGCTAATTAGTTTTTCAAACATGCCACATTAGCTTTTGTATTTACTTCTACACCACTGCAATATCATTCATATTTCAAAATTGGTCCCTATTGCCACATCAACAACCATTTTATATTTTATTTAAAGATATTATAAATATTAATAATAATAATGAATAATAAAATAACATGAGTATAATTATCTATAAATGAAAGATAAAAATAATTAACATTGTAAAACATGAAAATCCAAACATTACAAAATTTATCCGGCGGCATCTTAAATTGATTCCAAGTCATTTGCAATTGAGAAATATTGAGAAATGAGGTATATATAATTGGCTTTAATATTTAATTAATGCTATTTGATTAAAAAAATAATAAAAACTAACTTGTAAGCCTTTCAAATGGTGAAAAACCAAAGCCTATGTGGCATTTCAAATTGATGAAATGGCATTGCTAGTATATTTGAAAGTATACGACGTGGAAGGTCTTAGGTCATCCACATTCATGCAATGTCACTCATCTTTCAAACATGTCATATCAGATTTCACAATTACTTCTACATCAGTATAATATCACTCATCTTTCAAAAGTGGTCCCCACTGCCACATCAACAACCACCTTTTACATTTTAATAAAAACACCATATTTTATATATATATATATATATATATATATATATATATATATATATATATATATATATATATATATAATAGAAGAGTAATGAATCATACATATATAATATATATAACTTCTATCATACATATATTAGTAACTACTATCTTTAAAATAATATAAATATGATGACATGGACTTTCAAATGAAGTTGAAAGATAAATGCATATGTGGCATGTCAAACCCATTTGCAAGAGCTTTGCAATGACCGATGCATATGCTCTTAGTCCAGAGGGAGTGGTCGCGGTTTGGGAGTGCGGTTTTGCCACCTAGGCAGTGAACACCGCCCTCTGGGTGCGGTTTAGACCGCAGTGTGGTAAAAAATGGCCGCGTTTTGTGCTTGGTGGGGAGAATTTGACAGTTTTGTGATTGGTTGGGGAGAAAATTAAAGTTTTTATTTAATTTTTTTTTTAAATAAAATGTGGCACCACTCCTTGGGTGTGGCAAAGAATCGTACTCTTGTGATAAAAAATGATGTGGCGTTTATGTGCCAATGAAATGAGTGCGGTTTCGATGACACCACTCCCTCCAGCCTTAGTGTCTTAAGGTGAGAACTTGGGAATTAGGGAACTTTAAGGTGGTTGTTTTTTCTAACTAAAGATGGGTGACCTTTTCTCTCCAAATGATTTTTTTTTTTTAGAAAGTGATACTAAATTTTACTGATTTTTAGTTCTAAATTATGATTAATAAACCTAAATAGAACAGGTTGTGCCATACGTTCTCTTGCTAAATTTTATTGTTTCATAGTTTTACCGGTTATTGATTGATTTATGGGTAAATATTTGCAAATTCTTCTATAACATTATACACTGAAAATTATTGACTATTTTATGTTTTTTTCACTTTTTGTTTTTAGTTTGTAGGGTTTTCAATTATTTTTCAATCGTTATTAATTTGTTGTTTTCGATATAAAATGGCAAATATATATTTTTATTTATAATCGTTACCAGGTAAAATCACTTTATATATATATATATATATATATATATATATATATATATATATATATATATATATAGAGAGAGAGAGAGAGAGAGAGAGAGCGCGCGGTAGGTTCAGATGTTTAAACTAATTATTGTGTTATTGTATGCATGATTGTGGACCAATCAAAAAATAATAGAAAAACAATAATTAAATAAATCAATAAGGGTAACTAGGTAATTTGAGAAATAACTTCCACAAATACTCCCTATAATTTTGCTAGTTACGTTGATTTTAACCTAATTCCCCCCTTTTATAAACGGCCTACTGATCTGATCAATCTTCATCGCCAATCGGCTACTGATTTAAAGTCGATTCTCGGTGGCTGAAGTCATAAGGAGGTGAGCACCTCTGGTGTTCGAATGGTCCGAAGAACAGGGAAGAGGCAACGAGAGTTGTCGTCGACCTCAGTGGGTGCGGAGAGGGTGTGAAAGGGAGGTGTGGGGGTTTTGTGTGGCTGCGACTTCGATCGTTAGCAGGTAAATGGATGGGGACTGCTCCGGCAGCCTTCCCTATTCTTCTTCTTCTTTTTTTTTAATTTTTTTTTTGTTGTTCTTGACAAAAATTGATGAATGGAATGCATGTTTGGGGTTATTTTGACAGGAATCGATAGGGGAAATGGGTGTTTGAGTTCATTGTTTGACAAGGGAAGAGGCGACATTAAATGAGTGGTTCTTGGCAGGAAGCGATATGAAGAAGGGAGAAGGGAGCAGTGTATCATCAAACAGGTAAAGAGTTTTTTTTTCTTCTTTTGTTTGTTTTGATAGAAATCAAAGAACTTAGGTGGGTGTTTTTGGGTTGCTTAATCGACTGCAGGGAAGGAAGAGAGCCCGTCTCTTGATTTCTTGGTAAAGAGAAAATGGAGAAGGAAAGGAAGAAGGCAGACGCCCTTCTCCAGTGACTTCTTCCTACGAGAGCTCACAGGTGGCGAAAAGAAACCGGTTCTCGTAGAGCGATTTGTATGTTCGGTCGATTTCAACAGGTTTGATCCCTCGTTTCCTTTCTTTAAATTAAATGAACGGTAAAAAGTATTATCAAAGTTCATTAGGGTTTATTTGATTCCAAAAAGAAAAATCATTATTTGATACATAATTTGGATTAATTAGATGTCCTCTGTTTGGTAATTAGTCATTTTCCTTTTGCATAATATTAAAGCGATAGTTGAGAACTAAATATCAGACAAACCGATAATTGAGAAGACAATGTGGAGATCAATTTCTCCCATGCAGTATGAAAGTAATTGTTTAAAGGTGATTATTTTGACCACTGTAATTGTTTACATTTTACTTAATGCTTTTTAATTATTGAAAGCTTTTTATCATATTTTATTATGTTATGATAATGTTGTGCAAGACTATCCATTGTGTGGGTTCCTAGAAAGACATATTGAAATAGATGGATTTGATGTTTTATTTTAATATGTTCAATTTGAAAGTGTTTGCAGGCTTTGAAAAAACGAGGCTTATGAGGTAATTCCAATTTGTTTGGCTGCATTTTATGAATTGATTCATATTTCAATTTATGTTTTTTTTTCTGATTTAACACTTCATTTATGTGGATAGTGCAGGATCTTGACAATGTTGAATTCTGAAAAGGTATCAAGTATGTTTATGTAGATTATTCAATGGATGATATTTGTGAGATTCCAATTCTATTGGAATGGAATCACGAATTCCAATTCTGTTGGAATGGAATCACGAATTTCTATTCTGTTGGAATCACAGAAGTTGATGCTTGAAGAACGGACCACAAAATTGAAACGGGCCACATTATTCTTTTAGAATGTATTAGTCGTTGTTAGATTTTGATGTTTTCTTTCCCGTTTTGAAAGTTTTTTTTAGTTTTATTATTTAACAATAAATGTAATTCTTAACAATTGTTACTCGTATTCTATAAAAAAAATAATATATTTTTTGTTTTTATTCTTCAATTTATTGTTCAAGAATTTGTTATTCTACAAGAAGTTTTTAAATTCATGATCAAGAAATAGGTTCAAGAATATTTTTATTATTTATGGTTCAAGAATATTTTTATTTTTGAGTAAATAATTAAATAAATAAACATATTCTGTCAGAATGTCCGAATTAAAATAATTATAATTCGTAAAATCGGATTTTTATAATTAATAGAATCTATGATCCCTTAAAATATGCAATTTTCCTTTATTAAATCTATATTAATTGACTAAAATACCCTTGTAATTAAATTAGATGATATTTTTCAATTACATTTAATTCAATAATATATATTAATCACTTTCTTAAAATAAGTAAAATTGATTGGCCCGCAGTTATGCATACAATAACACAATATATATACACACACACACTAGATGTGTGTCTGTGCAAAACGGTGTCGATAAATAGCTCTTTTGATGAATAGTTTTTCTATATGAAAATAATTATTAGATTTTATTATTCATTATTATGTAATAAACAATTACCACTTTTAAATAAAATATTTATGTTTACACTTTATATATCTTGTGCGTTTGGACATTTGATGTAAATTAATTAATATCGGTGTCTACTTTAAGAAATGTAAATTAATTTATATAAATAAATTTAATATTTTAAAATTATCATTTTGTTCCAAATTAAATTTCTGAATAATCTTCCTTAATTCAAATCTTTAAACTTTTAATAAGTATTAATGATTTATTTATGCATAATTGATTTTTACAAAAAGTTTTATATTTTATACCTTTTAAAATTCAAGATATGACTAATATGTTTTGGTCTCAGCCCCTTAATTTTAATGTGTGTTCCGACCCTACATGTAAGTATTAGAAAAAGGTTGGCAATTTTTATTCTATTCATTCAAGTAATTGCGGTAAGATAAAAGTAAAATCTCCCAAGTGTTGTTAGATTTATGTAACAAAAGAAATGAGTTTTATGCAAAAAAGTCATACTATTATTTTAGGAAAAATTTTAATAAAGTTCTAAATATTTTTTTAATAGGAAAGTCTCATTATTTTGGGAAAATCACATAATCTGTCATTTCCTGTTAAAATAAAAAAATGTATTTTTCGTTAATTTGGTCAAAATCTTAAATAATCGAAACTTTTGTGTTAAAAAAAAAAACTTTAGTACTTTATCAAAAACATTTCCAGAATAATTGGATTTTTCTTCATAAAACATGTGGAAGCTAAAACAAATGAGAGTTGATCCGTACACAACAAGATTTTGCCATACACAACAAATTTATGCGAATGGACAATTATACCCTTTGATTTGGTTAATCATGGATTCAAATTTTTTTTTATCGTTCCCAGTATCAGTGTGTCTCTTATCTTATTTGCAAAAGCACTAAGTTGGAATTGTGAACTAATTTACAATCATTTCTTCTAAAATCATGAACTGATTTTGATTTGGTTAATCATGGATTCAATTTTTTGATCGTTCCCAGTACAACTGCAACCTGTATCAATGCGTCTCTTATCCAGTTTGCAAAAGCACGAATTTGGAACTGTGAACTGATTTGGAATCGTTTCCTATATAATCATGAATTGATTTATAATTGCTTAATCATGATTCTATTTTGTGATCGTCCCTGTACAATATCAATGTTCTAATTTTTTATAGTTTCTTGCAGAATATTGTATCAATCTTTTATTATCAAATTGTCTATTATATATCCAATCTTCAAATCCAAACATCAATGTTAACTGATTTGGAGTGGAGCTCTAGTTCTCTGATCGTTTACTGTACATCTTTGTGGCTTCACAACAAGATAACTTTTGGTTACATGTGAGTTCCATTTGATACCTTTTTGGTTTCATTTGAGTTGAATGTTATTAAATTTCAGTGTATGTGTGATTATCTAGCAGATGGGTTCAATAGACAGGTGTTTCCCCACAGCCTAATCCACCTGGAAAGTCTCTAGCGAAAGCCATAAGTAATTCAACAGTATCTTTAGCAGCCAAGTCTGGAAATGATTGGACTCAGTCCAATACTAGATCTGTAAGGCACATTGCAAGATTATGTCACTGGTTCATATATTTGAGTTGAATGTTCTTAAATTTCATAGTTTTTTTTTTTATTGAAATTGTTGTTTGGTTTTCTATTTAGACGGTTTTTTGATCACATTTTTTGGTAAAAGCTTTGTGAAATATATACTGTTGTTTTGAATGGCTAGTTAAAATTTTAAATGTTATTATCAAGTGAAATATATACTGTTGTGTTTGTATTTTTTAAGTTTATGCATGACACAAAAATATAGGGCAAAAAATATATTTTTGTTAGTGATGTGTGTGTGTGTGGGGGGGGGGGGGGGGGGGGGGAGGGAGGGAGGGTAAAATATAATGTTTGGTCAAATAGAGAAAACCGTAAAGTTGAAATTTTGCAAAAAAAAAAAAAAGTTATATATGGTAGATATAAATATATTTATATAGTCAAGGGGTAAAGTGTAAATTTTGGTAAAATAGAAGAAAGGGTAAAATTGTCTACTTATAAAAATTTGTTATGTATTGATAAATCTTGTTGTATACGGATCAACTCCCAAAACAAATAAGACCAATTCCCACAGGCAAATAAAAATACTCTTCAATCACTTGCTTCGTTACCTTGTACTCATCCTTCATCACTTGGTAATGTTATTCCATAATCCTTTTCTCTCTCCTCAACTATATCACCAAACAACAAAAATCTTTTCAAACTCTATTTCATACTATTTTCTTGCATTATCTTTCTTTAATTGATTAGTTACACAACAATAGCTTTGGATTTGTTAAAACTTATATATCAAAGATGGTCTATTTTTACTTTTATATCAACTAAAAATCCAATAATTAATTAATTAATTAATAATAATTAATGACATCAAAGCATATTAAAAAAAAATAATAATAATAAATAAAATTTGATGCCTTACCTCAATATGATGGTGTTGACAAGATTTTTTTTTGTTGCTTCCTTCCATGGGTTGAATCTATTGAACTAGACAGAGGATCAAGAAACGTCCCTCCATCACAAAATCCTCCCCAATCAAATTCACTCAGCATCCAACTTCTCTTACTCCACAAATCCAAATCTGGAGCTTGATTAATTGGTAAAAGGTTTAAACAAAAAACATACCTCTGGCCTAAATCAAAATCACATGTCCCATATTCTTCATGAATAAAATGAAGAAAAACAAAAAAAGAACTAAAATCAAATCAAGGGCATATATATCTCAAATCTAAATAAAATCAAAAGCATTTTTAAATTTTTGGTGTCTCAATGAGTTATTGTTATATTATGGTTAAATACGGATTTATATAACAACGTTTCAACTCTTCTTCTTAATATGCATTCTTAATATGCAGCAAAAAAGTTTTTTACAAGAAATATGAAACCATGTTTTATTCTAGTGTATAGGACCGGAATATGCAACATTATGGCTTCAAATTGGTTATCTCATGATATTGGCTAATGCGTATTTTACACAATCCTATTTTATTTTTATCGTTTTACACAACATTGTTTCACTAAAGATAGTTATTAAATGAGAGAGTTAGGTTTAAATGTTTCTCACATCTATTATGTGCTAGAATGCACCAATAAGAATTTATTAAAAGTTAAATTATTATTTAATCAAATAAATATAGATATTAAATGATTTCCATAATTATATGTATATTAATTATTAAATGATATCCATAAGGGAGGAGGGAGTCATTCCCTCTCAACCCACTGTCACATCAATTTTTGTCTCTTCTTTTTCTTTATCTTTCCCAACCCACAACACACGAAAATCTTATCTTTCTCAACCCACTCAACTCACTCAATTAAAAAAAATACGAAACAACTAAGGTACAACTTTTAAAACACATGGTACAAGAGAAAATGAGAGAGAGAAAGTAGAGAGAGATGATGAAGTGGGTTAGTGAAACCAATTAAACAACCTGTTAAAATGGGAGTGGTGTCGGCGGTAACTCTATTGCTAATTATGATTTTACGTTGATTGTTTTTTATTTTTTTTATAATTGAATGGGTTGAGTGAGTTCAAAAAGATAGGATTTTCGTGTGTTGTGAGTTGGGAAAGATGAAGAAAAATGAAAGAGAAAATATGATGTGGCAGTGGATTCAATGGGTTCGGAGGGAATGACTCCCTCCACCCTAATTATAATTTCTTTTTTATGGAAACTAATTAAATTCGTCATTAATATCAGCAATAATATTGTTTCAGAATATATTTGCATCTAGTTTTTCATGTATGAGTTCGTATTTTGTTTCATGACTCACTCACTCAAAATACAACAAAGTTGCCTAAAACATGAAAAACGAGAGTGTATTCTAGTAAAATGAGAGTTTATTCTAGAAGAATGTGAATATATTCTAACTGAATGAGAGTGTATTCTACTCGTTCTTCATATTTCATGCAACCTTGTTGTATTTTAAGTGAGTGAATCCATAAACAAAACACGAACTCATACATGAAAATCTAAATGTAAATTCATTCTGAAAGAATGTTATTGCTGACATTAATGACGAATTTAATTATTTTCCATATAAAAAAGAGAATTATAATTATGGATATCATTTTTATTTGAAACGACAAACGAGTTAAGTGGAAGCCTACTCGTAATATTTCAACGAGCACCCCGAGTTCGAGCTCCTTTACAGGGCAAACCCAGCCCCCATCGGGATTTCCAGGGAAAATTTCCCCACATGTGGCACCATAATATGTAGTTTAAGGGAATCGAACTCTCAACCTCACACCCCACATGGATATAAAACCTGGTACATCAACACAGCTAGGTTGGACATCACTTGCGGATATCATTCAATATACATACAATTATGGAAATCATTTAATATCTATCTTTATTTAATTAAATAATTATTTAATTTTACTAAATTCTTATTAATGCATTCTAGCACACAATAAATGTAAGAAACACATAAACCTAGCCCTATATATATATATATATATATATATATATATATATATATATATATTAGGTGTGAGACATGTGTAGTACACATGCTGATTTAGAAAAAAGGTTAGTAAGTATTTTTTTTTTAAGTGAAATTTTGAAATAAAGAATGAAGAAAAGTATTTATTGCAATTTACTATCACATTCATTACATTTAATACTTTATATATACAAGTTGTTAGGGCCAAGATCCTCAATCCTATCCAGGATCCCGGATTTTAAAGATATATAAGGATCCTTAAACCTGTCCAGGATCCCGGATCTTAAAGGAGTCTCAGGATCCTGAACATCGTCATTATTATTTCCTAACAAGTTTAACGGCTATATTTCTTGTTTATTTCTCACATGTGCAGAAATGGTCAACATAAGACTCATTCTCAACAAAGAAACATTCCAATCAGGCTTAAGACCTGGAAATACCAAGTCAAAGCACGTACAAATACCAGCTCAGCAGAATCCCAAAAATATCGGACTTATAGTTACTTAACCTAGACTATAAATACACTTGTAAAAGAGACACAACGGGCACAATCTCTGTACACCTTACCCACTCAGAGCTACATAAACACTTGTACTCATATTCTCATTATCAACTCTGTAATTATACGTTCAAATTAATAAAATCAAACAAGGTATGTGATCATTATCACCTCCCAAGGTTTTATGTCGGAGATCCTAGCAAGGATCAAGGACTTTCCTTATAAATCACTTGTGAAATCTTGTTCTAATTTCGTTAATCACTTCACCTACAACAACACAGCCTCTCATGCAATTTGGTTAATATCCATTTATCGATTTTTGACCAAAACAATTTGGCGCCCACCGTGGGGTCGTGGTGTTCATAATTCTCAAAAAATCATGTCTACACAGTCGGCCTCATCTTCTTCCTCTATTCCTCCCATTTATTCTAAAAATATTCCACCACCTCCAAGTGGACCTCCTGGTCAGAAGAAAACTTTTTATACCTCTAAAAAGAACACCTCTATGATCATCAGCCATGGGAATCCAAGATCCTCGGGATTGTAGGATCCTCCCGTATTGATCTCTAACAACGAACTATTCTCCATGGTAAAGATGTTGAAGCAATAAGTGAGTCCAAAACAGGATGACAACAGGAAAGTGCTCAAGGAAATAGAGAGAATGAGGGCGGAGATCCATAAACCCCAAGGAGCAGCACCCTCAATCTTGCAACCCAAGATCCTAAACTTTGACAATGCAGGATCCTTAGGAAGTTGTCGGGATATAGGATCCTCAACACAAACACCTGCTCCCATTTGGGTTGCAACTCCAAACGAGCAAACCCATATGATCCAGGATCCCGACAAAATCTTCATCACTCCTAATAGTAAGGATCCTGGTAACTTCATGAATAATAATACTTTAAATACTAACTTTTTTGACCTTGATACAGGAATGAGCTCGATCATGGTGAAGGAACTTCAGCAGCTAAGGCAGATAATTTCAAGTGTGCTCGGAGTGGTCCAACCTATACCGAAGGTATCCCCCACGAGCCACATGATATCAAGATTCACTCCTGCAGTAGCTGATACTAAATTCCCAAAGCGCTTCCGAACTCCCAATATGAAGCCTTACGATAGAACCACGGATCCTTAAGAACATGTGGCACAATACAGGGAAAAAATGAAGATCATCCTCATTTCCACACATCTGAAGGAAGCTTGTTTATGCAAGGGTTTTGGCTCAACCCTCACAGGATCAACCTTAAAATGGATTCTAAATGTTCCTCCTTATTCTCTTACTTTTACATTTAGTTAATATTTTTAAAAATCAATTTTCTTGTAGCAGAACATTCGAAAAGATCACTAGTGATCTTTATCGGGTAGTCCAGGATCCTAAGGAATCCCTTAGGGAATTTGTGAATAGGTTTGGCAGGGAAGCTTTGAGTATCCCCAACATCGACCTGGAAACTGTCGTAGAAGCCTTAAAAATGGGTCTAAAGGACTCTCCTTTCCACGAAGACCTTGTAATGACTCCATGCACAATGATAGATGAGGTCAGAAGTAGAGCACTAAGGTTCATCCAGCTGGAAGAGGACAAAGAGATCCAGAAGAGGAGCAACCCTCCAAACTCATATGATAACTCCAATATGAAGACCGACTCCTCGGTCCAAAGATCCTACAAGTCGAAACCATATTCCAAACCTTATCATCATAGGGCTAATGTCCTTGAAGATGAAGGCGAGGAAGATGAATTTCCTAAGATCACTAACTATTGTTTTTTGTGGATGTTTCAGGTCTAATCTTTGCTATGCAGGATTTCAGTGATAAAACAAGATGGCCAAGGAAAAAAGAAAAGTCCACCAACTGGAAGGATAAGTCCAAATGGTGTGCATACCACGAAGACTTTGACCACGTTACAGAATATTGCATATCCCTCAGGAAGGAGATCAACCACCTCCTAAGCAAAGGATACCTCAGAGAGATCTTTAAGGGTTCTGAAATTTATGGAACTTCTTATTCTATAGCAAAAAGTCATGCCAAGGTGTCTAAAGAAGACAAAGAAGAAAAACCCCAAAAGAATACGTCGATCACAAATGGGAAGGAGAACACCTTCGACGAAATAGATAGAGAAGATATCCAAGATCCCCACCATGACGCATTGGTGATTACTCTCTACATCGCCAACCATTTTGTTAGAAGGATCCTTTTTGATGGAGGATCCTCAGTCAACATCATAATCTTAGATGCCCTAACCAGGATGAACATCCCGAAATCCGAGATAATCAAAAGATCCTTAGTACTAATAGGATTTAGAGGATACTATTGGAGAGATCAGGCTACCCATCTACATCGAAGGGGTAAATTCTATGCAATGCTTTTGTGTTATTGATGTGTTATCTCCCTACAATGTTATATTAGGTAGGTGCTACATCCATGACATGACAGTGGTTCCATTGACGTACCATCGATGCCTCAAGATGCCTACCCCTTGGAGGACAGTGAAGATCATTTTTGATCAACAAGAATCCAAAGAATGATACAAGACCTCAATGAACCCTTCCTCAGTACCAAGGCAAGCATATAAATTAAAGCAGGGGGCCCGAGACGTATCAGAAGTGAATGAGAAATATATAAAAGAAGTGCCCCTAGACATTGAGGATCCTGACGCCAAAGTACTCATAGGATCCTCAATACCAGAAGACATCGAAAATGACCTAGTTACATTCCTAAAATAAAGAAGGAAAACCTTCTCAGGGAAACACGAAGACATGACAGGTATAGATAAGAATATTATAACTCATAAACTTAACATTGATCCTTCTTTCAGACCCATACATCAAAATAGAAGGAAGTTTGCACCTGAAAGGAACCTAATCATTCAAGAGGAAGTGAAAAAACTTCTCAAAACAGGGATGATCAAGGAAGTCAAGTTCCCAAGGTGGCTGGCCAATGTGGTCGTAGTGCAGAAGAATAATGATTATGTGATAGATGCAACGACAAGCCATAGACTATTAACATTCATGGATGCCTCAACAGGGTTCCAACAAATTTAAATGAAACCATCTGATCAAGAGGATATTGCCTTCATAACTCTCACATGTATATATTATTACACTATTATGCCGTTTGGTCTTAAAAATGCAGGTGCAACATACCAAAGTCTGGTGAATCGGATGTTCAAGGACAAACTGTGGGACACCATTAAAGTCTACATTGATGACATGGTGGTCAAATTTAAAAGAGATGAATATCACCTTAGGGATCTTGAAGAAGTCTTTGATACATTAGATGAGTATAACATGAAGTTGAACCCATCCAAATGTCACTTTGGAATGAAGGCAAGCAAGTTCCTTGGTTACATGGTCACCAAGAGGGGAATAGAAGCTAGTCTTGGCCAAGGATCTTCAAATGGGGAACCACTCCTCCGACATCTTTAAGTATCTTCGAATGATGTAAGCGTTGTTTTGGCCAACGATCTTGATGGAGAACAACAACCTATTTACTATGTAAGTAAAAGTCTCTTGGATCCTGAAACCAGGTACTCTCTCCTTGAAAAACTAATACTTGCATTAGTTACAACTTCTACCAACTTAAGATATTATTTAGAAACTCATACTATACATGTCAAAACTCACTATCTTATTAAGAATGTCATGAGAAAACCAGAAATGTCAGGCAGAATGACTACGTGGTCAGTGAAGCTCATCACATATGAAATCAAATATGAGCCAAGATCCTGAATAAAGTCACAAGCATTAGCATACTTTGTGGCTGATTTTAGTGATGATCTACAACCTGAAGCAGAATTAGAAAACCAACAACTCCAAAAAAAAAAGCATGGGAAAATTGACACTTTTCATAGATGGAGCTTCCAACGTTAAAGGAACATGCCTAGGGATCATACTAAAATTGACACAAGGGGACATCCTACCCCAGGAAATTAGTTATGATTTCAATGCAACTAACAACAAAGCAGAGTATGACGTATTGATCATGGAGCTACAACTGGCCAAGGATCTTCACATTAAGGATCTTTATGTATATGTCGATTCGTTATTAATAACTAACCGCTTTAATGGATTCTATGTAATTAAAGGCGAAAGATTAGCACTATACCTTCAAACTCTTAAAAAATTAGCCTCCGAATTTGAAGCTTTTAGTCTGAATCAAGTTCCTAGAGAAGATAACACCGAGGAAGACACATTAGCCAACTTAGAGTCTTACCTCAGGATCCAACCAGAGAACGGGATCCTAATAACCCACATAATGATCCTGGAAATAGAAGATCCCTCCAGGAGACCAAACGACCCCGAAGACCTTGATCAGACGGCCACCATAGTAGCAATCGGAGGCCCAATTCCTTGATCCTCTAAACAGGATCCCGATCCAAACAATCAGGATCCTCAAAGACATTTGATATCCTGGATACAACCCATCATAGACTATATCTAGAATGGTATAATCCCAAAATAAGAAAAAACGATAAAGTGTTCAAGATGAGGCTCACACTTTGTGACGATCCATGGAGTATTATACAAGAAATCCATAACAGGTCCATATCTAAGATCAAGAAGCCATGGATGATCTAAAATACATACATGAAGGGGATTATGGAAACCACACTAGGGGCGTATCCTTGTGTTCTAAAGCGTTAAGAAGAGGATACTATTGGTCAACCATTAAGAAAGATGCCTTCCTACATGCTTAGAGGTGTGATGCCTATATCATTGATTCAGAAGCAAGAATTTGGGCATATTGGCTAGCTACCCTAAAAGGAAGCATCTTACCAAGATCCTAAAATGCTATACACCTTCAAGCATACTTTATGTAAGTCAATTTAGTCACAATTCATCACAACCGAGTCAAGGTACATACTTACTTGTTATTTTCTTTGTTTATTTTCATTCTAAGAACACTACTAACTTAAGCATCAGAGGGATGTTATCCAAGCTAACACCCACCCCCAAGCTAACATTTACAACATGTAGAAACTCAAGGATCCTAGCGATTACGAATAGAGACTGATCATCTCTCATCCGATTAAGGGTACTTAATCCCCTCTAAGGTTTAAAGAGTTAATAACCTCTTTCATCTGTGTTTGGGTTTCCACACCCCGCTTGGACACACGATATCTTACTATTGGATGTGAGTAAGGGGATCATTTCACGCTTTAGTGACTCAGCAACCCTCTTATTTCTGAACATATGTTAAGATCCTAAGGTTTAAAGGGTTAATGACCTCTTTCTCACGAGTTTAGGTTTCTACACCTCATTTGGATGCATGATATATAACTATGGGATGTGAATAAGGGGATCATTTCACGCTTTAGTGACTTGGCAACCCTCTTATTTCTGAACATATGTTAAGATTCTAAAGTAAATTTCTAAGGTTTATAACATTATCATGTTACCCTAAACGGTTTATAACATTATAATGTTATCCTAAACGGTTTATTCTAAAGTAGATTCTAAAGTAAATTTCTAAGGTTTATAACATTGTCATGTTAAGATTCTAAAGTAAATTTCTAAGGTTTATAACATTATCAGAAACGGTTGAAGCATGGTTTTCCAATAGCCATAGTTTGTAGGAGATAAAGTAAACCCAAATTTATGGGAGTTATGAGCAGTCTTTTCAATTGTAGAAAACGTTGTAATAGGATCCATGGAGGAAAGAAAAAAAAAAGAAAAAAACGAGGTAGGGTAGGGTTACGAGATGTGCTAACCAGAGAGATGGGGAAATCTTTATTCGATGCATGTTTCTTGTGCGATGGAAGCTTATTTTTTTTGGCGATAGGGTTAGGTTTGTTTTGATCGGCTCTAATACCAAGTTAACTTGGTAAATAAAATTGTCTTGTGAATTATGTTAACCATGTATTACATCAGGTGGATATATAATTGAGACATTTATACTCTAGTCCCTATACTAACAATGATTACAAATATTGTCTAATACCGGCTCCGACATTTCGGAGACCTTGTGCGAAAATCAAAGTAGGACCCCACAAAAAATTCTTGTGAAATATTATTAAGTAAATTTGTCACACTAAATTCAAAACTCAAATTTGCTAACAATCATCTCGTAAATTTACTACCACAATTTCATGTCTTCACTCATTAGTGTTCAAGTCTCTAGGATCATAGATGTTCAGTGTAATATATTCTTTGTTATTACATTACCATTCAAGGTGACTATGTCTTCATCTACACAAGACATATCTTTTAGAACTTGCAATTTAATTTCTTCTTTACTAGGTTCTTCCACAATATCATGAACTTCTTCTCTAGGTTTTTCCACAACTTCATGAACTTCATCCATGTTTTATGGCACACACAATTCAATTTCTTCTTCACTAGGTTCTTCCATAACCGATTCTTCATTACAATGGTATTCTGTCATTTGTTTGACGACAAATCAATTGATAGATCCTCCTTGACTTTGAATAAATTGCTCTTCTTTTTGTTTTCTTTTACGTTTAGAACAACCCTATTCCAAGTTTCTAGTTAGAGACATATTTTTTAACTAAAAAAATCAATGGTAATAACTTAACAATATATATTTGTAATATTTATCAAAAAGTTAATGTTTAAAATATTTAGAGCATCAAACAAAAACTTTATTTTAATATTTCTAAGTATTAGGCTATATTATATTAACATTAGAAGCCAAACAATGGGAAGCTCATTGCCCCCCTCCCTTACCCCCGCCCTTAAATCCTCCAATGCTCTACTATGGCCCTCTATACCAACATTAAAAAGATAAAACAATAAAGCATACTGATAGAGTCATAAACACAACTCATAAGACATTATGCAATACAAAAGGAAAAACCAAGAACATTGTTTAAGACTTTCTCTACTTTATTATTTATTAAATTCATTATGGAAATAAAAAACGAAGTTTTAGTCTGGGAGAGAAAGAAGTCAAGCCCGGTTGGTTAGTTTTTAACGAGATATCAACAAGATATCAAGATTAAAGACAACAAAATGGTAGTTTCTAGCGATAGAAGCGAGTAACATCGACGATCTACTGACACCATTGTTAGGTTTGTTAAGGTTTGATCTGTTTGACTCGTTTTATAAAAATCTATAACGTTTGCTTGAACTCATATTAAAATAGTATATGTATTATTTTTGATAAATATATTTCCTTTAATTGTTGATAAATTATAGAAATTGTGATAAGATTTTTGATTTTTTTTTATTTTCGTTGATTTTTTTCACAATTAAAATTATTTCAAGATTGCAACCAAATATTACATTGTAACATTGTGTATATACCTAACTGCTAATTTTCTTTAATAATAACACATACAAATGTATTTTATGAAGATACCAACACCATTAATATATATTTGTCCCTAAATTTTGAGGCCCCTTAAAATCGGAGGCCCCATGCGACCGCACCACTCGCACACCCCAGGACCGCCACTGTCATGATCAAACTCTTTTATTCAGGCGATATCACCGATCCAAAGTGGGAAAAAATAAGAACAAAACACTAATATTTAGGTCAAATGCAAAATTAAACTTAGAATAATGAAAAAAAAGAGGAGAAAAGATTGTATACAAACCTGCAAGGCACAAATCGACGGTGTTGTTTAGGTCGAATCCTAAATCGGGGAAAAACCAATGAAATCGAGAATTCGACCCTATTCAATGTTTCCGTGCTGTCAGAACAAATCGAGTCCTAAATAGAAGGTTGTGGTTCGATGGAAGATGACTGCAAAGATTAAACTCTGGTCGTCGTCTTCACTTGTCGTCGCTGCCTCGCCCGACGTGCCGGATTGGCCAACGATGGCGATGAAAACGATGGTAGAGCAGAGGGTGAAGGACTTCATTCCGATGATGTAATATAGCGGTGGTGTTCTTCTCCAACGATGATAGAGAGAAAAGAAATCGACAAGGGAATGAAATCATCGAAGGAAGTAAGATAACAACAGTCGATAAAGCGGTGGGAAGTAGATGTGAGAGAAGAGACGGTGCTCCAATTCCAAAGCGGCCCGAAACAACGATGGTATTGAAACCGAGCCAAACCATTGAAGCCATCGGCTCAAAACCGGCCACTGTTCACAAGAGCATTATGATTTTATTGTATGATTAATATAATTTTGATTACTATTATCATGGTAATAATTCTTAATGATTTTGTTTTTTAAAATCACCTATAATTATATATCTTAATAAAAGTTACATTACTCTTCATCATACATATAATTTCTACAAATAGATATTGCATCGGCAGATTAATATCTATAAATACGTTGCATGAAGCTTATTGTTATACATACATTTAATATTATTACAAAGAAATGAGAGAATGTTATATTGTAATTACAAATATAAGTTTAATAAAATGACATGTGTTATGATCAAACTTTTATATCGTTACCTAAAATTTGATTTTGGTAATATATTAAGTTATTCGTTAAACGGCACAAAACCGTCATCATCAAACGGCACCACATAACGTGGTTTACAACCTTTGCGGTGTGGTTTTCGGTTTTCAAAAAACCCAAACCACATATATGGTGCGGTCTGTGATTTTGACTCTAAACCATATCGCAAACACCCTACATCAAATTTTAAATTGCAATATGTTCAAAAAAATAACTTAGTTTCGAACCTTAAACACAAACAAATAGTTTCTAAAACATGGTTATGAAATTTTAGTAGAAAAAACATATCAAATAACTCATAAATATAATACCAAAGTCAAAATTATAAATTATAATTTGAGTTTTTATACTTTATAACATTTTTTTTAAGAGTTTGGGTGTATAAAAGTAAAGCAATATCGCCCTTATAAAAGAAAGGAAAGCGAATGATGGCTACTAAAATTCTAAACTTTCCATTCTCATGTATCTTTCTCCACCCCTTTAAAAGTTTCCCCCCAAAAGCATGATTCCATTTCCATCAAACCTTCTTCTCTTTTCCCCAATTCCAATCTTTCTCATAATCACTTCTATACCCAAAATCCATCAACAATGGGAGTCAAGTCATTCGTCGAAGGTGGAATAGCATCAATAATCGCCGGATGTTCCACCCACCCACTTGATCTCATCAAAGTCCGGATGCAGCTCCAAGGAGAAAACCACTCCACCGGCAGAGGCGGAATCACCCGCCCTCCACGCGTCGGTCCCATTTCCGTCGGAATGCGGATCATTCGACAAGACGGCTTCCGCGCGCTTTACTCCGGCGTCTCCGCCACCATGCTCCGCCAGACCCTATATTCCACCACCCGAATGGGCCTCTACGACATGCTGAAAACCAAATGGACCGATCCAAACACCGGGATCATACCTCTATGGCAGAAGATAACCGCCGGACTTATCGCCGGAGGAATCGGCGCCGCTGTCGGAAACCCCGCCGACGTTGCAATGGTACGAATGCAAGCCGATGGAAGAGTCCCCCCTGCAGAGCGTCGTAATTACAAAAGCGTATTCGACGCGATATCACGAATGGTGAAAAACGAAGGAATCGGTAGTCTATGGCGGGGATCATCCCTTACGGTGAACCGAGCAATGCTGGTGACGGCGTCGCAGCTGGCGTCGTACGATCAGATGAAGGAGACGATAATAAACAGGGGTTGGATGAAGGATGGGCTTGGAACCCATGTGACGGCGAGCTTTGGTGCAGGTTTTGTTGCGGCGCTTATGACGAATCCGGTGGACGTGATTAAGACACGAGTGATGAATATGAAGGTGGTGGCCGGAAAAGCTCCGCCGTATACGGGCGCCGTTGATTGTGCCCTGAAAACAATTAAAGCAGAAGGGCCGATGGCTCTTTACAATGGTTTCATTCCGACGATATCAAGACAGGGACCATTTACTATCGTGCTCTTTGTCACACTGGAACAGGTGAGAAAATTGCTCAAGGATTATTAAACAAAATAATATTATGGTTTGTTTTTTAATTTAATTACTGGATTTTAGAAATGATTTTGAAAACCATCCATTATGTTTTATATTTGAGAAATATAATGGTTTTGAATTATTATTTTTGTGATTTTAAAATCCAGTGATATTTTTTTTTAAATATCGTAATATTATTGTTATTTTAAAATCCGGTGATATAAATCTATAATTAGTTTGTTTAGGTATTTGTACTCTTAAATTCAAATATTAATTGTATTTTTAAATGTATATTATTATGCACCAAAGATTGTTATTGGGTTGTTTTTAAATATAGTAATTAGCAAACTTTTCATTTTAAGCACATGTATATCTTCTTATTTTTATCATGAAGTATGTTGAACTTGGACAGGATAAGGTATAATGGTATATTGGTATGTGATTAGATGCAGTAGATAATAATAATATTTATTGAGTTGTTTATTATGAAAATCTTGTTTTATTTATTCCTATAACAATATAGTATTTTGAATAATACTTTATCATAGCAATATAATACAAATTAAACAATAAAGAGTAAATAACTAAAATCAATTCTTATGGTTTAGTTAAAATTATGCTTGTAGACCTTGTTCTTTTTCACTCGGGCAGTTCATGTGTGATTTATTACGTGTGATGTCCCCTAAATTAATTTATTCTTTTATAATTAGTTATAATATTAAATAATAAAATGGGTCCATTTATCCTTCCCATCATGCTTATCATCATTCACCATCACCTCTCTGATCCTAACCGACTCTTGAATTCTTCTTCATGATCTCTAGTATTTACGGTGAACATAGAACACCGGTGAACCATTGCTTCCGACTAGTACCACCACCATTACCATCGACAACAACATCATTATTGTCATCGACAACCACCATCACCACTACCACCAACCTTCTTCCATCACCATTGTCGATAACCTAACACCACTTTCACCATCAGCCTTCTTCCAATTTGCCATCGTCAATAACCTAACATTATTGTCGCCATCAGTTTTCTTCCTTTGTCACCCTCGATAACCTAACACTATTGTCATCATCCTTCACTCACCCATTTACGTCGATGCAACCATTTCATTTCTTTTCTCTGTTCAAATAAATCCACCATGAGACATTCGATTTAGGTTTGTGTTTTTTCTGATTAGGTTTAGCAAACTGTTTTTGGGTTTGTAATGATCATCTCGAACCACCTTCTCATTCCTATTATCAAACCCAACGATTCTGTCCTCCTTTAGGTTTAATTGCAAGATTTGCTTTTAATTTAAGGTTAGGATTTAGTTTTAATTTTCATATTTCTGATCTTGAAAACTATCCACTATCTTTTATATTTGAGAAATGTAATGGTTTTGAATTATTTTTTTGTGATTTTAGAATCCAGTTATATATATATATTTTTTAAATGTCTAAAGATTATTGTTATTTTAAAATCCAGTAATATAATTAGTTTGTAATCATAAATTCAAATATTAATTGTATTTGTAGATGTGTATTATTATGCAGAGAAGATAGCTATTGGGTTGTTTTTAAATATAGTAGTATTTACCAAACTTTTCATTTAAGCACGTGTATATATTCTTATTTTTATCATGAAGTATGTTGAACTTGGATACGATAAGACCAGAGGGAGTGAGTGTGGTTTCACTCACGGTTCCGCCACATCATCACCCAAAACACCGTCTCATCCCTGCGGTACGAACCACACTTTCTCTTTCTTCACCCAAATAGTGTTGAACTCCTCCTACTCTCTATCTTCTCTCTTCAATTGTTTCTCTCTTTCCTCCTTTTTTGGTATACCACACCTAGTGTATAGCAAAAAACCACGCTTTGTGTGATAAATTGACATGATACTTATATGACGTTTATGTGGCAGAGGAGTGAGTGTCGTTTTTGTGGCACCACTCCCTGCAGGCTAAGGTATAATGGTATGTGATTAGATGTAGTAAATAATAATATATTTTTATTGAATTGTTTATTATGAAAATCTTGTTTTATATACTCCTAGAACAATATTCTAGTTTGAATAATACTTTATCATAATATAATTCAAATAAAATAATAAAAGTAAATTCTTAAAATCGGTTTCTTATGGTTTAGTTAAAAATTATGTTTTTAGATTTTTTTTTTCTTTTTTTATGTATTTGGACTATGTCTATGTTATTTTTTTGTTGCTTCCCATAAAATATGAAAAAATATATATTATTTTTGTCCATTTCTTTCGACCATTGCCACCACCATTGCCATCGACAACAAGCATCACCATTGCCATCAACAACCACGATCACCACTACCATTAACCATCAACCTTCTTTCATCACCATCGTTGATAACCTAACACCACTTTCGTCATCAGCCTTCTTCCTTTGCCACCGCCAATAATCTAATATCATTGTCTCCATCAGCCTTCTTCCTTTACCATCGTCAATAGCCTAACATTATCGTCATCATTCCTCACTCATACATCTAAGTTGATGCCACCACTTCGTCTCTTTTCTCCGTTCGAAATAAACCCACCATGGGAACTCCGATTTAGGGTTTGTGTTTTTTCTGATTAGGTTTAGCAAACTGTTTTTGGGTTTGTAATGATGATCTCGAACCACCTTCTCCTTCCTATTATCAAACCCAACGATTCTGTCCTCCTTTAGATTTTAATTTCAAGATTTGCTTTTAATTTAAGGTTAGGATTTAGTTTCAATTTTCATATTTCTGATTAGGTTTAGCAAACTGGTTTTGGGTTTGTAATGATGATCTCGAACTACCTTCTCCCTCCTATTATCAAACCCAACGTTTATGTCCTCCTTTAGGTTTTAATTTCAAGATTTGCTTTTAGTTTGATAATTTCAAGATTTGCTTTTAATTTAAGGTTAGGATTTAGTTTCAATTTTCATATTTCAATTTTAGGATTTGGTGGTATATTGTAGTGATGGTGGACGGGGTGATGGTCGTCGTCGTCGATGGCAGTGGTAGTAGTAGTGATGGTTGACTGTAATGGTGGGTATGGGGTGACGGTACGATTTCAGTATTCTACAAATAAAACAATATTAATTTTATTTAATAAAATAAAAAAAAAGTTAAAAAAATATGAGAAAGGGTAAATATACTCTTTTCATGTATAGCAGAGACACAGAAATAACAACAAAAATAATATATCGATGGTCCGAATGTAAAAATTGTAAAGACGAAATATGTAATTTTGATCAAATCATAAGGACGATTTTAATAATTAAGTCTAATATTTGTTTTTGTAAGAGTATATCTAATCATCACACATGATGTCTTTTTTTTCTGATTTACCATATTATCTTTACATTAATTTATCTAACAAAATGTTATTAACTTAAACATTATTCAATATTCGACCAATTATATATATATGTATATATATATATATATATATATATATATACTAATTTACAATATTTTTATGAAATATTGTGGGTTAATATTATAAAAAGACCTTATATATTATGTTTTTTTCGGATTAAACCTCAAAAAAAAAATTTAAAAAGACTTTGTATTTTTTTATTTTTCCGATTTAGCCTTTTTTGCAGTTTTTTTCTGAAAAAAGATGTAACATGTAAAGGTTTTTTTTTTGGAAGAAGAAAAAATTGAGGGTTTTACATGAAAAAAATAAAAGGTTGAATAAAACTTTAAAGATTATCATACGACCATTATGAAAAGACCTTACTTTATAATATTAATGATCGAAAAACACTCAAAATAACAAAGTTTAAAGGTTAAATATAATACAGAAGTAAAATGAAATAATATAAATTGTTGATATTATCGACTCAAAATGCAAATCATTCCAAAGATAAAAGACATTTCCTAATATTAATTTATTAATATTTGACCTTTCAGAAAAGAAAAGAAAAAAAAAACTTATTTGCTCTAATAACTCTCTAACTTGAAAATTAGAATCGTATAAGGAAAAAACACAAATGATATAATTGAAGGATTTTTTTCAAAAAGAATGAAATCACTAAATTGTCAAGAGATCCAAGTACCTTATTCGGATATAATTCCAACAGATAATAAAGAGATAATTTTTGTTATTTAAAACATAATCAAGAGATTTTAGTACTTAATTATCAATTAAATTTTGTTATGACGTTTATATTTTTATTTTATTAACCTAAAGCAAATTATGTGGATTAAACTATTGAAACGACATCACTAATAGTAATCAAACTTTATAGGGTAAATAGTACAAAAATACTACGTTTACACGAAAATTCTAATTTGACATTGTGTTATTTTTTGTCTTAAATTTGACACTGTGTTTTCTAATTTGTTACAATTCTGACCACTTAACCGTTCAACCCGGTTACTTGCTGACGTGACATGATGACGTGTCAGTTTTGATGACGTGGGGTGCTAACATAGCATGCTGACGTGTCAAAATTGAATTTTTTTCCACAAAAGACACTAAGTTTTCATTTTTTTTTCGATTTTTGACATTAAGTTTTTTTTATTTTTATTTTGACACTTTTTTTTGTTCCAAATCGAAAATCATTTTTTCCAATTTTTTCAATGTCGATCATTTTTTATTTGAAACCTTATAATTATTTAATCGTAAATAAAAATATGTGTAAAATCTACAACAAAAAATAAAATAAATAATATTTCATAAGTGATAATTGATAAAATTTTGTTATTCTCATTCGAAGTTTATGGTTAGTTCGGCTCTCAATATATAACTAAAAATATTTATAAAACATATGCTTTGAATGTAAAAAATATGACTTTTAAATGAAAAAAAAATATATTTATATGGTTTAAAATGTAATAAAAAAAATATTTATACGGTTTCAAATGGAAAATGATTAGCATTGAACAAAATTGAAAAAAATAATGTTCGATTTGGAAAAAAAAATAAAGTGTCAAAATTGAAAAAAAAAAATAAACTTAGTGTCAAAATCGAAAAAAATTAAAAACTAAGTGTCTTTTATGGGAAAAAATTCAATTTTGACACGTCTGCATGTCACGTCATCAAAACTGACAAGTCATCATGTCACGTCAGCAAGTAACCGGGTTGACCGGTCAAATGGTTAGAATTTTAACAAATTAGAAAACACAATGTCAAATTTGAGACAAAAAATAACACAGTCTCAAATTAGAATTTTCGTGTAAACGTAGTGTCTTTTGTGCTATTACCCAACTTTATAGTTGCTCCATCTACTAATTAATCAAACTTTTTATATGATGTTTGTATACTCGAGTTTTAATGTTATTCTATTATAACGAAAATAATCATTTTCTCTAAATATGTATCTTGAAACTGATATTTTTTATTTTTTAATTTTATTTCTCTCATAATTATCATGGCCGGGATTTTACCTAAAACCGTTTTACGCTTTGCAAAATTGTGATTGTAAGATCAAACTGGGATCGGATAATTCTATCAAAATAAATTAGTCTCTAAATTTGCTTGCAAAGTTTTGTTTTGTATAGTACCCACTATAAAAGTGTTGATTTTAACATTGATTGATACTGAAATCAATTTTAATTTCTTAAATAATGATTACAATTCTTGCAAATGCAAAATACGACAGTTAAATAGAAACATAATAAGCTAGAAAAAAAAAAAAAAAAAAAAAAAAGAAAAGATCATCGTTGCCATGTACAACTAATGACACAATATCGAATAGAGACTATCTTGTATGTCGTGATGTTTTGCTAATTTGTGATGAATGTATGAAACTGTGATGTTTTATGATGTTTCATGTCATCTGTAATGCTTGATTTCATGTTGAATGGATGAACATTTGAGGCTTGATTTCATCCAACATGAGTTTTTATATGAGAAATGACGAATTTCATATGATTTATAAGACTAAAGACTTTACTATAAAATAAATACTAAAAATATGGGATCAAATCCAGATAAAATCTTACAATCCTGATTAGTATTTGATTCTAGTACATATCTTGTTTCATACTCGCTCCTAATATGTTCTCGTTTGTAGTAGCTTAAAATCCTAAAATCAAAATCAAGATTTTAACAACTATATCTTCTTTGATTCTTCTTCAATCATTAGGCTAAGTTATAGTATTGCCACTCAAATACTAAATCCAGTAAAACTTAACAATGACTCGTGCATGATCATATATCGACGAAACAACACTACATGCTAATATTTCCATATTCATTATATCATCCTATAAAGACCTTTAGCTACGAGTGTTACAATCATTGTAGAAAAAATATTAACCTTAGCCCTATGGCTTAGAATATACAAATTTATAAACATAACCAACTGAAATCAACATTTTAGATTTTACTCCCCCCCAAAACCACCTTCCCTCTCTTCCTTTCAAATTCCTCATAAACTCTAAAGAAATAAGTTGATAACAAAATCAATAAACTAAAACTTACAAGTTGATTTTCCCACTAAAAAACAATCAAATCAAAATAACCCTCAAAACAAACTACTCTTTTCAAAAAAAAAATTCACGAGTCATACGTCTCACATCAGCTAAACACTGTCATAACTACATCTACATATGTTGGAGTCTTATATATCTCTTCATAAAGCCTGTTTTGAAAAGATAATGTAGTTGTTGAAGAAGTTCCTATACAAACTACTACTAGTACTACAAATGTGTATTTCATTTCATGAATCTTTACATAACATGGATTGCACTTCTTTTATTGATGTGGGTGGCTCCACATCTTTATCTGTCAGCATGTATCCCACCAATGATTGCATTTCCGATGCAAATGTTTCATTCAAAACCTACCCATATAAATACATAAACAAATAAATATAATATCATTGATAAAAATTGTTAAAAGAAAGAGTTTTTACATACCAAGAGTGCAACTCGTGAGGCTTTATAAGACCAATTCTCTTTCCTTTTCTCCAACACCCTCAGCACATCCTGTTTCATAATAACAACATTAAATAATCAGAAAAATATTTATAGATTAGGATGAGTCATGAGTTGATGGATATGGATATGACACCTGTCCCATTCGATCCCATAAAGCTCTACAAAAGAGTGTAAAGACATTAAAGTCAAGAAAACCATGGAGATCACTTATTATCTTTATCAACACATCCTTTAAAGGCTGCATTCTGCTTCTTATTTCCGATTCACCAACACTCTCTTTTGCTTCTTGGATTACCTTCTTCAGGTTTGTTCCATTTTGCAACCTTGTCTGTATACATTAAGTCATAAACAAGACACACAAAAAAAAAAGGAAAGAAGTTTCTAAATTTGGTATCCTCACATTTCCAGCAAGTTTCTCAATAGCTGATTGCTGATAGTTTCTAAATTTAGTTTTCAGCATTACAGTTACTTCACTCAGAAGTTCTCCTGGAGCTGCATTTTCACTCTCTGAAACTGAAACACACACATGCCTTGATTTAAACTGCCTTTCTATTTCTGGTTGTAGCACATCCAGCATCTTCTTTATCAAATTAAAAAGACTTCCTAACTGCAAAAAGAATAGAACAAATTGTTATATATTGTTTCTATTTTATTGTTTGTAGATTTATTACCTCTTCAGGGAAAGTATAAGGCAATGAATTTCCTTTTGCGATTCTTTGAACATATTGTACTGCTTTAACTGGGATTGTGTTTTCCTTCAATGCAGATAAAATTTCACTATATTGTTTCTCCAGAGTTTCCATAATTACCCTTTCAGCATCTGCTATTACCTAGTAATGTGATAGAAAGAATCAAGAAATGAAAGTAGAATGCATGGCATAAAAATAAAAATAAAAATAAATAATACCTTCTCCAAAAGCAAAGTATATTGAGGCCAACGAGAAACAATAACTTGAAATTCAACCAATGTCTCTTTAAGTTTCTCATACATATCATCAACAAAAACAGATGTTGAATTTTGTGCTACAACACCCTGTAACATTAACAAATAACAATCAAACAGTGCTTATTATATTATTTTACTTTGAAAAAAAAAAAAAAAAAAAACTAAAAGAAAAATGCACCTTATCAAGTTTGCAGGATTCAAGTAATTCAAGGTGTTTGTCATGAATCCTACGTGTTATATAAACATGGAACATCTCTTTGGCATCAACACCACCTTTCACAAAACTGCAATTTAATTAATTATTAAACATTAATAAAAACTCACATCCAAGAATTTAGACTAAACTACAACTTTGGTCCCTGAGTTTAGCAGACTTTTTTCGGTTTTGGTCCCTACAAGGATCTGTTTGATATTAATATCGCTATGTTCAAACCAAAATTACATAGTTTTTTTTTTAAGTTTTGGGCCAAGGGCAAAATGGTCATTTTAAAATATTAACAGCAGGGTAGTTAGAAAATTACATAGTTTTTTTTTTAAGTTTTGGGCCAAGGGCAAAATGGTCATTTTAAAATATTAACAGCAGGGTAGTTAGATATTTAAGGATTTATGTACGAAAATCATTATAAAAGTAGAAAATTAGGGACCAAAACCGAAAAAAGTCAGTGGTCAAATTTGTAATTTATAAGATAAGAGAGAATTAGAGAAAGAGCATTTACCTAATATTCCAGGAATCAAGATCTCTCTGAAAATCACAAGTTGTGATAATTAAGTCTGTGACAGGTGGCGAGAGGCTAATGGGTGGACATGCAACAAGAAATGCACGCATTCTATTGCAAAGCTCTGTGCTATAAAGAGCTGAAGAAAGATTCGGAAGGTCTACAAAACTATTTAAAAAAGAAGATAATCAATAACCAGTAATAAAATAATAATAATAATAATAATCAAATTTAGTATCATGTAGATATTGCTTTACCTTGGAAGCACATGCTGATTATTTATTTTTATGTCACTTGCAATTTCATTTCTGAAATTTAAACAAAGAGACTTCATTTTCTGATAAGCAGATGAGTAAGCAATCTGGTCAACTGTTGACTTTTCAGTTGTAGTGGAGACAAATTCGTTTGTTTCTGCCAGGTGTCTTGCTAAAATCTTTCTTACAGCAGTCTGGAATGATTAGAAATTTAGAATCATAGAATGTTTTAGATAAATAATATGGAGGGTAAAGAAGGAAAATGATAAAAATGTTGTGAATTGTAAATAGTAATACCTGAAAATATTTACATAACTGCAATTGGGATTCTGGAGATTTGATGTCATGCAAAAGGGTGTAGAGTTTTAAAGCAGGTTTTAAAGCAGGAGATATGAATCCAGATGAAGATTTAGGTGATTCTGTTAATCCTGATGATGAATGTTCATCCAGTGATTTATAGTTTTCAAAAACTAAAGCAATTTTTTCTTCAATTTCATCAGAAAGTGACACCAACATCCGATTCTGATCAATAAGTTATTAAATTTAAAATCAATCATAAAGATATTAATCAATTGATAATTAATAAACATGAATGAATGATTCTAAGTTTCTAACCTCTTGAACACTCAAAGTCCCATTCATTTTCCCTTTCTTGATTACTGGAGACAATAAGTCATACACCACATTTAAACAATCTGCAGTTGGTGTAGCAACATCCATAACATATGAAAGATATCTGGAAAACCAATATACATTAGAAAAATTAAATAAATAAAAGATGAGTTTCAATATTTTGATTTTGAAGACACCTTAGTTTTGTATATGCATCAGAAACTCCATAGTAAGAAGCAAATTCAGTCACCAACCACTTCCATGATCCATGAAGTAGAAGCTTTCTTTGTTGAAAATTTTGAACTTTCATTGCTGCTTCTAACACTGAGTCATATGCTATAGTTTCAGCCACAATTCCACACTAGAGAAACAAATTTTGATACATATTATTAGAAACTTCTTATAAATTTATAATTTACAATATTTTTTTACCTTAACATTGTTATTCTCATCTGTAGTAGTTGAATACTGCATGTGTAATTGTATTCTTCCAACAAGTTCATGTTCAGGTTCATGGTATATTGGCCACCATCTAAGCTTATCTCCCTGTAATTATCTTACTTTTTTTCAGACTTTTATAAAAATATTATATATATAGTAAAAAACTCAAAATTATATTCAAATATACATACCACATCATCAGTTATGTCTGCTATCTGTGCTTTGACATGTCCACAATACTTTCCTTTTGAATCAGTAACTTCAATAAGCAAATCATCTCTCATGCCATCTGGCAAGCTGCATTTAAAAATTATTAAATGTAATTTAAAAAATCATTCAACTTTTTATGTAGAAGGAAAAAAGAGAGGGAGAATGCACACACAATACATGAGTTTCACTACTTCCTGGCTGCATACGTGTCACATCAGCATCAGATGAACTTTTTAATCTCAAAGAACATACGTATGTTTCTGCATTTTATCAAAAAATATATATATAATTTGATAACTATTTATGAAAATGAAAAAGGGTATTAAGAATTTAAGATTTAACATACCTTCAGGTGCTTCAGGAGGTGTTGGAGAATTATGCAAACTTGTTATGCCTACTTTTAAGAGACCTGATATATCTTTTAAATACTGTGTTCCAAAGTGTAAATAAGCAAGACTTTGATGTGAAAGTGATCCATTTGTAGAAAAATTTGGTGTCACACGAACTCTTCTTATTGCTTCCCATTCTGAATGTATTGTTGATTTTGTGGAGGATAAACGCCGATTAATTTTTTGTAATTTCATCAATGGAGGTTTTTTAATTGAGGAAAAAGTGCAACCATTTGGTGGATCCAACACCATTTTAACCTTTCTCACTGCATCACAAATTCACAACAGTTTTTATAGGAAACATGAAATTCTTGATGATATATGAAGATCAAACTTCAAAGTTACCTTGAACTTTCAACTTTCCAAAGGTTTTTTGGGGTTTTTTAGGAACTCCTGTAACAACTAATTCGGAACATTTTTTGCTCAATAACTCTTCTTCTGGTTGTAATAGATATTGTTCCAAACTATGACACAGAGAACATTCTTGTAAATTTCTTTAATTACATTGGTATATAACTATATATATATATATATATATATATATATATATATATATATATTAGTATCCAAAGTAAAAAAGATTACCAGAAAGCGGATCGAAGGAGGGAACATTCATTTTTTAAGAAGGAAACAGCTTCAGGGCTTCCTATGGACCAATTTTTTAGACAGAGACGAACACATGCTTCATAGGAGATAATAGCACACCATGGTCCTAGCTCACTGAAATCAGTTCATGGTGTATAATATTTGTATAAAACTATATATGTTAAGTTAACTATGGTAAAGTTAAGTAGGAAGTATGTACACAAAAAGCTAGAATTGCAAATGCTATTAGCTACCTTGTATGGAATGCAGGAAGGCGAACAGGCTTCTCAAGATCTTGAACAGTTTCTGGCATAGAAGGTGCATAAGGGACATTGGGACCCATTAGACCTAACATCAGTGAAGAAACCATTAACCAATTTTACAGTTTGAGTTTTCAGATCAAATAGTAGTAAGCTTTAATGTTGAACATTACAGGAAACAAGGAAATTCAATAAAGTTAAAAGATACTTACCAGGTTTCAATCCCAAAATCTACACTGAAAATGGCTTTTTCCCTCGATTTCTCCCTCGTCAAATATCTCGATACCTAAAATTAAGAAGGTCGGACTAAAAAATTCACCGAATCTAAAACGAAAGACTAAATTTTAGCTTATAAACCCACTTCGCCGAGTCGGGAAAAGCCTCTGGACGATGAGATTTTTCTAAATGTGTGTGCGCATTCACAACGTGAATGCCAAAGGTAAAGATATTTCCGCTGATCGTGAAACCATAGGATATTGGGAAAGAGATTGAATAGAATGAATTTCCAAATTTTACTTTTGATTAACATTATTGTTCTATGATTCCAGTGAATAATGTGATTTCATTAAGTCTACTTTTTAGTTCACACACAAGAGAGTTAAAGATTTCACAAGATTTAGACGAAAAGATCGAGAAACGTAATGATTTAGTTGCCATAAACATAAAACTTGAATAAGATTCACTGCAAGCATTATGATAGATGTGAAAAGGAAAGATAATAGAAAGAGTTATCACCTCAAAAGTTTTCCAGATTTCAACAGGAATCAAGCAAAATTCAACGCATTTGCTGGCTCTCTTTCTTGAGTGTGTGTGTGTGTGGAAATGGTTGTGTAGAGTCAAGAGTGCGGTGCCAGTGGCGAGGGGGCTGTCTTTTTCTTCTCCTTTTGATTTCATTAATTTATTTAGCTTTCTCCCCTCCCTTATTCCTTCAATTGGGGGGAAAAGTTCCTTCCACATCACACTTTTTTCCCACAGAAAAGAAAAAGAAAATACAATTGGACATAATGTACTTTATTGATAGTTCTTTAGTTCTCGGTTCTCCGAGCTTTATTATGTGGTGATTCGATTTATTTATTTTATTTTTTATTTTTTTTATTTTTTTGAAAATGACTCTTTAGGATAAATAACTGTTGCGTTTGTTTTCATTTGGTCCATTTTCTTTTTTTTGTACTCAATATACCAACGAATTTGTTGTTTGTGTTCACCATAACCTTTTTTACCGGCTTTTGACCCCTGATAGTCGGTCAAAGAGTTATGGTGAACACAAACAACAAGTTCGATGGTATATTGAGTATAAAAAAAAGGAAATGGACCAAATGAGAACAAACTCAACAGGTGGTTACCCTCTTGAGTCATTTTCCCCGAAAAGTTAAATGAAATTAAAGTTGCAAAATTATCAAAAACTACAACCTTCTTTGGCCATAACGTATATGAAAAGCGTTTCGAATGGGTAACTTCGTTAAAACATGGTCTATGTTATTCTTACTGTAGTTAGTTGTCAACGCCTCTCTGCAAAAGGGTATGACTGTGGATGAGAGGTATATTTATCAGCATAAACGTTTACCACAAGGTATATTATGTGTCTGCAAAAGCTGCATGATATTGTACATATTGATGTTGTATCTTATCCCATGAATTTGATCTTAAAGCTAAGTAAACTAAAAAATCACAACACTTGTGATTCCACTCGTTTGTAGACTTGTCTAGAATCCATGATACGATAAATCATTTGACTGGAAATGTAAATGTAGTCATGAAATGCACCTGCTTAGTCAAGATTCCCCTAATAAGTATTCAAGTGCATTACAAAGTTGTACATGTATGAATAATGTTATTTCGTGGGTTATGTTTTGAAGAGAAGCAAGAATGAATCTCATAAAGTCATTAATATCAGCAGGAGATGACGTGGGATTTGTTGTAAATGAGTAAAGGGAAAATGAATCAGGAGGGTAACCAACTGTTGCATTTGTTCTCATTTGGTCCATTTCCTTTTTTATATACTCAATATACCATCGAACTTGTTGTTTGTGTTCACCATAACCCTTTGACCGACTATCACAGGTCAAAATTCGGTCAAAAGGGTTATGATGAATACAAACAACAAGTTCGATGGTATATTGAGTACAAAAAAAAAGGAAAGAGACCAAATGAAAACAAACGCAACAGTTAGTTACCCTAAAGAGTCATTTTCCCTTTTGTTTATAGACATTAATAGTTATATATTTTTAAATAAAGCAAATAAAATATAAATGTTCAATCAGTTAGGGTCGATCGTGAGGAATTAAATATACTCAAAGGCCCAGGACGAACAAGAATATAAAAGGGGTCCTTATCGTTATTATAACTTGTTATTTTTAAATAAAAATATATAAATAAAAAAATTAGGCCATGTACACCTGCCCACTTCCCCCCCCCCCCAACGCCCCCCATGCAATCAATAAAGAAACAAAGAAAAAGATTTAAGACCAAAGAGTCTTTGGCATAACGGTATTAGAAATTGACGGATATATGTCACATCAGCCAAAAGTTAAGGATTCAAGTTTTGCTATAAATGAAATGTATAGATGTAGTCACTTTTTAAATGATATATTGGCTTAAAGTACATGATCGCGAGGAAAACATATCAAATGTGTAACACCCAGTTTTGAGAGTACTCGGTTGTAGTCTCGGAGGCCAAAGGGTGGGGGCGATTCGGTATTTTATGAGTCTCGGGTTTATTCGTAAGGTTTTAGGTTTGGGGGCATTACTAAGAGCGTAGGGTTTCCCGCCACCTTTTCGTGGATATAAAATTCGTCAGAAACGGACTTAATAGCACTTTGAAGTTATTGACATTATTGGTCCCTAATAGAGAAAGATGGCAAGAAAGGACCATGCATGTAAGGTAGTATGCGCGAGAGTACACCCAGCATAGCGAATTAAGTGGACGCGGGTGTGGGAGGAGTACGCCCAGCGTACGAGAAGTACGCCCAGAGTACTCTCAGAGGTCCTAAACCCTAATTTTGGGGGCTAAGCACTATATAAGGAACATTATAACAGAAACCCTGGCCTCCTTACTAGCCCCTCACCCTCATAAAACCCTAATACGCCCTCATACTCCATTGTTGTGTGTGTTTGACCTCTTGAGCTTATTTTTGGTGAAGAAAAGCTTGGAAGAAGTGAAGAGGAGTTGGAGAAGAAGAACTTGAGTATCTTGAGCTCAAGGATCTGGAACTATTTCATCTTTTGGAACTCAAAGGAGGTATAAAGCTTCTAAGTTTCCTCTTAGAAGCTTAGATCTAGGATTATGGAACTTTGGACCTTTTTAGGTCCAAAGGATGGATCTTTTCATGCAACTTCGTTTTTGAGCTTAGGGTTGCCACCCTTGGAGCTCAAAGCATTCCTTTAGCAGTAAAGTTTCAATCTTTGAGGCTTTTATGGAACCATGCATGAGATCTAGCCATTTCTATGGAGTTAGTTGCTATTGTTCTGTGTTTGGGCTCATTTGGTGGGTTGCAAGCCACCAAGTGATCGACTTTATGGATTAGGACGTTGAAAAGGACTTGGATCTGTGATTGTAGCTTCTGCATTAGAGTATTAAGCACTTAATGGGAAAAGTGACTTAACAGGGGAGTACGTCGGGCGTACATGCAGGTACTGATGGGTTTCGAGCAATACATCATTCCTATGGTGTACATGCAAACCCTAATAGCTTTTGGATCTAGTTTGTCTAATGAACATGCAATTGAACATCCAAAGCTATAAACCCTAGATCTATCATATAAGAACTGAAATAAGGGTTTAGTAATTACCTTTGATTGTTATATAGTAATAACAATCAATTCCTTGCTTTGATTGGCTTCAGAAAGCTTAGTGCCTCAAGTGTTGCACCTCTAATGGAGTCACAAACACCACTAAGCAATTAGATGAAGGAGAGAAGAAAGGGGAGGCACCAAAAACGGCTGGAAACCCTAATCCCAGTGTTAGCCACGTTTTTGGTGCCCAAGGGTTCCTTATATACTTAGGCTATTAGGGTTATCCAACAAGGAAACCCTAATTTGACTGCTTAAGCCCTAAGCAGCCCATGGGCCCCTTCTGGAACATGCCTTGGACGATTTCTAATGGGCTTCCCCATAGAATTCGTCCAACCTATTATTCCAAGGTGATCCATAGCCCAATTGCAAATATCCTATAATTACAATTCCAGTCCCCTAAGTTTAATTAATCTATTTTAGCCACAGAATTAATTATTGACTACTATTAATTAAACAATATGATTTCTCCTTTAATATATTATTCTTATAATATATTAATAAATCATAATTAAACCTTTCTCTCCTTAATTCATCCTACATATTGCTATGGTGAAGGCAACCCAAAAGGACCATGCTCATAATCGGGTCAAGTACATACCAAAATAGTTATGGACTTAGACACTAATCCAACAGTCTCCCACTTGGATAAGTCTAATAACTATTTTGCATAACTTCAGAACCTGATCAGCAATCGTAGCTTTCAAAAGCCGCTGTCAACTCTAATCTTATCAGATACGCGTGTCCTTTAGATAAGGGATTATATATTCCTCCATTCTACAAGATATCGTATAGACAGAAGACATGGATTTAAATCATTCTCTCTGTCTATGTATTATTTCCCGACTTCCGATTCATGACGACTGACAACAGACTACAATTGAACACATCAACTTAGTCCCGGCTTGGCCAAGCGCTTAGGTGTCATCACTAAATCATCGAGGGGCCCACAGATATCGCTTTTATCCCACTTTGGGTAAAAGGAACGGATAAACTTCGACTCAAATGCTTTCTTGCACCTACTAATCGAATCATACACAATAATAAGTTTTATAACACCAAGTTACTGGTACGTTTACTTATTATCAATGTGCAACCGAGCAGCAAGTAACAACTCACACGTCTTGGTTTCAAGAATATACAATGTTATCGTCTCACTAATCACTCGTGATAAAACCATGAAGTGATTCAAGTGAGCGTGGGTTTAATCCAATACTTTAATCTTACCAAAGCACTCATGAACTCTGCAGCAAACTTGTGCTATGTCTAAACACTTTAGAAAATCTGCAGACAGATTCATGACAGTCTTCCTTCATACCTACTTCCAACGTATGACCGACTGTGGAGGTTCGAATAACCCAGTTATTCTGGAAGTCAAAACATGCAAAGTGAAACGCAATAATAATATTAATCCTATATGGCCCCAAAACTTTTGAGCGTAAATAAAAACACTTTTATTTAAACACCATATTGATTACTCATTATTCATTGCTTACTGTTTCAGAAAATCAACTTATTACTCGAATTATAACCACAATTGTCCCATCCTCCAAGCATCCACACTTTGGTTTCCTTTGGTCCATACTTTGTGAAATAGATCAATTGAAAAACTTTTCCAATGAAACTCATTTCACAATCCCCAATCCTTATTATTAGTATAAGAATACCAAATTCTTGCCACTTTTAGAATATGTCAGATTCTAACATTTTATGCAATGATTCTTTCGTAATGTCACAGCACAAAAGTCACCAAGACCCGGCTAATGAAATTACAAGGTATTCTATCGGAAATTGTTACAAGACAATTCCATAGACGTGAAGTCTCACATTCAAAGTACATTCCTTTGAACATCCTTCTCGCATAAAAGTTTCTAATCTAGACATATTTCTTAATATCTAACTCCCATTAATGGAAACATTTCCATATTTGCCATATGACAACTCATTCTTAATAGAATCTTATCTATTCATAATAATGTCAATATAGTCCATCCAGTACTATACTTCCAACTACTCACAAGCGACAAATCCTCAGTGAACCTCGGATCGTCCTTTGATAGTTGTTTAATTATTTTAGTCAAAACCGATTCTAGACCTTTTTCCCTCTTAATGCCCTAGGCATTTGGAAAATTTTAGAATGGCCAAATATTATAGCATATGCAATCGATCCTATACCCGAAGCATATTGGACACGATGCATAATGTCTCACATAAAGACGTGATACTTTATCATCCTTCTGCCATAATATTTTATGTGCCCTGTTCCCACAATTCGAACTATGAAGAAGGATGTCGTAATCATAATCGAATTTTGAGAATGCACTATGTATCCTTGACTAAATTTATTAACATTTCTCGATCTAAGCTTTAGAATTTTGAAACGAAGTATAATATTCTCTCCCTTAATTATAGCAAAACAACTTTTCAACCATTGCAACTTTGCAAAGTGAATCTTTGTTTTCTATAATTAATATTGCTAACTTGCAATACTTACCATAATAATCATGCTCCCACTAACATGATGATTATTTTCTTACCAGCATAACACTTATGCTCCCACTAGCTTTGACATGTATTCAGAAAACAATTGAACTTCCAGAAAACAATGCTTATTGAATTCCTTAAGTTCATATTTCTAATACCTAATGCTTTGATAAGCCTTTATCTAAGCTTTGTAAGCTCATACACCTTTGCCTTAGATAGCTCACATGTGTGTCTAAAGAAATTCAGAACTTATGTTACTAAGTCCCAAATGTTCAGACCAATTGCCAAATCTCACAATTCGAACTATGAAAAGGGATGCCGTAATCATAATCGAATTTGAGAATACAATTTTTCACAATTGCTATCTTCTTAAAATCTCTCTTAGTGAAAGCATTTCCTCACAATCATTTTCATGAAGGAGGGAGACCTTATGACACTTAGATTTTAAAATGTATGTGTTCCTATCCATTTGAATTTGTCATAACAATAATCGTAAGACAATGTTTTTGACAAATCTAACTCATATGGACTGAACTTGTTCAATCTCGATTTCCTGCCTCATGGTAGCACGAATGCCCACCATTACTTCCAAGCAACTCACCCCTACATATCAATGTACTTTCCATTGATCAAGGTGCTTTGTCTTTATGCATTCAAATGAGAACTCATAGAACTCACATGCATAATTAACTCAATTGGAATGGCACAGAAAAAGAGTATGTCATCTACGATAGGCTTTAAACCTCAAGTCGTGTGCTAGTGATGATCAACTAGGTTTAACTCTTGATTTGTTCTTGAAACCTTTCAAGACCATTAAGACTCCCACTGACTCCTTGACATATAAGATTCTCTTGTCAAGAAACATTCCTTGACAAAACAAATATTCAAGAGTTAGTGTAGTTTTTATCAAGACTATCACTTCACATAATTGGTTCTAGTTGGTCTTTGTCTTATACAAGACATCACAACTTACCAATCTCAAATGTGCAGGAATAAGAAGACTTCTTCCAATTCCACATTTGTTGAGCGTTATAAACCTACTAAAGACGTGTCACTCAAGTCACAATCTTGGAATATAACTCTAAGACTTGATATTGGAACGAAGTATGATTGACTTCTTGATTTTAACCATTTCTACGATTCTAGATTCCTCTTCTTAGACATACAAATGAACTAAGACTCACTTGGAGGATCAAATGAGATATGGTTCTTAATCATTAATACTTATCATAAAACACAATAAAAGGTACTCTCCCTTCTTCTTAGAATAGAGAAACTTTTATCTTTCTGCCTACTTGATTCTTCTTATTCGTTCTGCTATTGATTGAAACTCTTTCAATCAACTCAGAATTATACTTAATCTTATAAGTATAACCATATTTACTAAACTTTAGTAAATCATGACGAATATCTTTATCACTCTTGTGGTGGACTTGATCAATGCACAATCTAGTGTACTCGATCCCCTAGTCCTTCTCTTGACACTTTGCCAAAGAATTAGTCTAATTTCCAAATATGAAGTTTCTCATTCATCACACAACCAAGTTGTATGATTCCAAGTTTCTGTCCAATTGAAACTTGGGCGATGAGAATCTTCCTTTATTTGGCAAATTCTCAACATTTCCACAAATAACATAATTAAGAATCAAATCCATTATTGCTAATAGTAGAAACATTCAAACATCAATTTTTTCATACATGCCACTGCAAGGATTAATAAATAAGACAAAATCAAAACTTATATTATTGCGGAAAAAATTTGTCCTTACAATGCAATTCAACTGAAAAACTATGCTATTACATATTTCTTATCAATCTATCCTAACTCTAGAGTAGCAGCTCAAAATCTGATCTTCGAATCCATGCGATTGAAATCCATTTATTCATGATCAGATTCAGCACGCTTCTTCCTTAAGCTTCCTCTCTTTTCTTCGATCCTGCAAAACATCAAAATGTAATCTTATCACATCATGTATTAAGAATCAAAAAATAGGAACTTACAGAGTTAGATAATGGATTTTACCTGAAGTAGAGCCATATTCCTTGACTCTCCCATCTCTTAGATCTCTCAGGTAGTTTGGGCAGCTTCGTCTCCAATGCCCCCTCTCTTGGCAATAGAAGCAAATGGACTCTTTTGGAATGACACAAGGAACTATCTCAGAATTTACCTTTTCTGGATTTCCAATGTCACCATTTTCAATGTCCATTGAAGTTTGGGAGTTTGATTCACCAGACAAATTTGCTTGATCATCACGCCAAATCATTGCTGATTCAGCAGCTATAAGCAAATAGGTCAAATCAATGAGGGTCACGTCATGGTTCATCATATAGTACTCTCTAACGAACTCACTATATGATTCAGGAAGCGACTGAAGAACCCAGTCAACAGCCAACTCACCTAAAATCTCGACACCCAACATCTTTAACCTGTCAATGTGTGACTTTATCTCCAAGACGTGTGCACACAAGGTTTCCCATCTTCGTGTTTACTTGTCAATAGGGCTTGAGTGAGCTTGAACTTTTCAAGCCTTTGAACTTGTGGGTTAGGGAGAATAATTGGAGGAGGTGGAGGAAGTGAAGCATGACTCTCATTTCCTTGATCGTATCGTGGAACGTCATCTTTATTTGGAAAGCTTGTTCCAAGGGACTTGGGAAGACCATTGTAAGATTTAGACATCTACAAAATGGGAGAAAATTCAAGTTAGTTGATAAGAATCCTTGATGTAACACCCAAATGAAACATCAAGGCTAGGATCCAACACAATACTCTACAACCTAGAAGAGGGATGCCGTTATCTAGTTGCAGAATATTTGAAGGTAGGTAAATGACGATTTACCAATTTCCACCATGAAAAACAAAATGAAGTTTAAGTTTTAAATGAATTGAAACTCCTAAATCTTTTGAGATTCATTGAACTTTTCAATGGCATGTTTAATCTCGATTATGCCCTTTAAATTTGCGACTGGGATGCCGAGGATCACAAACAAGGTGTGAATAACCATACGAATCTACGTGATGCACTCAATGATACTATCACCTAATCAATGTGCCGGTTAACCACACACGCTCCATTGATCTATGATAAACATCGAGCCACCCTTCACTACCAATGTCAACCCCAAATTAGTGTGCCGGTTAACCACGCACGCTCCACTAACGTTTGGCAAGGGTGTGAAGTGTAATTCCATGGATTAGCATACAATTTCACATTTTGCCTAAAGTAACTATGATTTGGGAATTTGTGAAAGCATTTAGTTACTTTGTACTTCATTATACTTATAATGGAAGGTTTCGTCCTATCCTACCCGTTCGGCTAACGACCCTCCACCAGTCAAGAGTGCGGTGGGTAAGAGTGGATACCCATTCAATCGCCATTTTATAGGCAATTTCCTTGAACACCCCTTATAGACCAGCTTCGTGAATGAGGCCTACTAATGGTAAGACTGACTGTTTACTCATACATATATATAATATTAGACTTTTAATGTTATATATAGTATAGGGTGTATTTTACACTTTTTAAACTAGGTTGTCTAATTTAATAAATTATACTTTTAATTTAATTAAATGTAAACCAAAACTTTATGGGTTTATAAAATCTCCTTTAATTATACACCTTAATTAATAAATAAAACCATAAGGGTGTAATTTGAACTTTTTCAAAATACGAGTGTTTTAGAATTTAACATTTCAAAATTAATCTTTTAATCAACTTTTAAATTCCAAAACTTGAGGGCAAGTTTTGAACTTTTCAAAACATTAGGGTTTAGAATTTAAATATTTCAAAAATTAACTTTTAATCAAAAATTTAAATTCCAAAACTTGAGGACAAGTTTTGAAACCTTTCAAAACATTAGGGTTCAACTATTCAAATTTCAAAAACAAAACTTTTAAGTTCAAATTTAAACTATAAAACCTAAAGGGGAAAATTGAAACTTTTTCACAAGATAACTCAAATCTAAATTACAAATAATCAATCTTTATCTAATAAAACAAAAGATTATCTAAATTTTGACAATTATCTTCTATTTTGGCAAGGATAATCTCCAAATATTGATAAAAATCGGATTTTATTAATAAAAAACGTTTTAGGTAATTATCCACAGTCAAAACAGGCAAGAAAATCGCAAAACAGGCTGCCAGATCCATGGACTCGCCGAGTCAGGGACTGGACTCGCCGAGTCGGCCTGACTCGCCGAGTTCCTCCACTGACTCGCCGAGTCAGTAAGGCAGAGTGCAAAAAACTTCGTTTTTCATGCAAAAATCGATCAATCAAGCATCAAATTCACTAACAAACAGCCCTAGGCTCTGATACCACTGATGGGTTTCGAGCAATACATCATTCCTATGGTGTACATGCAAACCCTAATAGCTTTTGGATCTAGTTTGTCTAATGAACATGCAATTGAACATCCAAAGCTATAAACCCTAGATCTATCATATAAGAACTGAAATAAGGGTTTAGTAATTACCTTTGATTGTTATATAGTAATAACAATCAATTCCTTGCTTTGATTGGCTTCAGAAAGCTTAGTGCCTCAAGTGTTGCACCTCTAATGGAGTCACAAACACCACTAAGCAATTAGATGAAGGAGAGAAGAAAGGGGAGGCACCAAAAACGACTGGAAACCCTAATCCCAGTGTTAGCCACGTTTTTGGTGCCCAAGGGTTCCTTATATACTTAGGCTATTAGGGTTATCCAACAAGGAAACCCTAATTTGACTGCTTAAGCCCTAAGCAGCCCATGGGCCCCTTCTGGAACATGCCTTGGACGATTTCTAATGGGCTTCCCCATAGAATTCGTCCAACCTATTATTCCAAGGTGATCCATAGCCCAATTGCAAATATCCTATAATTACAATTCCAGTCCCCTAAGTTTAATTAATCTATTTTAGCCACAGAATTAATTATTGACTACTATTAATTAAACAATATGATTTCTCCTTTAATATATTATTCTTATAATATATTAATAAATCATAATTAAACCTTTCTCTCCTTAATTCATCCTACATATTGCTATGGTGAAGGCAACCCAAAAGGACCATGCTCATAATCGGGTCAAGTACATACCAAAATAGTTATGGACTTAGACACTAATCCAATAGGTACGCGCAGCGTACACTCCATTCAGCCAGTACGCTTAGCGTACAGAGGAGTACGCCCCGCGTACTCATAAGTTATGGGCTTGGTGTGTTTTGGGCCTCGGGTTGGGCCAAGCAATGGACTTTGGGCCTTTAGGCCTTGGTGGGCCATCAGAAGTTAGATTTTGGGCCAAGAATATGTTTGGGCTTAGGGTAAGGCCCATTAGAGGGATTGGGCCCAATTTAGCAAATTGGGCCATACATGGGTCTTTATGGATTTTATGGTATTGGACTATGTGTTTTGGGCCCTGTTGGGCCATCAGGTTTTGGGGTTGATATTTACTTGTGGAGGCCCATTATGGTATTGAGCCCAAATTGGAAAATTGGGTCATTTATTGGGTCTTAGGGAATTTTTGGTAATTGGGCCTTGTGGACTATTGGGTTTGGGCCCAATTTGGAAATTGGACCACTAAAGGACTTATGGACATTATAATGTTAGGCTTTTATTTTGGGATTGGGCCTTCGTTTTGGATCATACTGGGCCAGGGGTAGAATGGTCATTTTACCCCATACATGGATTAAGGATTATGGTATGGGACCCAATTGCTAATTGGGTATATTAATTGGTAGTGACAGCTCGGGAAGCTGGCGGGGCAGCAGCTAAGGAATTCATGCGGGAAGCTTCTGCAGTGCGAGGTGAGTCTTCTCACCATACTAATGGGTCTAAGGCACCAAGGCTGGCCCATTTTATGTGATGTGGTACACTAGCTATAGTAGAGATATGTGGAATGATAGTTATCTTTATGATATAAGACCATGTGGGGGAGCCCATGACATTCCTAGGTAAAGACCATGTGGGGGAGCCCATGGCATGATGTTATAAGACCCTGGGGGAGCCCACGACATCCTTATATGTTTATGTATGTGTTATGTAGTATGATAGATACTTCTGTGATATATGATATGGTAGTTGATTATGTATGTTATTGCATGGAAGACCCCGGGGGAGCCCGTGGCAGTCAGATATAAAACCATGGAATTCCTAGGTAAATACCATGGGGGGAGCCCATGACATGAAGGTATAAGACCCTGGGGGGAGCCCACGACATCCTTATATGTTGGTATGCATGGCTTATGTGGTAGAGATAGCTTGTATAGCTTATATGATATGTGGTAGAGATAACTTTTATAGCTAATATGATATGTGTTATGTGGATTGTGTGTAGGGTATGCTCTGGGGGACTCACTAAGCTTTGTGCTTACGGTTTACAGTTTTGGTTTCAGGTATCATCGATTTGGAAAAGAAGGGCTCGGATTGATCGCATTGCACACACCTATGATTTCCGCAATGAATGATTTTGGGATAAACTTTGATAAATGTTTTACTTAATGATGATTTGAGATGTTTGAAATAAATGGTATCAATGCTTTAGTTATATTAAAAATGAAACTTTTACCCTTGATTTTTGGGTCGTTACAAAATGAACTTTGAATGATCAATGTTTAGAAAATAATAATACACAGACTTTTTATCTTTTTTTGTTTGAAAAGTTGTTTGTAACAGTTTCAATTTATTACTAATGAGAGAATATATGATGTGTATGTGAATTCACGAGATGTTTCTAAGCAACTTCAAGTCTTGAATTTAGCGGTAGTAAATTTACTTAATAATATTTACAATAATTTTTTTTATGAGGCATCACTTTGATTTTCGCACAATGACTCCAAAATGTAAGTATCTGGCCTAGGTCTATTGAAGATAGTTTTCAAATACTCCCTATATATTATTACATTTTAGAATCAAAGAATCAAGGGATGGTTACCCATATTAAGATACATGGCAACCATCTATCCAAATACTTCTCCGTTGCTATTAGTTACGCGATAAGATTATTTTGAAAACATTATGTGTGGTTGTTGTCAACCTTCTGTGATCCGATTACTTATCTAAAATTTTGTAGATTCAAGTGTTTCAAAATTGATCGTATCCTTTTATTGTAATTGATGGTGTTCATTTGAAAGATAAATACTTGGAAACTTTGTTTCTAGCTGTAGTGGAACTTCAAAAGTCGATTAGTCCTTGTACTAAGGTTGTGTTGGACGCGCCACAACTAGCTTATTTTTCGAATTTTTTTAAGTTGTTATGTTTGGCAAGCCAAAAAGTAGCTTATATAAGTTAGGTTTTTAAAAAACTACTTAGACTAGCTTTTTATGAGTTTTTTTTTATTTTACAAATATACCCATTAATTAATTATAAAAACACATTCTTTTAAATGTCATTTTATGTTTTTCAGCTAGTTTTATCAAACGTCATTTTTTATCAGCTAGCTTTTTACCAAACGTCATTTTTAACAACTAACTTTTCAGCTAGTACGCCAAACATAGCTTAAGAAGTTCTTGGTGGATTCGTAAATATGCAACTGGCAACATAAAGGATATATGAAAAAAGGAATTCGTAAATATGCAACATAAAGGATATATGAAATCGACTCGTCTATCGTGGCTATAAAAATATATTAGACTTACAAACGAAGAAATGTAGAAATGTAAAATGTCAATTGAGTGGTAGAACAGTTACTTATTTATATTTAAATAATATTTTAATTCAAAAAATAAATAACATGTAACTATATCCGACCAAGAATCATTATTTATTTGCTTACCTTATGCATTCAAAATTTAATATGAAAAAAAAAAAAGAACAGTCCCTATGGGCCTTTTTTTATCCCCCGAACCCGACTACGCGGTATATTAGCTAGTTTTACCTAGGGATGAGCATATGGACCGGGGAACCGGCCGGAACCGGTACCGGAACCGGATTCGGCACCGGAACCGGAACCCGATGGAACCGGTCGGGCCGGGACCGGGACGTTATTTTTGTGGATTTTTGGAACCGGTAGGAACCGGAACCGATATAACCGGCAAAAACCGGAACCATATGATGTTATTTTTCGAGGACCGGTTCCAACATTTGAAGACACGACAAGAACCGGTAGGAACCGGGAACCGGTAGAACCGTCGGGCCGGTTCGGTTCTTGATTTTGGCCGAAGCCGGTTCCCGAGTCGGGTCCGGTTCGGGCCGGTGTCGGCCGGTTCGGTCCTTTTGCTCATCCCTAGTTTTACCCATATTTGTGGGGTTTTACAAAAATAAAATTAAAAAATATAATATAATATAATAGTAATAATAATAGTATAAATAAAAGAAACAATCATTGTCGATTAGTTATGCAAGAGAAGGGATATGACAGTGACAATGGTAAACATATGGCATATGCATTAATTAAATTAAATGCATATATAGAATAGAATTATTCCTTGATGTTATTTTGTCGACGCATGTTGCATTATTGCATATGAGGATACTTTCATTTTTCAATTTTGATTAATTATGTTATTATTTATTTATATTTAATTATTTATGGATTCATAGTTATTTACATCATAGAATATTTACATGTACTAGACACAGATCTCTTATACATTAGAAATTTATATATTTTAAATTTGAAATTAAATTTCTAGAGTTCTAAACTATAATAATGCAATTAGATTGGTAAAGGGGTAAAAACATTAAATAAATTAATATGAAAAAACTAGATATATGCGTTGAAATTACAAAATTGAACTCATGCACCATAATTACTGAATAGTTAGAAACAAATTATTGCAAGTTAAAATTTAAATGATATTCATAATATCAACATATATTTTTTCTTTAAAATAACATTTTTTTTTTTGGATAATAATATGAAGGGATAATGACTTAAAAGGGTAATATATTTTTTGATTTGTACACATTTGGTCACTGAGTTTTTTTTCGTCCACATTTACCCTTCAACGTGTTAAACTGTATACATTCAGTCCTTATGACCGGCTACTCCAGGTTACCCGGTAAAAATGACTTAATAGGGTAATATATTTCTCACTTTGTACACATTTAGTCCTTAATATTTTTGTACACATTTAGTCCTTTTTTTTTTGCAAAATAAGTCATTTTTTTGTACTCATTCGGTACTTATGAAAGATTTTTTAGTTTTTTCTCACGAAATCTTACGTGGGACATTCATTAATGAGGTGTATGGGCTTTTGATGCTTATATCCATCGCGATCTCGACTATTTGGTTGCTTAGGTCATGTGTTCTGAACGTCATAACTTCTTCATATGATCTCGGATTTTAACTATCTTTATATCCATGCGTTCGTATTTTAGTCTACTACAACTTTCATTTAGATTACTCCCATTAAAAAATAATATATTTTTACTTACGATTTTTATATCCATACGCGGTGGCGGATTTAGTATGGTCCCGGTGTTGCACCGACAACACCTGTTTTTTCTGTTCGCAGTGGAAAACTTTTCGCTTTATTTTTTACGTTTATACCTATTTTCCATGTATCGGCAACACCTATTTCATCTCGGCAACACCTACTATGTATTACCGCGTCTTCCCCTGTCCATACATTTTTTATGAATGCATGTATGTATGTTTTTTTTATAAAATCGTTAGTAAAAATATATTACATTTTAACGAGAGTAATCTTAATGAAAGTTGTAGTAGACTCAAAAAATGAACACGTGGATAAAGATCCTTAAAATCTAATATCGTATGAAGAAGTTACGAAGTTCAAAATACAAGACCTAAGCCAAACCACAAGACTTACGCAACCAAACAGTCGAGATCGCATTGGACATAAGCATCAACAACCCCAAGCACATCATCAATGATTGTTTCACGTAAGATGTCGTGAAAAAAACCTAAAGAAATCATTCATAAGTACTGAATGAGTACAAAAAAATGACTTATTTTGAAACAAAAAAATGTTAAGGACTAAATATGTACAAAAATATTAGGGACTAAATGTGTACAAAATGAAAAATATATTACCCTGTCAAGTCATTTTTCCCGGCTAACCTGGAGTAACAGGTCATAAGGCCTGAATGTGTGCAGTTTAACAAGTTTAAGGGATAAATGTGGACGAAAAAAAAAACTCAGTGACCAAATGTGTACAAATCGAATAATATGTTACCCTTTTAAGTCATTATCCCTAATATGAAATTTGTAACACATTTTGCAACATTATATCTATTCTAAAATCAAAGTGGGTGGAGACGTTTCTACTTTGTATCTATTTCATTTTCCATTTACTTTTGTAAAATGATACTTTTCACCCCTATATTTTATAAAAATGTCATTTTACCTCCTCAATATTGAACTTTATAAAATGTCTTTTTTATCTTCTCCATTTTCCACATTTTACTTTTTAAAATGTCGATTTTACCCTTTCAAACATTAAACTTTGTAAAATGTCACATTCACCGTCTCTATTTTCTAAACTTTTGTATTTACCCATCGTAGTATACATAATTTGATTCTTCTACAGTTACCATCCCTCCACTTTATAAAATGTCACTTTGACTCAATCAGCTTCTTTAAGTTTTTTTTTAAAAAACTAATTTATTATGTGTTTATTTTTATGTATGTATCGGTATAAATTCAAGGTGATCAACATTTCGACGTAAATTTAGAGCTTTCGTTCGTAATTTAAAAAAAAAACTTATTTTTTATATACGTTTCGGTATAAATTTTGATTTGTCTACGTTTCGATGTAATTTTTTTATGGAATCGTACTTTTTTTAAGCATTTTGTTTAGCATAACTTCAGTCCGTGACTTATGTTCTATTGTTATTGAAAGAGTTTTTCTTTTTAAATCAATTATTGTCGTCACAATGCACGGCGGATAAAATCTTATTTCTATAGAAATATGAAGTATGTAATTTTATGGATAAAAATATAATTATGTTGTTATTATAAGTAAATATATGGAAGTATATTTCTATTGTGGGTATATATTACAATTTTTAACTTGCATATTATTATTATTTGTAAAGTCGTTAAGTATGATGATATTATTATGGAGGAACGTAGAACATTTTGCATATGTTTATAATAAACATCTAATATGTTTCAATTCTCCACAATTTGCATTAAATGAAAGGGAGATTATAAGAAATAGCAATATACTTTGTCTTTTTTTTTTTACTTATATGGATAATATGCTTTAAAATTATACATGTGGTTTTTTTCTGTTTGACCAACCAATCAGTCAAATAAAGGCTTGAGTGAAATAGATGTATTTTTTACTTTTTACTTGTTAAATAAAAATGTCTTTGAGGATACGGGCTTATTTTAACTTTACACATTTCTTGTATCTTCTTCTTCTTGCTCTTTATACATTTATATCATGTTGGAATATAGAGCCAAGTTTTAGTGGCATACTTTCTTGAAGCATTTTTTTCTTGTTGGTATATATTTTCATACATACACACACATTGGCACAACAAATTGGTATCAGAGTCTGAAGAAGATGGTTTCAATCGAACCATGATTGTTTTGAAGGAATCTTGGCTACATTTCTTCTTAGAATTGAACAAGAGATGAAGGTGTACATTGCATGACGACCCAATTGCGTTTTCACAAGGAAATTTTGATAAATATAAAGGCACAAAAGGTTGGAAACACAAAATTTTGGTGTGTTTTTTGGGTATTTTCGTATTCAAAAACAGGTAACAAATGTCATTTTCATTTCATTTGTTTATTTGAAATTTTCTTTGAGTTTAGGTTTGTGAATCGAAAAAAAAGGATCATTCTACAAAGAAAGTTTGAATTGAGGTGGAGTTTTAAAGAATGCACACAATAAATTCGATAAAATTTCTCGTACATTGTTCTTGAGGTTCAAGAACAGAGGTGTTGATGTGTTTTCGAAGTGGGTGCGTAAGGAAGTTGTTTGGTGAAAATTAGTGTCAATCTTAATTGATTTTCTTGCATAGAAATTGCTCCCCACGAGGTACTTGAGAAGTTTTAGAAAAATCATTTTAGTTTAAGGGTGAGCAAAAAGCAAAGTACAAACCGATCATGTGGTTTTTTATTTTGTAAAAATCGAGTTTACAATGTGGCTCGGTTTGCATTATATATTGCATTGCATATCAAAACCCGTTCCGTATGATCTTTTAAATGTTTAAACATTTCATATTACATATTTAATATTTATAAAATATATTACTCTTTTATGTTTTCTTTCAATTACATTTGACTAAAAAGAAGCCAATAAACGGGATTTAATTTTCAACTCCAAGTCCCTACCGAAATTTAATATCAAAACTTACAAAATGTATGTTTGGCCACCAAAATATTATTTTAAATTGTCTCAAATATGTTTTGGTCATATTTTCACATTTTCTAATTGTTTAGCCACTAACTCGCTACTAAGCCGCTTTACTTTGTTCGACTTATTATAAGCCAAAAGATATATGACTAGTCCACCGATTTGCAATTTTAAAACCACCCTAATGTAAAAATGCACAAATATTGTGGTTTATAAACTGAACCAAACCATGAAGAAACCAACCCACTGCTTAAACCACAAACCAAACCAAACACAAAAACTGCATCATGCAATTTTATCAAGCTAAAATCGATTCATGTGGTTTTTGTTAAAACCACATTAAACCCTATCACATTTACCCCTATTACTTGGTCTAAAAGGGGGAATGAAGTTCAAGGTCTTAGCTAAAAGTCCAAATATTATGAAATTGCTCATTAGTAAGTAGAACAAGTGTCCAAAGAACAAATAAAAGATGTCAAGCGCCAATGTTACGAATGAGGGTTCAAATTTGGAGGAGTTGGTACTAACCGTAACCGATTGTGGCTTTAAAGGATCGATGGTTGGGTCTTAGATTCAGGTTGTTCATTCTATATGTTCCTAATAAATATTTGGTGTTGGTTGGATCTTAGATTCAAGTGGTTCATTCCATGTGTTCCGAAACAAAATGTGGCTTGACATGTATCAAAAGTTGGGTACCGAAAGTGTGTTGATGGAGGACTATGCGCATTACAAAGTGGTCGGCATTGTATATTCATATTCAAATGAGTGATGGAGCATTGAGGATTCGTATAGGCGTTCAACACGTTGGTAGGCTAAAAGGAACTTGATATTGTTGGTTGTTTTGAACTCAAAAAGGTTTGAGCACTTGGGTTCTAGAGGCGTGCTTAGGGTTTGTAAAGACACCTTATTGTAATGAAAGGAAGGTCAGTAGAATCTTCCGTTTACATGTAAATCACATTGGACTTGGTTGCAGTTTCAGGGTCCAAAATATTAGTTTGTATAGGGCTCGATTGACAAAGTCACTGAGAGGCTTCTCTAGGTAGGTTGGAGAAGATGGAGGGTGTCTCCAAAGAGGCGGAGGTTGTGATGGTGAATGGTAATTAAGATGAAAAGTAATTCGTACACAATAATTTTTTTTCCATACATAACAATACAATTTATGTTTTATAGATTTATACAATACAATGCTTAAATGTCCAAATTGTTGTGTATGAAAAAAAATTGTTATGTACGAATCAGCTCTCGAAAAGAGCGAATTGTTCAATAATTGGATGTGTGGGTTGACTTAATTGTAAGTCAAGGTGGAGATTTGAATTACCAATTAGTCAAATAAAAGGTTGAGTGAAATAGGGGTAATTTTGAGTTTTCAAATGTTAAAAAAAATGTCTCCCTTTACGCAATAAATGGATGTACGTATCATGTCGCTATATATTAGCGTTTACATCACGTTGGAATAAAGATACATACTTTCTTGAAGCATTTTCTTCTTGGTTTCTATCTCACAAACACAAACTTGGCAAAACAATACCCATCACAATATGTTTATAATTATTTATTTATGTAATACAAAAATTTTCTTTTCAGTCATTTCTATTACAACATTACATCTCCAATTTTTTTTCTTATTAAATCATTATACTTTGAAAAAGCTATTAGATATTAGCATTGTACTTGGAACAATTTTTTTCCCCTATTTAACACATTATACTCTAAAGTAGAAAGCCCCTAAATTAACATGACATTTACAAAATTACCACAACATCAATAAAAAATAAATCATGTCAACCAAACAGTAATGAAGATAAGTAACCAAAAACTGCAATAACAAGTGAGAGCATAAAAAGAACCATAATTCTACCATTAATAAGAGCCAAGAAACCGGCATTTTTTTAGCATAATTTGAAACAATGTTATAGTAACCTCAAACATCTAAATGCTCCGAAAAACTGGGTATCATGATTCATGACCCGAAAATTCATGGATTAACAGAGGTACAAATTACCATTTTAACCTCTGCAAAGGGCCACAGACATATATATACAAGTTAAAAAAAACCAGACAAGTCTTTCAGTTTTCAGTTTACCTGATAGTGACAAACTTGTTTGTGCCATGTTTTGCCCAATGTGCCCTTAGGTCAATTGCATTAGCAAAGTTATAGCTTTCAGATCCAAGTTTCTCCAACACTTTCTTGAATGCCCCTTGACTCATCTTCCTCCCTGCAATTCTAGCTCCCCTGCGTTTTGTGCTCATTGGTAGTGGATACATGGATATGGTGGTGGTGCAACAAGCTGATTGCCACCCACCTGCACCCCATCTGTAACACTGTTGTGGGACCCCTGTACACGAACAAACAGGTATAGGAATCCCAGATATATCCATGTCTATTCCATTTATCACCACATCCATATTCCTCTTGATTGATTTTGACCTTTGATTCCCTGTTTCTTTTGGTATAGAAGCTGCTTTCTTTGGTTTCTTAGCTCTTGGTTGTTTTGGAGTAGCACTCACTGTGGCTCCCGCTCCTCTTTTCTTTACAGAACTTCCGCCACCACCACCACCAGTGTCACTGCCGCCAGGTGGTGCTTGGAGGTCTTCAAGATTCATTCCGAGTTCTTTTGTGGAATCGGGTGGTGGAATAGGCGGCATCATGTGCATTGATTGGGAGGTTGAAGTATCGGGGATGATTGAGAAACTAGGGTTTCCTGGAAGCATATGGAGGAGTCTTTCTCTTTGGATCCAACCATCTCTCATGTAGTGAAGTGGGATTGGTGGCTCAGATGGGATTGAAGAGCGATGATATGGTGTCATGTTTGGGTTCATTATGATTGGGTTTTCACGTGAAGAGAGGAAGGGTTTTGTGTCTCTATGGTCGACTATTGGAGACATTAGTTGTAAACCGAGGTGTTCTTTGAATGAAGGTTCGTAATATCCCCAATTCCGCATGTTTAATCCATCATCATCCATGTGAACTACAAAAAACACCATACAAATCATATGTTTTGTGTTATTCAAGATAAGATCATAATGCCGTAGATACACAAATATTAAAAGGAATAGGCAAATCAGAGACAAAATGAGGCGGCGTGGTGTTCCGATTATTAAAAGAAAAGTAATTTTCGTTCAGATTCAGTGTGAACATGGCGATTCAATCGATACAAAACCTAATTGCATCAACGAAGAACAGTTCAGTAATCAAATCGCACCATAGGAAGATGAAAACAGCAAAGAGATTTATAAAAATCAGATTCACATCGGAATGAGTCAAATTATCGAATTAAACCCGGATTCGACAACAAAAGCCCCGATTTAAGCTTCTCGTAACTAGATCTAACATAAACGGTGATGAAACAAACAGATCCTGTATAAAATTTGAGATCCACAAAAGATGTTTGATAAAAATGCAAAAAGTAACGCATCCAGAGCCAAATACATTCAAACATATAGAAAAGGCAACGGATCGGAGATTAAAAATAGGAAAAAGAACAGATCTTGCGATGAAATTTTGGTATTGGTTGTATAAACAAGAATCGGTTTGTCGGTGGCTTCCATAAAGTACAATATACACACATATATAACAAAGGGCAAACATTCTTTTGACAATATAGGGAGAGAGAAATGTAACAGTTTGTGTAAGAGAGAGAGAGAGAGAGAGAGAGAGAGAGAACTTACTTGTGTGTGGGCAAACAGGTCTTTTAGGGTTTTGCCTTCTGGAGAGAGAAGAGAGAGGAGAGAGGAGAGAGAAAGAGATGTAAGAGAGTGAGGGCTTGAATTTGAGTTTGTATTTGTATTGTCGAATTTAACATCAAATAAAACAAATCTAACCGAGAGAGATATCTCTTTATTCTCATCGTAGCAGGTCACACCAAACCCTAATCCTAACTCAACTACCTCTTTTGTTTAAATTTGGATTAATTTTAAGTTTATATGATTTTGTAAGTGTTTAATATTAGAGATATTCGTAAAATACCATATATTTTTATATAATTATGTAATGTAATTTATAAGAATGGCCACCTTATGTGGTGTGGGTTATTTTGGACATGAATACTAATGGGGTTATACTAAGTTATGTCTTCTTTTTTAAATAAACTAGACAAAATTCTATAGATGGTCCTTACGTTTTTTCGTTTGTCTCTAAAATAGTCTATATGAAATATTTTTTGTATGAATGGTTTCTACGAAGCAAACCTTAAACACAAATGGTCTTTATTGTGGATGTCCGTTAGATAAATTCGTTAAGTTTAAAGAATTTTGGATAAGGATCATTTCTACCATTTTTTGAAACTTATATAAGGACCATTTGTGAAATTGTAAATAAGTTTATTAAATCTTGTATTAATTACCATAAATCAAATAAAAAGACAAAAAAAACTAAAATATAGAAAATATAATATTTATGTAAATAAAAAAGTTAAAACTTATAAATTTTAATCATCATACAAATATATTTTATTTAATATATAAATATTTTTTGTTGTGTAGACTTTATCTAAAATATTCAAACTACAATGTATTATTAAATATTTTCGTTTTCTATTTTTTATCTAAAAATATTTGAAGTATAAAAACATCATTTTACTACTTTTTAATTTTTACATGATGTAATTCTTACGATCTATCTTTATTCTCTTATATAGATTGTTGAAGCATTAAGTGACCCTCGGCAGCTAAAATGATTATTAAGTTGATGCAAAGAGTTGTTTGCTTTTGATACGGCGAAGAGTTTATGAAGACCGGAGATATTGAAGACTTAGCGAAGATTTGTTGATGATTTGACTTTTTGTAGAAGCGATGAGTTAGTACAGTGATCAACTTTTTATGACATTGTGCGTTTGGTTGAGTCTGTTAGTTTAGGTGTGGCAAGCATGGCTGCTTATCCTCTTGCTTTTTGTATTGACCAATTAAAAACTTGTACCTTTTATGACTATAAATATATGACCATGAATCATCAATCTAATGTGTGTTTCAATCCTATCTTCCTTGTAATTTTCACGGTATTGAGATAAAAGTCTCTTTTATCTCCATTATCTTCTCATACTTTGTTGTTCATCATTTACTAACTAGTGTTTGCATGCAAACCTAGTTATGATTCAATAAGTATACTTTAACTTGCTTATTTTTAATTTGTATGTTGTTGTTATGTTTCCATTACTCATTCTGTAATCTTATTATTGTTGAGCTAGTTAAAGATCCATGAGATTAACTTAATATTTTGCACCATAATCTCTATCATAAGTTCTTCTCTCAACAATTGGTATCAGATGCACAGTGGTTGCTTTTAATATTCTTTGAAAAAAACAGCATAATCTTTTTCTTAAAGAAACTCTTATTTAAAAGGTATTCTATGCCACTTAGCTCATCTTTTTCAAAATCATGGAAAATGGGACAACTTTACTCTTTAAATGTATCTAACAGTGTTGGAGGTTCAAATCGAGCTCCAATACTTGTTGTAAATGAGTATCATCATTGGTCTCAAAGAATGGAGAGATATCTAACAAGACTTGGAAATGAAGTATGGAAATCTGTAGAAGAAGGATCACATTTATATGTGCTTACACCCATTGTCATTGATGGAGTTCAAGTCAGACTTGGAGGTGGTCAAGTCGTTATGTCCAGACCCACCAACGCTGATATAGACAAGATGGAGAAAGATGAAATTGCTTTCTATGAAATATCTTGTGGTGTGGCGCCTGACAGTTTTGATCTCATCATCATCTGTAAACCAGCAAATGAAATATGAGATGTCCTCAAGAATCTCTATGAAGGAACTGAACAAGCTCAAGACAAGAAGCTAACCACAACCCTAAATGATTTCAATAGCGTTAAAGCTCTCTATTGGAGAAAGTCTTGATGACTTTTTCAAAAGGTTCGATCTCATCGTAACCAAACTCTCAAACGCAGGTATTACTCGAAGTGGTCATGACACAAACTTGCATCGTCGCCTGCTTCATCAAGGATCATCCGGAATGCTCTTGCCTTTGGCTTCGGCGGCACATTAGGCTTTGAAGTCTCATTCTTCTTCGGATAGTCCCTAACAATATGCCCTTCTTCATTACATTTGTAACACACCTTCTTGTTGGATGTACATTTATTGGCGTAACGACCAGTTCTCCCACACTTGAAAAAGGACAACTCTTCGCCGAATTTCCCAGAGTGTTTCTTCCTGCACTTCTTGCACCACTTTACCCCATTGATATCCCAAGACCTTTTGTCACTGGGACCAGACTTGAAAATCTGCTTTTTATCGAACCTTGAAGATCCCTTAAACGTCCTTTTCTATCCTACATCCACTATCTCCAGACCCTTTTCTCTTAATTGGGTCTCCACGTTCTTGGTTACCTAGATGGCGGTCTATAAAGTGGTTGCTTGTTTGACCATTGGACCAAAGTCCCCTGGCAATCCATTAGCCAACTTGTTGACCATGGAGAATTCGGTTGGAACCATGTAAGGAACAAGCTTCATTTTATCTGTAAAACTTTCGGCATACTCGTTAACACTCATTTATTCCTTCTTCAGGTTCTGGAATTCGTTATTAATCTCCAGAAGATCCTGCTCAGAGTAGTACTGCATTTTTAGTTGCACCAAAAAGTCTTCCCAAGACATATTGCTAGTTTCTCCTTTGGGCATGGTATCAGCCAATAACTTCCACTAGCTTAATACTCTTGTCTTCAGTAATCTGACCGCCAGAACGGTCTTCTGCTTGTCTTCAATCCATGACTTTCACTGGTGTTGGGCTTCCAGAAAGACTCATTGTTTTCGATGCCATGAAGTCCTTATACTTGCATTCATATCCATTATCTCCTTCATTTGGTATGTTCCTTCTAACCACCCTTGGCTCAGCTTGGCCAACAGCCCGAATGTAGTTTCCCTTCTCAGACTGTTCTCCGTTCAACTTAAGTTGCACAATAGGTACCGTAGGTTTATCCCTATTCTGTTGAAGTAGACGCCTTGTCTCTTCCATCTGACGATCCAACATCATCTGCATCATTGCTTGTACTTGTAACATCCTGATGTCCAGGTACTTCTAACTCTTTCCATTTCATGATAATTGGTCAAGTGGTTGCAATCTTGCCGTTTAGACACGACGTGGTGGAGGCACCAACACGACGTGTCTAGACATTAAAAGGCACGTCTTTTGGCTGAGCAACACGACGTGTTTTCCCTCTGAATACGACATGTTGACCCTTGTGTGTGAAACCCTAATATTCCAGGTTTTTCCCCTATTTAAGGAATATGGGGGCTAGGGTTTGTCCACCCTCAGCCTCCATCTGCCCTCTCAAGCTCAGAAGAAACCCTAATATTTTCCTCTCCCATTTGTGAAGATATTTGGTGTTTTGAAGGAAGAAGGAAGCAAAGATTCAGCTAGCAACCGTCATACTTCAGTGTAACACTCTCCTGGACCATTGTAAGTGTCCAAGTCCCGATTTTTACTATTCATAGTCACTAGATCTTGAGTTATTTCCCATATTCTCTTTGTTATGGGTTGATGCGTGGAGGGATCTCATAAAGTTTGCAACTTTATAAATCTCCAGGTCAAGGAGACCTTGTAGTGGCTTGGATATGGTTTCAACCAAAGTTTTGATGCCACACATAGAAAGTAGGTCATGAATTCCCTTTTTGACCTAATATGGGTTCAAGACATGCATTGGACATGCATGTCTTGAAAAGCACCAATCTTTTGGATGGTTTAGGTGGTTGAACCACTTCTGGAAGGAAGGGACTTTGGATCTTAAGGATTGAGGACTTTATGGTTAAGCCCTTGCATGGTTAAGCATGTAGTTTGGAATTTTGGATCTTTTTGCGTCCCCAAAGGATAAAGATGGAAACTTTATCCTTCCTAATAGCATTCCTAGTCCAGATCTGAGCCTTGGAGCTCTTGGGGTCGAAAAGGCAGCTGAATATCTAAAGTTGTTGGGAATCTGGCGAACACAGCGTGTTGGATGAAGTTTTCCCGTCTGTAGAATTATTCGCGGAACCTGGAGTGGTCAAAAGGGAACACGACGTGTTGGGTCAATCTAGACTATTGATCTTGACCGTTGACTTTGACTTTGACCAAGTTTGACCTTGAAGGTATTTTGGGTATTCTGGGTTTTGATGGAATTGGTCATTTGATGGTTGTAGGCATTGAGTTGAGAGCTGAGATTCGGATTCGGACCTTATTAGTTTTGTGCTGCTTGTGAGGTGAATGTTCCTGATTATTGCATGATTGAGTATCGTAATGATCTGTTAGATTTGTATCCTGTTAGATAAGATGATGTTATGCTTAGTGATATGTAAGATCTGTCTGTTTGTTATTGGCTGGTTAATTGTATCGTTATCTGTTATATATATATATATATATATATATATATATATATATATATATATATGTGTGTGTGTGTGTGTGTGTGTTGTCATGGTGTATGAGTGGTTGGGTTAAGGCGGACCTGCTTTGTGCTGAAGGCCAACAAACCCAGGGCGTCCCAGATAGACTGAAGGCCAGTAAGGCGTATCAGTCAGGCCCAAGGCCCGGAGAACGGTCCAGAGGGGCTGAAGGCCCGATGTGGCGTACCAGTCATGCTGAAGGTTTTGTGAGCGTACCAGGTAGACTGTAGGCCGATGGGGCGTTCCAGTCAGACTGAAGGCTTTGTATGTGTGTTGTTCATTGTCATTATTTTGGTTTTGTTAAGATTTGCGCCTCCTCCTGTTTTGTTTATGGTTTTGGGAAAAACTATGATGTTTGACATGTTTTAGAAAAGCTATTTTGTAAACAAGTGAAGATTTGGTATTGTTTTTAAAGTTTTAAATTTTTGTATAATTTTGGATATTACAAGTTGGTATCAGAGCCTTGGTTTGAGTGAATTGGAGGAACACTCGTGTGAATCCAGCCTCAAACTAAGGGAAAAGATTTTTTTTAAATGGTTTTTTTTTTCAAATAGTTTTAAAAATAATCGATGAGGATGTGATGTGTACGATTAGTCGGAGCCAGTAAGTAGACCCCAAAATACCATACTGTTATTTGATATTGTGATATGTTAGAACAACATGCTAGTGATAGGCTAGGGATCTTTAGGATTTTTCATGATGGAATTGCCTGATTATATGATGCCTGATAGTCTAGGGTTCTTCTCTAATGAAATTGACATCGTTACTGTAGTTGCTTAGTGTATACATAATGGTCATGCATAACTAAGATTTTATAGACTGAGAATGTGTGGTCTGGCCTTATTCCCTATTCCTGTTTGATGAAGGGCTTAGTATAAGATCAGATATTCGACTGTCTATAGGGTCCAGTGTTATGTATGGCTAGCGTACACAAGTGTTGCAGGGTTGGTGGGGGTTTCATGGGCGAGTAGTGTGGGATCAGTTGGCCAGTATGAGATATATAGCCTTCCTCTAGAGTGTGAGGATTGAGTGTATGAGTATGCTAGCAAGTATTGTTAGGGTGTTGTGATGATCCTCTGAGACAAATACGGGTAGGTGTGAAAGGTAGTATGGGTCGGTACTACTGAAAGCACATGACATGTCTGCATAACAAGAAAGTCACAACCGCTAGGGATATGTTGGGAGTTGGTTCCTCATTATGATATGTGTGTTATCTGATATCCTCTTGGTTTATTTTCAGTTTGGTGACTACGCGTCGAGTTGATGTAGGATTCGGTTTGGGATCAGGAGCTGGTCGTCAGAGTGAGTCAGCTGCGTTAGATGACAGGATTAGGGAGATTCTCCATGAGGAGGTGGTAACTATTGTCAGGGGTCGGATATCGGAGTTATTTGGGTCTGTTAAGACCGCGATGATGGAGTTCTTTGATGACAGATACACAGCCGTTGTTGAGACTGTCGCTGTTGCAGCCTCTGCTGCTGTTGCAGCTATAGGTGTTGTACCGAGTCGGGTTTTTCAGTATCGGGACTTCGATAATACGAATCCCCCGAATTTTGATGGTGTTCAGGACCCGATTGTAGCCATGAGGTGTCTATGTAATGTTGAGGGATGCTTTTTCACCTGCTCTTGCCCAGCTGATCAGAATGTCAGGTGCGCTCTGAACCTTCTAAGGTCCGGAGCGAAGGATTAGTGGAGACTTGTTACGAGATCATATTCTGTAGAGCATATGGCTACAGTGTCTTTGGATCCATTCATGGAGATGTTTCATACCAGTTATTTGTCACGGGTGGAGTGCAAGAGGTTGGCCCAGGAGTTTTTGGGCCTGAGGCAGGGATCGGAGTCAGTGACAGAGATCACCAGGATGTTTACTGAGAGGGCCATGTTTTGCCATGAGTTTGCTTCGGAGCAGGCTCAGATGACCCGTTACTTGAGTATGCTCAAGACGGATATCAGGCAGTTTGTTTCCACCCAACGATATGACTATTTGTTGGAGATGCAGGAAGCCGTTAGGCAGTGTGAGATTGAGATAGAGCTATAGACGAGAGATTAGAGACCGGCCCCGGCGCAATTGCAACCAGCACCGAAGCGGTTCAAAGTCGCTGATTATAGGTCTGGGGGTCAGCAAGGCCGCACTTGTGGGAAGTACGGGAAGGTTCATGACGGGGCTTGTCGATCAGGAGGTTTATGCCACAAATGTGGTAGGGAGGGGCACTATGCGAGGGATTGTCGCCAGTTGGCCCCTGTCTAGAGTACTAGGATCTGCTATCATTTTGATCAAGTTGGCCATGTGAAAGTCAACTGTCCGTTGCTCACCGGCAAGCCAGTGCAAGCCCCCGCGCCAGCTACTTTGAGGATCACAGATGGGTGCTAGGGGAAGGCGGATCCCCCAAGGGCTCGAGGTCACGCTTTTCAGATCACTGCTGAGGAGGCCAGAGCAGCTCCAGATGTTGTGACCGGTATGTTTCTATCCGTTATGATATTGCCATATTTATACATATTTTTAGGCAATATTTGAATACATTTTGTTTAATATTTTGGTTATTTGCATAGATAAATGGTACTTATAAGATTAAATTACATTTTGCAGCCAAAAGAATTCCTCTTGAAGAATAAGGACTAAAAGCAACAAGGATTGGAACTTTGGAGGTTAAAAGCTTAAAAGATGAAGAATTCAGCAAAAAGTCACTCTCACAACATGAGTATTAGTGTCTCACGACGTGAGCATGGAGGTTCTAGAAGATAAACATCCAGAAACAAGAATTCGTGTTGGATACGGATTAATATCGAGCTCACGACGTTAGAGGCCTTTCTCACGACGTGAATAGGGTTGATTCGAAAAATATAAATACCCTTGATGCTCATGAATTTTGGAGGTTGGATGGAGAGAATAGAGTTTCCAGAGACGTTTTTCAGAGGAAAATAAGGCAGAAACCAAGGAAGAAGAAGTAGATCATACTTTATTCTTAGTTTCGTACATTACTATGTTCTCAATTATGAAGTTTGCTTGCTTGATTGTTATTATGAGTAGCTAAATCTAGCTATTTCTGTTAGCTATATGAAGCTGGAACTAATGGTTTGGTTATGTTAATATGGATTTTTCTAGTTGGTTAATGGCTTGTGTTTGATTGTTTATACCTAGCATGCTTAATTTGATACTAGATTACTTAAATTCATATTCTGTGTAGTTAGTGACCATTAATCCGCATGAATTTGATTACCTAGTAATTTAGTGAACATTAGATTATTAGAGCTAAGATCGAACCAATCTTAGATAAGTAATTAAAGTATTTGAATTTGACTCTGCCGGAGAACACATATTGTGAACATAATTCTGTTTGTTAACTCAATCTTACATAGCTCCAATCCTATCTAATAATTGATTATGTGTGATCATGCATAGCTCTACATGAATTAATTGAACATTAGCATATTTGGACTTGAACTGCTAATAATATAATATTTGGTAACCATCTGGAATTATCCATAATTAATAGCTAACCATCGAGGGAAAGTAGATTCAAACTAATAGAAGTGTTTTTGATATTTGATTGAATAAGTTGTTAAGAATTTAAGTTTGTCTAAACTTGCAAAATTAGATAAAACCCATTTTACTTTTGCTAGAACTTTAGGTTAATTTAATAGTAAGTAGGTTAAATAATTAATTCTGTTCCCTGAGATCGATACCCGACTGTTTGTGCTATACTATTTGCGAAAGGGTACACTAACCTGGGTCGAATAGCTAGTAGGATAGGAGGTAAATTTAGGTGTAGCTATTTGCACACATCAAGTTTTTGGCGCCGTTGCCGGGTAACGGCTTATTTGTTTGTTGATTTATTTGCTTTAGATTAATCGATCATTTTTGTGGGGTAAAACCTGAAAAAAGTTAAGTTTCTGCATTAGTTTTTGTTTCAGTACTGAACTCACGACGTGAGCCTTAAGCTCACGATGTGAGACCAGTCATTTTACGTTTTTTTGTTTTTCGTTTCTGTTTAGATTTTCTGCGACAACACGAGGTGGTGCTCTTTACCACGTCGTGGTGACCTGTCAGTAGGCATTTTTAAGTAGTTTTTGTTCGTTTTTACATTTTTATTTTTGTTTTGTTACAGTAGTTCATGACCCGAGGATCCAACACACCTTTGATACCACCGCTTGCAGATCCAAAGTCAACCCTTCACAAAAGGACGGATAAAAACGTAGGAGAAGCCAACCCACCAAAGAAGTCACCTTTCAAGGACCTTAAATCAGTTTTTGGAAATAAGAATGGGAAGAACGTGGGAGAATCTAGCAGTTCTTCGAAAGACGGAAATAAGATTGAAAGCTTAGAGAAAAATCCTAAAGATACTGAATACGAGGTTGAACCCGAGTTTGAAGAAAGCGATTTTGAGGATGAGCTTAACAACGAGATGGCAAACATTGTTGATGTGTCCATGGAGGCATAAAAAAGAGAATTCGCGAGGACACTGGTCCCGGTCTAGTACAACCCACAATTCCCGCTACTACAACATTCAAGTTAAAACGACACATTCTTACGACACTTAAGGACATATCATTTTCTAGGAAGGATCATGAGGATGCTTATAAGCACCTAGATGAAGTCAATGACATTGTAGACTATTTCAATGTCCTGAATGTTCCTAGAGAGATAGTTTTGTTAAGGATGCTTCCCGTTACTTTTAAGGGAGCTGCAAAAGATTGGTTGAAAGCACTTGCACCCGGTGCAATTACTACTTGGGCACATATGTGTGAGCAATTCCTAGAACAATTCTGCCCACCATCAAATATATCTAAACTCAAGAAGGCAATAGCCAACTTTGAGCAACATCCGGGTGAGTCGTTTTATGAGGCATGGGAGCGCTATAAAGGGTTACTAAGAAACTGCCCTCAAAATGACCTTAACATACAACAAGAAGTGTCTATATTTTATGACAAGGTGAATGTCATGACGAGGCAACTCCTTGATTCTCAAGGACCACTTACGAAGAAAAATCTGGCTGAAATTAAGGAGTTAATTGAAGAGTTCTCAAAGCATTCTCGTGAGTACCACAATCCAAGACAAGATGGAGTTAAAGGAATTGGAGGAGGAAATTCTGAAGACATGGCTGCTGTACTAGCCATGCTAAATACTATAGACTAGAGAAAGACTAAGATGGATCAGTAAATTCATGCGATTAGAGTTGGATGTGAAAGGTGCAATGGTACGCACTTAACAAAAGATTGCCACTTGGATGATAATGGAAATAAAAAGGTGCAAGTTTGCTACTCAAGTGGAGATAAGTATGATGAAAATTGGAGGAAACCAAAGAATGAGTGGTTACCATATGACGAATATAAGAAGCAGAAAGAAGAATAATATAGGCAGACTGACCGAGGCTTGTACCAAAAAGAACAACCACCTCCTGAAAAGAAAGTTGATATTGAGTCTATGTTACATAGATTTATGGAGGCTTCCGAGAAAAGACACGATGAGACCGATGCAGTGATAAGGGAACATCAGAATATCATGAAGGACCAGCAAGCTTTGCTAAGAAATGACCAAGCATCGATCAAAAATATCGAAGTCCAACTAGGTCAACTAACTACTTTTGTACAAGAAAAATTATCTCCAAAAATTCCCGAGAAAAAGCCTCAATCACATGTAATGGTAATAGAGACTAAAGAGGATACCATCTCTGAGTTCCTTGAAGCACTTGAAGTCGATCCAAATCAGACCGGACCAAAGCCAAAGAAGTCCAAACTCAAAGAAAATGAAGTTGCTGAAACATCGAACTCACGACGTGAGTCTGCTCAGAAATTTTTTGGTGATGTCCAAGCTTATCGTCCATTGCTTCCGTTTCTGTCCCGAGCTAATGTCCATCCACTAGACCAGGAGCATTTGAAGTTTATGAAACAAGTAAAGGGTATTTCAATTAATACTCCTTTTATTGAAGCATTGTCTCAAGTTCCTAAATATGCCAAATTCTTGCAAGTTCTACTTGACACTTGCCAACAATTAAAAAGGAATTCCAAGGTAATACATAGTGAGCAAAGTTCTAAAGTAATATTGGGAGAGTTGCCAAAGAAAATGGGAGATTCTGGACGCCTTACTCTTCCGTGTGAATTTGGGAATAATACAAAGACTTATGTTTTAGCCGATTCTGGAGCTAGCATAAATCTAATGCCTTTTTCGTTCTATCAAAAGCTAAATCTTCGAGATTTGAAGGCTACAAGAATGAAAATTCACGTGGCTAACCGTTCAGTGACACATTACAGGGGCATCGTGGAAGATATTTTGGTAAAAATTAGGAAATTCGTGTTTCCAATTGATTTTGTCGTTTTAGACATGAAGGAAGATGCAAATGTGCCCATAATTCTTGGTCGCGCTTTACTAAATACTGCTAGGGCCTTGGTAGACATTCGCGAGTCAAAACTTACTTTGAGAATTGGAGATGATGAAGCTACTTTTGGAGTAGAAGATGGTTTTCAAAGCAATGATGTTCAAGGTGAAGTTTTCAACATAAATGAGAGAATGATCTTGAAGAATTGGAAAATCTTATGGAAGAATAGATTCGACAAGTCAAACGCACCAAACCAAGAGCATCTGTTCCAGTCATTTTTGAAGTGATTGCTTATAAAACTCCAACATCTTGGGTGGGTGAGGAAAGTAAAGAATTGGTATCCAGTGATGAGGAAGAAGTTACTTCGAACTTAAGGAGTTCAACTGTGGATGAAAAAATGGGACCTGTGGAGCTAAAGAGTGAAGAAAAAGTAAATCTTGTGGTAAATAAAGGGATTAAGAGAAAGCTTGAAGAAAATGATGTGAAAGGTAAAAAAGAAAATTCTAAAAAGGCATATATTAGACGAGTTCAAGCATACAAAAGAAGGTGGAATAAGCAGAAAATACAATTGGTGATGGACACTCCGATAAATTCAACGTGAGGCGACATGGAGTCCGGCTCATGACTCCAAACAAAAAAGAAGCGCTTCTCGGAAGGCAACCCGAGTCTGGTTTGTGATTTCTTTCCGTTCTTGCATTTAGTTTTGTTTTTGCATATTTAGTTAATTTTTAGGATAATTAATCATCAATCCTTTCATTATTTTAGAAAATGGTGAAAATCGAGTGTGGGGTCCCTAAATATTGAGAGGTAAAATAAATAAAAGTTTTTTTTTTGGTAAAATGGACCTTTTATATAAAAAGCTCAACACCACCTCGTGGCCCAAAATCCCACCTCGTAGTACTTGGAATTTAGCCTGTTTATTTTGGCCCAGTAGCGAACTCACGATGTGAGCCCCATAGCTCACGACCTGAGCTTTAATATAATACTGGAGGGGACCAGTTCTATTCCCTCATTCTTGGACCACTTTCCACTCATATTATCGCACATGAACGGAATCAACACAAGCCCCCACTTTGATTTTTTCCGAGATTTGCCTCTTTTGTCTCTTGTTTGTGTTCACTCTCCACTGTTTGTATGTTTTATTCCTTTAATTCTTAATAATTTCTTCAATTTTAGAGTTAGGGTTTATGCTATGTTCAAATGTCAAAATTGATGCCCTAATAAAGTGATTTCTTTACTGCATGTTCCTTAAATGTACTTAGAATAGAGTTGTTACTAAACCCCAACCATGTATTTAGTTCGATTTCACTTCCTGCCATGGCTGATTGAACTGACAGATTCGAACTCACGGCGTGAGCTTCTGGCTCACGACGTGAGTCCTGGGTATTTCGCGATTCTGTTTTGATAATCTGTTTAATGATTTGTGTATCTTGTTGGTTGTTTCTTGTTTATTTGTTTTTACAGGAAATGGCTTCAAGAAGGTCCAATGAGCAGTTTCAAGGATATGTTTCTATCCGCTACCCGTTGTATGAAATTCCCGTTGACATGCCCTCGAATGTGGTTACCAACTTCACCAACAAGTTGGGATGGCTTCATAACAGAGAATTTGCCATATCCCCGAGAATTGATTGGGTGCGTTTGAGAGAAGTTGGGCTAATGGAAAGGATTGCTCCGTATTTGACGAAGACTTTTTATGTGGATGGTTTTGCTTTCACCTGTAACGGGTGGAAGAATTTATTTGCCATTAGTGAGTTGGTTTTCCAAGAGCTTTGTATGGAGTTTTTCGCCTCAGTTTCATTTGAAGATGCCACTGTTGATCCTTTTTACACGCGGGCTTTGGTTTTTTTCCTTGGTGGCGAATGGAGGGAGTGTAGCCTCGCGGAATTTTCATGGCGTATGGGGATATACGAGGAACACGAGACACGTTCACCAACCTTCGAACTTTTCTTGAGATCTGTTGTTCGAGTATATTTGTCAGGTTCCACTGGGTATGATTTTTTGGGGGACAATTGCTAACGAGGCGTTTCATTCCGGTGTCTCACAAGAGATTCATATTCGGTCCCCTATTCATTGACTTCTTCACGAGTTGATTACTTTTTCCACCAACCACAAGAGACATGGAGATAAGGTTACAACTTTGAAATTATTTTTCTTGTGGAGTATTGTTACACCGGAATTTTTTTGCAACATCCCATATCATTTAGCTAGCTACTTGGGTAGAAAGGCAACCATTTCCCGAGCCGGTAGCCCTATCAATGGGGGGCACTTTATTACTCGCTTGGCGAGATCTTATGGTCTTATTACACCTCGATCGGTTAGGACTTTAACACGTAAACCAGGGGATGACCTTTCTATGGGGTATTTGGAGTCGATTCCGGTTGTAGTCAGTATACCTGTGGACAATGATGTGGAGCCACAAGCTCATCCCGAACAACAGCCACGACCTCGAGGAAGGAGGAATGTGATAGGACGCAGAGAGAGAAGACAACCGGTGCATCATAATGTACCCACCGGAGGAGCTAATTTTGGAGGAGAAGCTTTTGGTGGTTATTTTGACCAATTATCTTTAAGTATGAATTGGATTGGGGGAACTATGGAAAACATGGTCCGACACTTTAACATTGAGCAACCACCTCACTTGGGAGATCATTATCCAATTTGTCCTACATAGAGTGACTATCGGAGTTAGGGTGGAGATGGAGCAGGAACGAGCGGAGCACATGATGAGGAGAATGATGATTAGTTTTTATCCTTTTATTTTTATTTGAGTTTTTGTCTTGTTTATTTATTTTGGTGTGTTTGTTTTATTTTTGGTTTGATTTGGTTGTGTAACAAAACTTTAAGATTGTTATGTTTCTTTTTAGCTTCCTTTGGTTGTGTATTTACAGAAATTTGTGAGAGAAAAACACGGAAATGAAGAATTAGAGATATTAGATAAGTGTGGGGTTAATCGAGAGAGAAGCAAGTCTAGAGAAGAGTCACGTAATATAGAGATTGAAAAGGGTCTTAATCTGTTAAGACAAAAGTTTGCATTGCACTTATAAAATGGAGACTCTACCAAACTGCATTCTGTGAGGTCTAGTACTCATGACGTGAGCACTTATCTCTCACGTCGTGAGCTCCTTAGCAGCACTTTTCAGGAATTCGATTTTATTCGACATCACATCGTGGCTTCTATTCCTCACGAAGTGAATCAGACATTTCTGCAAAAATTGAAGACCTTTATTACATATTTCTTTCACGGGTCACCATTGCCCTTATTGGAAATATCATGAAGCTGCTAATGACCCATTTTCTCGACCATGCAATGTGGCGTATGCTTTTCCACATTGCCCTGTTATACTTTGAAGATCTTTCTACACCACATTTATTGAAGATTCAAGTATCGTACTCATATTTTTCCGGCACATTTACATATCTCATATGTTGAAGATCCAAGTTCCATTTTAGAAGATGTCCAAATTCAAGATGTTCGAGTTATCCACACGTGCAGAAATCGATCTCACCGCTACTACCCCAGGGGAGTTTGTTCCTTTTTCTCCCTTTTATTGCTTTTAAATTATTTTATGCATACAATGGGGGCATTTTATGTAATAAGTGTGGGGTAGGGGGTCGAAAAAGTAAATTGCTAGAAAAAATTAGAATTTAAAATTTAGAAAATTTAGAAATAGATTTGAAATAATAATCTAAAATTGAATCTAGTGATAATTTGAAACTTAAGTTGCTAGTGTTATGTGGGATAATCCAATGCGAGCTCAAATGTTTAACTGAGCCAACATATGTTATAGTATATTTGTGGCTTCCCAAGTCTTAGTAAAAAGTCATGAGATATGAAAGGTAATCTGGTAGTTTATATGGCATAATAAGTTTGTAGCCTATACCAAAAATCTATCTAGGAGAGCTTATGTAGTCATTGCACTTAGACTAATATCTCTAACCAATAAAGGTTGAAGTTAAGCTCCCTTGCTTAAGCATGTAGGTTTTGAGCAAACAAGTGAGGTATATAAAATAAAAAAAGGAGAGAAATTACAAAAAGTTGTAAGAATTTTGGAGCTATCAAAGTATGAAGATCAAAAGATCAAAAATTCTGAAGATCAAAAAAGTTGAAGATATCAAAAAATCAAACAAAAAGGTGGTGAATTGAAAGAAATCAAATATCAATTATTCAAAGAAGTGAAGAATTCAAAAGAGCTCCAATGTGGTATCAAAAGTTGTAATTTCTAGATTCTGTATGCTTGGGTAGCTTAACAAAAATACCTTGAGGTCAAGAAAGATTTTTGAGGATTGATTCGGAGGGTTGCAGAAATAAGTGTCGTATAAGCTAAGGGGTGAATGTTCATAAGGATTGTGAGTATTTAGGATTGGGAAGTGATTAGGAGATTTAGACACAAGTATACGCATTGCGGTCTTCATATAATGGTTGAGTTCAAAATGGATTGTTTTATGTGATGCTAGTAATGGAAGTTTGACTTTAAATAAATTAGTTTTGCTTGAGGGCAAACAAAAGATAAGTGTGGGGTACTTGATATGCCATATTTATACATATTTTTAGGCAATATTTGAATACATTTTGTTTAATATTTTGGTTATTTGCATTGATAAATGGTACTTATAAGAATAAATTACATTTTGCAGCCAAAAGAAGTCATCTTGAAGAATAAGGACTAAAAGCGACAAGGATTGGAATTTTGGAGGTTAAAAGCTTAAAAGATGAAGAATTCAGCAAAAAGTCACTCTCACAACGTGAGTATTAGTGTCTCATGACGTGAGCATGGAGGTTCTAGAAGATAAACATCCAGAAGCAAGAATTCTTATTGGATACAAATTAACATCGATCTCACGACGTGAGTAGGGTTAATTCGAAAAATATGAATACCCTTGATGCTCATGGATTTTGGAGGTTGGTTGGAGAGAATAGAGTTTTCAGAGACGTTTTTCAGAGGAAAAGAAGGCAGAAACCAAGGAAGAAGAAGAAGATCATACTTTATTGTTAGTTTGGTACATTACTATGTTTTCAATTATGAAGTTTACTTGCTTGATTGTTATTATGAGTAGCTAAATCTAGCTGCTTTTGTTAGCTAGATGAAGCTGGAACTCATGGTTTGGTTATGCTAGTATGGATTTTTCTAATTGGTTAATGGCTTGTGTTTGATTGTTTATACCTAGCATGCTTAATTTGATACTAGATTACTTAAATTCATATTCAGTGTAGTTAATGACCATTAATCTGCATGAATTTGATTACCTAGTAATTTAGTGAACATTAGATTATTAGAGCTAAGATCGAACCAATCTTAGATAAGTAATTAAAGTATTTGAATTTTGTTATGCTGGAGAACACATATTTTGAACATAATTGTGTTTGTTAACTCAATCTTACATAGCTCCAATCCTATCTAATATTTGATTATGTGTTAAATTATGTGTGATCATGCATAGCTCTACATGAATTAATTCAACATTAGCATATTTGGACTTGAATTGCTAATAATATAATATTTGATAACCAACTGGAATTATCCATAATTAATAGCTAACCATTGAGGGAAAGTAGATTCAAACTAACAGAAGTGTTTTTGATATTTGATTGAATAAGTTGTTAAGAATTTAAGTTTGTCTAAACTTGCAAAATTAGATAAAAACCATTTTACTTTTGTTATAATTTTAGGTTAATTTAATAGTAAGTAGGTTAAATAATTAATTATGTTCCCTGAGATCGATACCCGACTGTTTTTGCTATACTATTTGCGAAACTGTACACTGCCCTGGGTCGAATAGCTAGTAGGATAGGATGTAAAATTAGGTGTAGCTATTTGCACACATTACGTTATGTACGTGTCTAGTGAACTCCTTGCCCGCTTTAGTGTTATTTGACTCGGGTGCGATTCGGTCCTTTGTTTCTCGGTCGTTTACTGGAGGATTTGATATGCCAATTGGGGAGTTGGAGTGTCCGTTGCGAGTTTCTATCGCCAATGAACACGAGGTTTCCGCTTCTTCAATGTATCAGGGTTGTGTTCTGGAGATCTTCGGGGTGCCTTACCCAATCGATTTGATCCCTATCCCCATGGGGGATGTCTGCGTGATTGTGGGTATGGATTGACTGAGCTGTTTCGGTGCTATGATTGATTGTGAGGGACAGCGCGTGGGAGTTCGAACCCCAAGTGGGGGAGAACTGGTTATCTATAGAGAGGACACCAGTATGGGTTCAGGGTTTTGTTCTGCAGCCAGGGATAGACAGTATATTTAGCACAAATGTGCGGGTTATTTGGCTTATGTGGTGGATACGCGTTCCAGGGTTTAGGTTCCAGTTTCAGAGGTCCCGGTGCTTAGGGAATTTGTCGATGTGTTTCCGGAGGAGTTACCCGGTGTTCCTCCTGAGAGGCAGGTCGAGTTTAGGATTGACCTCATTCCAGGTGCGGCCCGATTGCCAAGGCGTCGTACCGCTTGGCACCGCATGATATGCAGTAGTTGTCATCTCAGCTGCAGGAGCTGCTAGGCAAGCAGTTCATCAGGCCGAGTAGCTCTCCTTGGGGAGCGCCGATTTTGTTCGTCAAGAAGAAGGATGGTTCACACTGGATGTTTATTGATTAACAGGAGTTGAACAAGCTAACGGTGAAAAATCGTTATCCCCTTCCGCGGATTGATAATCTCTTTGATCTGTTGCAGGGCGCATCTTGGTTTTCCAAGATAGATTTGAGGTCCGGGTACCATCAGGTCAGGGTGAGATAGGAGGACATGGAGAAGACCGCATTCCGGACTTGTTATGGGCATTACGAGTTCGTGGTGATGCCATTCGGGCTCACCAATGTGCCTGCGGTATTTATGGATTTGATGAATCGGGTATGCAGGCCGATGCTTGATCGTTCGGTTATCGTGTTTATTGATGATATCTTGGTATATTCCAAGACCATAGAATAACATGAGGAGCATCTTTGCGAGCTTCTGGGGGTTTTGAGGCGAGAACGACTTTATGCTAAGTCATCGAAGTGTGAGTTTTGGTTACGAGAGGTTTAGTTCCTTGGACACCTCATTAACCAGGACGTGATATTGGTTGATCCGGCCAAGATCGAGGCGGTGATGCAGTGGGAGGTTCCGAAATCTCCCTTAGATATCAGGGGTTTCTTGGGATTGGCAGGGTACTACCGGAGATTCATTCAGGATTTCTCCAAGATTTGGTTACCCGTCACCAGTCTGACGAGGAAGGGGGTGGATTTCTGGTGGGGCCATGAGCAGCAGTCAACATTTGAGACCCTTCGGCATAGATTATGTGAGGCCCCAGTTTTGACCCTCCATAGGGAATTGGGGATTACGTGGTATTATGTGATGCTTCCATCACTATTTTGGGGGCGGTCCTCATGCAGAGAGGAGGAGTGATAGCATATTCTTCGCGGCAGTTGAAGTTGCACGAGACGAGATATCCCACACATGATTTGGAGCTGGGGGCAGTGGTTTTTGCCTTCAAGATTTGGTGGCATTATTTGTATGGGGTTCGCTATACCATCTACACGGATCACAAGAGTTTGAGGCACATTATGGATCAGCCAAACCTGAACATAAGGCAGCGCAGGTGGCTGGACGTAGTCAAGGATTATGAATGTGAGATCCTTTATCATCTCGGTAAAGCGAATGTGGTGGCGGATTCTTTGAGCCGCAAGTCGGCTGGATCTTCAGATAGGTTATCGTTTATGAGGATATCAGTGGATTCCCTACTTTTGGGATTGATTTGGGAGGCTTAGGCCGAGGGTGTTTGGGAAGAGAACTGAAAGATTGAGAGGATCAGGGGCAAGATCACCAGATTTGTTCCGGATAGTCGTAGATTGTTGACCCGCTGTGGTCGGGTATGGGTTCTTGTGTCTGGTGGGGTCAGACAGATTGTGTTGGAGGAGGCTCATATGTCTCGTATTTCTATCCATCTGGGGGCCACCAAGATGTATCGAGATCTGAGATTGAGCTATTGGTGGCCGTGTATGAAGAGGGAGATCGCCTGGTACGTGTAGAGGCGCTTGACCTGCAGGATGGTCAAGACCGAGCATCAGAGGCCGCATGGAAAGATGTAGCCTTTGGAGGTTCCTAAGTGGAAATGGTAGCATATTTCGATGGACTTCATCACCAAATTGCCAAAGACAACAAAGGGTTTTGATGCGATTTGGGTCATCGTGGATCGATTGACCAAGAGTGCCCACTTCCTGACGATTTGGGAGAGTTATTCGGCCAAGAAGTTGGCCAATGTGTATATTCGTGAGATCATTGCTCGCCATGGGGTTCCAATCTCTATTGTTTCAGACCGTGATGTTCGGTTCACCTCCCGTTTTTGGCAGAAGTTCCATGAGGAACTGGGCACGAGGTTGCACTTCAGCACAACTTATCATCCGCAGACTAACGGCCAGAGTGAGCGGATGATACAAACCCTTGAGGATATGTTGCGGGTCTGTGTCATTGACTTTGGTGGGAGCTGGGACTCCTACCTACCTCTTGCAGAGTTCTCCTAGTACAACAGTTTTCACTCCAGCATTGGTGCTTCGCCTTTTGAGCTCTTGTATTGTCACAACTCCAAATTTTAGACCTAGCATGGTATAAACCCTAACCAAGTACTAGTGTAAACCACCTTTCAATCTCGATTTCATGGTGACCCCTATAGCCTTAGGGCGTGTTTAAAGCTAACAAAGAAGTAGGAATCGAAAACTAAGCTAAGTTAGGAAGGTATAATCCAACACTTGGCAAAAGATGAGGGTTTAAACCATAAATAACACACCCTAAGTGTGTTTACGACCAAGGCATTCTAGAAGGAGATGGTTCACGACCTAAAGTAGAAAAAGGAAAGTGTTCACAGATTGGAATCAAAGCACTAAGGTGTTCATTGTCCAAGAAGCTTCCAAACATTTAGTTCACGGTCCAAAAGTAATCAAAGGAAGGGTTTACGGACTAGGCAAAATGAAAGAATGTGTTCACGGCCAAGCTCAGCCGTGAACACCCTCTTATTGGGCCAAAAATACAATACTAGTCCATTAATGAACCGTAAACCCAATCCAAGGCCTAATTCCAATCCGTAAACACCCCTTATATATGTGTTTACACCCTGAACCAATTCATTTCTCATTTTTCAACTGTGAACACTCCCATATTTGCTCTCAATCGTCATCCGTGAACAGATCTAATTCCTTTCAATCTTCAAGTGTTTATGCCCAGAATCTTCAAATCTTCAACCAAGTCACCAAGAACATTCATAACATCTTCAAATCTTCATAATTCACATGATCCAACCGTGAACTCATTTCTCTCCAACCGTAAACCCTTATTTCCATCCGTAAACTCCAATTCGAACATTTCCAGTTAATTCCCAAATTAATGGTAAGTCTTCCCTATAATTAAATTATTATTCAACCTTTATTTAAATTAATATTCTTATTAATTTAAATGCGACGTCAAATATAATTATTCTAGGGTAACGTTATTAACGCGTACGCTTACCCGGGGATCGTCTCTACAACTCGCTAATTCCAGTTAACGCACATTTAAGGTGAGTTCATACCCCTACGTTTTCACTAATTTTCCAATGTTTTAGGGGGGGGGGATTACAAGTAAAACACAGAGAAATTTTGTGTTAACTTTCAAAAGATTTCAAATAGTTTCAAATCTCAACTAGTTGCTTCAACTGATTCTAACTATTTTAAAGTGTGTTTCAAACTACTGCAAACGTTTTATACTTTTATTTTCCCAAAGTACACCTTTATCTATATGCCTTCTGCATATATGAATATAATCTTATCTAAATAAAGTTTTAACGCTTTTTTAACAAGTCGAGCAAAAGGGTACCTATCTCATCGTTTTATCGTGTTATTCAAACTGTTAAATTACTAAGACTTTCATTACATACCAAACATACATTTAAACTATAATACGTATAGTTTGTGAATCAATACACTATTTTACTAAGTTCAAGAAACGATACAATAACATGCATACAAATTTTTAAGAGTATATGCTGGGGGAAAACGCAATATTATTTTACAAAGTTCAAGGACATTACGCAGAAACAACTATATAAACTATAATATGTATAGTTTATGGAACACTACTCTATTTCACTACTACAAGGATACACTACTAAAATAATTATTTAAGTATAATTATTTTGCACTATCAGGTAATACATATAGTTTCAATTACAAGAGAACACTATAACACTACATGTAAACTAGTTAATACAGGGTTGTGAGGCACTACTTCGGGTACCCACCAGGGTACATGTTCAAGTCCTATAAATTATAACCAGAGTCTCCCGGATGGAGAGTGTGAGATTTGTGTATAGATCTATACGGGATTGACCATCCCACACCCAAACTGCTAGCTACAATTAGGCAGGCATGCCTGGGGGTGACAAATGTCATAAAATACCAACGCCTAAAGAAGATCATAGAGGCCACTAGGTCATATTAGCATGGTTATATGAAACTCACAACAATATAAACAAGGTTTATGGGGTTAACACTACATCTGGAGGATTCCAGGCACTATTACAGACACTACAGTACACTACTGTACACTACATCTGGTAGATTCCAGGCACTATCATAGACACTACAGTACACTACTGTACACTACATCTGGTGGATTCCAGGCACTATCACAGACACTACAGTACACTACATCTGGTGGATTCCAGGCACTGTCACGGACACTACAGTACACTAGTGTACACTACATCTGGTGGATTCTAGGCACTATCACAAACACTACAGTACACTACTGTACACTACATCTGGTGGATTCCAGGAACTATCACCGACACTACAGTACACTACTTTACACTACTTCTGGTGGATTCCAGGCACTATTACAGACACTACGGTCACTATAGACACTACTACACTATAAATACTACACTACGGTTCTAGTATTATGAACATACATGTAGAAGGACCTATAATGCTGATTATATGATCCCTTAGTCTATACATCAGGGGATATATATATATATATATATATATATATATATATAAGATCCGGTAGACAGTAGAATGAATGATTTCCGCTTTATTTCCTCTTCCTTGTTTGGTTGTGGGCTTAGAGCAGATTCACACAATCTACTACTTATTCGATCTTGGTTATATGTAACATGTATACACTAAGTAATCTTAAGGGAAGCAGGTACTGTTGGGTTTTTGTATACTACAACATCTTATGGTGCACATACAACCCTAAATGCCTTGGATCTATGTTTTCTCTAATTATACATGTAATGGTATTTCCAAAGCATTAAGCCTATAACTAGAATGCAATTGACATAAACAATATATAATACTAGTTAGGATGACATACCTTTTATGTAGCTTGAAACCTTGTTGTATTTGGCCTCAAGAGCTTAGCACCAATAGTATGAAATGCCTCAAATGGAATCACAACACACCATGTACAAAGGATGACATTTTGAGAGAGAATATTCATACACCAAAATCGTCCATATGAACTCCAAGAACATTGATCATGATTTTGGCTATGAAGTAACATATTTATATGTGGGATTCCAAAGGTCATGGGTTAACCCTAACCCATACACATTGATTTATGATCCATGGTTCATGTGGCCCAACTCTTTATGTATCCATACATAAACTTAGTCCAACATGGATCATAAGCCCAACATATAAATATAACTAATTTAGACAATTAGTCCCCATTGATTTAATTAGTCTCTTTTGATCACTAAATTAATTCCAAACTAATTCTTGATCAATACTAATTAAAACATATGATTTCATATTAATATATTAGAACTTATAAATATATTAATAACCATAAATAACCTCTTCTCAAAAGTCCATCCGAACAAATTGTCCTGATGATATGCAACCCAAATGGACCATGCTACTCTCGGTTCAAGTACATACCAATTATAGTTATGGGCTTAGACACCTAATCCAACAGTATAGGTCAGGTCACTAAATACAAGTACAATAAGAGTCACTAAATACAAGAATCAACATACTATTTTCTAGTACAAAACATACTTTTTTCGAAAGAACGTTTAACTAGGAGCATACATATAAACAGAGTTGTATCCATACACAACAGTAAGACATTACTTTTATAAGTACAAATCAGCAGAACACTCATTTCAATACATCAGAAAATATAGGATTTTCTGGAAGAACAAACTAAGGTTTTCAAGGAACAAAGAACATACTTTCCAAATACAAATGCTTATGAACTCACCAACTTTAATGTTGACACTCTTTCAAAACCACTTGTATTCTCAGGTCACTAGTAGACAGGTATACATACCGGTTCCAAATGATGGAGCATAGTACTTTCAAGTCTCAGGTTGCTATTTACTTTTGTAGTCAATCATATGTGATTCAAATACAATGTAAACACTATATTATCAAACAATGGTTGTTGTTACTTTTGTTACTATGATTCAATTGTTGTGATACTATACATGATGTCCTCCGCCCCCGAACGTTTCCGCCGTTCCGTTTGGGGGTGTGACAGTTTGGTATCAGAGCGTTGTTTATAGTGAACTAAGTATATCAACCCATAAAAGATATACAACTATAAACACAATGGGGCCGAAGTGCTCTGACTAAAAGTATACTATTAAAAAATAAGTATTTTAATAGAAGTATACGAACAAGCATACATACTAAGAACAAGTATCACAAGAAGAACAAAACAAAAGTATTTAGATGTTGGACACTACAGTCACACCTAGGTAGTTACGTAATCATATCTGGGATAAATATAGCCTGATCAACTAAATTATTTGAGATACGACCAACATGTGTTTGGGAGTGATGGTGGTGTTGTAACAAGCCTAAAACTTACCTAACTCTATATACAAAGGATCTCTAGAACAAAACATAAAGTTAAAATACTATAGGAGTATTTTATGGTACTATAAGATAACAACAAGTTCAAAACTTATCAAGTACATATACCAAGAAGCTCTAGAATCAGGCATACAATTAAAATGTTGTAGGAGTATTTTAGGCACTATAACCAACCTATGTGAAAACTAAAAGACCCTTACTGGCAGGTCTATAATTTCGAAGTGTATGCTTCCAGGGTTATATGTAAATGGGATCTTATAGACTTAGAATTTGTGACCTACGCTCTATATCATGTTCCTTGTTTGGTTATGGTTTTAGAGTATGGTCACTTATTCGAAGGTCTTTTTAATCTTAAGTTATATACAACTTGTATACACTGCATGATTATAGGAGGACCCGATAAGGGTCACCCATAAGATAAAATAGTTTTATTTAATCTAATAAATTCTTTAGACACTCCCATTCTCGCGAAAACAACATAGATAGATATAGCCACTCCACTACAACAATCGACAGAGGAGTCAAGGAAGAACAACAAGAGGTTCATGAAGAGGATTCTGAGAAGGGATCAGCCGTAGAGAAAGGCACCGGAGTAATCACTACTGAACCTTACCATGGCGAGATCAGACATAAGAAACTCGCTCGGACATTCGGGGTCCGACCCTCCATTGTAAAATCAATGGAGATCAGTAACAAAGCCTGAAGCAGGATTTAGCAAAGATTTAATACACCCGTGGAGAACAAGAACACCATAGGAATGCTCAGAGGCAACCAATCCCTACCAACTGAAACTAGGACAATCATAGTAAGGACATAGAACAAGGGAAACCACTCACCAGATATGCGAAGGAACCAAACACTATATACGTCACACTAACACTTAGTAAACTAATATAACCCAATGAGTTAGTGATTACACTTCTCACACTATGTGTTAGGTTTATCTGGTCTTTCGTAATAACTTGTAACAGTTATATAATCCACTGGAAATTCATTCGATGGTAGCAACAACTAATTCATAAGTCTATCTTATATAGACCTCTGTTATGAATTGTTTTCAGAAAACTATAAAAGTCGGAACATGATACACTCGGAACTAAGATAGCTTTGTTTAAATAACACTCGACTAGTAGCCCCTACTAAAGACTTATTACCATTTCATCTTGTAAACCTTATGGTTGAAAGGTGCCTCTTCATAAACCTATAGGGTGCAATCATACCAACACTAATGCACCGGATCCCATCAGAACTTCGCAGTTAAGTGTGCTTGGGAAAACTTAACACTCGTACAAAACCTACTCCTACCCACTACCATAATTCCACATCAGGAATGTTTAGCAGAAACATTGAGAATAGTTCAGCAAAGCGCGAAGTTAATATATGTGTATATAAATTGTAAGAATGCAACTAGCAATGACAATCGTTATTCACGAGATCGTTTCTCGCCAGGCAACAGAATCATGTCATCACAAGGAGGTAACCAGCCAACCGGCGAGGCGCCAATTCTGCAGATAGACTCCGCTACCTTTCAGGTTGCGGTCACAGCCACCGTGACAGCCGTCATGGCACAACTCAATGCTAACAACGCCAACGGAAGCGGAAATGGTGTCGGCAATTCTAACCGTAGTAACAACCAAGGGCACCAACGAGCATATGACGACAAGGACACCCCAGACCAAAAACCTAAGAACAAGAAGCGAAAGTTCTGGAACAAAAAGGAACGCAAATCATCTCAAAGACTTGCTAAGAAACAACGGCATGTGGATGTCCCTACAGTCACAACAACAGTCACAACATCTGCCTCAACATTCGCCACTACATCTGTCACTCCATCCCCTGTCAGCCGATATGATGGAATCCTCCCAAAATGTAATAAGTGCAACCTTCATCATACCGGAGTGTGCTAGATGGCCGTTTGCCAAAACTGACTCCGAAGAGGACACACTATCCGCTTCTGCAGGGCACCGACACGACCAGCCTCCCTGGTCCTATACAACGGAGAAAACCAGACCTGTTACAGGTGTGGCGAAACTAGACACTTCAAGAGAGATTGTCCAATGACAAGGAACTCTGGCGAATATGGAAGAGTACTGATGATTACCGCAGGAGAGACTATCCCAGAACCACCTGAGAACAGCGGTACGTTTTCCAAGTAAAAATATTTAAAAAAAAACTTAAATTTTTGCGAAAACTGTTACCAACCAGATCTAAACCGTAGACTGCATCCTCGTCCAAACAAAGCACATCGTTCATATAAAACTAAGTGTCCTTACAGGTAAGCTATAATGGCTTAGTGTAAACATTAGAGTCATATATAATTAAGAATCTATAGACTTATAGTGCGTGATTCCGCCTTATTTCCTGTTCCTTGTCTGGTTGTGGATTTAGGGCAGAGTCACTCAGTCTACTGTCTTCTTAGCCTTAATTATGAATGACTTGTAGACAACAAGCCATTATAGTTGGACCTGGTGGGGATCATAATATTAAGTATCAATACCATCTGTCGGAACACTTCTACTGTTAGTACTCACATAATGCAGTATAAAATGCTTGCAGTAGTAATAACAAGGATAGAACTGAAAACACTAGAAACGTACACCTAAGATGCACTATCGCTTTAACCAACACTCCTCCAAATCAACTGAACACGTGTGTCAATAATAAATCCCGATGATGTCATCCGACCTAGATTGGGTTGGTCCTCACCATACCACTCACATGTTCTATCGAAAAGACCCTTCGCTCTAATTGACCGACCAACGAAACCCTCGTCACTCTTAACGACAAACTCGACACCGACCTCAGAATCTTCTTTCGTTTCAAACCCCCAAAGTACTCATGCGAGGAGTATTATATCCTTCTGTAATCTTCCCGAAGTATTCCCAACAGATCTTTCGGGAATACCACTTATGCAGCAGGTCAAGTTCAAGCACAGAGGCTAGGGACAAATATGGGTATATGCGAGGGTGGTATATAATTAGGATCCTATGGACTTAGGATGTGTGATTCCGCCCTATCTCCTATTTCTTGTTTGATTGTGGACTTGGGGAAGAGTCTCCCATTCGATCGTCTTATCAATGTTAATTATATACGACTTGTGTACACAAAGAGATGATAGATGACCAGGTATGAGCCCTACTATGCACTACAGGACAAAAGCTACCCAGGACTACGAGCATACATAGTACCATTTGAATGAGCTTAGTCAAGTAAGCCAAACCCACACGCCCTCCACCGATCAGAACAGTAGACCCAACAGAGGAGATCCTCTTAAATGTCAAGCGAGGATCAGAATTCACTTGGGAACGAGAAAATCATGTGGAACCGAAGTACCCGCCTCATTTCCTAGTTCTGAATAACCATTCAGGATTTGAATTTCGGGACGAAATTCCCTTTAACGGGGGGATGATGTCACAACTCCAAATTTTAGACCTAGCATGATCTAAACCCTAACCAAGTACTAGTGTAAAGCACCTTGCAATCTCAATTTCATGGTGACCCATATAGCCTTAGGGCTTTTTTAAAGCTAACAAAGAAGTAGGAATTGGAAACTAAGCTAAGTTAGGAAGGTATAATCCAACACTTGGCAAAAGATGAGGGTTTAAACAAAAAATAACATACCCTAAGTGTGTTTACGGCCAAGGCATTCTAGAAGGAGATGGTTCACAGCCTAAAGTAGAAAAAGGAAAGTGTTCACGGATTGGAATCAAATCACTAAGGTGTTCATAGTCCAAGAAGCTTCCAAACATTTAGTTCACGGTCCAAAAGTAATCCAAGGAAGGGTTTACAGACTAGGCAAAATGAAAGCATGTGTTCACGGCCAAGCTCAGCCGTGAACACCCTCTTATTGGGCCAAAAATACAATACTAGTCCATTAATGAACCGTAAACCCAAGCCAAGGCCCAATTCCAATCCGTAAACACCCCTTATATATATGTGTTTACACCCTGAACCAATTCATTTCTTATTTTTCAACCGTGAACACTCCCATATTTGCTCTCAATCTTCATCCGTGAACAACTGTAATTCCTTTCAATCTTCAAGTGTTTATGCCCAGAATCTTCAAATCTTTAACCAAGTCACAAACTCGCTACTTCCAGTTAACGCATATTTAAGGTGAGTTCATACCCCTATGTTTTCACTATTTTTCCAATGTTTTAGGGGGGGGGGGGAATACAAGTAAAACACTGAGAAATTTTGTGTTAACTTTCAAAAGATTTCAAATAGTTTCAAAGCTCAACAAGTTGCTTCAACTGATTCGAACTATTTTAAAATGTGTTTCAAACTACTGCAAACGTTTTATACTTTTATTTTCCCAAAGTACACCTTTATCTATATGCCTTCTGCATATATGAATATAAACTTATCTAAATAAAGTTTTAACCCTTTTGTAACATGTCGAGCAAAAGGGTACCTATCTCATCGTTTTATCGTGTTATTCAAACTGTTAAATTACTAAGACTTTCATTGCATACCAAACATACATTTAAACTATAATAGATATAGTTTGTGAATAAATACACTATTTTACTAAGTTCAAGAAGCGATACAATAACATGCATACAAATTACTGAGAGTATATGTTGGGGGAAAACGCAACATTATTTTACAAAGTTCAAGGACATTACGCGGAAAAAACTATATAAACTATAATAGGTATAGTTTATGGAACACTACTCTATTACAAGAGAACACTATAACACTACATGTAAACTAGTTAATACAGGGTTGTGAGGCACTACTTCGAGTACCCACCAGGGTACATGTTCAAGTCCTATCAATTATAACCAGAGTCTCCCGGATGGAGAACGTGAGATTTATGTATACATCTATACGGGACTGACCATCTCACACCCAAACTGCTAGCTACAGTTAGGCAGGCATGCCTGGGGGTGACAAATGTCATAAAATACCGACGCCTAAAGAATGTCGTAGAGGCCACTAGGTCATATTAGCATGGTTATATGAAACTCACAACAGTATAAACAAGGTTTAAGGCGTTAACACTACATCCGGAGGATTCCACGCACTATTACAGACACTAGATATACATCAGGGGGTCATATTAGCTGATTCTATGATCCCTTAGTCTATACATCAGGGGATATATATAAGATCCGGTAGACAGTAGAATGGGTGATTTCCGCTTTATTTCCTGTTCCTTGTTTGGTTGTGGGCTTAGAGCAGATTCACACAGTCTAGTACTTATTCGATCTTGGTTATATGTAACCTGTATACACTAAGTAATCTTAAGGGAAGCAGGTATGGGTCAAGTTACTAAATACATGTACAACAAGAGTCACTAAATACAAGAATCAACATACTATTTTCTAGTACAGAACATACTTTTTTCGAAAGAACGTTTAACTAGGAGCATACATATAAACAGAGTTGTATCCATACACAACAATAATACATTACTTTTATAAGTATAAATCAGCAGAACGTTCATTTCAATACATCAGAAACAAACATGGCTTTAAACCAGCTCATATTCCACAGGAAGTCTGGAACTCCTAGCAATTAAAATGGAATACAGAAGAATACAAGCTAAAATCTGAGCAGAACAAGAAAAATAGGCGTAACGGTGTGGCTGATGGAGTAGCAAAACCTACACATAACGCTGGATCCACATGTCATTTGAAGATAGCTTCTGATTTGGTAATTTTTTAAATGGTACATCATATAAGAGGAAATTAGGACATGAGCCACCCCATAGTGAATTGTTCTTGTATACACACACTAAGAATCATGATGGGTTCACTTTCACAAATGAAAAAGATAGACAAATTCATATAATATTCATGTCATTTTAAATTAACATTTATATTGTAGCTACTCCATAATATCATTCCTAAATTTGATATCTTTTAACTTATAACATTTTAAGTTTGTAGGCGGCCTATACAGAAAAACAGGAAGAGTTGGAAGCTGAAGGTGTTGAATTTGAGGAGGACAAGCTATTTTATGCTATAGTTGGTGGTCATGATAAAAAAAGAAGACTTTATGGATTAGGCTCTTTTGCAAAGGCAGTTCCAAATAGGAATGGTAAAACGGATGTATCTTACATTCCGGAAAAAATGATGAAATAGAAGAAATGAGGGATCTTGTTGCTAAACAAAAACAGCAAAACGAAGAGCTTAAAGAAATGATGAACGCCCAACAAGAGGAAAACAAAGCAAGGGTCGGGCATCTTGAAAAACAACTTCAAACGACATTGGATCTTATTAATGTCTTTACAAAACAACAAGAGTAGTAGGTTGATATATGTTTATTGAAGATTATGTATTTTAGAGTAGCAACTTTCTTTTTTCCATGTAATAAATAATTATTTTGTTATTTTATGATATAATGGTTATGATTTTTTTGTTTTTTTTGTTTTTCATATATTACTACAAAATTATTTGGATATAATTTATAAATCAATTATCCATCGGTCCATATTGAATCTGGTATATAATATATACACCACTAAAATTGCTAGGGATTCATGACCACGTAGTTTTCTAGGAAGTGATCAAACGGAATTTGCTAGGGATTCATGACCACAAAATTTGCTAGGAGATCATCAAACGGAATTTGCTAGGGATTCAGCACGACGGAATTTGCTACGGAATCACCACCACGGAATGTACTAAGGAATGACCACCATGGAATTTACTAGGGAATGACCACCACAGAATTTACTAGGGAATCACCACCACAGAATTTGCTATGGATTCATCACCACAGAATTTGCTAGGGAATGACCACCACGAAATTTGCTACGGAATCACCACCACAGACTTTGCTAGGGAATCACCACAACAGAATTTGTGATGGAATAACTACCACAGATTGTGCGATGGAATCCTACTACGGAATACACGACGGAATACCACGTACCACGGATTTCATTCCGTTGTCATATTTGTGAAGGAATTATCTTTTCCGTTGCAAACCCTCGCTACAATGTTTTTAGGGACGGAAATAGGTCGCTGTAAATTCCGTCGCTAATCGTCATTTGCAACGGAATTTCAGCTTTTAGCAACGGATTCCTTCCGTAGCAAAATCGCGTTTTTTCTTGTAGTATTTCCAAATACAAATGCTTATGAACTCACCAATTTTAATGTTGACACTCTTTCAAAACCACTTGTATTCTCAGGTCACTAGTAGACAGGTACACGTACCGGGTTCCAGATGACGGAGCATAGTACTTTCAAGTCTCGTGTTGCTATTTACTTTTGTAGTCAATCATATGTGATTCAAATACAATGTAAACACTATATTATCAATACAATGGTTGTTGTTACTTTTATTACTATGATTCAATTGTTGTGATACTATACATGATGTCCTCCGCCCCCGAACGTTTCCGCCGTTCCGGTTTGGGGGTGTGACATGTATGGGCGGAGATGTAGTACCCCAGTCAGCTGAGGTGAGGTTAGTAACAGGGTTATGGGGCGGACCGAGGTGGTCCTTTAGACTACTGAGATGATTCGGCAGATCAGGCAGAGATTGCAGACTACTCAGAGTCGGCAAAAGAGCTATGCCGACCGACGTCGATCCGAGTTGGAGTTCCAGGTCGACGACATGGTGTTACTGAAGGTCTCACCTTAGAAATGTGTGATTCATTTCAGGAAGAGGGAGAAATTGGGTCCCCGATATATTGGGCCATTCCGGATTATTGCCAAGGTTGGCAAGGTGGCGTATATATTGGATCTTCTTGAGGAGCTCAGTCAGATTCACAACGCTTTCCATGTTTCGCAGCTGCGAAAGTGTGCAATGGATGTCCTTGGATGATATTCAGGTCGACGAGCGCCTGAACTATGTTGAGGGGCCCATAGCTATTCTAGAGAGGAAGGTAAAGGTTTTACATAGCAAGGAAGTACCTTTGGTAAAGGTACGATGGCAGCATCAGAGGGGCTCCGAGTGGACCTGGGAGATGGATGCTAAGATGCGGGAGCATTATTCAGATTTGTTCGCCGCAACAGACTTCGAGGACGAAGTCTAGTTTAAGTGGGGGATAATTGTAACATCCCGATGTTCAGGTACTTCTAACTCTTTCCATTTCATGATAATTGGTCAAGTGGTTGCAATTTTGGGGTTTAGACATGCCGTGTTTAGACACGGCGTGTTAGAGGCACCAACACGGCGTGTCTAGACATTAAAAGGTGTGTGTTTTGGCTGAGCAACACAATGTGTTTTCCCTCTGAACACGACGTTTTGACCGCTGTGTATGAAAACCTAATATTCCACGTTTATTCCCCTATTTAAGAAATATAGGGGCTAGGATTTGTCCACCCTCAGCCTCCATCTGCCCTCTCAAGCTCAGAAGAAACCCTAATATTTTCCTCTCGTGTTTGTGAAGATAGTTGGTGTTTTGAAGGAAGAAGGTGAAAGAAAGAAGAAAGGATTTAGCTAGCAAGCATCACACTTCTGTGTAAAAGTCTCCTAGATCTTAAGTTACGTCCCCTTTTCTCTTTGTTATAGGTTGATGCATGGATGGATCTCATAAAGTTTTCAACTTTATGAATTTCCAGGTCAAGGAGACCATGTAGTGGCTTGGATCTGGTTTCAACCAAAGTTTTGATGACAGGCATCATAAGTAGGTCATGAATTCCCTTTTTCACCTAATATGGGTTCAAGACATGCATCAGACATGCATGTCATAAAAAGCACCAATCTTTGGGATGGTTTAGGTGGTTGAACCACTTCTGGAAGGAAGGGACTTTGGATCTTAAGGATTGATGACTTTATGGTTAAGCCCTTGCATTCTTAAGCATGTAGTTTTGATTTTTGGATGTTTTTGCGGTCACAAGGGATAAAGATGGAAATTTTTTCCTTCCTAACCGCATTCCTAGTCCATATATGAGCCTTGGAGGTCTTGGGGTTGAAAAGGCAGCTGAATATCTAAAGCTGTTGGGAATCTGGCGAGCACGATGTGTTGGCTAAAGTTTTCCCGTCTGTAGAGTTATTCGTGGAACACGACGTGGTCAAAAGGGAACACGACGTGTTGGGTCAATCTGGACTGCTAACCTTGACCATTGACTTTGACTTTGACCAAGTTTGACCTTGAAGGTATTTTGGGTATTCTGGGTTTTGATGGAATTGGTCATTTGATGGTTGTAGGCATTGAGTTGAGAGCTGAGATTCGGAGTCGGACCTTATCAGTTCTTTGCTGCTTGTGAGGTGAGTATTCCTCACTATACTTGTTGGGTCGAAGGCACCAATGCCGACCTTTTTGGATTGTTATCCTGATTATTTCATGATTGAGTATCGTAGTGTTATGTTAGATCTGTATCCTGGTAGATAGGATGATGTTATGCTTAGTGATCTGTAAGATCTGTCTGTTTGTTATTGGCTGGTTATTTGTATGGTTATCTAATATATATATATATATATATATATATATATATATATATATATATATATATATATATATATATATATTAGATAACCATACAAATAACCAGCCAATAACAAACAGACAGATCTTACAGATCACTAAGCATAACATCATCCTATCTACCAGGATACATATGTCGTCACGGTGTATGAGTGGTTGGGTTGAGGCGGACCTGCTTTATGCCGAAGGCCAATAGACCCACGGCGTCCCTGATAGACATAAGGCCAGTAGGGCATACCAGTCAGGCCGAATGCCCGGAGAACGGTCCAGATGGGGTGAAGGGCCGATATGGCGTACCAGTCATGCTGAAGGTTCTGTGAGCGTACCGGGTAGACTGTAGGGCGGTGGGGCGTTCCAGTCAGACTGAAGGCTCTATATGCGTACTGTTCATTGTTATTATTTTGGTTTTGTGCTGTGTTTGTATTTTGGGGGAAACTCACTAAGCTTTGGGATTATAGTTTTGGGTTATGTTTCAGGTACCTCAGATGATCGTGGGAAGGCGAAGGCTTGATCGTGTCCCTCCTCATGTTTTGTTTATGATTGTGGGAAAAACTCTGATGTTTGACATGTTTTGGAAAAGCTATTTTGTAAACAAGTGATGATTTAGGATTGTTTTTAAAGTTTTCAATTTTTGATAAATTTTGGATGTTACAGTACTCATGCCATCGTGATTGGCTCGAGTGCAGCTGCTACCTCTGGTACACGTTTAATTACTCGTAGCTCAGGCTGCTGGTTTCCATTAGCGTTTCTTAATCCCCTGAGAGTTCTCACCATGTCCATCTATACACCAAACCAGGCATTCAGTGTACAGTGACGAGAATTAAGGCAGGGAAAGCTTTATTTATGATAGACGTATAAATCTCTTTTATCACTCCGAAAAAGTTATATGCCAGTTCTAATACCGTAATTAAATGTTTAGAAATCTGAACACATAAAGTTTCCAGATCCAATCGACAATAGACCATAGGTCCGATCAAATAATAGCATCATAAGGCATATAAGACATTTTCTAGCTATAACATAAATCATTTAGCACATAAAAGCAATTTAGGCATCATCCCTAAATAAGCTAGTGCTTGTGTCTATTCATACATACTTTCTAAATATAGTAGACATTCATCTCATAATCATCGCTTAGTATTCTTAGTTTAAGTCTAGAAATCCTATGAATTCCTAGTTCGCTTAAACTAATGCTCTGATATCAACGGTGACATCCCCAATTTCACGACCAGAAAATACCGATTTATTTATGCTTATTTAAAAACCAGAGTGTTCTTTTGAAGAGTAATGTTGAAAAATTTGTTCCAAAAAATATGATAAATATATTATCAAAGCATATCCGAAGAAATTTATTTTAATTATATTAAAAATTTTGGGATGTCATCGTCAATACAGTACATAAGCATAAACGGAAATAGTACAGGCCTTACAAACATCTATTATTCTACTGGCCTATAATCAATAAATTTCTCATCTGATCATCACACCTATGCTCTTGTGCCACTACGTGTAATATAAGAAACTGAGTGGGCCAGGCTTGGGAGCCTAGTGAGCACATAGAGTTTTCAACCCACAATAATTAAATTCTTTTAATTATATATTTTCATCAAATCATTCAACCCGATTACTCATTCCCGTTACCCTCATTTTCTGTCCTTGAAGCATCTAATTTAAAGGACCTATCCTAAGGATTATCTTTGGGGTAGACGATAAAGCATAGGGGATTCCATAGCAATATATGTCAATAAGGCAACCATGGGGGATGGAGTACACCTAGTGAACACTTAGTTTAAAAACACCTACATGTTGCGAGCCTGCTAGCATTCCACTAGACTATCTAGAATAGTACGTGGTCGCTATCTATACTCTGCTAGACTACTGGATCATCTTTAAAGTCAAGGCCTATTATCATTTATCTCATCTTTCATCATTTATATCATCTTTCATCTACCCATCTTTACCCAACATATTTATAGGTATAAAATACATATACAATTTAAATCAAGCAAAACATATATAAATCGTTCATCTAGCATAGATATCAGGGACACAGATAATAGGCACATATAGCATGTAATTTATATTAAATACTTCATATTTATGTGTAAGATGAAAGTAACTATGCACTCATTTGTTAAAGTAATGACTCAAAATTCGGGCAGCGATTCGCTTCTAGCAACTGTCTTTTCCTTAGACGTAAGCTAGTATCATTATCACTAAGTCTTACTCTAATATTTATTGCGACTAATTATTAGTGTAGACTCATCATTAATTCAAAGTCTACTAATCTATAACTGATAAGGGACAACCAGATAAGATCATATCGGAGGTAGGGTCCGTTTAATATACAGAGTATACTGTTTGGAAAGCCCACTTTAAACACCTCACTAAATCTAGCCTTTCCGTCATCCATGTAAGTAGATCAATCAGTATAACAACTTGCAGTCACTGATAAATCTTGTTTATAGGTTCATAATAACGATAATGAACTTAAACGTAAGTTATACTTAAAGCACGGTAAGCATACCTCAACTTACAGGTGGTTTAGCGAAAAAATTAGAACTCCGTGGTCAGAACTTCGTCGTTGAATATTTCTTCTAAAAAGATTCTTGTAGTGCTTCAGCGCTCACCTTACTATACTAAAACTACAGAAAGAGAAGTTGAATCACAAGGGACCGACATGCTCGGGGATAATAAGAGAAAGATTCTCGAATCAAAAGAATGGTACAAGAAATATGAGAGCCTAGAGCCTCATATTTATAGTAGTTGAATTTTTAAAAACCATCATTTATAGTTACTTAAGCGACCAAACATGTCACACCCCCAAACCAAGGATGGCGGAAACGTCCGGGGGTGGAGGAGTTCATGTATAGTATCATAACAACAATTGTAATAGTAATTGAAGCAAACACAACCAACATATATATAATTGAAAAAGTGACATCATTGTATGAATTACATGTTTACGAATCAATTACAATATGTTGACAAAATATGAAATAGTAGACGCCTTAGCGCCCCATCCTCAAAAGCACTTGGTTACCTGTTTAATGATTTCCTGAGAATACAAGTTGTTTGAAAAAGTGTCAACACAAAGGTTGGTGAGTTCATAAGCTTTTGTTTGGTATTATTAAAAGCTTTTCGTTTGTAAAAGTAGTATTTGTGTTAGAAAATCCAATATTTTCCTTAATGTGTAAATGTAGTCTTAAAACCCAAAGACCGAAATGTACAAGTAATTTGTCATATTTATAGTAAAACAATGCAAGTTTAAATCGACATAAACTCGTTAAATTTTAATGAAGTTCCCGTAAATTCCAATGTTTATTAATACTTTATGTGAGTTTATTATAACCATACTATGACCAAGGTTGCCTAAAACGACGTTCTTCAGGCGTCGGAAATGTTATGACATTTGTCACCCTAGACCTATCGGTCTAACTGTTGCATGCAGTTTAGGTGTGGGTTTGTCAAACCCAATATAGATCTATACACAACTATCACGCTCTCCTTCAAGGAGACTCTGGTTACAATACAGGACTTAATGGTAGTTTGAAGTAAATGTCTCACAAAGTCATTAACGGAATTACGTGTTATGAAAACTTGGTACCGTATGGCCGTACCTTGCTTAATGAAAATATCCTTTGTATAAATGTACCCTTTTTAAATGTATGTGTTATGTAATGTATCATAAACTATACCTATTATAGTTTATCAACCAAGGGTAGTACGTAGTAATGTATGCAAACTATATTGAAAATAGTTTATTAAATGTTTGAATGTATCGGTTGTACTTTGATTATAATCACTTGTTATTCTTTATATTTTATATGTCCAAATCCATTTGTAAACTGATGTGTGTCTAAATATTAAGATAAAATGTCATATATTGCAATAACATATAATCACATAAAGATATACACCTTGCTCAACATATTACAAGGTGAAATGAAATTGACAGCAACTTTTCGTTGAATACAGTTTCTGTTACTATTCTTAGAAAATTTATAGAAAAATCATCAAAGCTCTAAATCCAAATCCGCAAATTTTGAGAGTTTGGAATATGAGTCTAGTTTGTTCGTAAATTTTATCATGATTTTTAGTGATCTCTAACAGAGGTGAAAATGTTCATAATCACAGACTGGTCCGGGTTTGCCTCTGAAATGACAGGCAGTTTTGTAAAAATCACCATAAATTGTAGAAAAATCATATGGAGATGTGAAAGTAGCCATTTTAAAGCTAAGAGTTTGAACTACTTGCACCTGGAACAGTTTTGAAAACTAAAATACTTAAGTTGACCAAAACAGTCCGTGATGGAAGTTCATCTTTTCTGATGTAATCTGATAGAAAAAGTTTAATTGTGTTCTTGATGATTTTACTTGTATTCCCCCCTTAAAACTTAAGAAAAACATGTAAATGTAGGGGTATGAACTCACCTTATGTGGTTTCAGTAGATGAAAGTGAGAGAGAGGAAGTATTCAACCCAAGAACACTAAGAAGATGTCTTGATGATTCGAGAATCTAACACCGAATAAGATGGAATTTGTGTAAGATATCAATGATTTGAGTAGAATGGAGTGTAATAATTATATGAATGATGAAGATACTTACTAATTGAAGAAAGAAATCCCTGAAGAAAGCCTTGAAGTTCTTGAAGTTGAGAGAAAAGATGAGAGAATTTTTGGAGAGTGTCCTTTGGTTGCTAAGTGTAGAATGAAAGAACTTTATGGAGAATGAGGAGAGAGGATCAATCCTCCAGCTCTTAGAACGTGGGAAGAGCTGGAGATTGGGAGTAAAGGTCCACTAAGGAGACAAGGGGTAGTGGGAAAGAGTGGCTGATCATAGAGTGAGGTGGTGGTGGTTTGCTTTTGCCATAAATTAAGGAAAAGCAAATATTCCCTCAATAATTAGTTCAACCACTAATTCTTTTAATATATTTTTATAAAAACCCTGGAGATTTATATATTTTGGGGCCTTAGTTTATAAAATAAAGTTTTGGGTGAAAATCCCACGTTAAAATAATGAAAAACGGAGTTAAAACGAAGTCGTAGTCGAAAAACCGGTAAAAAGGGGCCGTATGCGAGACCTCTCGCATGGGGGCCGAAGATGCGAGGCTTCGGACCCTTGCATGCGAGGCTTCGGTCTGCTGGCTTCGGTCCTAGTCTCGTGAGAAGCCTCGGCTTCGGATCAGAGGCCTCGGATGGGAGGCTTCGGTCCTGAAGCTTCGGTTTCGGGTCCTTAAAACTATTTTACTCGTTTTTACCCCGTTTCAAGCGGTTTTTGACCCGGTTAAGGGTCGAGATGACCCAAATGATTACAAAAAGTTAAAGTAACTTTTGAGAGAGATTTGGGAGAGATTTCAAATAGAAAGAGATAGAGTGAAAACGATTTAGAGAAGTTTCGTTTGTGATTAATTTGAGTGTCCGGCTTCACAACGCAAGGTTCGTAAACCCCGTTAAACCGTGTTTTAGTGTCGTACATAATCCCGATGATTGTGCAATAGTGTTTTATCGCTTTGGTTCGTTGTTTAGCACTGTTAAGGCTAAGGAAAATCAAACACATGAACTTTCCAAATGATGATTTCTCATTAAAATAGCGAATTGTATAGTGATTACATAACGTAAACCCTAACATACAAGGGTTATTGGAGTTGACCGGTTTGACTTGTTGACTTTGTTTGACTTTGACTTGACCGAAATTTGACGGTTGTCACAAAACATCCCTTTATAATACTATTTTAAATATATTTATAGATATTTGTACTAAACTAATATCGAAAGTATTCAATATTAGTCTTAGAACAACCGCATCGTCGATACCTTTACAATAATATATAAATATGTATGTATGTATGTGTATACACACACACACACATATATATATATATACATATATATATATATATATATATATATATATATATATATTATACTTTATTTTACTACGTAAATATGCTATTATAAATTATAACTTGTTCATACGAACTCTGTTTTTGACATTCTTTATATCCACGCGTAGCTATCGACGAGATCTACAACTTTCGTTTAAACTCCGTCGGATAATTTTGACTTTATTTTTAAAGTTATATTTTAATTGGTTTAGACTGTTAAAGTCCATTAAAAATTCATAACTTTGTCATCCGACGCCGTTTTCGACTGTCTTTTTATCGTTGAACTCCTATTAACTAGATCTTCAATTCTCATTTAGAATGTTTTGGCTAAAAATTGACCGATCTAAAATTCGATTTATGAGCTGTATATTCCTTTGTTGAATCTTAGTAAAATCATAACTTCCTCTAACGAAGTTAGATTTAGACGTTATTTATATGTACACTCTTGGTTTAACGACTACTACGACTTTCATTAAGATCACTAAGGATAAAAAGTGTTTCATCAAAAATTTACTTTTTACGTTACGCAGAGTCGTGCCGGTTTAGTGGCGAAACTTCAACCGATCATAACTTCTTCGTTATAAGTCGGATTTCAGCGTTCCTTATATCTCTGGAATCCTTGGTACATATACTATTATTTTTGGTAAGATTATTTTTCCTAAATAATTTTCTATCAAAAAGTCATTTTTAACGTTTATTATCTCTAAATTGACTAGCCCGAATCTGTGGGTGTTATAATTTGGATCCTATCTTCCTTGTAATTTTCATGGTATTGAGATAAAAGTGTCCTTATCTCCATTGTCTTCTCATACTTTGTTGTTCATCATTTACTAACTAGTGTTTTCATGCAAATCTGGTTACGATTTAACAAGTATACTTTAACTTGCTTATTTTTAATTTGTATGTTGTTATGTTTCCATTACTCATTCAGCAATCTTATTATTGTTGAGCTAGCTAAAGATCCATGAGATTAACTTAATATTCCGCAACATAATCACTATCATAAGTTCGTTTCTCAACAATTGGTATCAAAGCCACAGTTGTTGCTTTTTAATCTTCTTTAAAAAAACATAATATTTTCTTAAAGAAACTCTAATTTAAAAGGCCTTCTATACCACTTAGCTCATATTTTTCAAAATGATGGAAAATGGCACAACTTTACTCTTTAAATGTATCTAATAGTGTTGGAGGTTCAAATCGAGCTCCAATACTTGTTGCAGATGAGTATCATCATTGGTCTCAAAGAATGGAGAGATATCTAAGAAGACTTGTAAATGAAGTATGGAGATTTGTAGAAGAAGGATCACATTTACATGTCCTTACACCCATTTTCATTGATGGAGTTCAAGTCAGACTTGGAGGTGATCAGGTCGTTATGTCCAGACCCACCAACGCTGATATAGACAAGATGGAGAAAGATGAAATTGCTTTCTATGAAATCTCTTATGGTGTTCCACTTTACAGTTTTGATCTTATCATCATTTGTAAATCAGCAAATGAAATCTGAGATGTCCTCAAGAATCTCTATGATGGAATTGAACAAGCTCAAGACAAGAAGCTAACCACAGCCCTAAATAATTTCAACAACTTCAAAGCACCCTGGAGAAAGTTTTGATGAATCTTTCAAAAGGTTCAATCTCATAGTAACGAAACTCTCTAACGCAGGTGAAGATGATAGTACAAGGAGACAGCAAGATCAAGACAGTTTCACTATACAAACTCTACAGTGAAAATCAATCTTAAGAGTCTACGGTGATGAAAGGTTGCATAAATCTTGGTGGACCACTCGCCTTGGTTGGTCACTCACCGCAGTATACCAACAGATCGCCTCAGTATCCTCATACCGAAGAGTCCTCATATCAAACTTCATATGACAACACACTACAGTCATATTAACCGTAGATGGACATTGATGATGCATAAGCTTTTCAGAACGCCTTAGCCCTTGTAAGCCAACAGTTTAACAAGCTTCCAGCACCAAACTTTCGTAAAAATCAACAGTTTTCTAGACTTCCCTTTAACCGCAACTGTAACCTAGAAAACAATACACCTCAACAACACAACCCTCACCACTACAATCAACCATCCAGATATCCAAGAAACCCATCATATCAACCTTAGTCTCTATAACATCTTGATATTTAGGTATTTCCATTTATGCCCTTGATATGTAAAATTGATTGCAAAGTGAAAACACATTTCATCACGTATGCTGGGCGTACGTGGCCTGGACCAAAACCCCAATATTTAGGGTTTGTGCACTATTTAAACACGTTTATAGCCTCAATACCTTTTCTTTCATCAGCCTCCATCCTTCATATCGACCCTTGCAAACCCTAATACATTTTGAGAGCATCTTTGAGACATTAGTGTGTGTTTTGGTGTTCTTAGAGGAAGGAGAATGAAAGGAAAGCATCTTGGAAGCTTGGAGCACTTTGGATCCAGAAGCACATCATCATTTTGCACCATTTGGAGGTAAAAAGCTCTTATCTTGATGAAGTTTTTCTTTAGATCTTGTTATCTATGGATTTGTGTTCATTTTGTTCCTATAAGCATGGTAATATGAGTATGGGTTACTCTAAATCATATGAGTTGTTCTTTCAGACGTTTTGGAGTGTTTAGGATGGTCAATGTCGAGCATCAAAGGCCGCATGGCAAGCTGAAGCCTTTGGAAGTTCCCATGTGGAAGTGGGAGCATATCACCATAAATTTTATCACCAAGCTACCGAAGCCTGCCAATGTTTTGATGCTATCTGGGTCATCGTGGATCGATTGACCAAGGGTGCCCACTTTTTCGCCATCCGGGAGAACTCCTCGGCCGAGAAGTTGGCCAATGTGTATGTTCGTGAGATTTTTGCTCGTCATGGGGTTCTTGTCCCCATTATATTAGACCGAGATGTTCAGTTCACTTCGCGATTCTGGCAGAAGTTCCATGAGAAACTGGGTACGAGGCTACATTTCAGCACTACTTATCATCCGCAGATCGAAGGCGAGAGTGAGCAGACCATCCAGACACTTAAGGGTATGTTGTGGGCTTGTGTCATAGATTTTGATGGGAGTTGGGATTCCTACGTACCTCTTGTGGAGCTTTTCCTACAACGACAACTATCACTGTAGCATTGGTGCACCCCCATTCGAGCTTTTGTATGGTCGGAGATGTTGTACCCCAGTTTGTTGGGGGGAGGTTGGTCATAGAGTCATGGGGAGGACTGAGGTAGTCCTCCAGACTACAAAGCTCATTCAACAGATCAGGCAGAGATTGCAGACAACTCAGAGTCGGTAGAAGAGCTATGCCGACCGACGTCGTTTAGAGTTGGAGTTTCAGGGCAGCGATATGGTGCTACTGAAGGTATCGCCCTGGAAGGGTGTGATATGCTTTAGGAAGAGGGGCAAATTGGGCCCCCGATATATTGGACCATTCCGTGTGATCGCCAAGGCATTTAGGGTATGAGATATCTAATATGATCAAGAATCATATTAAAGTGATATTGATAATTAACATATGATACTAAAGGGTCACACTAACTACAACTTGATATAATTGATTATTTATTAGAAATTGATTTTAATAAATATTCAGTAAACTCTTATAATTAAATTGGAAATTGTTTATTTCTAGGAAATAATAATTTTCATTAGCAAGTAACATTATATATAATTCATATGATATGAATTAATGAGTCATGTACAAAATTTTGGACTACATGAATTCTTTTGTCTTTTACCAAAAAGTTAAAGTTTATATTTTATAAACTTGGTTTATAAAATATAAAGGTTTTGTCTTTTTTCTTTTAATATTTTATAAAATAAGAGTAAAAAAGGAAGAATGTGAATTTTAAGATAGTTTAATGTAAAATAATGAGAGGTATATTGCTTTTAATTATTTAGTCAAAAGAAGATCATGGCCTTATACTTATTTAATATAAAATAATGAAAGGCATGTTGCTTTCAATTGTTTATTTAAAAGAAGAGCATTGTCTTATACTTATTTAATGTAAAGTAATGAGAAGCATGGGGAACAAATCTAGCTAGAGCATGGGTGCTTAATGGTTAAAGACCCATGTATATTATGCATGCTAGATTATTTATCCTGGTTAGGATAGTATTATGCTACTTTGTGGCTGATTAGTAGATCTGCATGATTGTTTGTATTTATTGGTTCTGTGTTTATGTTTATCTGTTACAAATGTCGACATATTGTGTTGGGTTGAGGTTGTACTGCTTTGTGCGGTAGCCAACAAACCCGAGAGAATTCCAGATATGAGTTGAGGGCCTAATTGGCATGCCATACTCATATTGAGGGTTCAGGAGCATTCCAGATATGAGCTGAGGGCCCAATTGGAATGTCAGACTCATACTAAGGGCTCGGGGGTAGTCCAGTCTCTCTAGCCGTGGACCCGGTATATGTTGTTATATGTGTGTGCTGGTACTTTAGGAGAACTCACTAAGCTTTGGCTTATAGTTTTTAGTTTATCGTTGCAGGTACTTCAGAGGATCATGGGAAGGCAAAGGAGTGATCGTACACAGCTTCCTGTTTTATGTCACTGGGTCTTGGGAAAACTCTAAGTTGAAATAATGCTTTTGAAACAATGACTATTTTTGTAAACAATGTTGATTAATGGTTGGTTTTGAAAATTTTAAATTTATTGTGATTTTCGGAGTGTTACAGTTAAAAGGCATATTCGTAATTTCTCAAATAGAGTGAAATAATAAGTTTATGATAAGTTACTTATAAAGACAATGTTTTATTAGGTTAAAAGGCATATTCGTAATTTCTCAAATAAAGTGAAATAAAAAGTTTTTGATAAGTTAGGGTGTATACCTTATAAAAAATGATTTATTATGGGTATGAAATCGATATTAGTTATTTTTGAAAAAATCTATATTGAAACATTAGTTTTAGTTTATACCAATATCGAACCAACTATAAGTTAAAAATCTTTTTAAATAAGCTTAGCCAAATGCCCTTAGTTCTAAAAAAAATACAAAATTATTTGTTATTTCATTAGATAATCACCATATAAATTGTGATTTTTTTTTATCATAAATGTAAGAACCTAAAAAAAATTCTCATTAAAATCATTTATAAAGAAAACATTAAGATATCATTCCATTAAAAGTTTTCAAAACATAATATCATAAAAATAAAAGTGTTTAAAAACAATGTGGAAGTTATAAACCTAGGCTTCATAAATTTAAATTCATAATCAGCGTTATAGAAATTCTAACTAGGTCCCGATTAATCTCCGATTAGTCCCCTGGGCGCTATCCGACCGACTAGAAAACACCTAACGATTAATCTCTACCTACAAAATGCGCGAAACAGTGATAAACGATGAAATTTTTAACACTTTAAAGAAATGATATCTCAATAGAAACCATATGAGTAATGATTAGTGATCTATTAATCATATTAACATATTTCGTCATAATATTAGTGGTATCTACAAACTTTCTTATGATACTAGTCATATTTATTTTTTTTGAATTCAATGTACTAGTAATTTATTAAGACCACATAATTTGAATCAATAGTTCACCTTTCGTGACAATAATATATATATATATATATATATATATATATATATATATATATATATATATTGAAAAAGAAAGCTTCACAAGATGCTAGGCAACCAAAAACTAGTTTAAAACATTTAGAGGGCTTTGAAGACAAACTAGTTCATATATATATATATATATATATATATATATATATATATATATATATATATAGTTAGTTAGTTAGGTTATTGTATTTTAGATACCTATTGTGTGCATGTAAGGAGAATTCTGGACCAATAGATGAAAATAATGAATGGCTACGATTTTGAGGGTCTATGATATTACAATGAAATATCATGTACCATAATATCACTCAAATTTAATTAAAATGGTATTTTAGACAATTAACTATATTTAAAAAAGGAAATTTTCGAATTTGAAGGGATAATTCTGATTTAAATTTTTTTAATTCAATTTCAATTCTATTTTAATTTGTAATCATAACCGATTATAACTTATTTTATTATGTCAAAATGCGATTTTGTTAGAATGAAAATATGTTAGAATGACATTCTATTAGAATAATAGTTTATGACATCATTTAAATAAGAGGAAAACATGAATAAGTACATTATGAAACAATATACAAAATCGATTCTTGAACTAATAATATATCAAATAATTATATTATATGATTGTGACACAAAAAGAACATTATTGAATAAATAACAACATTCTGAAAAAATAACAAGTGTAATTCTTAAAAAACAACAACATTCTTAAACTGTGAGTATGATGAATCTTGGTTTCATTCTTCACGTCATTCCTATAAGGTCTTCAAGCCATTCCTATCACAAATGCAACAAAAACATCAAAATCCAACAAAAAACACTAATTCATTCTGAAAGAATAATGTTGCTAAGATTTATTTTGTACATTCTGACGAAATACATTCTACTATAAGACCATCTTGTTCTCCATATTTTCTTTCTTTTCCACATGAATGACAAACTCTTCAAAATTTAAAAAGAAAAAAAAGCATTAAATTCTAACAAAAACACTAATCCATTCTAAAATAATATTATTGATATGATTTGTTTTGTAAATTTTGGCAGAATACATAAAATACATTATGCTATAATACAAACATTCTGAAAGAATGGATTTATATAAATAAATTCTGACAGAATACACACAAATCCATTCACACCTCATACTCAACTTTCACATCATAATAGACTAATTTCTTCTAAAAAACAACACCAATTGGGTTTTTTTGTATATTGCAAGAGAAAAAAAGTAAAAAACAAACACTAATGGTATCCTACTGAGAATTACAAGTTTAATAATGCATAGATTCTTCAAAATCTTGATATACATTCTGGTAGAATACATATAATATGACAGAATACATGAGTGTGTTATCAATATTTGCTTGGAAATTTCATCTTTACCACATACACAACTAGTCAAATATTTTACAAGCATACTGATTGTAAAAATTACTAGAAAGTATGTTTTAAATATGGAATTAGTCAATTACCGAGAATTTGGCTTGAAACATTTCTTATGCATTCTATCGAACACCTTCTGTGCATTATCCAATTGCTATAGCTTTACCTTGAAATATAATGTCAAACACCTTCAACAAGTTGTATTAAACACCAAACACCTTCACAACACCATAAATTGCACCGAAAGCATGAGAAAAATTCATGAAATCATGGGAAATGGAGCAAAACAAAACACAATTTCTGTAAAAAAAAGTAGGAAAAAACCTACCTGATACTATTACTGTAGTGATTGATGGCGACAAATGGGAAGAAGTAGGTGGTGGCGATCGGTGATTGAACAAGGAGTAGGTTGTCGACGGACTAACCTGGACTCCTTAAGTCGATGAAGAAGACGACCAACGAGACAACATAGATGTGGAGGAAGACAATTGAAGACGACAATTGTGAGGTTTTTTCTACAGGTTTTGACTTTGAAATCCCATATTTAAAGGGATAATAAATATACTAATTATCAACCATAATTAAATATGCAAAGATTACTATAATATCCTTAAATGATTTATTTAATGATTTATTATTTCCTCAATTCTCATTGGTGCATACATGCACAAAATAGTTGCTAGAAACATTTAAACATATCTCTCTGTCACGGTCTCTCTCTCTCTCTCTCTCTCTCTCTCTATATATATATATATATATATATATATATATATATATATATATATATTGAAAAAGAAAGCTTAACAAGATGCTAGACAACCAAAAACTAGTTTAAAACATTTAGAGGGCTTCCAATGAGCTTTTTTTTACCTAGTTTTCAACAAAAAGTAAAATTGTTTCTTATATATATATATATATATATATATATATATATATAGATAGATTGATAGATAGATAGATAGATAGATAGATAGATAGATAGATAGGGAGAGAGAGACAAATATTATATATATAAAGTAAAATTGTTTCTTTTATATATATATATATATATATATATATATATATATATATATATATATATATATAGGGTGTTGGTAAAAGAAATCCCAATGAGCTTTTTTTATCTAGTTTTCAACAAAAAGTAAAATTGTTTCTCTCTCTCTCTCTCTATATATATCTATATATATATATATATATATATATATATATATATATATATATATATATCATAATTCATGTTGTTATATAATATAATATTGTAGCTAAATAAAGTTATTTATTTTGAAGTCTAATAATATATTTATGTAATCTTAACTTGTTAAAAGTCTTCGTTTCCAAAAAAAATAACATGCTAAAAGTCACACGTAAATTTGCAAATCAATATTTCTTATAAAATTAGCGCATCTCCAATGGTTAATGTAACATCCTCTAATTTTCAGAATCAATTAAAAACTTTTCTTTACTCTTTTAAAATTATATTATCATTGATGCGTAAATACTCGGTACATTTGAAACATTTTGAGTACAAGTTATTGTCTCAATGTAATAAAATCCTATTGATGTCATAATCGGTACATAAACATAAGTTACAACGTAAAGACCTAATGGTCCTGAACTCTATTGCATGCTTTCTCTTAATCACTCAGCATCATAACCAAGTTTCAGTAGCTTAAGTCTTGATACATGTGATGCATATAAACTGAGTGAGTCAGGTTGAGAAATGTAACACACTAATTTTTCGAGCAAAATTTTCATTTTAAAATCATAATTCTCAAAACACATTTCACAAAATTCTCATTTATTTAATTCACAAATCACAACTCCTTAAATGTTTATTTAAGACTCCAGGATCCTCAAAACATAACTCTTTCTCTGGTGTGTATAATCAAGCCGACGCCTTCCCACGATCCTGAGAAAAACCCGAAACACATATCACATAACACGGTAAGCACGAAGCTTAGTAAGTTCCCCAAAATACCACATACACATATTAGCCACTCGAGACTATAACTCTGTAGGACCCTCCGGTCCAATGTGTCTCAGTGGGACCCTCCAGTCCCGTGGCTCGTTGGACCCTCTGGTCCGGTCTGGGTGAGAACCCTCCGGTCTCACTACTCGTTAGACCCTCCGATTCGGTCTAAGTGAGGACCCTCCGGTCTCTAGTTCGTTGGACCCTCCGGTCCGGTCATAATATAGCACAGTTCGTTGGACCCTCCGGTCCGGTCTAAATACCACATACACAACACATATCACACATAAAATGCATAACTCAGGCAAGCACATAAGACCCTCTGGTCACACATAATTACCACTCTAGGTAAAGTATAGTGAGAAGACTCACCTCGGATGACGAACAACTCCTATAGACGCTGCTGCTACGCACCGGCCACTAACTCTGTGCCAAACCCACAATTATCCCAATTAAGAACTAAGTCCAAAACTCTCACTCATTAGGTCTAAAGGTAGTCCACTAACCAGCCCATCAATGACCTAAAACCCATTGGGCCCACCAAGGTCCAATAATAGATGGGCTCTCCCAAGGCCCAATTCTCAATATAAATGGCAAACCCTACTCAAGGGCCCAAAGCACAATATAATATTTCTCTGCTCAAAGTCTCTAATACACAAGCCCAAACATCCAGGCCCATTAACAAATTCAGCCCAAAAGCTCACAGTGGGGTTACGCGGGGCGTACCTCCCTTGGTACGCTCAGCGTACACAAGCATGCACGAATCTGATCGGGGACACTAACCCCGTACGCGGGGCGTACTGGAATTACGTTGGGTGTACGCCCAGCTTTGCTTAGTCCATTCTCTTGGTCTTAATTCGTTAAGACCTTAGCTCATTTCTCAGATCTGGACTCCCTAATAGCTCTTACTCCATAAAGTCAGTGACTTTAAGCCTTTGCATGGCTGATAAGGTCACAAACACACAAAACTCTTACTCTCTTAACTTAAGATGCCCATATCACATGCTTGGGCTGATTCTCACGTTCAAGACCTCATTTTTATGGATCCTCTCCACTGGAAACACTTAAAAGGACATATATTAAGCTCTGGAGTGCAACAACTCATAAAGCCTGAAGCTTTGGGACCAAAAACCCTAAAATGGACCATATCATGCACAAAACAAAAGAATGGGAAAGCTTTGAGCTTTATACCTTCAAATGATGCTCCTGTTGGGTTTTGAGCATTCTAACCCTCCTAAGTGTACATGCAACCCTAAATACCTTGGATCTATGTTTTCTCTATTATACATGCAAATATGATTATCCAAGGTATTATCCTAACTAGCATACCAAAACATTGATACTAGGATAATAAAATAGATAGAATACATACCTTGTTGTTGTTGCTTGACTCCATGAAGCTTGAGAGCCTAGTGCCCCAAGTGTGACACCTCAAATGGTTCACACAACATCATGAACTCTTGGAATAACCATGAGAAGAAGACATACATGTTCAAATCGGCTAGCCCTCAAAATATGTATCACTAGTGCCAATTTCTTGAACTAAAGGGGTTCTTATATAGTGTGGCTATTAGGGTTACACCATGTAACTCATGACTTTACCCAATCCTTATGCTCCATGGGTTTTAACCTCCATGGATCACCACATGGGTTAAACCCAACATAAAGGAATCTTGGATCATAAGCCCACATATATAAGAATGAATGATTTACACAATCAATCCCCATATATTTAATTAGTCTCTTTTTGATCACTAAATTAAGTCCAAATTAATTCTTGATCAATACTAATTAAATAACATGATTTCATATTAATATATTAGAACTTATAATATATTAATATGTCACAAAATGTCTTTTCCTCATAAACGGTCTATCCAAATGTTCCAATGCCATGCAACCCAAATGGACCATGCCGAGTCGGGTCAAGTACATACCAATTATAGTTATGGACTTAGACACTAATCCAACAGTCTCCCACTTGGATAAGTCTAAAACTATTATTGCGTATGACTTCAGGAACCAACTGGCAATCGTAGCTCTCAAAAGCCGCTGTCGAACTCTGACCTTGTAGATGAACTCTGACCTTTGTCAATGACTTGTCCATTAGATAAGGGATCATATATTCCTCCATTCTAGATATCATATGGACTGAGACATGGATTATAATCATTCTCTCTGTCCATTTGTTGTTTCCCGATTTCCGATTTATGACGATTGACTAATTGAACAAATCAAATCAGTCCAGGCCCGGCCGAGCACTTACATTTGTCATCACCAAATCATCGAGGGGCCCACAGATATCGCTTTTATCCCGAAGGTAAAAGGAATGGATAAACTTCGACTCATATGGCTTGTTCTACTACTTGTTGAATCATACACAAAGGCACGTTTTATAACACCGAGTTACCGAATGCGTTTTCGTGCAATCAATGTGCAACCAACTCATAGTAACAACTCATATCTCTAGGTTTGAAGAATGTAAGATATTATCGTCTCATGATCACTCGTGATAAAATCCATGAAGTGATTCCAATGAGCGCGGGTTGAATCCAATACTCAGAACTTATGAGCATTCATGAGTGTTGTAGCCCCTTGTTCAACATCTTAGACCTCTACAAGCCAACCCATGACAGTCTTGATTCATATCTACTTCCAACATATGACCGACTGTGGATAGTTTGAATAACTTAGTCAATCAGGAAGAACGACCTAGTTATTCTGGAAGTCAAAACATGCAAAATGAAACACAATAATAATAGAATCTAATATGGTATCAAAACCTATGAACATAAATAAAACACCTTTTATTTATCACCATATGATTACACATTATTCATTGTATACTGTTTCAGCTATCAACTTTATTCTTGAATTTAAAACAATAGTTGTCCCATGCTCCAAGCATGTACACTATGTTTTCTAAACACTAGTCATGCCATACACCAAGTATGCATACTATGTTTGTCAATGATCTTCACTTTGTGAATTAGATCAATTGAACATAACTCCAATGATCCTCTTTCACAGTCCCAAATCCTTACTGCAAATGCAAGAATTCCAAATTCATGCCATTTACTGAAATCTGTTAGATTCTAAACTTATATGCATTGATCCTCCTGTAATGATTATGCACAGAGTCAGAAAGACTTGACAACAACCATTACAGAGCATTCCAAAGGAGATCAGCTCCTTGGAAATATCCTTCTTGCATTAAGTTTCCTAATCTTACACAGATTGAATAATTTCCAACTTTGAAACATTTCCATATTCCATTTTGACTATCACTTCTGAACAAGAGTTGCCTCCTTACAGATTATGTCAATATGGTCCTTCCAGAATTATCACTATACTTCCAACTGTCCTTGAGCAACCAATCTTTGGTAAACCTTAGATTGTCCTCGACAATTGCTTAATCCTTTTAGTCATATCCAGTTCTAGACCTTTTCCCTTCTTAATGCCCCAGGCATTTGGAAAATTTTAGAAAGGATAAATATAGCACATGTAATCGATCCTATATCCGAAGCATATGGGACTCGAGTCATCATGTCTCACATAAAGACTAAACCAGTCTTTTGCTATAACATTTCCATTTCTATTTGCCAAGTTCTCATAATTCAGATTATGAAAAGGGATGCCGTAATCATAATCGAATTTTAGAACGCAAATAATGGACCCATATATAGAATTTCCTTATGTTGAGTCATTCCAACATGAAATTCATATATATATCCTTGACTAAATACGACTTAAAACCTCAATCTAAGCTTTTAGAAATGAAATGAAGTATAATTTTCTCTCCCTTAATTATAGCAAAACAACTTTTTCAACCCCTGCAGCCTCACGAATTGAAACTTTTGTTTTCTATAATTAACATTGCTAACTTGCAACCTTTATCATAATTATCATGCTCCCACTAACATGATGATTATTAGCATAACACTTATGCTCCCACTAGCTTTGACATGTAATCAGAAATCAGCTGGACTTCTAGAAATCAATACTTTATTGACTTTCTTACCAAAGTTCATATTTCTGATACTAGATTGCTTTGATAAAACTTTATCAATATCATACACCTTATCTTAGATAGCTCACAGGTGTGTCTAAACAATTTTAAGAACTATGAAAAGGGATGCCGTAATCATAGCCTCGATTGTTTAGACCTTTACCACTTCTCACAAGTCCATGTTAGTGTGCTGGTTAACCACACACGCTCCAATAACGACTTTGAGAATGCAAATATCACAATTGCTATCTAGCTAAAATCTACTTAGTGAAAGTGTTTCCTCACCATCATTTTCATGAATCGGAGAGAAACCTTATGACACTTAGATTTAATGGTGTATGTGTTCTTATCCATGTGAATTGTCAAAACCATAGTCACAAGACAAGGATAATGACAAATTCAAACTCATATTAACTGAACTCAATCTTAATTTCTTGCCATGTGGCAGCTCAAGGGTCTGCCATTGCTTCCAAGTTGCTGTGCAACCAATTGAGAACTCTAAGAACTCATATGCAAAGCCAACTATAATTGGAATGGACACAGAAATAGTCAACACGATAGGTTATAAACCTCAAGTCGTGTGCTAGTGAAGAACTTTAGGTTTTACTCTTGATTAGTTCTTGAGACTTTCAAGACCTTTTAAGACTCCCACTGTCCTCTTGACATATAAGACTCTCTTGTCAAATATTCAAGAGATAGTGTGGATTCTAATCAAGACAAACACTTCACACAATTGGCCTTAGTTGGTCTTTGTTTTATCCAAAAACATCACAACTTACCAATTTCAAATGTACAAGAGTAGAAACCTTCTACTCTTACATTTGACAAGTGTTTTTAAACCTTCTTTAAGACATGTCACTCAAGTTACAATCTTGGAGTATGACTCTAAGAATTGTTTTGGAATGAAATATGACTCATCTTCTTGATTTAACCACTTCAACAATTCATAACTCCTCTTCTTAGCTACCAGAATGCACTTAGAGGATGAATTGTGATAAGGTCTCTTAATCATTAAGATGATTATATAAAATGATACTCAAGTACTCTACCATCTTTTCAGATTTGAGAAACTTTTATCCTTCTGCCTAATTTGATTCTTCTCATTCGTTCCGCCATACACTGAAATTTTTTCCAATGCTTCAGAATTATACTTAAGCCTGTAAGTATAACCATATTTACTAAACTTTAGTAAATCATGACGAATAGTCTTATCGATCTTTTGTGGTGGACTTAATCAGTGCACAAGAATGTGTACTCGATCCCTTAGTCCGTTACTTGACTCACACATCCATGTGAACAAGTAGTTAGTCTTAATTTTTCCAATGCTTGAAGGTTCTCATTCATCATGCTCTACAAATTGCATGATTCCAAGTTTCGGTCCAATTGAAACTTGGGTGATGAGAATATTTCCTTATTTGGTAAATTTAGACACTACCACAAATGAAAGAATCAAATTCATATTTCCACTCTTGCTCTTAATGGAATCTTATAAGCAACACAGTTTTTCACAAATGCCATTGTAAGGATATTTTAAAATAAATAAAATCAAAAGATTTACCTTTTATTTTAAAACTTTGCGGAAAAACTCATCCTTACAATCCATATGAAAACTTGTTGTTATCTATTCCTAAGCAAAATATCATAACTCCTAAGAAGTAGCTCAAGAATCCGATCTTCAAACTATGTGATAGAAATCCATCTACGCGATCAGATTCAGCATATTCTTTCTTTAAGTTTCTTCACTTTTTCTTTGATTCTTAAAACATCACCATGTGACCCAGTCACATCATGTATCAAGAATCTCATAATAGAAACTTAGCAGAGTTAGATAGTGGACTTTACCTGAAGTAGAGTCAAACTTATTGACTTTAACATCCTTAGGTAAATTTGGCAGCTTCGCAACCAATGCCCCTTTCTTTGGCAATGGACCATTGATAATGGGACTATCTCAGACTTAGCCTCTCTCTTTACCATTTGGTCAACCAAGTTGACTATGGCCGATCCCTTTCCATTGGGAAGAGAGAGCTTTACTGGATATCCAATGTCATCATTGTCAATGTCCATAAAGTTTTAGGAAGTTGATCTTAACAAATAGATAAGATCATTAAGGGTCTTGTCATAGTCTGTTTCATAGGAGTCCCAAAGGAACTCACTATGTGACTTAGAAAGTGATTGATCATCAACTTCCTCTAGGCTTTGACACCCAACTCTCCCGGTTTGTCAATATGTGACTACATCTCCAAGATGTGATCACACATAGACCTTTGCTTGCCAATAGGGCTTGAGTGACCTTAAACTTTTCAGGAACTTGTGGGTTAGGGAGAATAATTGGAGGAGGTGAAAGAAGTATGATTTCCATGGGACATCATCTTCATTTTAGGAAAACTTGTTTCAAGAGATTTGGGAAGATCATCTTTTGGGAGATATTCAAGATAGTTGATTTAAAGTCCTTAATATAACACCCAATATGAAATATTAAGGCTAGGACCCAACAACCTATTTATAACTGGAAGAGGGATGCCGTAATCCAAGTTATAAAATAGTTGAAGGTAGGTAAATGACGATTTACCAATTTCCACCATGAAAAACGAAATATAATTAAGTTTTAATTGGATTTGAAACTCCTAGATCTTTTGAGATACATTGAACTTTCAATGGCATGTTTGAATCTCGATTGTGCCCTCTCAAGTTTGTGACTGGGATGCCGAGGATCACAAACAAGGTGTGAATAACCATGCAAATTGACTTGGTACCCTTAACTTTATCACCTAATCGATGTGCCGGTTAACCACACACGCTCCACCGATCTATAATAGAGTCAAGTTACCCTTTGCCACTCTTACTAGTCCTTATTAGTGTGCCGGTTAACCACACACGCTCCACTAATGACTTGGTAAGGTACAAAGTGTAATTTCATGGGTTAGCACCTTTTCACATTTTCCTAAGTAACTAAGATTGGGAATGTATAAGTGTTTAGTTACTTAGTATTTATCATTAATACTTTTAATGAAGGGAGAATTATAGTTCTTTCCTACCCGTTCGGCTAACGACCCTCCACCAGTCAAGGAAGCGGTGGGTGAGAGTGGACACCCATTAAACTGCCATTTTATAGGCAGTAACCTTATACCCCCCTTATAGACCGGCTTCGTGAATGAGGCCTACTAACGGTAAGATTGACTTTATCTTATACATATCTATATAATTAAAATTATAATAATAGTATAAGGGTTTGAATTTTAACTTTTAAAATTCTAAGGGCTAACTTGGAATTAAAGTATTCATAAGTGAAACTTTTCAAATTCCAAAACTTGAGGGCAAGTTTTGAAACTATTCAAAACTAATTAATTCCATAACTTATGTGTTTAAATTAGTTTTAATTAAAAAACTCTTCAAGTTCCATAACTTGAGGACAAGTTATGGAAGACTTTAAACTAATAAAAGAATGTAACTTTTCTTTATTTTGTAACTTATGGAATTAATTAAGGTTACACATTTTATTACTTAATGAAGTGACTCTTGAACCTCCATAACTTGAGGACAAGACTCTTCATTTTTGTAACCATTGCCAACTTTTATGAAACTTAAATGTGACTTTTCATATAACTTGAGGACAAGTTACAAAAACACATTTTAGAATCAAATCTTAGATTAAAATGGATTGAAAACACATAATCAATTAACTTTTCTATTAATCTAAGCAACTCATAAGAACAAGATAATTCAAATCAAACTTTTTCATGTAATTAGCCTAATCACTAAACTAATACAAAACATGAATCTATTGACAATTATCTTTGAAATTGGATTAATATGAACATTACCACATCAAAAACAAGTTTATAAGTTCAAAAACATCTTAGGGTAATGTTTCTAGTCCATTTCTAGCCAAAAAAACTCGAAAATATGCTGTCTGGGGCTCTTACTCGTCGAGTGTATCAACCTACTCGCCGAGTAGGATGATTTTCTTCATGGACTCGGCGAGTTCATCAGTGGACTCGGCGAGTCCAGTGCCCAGAATGCCCGAAATTCGACTTTTTCAGCATTTTTCAGCAATTTGCATCAAGTATAATTGAAAACAAGCCTAGACTCTGATACCACTGTTGGGTTTTGAGCATTCTAACACTCCTAAGTGTACATGCAACCCTAAATACCTTGGATCTATGTTTTCTCTATTATACATGCAAATATGATTATCCAAGGTATTATCCTAACTAGCATACCAAAACATTGATACTAGGATAATAAAATAGATAGAATACATACCTTGTTGTTGTTGCTTGACTCCATGAAGCTTGAGAGCCTAGTGCCCCAAGTGTGACACCTCAAATGGTTCACACAACATCATGAACTCTTGGAATAACCATGAGAAGAAGACATACATGTTCAAATCGGCTAGCCCTCAAAATATGTATCACTAGTGCCAATTTCTTGAACTAAAGGGGTTCTTATATAGTGTGGCTATTAGGGTTACACCATGTAACTCATGACTTTACCCATTCCTTATGCTCCATGGGTTTTAACCTCCATGGAGTATCCATGGATCACCACATGGGTTAAACCCAACATAAAGGAATCTTGGATCATAAGCCCACATATATAAGAATGAATGATTTACACAATCAATCCCCATATATTTAATTAGTCTCTTTTTGATCACTAAATTAAGTCCAAATTAATTCTTGATCAATACTAATTAAATAACATGATTTCATATTAATATATTAGAACTTATAATATATTAATATGTCACAAAATGTCTTTTCCTCATAAACGGTCTATCCAAATGTTCCGATGCCATGCAACCCAAATGGACCATGCCGAGTCGGGTCAAGTACATACCAATTATAGTTATGGACTTAGACACTAATCCAACAGCTCCAACCACAGAAAAGCTCAGATCCAAAGCCTGGACTCCAACTCCATTCTCTTCCATGCTCCTTCTTCACTCTAATAATCCCACAAGAACACTTAAAAGCTCATAATGGCCACACACAAGCTCAAGAATGAGGATTAGGGTTTGAGAGGGTTTATTGACTGAGGATGGTGGCCAGGAATGAGGCTATCTCATTCTTTATATAGAGACACTCCCATTAATTACGGTTTTCCATCTGTGCCTAGTACGCCCAGCGTAGGCTCTGGTACACCGAACATACTAGGTGGCTCCGCTTCATTTTCACGCTGATGAGTACGCTAAGCGTACACACATGTACGCCCAACATATCCAGCTGCCACTTTTCTCAATTAAGGGACTTATCTCGCCAAGAATTCAAACTATCTTAACTTCCTCGTTATCCTTCCGTTCCCATGAACCTCAGATCCATGGAAAGGCGACAAGAAGCCCTACGCTTCTAGTAACTCGTCGCTGCCCCGAGGCTTCCACATGCTCGGGTTGCGGACCACGAACCTTAAATCACGAACGACCCGAAACAGGATGTTTCAAGAAACTGGGTATCAAACTTAATTGAAATGAACATCTTTTATTATAAGTCTTACTTCCCTAATAGGCAAGACTACTAGGCTTATGAACTTTTCTCGAAATACCTACTCTATTTAGGGAATCTTATCCTAATATTAACATAGGGATTTCAATCCCACAATATTTTCATGATAATATTCCGTAATTATCATACCTGTAAAACCAACGGTTACCAAATAATCTAGATAAGGTTTAAATATCTATAGAATCCTCTACCCATCGTAATTGATCCTCATAGATCCTAGTCCACGATTATCAGGAAGTTATATCTCACTCGATGAAACGTTTAAAGGGTTTGACTACACAACTAGGGTGTAACAATTGGTTAAAAAAATGGTCAGAGTTTGGCGGTCAAACCACCGCGAACCGCTATATATTAAGGACCAATTGTGTGTGATTTTATGTTTATAATTTATATCAAAGATATTATATTCATAATTACTTTCAAAACGTCTCAAACTGCTCAAACCATTTATCCTTGATGATCGAATTGAAAATCACCAAAAATTAAATTTATTTGTGACGTTAAAAATAAAATTTTTCATTAAGTGTATATGATCATTATGGATAAGAAACTTGAATAGATTACGTTCTCCTGATTCCGTGGATATAAAGAACGTCCAAAATGGAAATCGTATGAGAAAGTTATGCCCATTTTAATTTATAAAATCAATATTTATCTGATTTTCCTGAAACGAACCGTGCACTGTTTCGTTTGGAATAGCTACGAGCCTCGTAAATCAATTTTGAGCATATTCTTGAACTCAGACTATGGTCTATTATTTTATTTCATTTTTATCACATTTTTAATCTCGACCAAAATCAGATTCGTAAAATCTGTCCAATCTGAAACAATTAATCGCGAAACTTTAAACGTTAATTCACGGAGCTCGGTATATTGGAATTTAAATATGTATGCATTTTTGGAATCACCATGACCGGAACAATAAGCAGACACTTTCAGAAAAAAAAATAGGAAACGATATGATAGCACGGTAATCGAGAAATCGAGATTTACATCACAAAATAAATTATAAATATTTATTTCCCAAAATATCTACCTTAAACACCATAAAGTCAATGGAGACTTTTGATTTTGCAGTGGAAGCTTCAAATTGAAGCAAAATGGAAAACCCTTCCCTCTCTAGTCTCTCTTCCTCTACACTCTATCTCTCTTCTCTCTTTCGTTCTTACACTCCGACAAGGGAGAAGGAAATCCGGTGAGCAAGTCGGCGATTACAACTCTCCACTGTTCTCCGATCAACAACAACAAACACCCCCCTAAAAATTGAAGTTGATGTCCACCCTTCTCCTTCGTTTTCTGCTTGAACATCAGCGATCTAACTTGCTTCTCTCTTCCGGTTTGATGTCGCCGACGACGAGATGGGAATCCACGAGGGATCGTCGGGGATCGGCTGTCCACCCTCGATTTGCAGCCGTCCCAGTCGCCTCCGCCTCCCTCCCATCATGATTTCTCAACCACCACTAGACCATCTCTTCTGGTTGTTTTCGTGTTCTCCTTCCTCGATCAGACGAAGACTGAGATCCTTCCCATTTGTGTTCGGCGGCCGGTGATAGGAGGAGAAAAGCCAAGGGAAGTCGTCAGAGTCGCCACCGCAGATAACATCAACCACCACAGCTGCCGTCGGTGATGAAGAGTAAACCCATAAAGGGTCGCCGATCTTGACGGACCCCCTTCTCACTCCTCTTGATTTTTGATCCACCACCAAATGACCTTTTTGACTGCTTCCGTCGTTCCTCTTCCCCCAATCAGATGAAGACGCCCCCTTTTTTGTACCTTTGGTGATTTTGGCAAAAAGGGCCCCTCACTTCTACTAATCGACCAAAAACAAACCAATATGGTGTTAATATGACAAATTAGCCCCTCCTTTGATAAGTATTACGAATCAGTCCCTTCAGTTGTAGTTTTTGTGACAACTAGAAAATTTTGGGTCAAACCAAGTCTAAGGGGTCTTGTGTATAAGTGTATCCACAATTTATATCTATGTAACTTGATGCAATAATGTTATTTGAAAGCCAATAGGGCACATTGGTATGATTAAAGATAATATACACTTGGAAATTTATGTTGAAATAAACCTTGAAAGATCAATGCAAATCAAACAAGAATCAAATAGTTTTAACATCACAACATGTATTTATGAAAGGACCTTGAATTCTCGAGTTCTAAGGCCATCATCTTTGCGATCTATATTACTCAAAACCGTAAACACCATGTCTAGAAAAATTAAGACGGAAATCAACACCACGCAACTCCACTAAGACCGAAAACACACTTTAAAGATCCACTAAGGCCGAAAACACCATGGGAAGGACTTAGGACCGAAATCAACTAGTTAAAGACAAGCCTAGGACCGAAATCACATGTGATTTTGGTCATACTAGGGTGTTTTAAAGGGGTTTGCGGCCTAGGATAAGGAAAAGGCAAGGAAAGTTGACTTTAGGATTTGAAATCTCACCCATTTCCAATAAAATAAAAGTATCCCACATATTACCCACCAAATATCCATACTTTAACCTCCAGATAACCAAGTAAATATCCTATCAATCTTCTTTCTTTTATTAAGGACGAAATCATCCCCTCATATACCGTAAATCCCATTCCACTTACTGTAAAACTCCATTTTCTCTCAAGAGGTCAAGTTCCAAGCTTTAAAGAGGCTTATTTCTTCAAGCATTTTTCGTAGGTTTGGGAAGTAAATTTGAGACTTCTTAGCATCCTTTACATTCTTATGTTAGTTCATTCCATTTACACACTTTAAATGTTTTAAAACCCTTAGGATAACATTAATCTCAAGGAAGTTCATCAACCCCATTCAAGTATTTAGGCTTGAAAACTTCTCAACACCTCTTCAAATCAACCAACAAAACCACTCAAGGTGAGTTCATACCCCACATTTTTCGAGATTTTTCATGTTTTTGGGGGGAAATACAAGCAAAACTATATTATAACAAAATATTGTGATATGTGTTCCTCTATATGTTGTGTATAAGGTTTTATGTGCATGCTATGTGATTTTACTAGTGATTTCAAGCTTTCATGCACAATATGGTTAAGTTATAGTATGAAACTATATAAAACAAGTTTTAAATTTACTACATGAACAAAGGGGAAAATTATGACTTTTATGATAAAAGAAAATTTTCTATTAAGAATGAGTTTTCATAACTATTCTAAGACAATAATCTCTTGGGTTTAGCCAAGTTATGAACTTTCTAAACCTATTATTTTGTATAATAAAATGTATAAATGGGTTTACTTTTCTCTGACTCTACAACTTTTTCAGCTAAACTATAATGGGTATAGTTTGTGGTTCATTTAAACTAGTTATCAGTTTTCGGGCTTATTACAGATAATTATTTTGAACTGTTATTATGTCACTCTAAAAAATACTATGAAAGGGAAATGTTGCTACATACAAAAAGGATTTCACTACATTACACGTAAACCGTTGGTACAGTTTGTGAGACACACGCTCTTCACGTACTTTACCTAAAGTACACCTTAAGTCCTGCATTATAACCAGAGTCTCCTGGAGGGAGAGCGAGACTGTTGTGTATAGATCTATATGGGATTGACAACCCTGGACCTAAGTTGTTCGCTACAGTTAGACCGGAAGTCTAGGGTGACAAATGTCTACCAGCTCCGACGCCTGAAGAACGCCGTACATGCCACTAGTCGTATTAAGTATGGTTATAATAACTCACATAAGGTATTAACAATCATTTGGTTTATGGGGCTAATGCATCTTCATTCGGTTTTATAAAATATATAGAGCTATATGATACTACCTTACAAAACAACGCTACTTACACTTTTGGTCTTAGGGTTTTAAGACTACATTTTACATTTAAGAAAATATTGGATTTTCTGGAAAACTTTACGCTATCATCTACAAGGAAACATTATAGATTTTATTCATACAAAAATGCTTATGAACTCACCAACTTTAATGTTGACGCTTTTCAAAATTGCTTGTATTCTCAGGAAACCAGTGAACAGGTATTACGAAAACATTTTGAGGACAGGCGTCACTACATCATGATTTCCACTTTTCAATTATTTGTAATTAACTTTTGAGCAAACAAAGTCTATAAACAATGTAAATTTGTATTCTCAAGGTATGAATGTTTGTGATGCTATGATTCATTTATATTCAATTGTTATGATACTACACATGAATTCACTCCATCCGCCCCCATACGTTTCCGCCGTTCTGGTTTGGGGGTGTGACAATTTTTAAATCAAAACAACCCTTATTTGAATTATTTAACCAAAACAACCCCTCAGTTTTATTAATAGATCAAAAACAATCGTAGTTTGTATATCTTAACAAAAGCAATCCCTTTAGTTAAAATATTACAAAAATAGTCATGAGCTTTGTTTTAACTCAAAAAGACGTCAAAATGCGGTTTCTCGCATGAAGCTTCACCAAAGCTGAGCCCAGATGGAGATCACACATTGAGTGTGAGTTTCTACGACCCCTCTTTTTACAGTTTTAATAATTTGGGGGAGAATACATGTGTGTCTATTAAAGTTTTGATGATTTTCATGTTTTATACACAAAATAACATCATACTTTATTACCGATCTAAAGTTTATGAAATAGCAATCTAAATTGTATAAATCATATAAGTTATAGTTGAATGCTATAAATGATATAATTACACCTTGTTGTGATATATTAATTAATATTAATAGAAATCACAAGATTATAAGTAGGTTGCTATAATAACACAAGTTGATATTATAAGTCACAAAAATGATGATTTTAAAATGTATAAGTTAAAGTATCTCATGGAAGCATAGAAAAATATAAAAATGACCAAAAAAAATTAAAATGAATGTACATTGTCATATTGATGGAAAAACCAAGATTATGAAAATATATAATTAATAGTTAAAATTGTCGAAAATTAAATTTCAATATATATAAGTTATGTAAAAATGAATGTAAATTTTATTAATATATATTTATATTAAATATAAAAATATACTCATTCTACTAAGTTATGGATTTTTATTGCAATAAATAACATGATCGACTTCAGGACTTAAGAGTCGTTATTTGCGAACTATTATGTTGTATTAGTCACGTGAATTATAAATATTATGGAAATTGTTGGTTTCACGTTGGTTGAAACCTGAAAAATGTTATAAAAGCAACCGTTATACTGCCCAAATTTCATTATAACAGACAATAGAAATTTGGAAATCCATTAAATCTTACGAATCTCAAATACTAAAAGACTTCAATCAAATATTATTACTAAACAACAAAATTATAAGTATTCAACAATCTTATAACAGGAAGTTTAGGACTAGGATGTCCAGACACATTGTTAGGATCCAACACTCCAGGGTCTCCCTGTAGGTGTCACGTTGTTTCTAAAGCCATATGAGTTCGGTTCGTTTCCTAAAGCCATTTGGGCTATGTTGTTGGGTATACTAAGACTGTGTGTCTTGGTGAAAACCCTCTATTTTTATAACCGTTAATCCGCAAAGAATGACTAACGACAAACATAAGTGTCATACTATTGATCTTATACGGTTCGACCGCCCGCCTGGAGTTGCTAGCTACAACTAACGTCTGACGAGACGAATTTAAGCGTTGTCGTTTAGTTTCCATGAAGATTACCACATGTTCAAACGAGGTGAATGACTTTAGCATGCCCTATTATGGAGTCGGTGCAAAAAGTGTAGTGGCACGAGTTCGGTTATAAGTTCATTATAAAATCCCAGTTTTGTTTCCTTACCGTATTGAATCGATATTGGGTTCATAGGGTTTTTTTGTCCATTTATACTAGTTGAAAGAGACTGTATGTAGTGTGGTAGGTTGTGACTCAAAACAATAAGGATCAACACCAGAAATTTAGTCATGTAACACTTAATTAATATCATGACACGAATGATTAAGGTTTAATAACTTAAAATTAATAAGTACTTATATAAACCATTTGTTTTTATACGAAAACACCATATATATGTGGGAGGAGTTTTCCCCACTGGTTAAATGTCGGTTTCCAAATTAGTCAAGATAACACTTAATTAATACTACGACGCGATTTTACATAGCCTATAAATTCGAAATTTATGAGTTTTACATATAAACTATACGAATACTTGTACAAGGTTTCAAGAGTAAGATTAGATATTTTATGATTTTACAAAGGGTGATATGACTTTACTTTATATAAATTGGTATTCAAAATCCTTATATAAAATGCATTGTGGTAAGGGGAATCGTAAAATTTGATATAAATTTGTTTTTACTTACGTGTATTTTGCCAAATTGTACTTTTGGAGTTGAACAAATGGTATTTATAAATGAGTCCAAATACATTTTTATAACTCATAGAAATGTATGCATTTATAAAATCTGGGCAACCAGATAAATTTTATAAAACACTTTCGGTTATAAAAATACTTCGTGTCAAAACCTATAGAACTCACCAACAATTTTGTTGACGTATCTTAATGCATGTATTCTCAGGTTATTTAGTATGTCGCAAGTGTTTGCTTAGAAGACTCTTCGTTATTTTCATTATACCTTAGTAAATGTCGAATTGTTAGGCGTATGTTGTGATTTAGCAATAGCCATTGTCAATGTAATTTCTATTTCGTTAATAATAGAAGATTATATTTGTACTGTTCAATGTATGTTCAATAACTGTGATTACTGATTTACGTCGCGCACATTGACATTTTCGTCGGCGGCCGGGGGTGTTACATAGGGGCTTCCTTGGCCAGTGTAAATCATAAAGGCACATGAGCTGTTAGAGTATTTTGATGAATATGATATTACCTTTCATCTACGTCTGTAGGTTATGAGCCTACACTAGTAACACAGTTCACCAAACCGCCTATAATCGTCAAGTGTTGTCATCCTACTTTGGAGGATGACCAGGCATATCATTAATAGTTGCCTGATCGGGACCCACCATTTCTGGTCATCCCAAGATGGAATACTGATATGTACTCCGGTACGGAACTACCGTAGATCGACACCTGAAAGTGTCACAGAACATGACTCTACTCTCCGTTCCTAACTTACACACATTCTCCGAATGAGACTACCCGTTATCAAACTTAATTGAACCGAACATCCTTTATAACTCTTACGTCCCTAATAGGCAAGACTACCAGGCTTATGAACTTTTCTCGAAATACCAACTCTATTTTAGGCAATCTTATACTAATATTAACATAGAGTATTAGGTATTAACACTTTCTTTATCTTTCTTTCTAATCATACTTCGATTATTAATTATCATGTAATCATATTATTTATATACTATAACACATATATAACCATATATGGTTCGCTCCTTGTATATAAACATATATATATATATATATATATATATATATATATATATATATATATATATATATATATTCCTACCACATATTCTAGGAAATAATCATATAGTTCACAAATATTTAATACATTTAATAAATACTTGCATTAAAATTATGTTCATGAAAGAGACTATGCACTCACTTGATGAAATGGGTGACTGACGATTTCGGCAGCGCTTCGCTTCACACTTTCAAAGAGACCTAGACGTATAAAGCACTAAGCCTTAGTCTAGTTTCATAATCTTGGTGATTATAATAATTATAGTCTAGATTCATCAATAATCCCAATGTAAACATCAAGATCTATCAAGTAAGGAATAACCAAGTACGATCATATTGAAGGTAGGGTCCGTTTGGTATACAAAGTATACTGTTTGGAAATCCCACTTTAAACACCTCGCTAAATTCAGCCTAGACATCACTCTCGTAAGTAGATCAATCAATATAATGACTTGGAATCACTAATAAATATTAATTATTGGTTGGTAATAACGACCATGACCATAATTATAAGTTACACTTAAATAAAATAAGTATAGCTTAACTTACGAAGTAATCTAGTGAAAACCGGGAACTATGCAGGCATAACTCTGACCCGGGAGCTTCTACTCGATAGCTACTATTATTCGGGTACTTCAGGTATCATAGGGATTCGTCGGGATGCTAGAAAATTTAAGGAAAATGGGCTACAAGAGGGAGGACTACGAGATAGAGGCTGTAGGGGTGAGATATGATGAGCATATACGGAGGGATATTTATAGAGCAAAAATTTTATTTGCACACCGTGCATTTGGTCGGACCGGGTGACATGGCGATTCCTAAGTGGTGACATGTGTCGCAATTTGGGTGGGGTGTCAAATATGTGCCGTGCATCTTGTCTGTGCGCCCGACTACGCGCGTAAAAATCTGATTTCTTAGAAAATTCATATATTCACATATGAGCTCCATTTTCGACGGGTTTATTATCCACTCGTAGCTATCGACAAGATCTACAACTTTCGTTTAGACTCCGTCGGCTAATTTTGACTTTAGTTTTAGAGTTATATTTTTAATAGTCTTACACTGTTAAAGTCCGTTAAAAATTCATAACTCTTTCGTCCGATGTCCGTTCTCGGCTGTCTTTATATTGACAGATTTCTATTAACGAGATATTCGATTCTCGTTTAAATTGTCTTTCCTAACTATCGACCGTTATGAATTTCGACATGCAACACTACTATGCGGAAACTTTGAGAAATCATAACTTTCTCTTACGAAGTCAGATTTAGGCGTTCTTTATATGCACGAGTTCGCTTTTACGAATACTACTACTTTTGTTTAGATTTATTAGGCTAATAAGCAACCTATCTAAAATTCACTTATTACGACGCGCATAGTTGTGTCAGTTTAATTGCGAAGCTTCGAAGAAGCATGACTTTTCGTACGAAGTCGTATTTGAGTGTTCTTTACATGAACGAAATCCTTATCGCAATTACTACAACTTTCGTTAAGATTATTTTTCCTAAATAATCTTCTACCAAAAACGTAATTTATCGCCCGTCGATAAATTCTCCTAAAAAGCTTATATTAAATACTCTGCAACGCGCAAGACTGCCGATTATCCTATTGGGGCGTTTTAAATTATAATAATTATTACCTATTATCCTTTACATGTCTAGCCCATATTTGCAGGCGTAACAGTTAACCTATCATATGACTTAAAAAACCGTCAACTCATCATTCCATTAACTTTAACCTCTAAATAAATAATATCTTCAATGTTTAACCTCTTCCAATAGCTTTATTTTTTTAATTTAATTATTCTATCATTATCTATCTAAAATGTTCTATAGAACTTCCTCATTTAATTAGTCGGTTTTTAAACATATATTATATATTAAATGTCACAAACAAACAAAAATATAAATATAATTATATATTTATATTTTTGTTTGTTTGTGACATTTAATATATATAAACCTAACATAATTATATTCAATTTTTAGGCTATTATAACTTGGTTAAATCCGAACCGATTTTCAAAGTATAACTGTTTACGAATTTCGATTAAGCTATGTATAACTCAAAACCCGTTTCGGGTTAGCATATAACTATTCCGATGAGGCTATGTATAACTAAAAAACAAACAAAATATATAAAAATAATATGAAATAACATATTCCAACAAAACGCGAAAATATTAAAATTAAATAACGTATTACGATATTAGATAATGTATTTAAACAAAACATTAATTTTTTTATAAATTCTCAATCATAAAAATAAAGATATAAAATAACTAATCATATATTTATTAAATAATAAGATAAATAATCTAAATTATTGATTTAATGAAATTAAAACAAAGTTAATAATTACAAACTAATTAACAATTCTTTATTTTTCTAATTTAAAAGTCTTTTATTTTTTCGGGGGTTTATTCAAATATATATTTAGTGTCGTTTTCTTTTTGACGTTTGGTTCGTTTTTTTTTTCCAACTTTTAATTTTTTGTTTGTTTATATTATTTAATCATAATTTTTGACGTACTATTCATTTATCCAAAACTGTCTTTTAATTAAATATATTTACATATACGTATAAACAAAAAATAGTTAGTATTCAAACAATTAACCTTAAGTCATTGTTTTTTTTTCAATAAATATATTTATTCATATTTAGAGAGTGAGATACTTTTTTGTTTTTTATGAAATCTACGTGATAAAAAAGAGTTTGTTCTACCAACACCCGTATTAAAGAGTTAGTATATACATATAAACATGAATGGCGTTAATAAAAAATTTTGAAACGTTATAAAAAGTTTAAAGAAAAGCTTGAAAAAAAGAGCTAGTGAAAAAAAATTAATATAAACATGAAAAAATGTAAGTAAAAAATTATACAAATATTAAGAAAGCTCAAAACGTTTTAAAACTTAAAATATATATATATATATATATATATATATATATATATATATATATATATATATATATATATATATATATATATATATATATATATATATATATATATATAATGAGGGTTTTTTTTAGCATGACCCTATCATCAAGTAGAAAAACAACATTTGATTTACCAAAAAACATTCTTAAGAACCATAAGAATCTGATATCCAAGGATTTAATGATACAAAGCAATATGAGATTCATTTGTGAGGATCCATGAAATAGTCTCAAAACTGATAATAAAAAATATTTATTCTCAACAAATAAATATGAATTTGATTTATATCTAATAAACGTATGCATTCCATGAATCTCGATCCAACTTCAAATTAATCTTAGATCATGAACATTCAAGACAATTACCAACACTATTCATGGACACTATAATAAAATGCTAATTAAAACTTAATAGTAACGCCTATATTCTTTTTATTGAATCAATATATATATATATATATATATATATATATATATATATATATATATATATATATATATATTGTATCCATTACTTTGAATACAATTTACTCACACACATACACATATGAATGTTACATTTTACACAACGAACTTAACAAATACCCTTTGACGCATCATATACTCAATTTAGCATCTAAAGAAAGAATTGTGTTGATTAATTGGGTTTTTAGTTTTTGTTTATTGTCTCATAACCCTGTTTGAACTATACACAAAGTTTTCTTGACCAGCAACAGTGGAATTAAGCCTTCCAGCAGCCCATCCATTGTTCACCATGCGGGTCCCATCAATACGCTTATCGAATTCTGGCAGTCCATTTGCTTTTCTCTCTTTCCTTCTCTTCCTCTCCTCATCTCGCTCTTTCCTCAGCCATTTTTCTACCGTTCTCTGTAACAAACAATCAAACAATTTACTATCTACTGTCTACTGCCTATTGTCAGCTGTCAACTGTCTACCGTCTACTGAAAGTAACTTGCATCTACTTTTAAGTTCAAAATGAGACTATTTGACCAAAAGTCAAACATTAGAAAGAAATTGGTCGAGTGCATGTGAAGATAGAGAAACTGACCATTAGAGACAAATTGCTCATCTTTTTGACCTCTTCCATAGGCAATGCTAATTGTAGCTTCCCATGTGCAACATAAACCTAATACAAACACAATGATTTAATGAGCTTATTGGGTTAAGTATTTAATCAAAAAACCCTGGCTTAATGTATTTACCTATTTGCCCTTTTTTTCTCCCCAACTCTCACATTAAGATTGATGAATATTATGAAATTTGTTTGATAGTAATTGAAAGCTTACAATGTGTGAAGGCCAATTCTCGAGTCCATCAAATATATGTGTAGCATATATGATAGTAGCACCATGCTCTTCACATTCCTTTTTTAGGAAAGTCAAAAGGTCAGCCCTTGCAAGCACATCTAGGTCAACCGTAATTTCATCAAGAAGAAGAACCTATACAAATCTCAAATGTGTTCATTAAACAACATTCATCAACCAAACAAAAATATCAAAAAAAGAAAAGAAACCAATGTCATATTCTTTTTATGTAATGATGAAAGGAAAGCATTTTTAGAAAGCATGACATGACATGATATGACAGAACGTAAAAAGTTGTTCTGCATTTGATGTGTGACTTTGACTGTGATTGAGACTGTGTTAATTTAATACCTTAAATTCCTTTAGAAGGCCCATGCATATTTGCACTCTTCTTCTTTGACCATCAGAAACCTTGTGCATCCTCCATGAAAGATCAATATCTAAAACCTGAAATATTCAACACATTTCCTTGGGTTTAAAGAGAAAAATGCATAGAATTAATATGGACTTTTTGAAAATGTCAATCTAGAGATGGGTTCTTTTTAAAGTGTGGAAAAAAGTTCAAACGGATAAAGTAAATTGGAAAACAACTACAAAAAGAATAGAAAAAGATATCAATTTAAAGAAAATAATGCAAAAATGTTTGAAGTACCTTGATTAACTCAGCTCTTCTTTGAGGATCAACCCCTGATACTCCAAATAACATTTTCTCAGCAGAAATATCCATTTGTATTGCAACATCAAACCCAGCAAAAGCAACTTCCCTTCTCCACTGCTCATTTATATGACTATTTTTTAGAATAAGTTCCCTTCTCTCTTTATGGGATCTAATTAATACTTGATGCAATTAGTTTAATTTGATTGATTATAGTTTTATATATTTTAATATCAAGGTGTCATTTGCAACTCTTTGAACCTAACTATTGATGAATTTCTTAAAGGGTGATTTTGTTATCTTCAGTTGTATGCTAATTTCATGGATCTAAACAACTATGTGGATTTAAGGGATATAAAGAGTTGATGGTATATTATAAATATAAACAAGACACATTTTAATTCTAAAGATCTAAAACATATTGTAAATACGCTAAATCAATCAACACTGACAATATATGAAATGTGTCTAAATTCCTACTGATGCACACCTAAAAATCCAAGTTATGTGGTAACTGTTAACTGTAAGAGATGGAAATTCGTAGAATTTGTGCTTCTTCGGGCTAATGATAGGTAAGTAATTTGACATTTATCTAGATCAATCAAGTTTTTCTGAAATTGATTGTTTTTGAGCCAAAATACTGTGAAAATCCCAAGTGAAAGTGAAGCAGAAGTAATGTACCTCTCCACCAAGATAAGCTAGGTCACCGGAAGAAGTCAAAGAGGTGTCATGGAACGCCGATCTGCCAAGAACCCTGACCATATCAGGCTCCACCATATGCTTCCCTCCAAGTATCTTCAGTATCGTCGTTTTTCCTTTTGTTTAAAATTCAATAAAATTTCACGATCGATATGGATAGAATTGAAATTGAAAAAAAGGACGACAGAAGGAGGACGAACCAGCGCCATTAGATCCGACAAGAAGGCAACGATCACCGGGATTGAGAGTGAGGGAGAAATCTTCAATGAGAGGAACTGAACCAGGAGGCGGATGGCCGTCGATCCCTGGGTAGGTGAACTTGAGCTTATTTATAACCACCATTGGATTATTATCATTTCGCTCATTGTCATTGATCCCCATTATAGCTCTTCAATCAAAGAATTCTGCAAGGAATAGGTGATGAAAGTTGGGGTTTATAAAGAACTTTCCGGCGGTGGGTGGGTGGAGAGTTGAAGAGCGGGAACTGATTGTCGTGGCAGGGCTTTGAGTCGCTAACACCCCCTCGCCTACAGAATCTGGTTCCAAATGTGGACACGTCTACTTTGGGGCTCTTTTATACATCGATCATCAATGTTGTTTTAACTTTTCACTCTCAACGCCATTTCACCATTTTCATATAACTTCATCATAAATCCATAGTTAGATAAACCCTAGAATGAATATGGGTATTCTATTCCAATCCCTTCGTTTTTAACATTGATGTAACAACATATTCATAACTTTGAATATCTCTATATGTAGATTCTCTTTATACTGTAATAAATAAAGAGATTTTACAAACAAGAAATCATGTACTTTTTTTTTTCGTGACACATATGCCTAAAATAGTAGGCATACACATGTGACATGTTTGGTCAATATTTACATGTTAAATGCTTAGAGCATTTATCTAACTTCCATATATAAATAATAACTATATTACATTATAGATGGATTATAGGACATTAACATCATGCATTCAAAATTTTACCTTAACGAAACCAAATTAAAATGTGGCAAGCAAGGAAAACCTTGACACAAAACATAAAATGGAGAATTAACCTAAGTAGTTCACCATGTGAAAAGGTACATTAAACAATTTAGGTATTTATAAGAAAATTTGATATAGTTCACCATGTGAAAAGGTAATCATGATATATTTCTTTAAACAATTTTGGTACTAATTTATATTGTTGTTCTATACATAATACAACATTAATGATACAAATTACACAACTAAGCTCCCACGAACAATTTCAACTCTCTGTAATGTTCCTACATTTATAAAACCGAATGTATATACATGACTTCAACTTTTCTCAATTTGAGATTTTCATCATCAATCTTTAACACATGTAAAAGTGTTGGGTGTTAATTTAATAAAAAAAATAAAGCTAAATTGATTGAGGAACTAGTTTTTGATGGAATACAGATAAAAGGTGGGTAAGGGTAATCTTGTCATATTGCTTTAGCAAACCATTTTGGCAATCTCAAAGAAGCCTTCATTCCAAGCCTTGTAAAGAACAGAGCATACAGAAGATGTAGCAAGAACACAAAGAAACAGCAATTCAGTAATAGCTGCCAAAAAGACAAAAATCATATAGTGTAAAAAAATCAAATCTTTTATTAAATTGAATTAACAGATAATTGAGAGGGTAAAAAAGACAAACCAAGGTCCCAAAAATGGTGTATATTAAATTCATTGATGGAATTGTCAAGAACCCTAATGAAGTGAGGATAAATGTAGCTGAAGCATGAATGTTTATAGTGATCTTCAAGAAAAAAAAATGATTATCAGAATATGGGGGGTACTAAAGTAATTTAAGATATGAAGATTGAAGAATGTAAATTTACCAAAGCAAGAATGTTTTCCCTGATTAGAAAAGAATACATCACAACATATCCCATTGCACCTATAGCTCTCACCTGTATTAAATTTAAAGACACGTGTCACAAAAACAGTAAAAAATCATCCTTAAAAGATGAGAGAAAAAGAAGAAAGATAGAAAGCCTTACAATTGCACTTGTGAATATAGAAACACCCCAATTTGCTTTTGACCTGAGAAGTGAAGATTGAAGATTGAAGAATATTCTTGTTTTTTTTTTTCATAATTCATAATTGAAAAGATTGCAATAAGGAATAAACAATTGTATACCTCCATAAAGACCCCATAGCAAGACCAAGAAACCCATGCATTAACTGAAATGATAGAAATAAGCCAAAATGTAAACCATATATATATATATAAAGTTAAATACTTAAATGATATAAAGATATGAAACTATTTTCTAACCAGATATGTTAGTGCTTTTATTGGTCCAGCTAAAACAAGCAATAGTGTAGCAGTTGCCACCTATAAAAATATGATATGTAAAATGGAACACATCAAAGATGTTATTTTCAGGAATATGGTAATAATGATTGGTTTTGGTTAGATAATGGATACCATAGTCTTTCTTCCAGCAACAATATCCCATCGCATTGATGAGAATACTATGGGTAAGGCAAAGAAACAACCAAAGTAATTCTGTAAATATTGTAATTGTTAGTTTTCAATAACGCCCACCATGTGTTCGACATAATGCAGAGTCAAAAAAGTACCTCGATAGCAAGGGAGCTGCTTAAGATGTAGGCTAATCCACCAAGAGCAGCAAACATAGAACATTCTACCAACCTTAAAGTCTTCTGATAAGCTTCTCCATTCATGGTCAAGTCTTCAGGAGAACCGGAGTTATCTTGTTTGTCGTCTTTTTGTGTCCATAATGGAGCTCCGATTTCTGAAACCCTAACATTTCTGAGGTTTGAATTGGTTCTAGAGATACGAAATTGGGGATTAGAAGAAAGGATTGAGGGTGATGAGACGTGACAGAGCTTGGATTTATCGTGTGTTGTAAGGGAGGTGGCATGGATATTCTGGGAAAGATGAGAAATTGGGGGTTGAAGACGATAACAACCATGAACTTTAAGGATGTTAATGGTTGCTGAAGGAAGCATGTTGTTTTCTGGCAATTCTCTTTTTGTTTATAGCAACAAAATGCTTTAAACACGAAAGGGAGAAACTCAAAATCAAAAATTAACAACGTCTTCGTGTTTCATTGAAAAGATGGAACAGTCTTACCTATAGGATTTATGTGGTTTACAAGTCTACAATTGGAAAGGGATCAAGCACAGTAACTTCAGAAACACGAATAGGGAACATAAATTTCATGAAACAGAGGTCATGAATCGATCAAATTGAGTAAATTTACAGCAACATTTGATACAAAAAAACATACACCAAACTAAATTGAGTGTGGAATTGATGGATAACGAAAAGTTTGAGTAGGTAATTACTTGCTCGCCTGCTCGAAACGATGAAGAACATCCACAACGTCTCAGGAGACTCAGTTTACTCCATGAAGTTCATTCGAGTTTCTTGAGTGAAGTCATGTCATTCTACTATCCTTACATTTATCGAGAAATTATAGAAGATGTCCCCCAAAAAGTAAAACTTACAAATATGCCCCCTGTATAAGAAATAGTTATAGAAATAATCCCTACAGTTATATAGAAACGTTACCTCGTTGTAAATCTATCCTCTATCCTAATAAATAAATGAAGTTTTTTTTTGCCACATGTCACATTCTAAATCAATTGGTCAAATGTCATTTTCTGGTTATTTTGAACTAGGTGTGAGACCCGTATATTATACGGGTTAATTTAAAAAAAAAATTAAATATTAAAATGTAAACAGTAAATATTTTTGAAGGTAAAACTTTAAAATAAGAAAGGAAAAAACATATTCATTGCAATTTAATTTCATATATATTATATTTAATACTTTACATATACAAATATATGACTTTAATTTTAAAAATTGAAACAAACCATAAATTGACAAGTGGATAATATTTATTTTAAAAATACCATAAAATGACAAGTGTCAAAATTCATGAGAGAATGACAAATGGCAAAAAAAACCTTCATTTATTAGAGAGGATGTCACATTCTAAATCAATTGGCCAAATGTCATTTTCTGGTTATTTTGAACTAGGTGTGAGACCCGTATATTATACAGGTTAATTTAAAAAAAAATTAAATATTAAAATGTAAATAGTAAATATTTTTTAATGTAAAACTTTAAAATAAGAAAGGAAGAAACATATGCATTGCAATTTAATTTCATATATATTATATTTAATACTTTATATATATAAATATATGACTTTAATTTTAAAAATTGAAACAAACCACAAATTGACAAGTGGATAATATTTATTTCAAAAATACCATAAAATGACAAGTATCAAAAAAAACCTTCATTTATTAGAGAGGATTATATTTTTTTTCCACATGTCATTTTATGGGTTTTCCTATTTTATTAAATTCCATATAATATTTTAATGTAATAATTACAATAAATGTAGTAATAAATGGATATCAATTTCATTAATGGACTTACCTTCTAATTTTAAAATTCATAAATTAAAGTTCATTAGTTTCTTTTGTTTATTTATTTATTTTTTTAAATTAAAAAGATAAAAAAAAACATTTCAAGTTTAATAATACATTAATTTCTTATTTTCTTATAAATCCAAAGTTCTCAAATATTTTGACCTTCATATTTATTTATTTTTTAAATTAACCTATTATGGGTATCACAACTAGTTATATATTGTGTAGGGAAATTACAAAAGTATCCTTATAGTAATCGATAAAATTAATGAAATAATCCTTGTGTAAAAATTTAAAAAATGGTCTATATCTAGAAAATATTACCGACATTGTGCATTTGAAAGAAAATTATTGACATCAGAAATGGTTGAAATAATACATATGCAATAGCAAAATTACATAATAACAAAATTAGATATGATCCACTTGTAATAAAAGTTACAAAAGGTATCTATGTATAATACAGAAATGGTCATTTTGTGTTAATATCAAAATTATAAAAATAGTCCCTCTGTAACAATAACGAAATTACAGAAATAATGCAAGTGTAATAATATATTACAACAATGATAGGTAGAATTTCATATATATCCTAATGATATTCTCGGTGTAATAACAAAATTAGATAATTAGATCTCTAGCGATCTTTCTTTTTTAATCATTTTGCTTTATATCAACATTGTGCATTATTTAATTCAATCGAAAATATAAGATTAATAAAGTCGTCGCAACGTGTATGTTATCATCACGAGTTTTATTAATTTTTGTTCCAAATGTTGTATAATTTTTTAGAGAAAATTACATGAATAGTCTACGTGGTATTGTTTGATAGTCCCTAATTTTTAATTTTTACCAGCATCGTCCTTTTGTTATTTTATTATTTTTCCTATGATTTTCGTCTGACAACAATACCCTTTATGATTGTTATTTTGTATTTAGTAATTTTTTAGTTTTTGTATTTAGTTTTATGTTTATTCTTTGTTGTTGGAATTCACCTTTTTACCACACTCACCCACTTTCCTCCCCTCCATGGTTTTAGATCCAATGAGCACCACCAATCAGCTCTAGATCATTGTTGGCAACTACCACTGGTCACCTCATGTTCACCTTTGGCAACCACCAATAGTCACCTTTGGCAACCATCACCAGTCAAATAAATATCAAAACATGTGAGTTGTTTCTTTTCAAATGTTGGGTGACCAAGACATCAGTAAACGTTCATTAACCAAATCATGATTAAACTGCTAATGAAGTACGTGATAGAAGAGGTGATCAGAATGAGTCGCCGACCATATGAATCTATTGAACCAGAGCAAGTTGTCACCAAGGTCGCATCGGTTAAGGACGTATCCACAATTCGAGCCTCGATTGTTGGTTCGCTTTCTAATTTGAACTCTTTTATAACACAGCCCATAAATCGATAAACAAAAACAATTAGCTATATGTAAATTACATTAATTTTGCGGAAGAATTTTGAGATTTTAAGGAATGGATCCATGAAGATTTGATTTTTTTAGTAACTTACCAACAATAGTGGCGTTATCACATCCTTGAATCAAGGTACCACAACAGAAGCAACAACCACTAGCAGTGTAACACCTGGTTTTTCGTAATAGATATTATTTCATGAGAGGTAAATTATATGAGATGAATATATGGAATAAAGCATAGAGTTACTTTAAAAAGAAATGTTATTTAGCAAAATATAATTGACTAGAGTTGTAGATCTTGTTGAGACGATTTCGTGGATATAAAGATCATCGAAAACGAAGTTCATATGAGAAAGTTATGGCTGTTTGAAATTGAGACAAAAGTATGTTGCTATTTTGAGAAAGTCAATGGAAGTCAAAGTCAAAATGGTCAAATTGTGGCTACAGCGGCGCGACATGATGTTCACCACTGCGCGGTAATGAGCGAGTCACCGAGACACGTGGTAGAAGAGAGTGGCATGTAGCGAAACCAGGCAATGCACCGTCACCGCGGCGCGGCGCGACGCGTCCAGACTATATATATATATATATATATATATATATATATATATATATATATATATATATATATATATATATATATATATATATATGTGTGTGTGTGTGTGTGTGTGTGTGTGAGTGTGTCTGTGTGTGTGTGTGTGTTAGGGGTCAGGATCCTTAACCCTATCCAGGATCCTGAATCTGGAAGGAATCTTAGGATCCCGAAACATACATCGGGATCCTGATCATTATTCCTTAAACAAAATTAACGACTATATTTCTTGTTTATTTTTCATCTATACAGAAGCAGTCAACTAAAGGCTCCTTATATTTGAAGAATCATCTCAACCAGGCTTAAGACCCGGAAATACTAAAACAAAGCAATTTACGAATACGTATTCAAGAGGATCCCAGAAATATCAGACTTTTAGTTATCCAAATTAGTGTATAAATACACATGTATAATTCACACTACCCATAACTAGAGCTACTAAAATACTCGTACCTGTATTATTGTCATAATTTATGTAATTTACATTCTAATTAATAAATTAAAACAAGGGAGGTGATCATTATCACATCCCATGGTTTTATGTTGGAGATCCTATTAAGGATCAATTGTTTTCCTTGTAAACCACTCATGTCATTTTGATCTCAATTTGATATTCATAATATCTACAACACCACAACCTCTCATACAATTTGGTTGATTGTCATTTGAATTATTTTTGACCAAAACAATTTGGCGTCCACCGTGGGGCCGTGGTGTTCATAATCCTCGAAATAATGTCTACACAACCAACCCTATCTTCTTCCTCTATTCTTCCTATTTCTTCGAAAAGCCTTCCACCACCTCCGAGAGGACTCCCTGGTCAAAGGAAAACTTACGATGCATCGAAGAAGAGCATTTCTCCAATTATTAACCATGGGAATCCATAATCCCTGGGATCCCAGGATCCTCCTGCTTCGATCTCTAACAACGAACTCTTCTCCATGATGAAGATGTTGACGCAACAGGTGACTCAACAACATGAAGACAATAGAACACTGCTCAAGGAGGTGGAAAGGATAAAGCTATTGAAACAATCGTACTTGTATTCTTGTCATCATTTATATAACTTACATTCTAATCAATAAAATCAAACAAGGCATGTGATATGTAACATCCATAAAATTCAAACCAATTTAAAACTTTTTCAAGCATTAAAAAAGCTTTCATTATTACAAAATGTTTTCAAAATAGTTTCATATCAGAGTATCCCAGAAATCAAGATCATAAAAATATGAGGAGGTGCACGATCACGCCTTCGCCTTCCCGCGATCATCTGAAGTACCTGAAACAAAATCTAAAACTGTAAGCTCGACGCTTAGTGAGTTCCCCCAAAATACCCGCACAACAAATAACACACATATAATAAGAGCATACTATGGGCCCAATCAACCATTGGGTTGGAATGCCCCAGGCCCTCAACCATCGAGTTGGAATGCCAACATACTATGGGTCCAATCATCCTCGGGATGGTATACCCTCGGCCCACAACCATCGGGTTGGAATGCCCACATACTATGAGTCCAATCATCCTCGGGATGGAATACTCTTGGCCCACAACCATCGGGTTGGAATGCCCTGGTCTATTGGCTCTCGTACAAAGCGGATAAGCCTCAACCATCCATCAATCATGTGCATATATATTAGATAATCATATAACAGTCTACAGACAGACAAACCGATCTACAGATCACTAAGCATAGCAACATCCGATCTACCAGGATACCGATCTAACTGATCATAACCACATAGAACATCCTATCTACCAAGATACCGATCTAACAGATCACACTAACAATAAAGCAGGATAACAATCCAAAGGGTCGTCCTTGGTGCCTTCGACCCTTGAGTATAGTGAGGAAAACTCACATCACAATGTCGATCAGACTGAAATATCAAACTCCCGAAACACGGCTCCAAACACCAACACCTACAACCACCAATGATCCACTTCCATAAATTCCTAATTTACCAAAATACCCTCAGAAGTCAACTGGTCAACCCTTGGGCAAAGTCAAAGTCAACGGTCAAGGTCAACAGACCATGTTGACCCAACTCGTCGAGTGGAGCTTACTGACTCGTCGAGTTCCTTTAGAACTCAAAGAATCGTGAAAACCCCAGTTGACTCCGATTTTCCAGACAACTTGTCGAGTCCATGCAGTGTCCAAACTGTTGGGAAAACCCTAACCAACTCGTCAAGTTAACTCACTAACTCGCTGAGTTCATGCATAATCCAAAAAACAGGAAACCCTCATCCAACTCATTGAGTTAGCTATGCAACTTGTCGAGTTCCTTCAGTCCTTTTCTCATTCAGACGCTTTTAAGCGAAACAAAGGCTCCAAACTGTAGATCTAGCCTCCTAGGGTCTAGTTACCACGTAAAGTTGCTAACTTTACGTGCATGCAAGGTTCCAAGAAGCTAAAACACTCATAACTATCCTTGGGAAGGGGTTTTGGACATGGAGGAGGGCCAAAGCTTCATAAAGCATGAGGCTTTATGTCCATAAGGGCCTAGAGGAGTCCAGATCTGAAACCATGTTCTCATGACAAGCTCAAACTCGAGTATGACCCCCTTTTTGCACCAAAATGCCCATATACTAACATAAGAAGAGATCTAAGGAATGGAAAGCCAAGGTAAGGACTTTTTACCTTCAAATGGATGCCAAAACAATGTAGATACTGGATCTACAAGCTTCTTCTCGTTCCAAGCATCTAAATCTTCAAGCCACTTCAAGAAATGCACCAAACACACACTTTTAGCCTCTCTCACACACACACACACACTCAAAAATAGGGTTAGATCGATTAGGGTTTTCTTCTGGACGTGAAAGGGTGGTAAGGAGTCTAGAAGGAAGGACTTAAGGTCCTTTAAATAGGGTGTAAACCCTAAAAATTAGAGATTTCATGCACAACCTCTACTCGTCGAGTTGGGGTCCACCAAATCGTCGAGTAGGTCCCATAAACCACACGACCATATCCGTCTCTACACGACGAGTTGTGGCAACCAACTCGTCGAGTAGGTCTCTAATAATGAATATAAAAATTTTAAAACTTATACCTGGGAGTCGGGGTGTTACAATTCTCCCCCACTTGAACTAGACTTCGTCCTTGAAGTCTGCTGCGGTGAACAACTCCTGATAAGGCTCCCGCATCTCTGCCTCCGGCTCCCAAGTCCACTTAGATCCTCTCCGGTGCTCCCATTGTACCTTCACCAAAGGTACCTCCTTGTTCCGTAGAATCTTCACTTTCCTCTCCAGAATGGCCACTGGCCTCTCCACATAATTCAGGCGCTCATCGACCTAAATATCATCTAATGACACCACTGCCTCCTCATGCAGTATGCACTTCCGCAATTACGAGACATGGAAAGTGTTATGGATCTGAATAAGCTCCTCTAGGAGATCAAGTCTATACGCCACCTTGCCAACCCTAACAATAACCCTGAATGGCCTAATGTATCGGGGACCCAACTTCCCCCTCTTCCTGAAGCGAATCACACCCTTCCAGGGTGAGACCTTCAGTAGTACCATGTCACCAACCTGGAACTCCAACTCAGATCGGCGCCGGTCGGTGTAACTCTTCTGCCGACTCTGAGTAGTCTACAGTCGCTGACTGATCTGCTGAATCCTCTCGGTAGTCTGCAGAACCACCTCTGTCTGTCCCATCACTTTATAGCCAATCTCACCCCAACGGACTGGGGTGCGACATCTCCACCCATACAACAGCTCATATGGTAGAACACCAATGCTGGAGTGAAAGCTGTTGTTGTAGGAGAACTCTGCAAGGGGTAGGTAGGAGTCCCAACTCCCACCGAAGTCAATAACGCAGGCTCGCAGCATATCCTCGAGGGTCTGTATAGTTCACTCACTCTGACCGTCTGTCTGCAGATGATATGATGTGCTAAAATGCAGCCGCGTGCCCAGTTCCTCATGGAACTTCTGTCAGAAACGGGAGGTGAACCGAACATCACGGTCTGACACGATAGAGACCAGAACTCCATGGCGAGCAACGATCTCGCGGATATACACGTCGGCCAGCTTCTCGGCCGATGAGCTCTCTCGGATAGGCAGAAAATGGGCACTCATGGTCAGTCGATCCACGACGACCCATATTACATCATATCCCTTCGCCGTCCTCGACAACTTGGGGATAAAATCCATCGTGATCTATTCCCATTTCCACATGGGAATCTCCAGAAGCTGCAGCTTGCCATGCGGCCTCTGGTGCTCGGCCTTGACCATCCTGCAGGTCAATCACCTCTCGACGTACCAATCAATCTCTGTCTTCATGCACGACCACCAGTAGCTCAAACTTAGATCCCAGTACATCTTGGTGACCCCGGGTGAATAGAGAAGTGAGACTTATGAGCCTCCTCCAATACAATCTGTCTGACCCCACCAGACATCGGAACCTATACCCGACCATAACGGGTCAACAATCCCCGGATATCCCACACAAATCGGGTGATCTCGCCCCTGATCCTCTCAAGCTTCTAGTTCTCCTGCCACACACCCTCATCCTGGGCTTCACTAATCAAGCCCATGAGTGGAGACTCCACATATATCCTCATGCATGCTGCTGAGACAGAAGATCCCGCCGACTTGCGGCTCAGAGCGTCCGCAACCACGATCACTTTAACCGGATGGTAAAGGATCTCACAGTCATAATCCTTGACTACGTCCAGCCACCTACGCTGCCTCATGTTCAGGTTCGAATGATCCATATGTGTCTCAGACTCTTGTGGTCCGTGTATATGGTACATCGGACCCCATAGAGGTAATGTCTCCAAATATTGATAGCGAATACCACCGCTCCCAACTCCAGATCGTGTGTGAGATATCTCGTCTCGTACGGCTTTAGCTGCCGTGATGCATATGCTATCACTCGTCCTCTCTGCATAAGGACTGCTCCCAATCTGATGATCGATGCATCACAAAATACTACAAAATCTTCAACTCCCTCAGGGAGGGTCAACACCGGCACCTCGCAAAGTCGCTGTCTCACTGTCTCGAATGCAATCTGCTGCTCAGGGCCCCACCAGAAATCCACCCCTTCCTCGTCAGACGAGTGAGAGGTACCGCAATCTTGGAGAAATCCTATATGAATCTCCGGTAGTACCCTGCCAATCCAAGAAGCTCCTGATGTCTGAGGGAGATTTCGTAACCTCCCACTGTATAACTGTTGGATTAGTGTCTAAGTCCATAACTATTTTGGTATGTACTTGACCCGATTATGAGCATGGTCCTTTTGGGTTGCCTTCACCATATCAATATGTAGGATGAATTAAGGAGAGAAACGTTTAAATATGATTTATTAATATATTATAAGAATAATATATTAAAGGAGAAATCATATAGTTTAATTAATATTAGTCAAGAATTAATTAAGAATTAATTTTGTGGCTAAAAGAGATTAATTGAATTTAGGGGTATGGATTTGTAATTATAAGATAATTACGATTGGGCTATGGATCACCTAATAATATATAGGTTGGACGAATTCTATGGGAAGCCCATTAGAAATCGTCCAAGGGATATGTTAAAGGAGTCCATGGGCTGCTTAGGGCCTAAGCAGTCAGGTTAGGGTTTCCTACTTGCAAACCCTAATAGACTACATGTATATATAGGACCCCTATGCCCCAAAAACGTGGCTAAGAGTTCCTCTAGGGTTTCCAGCCGTTTTTGGTGCCTCCTCTTTCCTCCCTCTTCATCCAAGTTGCTTAGTGGTGTTTGTGACTCCATTAGAGGTGCAACACTTGAGGCACTAAGCTTTCTGAAGCCAATCAAAGCAAGGATTGATTGTTATTGCTATATAACAATCAAAGGTAATTACTAAACCCTTATTTCAGTTCTTATTTGATAGATCTAGGGTTTGTAAGTCTTGGATTCATTGCATGTACAATAGAGAAACCTAGATCCAAGCATTAGGGTTTGTATGAGCACATATGATTGTTCTTATGCTTAAAACCCATCAATAACTGCCTCGATCTTGGCCGAATCAACCAAAATCCCCTCCTGGTTAACGAGATGTCCAAGGAACTGAACCTCTCGTAACCAAAACTCGCACTTCGAGAACTTGTCATACAACCGCTCTCGTGTTAGAACCCCCAGTAGCTCACGGAGATGCTTCTCATGCTGCTCCCTCATCTTGGAGTACACCAAGATATCGTCTATAAACACGATGATCGATCGATCGAGCATCGGTCTGCATACCCGATTCATCAGGTCCATAAACACTGTCGGCGCGTTGGTGAGCCCAAACGGCATCACCACGAACTTGTAAAGTCTATAATGAGTCCGGAACACGGTCTTCTCCACGTCCTCCTCTCTAACGCTGACCTGATGGTATCCGGACCTCAGGTCTATCTTGGAGAACCAAGATGCTCCCTGCAAGTGATCGAAAAGATCATCTATCCTCGAGAGTGGGTAACGACTCTTCACCATCAACTTGTTCAACTCCCGGTAGTCAATGCATATCCGGTGTGAATCATCCTTCTTCTTGACGAAGAGAATCTGTGCTCCCCACGGAGAACTGCTCGGACGAACGAACTGCTTGCCCAACAGTTCCTGCAAATGTTATGACAGCTCCTGCATCTCTGGTGGTGCCAATCGGTATGGCGCCTTGGCGATAGGGGTCGCACCTGGCACTAGGTCGATCCTGAACTCGACCTGCCTCTCCGGAGGCACTCCGGGTAACTCCTCCGGAAACACATCAGCGAACTCTCTGACAACCAGAACATCTGAAACCGAAACCTGATCCCTGACTCACGTATCCACCACATACGCTAAGTAACCCGCACACCCGTGCTGAATATACTGCCGAGCCCTGGCAGCCGAGTAAAACCCTGATCCCAACTTGGCGCCCTCGCCGAAGATAACCAGTTCTCCCCCACTTGGGGTTCGAACTACCACCTGCTGACCCTCACAGTTGATCATGGCACTGAAGCGACTCAACCAATCAATACCCACAATCACACATACATCCCCCATGGGAATCAGAATCAAGTCTATCGGGAAGGATACCCCGAAGATCTCCAGAACGTAGCCCTGATAGATTGAAGAAGCAGAAATCCCGTGTTCGTTAGCGATAGAAACTCACAACGGACAATATAGCTCTCCTACAGGCAAACCGAACTCCCTACTGAACGATCGAGAGACAAACGACCGAATCGCCCACGAGTCAAATAATACCAAAGCAGGTAAGGAGTTCACTAAGAACATACCAGCAACCACATCTGGTGCTGACATGGCCTCCTCGGCTGTAAGCTGGAAGGCGCGTCCCTGAGCCTTCGTAGGCTCTGCTCTACCCTGACCCCCGTCCCGTGATCCTCAGTGTACCTGGCGTGGGAGCCTGCGCCGACTTGGTGGCTAGTAGGGGACACTGGGCCTTCATATGGCCCACCTGCTCACAATGGTAACAAAGTCTGACCCCAAAAGCTGGAGTATGCTGCCTACAATCCCTAACAATGTGGCCCTGCTTGCCACACTTGTGGCACCCGCTACCAGATCAGCAAACCCCCAAATGAGCGTTCCTGTACTTCCTACAAGTGTGGTCGGGCTGACCTCCAGACCTAGAATCAGCGGTCTTGGACCGCTTCGGCGCCGGATGCGATTGCGTTGGGGCCTGCCTCTGCTCTCTCAACTGCAGCTCAATCTCAAGCTCATGACGCCTAGCGGCCTCCTGTAACTCCGGTAATATGTCACATCGCTGGGAAGTAACAAACTGTTTGATGTCATTCTTGAGCATGCTCAGATAACAAGTCATCTGAGCCTGCTCAGATGCAAACTCTGGGCAAAACATCGCCCTCTCAGTGAACATGCAGGTGATCTCCTCCACCGTCTCCGTACCCTGTCTCAGATCAAAAAACTCCTATGGTAGCTGCTCTCACTCAACCTGTAGAATGTAGTGAGTGCGGAACATCTCCCTGAACTGATACCAAGATACTGTTGCTCGCTGCTCATCAGAATATGATCCCGTCATCAACCTCCACCAGTCCTTTGCTCCGGACCTCAGCAGGTTCAGAGCACATCTGACCTTCTGGTCAGCAGGACATGAGCATGTGAAGAAACACCCCTCCACGTCAGACAGCCACCTCATGGCTATGATCGGATCCTAATTCCCATCGAAGGTCGGGGGCTTCGTGTTATCGAGGTCCCAATACTGAAAAGCCCGCCCTGTCCCCGTACCTGCAGTCGCCACGGTTGCGGAGGCTGTAGCAGCCGTAGTCTCAGCAATGGCTACGTATCTGTCATCAAAATACTCCATCATGGCGGTCTTGATAAACCCAAACATCTCTGGAATCTGACCCCGGACAATCTCGACCACCTCCTCGTGGATGATCTCCTTGACACGATCCTCTATCAACGCTGGCTTATCCTGGCTGCCAGCTCCTGATCCTGACCCGGATCCAGTCTCAAATCGCCTCGTAACCACCATACTGAAAATACACCAGGAAAATATCAGATAATCCGCATAAACAATGGGGAACCAACTCCCAACTAAACCCTAGGGGTTGTGACTTCCTTGATACGCATATGGGTCCCATACTTTCAGTAGTATGGGCCCATACTACCTTCCACACCTACCCATATTTATCTCAAGTATCATCACAATGCCCTAACAATATACATATGCATGGCGAGTGCTCAATCCTCACTCCTAGAGGAAGGCTAAACATCTCGTAACTGGCCGACTGACCCCACACGACTCACCCATGAAACTTCCACCAACCCTGTAGCACTAGTGTATGCTAGTCATACATAACGCTGGACCTTATAGACTTTCGAATATATGATCCTACCATAAGCCCTTCATCAAATAAGAATAGTAAATAAGGCTAAATCGAACATTCTCAGGCTATAAGATCTTAATTATGTATTACCATGATGCATACACTTAGCAACTACAGTAATGATGTCAATTTCATATAAGGAAAACCTTAGGCTATCAGGCATCATATAATCAGGCAATTCTATCATGCAATTCCTGAAGATCCCTAGCCTATCTCTAGCATGCTGTTCTAACATATCACAATATCAATAACTACATGTTATTGGGGTTTACTTACTGGCTCCGGTTGATCGTACACTCTGCATCATCCTTTCTTATTTTGAAAACCATTTGAAAATCATTTTGAAAATCCTTTCGTTAGTTTGAGATTAGATTCACGCGAGTGTTCCTCCAGTTCACTCAAACAAAGGCTCTGATACCAACTTGTAACATCCATAAAATTCAAGCCAATTTAAAACTTTTTCAAGCGTTCAAAAACCTTTAATTATTACAAAATGTTTTCAAAATAGTTTCATATCAGAGTATCCTAGAAATCAAGATCATAAAAATGTGAGGAGGTGCACGATCACGCCTTCTCCTTCCCACGATTATCTGAAGTACCTAAAACAAAATCCAATACCGTAAGGCCGAAGCTTAGTGAGTTCTCACAAAATACCTGCACAACAAATAACACACATATAATAAGAGCATACTATGGGCCCAATCAACCATCGGGTTGGAATGCCCCAGGCCCTAAACCATCGGGTTGGAATGCCAACATACTATGGGTCCAATCATCCTCGGGATGGTATACCCTCGGCCCACAACCATCGGGTTGGAATGCCCACATACTATAAGTCCAATCATTCTCGGGATTGAATACTCTTGGCCCACAACCATCGAGATGGAATGCCCTGGTCTATTGTCTCTCGCACAAAGCGGATAAGCCTCAACCATCAATCAATCATGTGCACATATATTAGATAATCATATAACAGTCTACAGACAGACAAACCGATCTACAGATCACTAAGCATAGCAACATTCGATCTACCAGGATACCGATCTAACTGATCATAACCAGATAGAACATCCTATCTACCAGGATACCGATCTAACAGATCACATTAACAATAAAGCAGGATAACAATCCAAAGGGTCGACCTTGGTGCCTTAGACCCTTGAGTATAGTGAGGAAAACTCACCTCACAATGTCGATCGAACTGAAATATCAAACTCCCGAAACACGGCTCCAAACACCAACACCTACAACCACCAATGATCCACTTCCATAAATTCCTAATTTACCAAAATACCGTCAGAAGTCAACTGGTCAACCCTTGGTCAAAGTCAAAGTCAACAGTCAAGGTCAACAGTCCATGTTGACACAACTCGTCGAGTGCAGCTTACTAACTCGTCGAGTTCCTTCAGAACTCAAAGAATTATGAAAACCCCAGTTGAGTCGCTGAGTTTCCAGACAACTTGTCGAGTCTATGCAGTGTCCAAAATGTCGGGAAAACCCTAACCAACTCGTCGAGTTAACTCACTAACTCGCCGAGTTCATGCAAAATCCAGAAAGCGGGAAACCCTCATCCAACTCGTCGAGTTGGCTATGCAACTCGTCGAGTTCCTTCAGTCCTTTCTCATTCAGACACTTTTAAGCGAAACCAAGGCTCCAAACTGTAGATCTAGCCTCCTAGCGTATATTTACCACATAAAGTTGCTAACTTTACGTGCATGCAAGGTTCCAATAATCTTAAACACTCATAACTTGCCTTAGGAAGGGGTTTTGGACATGGAGGAGGGCGAAAGCTTCATAAAGCTTGAGGCTTTATGTCCATAAGGGCCTAGAGGAGTCCATATCTGAAACCATGTTCTCATGACAAGCTCAAACTCGAGTATGACCCCCTTTTTGCACCAAAATGCCCATATACTAACATAAGAAGAGATCTAAGGAATGGAAAGCCAAGGTAAGGACTTTTTACCTTCAAATGGATGCCAAAACAATGTAGATACTGGATCTACAAGCTTCTTCTCGTTCCAAGCCTCTAAATCTTCAAGCCTCTTCAAGAAATGCACCAAACACACACTTTTAGCCTCACACACACACACACTCAAAAATAAGGTTAGATGGATTAGGGTTTTCTTCTGGACGTGAAAAGATGGTAATGAGGCTGGAAGGAAGGATTTAAGGTCCTTTAAATAGTGTGCAAACCCTAAAAATTAGGGTTTTCATGCACAACCTCTACTCGTCGAGTTGGAGTCTACCAACTCGTTGAGTAGGTCCCATAAACCATGCCCCAATATCTATCCCTACACGATGATTTGTGGCAACCAACTCGTCGAGTAGGTCTCTAATAATGAATATAAAACTTTTCAAAGTTATACCTGGGAGTCGGGGTGTTACATGATCATTATCACCTCCCAAGATTTTATGCCAGAGATCCTATCAAGTATCAAGAGCTTCCTTGTAAACCACTCGTGTCGTTTAATCACAAGTTGGTATTCATAAAAGCTACAACACTACAGCCTCTCATACGATTTGGTTGATTCTCATTTGATTAATTTTTGACCAAAAGAATTTGGCACCCACCATGGGGCCGTGTTGTTCATAATCCTCGAAAATCATGTCTACACAACCAAACATATCTTCTTCCTCTAATCTTCCTATTTCTTCGAAAAGTCTTCCACCATCTCCGAGCGGACCCCCTGGTTAAAGGAAAACTTTTGATGCATCGAAGAAGAGCACTTCTCCAATTATTAGCCATGGGAATCCAGGATCTCTAGGATCCCAGGATCCTCCTGCTTCTATCTCTAACTACGAACTCTTCTCCATGATGAAGATGTTGACGCAACAGGTGACTCAGAAAGATGAAGACAATAGAACACTGCTCAAGGAAGTGGAAAGGATAAGTGCAGAGATCCTTAAACCCTAGGAGGCGACACCCTCAATCTTGCAACCCAAGATCTTGAATTTAGATAACACAAGATCCTTAGGTAAACATCCGGAGACTACAAATCCAACATCCGCTGGTACCCCAACTGGGGGTGTAATCCCAAACAGTTGAACTCCTATGATTTAGGATCTTGACAAACTTTTAATACCCCTAATAACGTAAACATTGGTGACTTCTTTGAAAGTAACACTTTTAAGTTTTAATACTAACTCTATGAATCTTGATGTAGGAATAAGTCCAATCATGGCCAAATAAATTCAACGACTATGATAGATGATCTCGAGCGTACTAGGAGTGGTCCAACCTATACCGGAAGCATCGCTCACCAGTTACGTGATCTTAATATTTATTCCCTCGATAGCCGACACTAAAGTTCCAAAGAACTTCCAAACTCCCAGTATGAAACTTTACAATGGAACCATGGATCCTGAGAAACACATAACACAATATAGAGAGAAAATGGAAATCATTCCCATTCCATCACACTTAAAGGAAGCTTGTTTATGCAAGGGTTTTGGCCCGACACTTACAGGATCAACCTTGAAATGGCTTCTCAATGTTCCTCCTTACTCTATTACCTCTTTTGCTCACTTAGTTAATCTTTTCATTGATTAATTTTCTTGTGGCAGGATATTCGAAAGGATCACTAGTGATATTTATCGAGTGGTATAGGATCCTAAAGAATCCCTCAGGGACTTTGTGAGCAGGTTTGGCAGGGAAGCATTAAACGTACATAACATTGATATGGCCACTGCCGTAGAAGCCTTTAAAATGGGCATGAACAAGGATTCTCCATTCTAGGAAGATCTTTTGATGACTCCATGCAAGTGAATGGATGAAGTCAAAAGCGAAGCACTAAGATTCATCAAATTAGAAAAAGAGACAAGAAATACAAAAAAGGGCCAACACATCAAATTCCTATGATAACCCTAACAGGAAGGCCGAATCCTCAGCCCAAAGATCCTATAAATGAAAACCATACTCCACACCTGATCAACATAAGGTTAATGCCTGTTTTGATCAAAAATCAATTAAACGAATATCAACCAAAATGAATGAGAGGTTGTGGTGTTGTAGTTGAAGTAATTATCGAATTGAGGACAAAATCGCACAATAGGTTTACAAGGAAAACCCTTGATCCTTGCTGGGATCTTTAGCATAAAACCCTGGGAGGTGATAATGATCACCTTTCTTATTTAATTGTATTGATTAAAATGTGAGTTACAGAAACGACAATATGTAAACGAGTACAAGTGTTGCGGTAAGTCTATTTATGTGTAGTGTGCGTAGTACATGTGTATTTAGAGTCGAGTCTAAGCAACTAAAAGTCCGATATTTCTAGGATCCTCTTGAATAAGTATCAACACTTTGGTTTGACTTGGCATTCTCGGGTCTTAAGCCTGATGAAATCGTTTCTTCATTGAGAATGAGTCTTATGTTGACCATTTCTACACATGTGAGAAATAAGCAAGAAATATAGTCATTAAATTTTGTTAAGAGATAATAATAATAATAATCATGATCCTAACATATGTTTCAGGATCCTCAAATATTTTTGAGATCCGAGATTCTGGATAGGATTGAGGATTCTGTCCCTAATAATTGCCCCCAAATTATACCTGTGAAATATTTAGGTTAATTTTGAATATTTAAAGGTATAATTTTATTCAAAAGGAGATAATGTTTTTGAAATTCAAACCCTAAAGGATAGAATTCTATCCATTTGATACTCATGATGACACAGTCAAATCAATTCTCTCTCTTCTGTTACCAAGATAAATATGGGTAAATAGTGAGAGATTTCTCTTTACCTGCTCTTGTTTCCTTCTGATCGTCACCGGATATCTGTGAAGGTATCATTCTTCTTCCCTCTCTTTTGTTTTTGTAATCTTTTAACCATGGGAAAATCGCTCGATCTCATGCCAGTATCACCGCCCCTTCTGATAGCGAATTTATTGATCAAAAGATCCTCACCTATAATGAGAGTTGCTATTTTGATGATGAGGATATTGGGTACCTAAAAGCCAATGGGGATTTTCCCACGGATACAATCTTTAGGTCCTATGATGCTTCGATTCAGACAGACTTCGTTTCACCGTCTTGGGTATGCTTCCATGAATACCCATTTTTTTGGGTTTGAAATACCCTTTTTCTAGTATCATTTCAGAGTTTTTTGAAACTACTAAAATCTCATATATCCAATCCATGCCTGTCATTTGGAGGATCTTGTTTTGGATCAATTAGTTGAACCAATCCAATGATCTAGGCATAGGCTTAGCTAAACTCGCTCATTTTTACGATCTTTCTACCTTTGGGAACTCCTATTTTTTGCTCAAGGTCAAACCCAATAGATCTCCTCTTATTTCAAAATCAAAATACAATGATGGAGCCTGGAAAGAGAAGTACTTTTTTGTGAGGCGTGACTCTATACTTTGCTAGGATCTCCTGCCAAAAACTTAGGTAAAAAAGGGTAGGATTTACTTGTTACTTTTTAAGGATCCTGAGATTCACTTTCTTATTTTGTTTATTGTGATGCAACATTCAATTTTGAAGAATTTGTTCCCACCACTAAGGATATTGAAGGCAAAGTTGCAAACTTTCTTGCTCTATCCATGGCTGATAGATTTTTCAAGCTCGAACACTCTAGTCTCCAAGAAGGCTCTTCCACCACTACTTTAATGGCCACCGGTAAGGATCCTTCTTTTCCTTATTATTTGCTTTATTTTTGGGATCCTGAGCTAATGGGGATCCTTCGTTACATACAGGATCCAACGCTACTCACTCCACTGCTCAATTCTCCCTCTTTGATCTAGAAGATGACATGTCCAATGGTTTGATCATAGTCAATAAGGAAAAAGATGCCTTCTTTCTTCCTCCGAAGAGGGCTCACAGTAATCTTACTATTAACACCCTAGGTTCCTGGAAGAGGAAAACTGTTGAGGTCACAAACCCGAGCCTGGAAAATCTCGGAGCCAAGGAAGCTCTCAGAAAGTTGGTCTCTTTTTTCTCATGAAGAAGCATTTCTAGAATTCCGGTCTTTGTTTTTCTTGTCTCGTTCTTACTGATGTTGCTCTCGTTTTAGGTCTCCAACCATATTTCTTGATCTACTGCTTATATGAAGGTCAGGGCTGAGAAGGCTGAGTTAGCCTTAAAGTAGTAGGAAAGGGTATGGAAGGCCACCAACGAGGATCTCCTAATGAGGGTGGAACTGACACTACAAGAAAAATACCCTTTAATGACGCCCAAACAATGACACTCGCTGATTTACGATACATATTTTTGTGTGTCCTTAAAAATAATGTCAGCCTTCCAAAATTTGAAGGATAGAGGACACGCATTTTTGCGTGCCTTAAAATTAATGTCCAAAAAAAAACACGGAGGGCACTTGTTTTAAATGCGTGTCCTCTAGAAATGTCGCTTTATATTTTTTTTATCAAACGCGAGTTTTTAAAGGGCAAAAATGAAATCCTTTGAAATTCTAAAATTTTGAAGTGCCCGCTTCTTCAATCTCTCCTCTGTATCTCCCTTCATTCACTCATTCCTAGGGCTTTTTCAAGAACCATTCTAGCTAGGGCTTTTTCAAGAAAATTCAAAACGCTCTACGATTCTGGATCGGTTCTCCCAGGCCTCTGCAACAATCGACGATCTCACTTCATGCTTACTTCTTCTCCGGTGAGCATAGGATCACCTCCCCGCGTCCATCTTCTTTGTCATAAAATCATCCAACTAGGGATTTTTTTCTCGATCTCTTCAGGTCCGTCCTCCCAAAATAAGGAAGAAACTAGTTTGATTTCTCCCCTAAAACCTGGTACGACTTCTCCTAATTCCAACTTCACTCTTCACTATTTAGGTTATCGGCTCAAAAACTTCTCCCTAAAACATGGTTTGATTTCTCCAACATTCCAACGAACCTGTTTTTCAAAATGAAACCCATATGGGAGTTCGTTTTCTCCCTCATTCCCATGTCGGAGTTCAATAAATGCCATATTCTCATAATTGATGCCCTAATCTTGAAATCGTTATCAGATTTGTTTACAAGGGTATAAATATTCAAGCCGTGAATGTTGTCATCAATTTTGGCTTTCCAAGGAATGCTGAGACGTATTTGCACAGGGTAAACTAAAAATATTTATTTATTTTATTATTTATTTTTTTGAAAATGAAAAATTATTATATTGTTTATTAGTAGGTGGGACGTTCGGGAAGGTTTGGACATCTGGGGTTAGTTGTGAATCTGATAACTTATGAAGATCGGTTTAACTTGTATGTATTTTCTTTCATATGTTTAATTTAAATGTTAAATGTTAAATGTTAAATGATTGCTAATATAATGTGTGGTTTTGTGGAAATTGTACAGTTATAGGATTGAACAAGAACTTGGAACTGAGATAAAACAGATTCCTCCCCAGATTGATCAAGCCATTTACTGTTTGTGATTGATTTTGGTGAGACAAAATGAAATACAAGTAGGAGACATTTTCTGTTTCTGTTTCTGTTTTTAGTTTAGGCTTTGTTATATCATAAGTGATTGCCTTGCTTCAAATGCGCCACTGAAACTCCACTTCAACTGATTACTTTTTAGCCGAGGAATCACAACTGATAAAACCAGCATTGTGGGTCGATACTTTGCGATCAATCTGTGTATTTTATTAACATCATTCATTAAGCAACTTGGAAATAATCATACGTGGGAGGCAAGAAAAGAACCTGTGTACCTCCCCTCCTAGAGGGACAAAACTCATAAAGACCGAAATACCCTTTGCGGGATTGTTCCTAAAACTCGGGAGACTACAAAACGATTTTTCAGCACGCACGTCATCAAGTTACATAAGAAACATTACCACCACTCCCTGATGATTTTGATAACATAAGGGAGAATAAATCTTCACCAGGGGTAGTAGTGTACCTTTTGGGAAACAGACCTAATGGTTTTATAAATTCAAGTGGACTTGACCTTATGGTATTTTTTATAAATCTTCACAATATTTCCCGAACTGGAATGCCTTCTTTCTTTGTTTTTGTCTTTAGAACATGTGGGATTTGACACTAGACACCGAGTTACTTAAGGCGCTCCCTGAAGAGTACACTTTTGAAACTGCATTGGCTGATATAATTGTAAGAAATGATATTTGTTTATTAATTTTCCTTAAAATCCATCTTCAAGACTCTCATGTCATGTTCTTTGCTATAAGACAATTCATTGCAAGCTGTGTGGTCTAATGATGAACAGGAGAAGAGGTTAATAAGGTACAAGGAGTCTTCTGACTTGTGTGGTACCTTTTGGCTAAGAATTGTTCATATGATTTTGGTTTCTACTGTTTCACATAATAAGGTACAAGGAGTCTTCTGACTTGGGAGGTCAAGATGAAGTTCATTAAGGAAACAATGAGAAGCTTCGAAAAACTGGTATGATTATGATGTCATACCTTTTCTTATTTTGCTTGCTTGCCACTTCATCTTATTCACTTTGGATTCACTATGGTTCTCTCTTCCTACCTGCTTTACTTTTTGCAGCCGGAGTCACTTCTATGGTTCGTATTGCAAATGTAGGTACATTCTCTACCCATTTGACCCATTGGAAATAAAATTTATCCCAAAATGACCAATTTACCCTTTGTATTTGTTCAGGGTATGGGTAGCCTGTCTGTGGATGAGTCGCCAGAACTATCTGAAGCAGACATGGTTGTCTTTTTAGGCGACTTTAATTATCGTCTTGATGATATATCTCTCAAAGAAGCTTCAATTGGCTTAAAGAGAAATATTATGTTAAAAAGATGATCTTTCTTCATATATTGAGCTTGATATAAACAAATTCTTGTTGTGGGTATTTGTACAGGGGTGGGCATCAGAACTGTGGTCTTCAACAAGTGGCTTTGTCACGGTTAGTATTTATTTCCCTTAGTTTTTGTTGCATATACATTATACAATATTGGTCTGGTGCATGTAGATATGTCATGTAAAATTGTTGTAGTATTTTAAATATTCTAAAGCATGTTTTTCCACTGTAGCATACAGCTAAGTGATTTTATCTCCTGGATCTCTGATTTATTTAGATGTTTTGGTAATTGCTATATATGTAGGGAGCAACATGGGATCCTAATGGGCGAATGATTCTTATTGCTTTCTCTGAATCTTTAACATTAGGTTCTGTTCACTTTGCAACAAAGCCTCCATCACTTGGTATGCGTTGTTATCTTCTATTTAGTCTTTACTTACACTGATTTTACTCAAAGTGGCATATTTCTATCTGTACGTGTGTTTGATCTGAAGTTGCTAGAGTTTAATACCTTTTGATATTAATGTTAGATTTATGTTTCTTCTTTGGAATTAGGCTTTATATATCACCATCCTTTATTGTTGTCTAAATTCCATATTTTCCATTTCTCATAATGATTTTCTTCATTTTCCTTAGATGCACACCTGCTACCTGTTGACTTGCCAGAGCTGAAATCTGTGACCAACAGGTAGTTACAAAAGTTACCTTTTGTTATCTATTCATTCTAGTGCATTATTTATTTATTTTTTTGCTTTCCTTGATCAATAAACTTTTAATGCTGATAACTTCATCTAATTTACTTTTCAATGTAAAAGTAAAACATATGCAACCTACACCTTCTTAAGTTATGGAAAAATTTGTAGAAGGTTGCATATGTGATAGGATAATATCATTTGTATATATTTATTTATTCTATGTTAGGTAATGGTTGTTGAAAGCCGTTGGTATAGGTATAGGTATAGAAGCATGATTCTCTGTCCTGATTATATTTGGTGTTATTTATGTTTATCTTTGTACATAATATAATTTGTTTGATGACTAATAACATTTAGCAGAGGCAAAGTAAAGAATAAATCTTATTTACAAAATGATCCAAAGAATCATTTTAATGTTGTATTGTATTACATGTTAAGTTACCGATTTGCCATGTGCAGGTTCTGACAACTCTAGCAACCTCCTTCCATGCCCTGCAGCCTCTCTAAGTTCCTGCATTCAGGTTATTCTTTTAGAAAGGAAATTGTCAAAGGAGATTGTCGAAGGAGAATTTAGTCATGGGTTTCTTTTAATGTTGTACATGTTTTGTTTTCTATGATAAATATTATGCAATATTAGCAATGTGTTACATTTACTTACTATTGGAATGATTATTTGTATTTGACATATTAGTGCAATGAATTATCTTTATTGTTTATGATATTTTATTTTGTATTATGAGACTTTTAATGTGTTATTTAATTTGAAAATTAGTAAATCTATCAAAAATATATAATTTTAAAAACATTTAAAATTATGACACGCAAAAATGCGTGTCGTCTTCCATTATGACAGAGGATTCCTTGATACGCATTGCGTGTCATAAACACGCGCGTCGTAAGGTTACGACACGCAAATGCGTGTCGTCTTCCTTTATGACAGGGCCTTCCTTGATACGCATTGTGTGTCATAACTGGGCGTCGTAAATGTATGTTATAAATGCGCGTCGTAAATGCGTGTCGTAAATAGACGACGCGCAAAAGCGTGTCGTCTCTCGTTATGACAGGGCCTTCCTTGACACGCATTTGCGCGTCGTCTGAGCGTTTTACAACACGCATTGTGCGTCGTAAAAGGCTGTTTTTCTTGTAGTGTGATGAGCAAAGAGAAGGCCGAGAAAGAGGAGGAGCATGCTGCGGAGATTGTGGAGGTGATTGCTGAGGTGAGGGGTAGCGCTGATGTGGTTATTTGGGAAGGTAAGATTAAACTTGAAAAGGATATGGCTAATGCGGGATGTTGGAATGTTGTTGGCTGGCATGAAGCCCTAGCCAAATTAACTGGTAAGCCTATTAACACCCGTCAAGATTTTGCAGGATAGCTGAAGGTGAAAGGAGAGGTAAATGAAGTAGAGAAGGTTCTAGGTGACGAAAATCATTCTGTAGTTTAGATTTGCTTTGAAAAAAAATTAAATATTTCTTGGGGCCGTAAGACAATTTTTACTCTTTTTTTTGTGGGGTTAGTGGGCAACCCCTTTTATTTGATATCATGGTTGTTTATATCTTCTTGCATGGTTGACATGATTAATGTGGTTGTAGTAGTAGGTCTTCTGCGTATCCCTAGATTATTAGGATCCTAAAAGTTCAGTTTTTACAAGAACTCTTAGGATCTTAATAATCTGAGATGGTTAGTCATATGCTTAGGATTTTAAAACAGTTAGGATCCTTAAAGAGGCAAACCATTAGTTATAACATAGGAAAATAGTTTTCAAGAAAGAAGGATAGAAAGAACCTGATGATCCTTAGGTTTAGTTTTGACCTTTTGAAGTCTTTTGACTTAGGAGAAATTTAATGTTGTAAATCCTTCAGTTCCCTATGATATTGGAGCTTGTATAGGGACAAATCCCTCTCAAGACAATCCAAATTAGGAATTTGCTAGGGAAAATCCCTATTTAGCTTCCGTTGGGGAAAAATCCAACTTTAAGAAATACTAGGGAAAATCCTAACTTTAAGAAATACTGGGGAAAATCCAAACTTAGAAAAGTAACTGGGGGAGATCCCAACTTAATAAATTCTAGGGAAGATCCCAACTTAAGAAATTCACTGGGGAAGATCCCAACTTAGAAAATAACCGGGGAAGATCCCAACTTAAGATAACATGACAATGTTATAAACCATAGATTAAACGTTAGGATCTTAACATATGTTAAAAAATAAGAGGGTTTCCAAGTCAATAAGCATGAAATGATCTCGTTACTCACATCCCATTGTAAGATATTATGCGTCCAAGCGAGGTGTAGAAACCTAAACTCGTGTGAAATAGGTCATTAACTCTTTAAACCTTAGAGGGGATTAAGTACCCATAGTTGGAGGAGAGATGACCGGTCTCTATTCGTAGCGGCTAGGATCCTTGAATTTCTGCAAATTGAAAATATTAGCTTGTCCGATGCTTAAGTTAGTAATGGTCTTTTTTAGAAAATATAAATAAATAAAAGAATTTAGACAAAAGTAAAGGGTAAAGAATGCATACCTTGAATATGATAAAAAATGAACGATTTAACTTACATGAGATACACTTTTAGGTGAATGACATTCCAAGATCTTGACAAGATGTCCCCTTCTAGGGTAGCCAACCAATATGCCCCCTTTCCTGCTTCTGTATCGATAAGATATGGCCCTTCCAATTTGGGTGCCAACTTGCCTGCATTAGGATCCTTAGTATTTTGGAATGTTTTCCTAAGGACCAAGTCACCTACCTGGAATTTTTTGGATTTGATGTTTTTATTGTATGCTTTGGCGATCCTTTTTTGATGATTAGTAATGCGGATCCTGGCAAGATCCCTGAGTTCATCGATAGTGTCGAGATCTTGGGCGAAGATCTCATCGTTGTTCTCCTGATTTTGGAATTGGTATCTTGTCGTTGGGATCACGACCTCTGTTCCAAACACCAAGGAATATGGAGTTTGACCTGTGGTTGTTTTTAATGTAGCCCTATCTACCCATAGGACGAACGGAAGTTCCTCAACCCATCTTCCTTTCTTTTCATCTAGCATTTTCTTCAAATTTTTAATTATGATCTTGTTGCTAGATTCTTCTTGACCATTAGTGTTAGGGCTAGGATCTCATAACTACAATAAGGATCCTCAAACCTCAGGATCCCAAACATACTTTAGGATCCTGATTATTATTTCCCGAATATTTATAACGATTATATACTTTATTATCTTTCTCACATGTGTAGAAATGACCAGCCAAAGACTTATTCTCAACAAATAGTCGTCACAACCATGAAAAAGATCCGGAGGACCAAGTCAAGCAACGTCTATAAGTTGATCTCAGAGGATTCCGAAATTTTCGGAGTTCTTGTTATTAGCTTTAGACTATATAAATCACTTGTATTCATCACACTACACACGAGACTTAGCAGAATAACAACACTTGTACTCATACTCTTTACATTTTCTCTGTAATCGACATTTTTTCAATAAAATCATCTAGGCAGGTGATCTTTATCACCTCCCAAGGTTTCATGCCTGAGATCCTAGCAAGGATCAAGGGCTTTCCTTGTAAACAACTTGTGTCACTTTGATCTACATTTCATACTTGCATTATTCTGAACATCACAGCCTCTCATACACTTTGGTTGATCTTCGTTTGTTCAGTTTTTAACCAATACAATTTGGCGCCCACCGTGAGGTCGTGGTGTTCAAAATCCTTCAAAAAACCATGTCTACTCAATAGACTCTATCCTTTTCCTTGATTCCTCCCATTTCCTCCAAAATTTCCACCACCGTCAGCTGGAGCTCCCAAAAAGTCCCAGAAACACCGAAGAAAAACACTCTCTGGTCGTTACCCCAGGACTCCAAGATCCTGCCGTGTTGATTTATAATAACGAAATCTTTGTTATAAAAAAAAGAGTAGAACGACAAGTCACCCAACAGTAGGAGGATAACAAGACAATTCTCAAGGAAGTGGAAAGAATGAGGAAAGAAATCCACAAGCCTCAGGAGGCAGCGCCCTCGATCTTGCAACCCAAGATCCTGAAGTTTGATAACCCGGGATCCTCAACGGTTCATCGCGAGACATGATCCTCAATACCGACTTTCATTCCCGCTTGGGGCATGACTCCAAGAAACCAAGATCATACGACCCAGGATTCCAACGAAACCTTTGTTACTCCCAACAACAAGGATCCTGGTAACCTTGTCAATAATAATATCTTTGCTACTAACTCAATGGATCTTGCTACAGGTTTAAACCCAATCATGGCTAAGGAGCTACAACAACTAAGAGGAATGATCTCAAGCGTACCCCGAGTAGCTCAGCCTGTACTGGAAGTATCCGCCATGAGCCACATGATCTCCAGATTCATTCCAGGGATAGCTGATACCGAAATCCCGAAGCGATTTCAGACACCCAACATGAAGCCTTATGACGGAACTACAGATCTTGTAGAGCACGTGGCACAATACAGGGAGAGGATGGAGATCATTCGCATCCCCACTCACTTGAAAGAAGCCTGCCTATGCAAGGGTTTTGGTTCCACCCTCATAGGATCAGCTCTAAAATGGTTTCTTAACGTTCCTCCTTATTCGATTACATCATTTTCTCATTTGATTAATTTATTTAACAATCAGTTTTCTTATAGCAGAACATTAGAAAAGATCACTAGTGATCTCTATCGGGTGGTTCAGGATCCTAAGGAATCCCTTAAGACTTTTGTGAACAGGTTTGGAAGGGAAGCTCAAAGTATCCCCAACATCGACATGGCAACTGCAGTTGAAGCCTTTAAAATAGGCTTAAATAAGGATCCTACCTTCTATGAAGACCTCCTAATGATTCCATAGAAGAGAATAGACGAAGTCAGAAGGAGAGCGCTAAGGTTCATTAGGCTCGAAGAAGACAAGTAGACCCAAAAAAGGACTAAACCACCAAGCTCTTATGATCACCCCAATAGGAAGGCCGATTCTTCGGCCCAAAGATCCTATAAATTAAAACCTTATTCCAAACCTAACCATCACAAGGTTAATGCCCTTGAAGATGAGGGAAAGGAAGAATATTTTCCTAAAATTACTGACTATTGTTTTTCTGTGGATATTTTAGGTGTAATATTCGCTATGCAGGATCTTGGAGACAAAGAAAGATGGCCAACAAAAGGAGAAAAATCCACCGCTTGGAAAGACAAGTCCAAATGGTGCGCATATCATGAAGACTTCGGTCACATCATAGAGGATTTCATAGCTCTCAGGAAGGAGATCAACTATCTCCTAAGCAAATGATACGTCAAAGAAATACCTGGAAGAAGAATAGTGAGATCCAAAGAAAAAGACTAGGATCCTCAGAAGATCCTCTACAGAATTGGATCCCCCCTGCCGACGCCAAGGTAATCAATATGATCTCTATAGGATCTGACATTTGTAGTACCTCTTACTCTGCAGCAAAGAGGCACGCCAAGGTATCCAAAATAGAGAAGGAAAAAGGGCCATGGAAGAACACATCGATCACAAATGAAAAGGAGATCACCTTCGACGAAGCGGATAGACAAGACATCCAAGATCCTCACCATGACAAATTAGTGATTACTCTCTACATTGCCAACCATTTCGTCAGAAGGATCCTTGTCTATGGAGGATCCTCAGTTAACATCATACTCCTGGACGCATTGAAAAGAATGAACATACCAGAGTTTGAGATAGTTGCAAAATCCTCATTGCTGATTGGATTCAACGGCAAAACCAAGCACACCATTGGTGAGATAAAGCTACCAATCTACATAGATGGGGTAAACTCTGTACAACGTTTTTGTGTAATTGATACATTATCCTCTTATATGTCATACTAGGTAGACCATGGATCCACGAAATGAAGGTCGTTCCATTGACGTATCCTCAATGCGTAAAGATACCCACCCCATGGGGGACAATGTAGATCATAGGAGACCAACAAGAATCCATAGAATGCTACAAGACTTCAATGAAATCTTGAACAGTACCAAGAAAAGCATAGAAATTAAGGCAGGGGGAATGAGACGTGCTAGAAGCAAGAGAGCAAGATATAAAAGAAGTGCCCGTGAACCTCGAGGATCCTGAAGCCAAAGTTCTCATAGGATCCTCAATTCCTGAACAAGTCGAACATGATCTCATAAAGTTCCTCAAGGGTAGAAGCAAGACATTTGCATGGAAGCATGAGGACTTGACATGTATTGATAAAAGCATAATAACCCATAAACTTAACATCGAACCATCTTTCAGGCCAATACACCAAAAGAGGAGGAAATTTGCACCAGAAAGGAACCAAGTTATACAAGATGAAGTAGAAAAACTTCTCAAAACTGGCATGATCAGGGAGGTGAAATTCCCAAGATGGTTAGCTGATGTGGTTATGGTACAAAAGAAGAATGGTAAATGGCGAGTGTGTATAGATTACATGGATCTTAACAAGGCTTGTCCCAAGGATCATTTCCCTCTACCACATATAGAATCCATGATAGATGCAACAACGGGTCATGAATTACTAACATTCATGGAAGCATCAGTATGATTCCAACAGATCCAGATGGAACCCTCTGACCAAGAGGACACAACGTTTATAACTCCAATAGGTATCTACTGGTATACTGGCATGCCGTTTGGTCTTAAAAATGTAGGTGCAACGTACCAAAGACAAGTAAACAAGATGTTCAAAGAGAAACTGGGGGACACCATGGAAGTCTACATCGATGAAATGGTGGTCAAGTACAAAAAAGATGAGGATCACCTCAAGGATCTCGAAGAAGCATTTGATATCCTGGACCAATATAACATGAAGCTGAATCCCTCCAAGTGCCACTTTGGGATGAGATCGGGTAAGTTCCTGGGATACATGGTGACCAAACGAGGAATCGAATCAAGCCCAGAGCAAATCAAGGCAATCCTTTATATAAGATCACCATCCTCGACGAAAGATATTCAGAGACTAACAGGAAGAGTGGCAGCCCTAAACAGGTTTATCTCAAGATCCTCAGAAAGATGCAAGCCTTTCTAAGATATATTAAAGAAGAACAAAGGATTTGAGTGGACCTAGGAACATGAAGATGCTTTCCATGAACTTAAAATATATTTGAGTTCACCACCACTATTGGTAAAACCATTAGATAGGGAACCACTCTTCATTTACCTCTCAGTATCCTCGAACGCGGTAAGTGCAGTGTTAGCTAAGGATCTCAATAGGGACCAACATCCCATCTACTATGTAAGTAAACGTCTCCTGAATCCCGAGACTAGGTATTCCCACCTGGAAAAACTTATACTTGAATTAGTAATAGCTTCTACTAAATTAAGATATTATTTCGAAACACTCCCTATAACTGTAAGAACTAACTATCCCATTAAGAATGTTATGAGAAAACCAGAAATGTCAGGAAAAATGGAAAAATGGTCCGTGAAGTTAAGCACATATGACATAAAGTACGAACCAAGATCTACCATAAAGTCCCAAGCATTGGAATATTTTTTGGCTGACTTTAGTGATGATCTAAGAGCCGAAGTTGAAATAGAAGCCAAACAACTCCTAGAACAAGAGAACATGGGAAGATGGACGCTATTCATAGAAGGAGCTTCAAACCATAGAGGAAATGGCTTGGGATCATACTATAATCGCCACAGGGGGACATCCTACCCCAAGTTATCAGTTGTGAATTCAGTGCAACCAACAACGAAGCAGAATATGAGGCACTAATCATGGGACTACAACTAGCCAAAGATCTTCAAATCAAGGATCTTCAGGTATTCGTTGATTCTTGACTATTAAATAAACATTTTAATGGATCTTATGTAGTGAAAGGAGAGAAGTTAGCACTATATGTCTATATCCTCAAAAACCTGGCCTCAGAATTCGAAACATTTATCCTAAACCAGGCTCCTAGAGAAGACAATGTTGAAGCAGATGCTTTAGCCAATCTAGGATCTTCCTTAAGGATCCCGCCAGAAACTAGGATCCCTATAACCCACGTGTTAATCTCGACAATTGAGAATCCTACCAAGAGACTGAAGGATCCCGACAATCACATCGAAACTACTGATGTCTCCACAATCGAAGATCCTGGTTCGACAATTCAGCATCAGGATCCTAACATCAAGGATCCCTCTACAACCTCAGGATCCTGGATCCAACCCATTATGGAATACCTCCAGAATTGCATGATCCTTAAGGAAGAGAAAAGCAAAAGGGAATTCAGAACAAGGATCTCAAGGTTTGCTATAATCCAAGGTAAGTTATACAAAAAATCTATAGCCGGTCCATACCTTAGGTGCCTAGAAGATCATGAAGCTGCAGAAGTCCTAAAGGATATACATGAAGGAGACTGCGGAAACCACACTAGGGGCAGATCCTTATGCTCCAAAGTGTTGAGGATGGGATACTATTGTTTTGGTCAAAAAAATGAACAAACTAAGATCGACCAAAGTGTATGAGAGGCTGTGATGTTCAGAATAATGTAACTATGGAATGTAAATCAAAGTGACACAAGTTGTTTACAAGGAAAGCCCTTGATCCTTGCTAGGATCTCCGGCATAAAACCGTGGGAGGTGATAATGATCACCTACCTTGATGATTTTATTGATTGAAATGATCAATTACAGAGAAAATGTAAAGAGTATGAGTACACGTGCTATTGTTTTGCCAAGTATCGTGTGTATTGTGATGAATACAAGTGATTTAAATATGTAACGCCCGTAGATCCGGGCTAGTCAATTTAGAAATAATAGGGGTCGAAAATGACTTTTCGACAAAAGATTATTTAGAATAAATAATCTTAACCAAGTTGTAGAATATGTCTCAAGGTTTCCGTACATATAAAGAACGCCGAAATCCGAGTTATAACGAAAAAGTTATGACCCGTCAAAGTTTTACGGCAAAACTGGCACGGCACCGGAAGCGTAAATAGTGAATTTACGATAGAGTGAATTTTTAGCCTTAGTGATCTAAACAAAAGTTGTAGTATATGTTAAACCGAGAACATACAAAAAAAAGAACGCCGAAATCTGACTTCGTATGAGGAAGTTATGATTTTTCTAAGATTTGGCATAGCAGTGCACGGCCCGAAACTCGAATTTTAGTTCGAGCGGTTTTTGGCTTACGCAACCTTAATGAGAGTTGAAGATCTCATTAATAGGAACTCAACGGTAAAAAGACAGACGAAAACGGAGTCCGTATGAAGGAGTTACGAATTCTTCATGATCATTTAACAGTCTAGTCTCCTCCTACTGTTAAATTTAAGATCGGTCGAGAATTAACCGATAGAGTCTAAATGAAAGTTGTAGATCTTGTTTTTACCTACGCATGGAAAAAAAGAACGTCAAAAATGGAGCTCGTATGCGAGAGTTATGATTTTCTAAGTCGGGAGGCTGCTGTGCGAAATCGGGTGACGTGGCGCAATCCTGGCCATTGCTTCCTCCCCAAGGCTAGCCAGCAGATGGTGACACCTGGCCTGGAACTCGACAAGTTGGAGGCCAACTCGACGAGTTTTTGGCATTTCCAGCCTACAAAAAGGGAGCCGGGTCACCCTCATTTCTCACACCTTCCAACTTCTCTTTCTCTCTCTACACTCTCTCTCTAAGCTCCCTAAGCCCCCCTAAAGTCTAGGTAAACCCCCTAGCATCCGAAGGAAGCCCCGAGGCTCCCGGAGTCCCGAGAAAAGAGCCTTTCGGCTCGGAAACGCTGCTCTAGCGAAGCCCGGTTTTGAGAAAAACCCGCTGTAAGTGAGCTACGCCTAACCTATCTTTAGTATAGCTTATGTTTTAATATAGTAATGTTATTAGGACCTTATAATAAGTACTTGGGCTATTATTATGGGTTATATAAGTATCGTTTAACGCTTATATAATAGTAATAATAGCTAGACTATTAATTAGTCGCGGTTAACGTTAGACTAAACCCTAGTGATACTGATACTAGGTTTTATCGAGGGATAATTGTTTTGAGATAACGAAGCGCTGTTCGAAGGCAGAATCACCACCTTTTCAGGTGAGTACATAATTACTTTCATCTTACACATTGATATGAAGTATTTTATATAAATTACGTTCTATGTGTGCATATTATCTGTATACTTGCTATCTATGCTGGATGAACGATTTTATACATGTTTTAAATGATTTAAACTGTATATATATATCTACGAGAATATGATGGGTAAAACATGGGTAGATGTAATAGATGGAATATGAGTTGGATGATGAGTTGAGAGGTGTTATAGACCACGAGGAGAGTGTGAGAGGTGGACGATGTGAGAAGCCTTTCCCAAATGATGGCCCCGTCATCTAGCAGAGTATAGATGACAACCACGGACTATGCTAGACAGTCTAGTTGAACACTGGCAGGCTCGCAACCTGTAGGTGTTGTGAACGATGTGTTCACTGGTGTACTCTAAAAAAACCCATTGACATGTATTGCGAGTGGACTCTCGAAAACGATACTGTCAATAAACGAGATAACCCTAGCAGCTGTGCTCGAAGGACAATACTGGCAGCTGCGCCTCATATAGAATATCACAATTATGGCAGCTGCGCCTAAGTGATAGAACTAGCAGCTGTGCTTGATAGCTGTGTCATTGAAAATGATGGACTTCGTACCTATTCCTTAGGATAATCCTTAGGAATGAATGAATGAGAAATAGCTGATTCTTAGGGTAGACCCTTAAGAGTAAAGAAGATAATGGGGATGGGTAATTGGGTTAACTGTTTGATGATTAAACATAATAATTATATTATTGTTGGTTGAAAACCCTATGTACTCACCAGGTTTCCCAACCTGACCCACTTAGTTTATTTATATCACAGGTGTTGATATGAAGTCACATTACACTGAGAGATTAAGGAGATATAGATCACTAGTGATAATGAATGTAAGTTCTGTTTATGCTTATGTTTATGTATTAACGATGACATCCCAAATGTTTTAAAATGAATAAAAATACATTTCTTCGGAAATGCTTTGATAACGTATTTATCATGTTTTTCTGGGAACAAAACACCGCAAGATTTTTATTAAAAGAAGTACTCTGATTTTTATAAAGCATAAACAAAATCGGTCTTTTCTGGCCGTGAAAATGGGAATGTCACAGTTGGTATCAGAGCATTAGTTTAAGCGAACTAGGAATTTGTAGGATTTCTAGACTTAAACTTAGAATGCTAAACGATGATTGTGAGGAGTGTGTCTAATAAAATTTAGGTAATACACCTGAATAGACACAAACACTAGCTAATTTAGGGAAAATGCCTAACATGCTTATATGTGCTAAATGATTTATGATGCTTTATGATGCTAAATGTATGATCGGATCTATGGTCTATTGCCGAGCGGGTCTGGAAACTTTACGTGTTCAGACTTCTAAACGTTTAATTACGGTATTAGAACTGGCATGTAACTTTTCGGAGTAATAAGGAGATTTACACGTCGATCGTAAATAAAATATTCTCTATCTTAATTCTCGTCATTGCACGCCAAACATCCGACTTGGTGTATAGATTGACATGATGAGCACTCGAAGCGGATTTGGAAGCGGTAACCCGCAGACCGAACCACAAGTGATTGAGCGTGTGCCAGATGTAGCAGTTGCACCCAAGACGATCACGATGGCAGGGGTAAAAGCAATGGTGCATATAATGTTGGATCGTCAGATGGAAGAGACAAGACGATTACTTCAACAAAGTAAGGATGAACTTACTGTGCCAGTACACCAGACACCTACTCTTGAGGCAGCCATCTGGGTAGAGGTTGGCAAAAAGAGGAAATTTGAGGGAACTGCAAGGTCCAACAGGAACAACATGTTCTCATAGTCTGGAGGAGGAAGAGGTAAAGCAAAATGGTGTGACAAGTATGGAAGGAAACACAACGGGGGATGCCATAAGGAAGTGACCTGCTTCAAATGCGGGAATACTGGTCACTATGTCCCCAAGTGCTCAACCAAGGAGGAAGTTTGCCTTAAGTGTAGTGGAAAGGGACACTTCAAGCAGGATTGTCCGATAAGGGCTACAATGCCAAAAGTATCGCTGAAGCACTATGAGAGATACGACGAGGAAGTGACTTGCTACAAATGTGGAAAGAAAGGGCATTACGCCAGCAAGTGCACATCCAAAAAGAGGGTGTGCTACGGATGTAACAAAGAAGGGCATTTATCTAGGGACTGCCCGAAGAAAAATGAAGCAGCAAGAGCGGATGCACCTCCGAAGCCAAGAAGCATCCTTAACGAAGCATCTAACAATACAAGGAATCAGGAGTGAGGACAGATATTCGAGGAGCAAGTCATGAAGCAGTCATAGTACTATGTGGTGTAGCCTATTAGAAGCATAGTATAGGGTGAACTCGAACACCTATGTAATAGTTTCAAGAAATAATAAAGCCTTCGTTTTGTTATCTGGTGTGTTACACTGTTATGTGATTTTCTTGTATGGTGACTTGGGGACTGCGAGACAATACTTGGGACGAGTATGAGTAGGTGTGAAAGGTAGTAGATGCATATACTACCGGAAGCACATGACTCACACTTGGATCAGGGAAAGTCACAAGGTTACCGAGAAGCTAGTAGTTGATTCCGTTTTGTTCAGGTATGTCATTGCCATTGTTTTGGTAATGACTAAGAAGATGATTGTTATTCCGACCCTAGTGTTCCTATCAAATCGAGTCCGACTATGATGAGTATGTTACGAGGTTCAGAGAACCAAGTTCGATGTAGCATCTGACTTAAGCCGGAAGATTGAAATGAAAGATAATCAAAGCGATCAGTACAGGTATCACGACAGTTGCTTGTAGCTAGAAATGCTACCTTTTAAGATGTGATAAGAACATGAAGGAAGATATAGTCTGTTCCGGAATTTGACTCTAAAAGACATGAGTCTAAGCATTGCAACATACGATGAGAGGTCCTGACCTATCGGTCTATTATGATAATCGAAGGAAGAAACTTATCTCAAGTTTGTTAAATAAGGAGTCTCCAATAAAGATCGAGATCGTGACATGAATATCATGATTGGAAGTCTAACATAAGATAGAGAGCGGATGCAAGATCGAGCACCGCCTGTAGTCAAGGAGTCTAAGAGTTAGATACTCGTTCGAAGAAACATCAAAGTTATGACTTAGGATGAAGAGATAACAAATGAAGTCATCATGTGAGCCCTGTTTCGTTGATGATTTCGGGACGAAATCATCCTAAGGGGGAGATAATTGTAACGCCCGTAGATCCGGGCTAGTCAATTTAGAGATAATAGGGGTCGAAAATGACTTTTCGACAAAAGATTATTGAGAATAAATAATCTTAACCAAGCTGTAGAATATGTCTCAAGGTTTCCATACATATAAAGAACGCCGAAATCCGAGTTATAACGAAGAAGTTATGACCCGTCAAAGTTTTACGGCAAAACCGGCACGACACCGGGAAGCGTAAATAGTGAATTTACGATAGAGCGACTTTTTAGCCTTAGTGATATAAACAAAAGTTGTAGTATATGTTAAACCGAGAACATACAAAAAAAGAACGCCCAAATGTGACTTCATATGAGGAAGTTATGATTTTTCTAAGATTTGGCATAGTAGTGTACGGCCCGAAACTCGAATTTTAGTTCGAGCGGTTTTTGGCTTACGCAACCTTAATGAGAGTTGAAGATCTCATTAATAGAAACTCAACGGTAAAAAGACAGACGAAAACGGAGTCCGTATGAAGGAGTTACGAATTCTTCGTGGTCATTTAACAGTCTACTCTCCACCTACTGTTAAATTTAAGATCGGTCGAGAATTAGCAGATGGAGTCTAAATGAAAGTTGTAGATCTTGTTTTTACCTACGCGTGGAAAAAAAGAACGTCAAAAACGGAGCTAGTATGAGAGAGTTATGATTTTTCTAAGTCGGGAGGCTGATGTGCGAAATCGGGTGACGTGGCGCAATCCTGGCCATTGCTTCCTCCCCAAGGCTAGCCACCAGATGGTGACACCTGGCCTGGAACTCGACGAGTTGGAGGCCAACTCGACGAGTTTTTGGCATTTCCAGCCTATAAAAAGGGAGCCAGGGCACCCTCATTTCTCACACCTTCCAACTTCTCTTTCTCTCTCTACACTCTCTCTCTAAGCTCCCTAAGCCCCCCTAAAGTCTAGGTAAACCCCCTAGCATCCGAAGGAATCCCCGAGGCTCCCGGAGTCCCGAGAAAAGAGCCTTTCGGCTCGGAAACGCTGCTCCAGCGAAGCCCGGTTTTGAGAAAAACCCGCTGTAAGTGAGCTACGCCTAACCTATCTTTAGTATAGCTTATGTTTTAATATAGTAATGTTATTAGGACCTTATAATAAGTACTTGGGCTATTATTATGGGTTATATAAATATCGTTTAACTCTTATATAATAGTAATAATAGCTAGACTATTAATTAGTCGCGGTTAACGTTAGACTAAACCCTAGTGATATTGATACTAGGTTTTATCGAGGGATAATTGTTTTGAGATAACGAAGCGCTGTTCGAAGGCAGAATCACCACCTTTTCAGGTGAGTGCATAGTTACTTTCATCTTACACATAGATATGAAGTATTCTATATAAATTACGTGCTATGTGTGCATATTATCTGTATACTTGCTATCTATGCTGGATGAACGATTTTATACATGTTTTAAATGATTTAGACTGTATATATATATATATATATATATATATATATATATATATATATATATATATATATATATATATATATATATATATATCTACGAGAATATGTTGGGTAAAACATGGGTAGATGTAATAGATGGAATATGAGTTGGATGATGAGTTGAGAGGTGTTATAGACCACGAGGTGAGTGTGAGAGGTGGACGATGTGAGAAGCCTTTCCTAAATGATGGCCACGTCATCTAGCAGAGTATGGATGACAACCACGGACTATGCTAGACAGTCTAGTTGAACACTGGCAGGCTCGCAACCTGTAGGTGTTGTGAACGATGTGTTCACCAGTGTACTCTAAAAAAACCCATTGACATGTATTGCGAGTGGACTCTCGAAAACGATACTGTCAATAAACGAGATAACCCTCGCAGCTGTGCTCGAAGGACAATACTGGCAGCTGCGCCTCATATAGAATATCATAATTATGGCAGCTGCGCCTAAGTAATAGAACTAGCAGCTGTGCTTGACAGCTGTGTCATTGACAACGATGGACTTCGTACTTATTCCTTAGGATAATCCTTAGGAATGAATGAATGAGAAATAGCTGATTCTTAGGGTAGACCCTTAAGAGTAAAGAAGATAATGGGGATGGGTAATTGGGTTAACTGTTTGATGATTAAACATAATAATTATAATGTGGGTTGAAAACCCTATGTACTCACCAGGTTTCCCAACCTGACCCACTCAGTTTATTTATATCACAGGTGTTGATATGAAGTCACATTACACTGAGAGATTAAGGAGATATAGATCACTAGTGATAGTGAATGTAACTTCTGTTTATGCTTATGTTTCTGTATTAACGATGACATCCCAAATGTTTTAAAATGAATAAAAATACATTTCTTCTGAAATGCTTTGATAACGTATTTATCATGTTTTTCTGGGAACAAATTCCGCAAGATTTTTATTAAAAGAAGTACTCTGATTTTTATAAAGCATAAACAAAATCGGTCTTTTCTGGCCGTGAAAATGGGGATGTCACAAAATAATATAAAGCTAAGAAACAAGAACTCGAAAAATTCTGGGATCCTACGAGATCAACTTATAGACATTGCTTGACTTGGTCCTCCGGGTCTTTTGCATGGTTGACTTCGTTGAAAATGAGACTTTGACTGGTTATTTCTGCACATGTGAGAAAGGATTATAGAGTATATAACTGTTATAAATATTAGAAAAATAATGGTCAGGATCTTGAAGTATGTTTAGGATCCTGAGGTTCAAGGATCCTTGGGCTTGAGGATCCTATTATAGTTCTGAGATCCTAGCCCTAACAATTGCCCCCAATTTATCCCTGAAAATAAGTGAAGTAGTTCTGGATATATTGAAGGGATAAATTAAAGTAAATGAGTTGAAATATAGGTAAGGGTAAAAAGATAAGATTTTTGAATTCAAAATCCCCAACGGCTAAATTTCTACCTATTTAAGAGATATTTACGAGGCAGTCAAATCATATACATCTCTTTTCAGTTGGTATTATAAATAGGATTGAATGGTAAGTTTTCCTCCACTCTTTCTCAGTCCCTATTGATCATTACCGAATAACTTTGGAGGTAAATTTCTCATTCGCTTTCTTTTTTATAAAGTTCTTCATCATAGGTAAAAGATGATCGTTTCCCGCAAAGATGGGACTTAGAAGGAGAGATACTTCTTTGTCATGCGTGATTCCATTCCCGGCGGGGATCTTCTGCCCAAAGAATGGGTTAAGAAGGGAAGGATTTCAAGATTATCTTAAAAGATCCTGAAATTTACTTTCTTATTTTGTTTGTTTTGTTACAAGTTTCGAGCTTGGAGAAGTTCTTTTCGTTGCTGAGGATACAGAAGAGAAGATCATTAACTTTCTTGCACTCCCTGAGGCGAACAAATCCTTTAAGCTCAACCAATCCAGTCTCCAAGAGGGTTCATCCAACACCGCTTCCATGGCTACAGGTATAATTTCTCATCTTTTATTCTGGTTGGTTTTATGATCTTCGATATTAGATGGATCTTTACATTTATGTAGGCTCTAAGACCACTCGATCCAGTGCTCGCTTCGCTTTGGTGGACATTAAAGATGACATGATCAACGACTTGATTACGGTCAAGCAGGAAAAGGCTTCTAATCTCCCTTATTCGAAAAAGAATCCACTTGATCTGACTGCGAAGACTTCGGGATCTCGAAAGAGAAAGACCTCTGAGGCTACAGATTTGTGCCTTGAGAACCTCAGCATTGAGGATTCTCTTGGGAAATTAACTTCCTTTTATCAGACTGTAAGTTAATTTATTTATATAGTTATCTTTTTACCTGTTCTTCCCTTTACCTTTACTGATGTTGTGCTTCTTTCAGGTCTTCACTCACGTTTCTTAGTTCACCGCTGATCTTAGGATCCGTGTTAAAAGATCTGAACATGCTCTAAAGGAGTAAGAGAAGATCTGGAAGACAACCAACGAGGATCTTCTTTGGAGGGTGGAGCTGCTGAGCAAGTAAAAGGTTTAGAAGAAGGAGGAGCATATCCTTGAGATCAAGGAGGTTATTGCCGACGCAAAGGAAAGTGTTGTGCTTGCTATTTGGGAGGCCAAGATACAGCTGAAGGAGGATCTTGAGAACTCAGGATCTTGAAATGTAGTTGGATGGTGCGACACACTAGCCAAAATAACTGGCAAGCGTGTCACCGCTGCTGAGGATCTTGTGTCGAAGCCTGCAGAAGAGGAGAAGGAGAAGGATGCGGCCGATGATGACCAATCTAAGGTCTAGGCCTGCAGGAAATTAGTTTAAGTAGTTTTTTGTTTCATCAGTAATGTAAGGCACTTAACTTTTTGCTGGGTTGGTGCGCAACCCTTTTTAATGCAATGGTTGTATTTTTCTTTCATATTTCTTTCTTGATTATCCTGCATGACTGTTATGGTATTAGGATCCTTAAATAACTAGGATCCTGAAAAACTTGGTTCCTGTAAATAGTCTCAAGGTAAAACTCTTTCCGTAAGTAACAAACCATCTTCAGTAAGTAACCTTTTTTAGAGTCAACTTAAAGATTGGAGGTCTTATAACCAAATAATATTTATATCTAAGCAGTTAATATCGGCGATTTCTAGGTGATTTCCAGGTGGGATATCGGTTATCGGTACTTTTCAAAATAGCGGTGTCAAATATCGGTCCAAAATATCGGACCGCAAAAATCGGTGATATTTACCGATATTTAACCGATATTTACCGATATTTACAGGCGATTTCCAGGTGGGATATCGGTTAAGTAATTTTACTTACTTTTTTTTAGTGTTAAGTCATGGCCTTAAGTCTTATGGACTTAACTTAACTGAACCTGCTATTATGTTAAGTACTTAATTGTTAGTTTTAGGTCATACACTTATGTTTTAAGTATTAATCGATCTTATTGTTATGTTAATTGTTACATACTTAAATGTTAACTTGCTAGTTTCTATAGGTTTGATCATGTTGATGTGTTAAGTACATAATTCTTAAATGATGATGATGATATTAGAGTTGATGTGGATGATCTAGATTAAATAATTGGATGCCTTGGTTGATGTGGACTTGGAGGAAGATTCCATGGCTTACGTAAGATTATGTTTCAAACATTGACAGTTTTGAATTTTGACTTTTTATATTACTTTTATATATGTTTTATGTTTATATATATTAATTATGCATGATATAAAAATACCGATATCCCACCGCGATAACCTATATCCCAAATATCGGCCCTTGACCGATATTTGATTTTGGACCGCTATAACTGCCTAGATTTATATTGGATCCTGAAAAGTTTGGGATCCTCAGACCTTACTTAGAAAGATTTTTAAAGTTTTTCAAAAATATGGATAGATAGAACCTGGTGATCTTTTTACTTAGGAGAAATTTGAAGTTTTGACTTCCCTATCTTCGTATGGTCCTGAAGCTATTAAGTGAAAGGATCTTTTCTTTAGAAGTCGGCTGGGAAGGATCCTTATTTGACTTCGTGTTAGAAAACTTCAGGAAAGATCCCTTATTGATATTATCTTCAACTTGAGGAAAGTCTTTGTATGGTGATGCTATAAATCTTGTTTACTTTCTGGGGAGTATTCTATCTCCAGATAATATGCTAATGTTATGACTTTATAGCAAGTCTCTGGGGAAAATCCCAATTCAAGGTAACACGTTAATGTTACAAATATTAATGAATTACCGGGGAAGATCCCAAACCGTATGATGACATGAAAATGTTATAAACTTTATGTATTTCTAGGGAAGATCCCAACTTGAGATAACATGTAGATGTTATAATCCTTAGGAATTTTTTGGGGAAGATCCCAACTTAAGATAACATGTAAATGTTATTAACCTTAGATTCAAACTTTAGGATCTTAACTTATGTTAAAAAATAAGAGGTTTGCCAAGTCACTGAAGCGTCAAATGATCCCTTTCTTCACATCCCATAGTTAGATAACGTGTGTCCATGCGAGGTGTATAAACCTTAACTCGTGTGAAAGAGGTAATTAACTCCTTAAAACTTAGAGGGGATTAAGTTCCCTTATTCATAGGAGAGATGATCAGTCTCTATTCTTGGGAGATTCATATTATGAATTGTAGGATGTTTGAAGTCATGGGACTCGTACGTGCCAGTGGTCCTTTGAATATCAGGATCCTTGAATATTCATCTGTTAAGATCCTTGGAGGTCATCATCCTTAAGCGTCAGGATCCTTACGTATCAGGATCCTTCAGTCCCTGCATATAGCTAACGTTAGATAGGGGTGGGCGTTAGCCTAGCTAACTCCCCTCCGATGCTTAATTTAGTGATGATATTTGAAGAGAATAAATAATGAAAAATGAAGGATAAAAGGCAAATAGCATGTGTACGTCGAATGTGTTGGGAGATGACTAATCTTACTTACATGAACTAGGCTTTGAGATATATAGCATTCTAGGATCTTGGCAAGGTATTTCCATCTAGAGTAGCCAACCAATATGCCCCCTTTCCTGCTTCGGCATCTACGAGATATGGCCCTTCCTATTTAGGTGCCAATTTACCTGCACTAGGATCCTTGGTATTTTGGAATGTTTTCCTTAATACCAAGTCTCATACTTGGAATCTTCTGACTCTTATATTTTTATTGTACGCCTTGGTGATCCTCTATTGATGAGCAGCAATACGGATCTTGGTAAGATCCCTAATTTCATCTATAGTGTCAAGATCCTAGGCCATGATCCTGTTGTTGTCCTCTTGGTTTTGAAGTAGGTATCTTGCTGTTGGGATCACCACTTCAGTGGCAAACATTGCTTTCGTTCCAAACACTAATGAGTATGGGGTTTGGCCCGTAGCTACTTTAGAAGTGGTCCTATCTGTCCATAGTATGAAAGGAAGTTCTTCTACCCATCTTCCTTTCTTCTCATCCAACCTTTTCTTCAAGTTGTTGACTATAAATTTATTGCTGGATTCTGCTTGGCTGTTGGCTTGAGGGTGGACAGGAGTAGACATCACCATCTTGATTCCCCAACTTGTGCAAAAGTCCCTTGTCCTTTTGCTTATGAATTGGAATCCATTGTCGCATATAATTTCGACACGGATCCCGAACTTGGCCAAGATGTTATGTTTGATGAAGGAGACTACCTCTTTGTCTCTTACTTGGATGTAGGCTTTAGCTTCTATCCATTTTGAAAAGTTGTTAGTCATCACTAGCATGAAGACCTTTTGTCCAGGAGCTAGTGGCAGCTTACCCACTATATCTATTCCTCATTTCATAAATGGCCAAGGGGAGATGATGGGATGTAGAGGTTCTGCTGGTTGATGCAGAAAGTTGCTATGTCGTTGACAAGCATCACATTTCTGGGCATGAAGGAAGGAATCTGTCTTCATGGTTGGCCAATAGTATCCCGTACTCAACACTTTGGAGCATAAGGATCTGCCCCCAGTGTGGTTACCTCAATCTCCTTCGTGTATATCCTTTAGGACCTATGTAGCTTCATGATCTTCTAGGCACCTAAGGTATGGACCTGCTACAGATTTTTTTGTATAAATTAAGTTGGATTATAACAAACCTTGAGATCCTTGTTTTGAAATCCCTTTCATTTTTCTCTTCCTTAGGGATCGTGCCATTCTGGAGGTACTCCATAATGGGTTGGATCCAGGATCCTGAGGTTGGAGAGGGAACCTTGATGTCGAGATCTTGATGCCGAATTGTCGAATCGGGATATTTGATTATGGTGATGTTAGTAGTTTCCACATGATTGTCGGGATCCTTTGGTCTCTTGGTAGGATCTTCGATTGCCGAGATAAGTATGTGGCTTATAGGGATTCTGGTTTCTGGAGGAATCCTTAAGGAAGATCCTAAATTGGCTAAAGCATTTGCTTCAGCATTGTCTTCTCTAAGAACCTGGTTTAGGCTAAATGTTTCGAATTCTGAGGCCAAGTTTTTGAGGATCTGGAGATATAGTGCTAACTTCTCTCCTTTTACTGCATAAGATCCATTAAAATGGTTAAATAATAGTAATGAATCAAAGAATACATGAAGATCCTTGATTTGAAGATCTTTGGCTAGCTGTAGTCCCATGATTAGTGCCTCGTATTCTGCTTCGTTGTTGGTTGCATTCAATTCACAACTAATTGCTTGGGGTAGGATGTCCCCCTGTGGCGATTTTTGTATGATCCCCAAGGCAGTTCCTCTTTGGTTTGATGCTCCATCTGTGAATAACGTCCATCTTCCCATTCTTATTCTAGATGTTGTTTGGCTTTTATTTCAACTTCAACTCTTAGATCATCACTAAAGTCAGCCATAAAATCTGCCAATGCTTCGGACTTTATGGTAGATCTTGGTTCGTAGTTTATGTCATACGTGCTTAACTTCATGGACCATTTTTCCATTCTTCCTGACATTTCTGGTTTTCTCATAACATTCGTAATTGGATAGTTAGTTCTTACAGTTATAGGGTGTGTTTCAAAATAATTTCTTAATTTAGTAGAAGCCGTTACTAATGCAAGTATAAGTTTTTCAAGGTGGGAATACCTGGTCTCAGGATCCATGAGATGTTTTGGTTAAAAATCGACTAAGTGGATATCAACCAAAGTGTATGAGAGGCCGTGGTGTTGTAGGTGAAGTGATCAACAAAATTAGAACAATATTGGACAAGTGATTTACAAGGAAAGCCTGTGATCCTTGCTAGGATCACCGACATAAAACCTTGGGAGGTGATAATGATCACCTGCCTTGATGATTTTATTGATTGAAATGAATGATTACAGAGAAAATGTAACGAGTATGAGTACATGTGCTAGTATTTTGCCAAAATATCATGTGTAGTCTGATGAATACAAGTGATATATAATCTAAAGCTAATAACAAGAACTCTGAAAATTCCAGGATCCTCCGAGGTCAACTTATAGTCGTTGCTTGACTTAGTCCTCTGGGTCTTTTGCATGGATGTGACGATTATTCGTTGAGAATATGACTTTGACTGGTTATTTCTGCACATGTGAGAAAGACAATAGAACATATAGCCGTTATAAATATTAAAATCTATCAGTCAGGATCCTAAAGTTTACTTGCGATCCTGAGGTCGAGGTGTTGGATAAGGTGTCTAAGTCCATAACAATATTTGAGATGCACTTGACCAGACCCGACATGGTCCATTTGGGTTGCACTTCACCCGAACGATTTGGATAACCTTTTGAGAATAATATGTTTATGATTTGTTAATATATTATAAGTTATAATATATTAATATGAAATCATATTATTTAATTAGTATTGATCATAAATTAATTTAGAATTAAATTGGTGATCAATAAGGTGACTAATTAAATATGGGCTCTTGTATTTATATAGTGTGGGCTAATGCTTATTTAGTATGGGCTTGGCATGCATGGGAGTCCATGGATAGTCCATGGAGCTTTTAACCCATGGATCCTTGGAAAGGAAGAGACATGGGTATTAGGGTTTACATGGATGTAACCCTAATCCTCCACACTATATAAAGGAGTCATTGGCACTTGATTTGGCACTAGTTGTGTGTGTACAAGAGTGGTGGGCATTTCAAGAGAGTGCATTATTCTCTCAAGAGTTTTCCAAAGTTTGTGGTGATTTGTGATTTCCATTTGAGGCATCCACACTATTGGTGCTAGGCTCTCAAACTCCAAGGAATCAACCACTAACTAAAAGGTATGTCATTATACTAGTACTTTTATGATTCAAGTTCCCCATGCCATGCTAGTTAGGATGTAAACCTTGGAAATTCTTATTTGCATGTATTTTAGAGAAAACATAGATCCAAGGTTTATAGGGTTGCATGTACACCATAGGAGTGTTAGAATGCTCAAAACCCATGATTTTATTGATTGAAATGAATGATTACAGAGAAAATGTAACGAGTATGAGTACATGTGCTAGTATTTTGCCAAAATATCATGTGTAGTGTGATGAATACAAGTGATATATAGTCTAAAGCTAATAACAAGAACTCCAAAAATTCCAGCATCCTACGAGGTCAACTTATAGCCGTTGCTTGACTTGGTCCTCTGGCTCTTTTGCATGGATGTGACGATTATTCGTTGAGAATATGACTTTGACTGGTTATTTCTGCACATGTGAGAAAGACAATAGAACATATAGCCGTTATAAATATTAAAAACTATCAGTTAGGATCCTGAAGTTTATTTGGGATCCTGAGGTCGAGGATCCTGAACTTTTGAGGATCCTTAGCCTTGAGGATCTTATAGCAGTTTCGAGATCCTATCCTTAACAATTGCTCCCAAATATTCCTATGAAATATTTTGGAGTTAGTTTGCCAAAATTCAAAGGGATAATTTTAAAAATAAAAAGAAATAAATATGATAAGGTGTTTTGAATTTTAAACCCTAACGGATAGGATTTATCCGTTCAAGAATCATCATAACCGGTCTAATAAATCTTTCTCTTTCTTCTGCCATTAGCATAAATAGAGGGAATCGATTAGGGCTACTCCTCCATGCGTCTTTAAGCTTTCATTCAGTTGTCTTTGAAGGTACATTTCTCTCTTCTTCTCCTTAGTTTTTCCTTTCACTAACAATGGGCAAGAAAATGATTGTATATCATAAGAACATCCTCGTGTCTTCTGAAGATTATTTTGTCGACCAGAGGATCTTATCATACGACGAGATATGCTCTTTCGACGACGATAATATCGAGTCGTTGAAAACAGTCGGTGCTTTCTCTAACGAAGTTGTCTTCAAAACCTTCGATCCAAAACACCAACCTGACTTTGCTTCCTTGTCTTGGGTCTGCTTTCCTGAATATCCCTTTGGTTTGGGTCTGAAAGACCCTTTTTCCAGGATCATCTCCAAGTTCATAGAAGTCACCCAAATTTCTTACATCCAAGCCATGCCCATCGTCTGGAGAATCTTGTTTTGGATTGAGAAACTGAATCGGTCCAGAGATTTATATATAGGTTTAACTGAGCTGGCTCATGTATATGATCTTACTACCTTTGGGAACTCCCATTTTCTTCTTAGGCTCAAACCCCACAAATCCCCTTTTGTTCTGAAAACGAAACATAACGACGGTGCTTGGAAGGAGAAATACTTCTTTGTGAGACGTGATTCGAACACCAACGTTTGTATCAAACACCAACGTTTTATCAAACACCAACGTTTTATCAAACACCAACGTTTGTATCAAACACAATTTATCGAGACCAACGTTTTATCCAAACGTCCTTCCTTTCGGTCATTTTTCTCTAAAGCTTCCTCTTGAGCTTTATTTATACCTTTCCCAATTATCGAGACAACTTCAATTCTCAACGCTCTTGGCCTTTTCTTTTCAAGATTTACCTTCCGACTGAGAGCATCAGCAACAATATTTGCTTTACCAGGGTGGTAAAGTATCTCACAGTCGTAGTCCTTGAGTAACTCTAGCCAGCGTCGTTGCCTCATGTTCAATTCCTTCTGATTAAAGAGATATTAAAGACTCTTATAATCAGTGAAAAGTTTATATTTAGTACCATAAAGATAGTGCCTCCATATCTTTAAGGCGAATACTACCACTGCCAACTCCAAATCATGAGTGGGTAGTTCTTTTCATGCTCTTTCAATTGCCTCGTTGCATATACTATCACTTTATCCCTTTGGGTCAGGACACAACCCAACCCAACTCCAGAGACATCACTTTAAACTGTGAAGTCATCAACTCCTTCAGGTAACGAAAGAATCGGTGCTTCACACAACTTCTTCTTTAACTTCTCAAAGCTTCCTTATGCTTCTCATTCCAAGTATAAACAACTCCTTTGTGGGTTAAAGCTGTCAATGGAGTCGCGGTCGAAGAAAAGCCTTGGATAAACCTTCGGTAATATCCAGCTAATCCTAAAAAGTTTTGGATCTTCGTAGGACTTTCAATCGTAACCTTCGAGTTACAAAATAAATCTTTATTGAGGACTCCTTCTTCTTCTTAGAATAAGTACTTTCCTTCATTTATTGTAACAGACCGATGGGTCATTATCTAATGATCTCTCATTGTATAATGCACTACTTAGACTCAGATCTCCTAGGGACAAATTTCGGAACAAACTATACCTTCCTTCATGTTATAATGTGATACAATCACAGTTTAACATGTATCATTTCTAACTACGAACTTCTTTAAGAATGAGTGCGATACTTCTATTGATCGCTTTGATCATCTTTCACTTCAATCTTCTGGCTTAAGTCAAATGCTACATCGAACTTGGTTCTCTGAACCACATAATAAACTCATTGTAGTCGGACTCGATTCGATATGACCTCTAGGGTCAGAATAACAATCATCTTCTTAGTCATTACCGAAACGATGGTAACGACAGACTAGAACAAGACGGAATCAATTACTAGCTCCTTGGTAACCTTGTGACTTTCCTTGATCCAAGTACGAGTCCTGTGCTTCCGGTAGTATAGGCCTCTACTACCATTCACACCTACTCATACTCGTCCCAAGTATTGTCTCGCAGTTCTCCAAATCGCCATACAAGAATTTCACATAGTCATTCAATTCATCAGATGACAAAACCAGGGTTATATTATTTCCTTGAAACGATTACACAAAGGTTGAAGTTTACCCTATACTATGCCTCTAATAGGCTAAACCACTTGTTACTATTCACATTACTACTTCATAACTTGATCTTAGGGTATCAAGTCTTTACTTCTACTTCCTAGCGTTGTTATTTGCTTTGTCAAGGATATTCTGAAATTCCCTTGGCGTTGGCGGTGCACTTGGCCTTGTTACTTCATTTTTCTTCGGACAATTCTTAGAAATATGGCCTTCTTCCTTACATACGTAACACACCCCTTGGGAATCGTACACTCATTGGCGTAATGCCCAATTTCTCCACACCTAAAGCAATTCACCTTCCTGCCACAATTCCCAGAGTGTTTATTTTTGCACTTCCCGCACCATTTTCCTTTACCTCCTCTTTTGCCAGACTTTGAGAATATGTTGCTCTTGTTGGGCCTTCAAGACCCCTCAACTTTCCTCTTCTTGCCAACTTCAACCTCGTTGGTGGTCCTGTCATTGATCATTTCTTCAATAGACTTAGCAACCCAGATAGTTGCCTCAAGAACAGATGCCCGACGTACTGGCACAGTAAGTTCATCCTTACTTTGTTGAAGTAAACGTTTTGTTTCTTCCATCTGTTGATCCAACATCATACGCACCATTGCCTGCACCCCAGCCATCGTGACTGGCTCAGGCTGCGGATTATCGTTTCCGAATTCACTTTGCGTACTCGCCATTTCGATCTATACACCAATCGTAGGTGATTTTAGATCTTTATTTTCGATAGACGTTAAATCTTCGTTATTACTCCGAAACGTTTATTTGTTAGTTCTAATATCGTAGTCATACGTTTAGAATCCTACACACATAAGGTTTCCAGATCCGGTCGGCAACAGACCATAGATCCGAACAAATAATGGCATATATGGAAAACATATAGCATTTAACACATAAAAGCATTTTAGGCATCTTTCCTAAAATAAACTAGTGCTCGTGTCTAAAATATGGTAGACACTCATGTCACAATCATCACTTAGCATTCTAAGTTTAAGTCTAGAAATCCTACAATTTCTTAGTTCGCTTAAACTAATGCTCTGATACCAACTGTGACATCCCCTAATTTCTCGGCCAGAAAAGACCGATTTATTTTATGCTTTTTAAAATCAAATAAGAGTAATCCTTTTAAAAGATGTTGTGGAATTTGTTCCCAAACCCAAACATGATAAAAATTTATCAAAACCTTTCTTTAAGAAATATATATTTTTATTTCATATCAAAACCTCGGGATGCCATGTTCCGATACAGATCAAAAGCATAAACAAGACATTATAAGCCTTACAACAGTTATTTACAACTACTGGCCTATAATCCAAAAATCACTCATCATCATCATCCGACTATGCTCGTGGTCCACTACCTGTAATATAAAAAGCTAAGTGGGTCAGGCTTGGAAGCCTGGTGAGCATATAGGGTTTTCAACCCACAATAAATAAATTTATTATACTTAAACATCAATCAGTCAACCAAATTACCCCAACCCCATTATCTTATTTATTTCTTAAGGATTTACCCTAAGAATCAACTATCACTCATTCCTAAGGATTCATCCTAAGGAATAGGCACGAAGTCACATCATCGCCAGGGTTTATACAACAGGCACCAAATCCATAGCTGCCAGGGTTTATACAACAGGCACTAAGTCCATAGCTGCCAGGGTTTATACAACATGTGCTAAGTCCATAGCTCTTATTTATCGACAGTATTATTCACAAGAATCTCCCTGTCATACATGTCAATGGGTTTTTAGAGTACGACTGATGAACATATAGTTCACACACCTACAGGTTGCAAGCCTGCTAGTGTTCTACAAACCGTCTAGAATAGTCCATGGTTGTCATTCATACTCTACTGAATGACGGGGGCCAACGTTTGGGTAAGGGCTTTTCTCATATTTCACCACTCACCCTCAACTCATGATCTCATTTCACCACTCACCCTCAACTCATGATATCATTTCACCACTCACCCTCAACTCATGATCTAATTTCACTGATCATCTCATTTATCCAACTCACCTTTCATCACACACCCACTATTTCATCTACCCATGTTTTACCCAACATTTTTGTAGATAAAAATACATATACAGTTTAAATCATTTAAAAACCTGTATAAATCATTCATTCAACATCCATCTCAAATAAACAAAAAATATATATTCACACAGCACGTATTTTATATAAAATACTTCATATCTATGTGTAAGGTGAAAGTAACTACACACTCACATGATTTAACGAAAATCGGGCAACACTTCGTTTCCTAAAACGATCGTTTCTAATAAAACCGGGAGTTTTAATGAGAAACCGGGCTCTGCAAGGGTCGGGCTTCGAAACCGAAAAGATAAATTTTCCAGGTCTTCGGGCACTTCGGGGCGTGTTCCGGGCGTTTGAAATAATCCCAGGGCTTCGGGGGAAGTTGAAATAGGTTAAAAATGGGTTTAGGGTGTAAAAATGTGAGAATTTCCAACATTAGCCGGGAGGGTTCGCACCCTCCTATTTATTGGCTGCGAGAAGACTTCGGCCGAAGGAAAGGAGGAACACGCGTCGGACTTGCGAAGGCTGCACGCGTCTGATGCGAAGGCGAGGCACGTGGCTCGCTTCGGACCTGCCACCGATGCGAGGCGCGTCATCTTCTTACTGGGCCGCACCTTCGGTCGAATCAGCAGGTGACACCCGTTGGCAGCTGGCTTCGGATGACGCATCAGATCGGACACCTGTGTGACACGTGTCGCTCCTCGGACGCGCCGCGACTCTGATGACGCAGCTGCTTCGGATACGTGGCCAGCTCGGAGCGAGGGTGACGTGGCTGACACTATTCATGCGAAAATTCTCGAAAATTGTGTCTAATCTTGTAAAATCCATAACTTTCTCATACGGGCTCCGTTTTTGACGTTCTTTATATGCACGCGTAGGGAAAATTACGCTCTACAACTTTCGTTCAGACTTCGTCGGCTAATTTTGTGTTAATTTTTATATTATTATTTTTAACAGACCGGGACAGGAAATCCATAAAAAATTCATAACTTCTTCATCCGACGTCCGTTTTCGTGTGTCTTATTACCGTTGTACTACTATTGACGAGACCTTCGATTCTCGTTTAGGTCATGTCGGCTAAAAATCACTCTATCTAAAATTCGAGTTTTTAGCTGTCTACTACTAAGCCGAAACTTCGAAAAATCATAACTTCCTCATACGAAGTCAGATTTGGGCGTTCTTTTTATACATACTCTCGGTTTAACGAACACTACGACTTTCGTTTAGATCACTAAGGCTAAAAAGTAGTTTATCAAAAACTCACTTTTTACGACATTCGGCACCGTGCCAGTTTTGTCGCGAAACTTCGACAGGTCATAACTTCTTCGTTATAACTCGGATTTCGGCATTCTTTATATATCCGTAATCCTTGTCACGACCACTACAACTTTCTTAATAAATATCGGCTTTATCTAATATTTATTTTCGACGCTCATTTTTACTCTTAATTAATTAAACCCTAATAATTAAGCATAAAACACATAATTTTCACATAATATTCACATAATTCCTTTTCCTTTCTTCTAATTGAGTTACAAAGGTTAACCTAGACTATCACGTCAACATTAATGCCTATCCTAGAAACACGGGCATTACAATTCTCTCCCCCTTAGGATAATTTCGTCCCCGGAATCACACATCGACAAACAACTACGGGTAGCGACTCATCATGTCACTCTCCGTTTCCTAGGTGAGATTTGGCTCATTCGTATGTTTCCAACGCACAAGCACTAAATCGACCATCTTGCGTTACAATTTCTTAGTCTTACGGTCAACGATTGCCTCAGGTTCTTCAATTAACCTTTTGTTTTCATCCAACCTTAATTCAGAAATGGGAATTATGTCGGGCACATATCCCGTGAACTTTCTCAATTAACACCCATGAAAGGTATTATGAATACCCTCCAGTTCTTCCGGTAATTCTAGCTTGTAAGCTTGATTCCCGATCCTCTGAAGAACTTTAAATGGTCCAATAAACCTTGGACTCAACTTTCCCCTTCTACCAAACCTTATAAGTCCCTTCCTCGGCGAGACTTTAAGTAAAACCGAATTTCCAACTTCGAATGATATCGGTTGTCTTTTCTTGTTAGCATACCTCTTTTGACGATCTTGAGCAGCTAACATCCTTTCCCCAATCACTTTCAACTTTTCAGCAGTCTGATGGACTATTTCAAGTCCCATAAACTGCTTTTCCCCAGCTTCCAGCCAACATGACGGCGTTCGACACTTTTCCCCATACAAAGCGTGATAAGGTACCATCTTGATGCTTGAATGGAAACTATTATTATAGGAAAATTCTACTAAAGGTAAATGTTCATCCTAGTTACCTTGGAATTCCAGGGTACATGCTCTCAGCATATCCTCCAACGTTTGAATTGTTCGTTCGCTCTGACCATCGGTTTGCGGATGGTATGCTGTATTCAAACACAACTTGGTACCCAATTCCTCTTATAGGCTCCTCCAAAAAAACGGCTGTCACGATCGGATACAATCGTTAACGGAACACTACAAAGCCTTACAATTTCCTTCACGTAAGAATTCGCAAGTTTATCCATAGACCATTTCTCATTGGCTGCTATGAAATACGCACTCTTAGTGAAGCGATCAACGACCACCCAAATGATGTCGTGACCGTTCCTTGTTCTGGGCAGTTTAGTCACAAAATCCATGGTGATGTCTTCCCATTTGCCCATGGGTACAGGTAGACCTGGCAAACGTGTCGTGTCGTGTCGGGTTCGTGCCGGGTCAAGACATTAAACGGGTTGAGAGTGCTTGACCCTAACCCGACCCGTTTAATTATCGTGTCGTGTCGTGTCAAACCGTTTATTTTCGTGTCGATTTCGTGTCGAGTTTCGGGTTAAGGTTTAAACCTTATAAATATGTTGTGTCATGTCGGGTTGAAACATTTTAAAGATTGAAAAGTAAGATTCATGGAGGAAAAAAAATGAAAAAGTGAAATGCTGGAGTTGGGAGGTGGAACGGAAAAAAAAATTATACTCCCTCCTTCCCATATTTATTGTCCATTTTTTACTTTTGAAGTTTTTATTTTTCTACTTTGATCTTAAATAATTTTATTTGTGTTATAAATTACTTGATAAAACTTATAACAATGAAAAGACATTTAAAACACAATCAATTATATATTTTGCATTAAGTGTTATATATCAAAAACAAAAATATTTAAGGTCAAATTTGAAGAATAAAGACTTCAACAGTCAAAATTGGACAATAAATATGGGACGGGGGTAGTAGTAAGTTTAGAAAGCAAAATGGAAAGAGTTAAGAGTTAGGAAGCAAATGAGATAGGTAGTGAGGAGGAGTAAAATTAAGTCACTTTGAAAGTTTGAATTTTACTTTTAATTTTTGAATTTGGGCTACTACAAATGTATAATATTGAAAATATTTATAAAAATATGAAATATATATATATATATATATATATATATATATATATATATATATATATATATATATATATATATATATATATATATATATATATATATATATATATATATATAAACGGGTCATCTTCGAGTCATCTTCGAGTTGAAAGTCTTGACCCTAACCCTACCCGTTTAATTATCGTGTCGTGTCGTGTCAACCCGTGTACATAAAAGGGTCGAAATCTCTGACCCTAACCCGCTAACTTCGTGTCGGGTTCGTGTCGGGTTGTCGTGTCGTGCCAGATTTTGCCAGGTGTAGGTACAGGAAAAGGTTCTAAATTCCCATACGGTTTCTGATGTTGTGCCTTAACCCTAGCACAAGTTACACACTTGGCCACATACTTAGCAACATCGAGCTTCATCGTCGGCCACCAGTATTAGGGTTTTAGATCCCTATACATTTTTGTACTGCCGAGATGAATTGAGTACATGGTCTTGTGAGCTTCTTCCATCAGAAGATCTCTTACTCCTCCCGTCTTAGGTACCCAAATCCTATCTTTGAATACCTTCAGTCCTTGACCGTTTGTATCAAACACCAATGTTTTATCCAAATGTCCTTCCTTTCGGTCATTTTTCTCTAAAGCTTCCTCTTGAGCTTTCTTTATACCTTTCCCAATTATCGAGACAACTTCAATTCTCAATGCTCTTGGCCTTTTCTTTTCAAGATTTACCTTCCGACTGAGAGCATCAGCAATAATATTTGCTTTACCAGGGTGGTAAAGTATCTCACAGTCGTAGTCCTTGAGTAACTCTATCCAGCTTCGTTGCCTCATGTTCAATTCCTTCTGATTAAAGAGATATTAAAGACTCTTATAATCAATGAAAAGTTTATATTTAGTACCATAAAGATAGTGCCTCCATATCTTTAAGGCGAATACTACCACTGCCAACTCCAGATCATGAGTGGGGTAGTTCTTTTCATGCTCTTTCAATTGCCTCGTTGCATATACTATCACTTTATCCCTTTGGGTCAGGACACAACCTAACCCAACTCCAGAGGCATCACTTTAAACTGTGAAGTCATCAACTCCTTCAGGTAACGAAAGAATACGTGCTTCACACAACTTCTTATTTAACTTCTCAAAGCTTCCTTATGCTTCTCATTCCAAGTATAAACAGCTCATTTGTGGGTTAAAGCTGTCAATGCAGTCACGATCGAAGAAAAGCCTTGGATAAACCTTCGGTAATATCCAGCTAATCCTAAAAAGCTTCAGATCTTGGTAGGACTTTCAATCGTAACCTTCGAGTTACAAAATAAATCTTTATCGAGGAATCCTTCTTCTTCTTAGAATAAGTACTTTCCTTCATTTATTGTAACAGACCGATGGGTCTTGTTCTAATGATCTCTCATTGTATAATGCACTACTTAGAATCAGATCTCCTAGGGACAAATTTCGGAACAAACTATACCTTCCTTCATGTTCTAATGTGATACAATCACAGTTCAACATGTATCATTTCTAACTACCAACTTCTTTAACAATGAATGCGATACTTCTATTGATCGCTTTGATGTTTTGTAGGATCAAAGCTGGAATAGGAATAGAATCATTACACTAAACTGTTTTGGACTTATAAAACCTGTTTTTTTATGTTGTAATGATTATGCTAATCCAATTTCAAAGGCTATTATCAAAATTTTAAGTTTTGTATGTGTTCATATGATTCTTAAAATTGTTGATATGGATGTTCATGAACTTATGAGTTTTGTTAGATCATAGGAATTATTTGAAAATTGTTTGTTAGTTAATTCTTGATCTTGATGTGTTTTAATGGAATCCATAATTTGTCCTCAAGTTATGGATTACAAAAAGTCTTTTCTTTTAAAGTCCATTAAAAACCATAGGTTACACAAGTTCAAGAGTCTCTTCATTAAAAAAAAAATTTAAACCTTAATTAAACTCATAAGTTACGAAAATCCAAAAGTTTTTGAATTGTTCAAAACTTGCCCTCAAGTTTTGGAATTTGTAAAGTCATACACACACTTTAGTTCCAACCCTTAGAGTTTTAAAAGTTAAAATTCAACCCTTATACTTTATAGTATTATAAGTTAATAATATATATATGTATAAGAGCAAGTCAGTCTTACCATTAGTAGGCCTCATTCACGAAGCCGGTCTATAAGGGAGGTATAAGGTTGTTGCCTACAAAATGACAGCTTAATGGGTGTCCACTCTCACCCACCGCTTCCTTGACTGGTGGAGGGTCATTAGCCGAACGGGTAGGACAAGGACTAGAATTCTCATTAAAAGTATAATGATGGAATAAAGTAACTAAACCTTTTATAAAATCCCAATCTTAGTTACTTTAGGAAAATGTGAATTTGGTGCTAACCCATGAAATTTACACTTTGCACCTTACCAAGTCGTTGGTGGAGCGTGTGTGGTTAACCGGCACACTAACTTGGACTAGTAAGGATGGCAATTGGTGACTTAATGTTTATCATAGATCGGTGGAGCGCGTGTGGTTAACCGGCACATTGATTAGGTGATAATATTAAGGGTACCAAGTGAATTTGCATGGTTATTCACACCTTGTTTTGTGATCCTCGGCATCCCAATCACAAAATCTGAAGGGCACAATCGAGATTGAAACATGCCATTGAAAAGTTCAGTGAATCTCAAAAGATCTAGGAGTTTCAAACCAATTAAAACCTAATTTTTTATTTCGTTTTTCATGGTGGAAATTGGTGAATCGTCATTCACCTACCTTCAAATATTCTATAGCTTGGATTACGACATCCCTCTTCCAAGTTATAAAATATTGTGTTGGGTCCTAGCCTTAATATTTCATATTGGGTGTTATATTAAGGATTTTAAATCAACTAACTTGAATCTCTCCCATTGTAGATGTCTGGTTCAGACAAGTATGATCTTCCCGAATCTCTTGAATATGATGTCCCACAACATCATGCTTCACTTCTTCCACCTCCTCCAATTATTCTCCCCGACCCACAAGCTCGAAGACTTGAAAAGTTCAAACTCAGTCAAGTCCTATTGGATAGTAAACACAAGGATGGAAAGCCAGTGTGTGCACATGTCTTGGAGATGAAGGCACACATTGACAGGCTAAGGATGATGGGTGTCAGGTTCCCAAGGAAGTTGGCTATTGACTGGGTTGTTCAGTCACTTCCTGAGTCATATAGTGAGTTTGTTAAAGACTACTATGTGACAGATCTCGACATGACCCTAATAGATCTTACCTATTTGCTAATTGCTGCTGAATCAACAATGATTTGGCGCAATGGTCAAGCAACTTGGATTGGAAGGTTTGCCTCCCAAGCTGACATGGACATCCCAGAAATGATTCCTTCTCCTAAAGGGAAGGAATTGGCCATGGTCAAAAGTGATGATCATAAGAGAAAGGTCATTTCTAAGACTACTCTATGTGATGGCTCAGGTGAGCCTGTGTGTTTCTATTGCCAAGGAAAGGGACATTGGAATCGAAGCTGCCCTGACTACCTGAGATCTTTAGTCAGAATGAATGGTTCTGCTTCAGGTAAGTCTACTATCCAACTCTGTTAAGTTCCTAATTGTTGATTCTTAATACATGATGTGACTAGGTTGCATTTTAATGTTTTGTACGATCAAGCAAAGGGAAGGAAGATTAAAAGAAGAGTAGGCTGAATCTGATCGCAAAGATGGATTTCAATTGCATGGTTCGAAGATCGGATTCTTGAGCTACTACTTAGGAGTTATGATAGATTGCTAGGAAATATGTAATAGCAAAGTTTCCATTTAAAGTTGCATTGTAAGGAAAAAGTTTTTTCCGCATTTTATAAATAAATAAAAGTTTTTGTTTTACTTTATTTTATATCTCCTTGCAATGGCATTTATGGAAAGTTAATGTTTGTATGTTTCTAGCAATAATGAATTTGATTCTTTCATATGTGGTAGTGTCTAAATTTACCAAATAAGGAAAGATTCTCATCACCCAAGTTTCAATTAGACCGAAACTTGGAATAATGCAGGTTGTATTGCATGATGAATGAGGATTTTCATTTTTGGAAAGTTAAGACTAATTCCCTGACCACATGTGTATGTGAGTTAGGTGGAAGACTAAAGGATCAGGTACACTGGGTGTGTGCAGGTCAAAGTTCACCAAAAGGATTGATAAGACTATTCGTCATGATTTACTAAAGTTTAGTAAATATGGTTATACTTAATAGTTTAAGTATAATTCTGAAACATTGGAAAAGTTTCAATGTATGGCAGGGCGAATGGGAAGAATCAAATTAGGCAGAAAGATAAAGTTTCTCAAATTTGAAAAGATGGGAGAGTACTTTAGTATCATGTTTTATGATCATCTTAAGGATTGTGAGACCATATCACAATTCATCCTCTAGGGACATCTTAGTGCATTCTTATGGCTAAGAAGAGGAGTCATGAATTATTGAAGTGGTTAAAATCGAGAAGATGAGTCATACTTTGTTCCAAAAACAAGTCTTAGAGTCATACTCCAAGATTGTAACTTGAGTGACACATCTTAAAGAAGGTTTATAACACTTGTCAAATGTAAGAGTAAAATGTTTTCTACTCTTGTACATTTGAAATTGGCAAGTTGCTTTGTTTTGGATAAAACAAAGATCAACTAAGGTCTTGAAAGTTTCAAGAACTAATCAAGGATAAAACCTATTGTTTATCGCTAGCACACGACTTGAGGTTTGTAACCTATCGTGTTGACATAATTCTTGTTTCTATGCCTATTCCGGTAAAGTTATCTATGTATGTGAGTTCTGTGAGTTCTTAATTGTGTGCATAACAACTTGGAAGCAATGGTGGGCCCTTGTGCTGCCAAGAGGCAAGAAATCAAGGTTTAACAAGTTCAATTCATATCTGTTTGAGTTTGTCACTAACCTTGTCTTGTGGTTATGGTTTTTACAAATTCATATGGATAGGAACACATACACCATAAAGTCTAAGTGTCATAAGGTTTCTTTCCGATTCATGAAAATGATGGTGAGGAAACGCTTTCACTAAGTAGATTTTAAGTAGATAGCAATTGTGATACTTGCATTCTCAAAGTCGTTAGTGGAGCGTGTGTGGTTAACCGGAACACTAACATGGACTTGTGAGAAATGGAAAAAAGGTCTAAACATTATGATTATGGCATCCCTCTTCATAACTGTTTAGACACACATGTGAGCTATCTAAGGAAAGATGTATGAGTCTGAGAAGCTTAGATAAAGTTTTGTCGAAGCATCTCGTATCAGAAGTCTGAACTTTGGTGATGAAAGTCAATAAAGTATTGATTTCTAGAAGTCGATTTCTGAGTATATGTCAAAGCTAGTGGGAGCATAATTGTTATGCTAAATAATTATTATGCTAGTGGGAGAATAATCAATTATGATAAGTAATGTTATTTATAGAAAACAAAAGTTTCGCTTGGAAAAAGGTTGTTTTGCTATAATTAAGGGAGAGGAGATTATACTTCATTTCAATCCTAAAAGTTTAGATTGAGATTTTAATCATCTTTATTCAAGAATATATATATATATATATATATATATATATATATATATATATATATATATATATATATATATATATATATATATATATATATGAATTTCATGTTGGAATGGTTCAACATGAGGGAATTCTATATATATTGCGTTCTCAAATTTCGATTATGATTACGACATCCCTCTTCATAGTCGATTTTTAAAAATATGGCAAATAAAAAATATTGTAGCAAAAATTGATCTAGTATCATGTCTTTATGTGAGACATCATGAATCGTGTCCCATATGCTTCGGGTATAGGACCGATCACATGTGCTACAATATCTATCCGTTCTAAATTTTCAAAATGCCTAGAGCATTAAGAGGGAAAAAGGAATAGAACCGGATATGACTGAAATGATTAAGCAATTGTCGAGAACAATCTGAGGTTTACCTAAGATTGGTTTCTCATGGACAGTTGGAAGTATGATGTTAAATTTTGGAAAGGGCCATATTGACATATTCTGAAAAGAGGTAGCTCTTGTCAGAAGTGATAGTCAAAATGGGAATATGGAAATGTTTTCCATATTGGGAGTTGGATTTTAAGAATCTATGAGAAAGTTAGAAACTTTTATGCAAGAAGGATATTCAAAGGAATGTACTTTGAATGTGAGACTTCGTTTCCATGGAATTGATCTCCACTGGAATACTTTGTAATGTCTGTTGCTAGGTCTTTGTGACTTTTGTGCATATTCATTGCGAGAGGATCAATGCATATGAGTTTAAAATCTAACAGATTACAGTAAATGACAAGAATTTGATATTATTACATTTACGGTAAGGATTTAGGATTGTGAAATGAGCATCATTGGAATCATGTTCAATTGATCTACTTCACAAAGCAAAGATCATAGACAAATATAGTTTGCATACTTGGAGTATGGCATAACTGTTGTTTAGAAAACATAGTGCACATGCTTGGAGCATGGGACAACTAGTGTTTTAATTCAAGTGTTAAGTTGATAAATCAAAACAGAATAATGTGTAATCAATATGGTGATGAATAAAAGGTGTTTTATTCATATTCATAAGTGCTGAGACCATATTGGATTCAGTTATTCTTGTGTTTCACTTTGCATGTTTTGACTTCCATAATAACTAGGTTATTCTTTCCGAATGACTAAGTTATTCAAACTTCCACAGTCGGTCATATGTCGGAAGTAGGTATGAATTAAGACTGTCATGAATTGGGCTTGTAGATGACTAAAGGTGTTTAGCCATAGCAATGATTGCTACAACATTCATGAGTGCTCATAAGTTCTGAGTATTGGAATATACCGACGCTCACTTGCATCACTTCATGGAATTTATCTCGAGTGATCGTGAGACGGTAATATCATATAAGTCTTCAAACCTAGAGATATGAGTCTTGTGTTTCACTTTGCATGTTTTGACTTCCATAATAACTAGGTTATTCTTTCCGAATGACTAAGTTATTCAAACTTCCACAGTCGGTCATATGTCGGAAGTAGGTATGAATTAAGACTGTCATGAATTGGGCTTGTAGATGACTAAAGGTGTTTAGCCATAGCAATGGTTGCTACAACATTCATGAGTGCTCATAAGTTCTGAGTATTGGAATATACCCACGCTCACTTGCATCACTTCATGGAATTTATCTCGAGTGATCGTGAGACGGTAATATCATATAAGTCTTCAAACCTAGAGATATGAGTCTTGTGTTTCACTTTGCATGTTTTGACTTCCATAATAACTAGGTTATTCTTTCCGAATGACTAAGTTATTCAAACTTCCACAGTCGGTCATATGTCGGAAGTAGGTATGAATTAAGACTGTCATGAATTGGGCTTGTAGATGACTAAAGGTGTTTAGCCATAGCAATGGTTGCTACAATATTCATGAGTGCTCATAAGTTCTGAGTATTGGAATATACCCACGCTCACTTGCATTACTTCATGGAATTTATCTCGAGTGATCGTGAGACGGTAATATCATATAAGTCTTCAAACCTAGAGATATGAGTTGTTGCCTATGAGTTGGTTATGCATTGATTGCACGAAAACGCATCAGTAACTTGATGTTATAAAACGTGCCTTTGTGTATAATTCAACAAGTAGTAGAAACAAGTATATGAGTCGAAGTTTATCTGTTCCGTCTAGTCCTTGGAGGATTAGAAGTGATATCTGGGCCCCTCGATGATTTTGTTTTGACCTATGTACCGGGCCCGGTCAAAACTAAGTTGATGTGTTCAATTAAGTTCTATGTCAAACAAATCGGGAATCGAGAAACAAACTGCTGGACAATAAGTAAGACATTCTTCCATGTATTTGTCCGGCTAATATCCAGAACAGAGGATTATATGATCACTTATCTAAAATGGCGCTTCATAGTTCAACAGAGTTTTGAGAGCTACGATTGTCGGTTGGTTCCTGAAGTCATATCTGCAAATATAGTTATTAGACTTATCCAAGTGGGAGACTGTTGGATAAGGTGTCTAAGTCCATAACAATATTTGAGATGCACTTGACCCGACCCGGCATAGTCCATTTGGGTTGCACTTCACCCGAACGATTTGGATAACCTTTTGAGAGTAATATGTTTATGATTTGTTAATATATTATAAGTTATAATATATTAATATGAAATCATATTATTTAATTAGTATTGATCATAAATTAATTTAGAATTAATTTGGTGATCAATAAGGTGACTAATTAAATATGGGCTCTTGTATTTATATAGTGTGGGCTAATGCTTATTTAGTATGGGCTTGGCATGCATGGGAGTCCATGGATAGTCCATGGATAGTCCATGGATAGTCCATGGAGCTTTTAACCCATGGATCCTTGGAAAGGAAGAGACATGGGTATTAGGGTTTACATGGATGTAACCCTAATCCTCCACACTATATAAAGGAGTCCTTGGCACTTGATTTGGCACTAGTTGTGTGTGTACAAGAGTGGTGGCCATTTCAAGAGACTGAATTATTCTCTCAAGAGTTTTCCAAAGTTTGTGGTGATTTGTGATTTCCATTTGAGGCATCCACACTATTGGTGCTAGGCTCTCAAACTCCAAGGAATCAACCACTAACTAAAAGGTATGTCATTCTACTAGTACTTTTATGATTCAAGTTCCCCATGCCATGCTAGTTAGGATGTAAACCTTGTAAATTCTTATTTGCATGTATTTTAGAGAAAACATAGATCCAAGGTTTATAGGGTTGCATGTACACCATAGGAGTGTTAGAATGCTCAAAACCCATGATTTTATTGATTGAAATGAATGATTACAGAGAAAATGTAACGAGTATGAGTACAGGTGCTAGTATTTTGCCAAAATATCATGTGTAGTGTGATGAATACAAGTGATATATAGTCTAAAGCTAATAACAAGAACTCCAAAAATTCCAGGATCCTCCGAGGTCAACTTATAGCCGTTGCTTGACTTGGTCCTCTGGGTCTTTTGCATGGATGTGACGATTATTCGTTGAGAATATGACTTTGACTGGTTATTTCTGCACATGTGAGAAAGACAATAGAACATATAGCCGTTATAAATATTAAAAACTATCAGTCATGATCCTGAAGTTTATTTGGGATCCTGAGGTCGAGGATCCTGAGCTTTTGAGGATCCTTAGCCTTGAGGATCTTATAGCAGTTCCGAGATCCTATCCTTAACAATTGCCCCCAAATATTCCTATGAAATATTTTGGAGTTAGTTTGCCAAAATTCAAAGGGATAATTTTAAAAATAAAAAGAAATAAATATGATAAGGTTTTTTGAATTTTAAACCCTAACGGATAGGATTTATCCGTTCAAGAATCATCATAACCGATCTAATAAATCTTTCTCTTTCTTCTATCATTAGCATAAATAGAGGGAATCGATTAGGGCTACTCCTCAATGCGTCTTTAAGCTTTCATTCAGTTGTCTTTGAAGGTACATTTCTCTCTTCTTCTCCTTAGTTTTTCCTTTCACTAACAACGGGCAAGAAAATGATTGTATATCGTAAGAACATCCTCGTGTCTTCTGAAGATTATTTTGTCGACCAGAGGATCTTATCATACGACGAGATATGCTCTTTCGACGACGATAATATCGAGTCGTTGAAAACAGTCGGTGCTTTCTCTAACGAAGTTGTCTTCAAAACCTTCGATCCAAAACACCAACCTGACTTTGCTTCCTTGTCTTGGGTCTGCTTTCCTGAATATCCCTTTGGTTTGGGTCTGAAAGACCCTTTTTCCGGGATCATCTCCAAGTTCATAGAAGTCACCTAAATTTCTTACATCCAAGCCATACCCATCGTCTGGAGAATATTGTTTTGGATTGAGAAACTGAACCAGTCTAGAGATTTAGATATAGGTTTAACTGAGCTGGCTCATGTGTATGATCTTACTACCTTTAGGAACTCCCATTTTCTTCTTAGGCTCAAACCCCACAAATCCCCTTTTGTTTTGAAAACGAAACATAACAACGGTGCTTGGAAGGAGAAATACTTCTTTGTGAGACATGATTCGATCCCTAGTGGGGATTCCCTACCGAAGTCTTGGGTTAAAAAGAGGGCAGGAGTAACTTTTCCTTGTATTGAGGATCCTAGATTTCACATTTCATTACCTTGTTTGGTGTTTTGCAACTTTCAAGTTTCAAGAATTCATTCCTATCGCCAAGGATACCGAAGAGAAGATAGTGAAACTTTTCACTATTTCTGCAGCTAACAGGTCCTTCAGGTTTAATTGCTCTAGTCTCCACGAAGGCTCATCCACCACCGTATAAATGGCTACTGGTAAGAACTCTTGTATTTTCTGCAATAGTTTGGAATCGATGAGGATCCTAAATTAATGAGGATCCTGAATTGATGAAGATCTTATGTGGTGTGCAGGATCCAAGGCTATTCGTTCTAATGCCTGATTTGCTCTATCTGATCTTGAAGATGACGTGTCTAATGGCCTGATCGTAGCCAAGAGGTAGAAAGCAACCTTGCCCCTTCCTCTTCAGAAGTCTCTCATTGATCTTACTGTGAAGACCCCAGGTTCCCGTAAGAGGAAGACCTCAGAAGCGACAAATCTAAACTTGTAGAATCTTGGAGCTGAAGAGTTGCTTCAAAATTTGCTTTCCATTTCTCAAGTTGTAAGTGTTTGTGTTACATTCGTTTCTGATTTCTATTAGTTTCTACTAACGCCATGCTTATTTCAGGTTTCTGCTCATTTTTCCCAATCAGTGGTTGATCTAAAGATTTGGGCTGAGGAGGCTTAGCGATTTCTGAAGGAGCAAGAGAAGGAGTGGAAGGCGACCAATGAATATCTCCTTAAGAGGATCGAGCTGTTGATCAAGGAGAAGGCTGAGATGGAGGAGGAGCACATCCTGGAGATCGAGGAGGTAATTGATGATGTAAAGGCGAGCGTGGTGGTGGCTATCTGGGAGGCTATGATCAAGTTGGCAGAGGATCTTGAGAATTTACGATTTTGGAACGTACCTGGATGGTGCGATGCACTACATAAGATAGATGTAAAGCCTGCCACTACTACTGAGGATCCTGGGTCGAAGCATACAAAGGAGGAGAAGGAGAAGGATATGGCCGATGATGGCCAGGTTAAGGTCTAGGCCCACAAGAAATTAGTTTAAGTAATTTTTGATTTCCTTAATGATGTAAGACAATTAACTTTTTTGTTGGGTTGGTGCGCAACCATTTTTAATGCTATGGTTGTATCTTTCTTTTTCATATTCCTTTTTTGTTTATCTTGCATAACTATTATGGTAATTAGGATCCTGAAAATTTTGGTTTTTATAAGTGATATCAAGGTAAGCAGCAAACAATCTTTAATAAGTAACCTTTTTTAGAGTGAACTCAAAGATTGAGTGATATTTGTCTGGGATCCTGAAAAGTTTGGGATCCTCAGATTTTTATTAGAAAGTTTTTCAAGAATAAGGACAGCTAGAACCTGGTAATCTTATGACTTCCCTATCTTCGTATGATCCTGATGTTATCATGTGAGAGGATCTTTGCTTTAGAAGTTCGTTGGAAGGATCTTCATTTGACTTCATCTTATCAAATTTCAGGAAGGATGCTTAACTTTAGCTTGAGGAAAGTCTTTGCATGATAACGCTATGAATCATGTTTATTTTCTGGGTAGTATCCCATCTTCAGCTAATGTTATGACTTTATGGTTAGTTTCTGGGAAAAATCGCAAATTAAGGTAACACGTTAACGTTACAATCCTTAGTGAATTACTGGGGAAAATCCCAAACCATATGGAAAAAATGTTGTAAGCCTTATGCATTTTTCTGGGGAAGATCCCAACTTAAGATAACATATAAATGTTATAAACCTTAGGAATTTTCTGGGGAAGATCCCAACTTAAGATAACATGTAAATGTTATAAACCTTAGGAATTTTCTGGGGAAGATCCCAACTTAAGATAACATGTAAATGTTATTAACCTTAGATTCAAACTTTAGGATCTTAACCTATGTTCAGAAATAAGAGGGTTTCCAAGTCACTAAAGCATGAAATGATCCCCTTATTCACATCCCATAGTTAGATACCGTGCGTCCAAGCAAGGTGTATAAACCTTAACTCATGTGAAAGTGTTAATTAACTCTTTAAACCTTAGAGGGGTTTAAGTTCCCTTATTCGTAGGAGAGATGATTTGTCTCTTATTCTTTAGGAGATTCATATCGTGAATCGTCAGATGTTTTCGGTCATGAGAATCTTATGTGTCAGCAGTCCTTTGGATGTCAGGACCCTCGAATATTCATCTGTCAAGATCCTTGGAGGTCAGGATCCTTAAGTGTCTGGACCCTTAAACGTTATGATCCTTAGAGGTTAGGATCCTTAAGCGTCGGGATCCTTTAGTCTCTGCATGCATCAAACGTTAGCTAGGGGTGGGCGTTAGCCTAGCTAACACCCCTCCGATGCTTAAGTTAGTAATGATATTCGAAGAAAATAAATAATGAAAAATGAAGGATAAAAGGTAAATAGCATGCGTACCTTGAGTCTATCGAGAGATGACCAGTTTTACTTACATGAAATATGTTTTGAGGTGTATAGCATTCCAGAATCTTGGCAGAATATTTCCATCTAGGGTGGCCAACCAATATGCCCCCTTTCCTGCTTCGACATCTATGAGATATGGCCCTTCCCATTTAGGTGTCAGTTTACCTGCACTAAGATCCTTGGTATTTTTGAATGTTTTTGTTAGTACCAAATCTCCTATTTGGAACCTTCTGACTTTTATATTTTTATTGTACTCCTTGGTGATCCTCTGTTGATGAGCAACAATACGGATCTTGGCAAGATCCTTAAGTTCATCTATAATGTCGAGATCCTGGGTCAGGATCCTATTGTTGTCCTCTTGGTTTTGAAGTAGGTATCTTGCTGTTGGGATTACCACTTCAGTGGGGATCATTGCTTCCATTCCAAACACTAATAAGTATGGGGTTTGACCCGTAGCTACCTTGGAAGTGTTCCTATCTGACCATAATACGAAAGGAAGTTCTTCTGCCCATCTTCCTTTCTTTTCATCTAACCTTTTTTTCAAATTGTTGACTATGATTTTATTGCTGGATTTTGCTTGGCCATTGGCTTGAGGGTGGACAGGAGTAGACATCACCATCTTGATTCCCAAACTTGTGCAAAATTCCCTTGTCATTTTGCTTATGAATTGGGATCCATTGTCACATATAATTTCGGCGGGGATCCTGAACCTGGTTAAGATGTTGTGTTTGATGAAGGATAGTACCTCTTTGTCTCTTACTTGGACATAGGCTTCAACTTCTATCCATTTTGAGAAGTAGTCAGTCATTACTAGCATGAATACCTTTCCTCCAGGGGCTACTGGCTGTTTACCTACTATATATATTCCCAATTTCTTGAATGGCCAAGGGGAAATGATAGGATGTAGAGGTTATGCTGGTTGATGCAAGATGTTGCTATGTCTTTGACGAGCGTCGCATTTCTGGGCATGAAGAAACGAATCTCTCTTTATGGCTAGCCGGTAGTTTCCCGTCCTCAATACTTTGGAACATAAGGATCTGCCGCTAGAGTGGTTGCTGTAGTCTCCTTCGTGAATATCCTATAGGACCTCTGCATCTTCATGATCTTCTAGGCACCTAAGGTATGGTCTTGCTACAGATTTTTTGTACAACTTACCTTGGATTATAACAAACCTTGAGATCCTTGTTCTGAATGCTTTCTCACTTTTCTCTTCCTTAGGTATCGTGCCATTTTGGAGATATTCCATGATGGGTTGGATCCAGGATCCTGAAGTTAGAGAGGGATCCTGGATGTTGGGATTCTAATGTTGGATCGTCGAGATGGGATCTTCGATTTCGGCGACGTCGGTAAACTCCACGTTATTGTCGGGACCTTTCAGTTTCTTGGTGGGATCATCGATTTCCGGGATCAATACGTGGGTTATAGGGATCCTGGTTTCCGGCGGGATCCTAAAGGAAGATCCTAGATTGGCTAAAGCATCTGCTTCAACATTATCTTCTCTAGGAACCTGGTTTAGGCTAAACGTTTCTAATTCTAAGGCCATAGTGCTAACTTCTCTCCTTTCACTGCATAGGATCCATTAAAATGGTTAGTTAGTAGTAGAGAATCGACAAATACCTGAAGATCCTTGATTTGAAGATCTTTGGCTAACTGTAGCCCCATGATCAGCGCCTCGTATTGTGCTTCGTTGTTGGTTGCATTGAATTCACAACTGATTGCTTGGGGTAGGATGTCCCCCTGTGGCGATTTTAGTATGATCCCCAAGCCAGTTCCTCTTTGGTTCAATGCTCCATCTGTGACTAGAGTCCATCTTCCCATGTTTTCCTCTTCTAGAAGTTGTTTGGCTTCTATTTCAACTTTAGTTCTTAGATCATCACTAAATTCAGCGACAAAATCTGCCAATTCTTGGGAGTTTATGGCGGATCTTGGTTTGTACTTTATGTCATACGAGCTTAACTTCACATTCCATTTTGCCATTCTTCCTGACATTTTTGGTTTTCTCATAACATTCGTAATTGGATAATTAGTTCATACAATTATAGGTTGTGTTTCAAAATAATGTCTCAACTTAGTAGATGATGTTACTAATGCAAGTATAAGTTTTCCAAGGTAAGAATACCTGGTCTCAGGATCCAAGAGACTTTTACTTACGTAGTATATGGGATGTTGGTCCCCATCAAGATCCCAAGCTAATATTGCGCTTACTGTGTTTGAGGATACTGAGAGGTAAAGGAGGAGCGGCTCCCCATCTAATAGTTTTACCAATACGAGTGGTGAGCTTAAATATCTTATAAGTTCTTGGAAAGCATCTTCATGTTCCTGGGTCCACTCGAATTTTTTGTTCTTCTTCAAGATGTCGTAGAAAGGCTTGCATCTTTCTAAGGATCTTGATATGAACCTGTTTAGGTATGTCACTCTTCCTGTTATTCTTTGAATATCCTTTGTCGAGGATGGTGATCTCAGATCAAGGATGGCTTTGATTTGCTCCAGGATTGCTTCAATTCCTCTTTTGGCCACCATGTATCCCAGGAACTTACCCGATCTCATCCCAAAGTGGCACTTGGAGGGATTCAGTTTCATGTTATATTGGTCTAGGATGTCGAAGGCTTCTTCAAGATCCTTGAGGTGGTCCTCAGCTTTTTTGGACTTGACCACCATGTCATTGATGTAGACTTCCATCGTGTCCCTCAATTTCTCCTTGAACATATTATTGACCAATCTTTGGTATATTCCACCTGCATTTTTAAGACCAAATGGCATGGCAGTGTAACAATAGATACCTCTTGGAGTTATAAACGCCATGTCATCTTGGTCAGAGGGTTCTATTTGGATCTATTGGAATCCTGTTAATGTGTCCATGAACGTTAGTAATTCGTGTCCTGTTGTTGTGTCTATCATGTAGTCGATGTGTGGTAGAGGGAAAGGATCCTTGGGACAAGCCTTGTTAAGATCCATATATTCCACACACACTCTCCATTTACCGTTATTCTTTTGTACTATGACCACATTAGCTAGCCATCTTGGGAACTTCACCTCCTTAATCACGTCAGTTTTGAGAAGTTTTTCTACTTCTTCTTGTATAACTTGGTTTCTTTCTGGTGCAAATTTTCTTATCTTTTGGTGTATCGGCCTGAAAGATGGGTCGATGTTAAGTTTATTGGTTTCTTTCCAGTGCAAATTTTCTTATCTTTCTATTCTTATCGCGATATTGTTGAGAATTCCATCGAAGTCTTGTACCATTCCTTGGATTCTTGTTGGTCTCTTATGATCTTCACTGCCCCCATGGGGTGGGCATCTTTACGCATTGATGATACGTAGATGGAATGACCTTCATTTCGTCGATCCACGGTCTACCTAATATGACATTATAAGAGGATAATTTGTCAATTACACAAAAATGTTTTACAGAGTTTACCCCCTCTATGTAGATTGGTAGCTTTATTTTGCCGATGGTGTGCTTGGTTTTACCGCTGAACCCGATTAGTACTGAGGATCTTTCAACTATCTCAGACTCCGGGATATTCATTCTTTTCAACGCGTCCAAGAGTATGATGTTAATTGAGGATCCTCCATCGATGAGGATCTTTCTAACAAAATGGTTGGCGATGTATAAAGTAGTTACTAATCAGTCATGGTGAGGATCCTGGATGTTTTGCCTATCTGCTTCGTCGAAGGTGATCTCCTTTTCGTTAGTGATCGTTGTGTTTTTACGTGGTTCTTTTTCCTTCTCCGTTTTGGATACCTTGGCGTGCCTTTTTGCTGCAGAGAAAGAAGTACCACAAATGTCAGATTCTCCAGAGATCACATTGATTACCTTAGTGTCAGATGGGGGGGGGGGGGATCCTAGTCTTTCGAGGAACTTCTGAGGATCCTGGTCTTTTTCTTTGGGTTTCTCTTTTCTTCTTCCCATGATTTCTTTGAGGTATCCTTTTCCTAGGCGATAGCTGATTTCCTTCCTGAGAGCTATGCAATCCTCTGTGACATGACCAAAGTCTTCATGATATGCACACCATTTGGACTTGTCTTTCCAAGCGGTGGATTTTTCTCCTTTTCTTGGCCATCTTGCTTTGTCGCCTAGATCCTACATGGCAAAGATTACACCTAAAATATCCACAGAAAAACAATAGCAGTAATATTAGGTAAGTCTTCGTCCTCCCCCTCATCTTCAAGGGCATTAACCCTATGATGGTTGGTTTTGGCATAAGGTTTTGATTTATAGGATCTTTGGGCTGAGGAGTTCGCCTTCCTATTGGGGTATCTTGGTGGGTTGATCCTCTTTTAGATCTCCTTGTCTTCTTAGAGCCTGATGAATCTCAATGCCCTGCTCCTGACTTTGTCCATCCTCTTGCATGGGGTCATCACGAGATCTTCGTAGAAGGGATAATCATTCTTTAAGCCCATTTTAAAGGCTTTGACTGCAGTTGCCATGTCGATGTTGGGAATACTCAGAGCTTTCCTGCCAAACCTGCTCACAAAAATCCTAAGGGATTCCTTAGGATCCTAAACTGCTCGATAGAGATCACTAGTGATCTTTTCGAATGCTACAAGAAAACTGATTGTTAAATAAATTAATCAAATGAGCAAATGATGTGATCGAATAAGGAGGAACATTAAGGAGCCATTTTAGAGCGAATCCTGTGAGGGTGGAACTAAAGCCGTTGCACAGGCAAGCTTCTTTCAAGTGAGTGGGGATGGGAATAATTTCCATCCACTCCCTGTATTGTGCCACGTGCTCCTTAGGATCCGTAGTTCCGCCGTAGGGCTTCATGCTGGGGGTCTGAAATCATTTTGGAACTTCAGTATCAGCTATCGTTGGAACGAATCTGGAGATCCTGTGACTTGTGGGGGATACTTTTGGTACCGATTGAACTACTCTGGGTATGCTTGAGATCATCTGTCTTAGTTGTTGTAGCTCCTTCGCCATGATCGGGCTTAAACCTGTATCAAGATCCATCGAGTTAGTTGTAAAATTATTATTATTGATGGAGTTACCAGGATACTTGTTATTGGGAGTAACAAAGGTTTCGTTAGGATCCTGAGTCGTATGGGCTGAGTCTCTCGTATTCGTGCACCAAGAGTGAACAGTGGCCGATATTGAGGATCCTATCTCGCGACAGATCGCTGAGGATCCCGGGTTATCAAAGTTCAGGATCTTGGGCTGCAAGACCGAGGGTGCTGCTTCCTAAGGCTTGTGGATCTCCGTCCTCATTCTTTCCACTTCCTTGAGGATCGTCCTGTTATCCTCCTGCTGTTGGGCAACTTGTCGTTCCAGTCTCTTTATTATAGCAAATATCTTGTTGTTGGAAATCAACACAGGAGGATCCTGGAGTCCCGAGCTTACTGGAGACGTGTTTTTCTTCGGCATTTCAGAGACTTTCTTGGGAGCTCCAGTCCGTGGCGGTGGAAGGTTTTTTGAGGAAATGGGAGGAATCGAGGAGGAGGACAGAGTCGATTGAGTAGACATGATTTTTTGAGGGATTTTGAAGACCACGGCCCCACGCTGGGCGCGAAATTGCTTTGGTCAAAAATCAACTAAGTGGATATCAACCAAAGTGTATGAGAGGCCATGGTGTTGTAGGTGAAGTGATTAATGAAATTAGAACAAGATTGCAAAAGTGATTTACAAGGAAAGCCCTTGATCCTTGATAGGATCTATGACATAAAACCTTGGGAGGTGATAATGATCACCTGCCTTGATGATTTTATTGGTTGAAATGAATGATTACTGAGAAAATGTAATGAGTATTATTACAAGTGCTAGTATTCTGCCAAAAAATCATGTGTAGTGTGATGAATACAAGTGTTATATATATATATATATATATATATATATATATATATATATATATATATATATTCTAAAGCTAATAACAAGAACTCCGAAAATTTCAGGATCCCCCGAGATCAACTTATAGTCGTTGCTTGACTTGGTCCTCCGGGTCTTTTGCATGGTTGTGACGATTATTCGTTGAGAATATGACTTTGACTGGTTATTTCTGTACATGTAAGAAAGAAAATAGAACATATAGTCTTTATAAATATTAAAAAAATACCAGTCAGGATCCTGAAGTATATTTGGGATCCTAAGGTTCGAGGATCCTGAGCTTTTGAGGATCCTTAGCCTTGAGGATCTTATAGCAGTTCCAAGATCCTAGCCCTAATATGAGACTTTTACTTACATCGTATATGGGATGTTGGTCCCCATTGAGATCCTTAGCTAATACTGCGCTTACCGCGTTTGAGGATACTGAGAGGTAAAGAAGGAGTGGTTCTCCGTCTAATGGTTTTACCAATAGGGGTGGTGAACTTAAATATCTTTTAAGCTCTTGGAAAGCATCTTCGTGTACCTGGGTCGACTTGAATTTTTTATTTTTCTTCAAGATGTTGTAGAAAGGCCTGCATCTTTCTGAGGATCTTGAGATGAACCTGTTCAGGGCTGTCACTCTTCCTGTCAGTCTCTGAATATGTTTTGTTGAGGATGGTGATCTTAGATCAAGGATGGCCTTGATTTGCTTTGGGCTTGCCTCGATTCCTCTTTTGGTCACCATGTATCCCAGGAACTTAACCGATCTCATCCCAAAGTAGCACTTAGAAGGATTCGGCTTCATGTTATATTGGTCCAGGATATCGAAGGCTTCTTCGAGATCCTTGAGGTGATCCTCATGTTTTGTGGACTTGACCACCATGTCATCGATGTAGACTTCCATCGTGTCCCTTAGTTTCTCTTTGACCATCTTGTTAACTAGTCTTTGATATGTTGCACCTGCATTTTTAAGACCAAATGGCATGGCAGTGTAACAATAGATACTTGTTGAAGTTATAAACGCCGTGTCTTCTTGGTCAGAGGGTTCCATCTGGATCTGTTGGAATCCAGCTGATACGCCCATGAATGTTAGTAATTCATGACCTGATGTTGCATATATCATGGATTCAATCTGTGGTAGAGGGAAAGGATCCTTGGGACAAGCCTTGTTAAGATCTACGTAATCTACATACACTCCCCATTTACTGTTCTTCTTTTGTACCACGACCACATTAGCTAACGATCTTGGGAATTACACCTCCTTGATCATGCCAGTTTTGAGATGTTTCTCTACTTCTTCTTGTATAACTAGGTTTCTTTCTGGTGCAAGCTTCCTTCTCTTTTGGTGTATCGGCCTGAGAGATGGATCAATGTTAAGTTTATGGGTTATTATGCTTTTATTAATACCTATCATGTACTCATGCTTCTATGCGAATGTCATTCTTCTAGCTTTGAGGAACTTTCTGAGATCATATTCGTTTTGTTCAGGCATTGTGAATCCTATGAGAACTTTGGCTTCAGGATCCTTAAGGTTCAGGGGCACCTCTTTTATATCATGCTCTCTTGCTTCTAGCCCCTCTCGTGCCCCCTGCCTTAATTTCTATGCTTTTTGCGGTATTGTTGAGGATTTCATTGAAGTCTTGTAGCATTCCTTGGATTCTTTTTGGTCTCCTATGATCTTTACTGTCTCCCATGGGGTGGGCATCTTTACGCATTGATGATATGTCGATGAAACAACCTTCATTTCATGGATCCATGGTCTACCTAGCATGACATTATAAGAGGATAATGTATCAATGACACAAAAACGTTGTACATAATTTACCCCCTCTATGTATATTTGTAGCTTTATTTCGCTGATGGTGTGCTTGGTTTCACCGCTGAATCCGATCAGCACTGAGGATCCTCCATCAACGAGGATGCTTCTGACGAAGTGGTTGGCGATGTAGAGAGTAATCACTAGTCCGTCATGGTAAAGATCCTGGATGCCTTGTCTATCCACTTCGTCGAAGGCAATCTCCTTTTTGTTTGTGATCGTTGTGTTCTTCTATGGTCCTTTTTCCTTCTCCGTTTTGGATACCTTGGCGTGCCCCTTTGCTGTAGAGTAATAGGTATCTTAAATGTCAGATCCTCCAGAGATCACATTGATTACCTTGGCGTTAGCAAGAGGGGATCCTGGTCTTTCGAGGATGTTCTGCGGATCCTGGTCTTTTTCTTTGGATCTCTCATTTCTTCTTCTAAGGATTTCTTTGAGGTATCCTTTTCCTAGGAGATAGTTGATTTCCTTCCTGAGAGCTATGCAATCCTCTGTGATGTTGCCAAAATCTTCATGATATGCACACCATTTGGACTTGTCTTTCCAAGCGGTGGATTTTTCTCCTTTTCTTGGCCATCTTGCTTTGTCTCCAAGATCGTGCAGAGAAAATATTACACCTGAAATATCCATAGAAAAAGAGTAGTGAGTAATCTTAGGAAAATCTTATTCCTCTCCCTCATCTTCAAGGGAATTAACCCTGTGATGGTCAGGTTTGGAATAATAATTTATAGGATCTTTGGGCCGCAGAATCAGCCTTCCTATTGGGGTGATCATAAGAGTTTCGTGAGTTGCTCCTCTTTTGTATTTCCTTGTCTTCTTCGATCCTGATGAACCTTAATGCTCTGCTTCCGACTTCGTCCATCCTCTTGCATGGAGTCATCACGAGATTTTCATAGAAGGGAGAATACTTCTGTTAGGGCCAGTATCCTCAAAGCATTCAGGATCCTCGGACCTCTTCAAATATTCCGGATCCTCAACTATCTCAGGATCCCGACTATTACCGTTATTATTTATTAACATTTATAACGGTTATATTTCGTTCATAACTAACACGTGTGCAAAAATAGTTAAGAGAAGGCTTATTCTTAACAGAGTTTCGTTTCAACTATGCTAAAGAGCCGGAATACCATGTCAAAAAATGTTCACAAAGTTGTTCATAGAGGATCCCGGGAATATCGAACATTTTGTTAGCTAGTTTCAACTATAAAGTTGACACATGTATCTCACACACAACACGCTCGACTGACTTTGAGCTTACTCTACGAATTTTTTCACTTGTTCTTACTGGAATACTCTCTGTAATCGTCATTTTACATTAATAAAATCACCAAGGCAGGTGATCATTATCACCTCCCAAAGTTTTGTGTCGGAGATCCTAGCAAGGATCAAGGGCTTTCTTTGTAAACAATTGCGTCATTCTCTTTACCTTTCTACATTACATAATTCGAATATCACAATCTCACATTCAATTTGGTTGATAAGTACTTATGTAATTTTTGACCAAAACAATTTGGCGCCCACTGTACGGCCGTGGTTTTCAAAATCCTTGAAAGATAATGACTACACAACTGATCCTTTCTTCATCCTCCGCTCCTTCCATTCCAACCAAAAACCTACCACCTCCTCCGAGTGGACTCCCTGGTCAGAGGAAAACGCTCGACACTTCCAAGAAAAACACCCCTCCGGTCACTAACCAAGGAAGTTTGGGATCTTAAGGATTCCTGTATCCGACTGCCTCGGTCACTACTGCAGAACTCTTCACTATGATGAGGAAAATGACGCAACAGGTGACCCGGCAACAAAAGGAGAATAAAACACTGCTCAGAGAAATGGAGAGGATGAAGAAGAAATTTCATAAATCCTAGGAAACAACGCCCACAGTTGTACAACCAAGGATCCTGAACTTCGATAATGCAGGATCCTTAGGAAATCACCAGAAGAACATAGTTCCTGCCACTGTAGCGTCACCCTGGGGGACAACTATGGACAATCGAGCATCTATGATCAATGATCTCAATGAGCCTCTCAATACTCCTAGAAACCTTGTTTCTAGTAACTTCTTAAACAATAATAGTATAAATACTAACTCTACTCATGTTGATATAGGAATAAATCCAAACATGGCTACAGAACTTCAGCAGTTGAGACATATGATCTCAAGCCTACCTGGGGTGGTCCAACCCATACCAGAAGCATCTCCAACAAGTCACAAGATCTCAAGATTTGCTCTCATGATAGTCGATACCGAAGTTCCCAAGCGCTTACAAACTCCTAGCATGAAGCCATACGATGGAACTACAGATCCTGAAGAGCACGTAGCACAATATCGAGAAAGGATGGAGATCATTCCCATCCCAATGCACTTGAAGGAAGCTTGCCTATGCAAAGTCTTTGGTTCAACCCTTACAGGATCAGCTCTCAAATGGCTGCTAAACGTTCGTCCATATTCTATTACTTCATTTGCACAGTTAGTCAATATTTTCAATAAACAGTTTTCTTGTAGCAGAACCTTCGAGAAGATCACTAGTGATCTCTATCCGGTGGTTCAGGATCCTAAGGAACGACTTAGAGATTTTTTCAACAGGTTTGGCAGGGAAGCTCTAAAAATCCCCAACATATGTAGAGGCCTTCAAGATGGGTCTAAGGAAGGATTCATCCTTCTATGAAGATCTTGTGATGGCCCCATGCAAGATATTGGACGAATTTAGGTGCCGAGCATTAAGATTCATAAGGCTTGAAGAGGATAATCACATGGTTAATGCCCTCGAAAGGAGCAACCCTTCAAGTCAATATGAGAATCCCAACCGGAAGGCCGAATCCTCAGCCCCAAGATCCTACAAATCGAAGCCCTATTCCAAACCGGATCATCACATGGTTAATGCCCTCGAAGATGAAGGAGAAGAAGAGGAACTTCCTAAGATCACTAACTATTGTTTTTCTGTGGATGTTTAAGGTATAATCCATGCTATACAGGATCTCGGAGACAAAGCAAGATGACCGAAGAAGGATAACAAGTCCACCAGTTGGAAAGACAAATCCAAATTGTATGCTTACCACGAAGACTTTGGTCACACGATGGAGGATTGTATAGCCCTAAGAAAGGAGATCATCTACCTCCTTAGCAAGGGGAACCTCAAAGAGATCCTCAGGAGAAAAAGAGAAAAATCCAAGGAGAACAACCAGGTTGGTCACAAGATCCCAGAGAAACCAGGATCTCCCCCTCCCCCCAAACGCCAAAATAATTAACGTTATATCAGGTGGATCTAACATTTGTGGTACTTCTTACTCTCAAGCTAAAAGACACGCCAAGGTCTTTAAAACAAAAAGGAGGATAGACCACGGAAGAATATCGTGGTTAGCAATGATAAAGAAATCACAATTGACGAGACAGACAGGGAAGGGATTCAAGATCCTCACCATGACGGACTCGTGATAACACTGTACATGGCTAACCACTTCGTCAGAAGGATCCTTGTTGACAGAGTATCCTCGGTCAACATCGTACTCCTAGACGCACTAAAAAGGATGAACATCCCAGAATCGAAGATAATCAAAAGATCCTTGGTCCTCATAGGATTTAGCGGGGAAACGAAACACACTATTGGGAAGATAAAACTACCAATATACATATAGGGGTAAACTCTATACAAAATTTATGTGTTATTGACACCTTATCTTCTTATAATGTGATACTAGGTAGACCGTGGATCCATGAGATGAAAGCGGTTCCATCAACGTATCATCAGTGTGTAAAAATGCCTACTCCATGGGGAACAGTGAAGATCATGGGAGATCAACAAGAATCAAAGGAATGTTATAAAACCTCTATGAAGCCTACGGCCAAACCCCAACAAGCATAGCAATTATGGCAGGGGGAACGACATGTTCTAGAAACGAAGGAGCAAGATGTGAAGGAAGTGCCCCTGAGCACCGAGGATCCTAAAGCTAAAGTCCTCATACGATCCTTAATACCTGAGAAAATCGAGCAAGACCTGTTAAAATTCCTTCAAACCAGAAGCAAGACATTCGCATGGAAACATGAAGATATGACAGGTATAGACAAGAGTATTATCACTCACAAACTTAATATTGATCCTTCTTTCAGACCAATACACCAAAAGAGAAGGAAGTTTGCACCTGAAAGGAATAAGATCATCCAAGAAGAAGTAGAAAAGCTCATCAAGGCAGGAATGATCAAAGAAGTGAATTTCCCAAGATGGCTAGCTAACGTGGTTGTCGTACAGAAGAAAAATAGAAAATGGCGAGTATGTGTAAACTACACGGATCTTAACAAGGCTTGTCCTAAGGATCCTTTCCCTCTACCACACATTGACTCTATGATAGACGCAACGGCTGGCCACAAACTCCTAACCTTCATGGATGCTTCAGCAGTATTCCAACAAATCCATATGGAACCATCCGATCAAGAAGATACAACGTTTATAACACCAACAGGTATATATTGTTACACTGCAATGCCTTTCGGTCTTAAAAATGCAGGTGCAACATATCAAAGATTGGTGAATTGAATGTTTAAAGACAAGCTGGGGGATGCCATGGAGGTCTATATTGATGACATGGTGGTGAAGTCAATGAAAGATGAAGATTATATCAGGGATCTCAAAGAATCCTTTGACATTCTAGACGAATACAATGTGAAGTTGAATCCACTCAAATGCCACTTTGGGATGAAATCGAGCAAGTTCCTTGGGTATATGGTAACCAAGAGAGGAATAGAAGCAAGCGTGTAACAGATCAAAGCAATCATCGAGCTGAAATCTCCATCTTCAACAAAAGATATCCAAAGGCTAACCGGAAGAGTAGCGACACTCAACAGGTTCATTTCAAGATCCTCAGAAAGGTGTAAGCCCTTCTATGATATCTTGAAGAAGAACAAGAGGTTCGAATGGGCTGAAGAGCATAAAAAAGCTTTTCAGGAACTCAAAAGATACTTAAGTTCCGCGCCATTACTAGTAAAACCCATAGATGGATAACCACTTCTCCTTTACCTCTCGGTATCCTCAAACGCGGTAAGTGTTGTCCTGGCCACGGATCTTAACGGAGACCAACATCCTATCTACTATGTCAGTAAAAGTCTTCTAGATTCTGAAACCATGTACTCTCATCTCGAAAAATGAATTATTTACTTAGTAACAACTTCTACTAAATTAAGACATTATTTCGAGACACATACTATACATGTGAATACTAATTACCCTATTAAGAATGTCAAGAGAAAACCAGAGATGTCAGGAAGGATGGCAAAATGGTCAGTGAAGTTAAGCACGTTTGACGTCAGATATGAGCCAAGATTCACCATAAAGTCACAAGCATTAGTAGACTTTGTAACTGACTTTAGTGATGATCTACAAAACGAAGTAGACATGGAAGCCAAACAACTCCTAGAAGATGAACACTTGGGAAAATGGACATTGTTCACAGATGGAGCTTCAAACCAAAAAGGAACAGGTCTAGGGATTATACTAAAATCGCCACAGGGGACATCCTACCCCAGGCAGTTAGTTGCAAAGTCAACACTACCAACAACAAAGCAGAATATGAAGCACTAATCATGGGAATACAATTGGCTAAGGATCTTCAGGTATTTGTTGATTCTTTATTATTAACTAATCACTTCAACGAATCTTATGCAGTGAAATGTGAGAGATTAGCACTATACCTGGAGATCCTTAAAAAATTAGCATATGATTTTGAAAACTTTAACCTATCCCAAATTCCCAGAGAAGAAAACACAGAAGCAGATGCATTATCCAATTTAGGATCCTCCCTAAGGATCCCACTAGAAACAAATATCCCTATAACCCACATAATAACTCCAGCCATAGAAGCTCTTTCCGAAAAATCGATGATCCTGAACAACCAATAAACGTAGCAGCCATTGAAGATCATAACCCTCAGATCCTTCCTCGAAGGGACCCCGACGAACAGGATCCTCAAAGAAGTCCACGATCATGGACCCAACCCATTATGGAGTATCTCCAAAATGGCACGATTCCAACAGAAGAAAAAAGCAAAAGAGCATTCGGAACAAGAGTCTCGAGATTCGTAATGATCCAAGGTAAACTCTATAAAAAGTCTATGGCAGGCCCATACCTTAGATGCTTGGAAGATCCTAAAGCCGCAGAAGTCTTGAAGGACATACATGAAGGAGACTGTGATAATCACACTGGGGGCAGATCCTTATGCTCCAAGATATTAAGAATAGGATACTAATTGCCAACCATGAAGAGAGATTCTTTTCTACATGCTCGAAAGTGTGATGCTTGCCAAAGACTTAGCAACATCCTACATCAACCAGCAGAATCTCTACATCCGATTATCTCTCCATAGCTATTCATGAAATGGGGAATGGATATAGTGGGAAAATTACCAATAGCTCTAGGAGGAAAAATCTTCACGTTGGTGATGACTGATTATTTCTCTAAGTGGATCGAAGCTGAAGCCTTCGTTCAGGTAAGAGACAAAGTGGTAGTCTCATTTATTAAACGTAATATCTTGACCAGGTTCGAGATACCGGATGAAATCGTATGCGACAATGGATCCCAATTCATAAGCAAAAGAACAAGATACTTTTGCACAAGTTGGGGAATAAAAATGATAATGTCCACTCCTATTCATCCCCAAGCTAATGGTCAAGCATAATCCAGCAATAAAATCATCGTAAACAACTTGAAGAAAAGGTTGGATAAGAAGAAAGGAAGATGGACAGAAGTGCTTCCTTTCGTCTTATGGGCAGATAGGACTACTTCCAAAGTAGCCACATGCCATACCCCCTACTCCTTGGTGTTTGGGACAAAAGCAATGATCCCTATCGAAGTGGTGATTCGGAAGACAATATATTTTCTCCAAAATCAAGAAAACAATGACTAGATCCTTGCACAAGATCTTGACACTGTTGATGAACTCATAGATCTTGCCAAAATAGCATTGTTGCTCATCAACAAAGGATCACCAAGGCTTACAATAAGAACATAAAATTCAGAAAATTCCAAATAGGAGACTTGGTATTAAGGAAAATGTTCCAAAACACCAAGGACCCCAGTGCAGGTAAATTAGCTCCTAAGTGGGAAGGACCATATCTCATAGATGCTGAAGCAGGGAAAGGAGCATATTGGCTAGCAACACTCAAAGGGGACATTTTGCCAAGATCCTGGAATGTTATACATATCAAAGCATACTATATGTAAATAAGGTCGATTGACTTCAACAAAACCAAGGTGCACATGTTCTTTACCTTAAACTTTTCATCGTTACTTATTTTCTCCTTGATTACATTACTAACTTAAGCATCGGAGGGGCGTTAGTTAGACTAACGCCCACCTGTAGCTAATGTTTGCCATGCAGAACAACGCACAACTAAGGATCTCCATAAGCAATGACTCTGAAACATCAGGATCCTCAAGCCTGAAGATCCTAAAACATAACGATCCTCAAGATTAAAGATCCTGAAACATAAGTCTCCTAACACACAAAGATCTCAGCATCTTAACAATTCCATTATATCAACGGTATGATTTTTAAACTATTACATACACAAGCTAGAGACTGATCATCTATCCTACGTTTAAGGGTACTTAATCCCCTCTAAGGTTTAAATAGCTAATTACCTCTTTCACACGAACTAAGGTTTATACACCTTGCTTGAACGCATGATGTCTAACTATGGGATATGGATAAGGTGATCATTTCACGATGCAGTGGCTTGACAACCCTCTTATCCTTGAACATAAGTTAAAATCCTTAAGGTTTATAACATTTCCATGTTATCCAAAATTTGGGATCCTACCCCAGTGATTACTTAAGGTTTATAAAATTTTCATGTTATCCAAAAATTGGGATCCTACCCAAATAATTACTTAAGGCTTATGACATTTTCATGTTATCAAAAGTTAGGATCTTACCCCCGAAATAACATAAGGTTTATAACTTCTTTATGTTACCACACATTGGGATTTTCCCCAAAAAATACGCACGAATCATAACATTTTCTTAAATAGGGAGATTTTCCATGAGATACGTCACAAGTTGGGATCCTCCCCAGTATATAGCTTTAACGTATTATTAGTCGAATTTATGGTGTTACCCAAGAATATTGTCAAAGTTTATAACCTGAACTGGTTATCCTAAGAATGGAATTCCCCCGCGGGATCCTCATCATTAAGGATCCTCATCATTAAAGATCCTCATCAATAAGGATCCTCATCATAAAGGATCCTCATCGATATAGATCCTCATCTGTGAAGAGCCTTATTACCAGAAGTCAACATCGAGCCTAAGTTCTTCTCGAAGCTAAGATTTATCCTTAGTAAATTCTAAGGTTAAAGAGCTTATGAAGCTTAAGGAAAAACTTGAAGATAATCAGGTTCCATCTATCCTTACTCTCAAAAAGCTCTAGATTATTTGCAGGAACCAAGTTTTTTGGGATCCTAATTATTTAAGGATCCTAATATCATAACAGTCATGTAGGAAAATCAAGAGAGAGATATAAAAGGAAAATACTACCATGTCATTCGAGAAGTTGCACATCAACCTACTAAGGCAAAAGCTAAATGTATTACATAAGACAAAAAAAACTACTTAAAACTGACTTCTCGAAGGCCTAAACCTTTGCATGGTCATCATCAGTTGCGTCCTTCTTCTCCCCTCTATCGGTCAGCAACAGTACAAGATCCTGATTGACAGTAACAGGCTTCCCAATCAATTTGGCTAGGGCCTCGTGCCAACCGTCCACATCCCAAGAACCTGCATTCTCCAAATCCTCCGCCAACTTGATCTTAGCCTCCAGGATAGCCATCGGATCCTGATTGACAGTAACAGGCTTCCCAATCAATTTGGCTAGGGCCTCGTGCCAACCGTCCACATCCCAGGAACCAACATTCTCCAAAATCCTCCGCCAACTTGATCTTAGCCTACAGGATACCCATCACAACACTTGTTTTCGCATCGGCAATCACCTCCTCGAGATCCACGGAATGCTCCTCCTCCTTCTCAACCTTCTGCTTGCTGAACAATTCCACCCTCTGGAGGAGATCCTCGTTGGTGGCCCTCCAGGTTTTCTCCTGCTCTTTTAGAGCGGACTCAGCTTTCTCAGCACGGATCCAGAGATCATTGGTGAACTGAGAAACATGAGTGAAGACCTGAAAGAAACGTAAACATCAGCAAAAGAAGACACAGTTATGATAAATTCTTATATCTAGGACACTTACGGCTTGGGAAAACGAGGTTAACTTTCCAAGAGCATCCTCGGTGCTGAGGTTCTCTAGGCTGAAATCTACGGCCTCAGAAGTCTTCCGCTTACGGGATCCTGAAGCCTTAACTGTAAGGTCTATGTGAGATCTCTTGGGAAGAGGAAGGGTGACACCTTTTTCTTTATTAAACTCGATCAAACCACTGGTCATATCGTCTTTAAGATCTGCTAAACCACAACGAGCCTTAGATCGAGTAGTCTTGGAACCTGCCAAAGATACCCATCGATTCAAGATCCTTATCAGTCTAGAAGAAATATCCAAGGGAAATAAAATTACCGGTGGCCATAGAAGCGGTAGTAGAAGAACCCTCTTGGAGATCGGAATGTTCAAGTTTGAATGATCTTTCAAATGCAGGAAGTGCAAGAAATTTGAAAATATTGTCCTCAGAATCACCAGTAGCAGGAAAAAGCTCCTCAAATTTAAACGCTGCATCAAGACAAACAAAATAAGGGAAGTAAATTTCAAGATCTTTAAAGTCTAAATTTAAATCCTACCCTTTTTAATCCATGTTTTCGGCAGTGAATCCCCATTAGGAATCAAATCAAGTCTCACGAAGAAGTATTTTTCCTTCCAAGCACCATCATTTCGTTTTGATTTCAAAATAAGGTGGTGTTTGTTTGTCTTAACTCTTAGCAGGAAATGAGAAGAACCAAAAGTGGAAAGATCATAAACAAAATCTAGCTCGGGTGACCCAATGTCCATATTCCTGGATTGATTCAAACGATCAATCCAAAATAGGATCCTCCAGACCATAGGTATATTTTGGATATAAGAAATTTGGGTAGTCGAAACGAAATCATGAACGATACTGGTAAAAGGGTAAGTTAATCCTAGAGTAAATGGGTATTCAGGGAAGCAAACCCACGTCGGGGAAACAAAATCTGGTTGAACGGAAGCCTCAAAAGGTCGAAAAACTACATCGGAAGGAAAAGCCCCAATCGCTTTCAACGATTCCATATCACTGAAGTCATTCTCGGGGGAAGTAACAATGCTAGCTCGAGAACGACTGGTTTTCTTAGCCATGACAAGGGAAATCGGAACAACAGAAAACAAGTAAGAGGAAAAAATTACCTTCACAATGAGACGATGACGACTTGAGAGTATAAAAAAGAAATTACCGGAAGACCACATTTATAGCACATAAGAGATAAGAAAGATGATTTAACTGCTTATCGGTTACCTCGAGATGGATAAAACTTATCCATTGAGAGATAATTTTTAAACTCTCCTTTTATCTCTTTAATTTAAGTTATTCCTTTAATATTTTCGAAATTAACTCTTACATTTTCAGGAATAACTTCAAGGCAATTGTTAGGGCCAGGATCCTCAAAGCATTTAGGATCCTCAACTATGTCAGGATCCCGGCTATTAACGTTATTATTATTTATTAACATTTATAACGGTTATATTTCGTTCATAACTAAAATGTGTGCAGAAATAGTCAAGAGAAGACTAATTCTCAATAGAGTTTCGTTTCAACTATGCTAAAGACTCGGAATACCAAGTAAAAAAACGTTCACAAAGCTGGTCATAGAGGATCCCGGGAATATCAGACATTTTTTTAGCTAGTTTAGACTATAAAGTTGACACATGTATCTCACACACGATACACTCGGCTGACTCTGAGCTTACTCTACGAATTTTTTCACTTGTTCTTACTGGAATACTCTCTATAATCGTCATTTTACATTAATAAAATCATCAAGGAAGGTGATCATTATCACCTCCCAAGGTTTTGTGTTGGAGATCCTAGCAAGGATCAAGGGTTTTCCTTGTAAACAATTGCGTTATTCTCTTTACCTTTCTACAGTACATAATTCGAACATCACAGCCTCTCATTCAATTTGGTTGATCAATACTTGTGTAATTTTTGACCAAAACACCTTCTTTAATCCCATTTTAAAGGCTTCAACTGCAGTTGCCATGTCGATGATGGGGATACTTAGAGCTTCCCTGCCAAACCTGTTCACAAAAGTCCTAAGGGATTCCTTAGGATCCTGAACTACCCGATAGAGATCACTAGTGATCTTTTTGAATGTTCTGCTACAAGAAAATTGGTTGTGAAATAAATTAATCAAATGAGAAAATGATGTAATCGAATAAGGAAGAACGTTAAGGAGCCATTTTAGAGTTGATCCTGTGAAGGTGGAACCAAAACCCTTGCACATGTAAGCTTCTTTCAAGTGAGTGGGGATGGGAATGATCTCCATCCTCTCCCTATATTGTGCCACGTGCTCCTCAGGATCCGTAGTCCCATTGTAACGCTTTATGATGGGGGTTTAGAAGCGCTTTGGAACGTCGATACCAGCTATCGCTGGAACGAATCTGGAGATATTGTGGCCCCGTAGGGGATACTTCCGTTACAGGTTGAGCTACTCCGGGTACGCTTGAGATCATTTGTCTTAGTTGTTGTAGCTCCTTAGCCATGATCGGGCTTAAACCTACATCAAGATCCATAGAGTTAGTGGGAAAGATAGTTTTATTGACAAGGTTACCAAGATCCTTGTATTTGGGAGTAACAAAGGTTTCGTTGGGATCCTGAGTCGTATGAGCTTGTTCTCTTGGAGTCGCGCCCCAGGTGGGAACAGAGGCCGATATCAAGGATCCTATCTCGCGGCGAATCGCTGAGGATCATGTGTTGTCAAAGTTCAGGATCTTGGGCTGCAAGATCTAGGGTACCGCTTCCTGAGGCTTGTGGATTTATGTCCTCATTCTTTCCACTTCCTTTAGAATTGTCCTATTGTCCTCCTGCTGCTGGGCGACTTATCGTTCTAGTCTCTTCATCATAGCGAAGATTTCATTGTTGGAAATCAGCACAGGAGGATCCTGGAGTCCTGGGGTAACGACCGGGGAGGTATTTTTCTTCGGTGCTTCCGAGGCTTTCTTGGGAGCTCCAAATGGAGGAGGTGGAAGCTTTTTCGAGGAAATGGGATGAATGGAGGAAGAGGAGAGGGTCGATTGTGTAGACATGATTTTTTGAAGGATTTTAAACACCACGACCCCATGGTGGGCGCCAAATTGTTTTGGTCAAAAAATGAACAAACTAAGATGAACCAAAGTGTATGAGAGGCTGTGATGTTCAGAATAATACAAGCATGGAATCTAAATCAAAGTGACACAAGTTGTTTACAAGGAAAGCCCTTGATGCTTGATAGGATCTCCGACATAAAACCTTGGGGTGATAATGATCACTTGCCTTGATGATTTTATTGATTGAAATGATCGATTACAGAGAAAATGTAAAGAGTATGAGTACACGTGCTATTATTCTGCCAAGTATCATGTGTAGTGTGATGAATACAAGTGATTTATATAGTATAAAGCTAAGCAAACTCCAAAAATTTCGGGATCCTACGAGATCAACTTATAGGCGTTGCTTGACTTGGTCCTCCGTGTCTTTTGCATGGTTGTGACGACCATTCGTTGAGAATGAGACTTTGATTGGTTATTTCTGCACATGTGAGAAAGGTAATAGAGTATATAACCGTTATAAATATTAGAAAAATAATGGCCAGGATCTTGAAGTATGTTTAGGATCCTAAGGTTCGAGGATCCTTAGGCTTGAGGATCCTATTGTAGTTCTGAGATCCTAGACCTAACACCTACACTATTTATAGTGTACTCTATGGATACAAAATGTATATCAGGACTTCGACAGTTATTGAGAAACTACATAAGCGCCTGATAAAATACATACAATATCGAAGTCATGAAGACCTTCGATATTCATTAACTATTCGACACTTCGACTACTACCTAAGACTTCGATATATCACAACATATTTGACTTTGCAATGATTATTGTTAAAGACAAGATCCTCAATCCTATCTAGGATCCCGGATCTCAAAGATATCTAAGGATCTGTAAACCTATCCAGGATCCCGGATCTAAAAGGAGTCTCAGAATCCTGAACATACATCAGGATCGTGATCATCGTTATTATTATTTCCTAACAAGTTTAGCGACTATATTTCTTGTTAATTTCTCACATGTGCATAAATGGTCAACATAAGACTCATTCACAATGAAGAAATGTTTCAATCAGGATTAAGACCCGGAAATATCAAGCCAAAGCACGTGCAAATACCAGTTTAACAGGATCCTGGAAATATAGGATTTTTAATTACTTTACCTAGATTATATATACACATGTAAAACATACACTATGGGGACTCATTCACAACGAAGAAACACTCACGTCATTTTTAGTTAATTAACATAAGACTCATTCACAAGGAAGAAACCTTTCAATCATGCTTAAGACCCGGAAATACCAACCCAAAGCACGTTCAAATACCAGTTCAACAGGATCCCGAAAATATAGGATTTTTAGTTACTTAACGTAGACTATATATACACCTGTAAAACACACATAATGGGGAAAATTCTCTGACACCTTACCCATTAGACTCACTTTATCATTTGTAATCATATTATCAAGCTTATCTCTATAATTCATTCTTAGATCAATAAAATCAAACAAGGCAGATGATGATTATCACCTCCCAAGGTTTTATGTCGGAGATCCTAACAATGATCCAGGGCTTTCCTCGTAAACCACTCTTTTCATTTTAACTTCAATCTGATTCTTGTATTATCTACAACACCACAGCCTCTCATACAAATTGTTTAATCTTTGTTTGATCGATTTTTAACCGAAACAATTTGGCGCCCACCATGGGGTCGTGCTGTTCACAATCATTCAAGAATCATGTCTACCTAACCAACCTTATCCTCTTCCTCTATTCCTCCCATTTCGTCTAAAAACCTTACACTTCCTCCAAGTGGACCTCGTAATAAGACTTTTGAGGCACCAAAGAAAAACACTTCTCCACTCGCTACCCAAGGATTTCAGGATCCTCCCATCTTGATGTCCAATAGCGAACTCTTCTCCATGGTGAAGATGTTGAAGCAACAAGTGAGTCCACAATAGGAGGACACCAAAACATTACTCAAGGAGATGGAAAGAATGAGGGCATAAATCCACAAAGCACATGAAGCAGTACCCTCGATCTTGCAATCCAAGATCCTCAATTTTTACAACGCATGATCCTTAGGGAATTGTTGGGAAGCTGGAACTCCAACACCTACCGCTACCCCCACTTAGGGTTTAACCCCGAATGAACAAGTTCCTATGATCCAAGATCCGAGTGAAACTTTTACCGCTCCCAATAACAAGGATCCTGGTAAATTTTTGGGTAATAGTACTTGTACACTATCTCTATGGACCTTGATGTAGGGATGAGTCCGATAATGGCCAAAGAAATTCAACAACTAAGGTGTATGATCTCGAGTGCACTAGGGGTAGTCCAACTTATACCCTAAGTATTCCTCACAAGTCATGGGATCTCAAGATTCGCTCCTACAATAGCTGACACTGAAGTCCCCAAAATGTTTCCAAACTCCCAGCATGAAACTTTACGATAGAACTACGGATCCTGAGGAACATGTGGCACAATACAGGGAAAGAATGGAGATCATCTCCATTCCCTCACACCTGAAGGAAGCTTGACTATGCAAGGGTTTTGGTTCAACCCTCAAAAGATCAGCCTTAAAATGGTTTCTTAATGTTCCCCCTTACTCAATCACTTCATTTTCCCATTTAGTTAATCTTTTTAACAATCAATTTTCTTGTAGCAGAAGATTCGAAAATATCACAAGTGACCTGTATCAGGTAGTCCATGATCCTAAGGAATCACTTAAGGAGTTCATAAACAGGTTTGGCAGGTAAGCTTTGACTATCCCCAATGTTGACATGGCAAATGTCGTGGAAGCCTTAAAAATAGGCCTAAAGAAAGACTATCCTTTCTACGAAGACCTTATAATGACTCCATACAAAAGAATGGATGAAGTCATAATTAGAGTACTAAGGTTCATCAGGCTGGAAGAAGATAAGCAGATCCAAAAGAGGAGCAAACCTCCAAATTCATATGATAATCCTAATAAGAAGGCCGACTCCTCAGCCCAAGGATCCTATAAATCAAAACATGTTCCAAAACTGATAATCATAGGTTTAATGCCCTTAATGATGAAGGAGGGGATGATTACTTCCCCAGGATCACTGACTATTGTTTTTCTGTATATGATTCAGGTTTAATCTTTGCCATTTAGGATCTTGACGAAAAAGCAAGGTGGCAAAGTAAAGGAGACAAATCAAGTGGCTGGAAATACAATTCTAAATGGTGTGCATACCATGATGATTTTGGCCACATCATTGAGGATTGCATAGCCCTCAGAAAGGAGATTTGCTATCTCCTAAGAAAAGGACACCTTAAAGAGATCCTAGGAAGACGAAAAGAAAGATCGAATGAAAAGGAGCAAGATCATAGGAAGATCCTAGAAAAACTAGGATCCCCCTTCGGATGCCAAGGTAATCGATTTTATTTCCATAGGGTCTAACATTTGTGGAACTTCTTACTCTGGAGCCAAAAGACATGCCAAGGTGTCTAAAACGGAGAAAGAAGAAAGACCCATGAAGAATACGCCGATAACGAATGAGAAGGAAATCATCTTCAATGAAACATATAGGGAAGACGTTTAGGATCCCCACCATGACATATTGGTGATCACTCTATACATTGCTAATCACTTTTTTAGAAGGATCGTTGTTGATGGAAGATCCTCACTCAACATCATACTCCTAGATGCTCTAAAAAGGATGATCATCCCAGAATCTGAAATAGTTAAAAGATCCTCAACATTGATAGGATTTAGTGGTGAAAGAAAGCATATTATTGGAGAGATCAAGCTACCCATCTACATCGAAGGGGTAAATTCTATGCAACGCTTTTGTGTTATTAATGATTTATCTTCCTACAATGTTGTATTAGGTAGCCTCTAGATCCATGACATGAAAGCGGTTCCATCGACGTACCATCAAGGCGTCAAGATGCCTACTCCTTAGGGAACAATGAAGATTACAAGTGATCAACAAAAATCCAAAGAATGCTACAAGACCTCAATGAAGCCCTACTCAGTACCAAAGCAAACATATCAATTAAAGCAGGGGACACGAGACGTACTAGAAACGAATGAGAAAGATATGAAATAAGTGCCCCTAGAACTTAAGGATCCTGATGCCAAGGTACTCATAGGATCCTCAATACCAGAATACATCGAAAAAGACCTAGTTACACTCCTAAAAGAAAGAAGGAATACATTCGCATGGAAACACGAAGACATGAAAGGTATAGATAAGAATATTATTATTCATAAATTTAACATTGATCCTTGTTTCAGACCCATACATCAAAAGAAAAGAAAGTTCGCACCCGAAAGGGACCAGATCATCCAAAAGGAAGTTGAAAAACTTCTTAAGACATGAATGGTTAAAGAAGTCAAGTTCCCAAGATGGATATCCAACATGGTGGTAGTAGAAAAGAAGAACGGAAAATGGTGAGTATATGTGGACTACATGGATCTTAATAAGGCTTGCTCTAAGGATCCTTTCCATTTGCCACACATTGACTCCGTGATAGAAGCCACAACATGCCATGGATTACTAACATTCATGGATGCCTTGGCTGGATTTCAACAAATATAAATGGAACCATCCAATCAAGAGGATACTACCTTCATAACCCCTACATGTATATATTAATATATTGCTATGTATTTTGGTCTTAAAAATGTAGGGACAACGTACCAAAGACTAGTGAATCGAATGTTCAAGGACAAACTGGGGGACACCATGGAAGTCTACATTGATGACATGGTGGTCAAATAAAAAAAGATGAAGATCACCTCAGGGTTCTTAAAGAAGTCTTCGATATATTAGATGAATACAACATGAAGCTGAACCCGTTTAAATATCACTTTGGAATGAAGGCAGGAAAGTTCCTTGGTTACATGTTCACCAAGAGGAGAATAGAATCGAGTCCTAGCCAAGGATCTTCAAATAGGGAACCACTCCTCCTACGTATTTTAGTATCTTCAGATGCTATAAGTGTTGTTTTGGCCAAGGATCTTGACGACGAACAACAACTTGTTTACTATGTAAGTAAAAGTCTCTTGGATCTTGAAACTAGGTACTCTCTCCTTGAAAAACTAATACTTGCACTAGTTAGAATTTCTACCAAATTAAGACATTATTTTGAAGCTCATACTATACATGTCAAAACTCACTATCTTATTAAGAATGTCCTAAGAAAATCATAAATTTTAGGCAGAATGACTAAGTGGTCAGTAAAGCTTATCACATATGACATCAAATATGATCCAAGATCCTCAATAAAGTCACATGAATTCGCAGATTTTGTAGCTGATTTTAATGATTATCTACAACCTGAGGTAGAGTTACAAATCCAATGAATTCAAGAAGAAGAAAACATGGGGGAGTGGATACTCTTTACAGATGGAACATCCAACTTTAGAGGAGCATGCCTTGTGATCATACTAAAATCGCCACCAAGGGACATCCTACTCTAGACAGTTAGTTGTGAATTCAATGCAACTAACAATAAAGCAGAGTATAAGAATTTATCATGGGGCTACAACTGGCCAAGCATCTTTAGATCAAGGATCTTCAGGTATATGTTGATTCGTTCTAATAGCTAACCACTTTAATGGATTCTATGTAGTTAAAGGCCAAAGACTAGCATTATACCTTCAAATTTTTAAAAAATTAGCCTCCGAATTTGAAGCTTTTAGTCTGAATCAAGTTCGTAGAGAAGATAACACCGAGGCAGATGCATTAGCCAACTTAGAGTCTTCCCTCAGGATCCCTCCAGAGACCAGGATCCCAATAACCCACATAATGATCCTGGTGATAGAAGATCCCTCCAGGACACCAGACGACCCCGACGACCATGATCTGATGGCCAACATAGCAGCAATCGGAGGTCCAATTCCTTGATCCTCTGACCAGGATCCCGATGTTTCGGATCCTGATCCAAACAATCAGGATCCTCAGAGACATTTGAGATCCTAGACACAACCCATAATAAAGTATATGCAGAAAGTTACAATGCCAAAAGAAGAAAAAAGCGATAAAGCGTTCAAGATGAGGATGTCACGCTCTGTAATGATCCATGGAGTATTATACTAGAAATCCATAATAGGTCCATATCTAAGATCAAGAAGCCATAGAAGTTCTAAAAGACATATGTGAAGTGGATTGTGGCAACCACACTGGGGATAGATCATTGTGTTTTAAAGTGTTAAGAACATGATACTATTGGCCAACCATGTAGAAGCATGAATGGCGGGCATATTGGCTACCTACCCTAGAAGGAAGCATTTTGCCAAGATCCTGAAATGCTATACACCTTGAAGCGTAGTTTATGTAATTTAATTTAGTCACAATTCATCACAACCGAGTCGAGGTATATACCTACTCCTTACCATCATTTCTTTTCTTTGTGTATTTTTATTCTAAGAACACTACTGACTTAAGCATCATAGGGTGTTAGCTAAGCTAACACCCAGCCCAAGCTAACGCTTGCAACATGTAGAAATTCAAGGATCCTAGCCAATACAAATAGATAGTGATTATCTCTCCTTTGATTAAGGGTACTTAATCCCTTATAAGGTTTAAAGAGTTAATAACCTCTTTCATCTATGTTTTGGTTTCCACACTCCGCTTGGACGCACGATATCTTACTATAGGATGTGAGTAAGGGGATCATTTCATGCTTTAGTGTCTTGGCAACCCTCTTATTTATAAACATATGTTAAGATCCTACATTTTAAAGAGTTAATGACCTCTTTCTCATGTGTTTAGGTTTCTACACCTCGCTTGGATGCACGATATCTAACTATGGGATGTGAATAAGGGGATAATTTAACACTTTAGTGAAATGGCAACCCTTTTATTTCTAAACATATGTTAAGATCCTAAAGTAATTTTCTAAGGTTTATAACATTATCATGTTATACTAAGTTGGGATCCTCCCCAGTAAATTTATAAGGTTTATAACATTATCATGTTATCTTACGAAAGGAGATTTTCGCCAGTTATTATCTAAAGTTGGGATTTTCCCCGGTTATTATCTGAAGTTAGGATTTTCCCTAGTTATTATCTGAAGTTGGGTTTTCCCCAGTTATTATCTAAAGTTGGGATTGTCCCCAGTTATTATCTAAAGTTGGGATTTTACCTAGTATAATCTAAGTTGGGATCTTCCCCAGTATAATCTAAGTTGGAATCTTCCCCAACATTTCTGCTAGTATTTCTTAAGTTGGGATCTTCCCCAATATTTCTTAAGTTGGAATCTTCCCCAGTATTTCTTAAGTTGGGATTTTCCCCGGTAAAACTCTAAATTGGGATCTTCCCCAATGAATTACTATATGGGATTTTTCCCAATATTACATGAGTTGGGACTTTTCCGAGTAAATTCTAAAGTTGGGATCATCTCCCAAAAACATATTCGGAAGAATTCTCTACAATATGATAAAACCTATCTAAAGTAATGTTTAGAGATGACCGAAAGATCAATTGGAGTTTAAGATGACATCATGTTTTATCTATCCTTACACCTAAGATTGTCATTTACAGTTCTTTTTTTTTTAAAATGTCTGCAATAACTTTCAAGATTTTTTAAATAAAATTTAAGGATCCCAATCAGATGGTTATTTATTTCAGATTATTAAGATCTTAATAGTTTGTATAAACTCTAAACTTCTTAGGATCTTAATTATTCGAAAAGCTTTTGAAAAATTCATTATCCTATTTCTACAACCAAAGCAACCACACAAGAAAAGAGAAAAACCAAAGCATAAAATTTAAAAGGGGGTTCCCTCCAACCCAACAAAAGAAAATATTCTTTTACATACCAAAAAATTAAAATTGTTTTAAAAATTAATCAAATCTAATTCAAGGTTTGATCACCCCCAACCGGGGTATCCTCTGTCTCCTTCTTCTCTTCCTCCATTCTCTTCTTCTTCTCAGTAGGATCCTGAATGGCATTAACGTGCCTACTAGTCAACTTGGCCAGATCTTCACGCCAACCAGCCACATTTCAAGATCATGCGTTCATCATATCCTTTGCCAACTTAATCTTCATCTCCTAGATGGCTTCAGCGGAACTGTCTTCACCTCAACAATCACCTCCTTGATCTCCAAGGCATGCTCCTTGAGGATGTCTTTTCCTTCTTAGCCATGAGTTGACCGATAGATATGGCCTCATCAATTTCCGAGAGGGAGAAGCGAGCGCTAGAATGTGAAGTCTTGAATCCTAAAAATTGCAAAGAGCCCTCATCGGTTTGAGATCCCCGAAATGAAACAAGTAAAATGAAGGATCCTTACCATTAGACATCTAAGCAGTTGTGGAAGAACCTTCTTGGAAGCTGGAATGGTCAAACTTGCAAGATCTTTCAGCCACAGGCAAAGCGAGAAAGCTTTCAATCTTCTCCTCAATATCTTCAGCAGCTAGAACAACTTCCTCGAACTTGAAAGTTGGGTCAAAACAAACAAAATAAGGAAGTGTAAATTTCGGGATCCTTGTCATAATTAAATAAAATCATACACTTTTTAACCCATTTTATTGGAAGGAGATTGTCGTTGGATAGAGTTATGTTTCAGATAGAAAAACCTTTCTTTTCAGACACCATCTTTTTGTTATCAAAATTAAATGGGATTTGTTGGTTTTGACTTTGAGAAGGAAATGAGTAGATCCAAAATTTTGAAGATCATAAACATTGGTCAATTCATCTAACACCATGTCAATGTTTTAGAGTGATTCATATGATCGATCCAAAAAAGGATCCTCCAGATCACATGCATAGTTTGAGAGTAAGAAATTTTTGTAACTTCGAAGAACTCGGAGATGATGCCAGAAAAGGGTATGCCAAGCCCAAGGAGAAAGGATATTCAGAAAAACAAACCCAATTAGGAAAGATGAAGCCATGTTTGGCCATAGCATCAAAAGGCTTGAAAATGACGTCGACATGAAAAGCTACGATCAATTTCAAGGACTCGGTGTCGTTATCATCAAAAGAGCAAGTCCCCTTGTAAGACATGATCTTTTAATCAAGGAAGTCCTCGTCAGGAAGAGTAAGGATTCTCGAGTGAGAACGGAGTGCCTTTTTACCAATTATCAACAAACAAGAAAAATGAGAAGAAAGGAACAAGAAATTTACCTTTAAGGTAACCAATAACGCTTGAAAGAGAGCTAAAAGAAGTAATAGAAATTTGATAACCATTAAGCCCTATTTATGCGGATCGTAGAGGATAGATAAGAGATTTGACAACATAATCATACCTTTTGAGTGGATACAATTCTATCCGTTAAAATTTTAATTTCAAATCCTTTATTTCTAGTTAATTAAATTATACATTATGAATACTTGAAATTAGTTCAAATATTTTGCAGGTATAATTTGGGGGTAATTGTTAGGGACAAGATCCTCAATCCTATCCAGGATCCCGGATTTCAAATATATCTAAGGATCCTTAAACCTATCCATGACCCCAGATCTTAAAGGAGTCCTAGGATCCCGAACATACATCAGGATCCTAATCATTGCCATTATTATTTCCTAACAAGTTTAACAACTATATCTCTTGTTTATTCCTCACATGTGTAGAAATGGTCAACGTAACGCGCATTCACAATGAAGAAACATTTCAATCAGGCTTAAGACCCGAAAATACCAAGCCAAAGCACGTGCAAATACTAATTCAACATGATCCCGGAAATATAGGACTTTTAGTTACTTAACCTAGAATATATATATATATATATATATATATATATATATATATATATATATATATATATATATATATACACTTGTAAAACACATACAACGGGAACAACTTTCTGACACCTTACCCATTTAGACTCACTTTATCATTTGTAATCGTATTATCAAGCTTATCTCTGTAATTGATTCTTCAATCAATAAAATCAAACAAGGCAGGTGATGATTATCACTTCCTAAGGTTTTATGCCAGAGATCCTAACAAGGATCAAGGAATTTCCTTGTAAACCACTCTTGTCATTTTAATTTTAATCTTTTTCTTGTATTAGCTACAACACCACACCCTCTCATACAAATTGGTTGATATTCGTTTGATCGATTTTTGACCAAAATAATCATCACTAAGCCTTAGTTTTTCTTTTATAATTTTCGCGACTATAATTACGATACTATAGATTCCTCAATAATCCCAATGAATACTGATGTATAGCTAATAAGGAATAACCATGTAAGATCATATCGGAGGTAGGGTCCATTTGGTATACAAAGTATACTTTTTGGAAATCCTACATTAAACACCTCACTAAATCTAGCCTGGACATTACCCCCGTAAGTAGATCAATCAATATTATGACATGGAATTACTGATAAATCTTATTTATAAACTCATAGAAATGACTATGAATATAAATATAAGTTACACCTAAATCATAGTAAATGTAGCTTAGCATACAAAGATTTCTGACAAAAGTCCGGAAAGTTAACCGACAAAACTCCGACCCAAAAGCTTATATTTGTTGGAATCTCCAATGACTTAGAGCCTTGATAAATGCTTCTAAAATATATGGAAAGGTTGTATTTAAAGAGGGGAAATTTCTCAAAGAGAAAGGAGCTTAATTTGTGAGGAAGAATGAGGGCAATTAAGAATTCAACATCTATATATAGGGTCAGGAAAGGCACACCGTACCCAGACAAGAGGTGTTACACATCCTTAAGGTGACGATGTTCCTATATCTTGTTGCCACGTGTAGAAATCTGGATGGTCTGCATCGACCTTCTAGAACCTAGGCGCACTGCGCCTATCTACCCAGGCGCGCATCGACGAGTATGAATTTCAAAACTTCAAAAAATCGTATCTTTCTCATAAAACCTCCATTTTCAATATTCTTTATATACATGCATAGCTATCGGCGTGTAGTACAACTTTAATTTAGACTCCATCGGCTAATTTTCACTTTATTTTTAAAGTTATATTTTTATAGGCTTAGACTGTTAAAGTTTGTATAAAATCATAACTCTTTCATACGAATTCCAATCTCGACTATCTTTATATCGATGTATTCCTATTCACGAGATCTTCAACTCTCATTTAGATTGTTTAGGATAACAATAAATCGATTTTAATTTCGATTTCTATGTACACACTGTTGTGTTGATACTTTGAAAAATCATAACTTCCTCATATGAAGTTAGATTTGGGTGTTCTCTATATGCATTTCTCGCTCTCGATTTTACGATTTCTATAAATTTAGTTTAGATAAGTTAGGCTAATAAGCGACCTATATTTGATTCACTACTTAAGACACACTTTGTCGTATAGGGTTGAATGCAAAACTTCAATGGATCGTAACTTCTACATACGAAGTCAGATTTAAGCGTTCCTTATATCCCCGAGATCGTCATCAGGACTACTTCAACTTTCATCAAGGATATTTATCCTAATTAATATTTTATTTTTAACGTTTATTTTTGCCATATTTATTAACTTTTAAAATACGTTTTTACACAGATATTATATACACAATATTCATCCAATTAACATATATACATAAATAATTCTCTTTTATTTGTTCATAAACGGTTAGAATCATTGACCGGCGTAATTACATTTTTCTAACTAATTCCTAGAGAGAAATGCAGGTGTTACAATCACTAATAAACGTATCCCCATCTATCACAATATGGGAACCATAAAACTAAAGTGGTGTGCTAACTCTACTAGATCAACGAAGAGATAATGTAACAACGTAAATTTTCAAAACAATTTTTCATTTTTCAAACAACATGATTTTCATTTAAACACTCTCAAATCTCATGTTCAACAATTGTCATCAAACAAAACATATCCCAAGATCACAAAACATAAACTCCATAAGTGTGTACTGATCATGCCGGCGCCTTCCCGCGATCCTCACTGGTACCTGAAACACATAACACAAAACACTATAAACATAAATGCTTAGTGAGTTCCCCAAAATACCACATACTACACATATTAGCCACTCAAGGCTATAACTCTGTATGACCCTCTGGTCAAAGTGTCTCAGTGGGACCCTCCAGTCCCATAACTCTGTGGACCCTCTGGTCCTAACTCTGTGGACCTTTCGGTCCTAACTCTGTAAACTCTGAATCACACATAACACAGAATCACATAGATATCACATCATATAATAGCATACAACATACTCTGTCACATACTCTAATTACCACTCTAGGTAAAGTATAGTGAGAAGACTCACCTCGGGTATCTCGGATACTCTCGCACACGAAAACACTGATCTAGCCCCCGCCTAAACACATAAACAGTACTCTCGAATAAATAATGGCTCTCAAAGGCTAGATTACATCCATTCCTACAATCCCACAGAAGGGTAAAAGACCATTTTACCCCTCCCTGACCCAAAAGTCCAAATGTTGACCAAAACCCTAAAAGTCAACGAAAGTCAACAGAGGCAGTACGCGGCGCGTACCAGCTCTTGTACGCGGGGTGTACTCCGGCGATCCAGAATCGGGGTCTCGGACCCTTACGCTGCGCGTACTGAGATTTACGCCCAGTGTAAGTCTCAGTTTCATCCTTTCTTGGATTTTGGTCTTAAACGGCTAAGACATAACTCAAACTCTAGATCTGACTTCTCTAAGATCACTTAATCCATAAAGTCGAGACCTTTAAGCCTTTGCATGGCTGTAAAGGTCCCTAATCACTCTAACACCTTTCCTTCTTCCTCATAAGGTCTAGATCTCATGCATGGCTCAATATTCACGTTCAAGATTGGATTTTTATGAACATACAACTCATATTACCCTGAAATATGGCAGATCTAGGCCAATGGAGACCATTTGCTCATAAAGTCTCCACCTTGGGACCAAAAACCCTAAAAATTGGTCCAAGAAGCACAAATCACAAATGACAAGGAAAGCTTTGAGCTTTTTACCTCAGAAAGAAGCTCCAACCTCTGTAGAACTCAGATCTACTCTTGTCCACCAACTTCTAGCTCCTAAAATGGCCTCCTCTTCTCTTCCACCACCTTGAAATGATACTTTGAAGCTTAGAACACACACACACAAGCTAGGAACGAAGGGTAGCTCTCTATTAGGGTTTCACTCTCTGAAATGATGGCTGAGGATAAGGCCTTAACATTCCTTTTATAGGGCAGAAGCCACAAATTAGGGTTTGCATCTGGGCCCGCTACGCCCAGCGTACCTAGGCGTGTCCGCATCCAAATTAAGCGCATGAGTACGCGCATCGTACTCTTCAGTACGCCCAGCGTACTCATTTGCCATAATATTTCCTTTAAGGGTTAAACTTGACAACTTGGAAAAGAAGAAGGGTTAAATAGATATACCTGAATTTCGGGATGTTACAGATAATGAATTGTTAATGGGCTAAACACATTCAACCTCAGGTTAAGAGCTAGTGTCATTGAAGGCTCCTTCATTGGATCTCTTGAATTTCTTCAAGATCAACCGCACTCCCACTATCCTCTATAGATATGATCTATTTCTTGCGAAAGACTCCACTTCGAGCTACGAAGACCACATTGTCACTAGGTCTTTAGAACAGGTATCCAAAGGAATTTTGTGGATAGCCAATGAAAATACATATCTCGGCTCTGGGTTCTAGTTTATCTTGGGTCTCGCACCTAACGAGAATCTCACAACCCCAGACCTTGACATGTGCGAGTGAGGGAGGTTTCCCTATCCACATCTCATGAGGTGTTTTAACAGCCTTCTAGGTAGGAACAAAATTTAGAATATGGGCTGCTGTTTCTGAAGCATATCCCTACAATGGTATAAGGAGGGAAGCTTGACTCATCATGGAATGAACCATGTCCAGCAAGGTTCGATTACGCTTCTTAGCCACACCATTATGTTGTGGTTGTTGGGTTTTGAGCATTCTAACACTCCTATGGTGTACATGCAACCCTATAAACCTTGGATCTATGTTTTCTCTACTATACATGCAAATATTAACTATTCCAAGGTTTCATCCTAACTAGCATATTATGAAGCACCTATACTACAAAGTTCTAGTTAGATGACATACCTTTTGATGTAGCTTGATGTCTTCAAGCTTTAAGAGCTTAGCCCCAATAATGTGGAAGCCTCAAATGGAATCACAAATCACCAAAACACCTTGGAAGAACTTGAGAGAATATGTATGCACACTAAAATCGGCCCACTCTTATTTTCACACACTTATGCCAATTTTGTGAGCCAAGGACCCCTTTATATATTATGGAGGATTAGGGTTACATCCATGTAAACCCTAATACCCATGACCTTTCATTTACATAGGATCCATGGGTTAAAAGCTCCATGGACCATCCATGAAAGCTTAGCCCAACCTAAATGAACTTGGCCCATTCCATATATATAAGAGCCCATATTTAATTAGTTCTTTTTTATCACTTAATTAATTCTTGATCAATACTAATTAAATAATATGATTCCATATTAATATATTAGAACTTATAATATATTAATATAAATCATAAATATACTATTCTCAAAAGACTATCCATATAAATTGTGTCGGTGAAGTGCAACCCAAATGGACCATGTCGGGTCGGGTCAAGTACATACCAAATATAGTTATGGACTTAAACACCATTAATCCAACAGTCTCCCACTTGGATAAGTCTAAAACTATTATTGAGTATGACTTCAAAACCTAACTGGCAATCGTAGCTCTTAAAGCCGCTGTCGAACTCTGACCTTGTCAATGACTTGTCCATTAGATAAGGGATCATATATTCCTCCATTCTAGACATCATATGGACTGAGACATGGATTATAATCATTCTCTCTGTCCATTTGTTGTTTCCCGATTTTCGATTTATGATGACTGACTGATTGAACAAATCAAATCAGTCCTGGCTTGGCCAAGCACTCACATGTGTCATCGCTAAATCATCGAGGGGCCCACAGATATCGCTTTTATCCCGAAGGTAAAAGGAATGGATAAACTTCGACTCATATGGCTTGTTCTACTACTTGTTGAATCATACACAAAGGCACGTTTTATAACATCGAGTTACCAAATGCGTTTTCGTGCAATCAATGTATAACCAACTCATAGTAACAACTCATATCTCTAGGTTTGAAGAATATAAGATATTATCGTCTCATGATCACTCGTGATAAAATCCATGAAGTGATTCAAATGAGCGCGGGTTGAATCCAATACTTAGAACTTATGAGCACTCATGAGTGTTGTAGCACCACTTTGTCCACCAACTTGGACCTCTACAAACCAACTCATGACAGTCTTGATTCATATCTACTTCCAACATATGACCGACTGTGGATGGTTTGAATAACTTAATCATTCAGGAAGAGCGACTTAGTTATTCTGGAAGTCAAAACATGCAAAGTGAAACACAAGAATAAATGAATCAAATATGGTATCAAACCCTATGAATATAAATAAACACTTTTATTTATCACCATACTGATTACTCATTATTCATTGTTTCGGTTTTATCAACTTTATACTTGAATTAAAAACACTAGTTGTCCCATGCTCCAAGCATGTACACTATGTTTTTCTTAAACAATAGCTTTGCCATACACCAAGTATGCACTCTATGTTTGTCTATGATCCTTACTTTGTGAAATAAACCAATTGAACATATTTTCAATGATTCTAATTTCACACTCCCAAATCCTTATCGAAAAATGTGAGAATTTCAAATTCCTATCATTTATCGAAATCTGTTTAGATTTTAAACTTATATGCACTGACCCTCCTGTAATGAATATGTACAAAGTCACAAAGACTTGTCAACAGTCATTATAAGGTATTCCAATGGAGATCAACTCCATGGAAACTAAGTCTCATATTCAAAGTACATTGCTTTGGACATGCTTCTTGCATTAAGTTTTCTAATCTTACACAGATAACTTCCACCTATGGAGACAACTCCATATTCTCATTTTGACTATCACTTCTGAATAAGAGATGCCTCTTTTCAAAATATGTCAATATGGTCCTTCCAAAATTAGCACTATACTTCCAACTGTCCCTGAGCAACCAATCTTTGGTAAACCTCAGATTGTCCTCGACAATTGCTTAATCATTTTAGTCATATCCAATTCTAGACCTTTTCCCTTCTTAATGCCTCTGGGCATTTGGAAAAATTTAGAAATGACAAATATTATAGCACATGCAATCGATCCTGTACCCAAAGCAAATGGTACACGATTCATGATGTCTCACATAAAGACATGATTCTAGACCAGTCTTTTGCTACAATATTTTTATTTGCCATGTTTTCAAAATTTGACTATGAAGAGGGATGCCGTAATCATAATCGAATTTTGACAACGCAATATATAGAATTTCCTTAAGTTGAACCAATCCAACATGAAATTCATATATATATTCTTGACTAAAGATGATTAAGGTCTCAATCTAAACCTTTAGAACTGAAATGAAGTATATCCTCTCCCTTAATTATAGCAAAACAACTTTTTCAATCCCTGCAGCCTCACGAATTGAAACTTTTGTTTTCTATAATTAACATTGCTAACTTGCAACACTAACAATAATTATCATGCTCCCACTAACATGATGATTATTAGCATAACACTTATGCTCCCACTAGCTTTGACATGTACTCAGAAATCGGCTGGATTTCTAGAAATCAATACTTTATTGACTTTCTTACCAAAGTTCAGATTTCTGATACGAGATGCTTTGATAAAACTTTATCAAAATCATACACCTTTCCTTAGATAGCATGCATGTGTGTCTAAGCAATTTCAGAACTATGAAAAGGGATGTCGTAATCATAGTCTCAATTGTTTAGACCTTTTGCCATCTGCTTCAAATCTACTTGGTGGAAGTGTTTCCTCACCATCATTTTCATGAATCGGAGAGAAACCTTATGACCCTTAGATTTTATGGTGTATGTGTTCTTATCCATGTGAATCGTCAAAACCATAGTCACAAGACAAGGATAATGACAAATCCAAACTCATATGGACTGAACTTATGCAATCTTAACTTCTTGCCACCTGGCAGTATAGGGCCTGCCATTGCTTCCAAGTTGTTATGCACCAATTGAGAACTTTCAGAACTCCTATGCAAAGCCAACTTTAACTGGAATGGGCACAGAATATGTCAACACGATAGGTTATAAACCTCAAGTCGTGTGCTAGTGAAGAACCTCAGGTTTTATTCTTGATTAGTTCTTGAAATTCTTTTTAGGATCTTTAAGACTCCCACTATCCTCTTGACATATAAGACTATCTTGCCAAATATTCAAGAGATAGTGCGGATTCTTTATCAAGACAAACACTTCACACAATTGGCCTTAGTTGGTCTTTGTTTTATCCAAAACATCACAACTTACCAATTTCAAATGTACAAGAGTAGGACACTTTTACTCTTACATTTGACAAGTGTTTTAAACCTTTCTTTAAGATATGTCACTCAAGTTACAATCTTGGAGTATGACTCTAAGAATTGTTTTGGAACGAAGTATGACTCATCTTCCTGATCTAACCATTTCAACAATTCATGACTCCTCTTCTTAGTCATAAGAATGCACTAAGATGACCTTTAGAGGACTAATTGTGATATGATTTCTAAATCATTAAGATGATCACAAACATGATACTAAAGTACTCTCCCATCTTTTCAGATTTGAGAAACTTTTATCTTTCTGCCTAATTTGATTCTTCCCATTCGTTCTGCCATACATTGAGACTTTTCCAATGTTTCAGAATTATACTTAAACTTGTAAGTATAACCATATTTACTAAACTTTAGTAAATCAAATAGTCTTAACGAGCTTTGTGGTGGACATGACCAGTGCACAAAAATGTGTACTCGATCCCTTTAGTCCTTCACTTGACTCACACATCCATGTAAACAAGTAATTAGTCTTGATTTTCCAATGCTTGAAAGTTCTCATTCATCATACTATTCAACATGCATGATTCCAAGTTTCGGTCCAATTGAAACTTGGGTGATGAGGAACTTTCCTGATTTGGTAAATTTAGACACTACCACAAATGAAAGAATCAAATCCATTTTCCAATATTGCTGTCAGTGGAATCATATAAGCAACAATTTTCCACAAATGCCATTGTAAGGATACTTCAAATAAACAAAATTAAACAATTTTCTTTTATTTTAAAACTTTGCGGAAAAACTTATCCTTACAATCCACATGGAAAATTGTTGTTATCTATTCCTTAGGAATATATCATAACTTCTTAAGCAACTGCTCAAAATTCTTGATGCGATCGAAATCCACATTCGCGATCAGAATCAACATATACTTCCTTTAAGATTTCTCTCTATTCTTTGATTCTTAAAACATCAACATGTGACCCAGTCACATCATGTAATGAGGATCTCAGAATAGAACTTAACAGAGTTAGATAATGGGCTCTACCTGATGTAGAGTCAAACTTATTGACTTTAACATCCTTAGGTAAATTTGGCAGCTTTGCAATCAACGCCCCTTCCTTTGGCAAAATAAACATATGGACCCTTTGGTAATGGGACTATCTCAGACTTAGCCTTTCTCTTTACCATTTGGTCAACCGAGTTGACTATGGCCAATCCCTTTCCATTGGGAAGAGAATGCTTTTTCTGGATTTCCAGTGTCACCATTGTCACTGTCCATAAAGTTTTTGGGAAGTTGATCTTCTAATCAAATTTGCTTCACTATCGTTCCAAATCATTGTTGATTCAGCAGCACCAAGAAAATAGATATGATCATTAAGGTTCATGTCATAGTCTGTTTCATAGTAGTCCCAAAGGAACTCACTATGTGACTTAGAAAGTGATTGAACATCCAACTTTCTCAAGACTTTGACACCCAACTCTCCCGGCTTGTCAATATGTGACTTCATCTCTAAGATGTGATCACACATAGACCTTGCTTGCCATTAGGGCTTGAGTGACCTTGAACTTGTGGGTTAGGGAGAATAATTGGAGGAGGTGGAGGAAGAGAAGTATGACTTCCATGAGCCAAACTCGGGAAGTCATATTCATTAGGAAAGCTTGGTTTGGGAAGATCATTGTTGTCTAAACCAGACATCAACAATGGGAGAAATTCATGTAAAGTTGATTTAAGTCCTTAATATAACACCCAATATGATATATTAAGGCTAGGACCCAACAAACTATTTTATAACTTGGAAGAGGGATGTCGTAATCCAAGCTATAAAATATTTGAAGGTAGGTGAATGACGATTCACCAATTTCCACCAAGATAAACGAAATGTATTATTAGGTTTTAATTGGTTTTGAAACTCCTAGATTCTTTTGAGATTCATTGAACTTTTCAATGGAATGTTTCAATCTCGAGTGTGCCCTTCAGGTTTTGTGACTGGGATGCCGAGGATCACAAAACAAGGTGTGAAGTAACCATGCAAATATACTTGGTACCCTTAATATTTACCCCTCAATCGATGTGCCGGTTAACCACACACGCTCCAACGATACTATGATAAACATTAAGTTACCCTTTGCCTACCTTGTTAAGTCCAGGTTAGTGTGCCGGTTAACCACACACGCTCCATTAACAGCTTAAACAAAGTGCAAAGTGTAATTTCATGGATTAGCACCTTATTCACATTTTCCTAAGTAACTAAGATTGAGAATTTATAAGTGTTTAGTTACTTAGTATTTATCATTATACTTATAATGAAGGGAGAATTATAGTCCTTGTCCTACCTGTTCGGCTAACGACCCTCCACCGGTCAAGGAAGCGGTGAGTGAGAGTGGACACTCATTAAACTGCCATTTTATACGCAGTAACCTTATACCCCCCTTATAGACCGGCTTCGTGAATGAGGCCTACTAATGGTAAGACGACTTGCTCTTATACATATAATATATTAAACTTTTAATATTATAATAGTATAAGGGTGTATTTTAGACATTTAAAATACTTGGTGGTTTAATCTATTAATTAAACTAGACTTTTAATTTAATTAAACTCAAACCATATATTTATGGATTAATAATACTCTTTTAATTAAACGCTTTAATTAACTATTAATAAAGTCCATAAGAGTTAATTGAATTTTTCAATAAAAACATCATAATTCCAATTATTAAATTCAAAATTAAAACCATTTAATTAATTGTTTAAGTTATGAACCCAAGAGTTTTAGAATTCAATTCTTTTTTTTTTTTATCATAAAAAAACTTTTTCCAAATTCCAAAACTTGAGGGCAAGTTTTGTAACTCTTGAAAACTTTTGGATTCCATAACTTATGGAGTTAAATACTTGTTTTATGATGAAACTTTTCATGTTCCATAACTTAAGAACAAGTTATGGAATTCTTTAAAACATTAACTCCAAATTTTGTAACTCCATAAAAACTTTGAATCAATTTTTTTTTTTTTTAAAAAACTTTCATATCCATAACTAATGGAAGTTTCAAAAAACTTAAGATCACAACTTTAAAAAAAACTTTTGAGCTCCAAAATTTTATGACAAAATATGTAACTCCTTAAAACATTTAGATCAAACTTTTAAAACTAATAAAATAGTCATATCATTTTATCTTTTACTAAATTTGACCTAATTCAACTCATATAGCAAATGATTCAAATTTTACAAATAATTAGTTTTTCACAAAAACAAGTAATTATCTTAAAATTTGACAAACGTCATGTTTTTTTTCCTTTTTTTCCAACTTTGAAAATAAAACATTTGCATCAATATAACAGAAAACAACCCATGGCTCTGATACCACTGTTGCGTTTTGAGCATTCTAACACTCCTATGGTGTACATGCAACCCTATAAACCTTGGATCTATGTTTTCTCTATTATACATGCAAATATTAACTATTCCAAGCTATCATCCTAACTAGCATATTATGAAGCACCTATACTACAAAGTTCTAGTTAGATGACATACCTTTTGATGTAGCTTGATGTCTTCAAGCTTTAAGAGCTTAGCCCCAATAGTGTGGAAGCCTCAAATGGAATCACAAATCACCAAAACACCTTGGAAGAACTTGAGAGAATATGTATGCACACTAAAATCGGCCCACTCTTATTTTCACACACTTGTGCCAATTTTGTGAGCCAAGGACCCCTTTATATATTATGGAGGATTAGGGTTACATCCATGTAAACCCTAATACCCATGACCTTTCATTTACATAGGATCCATGGGTTAAAAGCTCCATGGACCATCCATGAAAGCTTAGCCCAACCTAAATGAACTTGGCCCATTCCATATATATAAAAGTCCATATTTAATTAGTTCTTTTTGATCACTTAATTAATTATAAATTAATTCTTGATCAATACTAATTAAATAATATGATTCCATATTAATATATTAGAACTTATAATATATTAATATAAATCATAAATATACTATTCTCAAAAGACTATCCATATAAATTGTGCCGGTGAAGTGCAACCCAAATGGACCATGTCGGGTCGGGTCAAGTACATACCAAATATAGTTATGGACTTAGACATTAATCCAACAGTGGTGTCCTAACAGGGGTCAATTATGAAAAAAATTCCACATTCCTTTAGATAGTCATTGAACTTGATACTAAGATATTCTCCACCTCTATCAGATGGGAGCATCTTTATCTTCTTGCCCAATTGATTCTTTACCTCTTTCTTAAACCAGTTTTAACTTTTCAAAAGTTTAGGATTTATGCTTGATTAAATAGATATACACATATCTATTATAATTATCAATAAATCTCACATAGTAATGATTAGCATCCCTTGTAGCATATCTAAAAGGACCACATACATCAGTATGGATGAGGTCTAACAAATATCCACCTCTTTCATAAGTTCCTGTGAAAGGTGACTTAGTCATCTTGACCAACAAACAAGACTCACATTCATCGTCTAAATTTAGGTCAAACGATTCCAACACTCCATCCTTTTGGAGTTGGACGATGCGTTTCTTGTTGATGTGCCTAAGAAGAAAATTCCATAAGCATTCCTTGTCTAAATCATTAGAAGAATCAATACTATAAACATTATTTCCATGTGCATTCACATAAACAATAGTTTCATACACACCATCACAGGGATAAGCTTTGAAGATATATGCACCATTACGATATGCATAAATTGTACCATCATTATAAAAACCATAACGATATCCTTGTCTAAATAAAGCATGAAATGAAATTATGTTCCTAGTCATTTATGACGAATAGCAACAATTGTTTAAATTAGCCCTAACACTATCAAACATAATCTCGTAAGTCCCAATCCTGGTAACAACCGACTTTCTCCTATTCCCCTTGATCAGGTTTAGCTTCCCATGCTCGATCTCTTCACTTTCCATTAGTCCTTAAATATCAAAACAAATATGGAAACCACATCCCGCATCAAGGACCCATGAATTTGAAATACAAGTTTTATTGATTTGATATAGTACATACCAGATGAAGAGTCAAACACCTTGCTCTTAGTATCTCTTACTTCTTTTAGGTACTTGGGGTAGCTTCTTCTACAATGGACTTTCTAGCCACAGTGGATGCACATGGCTTCTTTCTGGCCGCAATAGGAGTATCAAAGTTTGGCTTTACCTTTGACCCACTAGACTCTCTAATGTGGGCTTTCCCTTTCCACTTTGGTTGGGAATGAGACTTTATATTCTTACCATTTCCTTGTTGGATAGCCATGACTAGGGGAGCTACAACATTGTTGGAATGAGACTTCTTCATTCCTACTTCAACTGTTTGCAATAGATTGTGAAGCTCAATCAATGTGGTCTTAGTACTGTTCATATGATAAGTCAAAATGAACTAATCATAACTACTGGGCAAGGAGTTAAGCATCATGTTAATGGCAAGCTCCTTGTCAAAATCCACATTGGGTTTTTCAATCTTTCCATGTGTCTATGCATTTCCTTCACATGAGTACACACAAATTCCCTATCTTTCAACTTGCACACCATAAGGGCATTGACGACTTCATAACACTCTTGTCTAGCTTTCTTGAGAAACATTTTAGAAAGAACGTGGTTCATTTAATAAGCCCAATAGTCCTCACATGTATTTTGGAGATCAGGTGGCATGGTTGCAATCATAATGCAACGACCTTTGTAGCGTCGTCAATGTGCTGATTATATTCAACCATTTCTTCAGGAGTAACAGACTCTTTGTCAATTTCTAGGACTAGAGTATCGTGAACATACTCTTTGTTCTCATATCTCAATGTCATCTTCAAATTGCACAACTAATCCACGTAGTTGGGACCAATGAGCTTGTCTTTTAAGTCTATAGTCAAGAGAGTGAAGCTGTGAGTAGTTCGAGGAGGAGGAGGAAGATCACCACTTCCATTTATCTAATACAAGAGATAGGATTTTAGTTAGTTGATTTAAGTCCTTAATATTTTAACCTAAATTAATATTCAAGGTTAGGATCCATAAATACAATTCGAAAATATGAAGAGGGATGTCATAATCTAATTGCGAATTTATTTTAGGTTGGTAAAGAATTTTACCAATTTCAATATAATATGAAATTCCTAGATCATTTGAGATTCATTGAACTATTCAATGCATGTTTAATTTCAGTTTATGCTCTTCAATTTGTGACTGGGATAACGAGGATTACAAATAAGATGTGAATAACCATGCAAACTTGTATGATATGTTCGAGGTCATTTATAATCTCTCATTGATGTTTCGGTTAACAACACTTGCTCCATGAACAACCATAAACTCGAGTATGTGCCATCATTTCATCTTTGTAGTCCTTCATTAGTGTGCCAATTAACCACACACGCTCCACTAACAACCTGCAAAGAAATGATGTGTGTTTTCATGGATTAGCATACAATTTCACATTTTCCTAAAGTAACTAGAGTGGGATTTTAGAATGTTCTAGTACATTATACTTTTACATTCCGATACATTACACAAAATATAGTATCTTCAAAAATTAATTAAACTATTGTTTAGTCAGTTTTGTTGAAAAAGACGTGTTTATAAAAGTCTTTGATAACGATATGGAAAATGACATAAAAACGTAGGTAGATTGCTATCATGCGCAACGCGCGAGATTTGACCTAATTTTTGCATAGATTGAACATAAAGCTTAATCCTAAATTTAATGAAATTGGTAGGAGACCATTTATTTATTAAAGGGTCTCCACGTCTTCATGATCATGAAGTCAAAGGTTTTGTGTTTGGTTAAAAAAAATAAAAAAAAAATTTATATGTGCAAATATGTGTTCATGTTGCCACTTTATATGGTAATTTAAGTGAATATATCCTTATATTAACCATGAGTATAACTTATCTGGTAATTAAAAAAGCATTAACATTAACCATAAAAAAATAAAATCATGTTACGATACATGTACAAATCCAATTACTTGAATAATAATTTTCAAAGCCATCCTTGCCATGGACACAACACTTGTACAAAAACTATGACACCATAACTCAAGGAGATTTCACGTAGGATTGAACCACTTCTACAGTTTACAAACACAAACAACATCTACCGAGTTCGAGTGTCTTCACTCAGATGCTTATTTTTTTACATTTACATTCACAACCTATTTAAACAAGTTAAAAAGTAAACTAGATCCTATAAATATCAATAATAGACAAATTTCAATTCCAAAGTTAGGCTGATATGTCAGGTAGCTTGTCATGAATTCATCCAAGAAATCAGGTGGGATCATGGTAGGGGCGCACCCAAGAATTTTCATTAAGTGCAGCACAAAAATATATCCCGATGAAATATAGTAAGATAAAAAATTGGTTGTTTTGAGTTATTGCCAGGAAGGTGTCATTTTCTTGAATCTCATAATGAACACCATCAAACTTGTGTCTCAACACGTATTTAGATGTTACATACAATATCTTGGCTTGAATCTTGGAGAATAATGGTGGCATGGATAATGTATATATCCACAAATTAAATCAAATAAAACATCATAACATCCATTTAAGTACACGAAAAGATAATCAAGTATGTTAGAAATGAATAGATCAAAATAGAAGAAGATAGCCAATTCATAGCAACAAGCCACCTAGTCAAAGTCATTAAAAAGTACCAGAACACCCAATTAAAGCTATCTAAAGGCATGGTATGGATAATAATCACTTTCAAGCTATATAACAACAACAACAAACCACCCAGTCTTGTAGCAAACTAGGACACTAATATGAAACTAGTAATACACTTCGAAGCTCACTTTGGTAATATATAAATAGTATCAGCAACAATCACAAAAACCACAACTTGGATCTTAAAAAAAAGGCAGACATAAGGCATTGAATAAAAACTATTTTATGATGACTTAATATGGCCAACAGGAGCTATACTTGCTGATTCTACGTAGATCACAAGGATAAAAAGTAAAGTGAACGTGTTCTAAAATATCATAGAGGAAAATAGTGTGAAGACTAGAGAAAATTTTCTAATAGCATTGGAATAAGGACAATACAAAATTATCAAAGATTACAATTAAAGATAGTAAATCAAAATTTGCGATACCATCATCAATAAAGATTTTAACATATTTAATTTTCAAACTCTATCATAAAAATCCATCTACTTCGCCTAATCATAAACAAACTTTCAAACCATCACCCAATATCTGATTCATCAAATCAAAGAAATTAAAGCAAGTCCAAAAATATATAAAAGCAATGAACAAAAATAAGTAACTTACATATTAGATTATAGAACAACATTTGACAACCAGTGGGGAGACTTGAGAAATGAGTGAGAGCGGAGGCCAATGTCGAATAATGAGGGATTAAAAGAAGAATCAAGAAGCGAGAGTGCCAGAAGATACGGATGAGCATATGGACCGGGAACCGGCCGGAACCGGTCCTGGAACCGGAACCGGAACCCGATGGAACCGGTCAGGCCGGGACCGGTACTATAATCTCGTCAATTTTTGGAACCGGGACCCGGTAAGAACTAGATAGTAGCCAGGAACCGGCCCGACCCGGACCCGAACCGGGAACCGGCTTCGGCCAAAATCAAGAACCGAACCGGCCTGGCGGTTCTACCGGTTCCGGTTCCGTGTCCGGTTTTTGCCGGGTTTTCGATTTTGGAACCAGTTTGATTTGACACGCTTTCTTGTGGGGCTTGTAACTCATTCAGTTTTTAACCAAATCAAGCGTTTTTATAGTCTAAACTTAACTACAAAACGTAAACTACGTGTAGAAAAAAGATTCAAGTAAAAAAAACTTAAATTGAGTGAGTTATGCACATTTGAACAACAAAGTCAGATTACGTTTAATTGATGTAACATAAAAAAATTCTGATTTGACACCCTTCCTTGCGGCGCTTGTAACTCATTTAACTTTTAACCAAATCAAGCGTTTTTATAGTCTAACTTAACTACAAATCCTAATCTACATGTAGGAAAAAGATTCAAGTCAAAACAAGTTAAATTGAGTGAGTTATGCACATTTGAACAACAAAGTCATATTACATTTAATTGCTGAAACATAAAAAAAAATTCTGATTTGACACCCTTCCTTGCGGGGCTTGTAACTCATTCAGTTTTTAACCAAATCAAACGTTTTTATAGTCTAAACTCAACTACAAATCCTAATCTACATGTAGGAAAAACGATTCAGGTCAAAACAAGTTAAATTGAGTGAGTTATGCCCATTTGAACAACAAAGTCAGATTACATTTAATTGCTGAAACATAAAAAAAAATTCTGATTTGACACCCTTCCTTGCGGGGATTGTAACTCATTCAATTTTTAACCAAATCAACCATTTTTATAGTCTAAACTTAACTACAAATCCTAATCTACATGTAGGAAAAAGATTCAGGTCGAAAAAAGTTAAATTGAGTGAGTTATGCACATTTGAACAACAAAGTCAGATTACATTTTATTGCTGAAACATAAAAAAAATTCTGATTTGATACCCTTCCTTGCAGGGCTTGTAACTCATTCTATTTTTAACCAAATCAAGCGTTGTGATAGTCTAAACTTAAGTACAAATCATAATCTACATGTACGAAAAAGATTCGGGTAAAAAAAATTAAATTGAATGAGTTATGCAACTTTCAAAATTTGAGTGAGTTATCCGGTCCGGTTCCCGGTTTTGGGCCGGTTCCAACAACCGGTTCTTACCGGGTCCCGGTTCCAAAAATTGACAAGATTATAGTACCGGTCCCGGCCCGACCGGTTCCATCGGGTTCCAGTTCCGGTTCCGGGATCGGTTCCGGCCGGTTCCCGGTCCATATGTTCATCCCTAATTTTACCAAATTAATTATCGCCTCTTTATATCTATCATAGCTCTAGGCTGTATCACCCTATCTTCGAGCCCTAACACTCATTTTTTCTTAAATTTAAGTTAATCGTTTGTGATTCCCTATAGTTATGATGTCAAAGAAGCAAATGTTGCCTTAATTCTTCATCTTCTTTGGCGAGGAGTAGCTTACGTTTATCAGAATATTTTGAGGGGTAGCACGTGCTACCCCTGGCTACTATCTAGTTCCGCCACTAGATCATGGTGACATTGGAATAACTAGTATCATATATGAAAGTCATGCCTACTTGCTCTTCAAAATTATAAATATTCATGGGGTAGTTCCTTCTGTTTGTGTTTTTGTTTGTGGGTTAAAAACCTCCAACTCAAGGCCACCCCATGACCAGTTTTGCTTCATTAAACCACATTAGGTGGCGGTGCTTTTCCGTATTTCCCTTGAGTAGTGTGGATTATTTTCATTTATTTCTTTGTGTATTCCTCCACTTTGTAAGCTTTTACCACTTGTATCACCTGATTTCAAACCAATCACAATTTGGTTAAATGGACTTAAACTTATGGGAAAAACAGTCCAAAACTGAAATAGATTCTTGACTGACTATCCAACAGTCATAAGAATAAAAGGATTGGACTGGCAACCATAGGCGGCCCCACCAATCCTTAAATAGTCCAAATGCAGTTCTCGGTATGGTTTGAAATCACTAAAATCAATTTTAAACTAGTTATAAACTGAAATTGGACTAGAATTTGTTATGAAACCGAATGTTTTATATATATATATATATATATATATATATATATATATATATATATATATATATATTTATACATATATATATATATATATATATATATATATATATATATATATATATATATATATATATATATAGAGAGAGAGAGAGAGAGCTAGGTTCAAATATGGATTGACATCTATTGTGCGGACGTGTAGACAGTGCTATTCTATGAGAATGACAAAGAAAATATGTTGTTTGATAATGTGAATACGTTCAATCTTACATAATTATTGTCATTATCACATATTCTCACTAATTAAATCGTCTATAAGGTTAGTATAAACTTTTTATTATTATTCTCATTATGTCAGAATGTTTATTGAGTCGTATTCTGTAAGAATGAAAATGAGTGAAAAATGATGCGTGAGAACAAAAATGAATAAGAATTAGTGAGAATGCATGAAAATGACGATAGTTGTGTGAGGTTGAACGTATTAACATTACTAAACAACCTATTTTCTTAGTAATCTCGTAGAATAGTAGTGTCCACACGTCCACACAATAGTTGTTCATCAACATTACAACCTAGCCACACACACTCACACACACACACACACACACACACACATATGTATATATATATATATATATATATATATATATATATATATATATAATTGTAAAATTAATGAATAGATAGGTCTTTATTAATATATAATAAAATTATATGTATTTGAAATTTTATTAATATAATAATAATTTAATGTGGATAGATAGAGAGAATGGTAACAAAGGATAATAAATTAATAGACAAAACATAGATCATTTTCTAGGTTGCATGTGAACTTAAGGGTTTAAGTATTTTTCTGCCACATGAATTTTTTTATAACCTAGAAATCACATCAAATATATTAATATATTAATCTATCTATCTCATATAAAGGAGCCATTTAAATGAATATGGTTTAAGATCGACCATTTATCTTAAATCATATTAATTTGAAACTCCCAAACTCTTCACCTTATACTACTTAAATGATTATTTAATTGGAATATTTTAATTATATAACAAACATTTCCTTCTTTTCTATTTTCATTTTGTTTTATCTTCTCTTTTCAATTTTGTTATCTAGAGTGCATGAGAATGGAGAAATTTCAAATAGTTTTTCTTTATTCTTTCCACATATGTTTTTATTATGTTTTCTTAAAATTTCATAAGAAGTTTGTTATGTACAAGAGTCGATCCAAAAGTTTTTGGTATTTGGAGAAGATAAAGATTTGTCTCAAGGTTGTAGATTTTTAGCCAAAAGAAAAGTTTTGATGAACTCTCTTTGTAATAGTGAAAAAAGTACAAGAAGAAACTATGAATGTTAATATGGATATTGAATAAACAGGTATGAGGATTCTATAAATGTTATTATTGTTTTTTTGTCACCGTCGTGACTTTTGTTTTAATGGAATTATCGACTACTAATTGTAAACATCTGTTAAATACTATTTCTAAAATTATAGGTAGTTATTAAATTGTTGTTTTAAATATATAACTTTGTATTATATATTTGATTAATATGTTTCTAGAGAAAAAATAACATACACTCTCATATATATATATATATATATATATATATATATATATATATATATATATATATATATATATATATATAATAATAGATGCATATAAGTTAGTTTTTAATAATTTGTTTGAAGGGTTTTGGTATAATATTTGGTCTAAAAATTAGATGATTATATTATTCGATTAATTTACTAAACATAATTAAAATATTTTAATCATATGTAATTAAGTCTCTTAAGTATCAATTAAGTACCATGTATGAAAAAACCTCTTTAGTTGTAATGGTTTAATTATAAATAACATTTAATTGGAAGTTGAAAAATTAGAATACTAAAATAGAACTTGAATACAAATAAGAAATTTTTATTATATGGCTAAAGATATATATTTTAATTATTAAATACAAATGTTGACGATGGATTATATCTATTGCGTAATATATATAAATGGTTGAAAATATTCAGTGGTCAATAAATACTAACAAAATAAGTTATCCACGCTATTGTTATTTGGCCAAAACCTGTTGAAGGATGAGAAGCAAATTTCCAGTTGCTAGCATATTTAAAGAAAGAAAATTTCCCACCGAATATGATTATAATAGTTCTAAAAACAAGTTGTGAACGTGGTCATTTTTTTCTTTATTTTTTTCATGCTTTTAAATGGTTAAACTAACATAAACTTGAAACACCATACATGCATGCTATCCATATCATCCATCTCCAATATGATACCTTCCTTATTAATCAGAGCTGGTACGTGTGTTTCTGATGGTTTTCGGAATAAAGCAAGTAAAAAGGATATGTAATATACTAAAGTAATTGATATATGAATAAAATGTTGCATACTAAATGATGTATATAAAAGATATTTGAGAAAACAACCACATATTCGGGTAATGGAAGGAAAAATAAATGCGGGTAAATTTATAAAAGGTTAGGACTTGATGAAGAAAGTCTCATTTCCTTTACTTTTCTATTAAATCGGTCTTTCTAGAGTGAATATGAAAACAAATATACAGCTTACCAGATTAAGTAACAAATTCTTTTTTAATTAATATAAACAAAACGACTTACCATGTTAAGTGAGAGAAATATGGAGTTATCCATTCAGACGTCTCTTTTTACCACAAATAAACAGCCATATGTTATTAAGCATCCCTATATACGGACGGATAAAATTGTCGCTTACACAAATTTCAGATGGTTCATTCAATCCAAAATGAAAAGTCTTTGTGTATACAAGAAAGTATAGGGTGATAAGTGAATATTTTATAGATAATCGTACATGTATTTAAGGTATATTGATAAAACTAAAATTGGCCTTTGGAAACACAATTCTTTTAAACACACCTATATCACGTTTTTGGAGCTTCTTGTTGAACTGGAACGTCAGCCTTCCCTGACCAACACTCTAACAAATAGAAACAAACATGACATTAGATTTTTTAAAAATTAAGACTAATAACTTCAAATTCGACATGAAAACACAATTTCCTTTAAAAACCATGCACAAAGTTATAAACGTTTTTAATAGCCTCTTATCAACCTAAAACCACGGTGAAAGTTATTAGTAGCTCACAACTTCAGCTTTAAAAGATGAGCATATTTCTCATCACCTACTTGTGTGGGACCGGAGGTATCACACTAACGAACAAGAGAGAATATATGATAAACTAAGTATGGGCTCCAAATTTCTTTCTTCGTTTTTCTTGCTTAATTTTTGTGACGTAAATTTATTATTAAATATTAATACACAAACACCATTAACATAGACACATTTATTTTCTAGTTATTATATAATAAATATTAAAACAACTATTCTACATAATACATCCAAAAAAAAAAAATATTACTAACTTATAATAACTTAAAAATACAAAAAATATGTCCGATAAAAACAAAAGTCGACAGATGATACTTAAAAACTCATAAAATCTTTAATTATAAATTCTATTCTAGTCGACACACCGCATGAATCACCTAATTTTAAACCAATCACAATTTGATTAAATGGACTTAAACTTATGGGTATAACAATACAAAATTGAAATTGATTCTCGACTGACTATCCAACGGTCTTTAGAATAAAAGGACTGGACTGATTTGGCAGCAATAAGCGGCCCCACCGGTCCTTAAATAGTCCAAATGCAGTTCATTATGGTGAAATAAGTACAAGAAGAAACTAGGAATGTTAATGTGTTTGAAGTGAGTTTTTGAAAGAAAAAAGAGATCATGAATTGGCTTTTGATAGGTTCTGTTCACATCGGTGATAATATAAATGTCCCAATTTATTTACTTTATGGCTCATTTTTTATGGATATTGAATAAAAATGTATGAGGATTCGATAAATGTTATTGTTGTTTTTTTTGTCACCTTCGTGAATTTTGTTTTAATGGAATTATTGACTACTAGTTGTAAACATCTGTTAATTGCTATTTCTAAAATTATAGGGCCTTAAGTTTGTATATATCACATCTTCCAAACATAGTTTTGTAATTTAATACATATAAATATGAATAATTTTATTAGGTGGTTATGAAATTGTTGTCTTAGATATATATAACTTTGTATTATATATTTTTTTAATTTGTTTGTAAAGAAAAAAATAGCATACACTCATATAAATAAATACACACAAAATAATAGATACATATAATTTAGTTTTTAATAATTTGTGTAAAGGATTCTGTTATAATATTTGGTCTAGATTAGATAATTATATTATTCATTTAGTTTACTAAACAAAATTAAAATAATTTAATCCTATTTAATTGATTCTATCAAGTATTAATTAAGTACCATAAATGAAAAAAACATCTTTAGTTGTAATGGTTTAATTATAAATAACCTTTAATTGAATTTGAAAAGTTGCAATATAAAAATAAAACGTTAACAAATTTTCATTACATCATATGGCTAAGGAAATATATATTTTAATTATTAAATACAAATGTTGACGATGGATTATATATATATATATATATATATATATATATATATATATATATATATATATATATATATATATAAATGGTTGGAAATATTAAGTGGTCAATTAATACTAACAAAATAAATTATCCATGTTATTAAGTGTTTGATAGAATAATAATAATTCATAAAAACTACTATTGAAGATGATCCAAGTTATAAACATATATTTTTATTTTACTTAATATTTATCAAAAACGCTCATGAGCCATTTCTTATAAATATTTTGAAATAAGTTTTAATTAGTTACCCATAACTATAGATATAAATAATACTAAATCAAATAAATAATTTTTAAATTAATTAATCATAACAATAGTTAAAAGTAACACAAAATCAAAAAAATTATTTAATTTTATTCATCTATAAACCGCGTGTAGAGGCAATGGGAAAATTTGTTATAGTGTATGTTTATTTTATCATATTGTTCAAAAAACTTAGATTTTTTATATCAACATAATGTAAAAATTGTTATTTTGTAGTTAATTTGAATAACTATATAATTTTAACGTGTGAAATGAGCGGGAATTCGCCTAGTAATTAAATATAGTAAGAGATTAATATATTTATAGGTTACTTTCCAACGATAACTTGTTTATTGTTTTCAAATTTGAAAAAATATTTAACTTCTAATAGGAGTATTTTCTATTCCACTTTCTAAGGGCAATATTTATGATATTTCGTCCACTTTCCAAGTTATGTTTATAATTTGCAACTATATAAATAGTTAACAATATTTGTCGGAGGTTTGTTAAAATTTTCTAAGAAAATTCCAAAAAATTATACAAAAAATAAAAATCTTAAGAAAAAGTAAGAGATGAACGACCCATACTGAAGCCAATTTGAACGTTAGACTACAAATATGAATTTTCATCTCCTTATGGCTAAAACAAGACAACTGGATATTAAAGTAAAAAACTTCTTCTCGTATAACACGCTTACACATTTTAGGTTGATTGAATCCCGATACAACATTATATAATCATCCAATTCCAGATCATGCTCCTCATCAAATTCCCCTCAAAATGATTAACAATTTGCATAGGGTATAAAATTATATAAATTATATATAGTTTATAAAAGATTAATAAAATATGTATGAAGAACATACTAGTTCCCTCAAGGACATACATGCACCTATTGTTATTTGGCCAAAACCTGTCGAAAGATGAGAAGCAAATTCCTATTTGCTAGTAAAGAAACAAAAATTCCCATTGAATATCATTATACTAATTCTAATAACAAGTTGTGAAATATGGTATTTTTTTTCTTCCTTTATTGGTTTTCATGGTTTTAAATGGCTAAACTAACATAAACTTGAAACACCATACATGCATGCTATCCATGCCATCCATCTCCAAGATGATAACTTCTTTAGCAATCAAAGATGGTACATATGTTTTTGATGTTTTTGGAATAAAGCAAATAAAAAGGACATGAAATATATTAAAATAACTTATATCTGAATAAAATGTTGCATAATAAATGATGTATATAAACGATATTTGAGAAAACAACCACACATTTGAGTAATGGAGGGAAATATAAATGCAAATATATTTGTAAAAGGTTAGGACTTGATGCAGAAGGTCTCATTTCCTTTACTTTTCTATTAAGTCATTCCTTCTAGACTGAATAAGAAAACACGTATATAGCTTACCAGATTAAGTAACAATTTCTTTTTTTACTTAATACAAACAAAACGAGTTAACGGGTTAAGTGAGTGAAATGTGGATTTATCCATTCAGACGTCTCTTTTTACCATAAATAAATAGCCATATGTTATTAAGCATCCCTCAACACGGAAGGATAAAATGGCCACTTACTCAAATTTCAGATGGTTCATTCAATCCAAAAAGAAAAGTCTTTGTGTATATAAGAAAGTATAGGATGAAAAGTGAATATTTTGTAGATAATCATACATGTTTTTAAGGTATATTGATAAAATAAAAATTGGCCTTTGGAAACACAATTCTTTTAACACACCTACATCAGTTTTTTTGCAGCTTCTTGCTGAATAGAAACGCCAGTCTTCCCCTCATCAACAATCTAATAAATAGAAACAGACTTGACATTAGATTTTTAAAAAACTAAGAATTATAAATTCAAATATGACATGAAAACACAATTTCCATCAAAAACTATGCACAAAGTTATGAACTTTTCTAATAGCCTCTTATCAACCAAAAATCACGGTGAAAGTTATTAGTAGCCCACAACTCCAGGCTTAAAAGTTGAGCATATTTCTCATCACCTATTTCTGTGGGACCGGATGTTATAAACTCTCACACTAATGGTCAAGAGAAAATATATGATAAACTAAGCATGAACTCCAAATTTCTTTCTTGTTTTCTCTTGCTTAATTTTTGTGATGTAAACTTTATTATTAAATATTAATACACGAACGTCATTTACATAGAGACATTTATTTTCTAGTTATTATATAACAAATAGTAAAACAATTATTCCACATAATACATCCAACAAAATATTCTTAACTTATAATAACTTAAAAATACAAAAATATGTCTGATAAATACGAAATTCGACGAAATGATACTTAGAAACTGATAAAATCTTTAATTATAAATTCTAATATATACTCTTATAAAGCTCATACAAATTAATATGGTTATAGTAAGAGATTAATATATCTATAGGTTACTTTGCAACGATAACTTGTTTATTGTTTTTAAATTTGAATAAATATTTAACTTCTCACGGGTGTATTTTTCAGTTCACTTTCTAAGGGTATTATTTGTGATATTTCTTCCACTTTCCAAGTTCTACTTACAATTTTCATTTATATAAATATTTAACAATATTTGTTGGAGGTTTTTTAATATTTTCTAAGAACATTCCAAAAAATTATACAAAAAATAAAAATGTTCAGATAAAATAAGAGAAGGGCCGACCCATACCGAAACCCAATTTGAACATTAGACCACAAATATGGATTCTCTTATCCTTACAGCTAAAACAAGACAACTAGAAATTTAAGTAAACAACTTCTTCTCGTATAACATGCTTACATATTTTAGGTTGATTGAATCCTCATACAAAATTATATAATCACCCGATTGTAGTACATGATCCTCATTAAATTCCCCTAAAAAAGATTAAGAATTTGCATAGGATATAAAATTATATAAATTATATATAGTTTATAAAAATTTAAGAAAACACGTAAGAATAACAAACTAGTGCTCTCAAGGACATACATGCAACTGTTGTTATTTGGCCAAAAACCTGTCGAAGGATGAGAAGAAAATTCCCAGTTTCTAGTATATTTAAAGAAAGAAAATTTCCAATTGAATATTATTATAATAAATCTAAAAACAAGTTATGAATGTGGTCTTTTTTTCTTTCTTGGTTTTCATGGTTTTAAATGGATAAACTAACATAAACTTGAAAAACCATACATGCATGCTATCCACGCCATCCATATCTAATATGATACCTTCATTATCCACGCCATCCATATCTAATATGATACCTTCATTAGCAATCAGAGACGATACGTATTTTTTGATGGTTTTGGAATAAATCAAGTAAAAAAGACATGGAATTTATTAAAATAACTGATATCTGAATAAAATGTTGCATAATAAATTATGTATATAAAAGATATTTGAGAAAACAACCACACATTTGAGTAATAGAAGGAAAAATAAATGCGGGTAAACTTGTAAAAGGTTAGGACTTGATGCAGAAAGTCACGTTTCCTTTACTTTTCTATTAAGTCGTTCTTTCTAGACTGAATAAGAAAACACGTATACCAGATTAAGTAACAATTTATTTTTCACTTAATATAAACAAAACGACTTAACGGGTTAAGTGAGAGAAATGTGGATTTATCCATTTAGACATCTCTTTTTACCACAAATAAATAGCCATGTGTTATTAAGGATACCTCTATATGGAAAGATAAAATGGTTACGTACTAAAATTTCAGACGGTTCATTCAATCCAAAAAGAAATGTCTTTGTGTATACAAGAAATTATAGGATGAAAAGTGAATATTTTGTAGGTAATCATATATGTTTTTAAGGTATATTAATAAAATAAAAAAACGGCCTTTGGAACACAATTCTTTTAAGCACACCTACATCACTTTTTTGCAGCTTCTTGCTGAACAGAAACGTTAGCCTTCCCTGATTAGCAATCTAACAAGTAGAAACAAACTTGACATTGTATTTTTTAAAAATCAAGACTTATAACTTCAAATTTGACATGAAAACACAATTTCCTTCAAAAACTATGCACAAAGTTATAAACTTTTCTAATAGCCTCTTATCAACCTAAAACCAATGAGAAAATTATAAGCAGCCCACAATTCCAAGCTTAAAAAGTGAGTATATTTCTCATCATGTATATGTATGAGACCGGATGTTATAAACTATCACACTAAAGATCAAGAGAAAATATATGATAACCTAATCATGGACTCCAAATTTTTTTCTTGTTTTTTCTTGCTAAATTTATGTGACGTAAACTTTATTATTAAATATTAATACATTAACTCCATTTAAATTTAGACATTTCTTTTCTAATTATTATATAATAAATAGTCAAACAATTATTCTATATAATACATCCAACAAAATATTATTAACTTATAATAACTTAAAAATACAAAAAATATGTCCAATAAATACAAAATTCGACACATGATACTTAGAAACTCATAATATCTTCAATTATAAATTATATTATATACTATAAAAAGGTCATACAAATGAATCTGGTTCAATATAATCATTTATCTTGAACATATTCATTTAAAACTTAAAAACTCTTCAACTTTCAACTATTAAACTACAATATGAATTTAATAATATTATAATTCTTCAAGTTCCTACAAATTAACCCTTACAAATAATATATGTTTGATTATGTTATATTTTATTACATGTTATAATATAGTATACTACAATTAAAGTTATTAAAATAAGTATGTTCGAAGATAAATCATTTTCTTTTACCATATTAATTTAATTTTTTTTCAATTTATTAATTACTACAAATTAATACAAAACTTTTCAATTACTTCATAGTTATGGTGTTATTATTGAATTTAAGTAATAAGCAATTGAATAGGTTGTACAAAAGAACATATTACGTATTAATCAATGAAGTAGCTAATAAAAGTTAAAATAAACATAACTCTTCAAAATAGCTATCTTTATAGTTCTAACTAGGCGAATGCCCGCGCGTTGCGTAGAAAGACCTATATAGTTGAAATCTTTACAAATATATTTTTTCTAAATATAACAATAACATTGTTGTTAAATTCGATATAATAATTTGTATACTAAATTGATATAATATATTGGCTATTTTGAATTATATGATAATATAGACATCTATTATAACTGCATAATCTCGATCGTTTGAATGACTTCTACCCGCGAGTTATTAATGAATAAAATTAAATATAATATATGGTTTAGTGTTATTTATAGTTGTGGTTATTGTTAATTAATTTTTTATTATTTATTTGTTTAACGTTTTAATTTCTATCATTATAATTATTTAAAACATCAAACATTGTTTTTTTATTTTAAAGGTAACAATATAATCATTTATATAGTTATTTTTAACTATTCTTACTATAAGTTATTTTAAGCTACTTCTAAACTTGAAAAACCATACATGCATGCTATCCATGCCATCCATCTCTAATATGATACCTTTCTTAGCAACCATAGACAGTACATATTTTTTGATGGTTTTTGGAATAAAGCAAGTATAAAGGACATGAAATATATTAAAATAACTGATATCTGAATAAAATGTTGCATAATAAATGATGTATATAAAAGATATTTAAGAAAACAACCACACATTTGAGTAATAGAAGGAAAAATAAATGCGGGTAAACTTGTAAAAGGTTAGGACTTGATGCAGAAAGTCTCGTTTCCTTTACTTTTCTATTAAGTCGTCTTTCTAGACTGAATTAGAAAACACGTATACCAGATTAAGTAACAATTTCTTTTTCACTCAATATAAACAAAACGACTTAACGGGTTAAGTGAGAGAAATGTGGATTTATCCATTTAGATATCTCTTTTTACCACAAATAAATAGTCATGTGTTATTAAGCATACCTCTAGATGGAAAGATAAAATGGTCACTTACTAAAATTCCAGACGGTTCATTCAATCCAAAAAGAAATGTACTTGTGTATACAAGAAATTATAGGATGAAAACTGAATATTTTGTAGGTAATCATATATGTTTTTAAGGTATATTGATAAAATAAAAATTGGCCTTTGGAACACAATTCTTTTAAGCACACCTACATCACTTTTTTGCAGCTCCTTGCTGAACAGAAACGTCAGCCTTCCCTAATTAGCAATCTAACAAGTAGAAACAAACTTGGCATTGCATTTAAAAAAAAAAATCAAGACTTCTAACTTCAAATTTGACATGAAAACACAATTTCCTTCAAAAACTATGCACAAAGTTATAAACTTTTCTAATAGCCTCTTATCAGCCTAAAACCACTGAGAAAATTATTAGTAGCCCACAATTCCAGGCTTAAAAAGTGAGCAGATTTTTCATCACGTATCTGTATGGACCGGATGTTATAAACTCTCACACTAAAGATCAATAGAAAATATATGATAACCTAATCATGGACTCCAAATTTCTTTCTTGTTTTTTCTTGCTTAATTTTTGTGACGTAAACTTTATTATTAAATATTAATACATTAACACCATTTAAATTTAGACATTTCTTTTCTAATTATTATATAAAAAATAGTAAAAACATTATTCTATATAATACATCCAACAAAATATTATTAACTTATAATAACTTAAAGATACAAAAAATATGTCCAATAAATACAAAAGTCGACACATGATGTTTAGAAACTCATAAATTCTTTAATTATAAATTCTATTCTATACTATAATAAAGGTCATACAAATGAATCTGGTTCAATATAATTATTTATCTTGAACAATATCCATTAAAAACTTACAAACTCTTCAACTCTTCAACTATTAAATTACAATATTAATTTAATGATATTAAAATTCGACAAGTTCCTACAAATTAACATTTACAACTCAAGAGTTATTTAACATATAGTAGTTAACTAATACTTATGAAATGAAATCTAAACATCTTCTTTTTTTAGAGTTGACAATACAATTTTTTATTTATATTAATTTTTAGTCAGTTTTATCAATGTAGAGAATAAAAATATAAAAAATCTATAAATTGAATTTAATGAAATTATATATTCTACATTCAATTTTATTTAATGAACTTAAAACCAAACGAAAATCAACAAATTATTCAATTCCATTACACGTTAATCAAACGCGTTAGAGATTCACATTCATTCGGATTTGGATTCCAATTCCTTTAAATCCTCGTTGATTAAAGGATTCGAATTTGAGTAATAAAGTAATAGGCACTTGAATAATTTTACAAAACAATATGTTAATTAAGTATATAACTAATAAATGTTGAAATTCTTATAACTTTTCAACTTTGTATATGATATTATAAATAACTATTATAATATCATTTAATTGTTTACATTTATGTTGTTATATTTGAAAAGTTCTCTTATATATTTATATTGTGATAACTTTTTACAATTTTATCTAATAAATTCTCACATATATATTTATATTGATTTTATATTTTGAAAATATCATGTTAAACAAATAATGTATTGTGTTTTCAAGATAGAACTTATTTAGCTAACAAAAAAAACTTAGTTATAAAGACTATTTTTTTCTACTTATTTATTTAGATATATGTTTGCTTATGTTATATTTTATTACATTTTATAATATAGTATACTACAATTAAAGTTATTAAAATAAGCATGTTTGAAGATAAATCATTTTCTTCTACCATATTAATTTGATTTTTTTTCAATTTATTAATTACTACAAATTAATACAAAACTTTTCAATTACTTCATAGTTATGGCGTTATTATTGAATTTAAGTAATAAGTAATTGAATAGGTTTTATAAAAGAACATATTACGTATTACTCAATGAAGTAGCCAATAAAAGTTAAAACAAACATAACTCTTCAAAACAGCTATCTTTATAGTTCTAATTAGGCGAATGCTCGCGCATTGCCCAGAAATACCTATATAGTTGAAATCTTTACAAATATATGTTTTTCTAAATATAATACTAATATTGTTGTTAAATTTGATATAATAATTGGTATACTAAATGGATATAATATATTGACTATTTTGAATTATATTATAATGTATACATCTATTATAATTGCATAATCTCAATCGTTTGAATAACTTCTACCTGCGAGTTAGTCATGAATAAAATTAAATATAATATACGGTTTAATGTTATTTATAGTTGTTGTTATTGTTAATTAAATTTTTATTATTTATTTGTTTAACGTTTTAATTTCTATCATTATAATTATTTAAAACAACAAGCTTTGTTTTTTGATTTTGAAGGTAACAATATAATCATTTATATAGTTATTTTTAACTATTATTATTATAAGTTATTTTAAGCTATTTCTAAACTTGAAAAACTATACATGCATGCTATCCACGTCATCCATCTCTAATATGATACATTCTTTAGCAATTAGAGATGGTATGTATTTTTTGATGGTTTTTGGAATAAAGCAAGTAAAAAGGACATGGAATATATCAAAATAACTGATATCTGAATAAAATGTTGTATAATAAATGATGTATATAAAAGATATTTTAGAAAACAACCACACATTTGAGTAATAGAAGGAAAAATAAATGCGGGTAAACTTGTAAAAGCGTTAGGACTTGATGCAAAAAGTCCTGTTTTCTTTACTTTTCTATTAAGTCGTTCCTTCTAGACTGAATAAGAAAACACGTATACCAGATTAAGTAACAATTTATTTTTCACTTAATATAAACAAAACGACTTAACGGGTTAAGTGAGAGAAATGTGGATTTATCCATTTAGATATCTCTTTTTACCAAAAATAAATAGTTATAGGTTATTAAGCATACCTCTAGATGGAAAGATAAAATGGTCACTTACTAAAATTTCAGACGGTTCATTCAATCCAAAAAGAAATGTCTTTGTGTATACAAGAAATTATAGGATGAAAAGTAAATAATTTGTAGATAATCATATATGTTTTTAAGGTATATTGATAAAATAAAAATTGGCCTTTGGAACACAATTCTTTTAAGCATGCCTACATCTACGTCACTTTTTTGTAGCTTCTTGCTTAACAGAAACGTCAGCTTTCCCTGATTAGCAATCTAACAAGTAGAAACAAATTTGGCATTGGATTTAAAAAAAAAAAATCAAGACTTATAACTTCAAATTTGACATGAAAACACAATTTCCTTCAAAAACTATGCACAAAGTTATAAACTTTTCTAATAGCCTCTTATCAACGTAAACCCACTAAGAAAATTATTAGTAGCCCACAATTCCAGGTTTAAAAAATGAGCATATTTCTTATCACGTGTCTGTATGGGACCCGGATGTTATAAACTCTCACACTAAAGATCAAGAGAAAATATATGATAACCTAATCATGGACTCCAAATTTCTTTCGTGTTTTTTCTTGCTTAATTTTTGTGACAATAAAATAACACCATTTAAATTTAGACATTACGTTTCTAATTATTATATAATAAATAGTAAAACAATTATTCTATTTAATACATCCAACAAAATATTATCAACTCATAATAACATAAAAATACAAAATATATGTGCAATAAATACATGAGTCGGCACATGATGTTTAGAAACTCATAAAATCTTTAATTATGAATTCTATTCTATACTATAATAAAGGTCATACAAATGAATCTAGTTCAGTATAATCATTTATCTTCAACAATATTCATTAAAAACTTACAAACTCTTCAACTTTCAACTATTAAACTATAATATTAATTTAATAATATTCAAATTCGTCAAGTTCCGACATATTAACCCTTACAACTCAAGAGTTATTTAACATATGGTCGTTAACTAATACTTATGAAATGATATCTAAACATCTTCTTTTTTTAGAGTTGACAATACAATTTTTTTATTTATATTAATTTTTAGTCAGTTTTATAAATGTAGAGAATAAAAAAATAAAAAATCTATAAATTGTATTTAATAAAATTATATATTCTACATTCAATTTTATTTAATGAACTTAAAACCAAACGGAAATCAACAAATTATTCCATTCCATTACATGTTAATCAAATGTGTTAGAGATTCGCATTCATTCGGATTTGGATTCCAATTCCTTTAAATCCTCATTCATTAAAGGATTCAAATTTAAGTAATAAAGTAATAGGCACTTGAATAATTTTACAAAACAATATGTTAATTAAGTATATAACTAATAAATGTTGAAATTCTTATAACTTTTCAACTTTGTATATGATATTATAAATAACTATTATAATATCATTTAATTGTTTACATTTATGTTGTTATATTTGAAAAGTTCTCTTATATATTTATATTGTGATAACTTTTTACTATTTTATCTAATAAATTCTCACATATATATTTATATTGATTTTATATTTTGAAAATATCATGTTAAACAAATAATATATTGTGTTTTCAAGATAGAACTTATTTAGCTAACAAAAAAAACTTAGTTATAAAGACTATTTTTTTCTACTTATTTATTTAGATATATGTTTGCTTATGTTATATTTTATTACATTTTATAATATAGTATACTACAATTAAAGTTATTAAAATAAGCATGTTTGAAGATAAATCATTTTCTTCTACCATATTAATTTGATTTTTTTTCAATTTATTAATTACTACAAATTAATACAAAACTTTTCAATTACTTCATAGTTATGGTGTTATTATTGAATTTAAGTAATAAGTAATTGAATAGGTTTTATAAAAGAACATATTATGTATTAATCAATGAAGTAGCCAATAAAAGTTAAAACAAACATAACTCTTCAAAACAGCTATCTTTATAGTTCTAATTAGGCGAATGCTCGCGCATTGACCAGAAATACCTATATAGTTGAAATCTTTACAAATATATGTTTTTCTAAATATAATACTAATATTGTTGTTAAATTTGATATAATAATTGGTATACTAAATGGATATAATATATTGACTATTTTGAATTATATTATAATGTATACATCTATTATAATTGCATAATCTCAATCGTTTGAATGACTTCTACCTGCGAGTTAGTCATGAATAAAATTAAATATAATATACGGTTTAATGTTAGTTATAGTTGTTGTTATTGTTAATTAAATTTTTATTATTTATTTGTTTAACGTTTTAATTTCTATCATTATAATTATTTAAAACAACAAGCTTTGTTTTTTGATTTTGAAGGTAACAATATAATCATTTATATAGTTATTTTTAACTATTGTTATTATAAGTTATTTTAAGTTATTTCTAAACTTGAAAAACTATACATGCATGCTATCCACGTCATCCATCTCTAATATGATACATTCTTTAGCAATCAGAGATGGTACGTATTTTTTGATGGTTTTTGGAATAAAGCAAGTAAACAGGACATGGAATATATCAAAATAACTGATATCTGAATAAAATGTTGTATAATAAATGATGTATATAAAAGATATTTTAGAAAACAACCACACATTTGAGTAATAGAAGGAAAAATAAATGCGGGTAAACTTGTAAAAGGGTTAGGACTTGATGCAAAAAGTCATGTTTTCTTTACTTTTCTATTAAGTCGTTCCTTCTAGACTGAATAAGAAAACACGTATACCAGATTAAGTAACAATTTATTTTTCACTTAATATAAACAAAACGACTTAACGGGTTAAGTGAGAGAAATGTGGATTTATCCATTTAGATATCTCTTTTTACCAAAAATAAATAGTTATAGGTTATTAAGCATACCTCTAGATGGAAAGATAAAATGGTCACTTACTAAAATTTCAGACGGTTCATTCAATCCAAAAAGAAATGTCTTTGTGTATACAAGAAATTATAGGATGAAAAGTAAATAATTTGTAGATAATCGTATATGTTTTTAAGGTATATTGATAAAATAAAAATTGGCCTTTGGAACACAATTCTTTTAAGCACGCCTACATCTACGTCACTTTTTTGTAGCTTCTTGCTTAACAGAAACGTCAGCCTTCCCTGATTAGCAATCTAACAAGTAGAAACAAATTTGGCATTGGATTTAAAAAAAAATCAAGACTTATAACTTCAAATTTGACATGAAAACACAATTTCCTTCAAAAACTATGCACAAAGTTATAAACTTTTCTAATAGCCTCTTATCAACGTAAACCCACTGAGAAAATTATTAGTAGCCCACAATTCCAGGTTTAAAAAATGAGCATATTTCTTATCACGTGTCTGTATGGGACCCGGATGTTATAAACTCTCACACTAAAGATCAAGAGAAAATATATGATAACCTTATCATGGACTCCAAATTTCTTTCGTGTTTTTTCTTGCTTAATTTTTGTGACAGTAAAATAACACCATTTAAATTTAGACATTACGTTTCTAATTATTATATAATAAATAGTAAAACAATTATTCTATTTAATACATCCAACAAAATATTATTAACTCATAATAACATAAAAAAACAAAATATATGTGCAATAAATACAACAGTCGGCACATGATGTTTAGAAACTCATAAAATCTTTAATTATGAATTCTATTCTATATTATAATAAAGGTCATACAAATGAATCTAGTTCAGTATAATCATTTATCTTCAACAATATTCATTAAAAACTTACAAACTCTTCAACTTTCAACTATTAAACTATAATATTAATTTAATAATATTCAAATTCGTCAAGTTCCGACATATTAACCCTTACAACTCAAGAGTTATTTAACATATGGTAGTTAACTAATACTTATGAAATGATATCTAAACATCTTCTTTTTTTAGAGTTGACAATACAATTTTTTTATTTATATTAATTTTTAGTCAGTTTTATAAATGTAGAGAATAAAAAAATAAAAAATCTATAAATTGTATTTAATAAAATTCTACATTCAAATTTATTTAATGAACTTAAAACCAAACGGAAATCAACAAATTATTCCATTCCATTACATGTTAATCAAATGCGTTAGAGATTCGCATTCATTCGGATTTGGATTCCAATTCCTTTAAATCCTCATTCATTAAAGGATTCAAATTTAAGTAATAAAGTAACAGACACTTGAATAATTTTACAAAACAATATGTTAATTAAGTATATAACTAATAAATGTTGAAATTCTTATAACTTTTCAACTTTGTATATGATATTATAAATAACTATTATAATATCATTTAATTGTTTACATTTATGTTGTTATATTTGAAAAGTTCTCTTATATATTTATATTGTGATAACTTTTTACTATTTTATCTAATAAATTCTCACATATATATTTATATTGATTTTATATTTTGAAAATATCATGTTAAACAAATAATATATTGTGTTTTCAAGATAGAACTTATTTTGCTAACAAAAAAAACTTAGTTATAAAGACTATTTTTTCTACTTATTTATTTAGACATATGTTTGATTATGTTATATTTTATTACATGTTATAATATAGTATACTACAATTAAAGTTATTAAAATAAGCATGTTCGAAGATAAATCATTTTCTTCTACCATATTAATTTGATTTTTTTTTCAATTTATTAATTACTACAAATTAATACAAAACTTTTCAATTACTTCATAGTTATGGTGTTATTATTGAATTTAAGTAATAAGTAATTGAATAGGTTTTACAAAAGAACATATTACGTATTAATCAATGAAGTAGCCAATAAAAGTTAAAACAAACATAACTCTTCAAAATAGCTATCTTTATAGTTCTAATTATGCGAATGCCCGCGAGTTGCGCAGAAATACCTATATATTTGAAATCTTTACAAATATATGTTTTTCTAAATATAATAATAACATTGTTGTTAAATTTGATATAATAATTAGTATACTAAATGGATATAATATATTGACTATTTTGAATTATATTATAATGTATATATATATTATAACTGCATAATCTCAATCGTTTGAATAACTTCTACCTGCGAGTTAGTCATGAATAAAATTAAATATAATATACGGTTTAATGATATTTATAGTTGTTATTGTTAATTAAATTTATATTATTTATTTGTTTAACGTTTTAATTTCTATCATTATAATTATTTAAAACAACAAACATTGTTTTTTGATTTTAAAGGTAACAATATAATCATTTATATAGTTATTTTTAACTATCGTTATTATAAGTTATTTTAAGCTACTTCTAAACTTGAAAAATCATACATGCATGCTATTCATGTCATCCATCTCTAATATGATACCTTCCTTAGCAATCGGAGATGGTACGTATTTTTGATGGTTTTTGGAATAAAGCAAGTAAAAAGGACATGGAATATATTAAAAGAATGGATATCTGAATTAAATGTTGCATAATAAATAATGTATATGCAAGATATTTGAGAAAACAATCACACATTTGAGTAATAGAAGGAAAAATAAATGCGGGTAAACTTGTAAAAGGTTAGGACTTGATGCAGAAAGTCTTGTTTTCTTTACTTTTCTATTAAGTCGTTCTTTCTAGACTGAATAAGAAAACATGTATACCAGATTAAGTAACAATTTATTTTTCACTTAATATAAACAAAACGACTTAATGAGTTAAGTGAGAGAAATGTGGATTTATCCATTTAGATATCTCTTTTTACCACAAATAAATAGTCATGTGTTATTAAGCATACCTCTAGATGGAAAGATAAAATGGTCACTTACTAATATTTCAGACGGTACATTTAATCCAAAAAGAAATGTCTTTGTGTATACAAGAAATTATAGGATGAAAAGTGAATATTTTGTAGATAATCATATATGTTTTTAAGGTATATTGATAAAATAAAAATTGGCCTTTGGAACACAATTGTTTTAAGCACACCTACATCTACATCACTTTTTTGTAGCTTCTTGTTGAACAGAAACGCCAGCCTTACCTAATTAGCAATCTAACAAGTAGAAACAAATTTGGCGTTGGATTTAAAAAAAAATCAAGACTTATAACTTCAAATTTGACATGAAAACACAATTTCCTTCAAAAATTATGCACAAAGTTATAAACTTTTCTAATAGCCTCTTATCAACGTAAACCCACTGAGAAAATTATTAGTAGCCCACAAATGCAGGATTAAAAAGTGAGCATATTTCTCATCACGTGTCCGTATGGGACCGGATGTTATAAACTATCACACTAAAGATCAAGAGAAAATATATGATAACCTAATCATGGACTCTAAATTTCTTTCTTGTTTTTTCTTGCTTAATTTTTGTGACGTAAACTTTATTATTAAATATTAATACATTAACACCATTTAAATTTAGACATTTCTTTTCTAACTATTGTATAATAAATAGTAAAACAATTATTCTATATAATACATCCAACCAAATATTATTAACTTATAATAACTTAAAAATACAAAAAATATGTCCAAAAAATACAAAAGTCGACACATGATACTTAGAAACTCATAAAATCTTTAATTATAAATTCTATTCTATACTATAATAAATGTCATACAAATGAATCTGGTTCAATCTAATCATTTATCTTGAACAAAATTCATTTAAAACTTACAAACTCATCAACTTTCAACGATTAAACTAAAATATTAATTTAATAATATTAAAATTCTTCAAGTTCCTACAAATTAACTCTTACAACTCAAGAGTTATTTAACATATGGTAGTTAACTAATATTGAAATGATATCTAAACATCTTCTTTTCTTAGAGTTGACAATACAAATTTTTATTTATATTAATTTTTAGTCAGTCCTATAAATGTCGAGAATAAAAAAATAAAAAATCTATAAATTGTATTTAATAAAATTATATATTCTACATTCAATTTTATTTAATGAACTTAACACCAAACGGAAATCAACAAATTATTCCATTCCGTTATATGTTAATCAAACGCATTAGAGATTCACATTCATTTGGATTTGGATTCGAATTCCTTTAAATCCTCATTCATTAAAGGATTCAAATTTGAGTAATAAAGTAACAGGCACTTAAATAATTTTACAAAACAATATGTTAATGAAGTATATAACTAATAAATGTTGAAATTCTTATAACTTTTCAACTTTGTATATGATATTATAAATAACTATTATAATATCATTTAATTGTTTATATTTATATTGTTATATTTGAAAAGTTCTCTTATATATTTATATTGTGAGAACTTTTTACTATTTTATCTAATAAATTCTCACATATATATTTATATTGATTTTATATTTTGAAAATATCATGTTAAACAAATAATATATTGTGTTTTCAAGATAGAACTTATTTTGCTAAAAAAAAAACTTAGTTATAAAGACTATTTTTTCTACTTATTTATTTAGATATATGTTTGATTATGTTATATTTTATTACATGTTATAATATAGTATAATTGTTTATATTTATGTTGTTATATTTGAAAAGTTTTGTTATATATTTATATTGTGATAACTTTTTACTATTTTATCTAATAAATTCTCACATATATATTTATATTGATTTTATATTTTGAAAATATCATGTTAAACAAATAATATATTGTGTTTTCAAGATAGAACTTATTTTGCTAATAAAAAAAACTTAGTTATAAAGACTATTTTTTCTACTTATTTATTTAAATATATGTTTGATTATGTTATATTTTATTACATGTTATAATATAGTATACTACAATTAAAGTTATTAAAATAAGCATGTTCGAAGATAAATCATTTTCTTTTACCATATTAATTTGATTTTTTTTTCAATTTATTAATTACTACAAATTAATTCAAAACTTTTCAATTACTTCATAGTTATGGTGTTATTATTGAATTTAAGTAATAAATAATTGAATAGGTTTTACAAAAGAACATATTATCGTATTAATCAATGAAGTAGCTAATAAAAGTTAAAACAAACAGAACTCTTCAAAATAGCTATCTTTATAGTTCCAACAAGGCGAATGCCCGCGCGTTGCGCATAAAAACTATATAGTTGAAATCTTTCAAATATATGTTTTTCTAAATATAATAATAACATTGTTGTTAAATTTGATATAATAATTTGTATACTAAATGGATATAATATATTGACTATTTTGAATTATATTATAATGTATACATCTATTATAACTGCATAATATCAATTGTTTGAATGACTTCTACCTACGAGTTAGTCATGAATAAAATTAAATATAATATACGGTTTATTGTTGTTGTTATTGTTAATTAAATTTTTATTATTTATTTGTTTAACGTTTAAATTTTATCATTATAATTATTTAAAACAGCCAACATTGTTTTTTGATTTTAAATATAACAATATAATCATTTATATAATTATTTATTGTTATTATAAGTTATTTTAAGCTATTTCTAAACTTGAAAAACTATACATGCATGCTATCCACGTCATCCATCTCTAATATGATACCTTCTTTAGCAATCAGAGATGGTACGTAGTTTTTGATGGTTTTTGGAATAAAGCAAGTAAAAAGGACATGGAATATATTAAAATAACTGATATCTGAATAAAATGTTGCATAATAAATGATGTATATAAAAGATATTTGAGAAAACAACCACACATTTGAGTAATAGAAGGAAAAATAAATGCGGGTAAACTTGTAAAAGGGTTAGGACTTGATGCAGAAAGTCTTGTTTTCTTTACTTTTCTATTAAGTCGTTCCTTCTAGACTGAATAAGAAAACACGTATACCAGATTAAGTAACAATTTATTTTTCACTTAATATAAACAAAACGACTTAACGGGTTAAGTGAGAGAAATGTGGATTTATCCATTTGGATATCTCTTTTTACCAAAAATAAATAGCTATGGGTTATTAAGCATACCTCTAGATGGAAAGATAAAATGACCATTTACTAAATTTTCAGACGGTTCATTTAATCCAAAAAGAAATGTCTTTGTGTATACAAGAAATTATAGGATGAAAAGTGAATAATTTGTAGATAATCATATATGCTTTTAAGGTATATTGATAAAATAAAAATTGGCCTTTGGAACACAATTCTTTTAAGCACACCTACATCTACATCACTTTTTTGCAGCTTCTTGCTGAACAGAAACGCCAGTCTTCCCTGATTAGCCATCTAACAAGTAGAAACAAACTTGGCATTGGATTTTAAAAAAATCAAGACTTATAACTTCAAATTTGACTTGAAAACACAATTTCCTTCAAAAACTATGCACAAAGTTATAAAGTTTTCTAATAGCCTTTTATAAACCTAAAAGCACAGAGAAAATTATTAGTAGCCCATAATTCCATGCTTAAAAAGTGAGCATATTTCTCATCACGTGGACCGGATGTTATAAACTCTCACACTATAGATCAAGAGAGAATATATGATAACCTAATCATGGACTCCAAATTTCTTTCTTGTTTTTTCTTGCTTAATTTTTGTGACGTAAACTTTATTATTAAATATTAATACATTACCACCATTTAAATTTAGACATTTCTTTTCTTATTATTATATAATAAATAGTAAAACAATTATTCTATATAATACATCCAACAAAATATTATTAACTTATAATAACTTAAAAATACAAAAAATATGTCCAATAAATAGTTCGACACATGATACTTAGAAACTCATAAAATCTTTAATTATAAATTCTATTCTATACTATAACAAAGGTCATACAAATGAATCTGGTTCAATATAATCATTTATCTTGAACAATATTCATTTAAAACTTACAAATTCTTCAACTTTCAACTATTAAACTACAATATTAATTTAATAATATTGAAATTCTTTAAGTTCCTACAAATTAACCCTTACAACTCAAGAGTTATTTAACATATGGTAGTTAACTAATACTTATGAAATGATATCTAAACATCTTCTTTTTTTAGTTTAACAATACAAATTTTTATTTATATTAATTTTTAGTCAGTTTTGTAAAGGTAGAGAATAAAAAAATAAAAAATCCATAAATTGTATTTAATAAAATTATATATTCTACATTCAATTTTATTTAATGAACTTAAAACCAAACGGAAATCAACAAATTATTCGATTCCATTACATGTTAATCAAACGCGTTAGAGATTCGCATTTACTCGGATTTGGATTCTAATTCCTTTAAATCCTCATTCATTAAAGGATTCAAATTTGAGTAATAAAGTAATAGGCACTTGAATAATTTTGCATTTAGCATTACAGTTTATCACTTTTAACTATTCACAAAATATTCATTGAGTTTTTTTAAGTGGAACTGAAATTTATATTTAAGTTGACACGGTAATGTTATATTTAAATTAACAATTTAAGTATTTTTTCCAAACTGTTCAAAAGTTGTTGCTTTAAACTGATAATGGTTTACATAGAATAACATATTAAATTTAATAAATTAAGTATAAGATGTTAAAAGTTAAAGTCATAACTTTATAAGTAGAAGTAAAAATATTATTTTAATATTAAATTTTAGTTTATTTATGATTACACTTTAGGTTTGATATTTATTTAACCTTATTAACCAAATTATAATCATTATTAGAAAGACATTACAATTTATCACTTTTTATTATTTATGAAATATTTTTTGGGTTGTTTAAGTTAAACTAAAATTTATATTTAAGTCGACCATGTAATATGATATTTAAATTAATTATTTTATGTATTTTATACAAATTGTTCAAAATTTATAGCTTTAAAATGATAATGGTTTACATCCAACAATATATTAAAATTAATAAATTAAGTATAATATGTTAAATGTTAAAAACATAACTTTATATGTAGAAGTAAAGATATTTTTTAATATTGAAATTTAGTTTATATATGATTACATTTTATGTTTGATATTTATTTAACCTTATTAACCAACTTATAATTATTATTAAAAAGAAATTGAAAAGTAATGAGAGTTTCAAATGAATATGGTGAAAGAAAAAATGCATGGGAGTTTCAAATGAATGTGGTGAAAGGAAAAATGTTTCATTTATAGTATAGTATAATGATATGATATGATGATAAATGCAATTTGATGAAATAAATTCATGTGTATGTTTATATTGAATTAATTAAAAAAATATTACTATGAATAAATAATCTATCATTTTTTTTGAGATAAAACTTATTTAATAACAAAATAGATAATTTTAGAGGCTATAGTTTTGACTTATTTATTCAAATGTGTGTACGGATTAACAATTATTCAACCTATTTTACCTTTTATTTATTTATATCATAATAGGGATTTTCTAATATGTGCCCTAAGGGCACATATAAGAAGTATTAATTATAAAAAATATATTACCATAATTGAATGTGAAATGCATTAATTATGGAGATTATTAATGAATTTTATATTTATTATGGTAATATTTATTATAATTAATGTATTTAACATTTAATTATGGTAATAATTATGATTAATTAATACTTCTTATATGTGCCCTTAGGGCACATATTAGAAAATCCCATCATAATATTTAAATAATTTTTTTTAATGAAAGTTAGATATGTTAGAGGTTTCCATAATATTTGTCTTTTTCTTTATGTTTGTTTAGTTTCATATTAATTTCTAATTATTAACTATGTATCATTCTTTCGACAAGAGATGGTTTATTCGGCCACAACTAATTTTAAATCTTTATGTAAACAGTTAGTAAAATTATCATATCATCTCATCACGTTTAGTCTTTTTTATTATTATTATTAACGTCAATCAAAACCATATTAAAAATACATATTTACAACTATTTTCTACCAAACACAAGTACAATAAATAAATTTAGTTTTCATTTACCATCTTTTTTTGTCAAATATACTCATTTTAATTTTATTAAATAGATGTTTATATTAACAATAAAATATGTAATATTAAAAATGTATAAATTTATTTTTATCAAATTATCAGGAACATCAATCATTTGGATATTATAAATATTACATGGTGTATTTATAGGATATATTCATTCAATCGAGCACTATAGAATCAACGAATCATACACATAATAATTTATATAATCAATGAATCATTCACAAAAAATAACTCTTATAATTAAGTCATTGTTTGTTCCATGTGATACTATTTTTATGATATTGTCAAAGAGTTTTAAAATGACATTGTTTAAAATATTGATTCGATAATGCTAATAAATGCTTTTAAGTATTTTGATAGAAAAACTATATAATTACTTATTAACTTAAATAAGAACCTAAATGTCTGTGTCCTGGCGGTAAAATGACATTGTTTAAAATATTTTTTAAATTATAATGATTGGATAATGCTAATAAATGATTTTAAGTATTTTGATAGAAAAGCTATATAATTATTTATTAACTTAAATAAGAACCTAAATGTCTTTGACCTAAAGGTATAGTAATGTCACACCCCGACCGATGGCGGAATCACCGGGGTTGCGACGTGAAACGTTGGTTCATAGTTAACAACATACATCGAATATTACAAGATTCAAATAACATTACATTCTTCCCAAGTATGAAATACATTGCTTAGTAAATCCCAAACGACGACTAATACATTTGTATATATATATTTAACTTGACACATATAGCTATTCTCAATTCGGGTGTCAATACACCATATTTGTAACTCTTCTTATCGTTAGACAATATTTTTAATAAGTTGGGGTGTTCGGTAAGTGACTATGAATTTTTGTGTCATATATATATATATATATATATATATATATATATATATATATATATATATATATATATATATATATATATATATTATTCCATCGTTTTATTCCTTGGTGATAATATAACAATTTTATTGTGGTGGTTTGGTCGACGTATTTCGACCTAAAATTACCAATTGTTACATTCTCCCCCCGTTAAAAGAATTTAGTCCCGAAATTTAACTTGCAGTCGGGGCATCTTTGAACAATTGGGGATATTTCTACATCATCTGATCTTCTCGTTCCCCTGGTCCTCTCTGAGAGTTCCAGCGTACCTTCATGATGGGTATGCGGCTCTGTCTCAATCGTTTTATTTCTCGGTCCATTATTTCTACGGGTTCCTCAATGAAATGAAGTTTGGTGTTCAATTGAATTTCTTCAAGAGGGATTTTGAGTGTGTCATCAGAAAGGCACTTTTTCAAGTTCGATACATGGAAAACATCATGTACCCTTTCTAACTGTTGAGGTAGTTCGAGTCGATACGCAACAGGACCAATCCTTTCTAGGACCTTGAATGGTCATATATCGTGGGTTCAGTTTGCCTCTCTTTCCAAACCTGATCATGCCCTTCCAAGGTGATACCCTTAACATGATGCTGTCCCCAACCTGAAATTCTAAGGGTCTACGCCTTATGTCAGCATAGCTCTTCTGACGATTACATGCGGTCTTCAGTCTGTCCCTGATTTGTACTGTCTTTTCAGTTGTCTCGTGAATTATCTTGGGTCCAGTTCGTAGAGTATCTCCTGAATGTACCTTGGCCAATTGGGTGTCACCAACCTCTGCCCAACATAGTGGTGACCGACATTTCCTTCCATACAATGCTTCAAATGGTGCGGCCTTTATGCTGGTGTGATAGTTGTTGTTGTAGGAAAACTCAATCAAAGGCAAGTGAGTATCCCATGAATTCCCGAAGTCTATCACACAGGCTCAGAGCATATCTTCTAGGGTTTGGATGGTTCGTTCACTCTGACCATCTGTCTGAGGATGGTAAGCCGTGCTCATGTCTAGACGGGTACCTAAGGACTTTTGCAATGATTGCCAAAATTGAGAGGTGAATCTACTGTCTCGGTCAGAGATAATAGAGATCGGGACTCCGTGTAGTCTCACAATCTCTTTTAGGTATGTTCTGGTCAACTTTTCCATCTTGTCTGTCTCCTTAATTGGTAGGAAATGGACAGACTTTGTTAACCTATCCACTACCACCCAGATTGTGTCGTAACCACATGGTGTTCTGGGTAACTTGGTAATGAAGTCCATAGTGATTAGTTCCCACTTCCATTCGGGTATCTCTGGTTGTTGTAGAAAACCTGAAGGCTTTTGATGTTCTGCCTTAACTTTAGAACATGTTAGACATTTGCTTACGTAAGTAGCAATCTCGTCTTTCATGTTTGGCCACCAGTACAACATCTTTAAGTCGTGATACATCTTATCGGAGCCTGGGTGAACGAAATATCTCGTCTTATGAGCTTCGTCCATGACTAAACTCCTGACGTTTCCGAATTTGGGCGTACAGATTCTGTTCATGAGGTATCGCGTTCCATCATTTCTAAGATCGAATTGCTTATCCATACCTCGTAAAGCTTCGTCCGTTATGTTTTCTTCCTTTATAGCTTCGAGCCGAGCTTCTCTTATCTGTGCACTGAGGTTGGAAAGGATAGCCACGGTTAGTGCTCGTACGCGTCTGGGTTTGACGTATTCCTTACGACTCAGTGCATCTACCACAACGTTTACTTTCCTGGGATGATAGCGAATTTCACATTCGTAATCATCTAGTAATTCGACCCATCTTCGTTGCCTCATATTTAGTTCCTTTTGATCGAAGATATGTTGGAGGCTCTTGTGGTCAGTAAAGATGGTACATTTCGTACCATACAAGTAGTGTCTCCATATTTTGAGTGCGAAAATCACTGCTCCTAATTCAAGGTCATGATTTGTGTAATTGGCCTCATGCACTTTGAGTTGTCTGGAGGCGTAAGCAATCACTCTATCTCTTTGCATTAATACGCAGCCTAATCCTTGATGAGACGCGTCGCAGTAGACGATGAAGTCTTCAGTTCCTTCTGGAAGTGATAGGATTGGTGCGCTACACAACATTTGCTTTAATTTCTGTAAAGCAGTCTCTTTCTTTTCTTCCCAGGTAAATTTTACATCCTTCTGTGTCAATGCGGTTAGAGGTTTGGCCGTCTTATAGAAGTTCTCAATAAATCTTAGGTAGTATCCAGCAAGGCCTAAAAATTGGCGCACTTCAGTCGGTGTTCTTGGTGCTTCCCAGCTCTTGATTGCTTCGATTTTTGTGGGATCTACATGTATCCCTTTGTTACTTACGACGTGCCCTAAGAAGTGTACTTCCCTGATCCAAAATTCGCACTTGGAGAATTTTGCGTACAGTTTATCTTTTCTTAGCAGTTCCATAAATAATCATAGATGTTGGCCGTGTTCTTCTTTTGTTTGTAAGTATATCAGGATGTCATCAATGAATACAATCACGAACTTATCTAAATAGGGTTTACAAACACGGTTCATGAGGTCCATGAACACTACGGGGGCATTCGTCAGACCGAACGGCATAACTAGAAACTCGTAATGCCTGTACCAAGTTCTGAAAGCGGTTTTTGGTACATCTGATTCCATCACTTTAAGTTGGTGATACCCAGAACGTAGATCTATCTTGTAATAGTAACTAGAGCCTTGCAATTGGTCAAACAAGTCATCGATTCTTGGGAGTGGATAACGCTTCTTGATCGTTAACTTGTTCAACTCCCGGTAATCAATACACATTCTGAAGGATCCATCTTTCTTCTTGACAAATAAAACTGGTGCTCCCCAAGGTGAGAAAATTGGTCTTATGAAGCCTTTGTCAAGAAGTTCTTGCAATTGGCTAGAGAGCTCTTGCATCTCTGACGGAGCCAGTTTGTAAGGTGATTTGGCTACCGGGGCCGCGCCGGGAGTTAGGTCAATTCTGAACTCAACTTGTCGGTTTGGCGGCAACCTAGGTAGGTCTTCTCGAAACACATCGGGGTAGTCACATACTTGTTGTATGTCTTTTATCTCCTTTTCCTTGCTCTTTTTATCTACTACGTGAGCCAAAAAGGCGTAACATTTCTTATGTAGATATTTCTGAGCCTTTGTGCAAGAGATTAACTTTAAGGGGTGTTTTCCTGCAAAGTTTCTTATGTAGATATTTCACACAAGGGGTGTTTTCCTGCAAAGTTTTTCTGAGGTGTGGGTGTTGGAGCTGGAGTTGTTATTGTTGCAACGTAGACCTTCTTTCTCTTTGTTGTGCGTGAATCTCCTCCGCCCGCTTTTCGTTTGTCGGGTTCTACCCTAGGAGTTTCAACCTTTGCCTCTAGGGACCCTCGACTAACTTCATTGTTGGTCAAACGTTTAGCTAGGTTCTTAACACTTTCGTAGCTTGTAACCCTTGATGAGATGACAATTCCCTTGATTTGAGGTGCCAACCCCCAAATATAGCGTTCAATCTTTTTGTGCTCCGGCGTTACAAGTGTCGGGCATAGTAGGGATAGGTCATTGAACCTCGTAGTGTCAGCTTTAATGTCTGGACCTTTCATTTTTAGGTTCCAGAGTTCATTTTCCAGGTTCTGGATCTCATCCCTAGAGCATTATTCTTCCACCATCATTGCCTTCAGTCCTCCCCAAGATAAGGAGTTGGCAGGAATGATTCCCATTGTTTTCACCTGCTCGTTCCACCATGACAGGGCTGAGTCGAGGAGAGTGCAAGTAGCAAATCGTACATTGCTATCCTCGGAACAGTAACTGATTTGTAATACAAATTCCATTTTCTCGAACCACCTCGTTAAACCAATGACTCCTTCATTTCTGTAGAAGTTCTTAGGCTTACAGTTCATGAAATCCTTGTACGAACAAGCCCTTCGGGTTTTGTTGTAGTGTATGTTCGTACTACTCCCTGGTCTTGTTCCCGTTCCCTTGATTTCTATGATGGGAGTTTCATGGTTTCGCTCCTAGAATTTGTTAGAGCTATGAGGCGATCCGAGATTAGTTGCTCCAATTCAGCCGCTGTTTGCGGGAGTCCCGTCATTAGAGGTGAAGGTGGTGGAGCATCATTCGTTTGGTTTTCAGTCACTGGAGTTATTGGCGGATCTCTTACTGGCCTTGTACGGGGTCACCCCCTTGGCCTTGTTGTTGGTGTTGCTGTTGGACGAGTTCGGGGGTTGCTTCTTCGTGGAGGCATTGCGGACGTCCTATTAATTTAGCAGTAAACCATTAGTATCCTGTTGTTATGGTCGTTGTTTGTGGTGTGCAGCTGAATAATTAGTTTATTTGTGAATTTAAATGTTTGCATAAAATTTTCATGATGGATTAATAATAACTTCCTTATATTATTCATTGAGGTACGCGTTTTATTAGCACACATTACAACAAGAACATGATAGGGTACAAAACCCTAACCATGTTTACATGGAAAACGATTAAAACCTATACGTGAATCGTTAAGTGACCCACGGTTTATTACACACGCTTCTACATGCTCCTTCTTCTCCATTACCAAGTTTACTTCTCCATTCATCCATTCCATAACTCCCTTGTCATGCTACACTCTCCTAATTGATCTCGCAGTTACGAGACAATGTTTTCAGTATTTCTCGGACCTGTTCCTCCAAAGCTCATATCCTTTGTTCCATTCCTCGCGATCTCTCATCCGCTTCAATGGCCCTGGCCATTGCCATCCGCATCAGTCCCTCAGATTCTTGTCAGATTGCTTCTTGAGTACTAATGTAGTTGTAAGTGGCCACCACCATATTGTGATCCCCCTTGATAACATTATAGTCTTGGTTTCTCAATTCTCTCAGTTGCTGGACGTGTCTGCTTTCCACGACACTCACTTCGTCACTCACCATTTTGATTTGGTTTCACAAACGGAGGGTGCGATCAAATAGCAGGGATAGAGATCCAACATCTGTAGGGTCTTGGGGCTTTGTCCCTGTGCGTTGTCCAATTTCATACCCTTTTTTCTTTCTTCATCCTGGTTTGCCAATGGTGGCTGGTCTTGCATTGGTTCGTCCGGAAAGGGGGTATACGAAACCCTTTTGTCCTTGGGCCTAATGAATTGTGCTGCGGTTTTCTTGGTGATGCTCCTGCAAGGAGGAATGGATTTGCGAATGGTTGCTCTAGTGCGATGCATTCCGGAGCCAATGCGACATGTCACAGGTAAAGGGGACATAGTGGGTGCGACTATTGGGGTGGGTGTTTCTTGGGTTACCGGTTCCTCTGTTTCTTCCCCGGAATCCGAATCCTCATCCATATCATCTTCCGATTCCTCTTCTGAGTCTTCCTCGGGATCTTCTTCCGGATCTTCTTCCGGGTCTTCCTTTGGTTCATCGTCAGGGATAAGTATCGGTGCTTGGTTATTTTGAGTTGGGAAGTAGGGATCCCTTACCAATGGCACACGTGAGTTAACCTCTTCTTCGCTTTTCTCCTGTGATTGCGATTTCATCCTATATTGAGATTTAAGGTTGTATTAGTATTTCGTATATCATTCTTTTTCTTTTTTTTATAAGGAAAATTTTTAGCCCATATTTTTACAAGATTTTTAACAAATCAACTATTTCGCTTAGGTTAGGTAGTGCATAAATCTTACCATAATAAAACTTAGGCGCGCAACTAGGTTTAGTTGTGGTACGACACATGTACTAAGGAACCTAGTTGAATATTTGATTTTTAATTCATTGTATATTTCTTATCGTGGATTAGTGCTTTCTCATCGAGAAACTGGGTTATTATACAACTCTATATCTTGTATTTGTGTATGTATTATAAATTATCATTTGTTTACTTCGGGA